>NW_027040640.1:0-2400000 GCF_037179485.1 Ochlerotatus camptorhynchus
GTGCACATCGCTGAACGCTGCTGCAGATGACTATTTTGTGCTTGACGTTTTGGCGATAGCAAAGAGCGATAGGGTTTATTTAATTATCTAGGTGTGATTTTTTTCACGAACAACTTGTATTCAAGTTGTGGTTCAAAATGAATTCATTCAATATTATATAAATAATAAAATATTATCGAAGATAGTCAGGTAAGGAGTAATTAAAACATATTTTTTTCAATATTGGCATACTCAAAATATCAAAGTTCAGAATATACAGTTGATGAACAAACCCATTGATTATATTTCAAGATAATGCATTTTTATATAGTTGTAAATTTTATCATGAGTAAGTAGCACACTCGTAGCACACATTGGTTTATAACTTGTACTAAATATATATAAACGAGATTTGACTAGGTACCCCTCGGTACCCAACGCTCAAATTTTCAGGAGTACTATTTATAAGGTGATCTTCCAAATAAAATCAGTTTTCGACTACATCAGGGCCCGCCAACCCTATTTTCGAGCCATTGAATATGACGTCACAAAAACGCATGATGGGGTACATATAAAGGGTGTCCACGATGAAATTGCCACACTATGAAATTGCTCTAACTTTTTAACCGTTGGGTAGAATTAATGAAAATTTGGGTGGATTTAGTTCATAGTGCATTATTTACATCCTGCAAGTTTTAAAGTCCTGTGATCAAAACTCACGGAAATGGAGTCGAAAGAACAGCTCGTGCGTGATAAAATCTTGCGCATTCATCACGAGAACAAGGATCTCTCGCATCGTTCCATCGCTAAAAACGTTGGGAATCGCGAATTCCACGGTGTCGCGAGTGATTAAGCGGTTCGAGGAACGGTTGACCAGCGTTTGGAAGCCCAGAAGTGAAGGAAAAAGTATTCCGTACAACACCAAAAATCACAACCGCGTAGTTGAGGCCTTCAACCGAAATCCGAACGCCTCCGTTAGGGATGTGGCTAAGAAGCTGCACCTAAGCCGAAGTTTTGTCCAGAAGGCCAAAACTAAGGCTGGGCTTCGAACGTTCAAGGTACAAAAGGCCCCTAATCGCGACGAGAAGCAGAACAAGTCCGCCAAAACCCGTGCCAGGAAGTTGTACCTCAACATGCTGACGAAAGTTGAATGCTGCATCATGGACGACGAAACATATGTGAAGGCCGACTTCAAACAGATCCCCGGCAACCTGTTTTTCACGGCCAAGGATAAGTTCAGCGTTCCGGAGCATGTCCGCACTCAGAAGATGTCCAAATTTGCGAAGAAATTCCTGGTTTGGCAAGCCATCTGCACGTGCGGGAAGCGGAGTGCACCTTTCGTGACCCAGGACACGATGAACGGACAGGTGTACATAAAAGAGTGCCTCCAGAAGCGGCTGCTTCCTCTCCTGAAGGCCCACAACGTCCCAACAATCTTCTGGCCGGATTTGGCCTCATGCCACTACTCCAAGGACGTGCTGAAGTGGTATGCGGACAATAAGGTCAATTTCGTGCCGAAAATGTTCAACCCTCCCAACACTCCGGAGCTCCGCCCCATCGAGAAGTACTGGGCGATTATGAAGCAGCACCTTCTTAAACGACCTAAGGTAGTGAAGACAGTCGAGGAACTGAAGAAAGTATGGGTTTACATGCAAAAAACGGTTGATTCACAGGTTGTGCAGAATCTTATGGCCGGGGTTAAGGCCAAGGTGCGGGCATTTGCGTATGGACTGTAAATAAATTACGAGTAAAATGATAAAATGAAGTTTAATAGTTATTTCTCAATCCCTGAAAATTTGATGGCAATCGGATGAAAACTCGAATTTTGCGAATCAATTTTGTGTGTGTCAATTTCATCGTGGACACCCTTTAACATTGACTATTTCGACTCGAGATTTGACTAGATGACCCTGGAAACCCAGCACTGAACTTTTCAGGAGTACTATTTTATAATGTAATCTTCGAAATTCAATCGGTTTTAAACCCTGCCAGGGGCCGCCTCCCATATTTTCGGGCCGTTCAATATGGCGTCACAAAACCGTCCGATGGGCTGTATATAATATTGACATTTTCGAATCGAGATTTGACTAGGTACCCCTCAGTACCCAACGCTGAAATTTTCAGAAGTACTATTTTATAAGGTAATCTTCAAAATACAACCAGTTTTAGACCCCGCCAGGGCCCGCCCACCCTCTTTTCGAGCCGTTGAATATGACGTCACAAAAACGCTTGATGGGCTGTATATCACATAGATGTCAATGAAAAGCATTGGTGTATTCAGCAAAGTTGTATATTTTAATCATGCCAACAATTTTTTAGAACATAATAAATTGATCAAATTTGAAAAAAAGCACCAATTAACTCAAAAAACCAATATTAAGGTAGTCTTAAAAGAAAATCTATTATAGCTCTACAGAGTTATGATGTACAAATTTGGTGTCTTTAGCAAATGTTCATAAAATCAACTGCTCTGCAACTTTGTCCAAGACATGGAACCATTATCTCGTAACTGGAAAAAGTTAGAATTTGGATGTGTAATACTAGCTTAAAGATTATTCAGGTGTGTATTTCAAAAGATGCGAGATATAATTTTGAGCAACTTCTCCCAAGACAGCCAGTCTCTAAAACGTCGAAAAAGGGTAGAAAATATTTTTGACCGTCTTTATTCATATTCGTGCCACTGTGCGCCGGAGTTGCGCGCAGCAGCTGGAAGTTGCACTACCCACGGAAGAGCAGCTTGGCGCAGCTTCTCTTGAAGATGGCTGGAGGGACATCTATTCCGCCATAGGTAGTACTGCTGCAGCGGCACTAGGTACTGCAATCCCGGACCGAAGAAATGACTGGTTTGACGGCGAATGCAAACTGTTAGTAGAGGAGAATGCTGCAACACCACACGAGATTGAATGTGGAGCGTTACAGACAAGCGCGGAACAGACAAAACTCGGTTTTCCGAAGGAAGAAGCGTCAGCAGGAAGACCGAGATCGCGAGGCGATGGAAAATCTGTACCGCGTAAATGACACACGGAAGTTCTACGAGAAGCTAAATAGTTCGCGCAAAGGCTACGTGCCGCAAGCCGATATGTGCAAGGACTTGGACGGTAACCTTCTCACGAACGAGTGTGAGTTGATTGAGAGGTGGAAGCAGTACTATGACGAGCACCTCAACGGTGAAGCAGCAGAAAACGAAGGTGGCACGGCAACATACCTTGGAGTACGCGCAGAAGACGACAGGCTACCGGCCCCTGATCTTCAAGAAGTTGAGGAGGAGATCGGTCGGCTGAAGAACAACAAAGCAACTGGTGTAGATCAACTACCAAGTGAGCAATTAAAATACGGTGGTGAAGCACTGGCTAGAGCGCTGCACTGGCTAGAGCGCTGCACTGGCTAGAGCGCTGCACTGGGTAATTGCCAGGATTTGGGAGGAGGAGATATTACCGGAGGAGTGGATGGAAGGTGTCGTATGCTCAATCTACAAAAAGGGTGACAAGTTGGATGAAAGGAAGAGGTTCTAGGGAAGACAATGTTAGCCTCCCACCCCGAGTTCAGATTGACGGTGACGAAATCGAGGTGGTCGATGAGTTCGTGTATTTGGGCTCACTGGTGACCGCCAAAAATGATACCCTGTCACCATTTGCAAGAGAGTTCGTGGGGCAATACCAGGCGGGATTCATGGGTGCCCGCGCTACCACGGACCAAATTTTCGCGATTCGGCAGGTTCTGCAGAAATGCCATCATTTGTTCATCGATTTCAAATCCGCATACGACACAATCGATCGAGATCAGCTATGGCAGATTATGCACGAGTATGGATTTCCGGATAAACTGACGCGATTGGTCAATGCGACGATGGATCGAGTGATGTGCGTTGTTCGAGTATCGGGGACACTCTCGAGTCCCTTTGAATCTCGAAGGGGGTTACGGCAGGGCGATGGACTTTCGTGTCTGCTATTCAACATCGCGTTAGAAGGTGTGATCAGAAGAGCTGGGATAGACACGAGTAGCCTCAGGAAGTCCATCCAGCTTCTTGGCTTCACCGATGACATTGACATCATGGCACGGAACTTTGAGACGATGGCGGAAACGTACATCAGACTGAAGGCTGAAGCTAGGTGGATTGGACTTGCCATCAACACATCAAAGACAAAATACATGAAAGGAAGAGGTTCTAGGGAAGACAATGTTAGCCTCCCACCCCGAGCTCAGATTGACGGTGACGAAATCGAGGTGGTCGATGAGTTCGTGTATTTGGGCTCACTGGTGACCGCCAAAAATGATACCAGCAGAGAAATTCAAAGACGCATTATGGCAGGGAATCGTGCCTACTTTAGACTCCGGAGGACGCTCCGGTCGAATAAAATTCGCCGCCGCACGAAGTTTACTGTCTACAAGACGCTGATTAGACCGGTGGTGCTCTACGGCCGCGAGACCTGGACTATGCTCGTGGAAGACCAACGCGCCCTTGGTGTTTTCGAACGCAAGGTGTTGTGTACCATCTACGGTGCAGTGCAGATGGATGACGGAACGTGGAGGAAGCGAATGAACCACGAATTGCACCAGCTGCTGGGAGAACCATCCATCGTCCACATTGCAAAAATTGGGTGACTACGGTGGGCTGGGCACATTGTAAGAATGCCGCACGACGACCCAGTGAAAATGGTTCTAGAAAGCGACCCAACATGAACAAGAAGAAGAGGCGCGCAGCGGGTAAGGTGGATCGACCAAGTAGAAGGCGACTTGCGGACCCTTCGCAGACTACGAGGTTGGCGAAGTGTGGCCATGGATCGAGTAGAGTGGAGTTGATTTCTTCGGACAGCAGAGGACAACAAGGCCTTAGTCTGATTGGTAAGTAGGGTAAGTTAAATTACGTATTTGATTTATACTTGGAATCGGATAGCAGAAAACTTTTATTGATTTACCTGAATTGATTTAATTTTTGATCGATTTAATTATCGTGACGATCACAATACTTCAACCACTTTGATATAAAGAGAAACAGTTTTGCTCGATAGACTTCTCTGCCACCGTTAGTATTAGTGAGCAGTTTCACTAATACATGTGTTCTACTGGTTGAAAATAAAAAACAAACCACTGTCAGGTCGAACACTTTGACAGTTGATTTTGTGGTTGAAAATAATAAACAAATCGTTTTTACACTGTTAGACCAGCACGGTTGGTTTAGTGAGATCTTGCGGCAAGAAGTCTATTGGCTCCCGCAAGTGACAGATCGAATACGCATTTTTAATAGAAACTAAGCGATCAATTCAACCTCTGGTGATGAATATGAGA
Source organism: Ochlerotatus camptorhynchus (assembly GCF_037179485.1). Taxonomy (NCBI): domain Eukaryota; kingdom Metazoa; phylum Arthropoda; class Insecta; order Diptera; family Culicidae; genus Ochlerotatus; species Ochlerotatus camptorhynchus. The sequence continues at coordinate 5,266 of NW_027040640.1, forward strand.
ACGTCAAAAAGAGTGTTGTGAGCAGAAATTGCTGCCGTGAGACATAGGAAGCGGAGCACTTTTTCACTTTTCCGGATAAATTGATTAATCTGAGATGCTCCAAAACTTGATCTACAGTTGAAAAATTTAATTTTGTATCGGTTTTGTAAGGATCCTGCTGGTGTTCAAGAATATTTTAGTTGAGTGTGGTTAGTGGAGAGTGGTTATGATCTTCCGGATTTCACGTCAAGAAGGGGGAAAAAACGGATAAATGTTGCCTTAGTTCCGATAGTTGAATAGTCAACGCAAACATGAAACTAGTGTTTTCCGGAAAGCGAATAGAAAAAAAATTGCAACCTACTTTATTGTCATAGAGCACGAGGTTAATTCTACTCTGTGATTACAGACACCCGTATGAAATTAAAACAGTATGCAATCCACACATTAAAGATCCAAAAGTTGCGTACTGGAAGAGTATGTAGTGTCGTAGGATGCAAGACAAAAAAACGAAAAGGTAAGTTTGTGTGAAACTTGGCCCGGAGTGGAGCTTTGTGTTACGTATCCGGTGATATGAATACTACTCGCAACATATTTCCAGTATCCAAGGAAAATTACGTCGTTGGCGTTAAAAACGGTGAACCTTTCTCTGATTGGCCGAACCAATCCTTCCACGAAGTTCAAGATATCGACTATGGTAATATCCACATCAGGATCTTGAGCAGCTGGAACAAATTCACTTTAAAGATGTTTTTCAATCTGTTTAGATTTGTATCGCTTATGTATTGCTACATTCAGTACGTATAGATTTTAACCTTAATCAAAAGCAAATTTGAAAACTGGATCTCAATTTTCGATCAGACTATTCTTTAAAATACATATAAAATGTGTTGGATAGAGTAGGTGATATGTTTTTTACCATTTTCGCCTTGTTTCATTGCAGAAACCCGTGGAATTCGCAGTGATTAACAAGTATTTTTCAGTAGTTCCGTATCACCCTCGGTATCACCTTCATTCAATAAAAACAAAACTATCATCACGTTTTTAGTTACTGAGCCAGAACGTAGGTGACTTTTTTTTCTTCCGTCGATCTTGTTTTCCGTGTTGAGCACCAATGCTACCGACGCCAGGGAGGCAGCTCCCACACCTGGACCCTACCTATCGACCCATAAACTCATTAACCGGGGACCAACGACTTTACTTCCCTTCCGAAAGAAGGCGTGATCAGAGATGTTATGCTTCAGAACATCCCGGCGGTGCCGACTGGGATTGAACCCAGGCCTGCTGGGGTGAGAGATAATCACGCTTACCACTGCACTACCGGCGCCGCTAGCGTAGGTGTCACCACAATACATTTTGTTTTGCATTTGATCTCCTATTGGCATTGACGGCACCGTCGAAAAATTGTCTCTTCTAGAAAAGATTGACAGTTTCTTAAGGGATTTTTCGGTGGTGTGAAAGGATAGTAAAGACTGAACTCGGAAAAAATGCGACACTTTGTTTTGGGTGTAACTTGTTATCGCGTGGGTAAAAATTAATGAAATTTTGGGTAATACTAGAAGTACCTGTTGTGGCAGGCGATCTGTGAGTGCGGACGGTACAGCAAGCCGTTCGTTACTACCGACACCATAAACGGGCAGATTTATCGAGAGGAATGCTTGCAGAAGCGCTTGCTGCCCTTCCTCCGCTCTCACCGTGGTCCCACGCTGTTCTGGCCGGATCTCGCTTCGTGCCATTACGCCAAGCCTGTAATGGATTGATACGAAGCGAAGGGCGTTAATGTGGTCCCGAAGGAGGCGAACCCGCCAAATACACCAGAACTTCGTCCGATCGAAAAGTTTTGGGCGATAATGAAGAAGTTGAAGAAAAGCGGAAAAACATTCAAAACCGATGAAGCTTTGAAGAAAAACTGGGAGAAATTGTGTAAGATGGGCAAAGCCTCGCCCAAGATCTCATAAGCAGTGCTAAGAGAAATGTACGAGCATTCAGCTAGGGGGAGGAAATTTAATAAATAAATTATGCCAAAGCATAGCTAATATATAGTTATTTAATCCCTGAAAATTTTATCCCTGAAAGTTTGAGAAGTATCCGATTTAAAATGAATTTTTGGTCATCATTTTTGTGTGTCTCATTTTTTCCGAGTCCAGTCTTTACGAAGTTCGCCATGTTTCACGCACAGTCTGACGTTTGCTTATGGATTTTACCATAGGAGTAAAGAGCTACAGAGTCGCCGTCAACGCCAATTAGGAAGTGCAATTTTTCCTCAACTTAGCGTGACATAATTAATGCATGGCCCTCTATGTATGTGCTACGATGACAGCTCACCTGTGCTGCCGCTGGCTGCTGCTACAGGTATGTATAATAGTTCTCCTTCACAGGTTGCAATCAGGCACATTACAAACGAGCAGGGTTGGTTATCGTTATACCAGTCACGATTGCACTCGTGTCTTAAAGTTTTTAATGGAAAAAGTTTACCGTACACACACAGGTTAGCAACGGATCAGCATGTGTGACTAATAATGTTCTCGTCATGGAACGAAACTCTTCAAGGAAACCAGTTCATGAGTCTTTCATCTTCACTGCCTGGAATGGGGAGGACGAGTTCCCGGCACGTAGAGATTAGATTAATCGAACGAATTTGAAATCAATTAATCTGAAGTTGTGAATAATTATGAGAGGTTTTGTTTCAGATCAGATCAGATGGTTGAGTGGTATACCACGCTCGTTTGCGCTTGATGCAAAAAGTAATCCAGCTCCCAATTAAAGTTAATTGATAAGTACGCTCTAAACAAGGATAGGAAAAAGTTTCCTGCTTAATTACTATAATTTCCACCTCAAGTAGATACACAAGCTACGAGCTCAATCGTCAACATGTCAACGACAAGCACACCCACACACACACACACATTCTCCCGTAATATAATGTTATAATGTTCATCACTTTCAGGCTACAGGATCAGGCACCAATTTAACATCATCTCCTCATCAGTGAGCAAAGGAGCAACAGTTGGTTTGGACTTGCGCGTCTTTCGTATATAGCCCTTTATACTCACTCTTACTCGACTGCAGCAGACGAGGATTGGATGATTTTCAACTTAACAGATTGAGGATAAAGCTCCTGACCTCCCACCCACCAGGAGACACCACCACCACTGCACACTGGGCCAGAAATGCGATCTAGCGGAGCAAAATTAATAACTCCGCAACGAAGAATTCCCGCGACTTGGTGTCTTCGGCAAAGTTTCTCATCATAATAAGAACCATCTATTGACATAAACAAATAGTTCAAAACTCTTCCGCAAAGATGGCACCACAGTCTAACTTCTTTCTCTGATGATTTGGAGACTTGATGTCTTCGGCAAAGTTGTTTGCCTTGACAAAATAAATAACTCTTTTGAAGACGTAAAATTTCCACAGCCTACTGGTTTCGAGTTATGTGGAGTTAAAGAAAAAAATGTCGAAAATATGCTTTTTTCTTTCATTTTCGGCTTTTTTGCTTACACCCATATAATTTTATATTTTTCTCTTACGCAAATGCATTAATAAATAACTTTTGTCTAGAAAAATTTTGATTTAAGCTTCAAATTTTAAAGATATTGTTGAAAACCGAAAAAAAACAACTATTTTTGAACTTTAATATCTCCTAAAGCGCAAAAAATCGCAACCTGACATTTTCAGCAAAAATTAAGCAATACTCGATAAACAAAATATCAAAATTTGAGTGAGGTATATTTCGGTGTTTTTGAGATTTCATCATTTTAGTGGGGCATGTATTTTTTTTCTATAACTTTTTTTAATGCATTAAAATGGCGTTTTGAAGACTTGACGACATAGGCAAAGTTGTTTATCTTAATAAAATAAACAACTCTACTTAAGAAGTCAAAACTCCACAGCCTACTGTTTTCGAGTTATATGGAATTACAGAAAAAATGTGAAAATAAGTGTTTTAATTTTAAGTATATTGTTTAAATGCAAATAACTCGAAAACAGTAGGGTGTGGAGTTTTGACTTTTCCAAAATAGTTGTTTATTTTATTAAGATAAACAACTTTGCCTATGTCGTCAAGTCTTCAAAACGCAATTTTAATGCATTAAAAAAAGTTATAGAAAAAAAATACATGCCCCACTAAAATGATGAAATCTCAAAAACACCAAAATATACCTCTCTCAAATTCTGATATTTTGTTTATCGAGTATTGCTTAATTTTTGCTGAAAATGCCAGGTTGCGATTTTTTGCGCTTTGGGAGATATTAAAGTTCAAAAATTGTGGTTTTTTTCGGTTTTTCAACAATATTTTTAAAATTTGAAGCTTAAACCAGTATTTTTCTTCATAAAAGTTATTTATTTAATGCATTTGCGTAAGAGAAAAATATAAAATTATATGGGTGTAAGCAAAAAAACCGAAACTGAAAGAAAAAAGCATATTTTCGACATTTTTTTTCTTTAACGCCATATAACTCGGAATCAGTAGGCTGTGAAAATTTTACGTCTTCAAAAGAGTTGTTTATTTCATCAAGGCAAACAACTTTGCCCAAGACATCGAGTTTCCAAATTGTCAGAGAAAGAAGTTAGATTGTGGCGCCATCTTTTCGGAAGAGTTTTGAACTATTTGTTTATGTCAATAGATGGTTCTTATTATGATGAGAAACTTTGCCCAAGACACCAAGTCGCGGAAATTCTTCATTTCGGAGTTATGAATTTTGCTCCGCTAGATTGCATTTCTGGCCCAGTGTGCACTGCCATCATGGTGGGGTAGCTGGGTTGAGTCGTTGAGTGTGTAATGTAACCTTGTATTTATCCTTCAGGGCAAGTAAAGTACCGACACACGGCCGATGAGATCGACTTAAATTTGAGTTTCGTTCACTGAAAATCGCTAAAACGTATACGCTATTTCAAAACTACCCAAATTTGGGTAGAATCCACCCAGATCGGTCAAAACTGTACACTGAAACAAATCGACATGTACCGTTTATTGGATCCATCTTATAACATAGCAATGTCAGCAGATTTATTCATTCTATGTGATGATTGATAGATTCCATTGGAATATCACTTAAAAACTATGACTGCGATATGGAATGATTTCTATCGTAATTTCACATACTTAGTACTTGATAATACTTTGCTTCGAACGTGGTTAGCGAAGGTAAGAAGTATATGAATATTGTCTGATATATTTCATGGTGAAAAACTGTTGATATGTCATGGGTGGGAACAGACATCTAGAAACTAATGGAAAATCATATAAGTTTGCACTATGAGAAAATTCAGTAAAATATGCCTGTTTTCATGATGAATATTGCTCACTAAAATATATATCTTATAAGATAATCATGTATATTTTATTGGAGTTGCTTTTACTGATTTTTGACGTTTGTTGATATGTCGCGTGTAAATAGACATGTAGAAACTACTGGACTGTCATTTAACTTTGCAGTATAGGAAAACATGTATATCTCATTGTAGCTTGCTTTGATTTTTGACGTTTAAAGATTGTAAACAGATCTACCCCAATCTTTAAATAGTCATATAGAAATGCCTTTTAAGAAATCCAACAGCAAGCATTTGTTTTTGCATGTTTTTCTGGGATGAATATCGCTCCCAATAAAATACATCTTACATGATTGTTCTTTATAAATTATTGAAACAATTTTCAACGATGTTAACGTACACTCATTAAAATGATTAGTTGAACTAAATACTACTAACAACAATGATACTGTATTGAATAATCTTTGTTTGTTATTGTTTCATATGATAATTGGTTCCAGAAAAGAATGTATTGAGATTGAAAAAAAAAAAAATTATTCTACTGTAATATTTACTTTGCTATGATTCTAATTGTAAGCCTTCTACACGGCTAATTCAGATTCCAGCCCTAAGTAGTATTCGAACTTCATGAGCCAGTTCTATCAAATCATATAATTTAGTCATTGATTTATTGCACACAGGTGCATTAAGAAAGATTTGAACAAACCACACCACCGAAACGGAACATAAATTTGTCAGTGCTATTTGTCTTCACTCTAGCAAAACGAGCATAAAGTTGCACTACATTCCATGTCGGGAGAGCTGTTCTTACTTCATGCTATTTGAACGAGCTCAATCTTGAAGTCAGCCATGGCCCAGTGGAATCGAGCACAGACACCGAAAGCATCACACCTCAACAGATCTTGATCGAATCCCAAATCAGCTACAATAAAAAAAGGCACAACTGTGAAAGCTCCCACTGCCTGATGTTTATTTTTCGAATTTATTTTTAGAAATCGATTAAATATATGTGTCAAAAGGAGAAGTAAATTTCATGTTATTTTCACATAAACTTTACTTCGATTGATTTATGACACATATATTATATTGTGGTGAAAAGTGTAGCTTATGCTTATGGGTTTCAAATCCATTTCAGTTAATTATTATAATTTGATCGATTTTCATTTATCATATGACGATCATATAAAAGTTACCAAATTATCAGCATTGTAAATGTATCAGATATTCATATAGAATTTACCTGACACATTTTCAATCATATCATTTTCAATGGATTATCTTATAGCGCAAATTTATTAGACTTCCACATAACAGGAATATGTCAAATTCGTTCAGTGTACCTACTCAAAAATTAGTAAACTAAAGGGTGATACGGTCAAAATTTGGTCAATATCAACTTGACGTATTTCTTTCAATTTTGCATTTAAAAAACCTGAACACCCCTCATTTTGAAGGTGTGTGTGTGTAGAATGTTGCTCCTATTTTGATTTTGGAATTCACTCTTCAGTTGTCAAAATGCCGTCCAAGCAAGAAGAGCAGCGTATCAAAATTTTGCTCGCGCATCGCGAAAATCCGAGCTACTCGCACGCAAAGTTGGCAAAATCGCTAAAAGTTGCCAAATCAACCGTTACAAATGTAATTAAAGTGTTTGGGGAACGTTTGTCGACAGCCAGGAAGTCTGGATCGGGGGGAAATCGAAAACCGGAAGCCGCTGAGACGACAAAGAGAGTTGTCGGTAGTTTCAAGCGAAACCCTAACCTCTCTCTCCGAGATGCCGCAAATAAGCTGGGTGTATCGTCTACAACCGTGCATCGAGCCAAAAAACGAGCCGGACTATCGACTTACAAGAAGGTAGTGACTCCAAATCGCGATGATAAACAAAATACGACGGCCAAAGCGCGATCCCGGAGGCTGTACACGACGATGCTGACGAAGTTTGACTGCGTGGTAATGGACGACGAAACCTACGTCAAAGCCGACTACAAGCAGGAGTTTTATACGGCAAAAGGAAGGGGAAAGGTAGCAGATGTTTTCAAGCACATGAAACTGTCAAAGTTCGCAAAGAAATATCTGGTTTGGCAAGCCATCTGTACCTGTGGCTTGAAAAGCAGCATTTTCATAGCTTCCGGGACTGTCAACCAAGAAATTTACGTGAAAGAGTGTTTGAATAAACGTCTGCTGCCTTTCCTGAAGAAACACGGTTGTTCCGTACTGTTTTGGCCGGATTTGGCATCTTGCCATTACGGTAAAAAGGCCATGGAGTGGTACGCCGCCAACAACGTGCAGGTGGTTCCCAAGGACAAGAACCCTCCCAACACGCCAGAGCTCCGCCCAATTGAGGAATACTGGGCTATTGTCAAGCGGAACCTAAAGAAGACCAAAAAAACTGCTAAGCAGCAGTTCAAGGCAAACTGGCTTTCTGCGGCGAAGAAGGTGGACAAGGTGGCTGTACAAAATCTGATGGCAGGGGTCAAGCGTAAGGCCCGGCATTTCGGATTTGGAAAAGCGGAAGCCTAACTGAATATTTTTCCTGAATTTTATACTAATTGAACTTGAAAAAGAAATTTAATTTGATTTTTTAAATAAACGATTTCACCGATTTACACGCGTTTTCCCTTGACCAAATTTTGACCGTATCACCCTTTATGTTGAAAGTGACAAGTGGAGGGGCCTCCCTTAGCTCAGTCGGTAAAGGCGCAGCTACAAATCAAGACCATGCTGGAGGTGGCTGGGTTCAATTCCCGGTCCGGTCTAGGAATTTTTCGGGTTGGAAAATTTCTCGACTTCCCTGGGCATAGAAGTATGATTGGACTTGCCACACAATTATACCAATGCAAAAATGGTACAGGCATCGAAAGCTCTTAATTAATAACTGTGGAAGTGCATCCAGAACACTAAGTTGAGAGCACGCAATAAGCTAATATGCGATATGCAATAAGCTTGAAATGCAAATAAGAAGAAGAAGATGTGACAAGTTGACAAATGAACAAAGTCGATCGGATTCATGTCGATGTTGTCCATTTGTCAACTTGTCACTTCCAACATAGATTATCCATTTTTTGGTAGGTTCAGTTTTGACCGATCTGCGTGGATTCTACCGGAATTCGGGTACGTTTGAAATAGCGTGTAGGTCACTCATAAACTGAGTACCATTTTCTCACAAATTTGCTCGAATATGAGGAAAATCGACGGAAATTTTACTCAGTCCAGGCACAGAGAACAGACGTTGGGGCTCGAACAAAACATCTTTTAAAACTTGTGTAAAGATTCCTATTCGACTTAAGTGCCACCATCGCCGACTAACTCACTTAAAACGGCGCTGGTGTTGCACAACTTACACTAGACACTAAGTGCCGGCAGCGTCGAGTGGTAATTTTCAACAGCAAATTTATCGATACTAGCGCCAAATTGGTCGAAGGTGGAAAATTTATGGAGGAAATCAGGAGATGCTAGCGCCACGTAACGACGACGTTCTCACTTATATTTACACAAGTTTCAGGTGGAAGTTGGACGTCTGTTCTCTGTGGTCTAGGGGTATAATAATAGACTGAGGAAAACGTCTCTAGATTTTCCTCATCTTGAAAAAGTTTCTCTTGGAAAATCGAGGAAAATTTTACTCAGCCGTGAACGAAACTCAAATTTGAGTTGGTTTAATCGGCCGTACAAGTATAATCTTGGCCAGTCCAGTGAACAAACAAAGGGGAGAAATACTTAATTATGGTAAAACGGGAAGCTAGTGCTAGCAGCGGTATAATTATGAATCCTGATATCCGGTTCGCCAGAAGTGCAGGAAACGGTTTTTTTTGTTTGCTCTGTTCGTTGCATGAAAAATACATTGTTACTCACGAATTCACGACGGTGCTGGTTTTTTTATAAGGAAAAAAAAAATCTACAGATCATTTCAAATCATTTCTGGGAATCACTGTCAAAGGCAGGGTCAACTGTTAAGGTTGAACGCATGGACTGTAATTAATTAACATTTGGAATTGTTGGACCCGAGGTTTATACATTTACAAAACATTCAAGAAGATTGTTGCGATCGAATTTGAAATCTGATGTCAGTTTACAGATTGTGTCAGCTCGTGATGTCCGGTTCGGCAACGAATATCCGTTTGAATCGACACAGCACATAGAAGCTATCACTGACCGGAAGATTCCTTTAGTGATTACTCAAATACACGAGCAAGAGAGGAAAGTAGAAGCCGGTGATAATCCAGACGGCCCGGAGGAAGGAACTATGGTACTTCCACCAAAACTTGAAAGGGGTAACTCCCAGAGCGGGACTATTCCAAGGAATTCTCATCAATAAATAAATTTTAATATTACATCCAAGAGGATGCACTTCAGTCATGTCGAAAATCTCATGTAATTTTTATGGCCACAAAAATAAACAAATGCAGTAAAAGCAGCGTAATGTCAGTTCATGCACTGTATTAATGATAATTTTGTCCTTTTTGGCAAGTAATATTACACCATATTTTCGACACGATTGAAGTGCATCCACTTTTATGTGATATCAAAATATTTTTTTTAGCTGTCACTGTGTGGGGTCACACAGTGGTCGGCGAAATTCCAAATCGTGGCGTAAATTAATAGCTCCTTCTTAATGCAGGAAGCTTTGTGTCATCAGCAAAATTGATCCTTAGTAGGGTAGAGCGCTACTTCGTCGTAATCGCCCATTTCCGTTCTATCAATCAGAAAACATCACACAGCAAAAAATAAATTTTAATATTACATCCAAGAGGATGCACTTCAGTCATGTCGAAAATCTCATGTAATTTTTAGGCCCAGAAAAATAAACAAATGCAGCAAAAGCAGCGTTATGTCAGTTTATGCACTGTATTAATGATAATTTTGTCCTTTTTAGTCAGTAATATTACACCATATTTTTGACACGATTGAAGCATTGAAGTGCATATACTTTGATGTGATATCAAAATTAATTTTTTGCTGTGCAATAATAATCATTGATATGCATGCATAAATCAATCATTAGTTTGTTCCGATGCGTTAGTTCATTACCTTTAACATAAATCCTGTTAGAGCGTATTGTATGAATATTTACGCTCATTGTTCTCAAAACAAAAGAAGCGCTCCTAGCGAATCCCCTTTTTCTACGTTTATCCGTAGGACGAAGAAAATCTAATGTCATTTCAATGCATTAGGACGGAATTGAAACTCGTAGAACGAATTTAGAATCAAGAAGCAGTATTAGATTTTAAGCAATATCTCAACAATTTGTCACTCTTTATCAAATCCAACAGTACTTATGGAAACGTGAATAAATTTAGAAGTCGTCTTTGAAAGAAATATTACATTTTTTGTTCAAACCCGTTCGAAAAAGAGAGGTAAGGCGCGGGTTGTGCTTAGTAGAACGGAAATTAGATCAAAAGCCCTACACTCAACTTCCAAATGCAGCATTTCAGGTTTTTTTTATGCATTTTTAAGAGAAATACACCAATTTGAAGTTGACAAATTTTTGCGCGTTCCAGACTTTATGTGTGTGTCTAACGCATGCAAATTGATTAAGTCCAATTAGTTTAATGCGAAATCACCGATCACATCACCCACGACAATGAATCCGTCGATTTGTAGTTATTATCTTTTCCTTGGTAATTGTAGAAGTGAAGATCTTCAGTAAAGCAATAATTGCTGTATAAATCATTTCCAAAAGACCGTGTTAGGGCTACGGTAGTTCAGATAGCTATTCTGTGACAGGCAAGCCTTTATTGATTATTGAGCTGGCCATATGCTGTATTCTACGTTAGCTCAGATGACACGGCAAGCGGCTGGTTATCGGAAGGTACACGGTTCGAATCCCACTCAGCCGAAACAGTTGTATTACATTTTCTAATATAATCCAGTGTGCGTGTGTATGTGCTCTTCATCAGTATCAACAAATAAAAAAAAAAACAACTTAAAGCCAGTCAGCCCTTGCTTCCATTTTTATTTACCGGTTAATTTGTCCCTAGATGAATAATAAATTAATAAAAACTGAACAGTATCTAATTAAACGCTACTACACTTGATACTCAAGCGTTTACAGCATTGCTGTGTAAGGAAACCATGAAGTTTAATAAACGCTGAACGGAGGCACCCCGAACAAGTCACGAATGACACAACGGGGCTCATTTTTAATTTGCACTTCTAGAAGCTCAATCAGCATCAGAAATGCAAGTGTCTAGTAGGGTAGGTGTTCCAGTAATAGTGGTGTACCTATAGTTGCGGTATGGAGGTTGTGCTGGAATAGTGAGGAGGACATTGAAAAGATTATTTTTCATCTTTAGCTATCCTAAAATAAAGCATATTTGCATATTTCAAACATAAAATTAGCCCAAAAATTACGGAAAATCATCAATTTTTTTTAAAGATTTTCACTTCTTTGCATCTATAGTTGCGGTAGTGTTCCTAAAATAGTGGAACCCATAAGAAACCAACGCATTCCACTATTGGGTCATTCTCTGAAACTTGTTCACCGTACCAAAGAACACAGCTTTGAAACCAAGCACCGCATCAAGGTTGCCGGATTGTTTTTTTTGTCACCAGTACAATTTATTAAGTAAATATAAAATATTTCAGAGCCACTGGCAACCCTTGCTTCGATGCTGAGAACCAAAACAAACAGTTGTCAAAAATGTAAAAGGAAATCTGATTCGATCTCGGTTTCGAACGTTTTTGAGGAAACTTATCTCATTGAGGCTGGGATTAACGGTAAGATATTAATAAATTATGCTTTCTATCACATATCACATAACTCCCGTATTTAATTCACAGTTTTATACATTAGACAGGACGTTAGCAATGGACCAGCGAGACGAGGATTCAGATGAGGAAGTAGACCAAGAAGTGGAATACCTAATCGAGGACCCGCTGTATAATGCTGGCCAGGATGAGGACCCATTTGCCGAAGACGAACTTTCAAACAAGTCGGATGCTCCAGACTGCTCAACACTTGTCAACTATACGATAAACCCATTTTTGAATCAGAGTGAATTCGCAACTGATGATTCAACACGAGAGGCAGGAGATTTAGCTGAGGAAGCAGTAGAGCAAAAACGATTCTACTTTCTGGCCAATTATTTCGTGAAGAAGTATACTAGGCAAAAAAATGGTGTATGCATCAACGAAAAACCAAACGTTCCCGAAAAAGTATCCGGAGACAGTCTGTCAGATGTCTTTGAGTGCATATGGAGCTTCGTCAAACCACATCTCTGCCGGGAAATTGATGTGAATGAAGTTGACGGGATCAAAGTTTCGTGGTCTGCGAAAGAAAATCCGGATATTCGCGATATTAATAACTTCGTCTACCTCCGGGACGCAAAAAGAAAGACCATGATTAAATTGGACCAGCTAGGAGAGGGAAAAATCATGCTAAACTGGAGAGAGAAAACTATCAATGTGTTTGCATTCGCCTACTCCCAATCCGTCAGTTCTGTGGCTATCTGGGAAGAAGTCAACAAATGCCTTTTTCAACCAAGTGAAACAGACAGAGCTGGAGCACCAAGCAACGTAAACCTCGATGAGTTGGTCCAACATTTGAAAGAGCAAAACTCCCACTTGAGAAGCCACGATTCTGGATGGATTCAGTGGGCCAACTGGATTCACGCATCTCCAGCTCATCTTCAGGCTGGGTTGATGACAAAGTTGCCACCAGCGGAAATGAGGGGTATGTTTTCGTCCCTTCCTATACTCTGAAGGAAGCCGATCAGCATGTGTGCGTGAAGGTCTGGTGGTTGCTCAAAACATCGTAGAGAATCTCGCCCCCAGTGTTCAAGTGTTGTGTGATAAAGCGGAACAACTTATGAATTTCGCTTTTGAAGTGAAACTGTTGGCTCAAGGTTTAAACGAGAAGCTAAATATGTGCCGAGACATGCTGAAGGGTATGCAAACTTCTTTGGCACCCCAGGAATCAACTGTAAGTCAAAGAGTTGCAGAAGAAGTTGGGGACGTAATGGATGTTGATCATGCTTAGTTGAAATAAAGTTTGGCAGAACATGTGTTTTACTGCAAATATTCACAGAATGCGTTTATTTCTTGTCTTCAAAGCCAAATGCGCTCAGTGGCTAATCAAGGCCAATATTTGGGTCAATGTTGCCTCAGAAAATGTACCCACATTTATGAAAAAGAGTTTTGTTCACGAATAGTTTTCAAACTTGACGAATGTCTACCCCCGATTTTATCTAACCCCGATTTTGTCAGCTTTTTTCCCCGAATTTGTCACCCTGAAGATTTTGCTGAACTTTATGATTTTTAAGCATGAATTCTCAAGCATTTCGCTCCAAATGACACAATTGTTTTGTCGCAACAATAACATAGGAAACTCAAATAAACCTCATTTATTGCGACACTGCACAGCTGTATCGATTCTCTCCCGATAAAGATAACTAGGTGGCGGATAGAGGTAGGATGGCTGCAATATAAGTTATGGGCAGATATCCCATTCAAGAAGAAGGTTTCGTGATCCCCAAAATTACGATGATGTATGCAAGAGGGCACATCCAACAGATATATCAACGCAAGAGGGTACATCCTGCTGGAAGCTCTGCCGAAGCTGGAAATTACGCTGTTCAATAGAGGCACCACCAGCACTTTTCGCAGAGATGGTCGGGAATCCATTATAGACGTCACTTTTTGCGGACTGCAGTCCGTCGCTGGTGGAAACATGAATTGGAGAGTGTGTGAAGGATATACCAATAATGACCATCAGGCAATCCGATATGGCATCGGCCAACGGAATCCTGTGGCAGTACAGAGGACGACGTTAGGGAGAACATGTGACACGACCATGCCGAGGAAACTGGAGCTAAAGAACAGACGGCCTCTAGCTTACTGCTGCAACGAGGCAATTAGCACCCTCCGCGCTAGTTGTCTCAGAACCAGAAGATGTAGAGAGTAAAAACAGAAACAGACAGAGAGGAACGTAGAGGAATGCCCCGAGCACATTAACGAGAGATAAAGCAGAGAAAGTCAAACTGTCAACAGGAGCTGGGTCGAGACTCTGCTGCCAACGATGCACACCGTGTCGGGATGACGAAGATCAGATGTCAAGTCATGGCCGCTGCTTATTTGCTTAGAGAACCTGAAAGTCATCGTGGAAGGACTTTTCTCGAGGCAAGATCCAACGACCTGGCCACCTACATCGTACGGAGACGGAGAGGGGGGCGGGCCTGCTGGATACACTCGGAAAACTCTTGGAGAAGATCTTCCTAAACAGGCTGACGAAATGCACGGAGAGTGAGCAAGGATTGTCGGAGTTCGGCTTTCGAAAAGGAAGCGCAAAAGTGGATACAATTCGGACAGTTGTCGAGAGAGCCGAGAAGGCGTCGAAACAGACGTCGAGAGGAGATCGATATTACGCCGTGATAACGATCGACGGCAAGAATGCGTTCAACAGCTCCAGCTGGGAGGCCGACGCTACTTCCAGAACCGGGTTCTAATCTACGAGCCAAATATGGGACAGAGATCGATTAGTATCAAGGTGGGAATTCCACAAGGCTCCATCCTTGATCCAACGCTCTGGAACGTGATTTAAAACGGCCGTCTAACGCTGAAGTTACCCAAACCAGTGAAAGATCGTTGGCTTTGCGGACGACGTCGTCTTACGGTAACAGGCAAGACGCTGGAATAGATGGAAATGTTGGCGACTGAGGCTGTTGACATGATTGGAAACCTAATGCATGGAGCGAAGCTGCAGATAGCCCACAACAAAAGTGAGGTGGTATTGATCAGTAACTTTACACTGCTGCAGCGGTCAGAAACGCAATAAACTCGAAGTACGTGTTGAAATGCCTGGGAGTGATGGTCGACGACCGTTTGGCTTCAATACCCAAGTAATAATTTTGGTTTTATAAAGGTTCTGTAGACCATGATTTAGACTTGTAGAATACTATAGAACCTCGATAAAACCTGCAATGTTACTTGGGTAGCCAAGTAGAATACGCCTACGAGAAGGCAGCGAAGGCCATCAACGCGGTAGCCAGAATCATACCGAACATCTTGGAACCAAGCAGTAGCAAGAGACGGCTCCTGGCTAGTATATTTACGTTGATACTGAGATATGGAGGTTCAGCCTTGGTTGCAGTACTGAAAACCAAGTGGAATTTAAGGAAACCGAACAGTATGTATCGGCTCAACACACCGTACGCAAACTTTTCGAGACGTTTGGTGTACCCTTTGTTGTAAGAATAGTAAAAATTTATCAGTAATTCCATTAATAGTGGATAAATAGAGATTAAACTTGATTTCGAAATCATTTTGATGGACAAAAACGGGAAAGTACTTCATCATTCCTAAAACATGAACTTATCTCTATTCAACTTGATATCAGCAGAGTAATTACACAATTACTACAAAAACAACAATTTAAAAAAAAAACACACATACACACAAAATACAAACTAAACACAAAGTTAATCAAAATATAATCTAAGGTTAATATTCTTCAAGAAAACATATATGAATTTCATAAACTCCAGATCGCGTCCAAAAAAAATATCCCAAATTGAAACATTAGGTTGTCTACCTCGAGCCCGAAAGGAATCGTATAACTTGGCTGTAACCCGAAAGGAATCGTATAACTTGGATCTGACTCCATGGTGCTCAGCACATGACCAAATAATGTGATCTACGTCCTGGTAACCTTGTCCACATTCACAGAGATTGCTGTCCCTCAGCCCAACACGGAACAAGTGAGCGTTTAACGAATAGTGATTGGACATGTGGCGAGACATCACACGAATGAAGTCTCAACCCACCCCCAACACTTTGAGCCAAGGACTCTTCGACACCTTAGGGATGATCGAATATAGCCATCGTCCCAAAATTCCTTCACTCCATTTATTCTGTCAGCTGGCGAGTGACTGTTGACGATAAATGAAGAAAAATTCGTCATAGGTGATTTGTCACTCGTAAATATCGCCTTCCATAGCACCCACCTTAGCAAATCAGTCCGCCATTTCATTGCCCGGAATTGAGCAGTGAGATTTAACCCATGGTGATGACAAATCAACGTAGAGATAAATCACTTAGAAGCCCTCGTATTTTCATGAGCAATGGAATCATGGAACGAATTACCCCGACAGAACAGAGACTATGCGTAAATATGAGATAGTCATCGGGTGGAAGGGAGGCAATAGTTTCTAGCGTATGATGTAATACCGCCAGCTCAGCGACATATACGGAACAAGTAGATTGAAGCTTTCGAGGGGCGCTATTAAGTTCATTATAAACACCAAAACCAGCTATTTAGGGTATTATAAAGTGAATATTGCTTCAATGATTGGATTCCAATCAAAAACAGGTAGTTTCAAAGTCCTGCAATCATGGGTCCAATTTTCCGAAAACTTACTTCCAACGCTTTTAATGAAAACGAACCAATGCCAGGAACGAATCAAATTTTCCACCTCGTTGCATTCGATATGAAAGTGAGCAAGTGCAGCAACAATCATGCACTCAAACGGCAACAATGTTTATAATTAAATCTCACCCCACCCAAGCGCGTTCGCGTTCTGACGCTTCCGTCGCTGAATATATTTTAATGAAATTGTTTGCCTTCCGTAAGCGCCATCAACTTTCCATTCCTAGGCGATTGTAAGGTTTTCATTTCTGGCAGAAAACACATTTGGGTGCTCTATCAAAAAGGTTGAGGGATTAATTAGCATTTCCAGTAATCCAACAAGCAGCTGAACCGGGACAATCTGTTTTCGGTCCAAACGCAAAAGGAATCCACGACATGTGACTATTTCCATTAATTTCCTGTCAAGCGGGATTAGCAATACAATTGTCAGGGTAAAATTAAACCTTCCATCCTATTGCTTGACATATCACCACAGCCGGCCATCCAGAGAGACCAAAGCTTCAACTGTTTCCGGCAGGTGTTCTCCGATCAAAACTCGTCATCCATCGAACCGAACTCGACGAGAGCGGGGATGCGCACCCGCAAAAACACGTGCACAATCTATTTTAAATTGCATCCCGTATTTCGCCCTTCCCCGATCCTACCGAATATAACCTACGTCAAATTTAAATATAGTTAGGTACCCGATGCAAAGGACGCTTCTTTGTCGCCGCATAATTTCCTAGAAAACCCCCGCTCACTTCGGTTTCTATGATGCAGAGATGCAGTTTTTCGCAACAACCGTGCAGTGAAGCGAACATACTTTGCCTGGTAACGATGTGTGGCTTGCCGGTCTCCAAGTAATGCGTGGATCATCTGAAGTGACTTGAATTTTCATCGTTTCATTCATAAAGTGCAGCAAACTTTGCTTGAATAAGAAAGACCTGTGGAAGCGTAATCCAATTCATTCATTAATTTCTACAAAACGACGACGAGATGGCGATGAAGTGCCATGCTTGGATGGTAATTGCTAGTAGGGCGAAAGGGTTGTGAGCTAACCGACAGCGTCGACGACATAAAACCCCAACACAGCCAAGTAAAAAAACATTGCAGTTTTAGCAGAAATATTTACTGACACGCCAAAGAATCTCCGCTTTTATAATGCTAAACTGCTGCCGCAGTGCGTCGTTGGTTGGATGATGATGGTGACAAAATTAATTTTAGAATCCATTTACGAGGAGTAACGTGTATGTTCGGTTCGGGTTAAGATTGAAGTTGTCGAGTACTACGTGCGATGGATGGGGAAGTTCCTACGAAGACACTATAGGTATATATAGCTTAATTTAATTCAGAAAATGACAGAACTTGTTATGAAGTGAAACAAAGGAATGGCATTATGAAGAAGGACGTGCTTTAGAAGACTGCATGCTACTTAACTTGAATTCTTTTAAGGGCATTGATAACTTATGAACATCATAATTGAATCATAGTTAGTCAAATTGAGGCTAAGGCCCGAGTGTCCTTTGCTGTACACAAAAGTCGTATCCATTCCACTCGGTCCATGGCTGCCACGCTCTTTGCAACGACTCCACATGTCGCCATCCTTCTTGTCCGCTGCGTGCCTCTTTATCTTGTTCCAGTCGGGTCGTTATCGAATTCCATTTACACCGGGTTGTCGTCCGACATTCTTACGACGTGTTAAGTCCACCTTAGTAGACCAATTTTTGCAGTGGAGATGATGGAAGGTTCACTCAGCATTTGGTTAACTTCGCGATTCATTCGCGTTCTCTACGTAGATCCGTAGATGGTACACAAAATCTTTCGTTAAGGGTTGTGTCCGAAGCACGATCGCATTATTGACTTCGGACTACGAGATTGTTTTTTTGCGTGATAATTTAATTGATAATTACACAATTATTGATTTATATATCTTATTCTAAAATAAACAAACATTCCTATCCCATATGTTTCAAACATGTACATACAACCAATGTACAGGTACCTACTGAGTAACCAAAGTTAAAATTCGCTATTTAAAATGCATTTCATATAACAAACCGATTTAAAATACTTCAAAGTACGTTACACCATATCATTACATTTTAATGTTGCAAAAATTATGACAGATAAACTGAATCTCATTTGTCCGTGTTCAACAAAGGGATGGTCATTCCCGCAGTGTGCCAAAAACAAGCTTAGGCACACCTGAGCACAGTCATTGGCACTGTTCGGCACCAATGGTTACAAATTTTCTAATCTTTAAAGTTACTGCCAGCACTAATTTTTTTTTCTGCGAATACGCAGTGTGCATGTGTCAATATTTGTTATTGATGTTGCCACAATATAATCCAATTTTTACAAACCACAACCGTGAATCGCCACAAGTCTCGCCATGGATTCTCACAATCGTTAGACCCGGGACGGCAGTCGCATCTACATTTCTTCCCAGACGAAGAACAGCGGTATCTTGACCTGACCGAGGTCAAGTCCGGCCATGGCTACATGAACTAGCGATGCAGCTCCCACGGCTGCGGCTGCTTCCAATGCTGCTGCTGGTCCGCTTTTTTTGCCGAATTTTAGAGGAGATGGACCAGCAGAAGGAACAGCAGCAGTCCTTGGTTGTGTAGGGGTTGGTGGACTCTGACAAGTAGTTCTGCTTGGAAAAATGCAATCTGAATTTTGCTACCATCATTTCCATTCATTCAATGTTTCGACTGCAATGGCGTCTCTCATCTGGACCATGGCGGTACCTTCTTTGTTCTTCAGGAACTTTATCCTGACAACATTTCCGTACAGGCAGAACAGATTGAACAGCTTGTCGGTGTTGGCTGTGTTGTTATCGAGTCCGTACACCATCATCACTGCGCCCTGCTGCTGTGAAGGTTGAATGATGATGGCTGGCCCATTTTGTTTCAGCGGTCCGATGTGTGTTTCGGCCGGTGTTGGTTTCCAGTTTTCCGACGGATGATACTCGGGCGGTGAGAAATTCGGTGCAAATCCGTTTCATCCGCCGGCTCCCAAAAGGGCTGGTTGACTAATGATTGACGTTCGTGTGGTGTATAGATTTGGTGTGAAATAATAATGATTAAAAAAAATGAAAATAAAGTTATTAATGAAACGCGTAATTGGAGTAAACCCAGATTAGCGTGAATGTGAATACAATCTAACTATCATTGCTTTGTGAGGGCAAATCCCGAGACAGCTAGCAGTGCTGTGTAAAAGAGGGAACATTCTTTTGGTATAAATATGGGCTAACTAAGCTCGCAGAAGGGACACGATTTTCGCTCGAGTTCTCGATTCGATTTTGTTTCGTTTTGTGCTGTCGCGTTGCGCCGTGGAAGTGTCGCCACCTTCTCGCGTTCTGGCAAGTTTAATTGAACTTGCAAACACGAAACAAATGGTGCGTAAACGTGCCTATGAGCCAGCAGCGGGCCCTTCAAAGAAGGTGCTAATCAAGCCCAGCGCCTCGCAGGATGACGCCGGAAAACGAGTACTACAAGCCAACCAGTATGCAGTACTCCCGGAAGAAAATGGCGATGGTGACGCCGTTCCCATTGCAAGACGAGAGCGAATTCCCCCGCTTTTCACGCCGGTGAAGGATGTTGCCAAGCTGGGTGCCGAACTGGCAAAACACAAGCTGCTGCCTCGCTTCAAGCTTTGCAGCATCGGTACCAAAATCATGTGCTCTAGCCTGGAGGAGTACAAACAAATAGGAAGTTTCCTGAAGAACAACAACGTGGACTTCTTGACGCATGATCTTCCATCGAGCAAGCCACTGAAGGTGATTTTGCGTGGATTACCGTCGTTCGAGGCTGCTGCGGTGAAGTCCGAGCTGGAGCGGCTTGGGTTCCAACCTGAGGCCGTGTTCCAGATGAACCGGCGTCCCAACCAAAACACCAGCTTCCGTGATCAGTGGTTCCTGGTGCATTTCATAAAGGGATCCACCAGTCTTGCGGCTCTGAGATCCAAAATCCGGGACCTGTTTCAGGTCATCATCAGTTGGGAGCATTACAAACCCCAACATCGTGATGTAACGCAGTGTATGAACTGCCTCTCATATGGCCATGGCACCAAAAACTGCCACATGAAGACAAACTGCAGCAAGTGTGCTGGAACTCACTCAACTCCGTCCTGTGAGCAAGTCGATGACATCGAGCCAACGTGTGTCACTGCGGTGGAAACCACCAAGCCTCCAATCGCGGATGTCCCAAGCGAGTGGAGTTCATTAATATCCGTCGGAAGGCCACAATCAACAACCAGCTCGGTCGCCTTCGTAATCGTCGTTCGCCTCCTGTACTAACGGAAGTCCAGTACCCAGCTCTCCAGCCCCGTCGACATGTTCCGAACCTAGCCCCGCTTCCGCTCAACAACCAACAAGCCAATCCCGCGAGTATCCAAATGGTTCCCAACAGTCGGACAGTTCAGCATCGTCTCGCTGTTGCTGCGGCCCAGCCAATTCCAGGTTCATCCGACGCCCCTGGTTTATCATACGCTGCTGCTGTCTCAGGTGAATCTGTCGACGATTCTCCGTTCACCTCGGAGGAACTTGTGACGCTCGTGGCCGAGGTCATCATCATCATGCGTACCTGCAAGATTCGATCTGAACAGCTTCATGCTGCCTTGTCACTTGTCACCAAGTATGGAACGTGAAGCTATAAAAATTGCAAATTTGAACGCTTGCTCACTGACGAACAAGCATAGAGAGCTACTCGATTTCCTCAACACCAAGGAGGTCGACTTTGCTATCATCACCGAGACGCATCTGAAGCCCGAACTGAACGTATTCCTTCCCGACTTTCAGCTCGTCAGACTTGATCGCACCTGCTCTGGAGGTGAAGGAGTGGCCATCACTGCAAGACGGAAAATCAGCTGCCGGCTGCTACCAAACTTCCAGCTGAAAACAATTGAAGCCATCGGAGTGGAGGTGAGCACATCACTTGGCCCAATCACCATCATCGCGGCCTACTGCCCCAAGCAAACCAACATCAGGGACGGGTCTCAATGGCCCTCCGGAAAGACATCATCAAACTTACCCGGAGGTGCGAGAACTTTATCATCGCTGGCGATCTGAACGCAAAACACCAAGTTTGGGGCAACGGTCGGAGCAATAGAAACGGCATCATCCTCAATGAAGACCTGCAAGAGGGCCACTATACCATCTTGGCCCCGGACTCTCTCACCCAGTTGAGTCGGTCTGGGGTCCATGCGACCATCGACATCTTCGTAAGCAACATGGGACACAACGTCTTGCAACCTGTAGCATTCCAGGAGCTGAGCTCGGACCACTACCCGGTGGTGGCCGAAGTTGGATCCTCGGTAAACCGATTCGAAGCTTCCCGGCGCAACTACCATCGAGTCAACTGGGCGCAATATCAACACTGCGTCGACACAACCATCGACTACGATGTCCAACCGGGGACGTCGGAAGATGTTGACCGGTGTCTACAAACCATCGAGCAGGCGATTTCCCGGGGCAGGGAACAACACGTGCCAGTATCCAGACAGGTGAGTAACACTCTGAACCTTGACAGGCCTACCAAAGATCTCATTGAACTCCGTAACACCATTCGTAGGCAGTACCAGCGTACTGGCCTGCCTAACTTGAAGACCAATTGTAATCGATTAATAAAGATCATTCAGGCCAGGATGGTGGATCTCAGAAATAACGATTTTGCTAGTAAGATCCGCTCTCTCCCAGATTGTTGTAAGTCCTTCTGGAAACTTACAAAAATTCTTAAAAACAAGCCTAGGGCCACCACTGACCCCACTAGATCGTCCCGGCGACCCAGTGGTTCATCTGATAACTCCTGAAGAGAAGGCTGCCGCGATAGGTCAACACTTCGTCAGCTCCCATAATCTCGGACAAAACATCGTCAGCCCTCATGAATCTGAGGTTGCTGAAAATGCAACCAATCTTCTTCAGATTCCTAACATTTTTCCAGAGGAATCCGAGATTACGGCTGACGAACTGTTGGCCTATATCAAATCATCTAAAAACATGAAGGCCCCAGGTTTCGACAACATCCTGAATCTGGAACTCAAACAGTTGAGTTCCAGATTCTACAACCATCTGGCACTGATTTTTAATCAGTGCCTCAGACTTGGCTACTTCCCTTCGTGTTGGAAGTCAGCTAAAGTCATACCCATCCGGAAACCTGGGAAGGATTCGTCCTCTCCTTCATGTTATCGACCAGTCAGCCTTCTCTCAGGTTTATCAAAACTGTTCGAAAGAGCACTGTACCACCGGCTCCTAACATCTGCCGATGAAAACAACTTGTTACTCGAGGAACAGTTTGGTTTTCGGAAAGGTCGTTCGACCGTCCACCAGCTGACTCGAGTAACAAACATTCTCAGACGGAACAAGTCTGTTTTGAAAACATCTGCCATGGCGTTGTTGGACGTTGAAAAAGCGTTCGACAATGTCTGGCATGATGGCCTGGTGTTCAAATTGCAGCAGTACGGTCTTCCAATCTTCCTAGTGACGATCATAAACAACTATCTATCGGACAGGACGTTCCGAGTCGCTCTGAATAACATCACATCGGATGCTTTCAACATCGGTGCCGGGGTTCCACAAGGAAGCATCCTTGGCCTCATTCTATTCAACCTGTTCACCTCCGATATGCCGGCTCTCCCTGATGGTGGATCGTTGTCTCTGTTCGCAGATGACACATTCATCGTCTACAAAGGTAGGGTCATCGGAGCTCTGACTGCCAAACTTCAGAGAGGCCTGGACGTCCTGTCTGAATATTTCAACAGCTGGAAGATCCGTATCAACGCGGCAAAGACCCAGGTCATTATCTTTCCACACTCTAAATCGCCTAGACTTGTTCCGTCGGAGAGTAACAAGATCTGCCTGAACGGCTCAGTGGTGGAATGGTCCAAAGAGGTCGTGTACCTCGGGCTAACACTAGACAGCAAGCTTCTTTTCAGGGAGCACGTTGACAAAACGAAAACCAAGTGCAACATCTTGATAAGATCGTTGTATCCACTTATCAACAGGAAGTCAACCCTGTCCCTGAAAAATAAGCTTGCTGTCTACAAACAAATCATCCTTCCTGTAATCGAGTACGGTATGCCAATCTGGGAGAGTTGCGCAAAATGCCATTACCTTAAGCTCCAAAGGATCCAGAACAAGATCCATAGGATGGTCCTAAACAGTCCCCCGCGGACTAGAAATTCTGAGATCCACCTCTTGGCTGGAATTCAGACATTAGAAGAACGGAGAGTATTCAGGTTCAGAGACACCTGTCTGAGATCAAATCATCAGATCATACGTGATCTAGCACGTTAGGTTAAGTTATACTCGTAGTTAGGTAGGTTATCACTTTTTTCAATTCAAATAAAACACATCCCCAAAGGGGTATTCTGTAAACTAGTTGAAAAACGCAAATATTAAATTAGAATATCAAATTAAACAAAGATGAAGAGCCAGATAGGCTAATCAATTAATATGATAAATCAATGTACTACCATAATCAACAGAAACAAACATAATTTTACTACTATACTCGCAGAAGGGATTCTTGTGACGAACGTTGAAGGCGACGGACGAGCAGCAGCAGCAGCAGGAACAGCAGCAGCACAGGAACAGCAGCAGCAACAGGAATAGCAGCAGTAGCAGTGGAAGCTTAGCAGCCGAGATTCGTGTAGCCGTGACCGAGGCTGGAAACCTCGGTCCGGTCACGACAGTTCGTTGTATGGGGTCGGTCTTCCGCCGAAGATAGTAGGATCGTGTAGCAACGGAGCTCGTCCATTGCAGGCATCCTTGGAGATGGATGCATCCAGTGTGTAGTCCCAACTGGAGTCCATGTCGTTTTTGAAAACATTGAAAACAAAACAAAAATAAGAGCTGTTAAAATGCCGGGTTGCCAAACAAGGCACAAGCAAACAAAAGTCAGTCAGTGGCACACTGAGGTACACTGAGAAAAATGTTGGCGCAAAATAAGTGATAGGATATGGACACAGACAAACAGACGTAACTCTTCATTGTTAATCTTCGTTCATGCATTTAACGGTTGATTTGAATATTATCAGTTCCGCGAACTACTCGCCGCAGCGCTGGCATCGGATCACTTTGACGTTTCTATATATTCTATAGAACTTTTATGCAATATTATTTAAGAGTTAGCGAACAAGCTTGTTTTCCGCGAGAAGCCAGAGAGATGTCGTTACTGAGGTTATATGTTTTGAGATACTATGTTTTCAAGAACAAGTTTTTCAAAGAGTTACGTCTGTTTGTCTGTGATATGGATATATAGGATATGGAACCAGTTGAGAACAATGTATGGCAGGTAGCCAATCAAGAAAACGATTCAAGTCCAATAGAAGTACGTTTACGAAGTGAGATTCTCCGTCTACGCCATCAACTGATTAAGTTTAAAAGGTTATTGATACGCAGTTTCAAGTAAAATAATGCATATCAGTAAGGAAAATTAATTCTATGCACACAAAGAACAACAAAGGAAAAATCACAATTTTACACATAATAGCCACTCTTCTTTCCTTTATTTAACGTCGGTCTCTGTTCCACAATCTAGTGCCAATCACCGACGGACATCGATTGCCATATCCATTGACGGCAATCGAATGTGCAGGAAGGCAGCTTCCACACCTACGTAGGATATCGCACCCATTCAACACACATGGGCCGGGACCAACGGCTTTACTTCCCTTCCGAAGGAAGACGTGACCAGAGATTTTTATGCCTCAGAAAAATCCCACCGACTTCGGCTGGGGATTGAACCTAGACCCATTGGAGTGTTAGAAAGCAGTCACGCTTACCACTACACCACCGGCGCCGGCATAATAGCCACTCATAGCTGATGAAAAAATTATGATGACTTCATAAACGATTCTCAGGTCCGTTACTCATAGGAGAAATCGATGTGGTGCGTTGTTAACCCAGAAGAAGAAAAACTTTAAGAGCTCAGTCGACTCTGGCATACAGAAACTTTTCAATGCGGATCAATTGAGATTGATAACTGACAAGATACGCCAAGTGAAGCAATAGTCAGAAGCAACAATAATTGACAGTATGCAGATCCTGTTTGCATGCCAGGGAGGATACGACAAGCTTATCAAGTGAAGGTTTCTATTTCCAGGACTCTACCAACAATCAATACGAAACAAACGATTTTAAATTGGTTCACTACTTGACTAGTCTATTGGTCCCAAGCAAATCGATTAACGTACCCCATTCTAGACGAAATTCTAGTACTACACTATGTTTGTTTCGATTCGCTATGAAAGTTTGACAGATAAAATGAGGGGTTCGTGGATTTTCCTATGTTTCGAGGGATGCATCGATTAGCTTGGGACCGAAGATAGTACCAGAGCTGAGCCAAAAAGTACTTTTCTTCGGGACCTACTAGTCTTAGAGTTACCTCTATGATATTACGCTCTTATTACATGTTTGGGTTTCTGTTTGGTGTATGTAAGAAATACCTCGATTTACAGTCCGATGATCGAATTCGTTTGTTGATTTTGTCTAAGCTGTATTCATCATCCTGAAAATAAAGTAAGTTTAAAGAAAATTAGTTTGCACTCACCGAGAGTTTTTAATATAATGATATGAAATTCGATCCTGACGTACATTAAACCCAACGTTGAAATTGATTATTTATAGGCGATGAGTTATGTTAAACCTGACTCTCATCCGCTTTCCCCATAAATATGCATCAGAAAATGAATTATGTTGTTATTCACCCGACCATCTTCAGTTTTTCTTTCGGCCATCTGTTCGATACTACTTCATAAGATACGGCATTTAGCATCTCCCATATGCCTACACTCGAAATCTGGTGCGTCATTCCGGGTCCCAAAAGTGCCATTCGCAATCGCCATTAGCAAAATATCATTCTCCACATGTGCTTGCCTTTTTCTACGACACACTTCGCAATTTTTTTTTATTTGAAAGCAAACCCTTAATACGGTCTAAAAAACCTTACATCACAATTCAATAAACATTTTCTGGAGCCAAAAGCCAGGCCAAAAATATAAATCTCGACATCAAACGTGCGATGAAAGAAATATAGAGTGAAAATTCCAATCGTAAATTGGACGACCGTAAAGGCAGCAGCAGCAGCAGCGGCAAATCCGATCCAAACTGATCCGAGTGTTTCCTCATTTATCATTTTCCACCGAAGTGGATATAGACACAGACATCCCCAGAACGCAAAGGATGCGCAAAAACAAGCATCTTTGGAAAATTGAAAATGGAATTCGGGGCAGACAACCGGCGGCGTCATCGTCGTCGGTCGAGTCCCAAAGTGATTCGGTGGTGTGTGGAGAGGGCATGGATTTCATATGTTGGATAGATTGGCTACGAGTAGAAGAAGAAAAGACAAATGGAGTCAGAAATGGAGAAATTTGAGCATTTCGATTGGCCTTATCGAGAGTAGACAAGATTTTCTGATTCAATTTTGGCTTTAGCGGAAGATGCGTGAAATCCTACTGTCGGTTAGTGGGCGGCCAATGCCCCTTGTTGCCGAGTGGTGTCGTTGGTGTTTTCACGGAAATCATTTTTATTTTAGATCGAGAATGGATAAGAGGATGTTTCTTCTCATATGGGCTGGGTGCTTCGGGTCAAGCTGGAAATTTGAATCTGATTTGGTTTTTTCTTCGACCGAAAGATGTACAATCCGAAAGTTTCTGGAATTCTAAGATTGGTCGGACAGGATGGGGTTGTCCATGGGCGAGGTTCTGTTGAATCCCCGGATAATCAAGGGAATGTTTCATTGTCGCATATTTTTTTCTTTGGCGATGAGGAATTCTATGAAATTATTTTATATTTTTTTCTTCATTCGTCATACCGTCCTCTTAGGAAAAAAAACTAAGATCCCTCCATCTGTCACACTTGCTTTACTTATTTCTGGCAGAGATTTATCGCTCTACGGAAGCATCAATTTCCGAAGTCACAATCCATTAATTAAAACTGATGCACTGGTTGCCGAAATGAAACACCCATATTCCAATAATTTCCAATGAAGTGTCTTTCTTCTTGTGACAAATTTACGACCTTTGAATCACTTCGCTTTTTCGAGAAGGAAAAAAAAGCAATACAAAACCGTAAAATCCATGCCGCACGTGACGAGCGTGCCGAACACATTTCGCTCCATCATTATAAATTTACACCAATGAACCGGCGCGCATCAGAATGTGTTTCCTTCGTTCAACATTCAACATTCAGCATACAAAGATGCGCGAAGGAGGCAATTGTCACACGACGGAATGAAAACCGAGACGCATTGAAATTTGACCCTGCTGGGGGCTGGTTGCTGCCAGACCGAGGAAAATTTGAAAAATTGTCATTTTTTGTCTCTTTTTGTTGTCGTTGCAGCATCACATAATGACAATCTATTATGGCATTCTTCGGATGCCACACGACCGTTCAATCTATCTTAGTGACTGAGTAAAATTGTATTACTATTTTTTTTTCTCTTACGGAGATATTGGTCAATTATCATTAAAACTGGAGTTACACAGAACTCCTCGAAATAACGATCACCGTGAATGCTGCACTGGAGCATTGTATGCCAAATAGCGAAAAATAACCGATTTTCCGATTTCACCTATCTGAATTCTATGAAACTTCGAATACAATTGTAATTGTTGGGTAGGGACAAATAAACCAGGTTTCATTTCATCTCGCATGGTGGAATCTATCTTAGATAATTTGGAGCGATCACATCAGTTTTTACGGAGATCAGCCTACGTATGTAGGATTGAAATCCTTAAAAAACGGAGCAACCTATGAATTTTGGGCATAATTAATCTACTGCTGAAACCGATAAACGTCAAGACTTGAGACAATTTTATGCAACAAGTTATTAAATACCGTTTACTTTCGATAATCTGTATTGTGCATTTTCAGCAAAGTAGACTCCTGCGCTAAAAATAATCCCTCAGAGTTTTTATGCTCAGTCTAATAAATATTAATATTTAATATTTCAATGTAAGAAAGTGTTATACACTCAGGTCTTTTTTTAACACGGGGGATACGTACCGTGGAAAAAAAAACTGTGTAAAAAAACCTACGAGATTTTCATTTTTTACATGCTTAAATGTTTTTTTTTAAGTCGGATTTTGATGCCATTTGTAATTATAGCATGCTATGGTTCATATATAGACATATTTAAAAAATTTCTGTATTTACACCAAAAATTGTGAATTTTTTAAAGTATGACATTCGATTACCAATAGCTTGAAACGGATAATGGGATTGGAATCAAGTCGATAGGTTGTATCGTTGTCGAGAAATCGTTAAAAACGTACCGTGTAAATTGCAAAAAACCGTGTAAAAATAACCGTGTAAAAAAAAACCGCGAAAAAAAAACCGTGTCAAAAAGACTTCAGTGTATTTTACAATAGAGTATGAGTATCATATCGACTTACTAGTGACAATAGAACTTAAGGGGTAGGTTACTCCGCACACCAGTGTTCGGTCATCTTTTTTGTCAGTGTGCCGCAAGTGTGCCGATTGTGCCGTTCATAGAGCAAGCTGCGATGGTTTGTAAAATACCCATCTTGGCAACCCAGTACTTGAACTTCTGCCCTCAACACCAGCCGATGCCGCCTGCATCGAAATCGGAGTGCTCCCTTTCCGATATTACATTGCGGAAACAATCTGTACCAGAGCCATGGGCCTCGACGAAAAATTAAGTGGAGACGGGGAATTCTATCTCCTTACCAAGGGGAAACGAATCCTCCAGGAAATCGCACCAGGAGCTCCCCTCGGTGCACAGTGGGCAAAAATTGACAAAACCTTGACTAAATTGAATATCTCGGCTGCCAACGGTTTCTGTCAACGTGTTATACATATTCTCAAAGGAAAAACTCTGCTGAATCGATTGGTGGTAGTCTCATTCGGAGACTTTTGCGTACCGAGATAGAGGGCCGGGATCAACTCCACGGGAAATTCCACTTTCTATCGACATAATTTTACACTTTACTTAACGTATATTACTGGACATTGATAGTACTAAGTATATATGGTGTAAAGACACCATATACGCCCTCAGAGAAACTCTACTGGCCTAAAGGAGGATCCGGAACGACTGATAATGTGCCCACATTATAAAAAATGTCCTAGAATCTTGTGATTTTTTCTATGTTGTTCAGAATCAAGAGATCAAAGCGTATTTGATATGAAAACTATATTGGGGTATAGTGGCCATATTCTGGTTCTCTGGATAATCTGAATTGACCGATAAAGTGGCCACATTATAAAATTCTCCATATTGTTCTAAATCATGCCGTTGACATCCTATCTGATAAATTTGCCTCGGGAGACATTTTTCGGGCTACAAAATGGTGAGTTGACAACCTGGAAGGAGCGGAATACCTAGCCCTGGTCCTCACAAGTTCCTACTTCACGCCTCCTCGAGTCATATGATAACAAAAGACTACCAGCTGAAACATGGACACAGCTGGGTGGCGTAGCCTGGGCAATGTTGCCAGTCCGGCAATAGCAAAGTGAAGAGGTACGACGCGAACACTGGCGCGGTAACCATAGTACGTTGATAGAGGAAATGCTTCACCAAACCTGAGCGTCTGCTAACCATGGAGGTGCGGCTCAAAACGGCGTCTGTTCTCCATGTTAGGAGCGGCTGATCACCGTCCTAGTGCCAGCGTGGGACTCTAAACAGAGCTGTGCACGATGGTCCCCCGGCGAGACAGGGGGTTGGGGCAGGCCCAACAAGCCGCCTTGGAAAAAAACAAAATTGAAAATACCGAAGAAAGAAATACGGATCGGAACAATCGGCACAGACCTACGCGACGAAATAAGGACTACGATTGGAAACTCGGAACATGGAACTGCAAATCGCTCGGCTTCCCGGGTTGCGATAGGTTAATCTATGACGAACTTCAACCACGCAACTTCGAAGTCGTAGCACTGCAGGAACTTTGCTGGACGGGACAAAAGGTATGGAAAAGCGGACATCGAGCGGCTACTTTCTACCAGAGCTGTGGCACCACCAACGAGCTGGGAACCGGCTTTGTAGTGCTGGGTAAGATGCGCCAACGCGTGATTGGTTGGCAGCCGATCAACGTGAGGATGTGCAAGTTGAGGATTAAGGGCCGTTTCTTCAACTACAGCATCATCAACGTGCACTGCCCACACGAAGGGAGACCCGACGACGAGAAAGAAGCGTTCTATGCGCAGCTGGAGCAGGTGTACGACGGCTGTTCGCAACGGGACGTCAAAATCGTCATCGGCGACATGAACGCTCAGGTAGGACGGGAGGCAATCGGGCCAAACAGCCTGCATGCCGTATCCAACGACAACGGCCAACGTTGCGTGAACTTTGCAGCCTCTCAGGGTATGGTAGCTCGAAGTACCTTTTCCCCCCGCAAGGATATTCACAAAGCCACCTGGAGATCACCTGACCAACATACAGAAAACCAAATCGATCACGTTCTAATCGACGGGAAATTCTTCTCCGACATTATCAACGTCCGCACGTACCGCAGTGCGAACATAGATTCGGACCACTACCTAGTTGCAGTATGCATGCGCTCAAAACTCTCGACGGTGCATAACACACGTCGAAGTCGAACGCCACGACCCAACATTGAGCAACTACGGGACGCCGGAGTTGCCCAGAACTACGCGCAGCAGCTGGAAGTTGCACTACCCACGGAAGAGCAGCTTGCTGCAGCTTCTCTTGAAGATGGCTGGAGGGACATCCGTTCAGCCATAGGTAGTACTGCTGCAGCGGCACTAGGTACTGCAATCCCGGACTGAAGAAATGACTGGTTTGACGGCGAATGCAAACTGTTAGTAGAGGAGAAGAATGCAGCACGGGCGAGAATGCTGCAACACCGCACGAGATTGAATGTGGAGCGATACAGACAAGCGCGGAACAGACAAAACTCGGTTTTCCGAAGGAAGAAGCGTCAGCAGGAAGACCGAGATCGCGAGGCGATGGAAAATCTGTACCGCGTAAACGACACACGGAAATTCTACGAGAAGCTAAATAGTTCGCGCAAAGGCTACGTGCCGCAAGCCGATATGTGCAAGGACTTGGACGGTAACCTTCTCACGAACGAGTGTGAGGCGATTGAGAGGTGGAAGCAGTACTATGACGAGCACCTCAACGGTGAAGCAGCAGAAAACGAAGGTGGCACGGCAACAGACCTTGGAGTACGCGCAGAAGACGACAGGTTACCGGCCCCTGATCTTCAAGAAGTTGAGGAGGAGATCGGTCGGCTGAAGAACAACAAAGCAACTGGTGTAGATCAACTACCAAGTGAACTATTGAAATACGGTGGTGAAGCACTGGATAGAGCGCTACACTGGGTAATTGCCAAGATTTGGGAGGAGGAGATATTACCGGAGGAGTGGATGGAAGGTGTCGTATGCCCAATCTACAAAAAGGGCGACAAATTGGATTGCTGCAACTACCGCAACGATCACACTGCTGAGCGCCGCCTACAAGGTACTCTCCCAAATTCTATGCCGCCGTCTGTCACCATATGCAAGAGAGTTCGTGGGGCAATACCAGGCGGGATTCATGAGTGCCCGCGCTACCACGGACCAAATTTTCGCGATTCGGCAGGTTCTGCAGAAATGCCGCGAATACAACGTGCCCACACATCATTTGTTCATGGATTTCAAATCCGCATACGACACAATCGATCGAGATCAGCTATGGCAGATTATGCACGAGTACGGACTTCCGGATAAACTGACGCGATTGGTCAAGGCGACGATGGATCGAATGATGTGCGTTGTTCGAGTATCGGGGACACTCTCGAGTCCCTTTGAATCTCGAAGGGGGTTACGGCAGGGTGATGGACTTTCGTGTCTGCTGTTCAACATCGCGTTAGAAGGTATGATCAGAAGAGCTGGGATAGACACGAGTGGCACGATATTCAGGAAGTCCATCCAGCTCCTTGGCTTCGCCGATGACATTGACATTATGGCACGGAACTTTGAGACGATGGCGGAAACGTACATCAGACTGAAGGCTGAAGCTAGAAGGATTGGACTTGCCATCAACGCATCAAAGACAAAATACATGAAAGGAAGAGGTTCTAGGGAAGACAATGTTAGCCTCCCACCCCGAGTTCAGATTGACGGTGACGAAATCGAGGTGGTCGATGAGTTCGTGTAGTTGGGCTCACTGGTGACCACCCAAAATGATACCAGCAGAGAAATTCAAAGACGCATTATGGCAGGGAAACGTGCCTACTTTGGACTCCGGAGGACGCTCCGGTCGAATAAAATTCGCCGCCGCACAAGGTTGACTGTCTACAAGACGCTGATTAGACCGGTGGTCCTTTACGGCCACGAGACCTGGACTATGCTCGTGGAGGACCAACGCGCCCTTGGTGTTTTCGAACGGAAGGTGTTGCGTACCATCTATGGTGGAGTGCAGATGGATGACGGAACGTGGAGGAGGCGAATGAACCACGAATTGCACCAGCTGCTGGGAGAACCATCCATCGTCCACATTGCAAAAATTGGGCTACTACGGTGGGCTGGACACGTCGTAAGAATGCCGCACGACGACCCAGTGAAAATGGTTCTAGAAAGCGACCCAACAGGAACAAGAAGAAGAGGCGCGCAACGGGCAAGGTGGATCGACCAAGTAGAAGGTGACCTGCGGACCCTTCGCAGACTACGAGGCTGGTGAACTGTGGCCATGGATCGAGTAGAGTGGAGACGACTTCTTCGGACAGCATAGGACAAAAAGGCCTTAGCCTGATTGTTAAGGTATGGAGCACCTAGTTTAAAAATGAAATGTAATTAATTTTGAATTAGGAACAAATAAAGCGTGGATAAAAAAGTTATCCTCGATAAACAACAAACAATTAAATACCGGCTTCGTAAAGCAGACAATGAACGAAAGCTAAAAACCTGAGTATTAAATATTGTCCCGCTAGATTGCAGTCCATACCCATTGTTCAATGACGATTGTTCCAGATTTTTTAAAGCTGTCACTTTTGAAGATATGAAACATACGTCTCAAATTATCTGTTTAAACACGTGGTCCCGAGTGCTATTACTGCTGTTTAACAAATTATAAAGTAAAACAGCCAATTTATCACATCTCCTACCGAAAGTTTCTCCCCAAGTCACGGTGCGACCAACGTTCTCTTGCATCATAAAAATTATTTAAAAATCATCAGCCCTCATTATTAGTGTTTTCACAAGTTGCTCTGCTCTCCACCTCCGCATGAAAAAAAAAATTCCACTCGCATAAAACTGCTACTAAAATTCTATAAACAATTCCATTGTTCGCACCCAATTTGCACGACAGGGGGTGCCGGGTGTGGTCGTCCGAGTTGACCGAGGACAGAAACGACAACTACGACCATATGGCAACGGCCTGTCTTGTGTGACTCTTGGTTGTTTGCTTGTTTGTTCATAGCTTGTAATTAATTACGCACATCCAGGCCGTGCACGGGATCAGATCTCTTTTGATGGTACCAAGACAAAAAAATAAATTAAATTTTTCATCTTGGCTGCTCCTTTTGCTTTTACCTCCCCAGACTCAAACTCACGTGTACTCGCCATAGAGTTATAATTAATCTCTCATCACCCATTCTAGTCATGTCTTCGGCTTGACCAGAGTTGAGCACAGTCGGCACAAACAACACACCGGTCAACTATTGCCTTTGCTACACACTTTGGTGCAGTCCACCTGTTGGAGTGAAAATACCGCACCTGGATCGCTCGGAGCCAAGACATCTTATAGCGTCAATGTCTATGTTAGGGAAATGGAAAACTTTCAGATTCGTCGGACAGCTGCCCATTGCTGTGGTTAGTTTAGTTAGTTTGTCATCTCTGGCATAGAGGACACAACGTGATTGAAAATTCAATCGTCTCCTTCCTGGCTAATTGAGATCCTGCGCTGTATTCAATGCTCTCACGAACACTAGTTTGTAAGTAACACACAACTTTTTGAAATGTTTGGTACGGTTGTTGCTTGAAGTGCAGCAGACATGGCCGTTAAATACTGGAAGATGACTACGCACGTTCCACTCTCCCAGGATGCCAGTACGTGACTCTAATAAAGATTATCAATAAGGTGGAAAAGATGAACGTAATTAAACTTCCAGACCAGACCGTCGATGCAACACTATCCACATTGAAGGGATGCTCTTGCGTTATAAGCTTGATTAGAGCTAGAGCTTTCCCCTAGCGCTCTATTTTTAAAACCAATTACTGATTTTCAGCAAACATCTTCGAACAAAGTATCTCAATGTCCATTGCTATATTAATTAAATTCAAACGCACTGAACAACACTTAAACTACTTCCCCAATATAGCTCATCATCATAAACCATGTCACTGCGACAAGTGTAACTGAAGTGTTCCTCTGGCTCCGCGATGTAGGACGTAGACTAAGACTTAAACATTCAAAATCTGCTCCTGCCGGCATAAAACAACCATAAACCACTTCCGGGTTATTATGCGTGTATGTATACGCTTAAGCATTCATTCTTTTAGGACAAGACAATGACACCCATCCTAGAGAGGCCATAAAATAGTGCATTAAAAATACATAAAACGAACATAAACGGCACCTCGATCCTATGCGTATAATACCGACTAAGTTGTCGCAGACTTTCCTGCTTTCGTTTCGGTTTTTCACCGTTCTTCTCACTGCATTTAGGTAGAGGTGTGGGATGACGACGAAAGTGCCCTTCGCGGTTTTTATCGCTTTCCCGCAGGCGTCGTTAAGTCGAATGTAGGACAGTTTTTTTCCCCTGTCAACTAGACTAGGTAGGATAGGGAATAAACCGAATAATTGGCAATAATTGAGTCGAGCAGTTCCAGGCTAAATAGCGACAAAAATAAACAATTTTTAGATTCTACCTCTCAGAATTCCATTTCAGCATAATTGTTGCCATTTTGACTCACATACTTTTTTCAAAAATAGCTCATCTAATCCTAATGACGCCTGAGACAACGTTGTTGGAAGCTGGATTGCTTTTGCCAAGGGGGAAGTGAGCTCTTGCTCACGGGTGATTTCCGAATTTAGAGCAACTCTGAGTAGCTCGTGTTGCTCAATATTTAAAATTCACAGCAAACTGAGCTTTATGTTTAATCCTATGACAGTGCAAAACCAGGAGGTTGGCAACCCCATATCAATCACTAACGTGCACAGGAATCTTGTTAAGGAGGGGCATTTTTTTCTATGGTGCATTTAATCTGAGGATGGGGAGTATTCCAAAGTGCGTGGTGGATGGTGCTGTCAACCAACCACTGTTTCCCTACTGTTCAATTTATCTAATTTTATTTATTTTTTATCTTCTTCAATGCAAACTGCTTTTAGACAGCCTATGGAATTGGCAATTTAATCCCATCATTATCAATATACCTGATAACAATCACCAACTGCTCGTGGTGGCCACAATCGCTCGTCTTATCTGCAATGATTGCTACTGGTGTTCCTCACAAGGTTTTCGCAATGTTCCGTAACATTACATTGTGCAACAACATAATTAAGTAATTTTCAATACGATTACTTGAGTACTAGCAATTTTTGGCACCTTACGTCTAATGTTTTTCCAGCACAGGATCGTAGTTGGCCACCAACTGGGTGGCACACTTCCCACTCCTTCCAAATATTCATGAAGTGGTCGGCCACCTTTGCAAAGTATGCGCACAATATCGATGAAACGTTCCATCATATAGCGATTTTGTAGCCGCTTTGCCTCTCTAGCAGCAATCATAGCTGTTTTTTTGGTGGTCCAGTCCTTCGTCGATACCCTTCCTGGTTTTGAAATTCTTCCACGCTTCCAACATGGGTATCACTGCGGTTGTGTTAGCCCAGCAACTCGGTCGCTTTCTTCCAATTTCTGAACCCTGTAGGAATCGTTGTAATAACCTTTGGAATTTCACTCAAAATTTAATTTTCTCTGTATTCTTTTCGGAATCATCTTGGAACTATCTGCAGGATTCACTAGAAATTATACGCAGAATTTTCTTCGAATACTCCCCAAAAATCCTTTGGAACTGTCCTCGGAATTCAATATCCTTGAGGTTCTTCTCGGATTTTTTTTAGAACTCTCCTAAAAGCTCTTTTGAAATTCTTCCCAGAAGTCCACTGGAATTATACTTAGAACTCTTCATGATTTTTTTCTTAGAACACCTTGGAACTGAAATTCCTTTAGTGTTTCAGAAATTTTTCCCGAAATGAGCTAGAAATTATTCTCGAAATTTGCTTGAAATTTTGCTTAAAATCCCTTTGAAATTTCACTCAAAATTTGCTTTTCTTGGTATTCTTTTTGAAATTATCTTGGAACTATCTGCACAGGATGCACTAGAAATTATCCGCAGAATTTTCTTTGAATTCTCCCCAGAAATATTTTGGAAGCGTCATAAGAATTCAATATTCTTGAGGTTCTTCTCGGAATATTTTAGAACTGTTTTTTTCTCAGAACACCTTGAAATTGAAATTCCATGAAAGTTTCAGAAGAACTTCCTCTGTATTCTCCAGAAATGCTTCCAAGCATAAGCTTGAAATTATCCTCGGAATACCCTTGAAATTTTCCTCAAAATCCCTTTGGTCCTCAGAATTTAATAAACTTGATGTTCTTCTTGGAAGTCAAGTTCAATTTGTCCGTCCATTCACCAAAACGCACAGTGTTGCTTTTTGCCGTTTTCGTGCGCTTTTTTAATTTATTTCCATTTCGTCAAGCCAGTGTAGACTACATACAATGATTATTACAATGTTTACTTGCATACTATGCATTAATTCTATTCTGTGTTAGCTTTGTTTTTATTTGCTGCTTGGACATAGTGATGTCAATAGTTCCGCAATGCAAATTATATAGGCG
Source organism: Ochlerotatus camptorhynchus (assembly GCF_037179485.1). Lineage (NCBI taxonomy): Eukaryota > Metazoa > Arthropoda > Insecta > Diptera > Culicidae > Ochlerotatus > Ochlerotatus camptorhynchus. The sequence continues at coordinate 42,647 of NW_027040640.1, forward strand.
CATCATTCGATTGATTGGGCTATTTTTTGCATAGTTTGTTCTGTACGATTTTTCTGAAAATAAATTCCGTGTTCTAAGATATCGACAAGGTGTGTAAAAGTTTAATTGTGCGAGAATTTCTGCCGAATCTATGCGCATTGAAATAATGTCGTTGATGAAGAAAAGCATTGCAAATTGGCGGCGCTCCTTAAGTGTTTGTATATTGATGAGCATGCAGCGCGCTTCATAAGATGGTAATGGAAATGCAGTCCAATTCACTTTACGTAAAGCATATAAAAGGAATTGTTTTTGGACAGATTCTATGCGTTCTTCGTGTATGGAAATGTATGGATTCCATACTAGGTGGCAGTATTCCAGAATTGGCCTTACATATGTGGTATATAATAGCTTAATAGTGTATGGGTCTTCGAAATTATGACTGAACCTTTTGATGAAGCCTAGCATTCTGTTTGCTTTACTAATGATAGTATTATAATGTTCTATAAAAGTTAGTTTGGAGTCTAGAATTACACCTAGATCTCTTACAATTTTGCTTTTTTCTGCTATTTGGTTGCCTAATGATATTTCAATATGCGGTGTTTCAATTTTTCTGCTAAATGCTATTGCAGTACATTTTTTTACGTTCAGTTGAAGTAGACTTTTACCACACCAGGTGTGGAATATATTGATTTCATTCTGGAATTCTTCTGCATCGCTAGAATTACTTATTTCCATAAAGAGCTTCATGTCGTCTGCATATACAAGCAATTTTATTTTTTTAAGTATGTAGGAAATGTCGTTTATGTACAAAATAAAAAGAAGTGGGCCTAAATGAGAACCCTGGGGTACCCCAGAGGTGACTGAAATTGGTTCTGAAAGTTTATTTTGAAAGCGGACTATTTGTTTACGATGCGTTAGGTATGATTGAAGCCAATTCAAAAGTCCAGGCTCCATTCCTATTTTCTGCAATTTGAGGATTAATAATGGTATGTCGATGCGGTCAAATGCTTTACTGAAGTCGGTGTATAGCGCTTCAACGTGCTTGCCACTGTCCAACGCTTTAATAATGAAAGATACATATTCTAAAAGATTAGAGGTAGTTGAGCGACCTGCTGTTTACTTGTAATTAGATTTTTCACTTGCTGAAAAATATTGCCGTTTACGATTGATTCAAACAGTTTTGGAATGCAAGAAATAATAGTAATTCCACGATAATTTCGATTGTCTGATTTTGCACCTGATTTGAAAATAGGTACCAAATAAGATGATTTCCAAATTTCAGGGAATTTTCCATTTTTCAGAGACATGTTGAAAAGACGCTCTAGAGGAAATGCGAGTTCTTCAGAAAGGTTTTTCAAAAATATGGGTGCGATGCCGTCAGGTCCAGACCCTTTCGATGCGTTTAAGTTTTTTAGTGCATTGAGGACTTCATGTTGAGAAAGTTGGTTGACAGAGATGTTTTTAGAAATTTCAGGAATGAATGCAAAGAAATCGCGGTCACGATCTTCTTCGGAAAATGTGGTGTATACTTCTTGGAAGAAATTTGCAAAGAGATTGCAAATTTCAGAAGAATTCTCACCTACGTTTGCATCCAAATTCATTCGCGAAGGAAAATTGCTGCTTTTTAATTTCGTGTTTACATAATTAAAAAAGTTCTTAGGACATGATTTGACTTCATTTTCGACTTTGCGGTTATAGTCCTCATATGCAGAGTTGATGGCTGTACTTAATTGGTTGCATAAGTTGTGATAGTTTCGCAAATTGGTTTCAGTTTTTTCTTTTTTGTATAGTTTATGAGCTTTCTGTTTTTTATTCTTTAAATTTTTCAGTTGTGGATTGAACCATGCGGGTAGTTTATTGTTTTGTGTTCGTCTTCTTTTTTTTGATGGTACAGTTTCTAAAATTAGGCTTTGAAGAATTGAGTGAAATTTTTCTACTTCAGTATCGACATTTCCTTCAATACTTATTAAATTTTGCCAATTTATTGTACATAGTCTACGTTTGGCTTCTTCGTAATTTGCTTTACGGTATTCCGGCACTTCCTCGTATTCCCAGTCGCTGGAGGAAGAAGAATTTTGTACGAAGATTGAGTATTCAATTGCTGTGTGAAACACTTCATTTTTCCATAAAGGTGCTAATGATGTATCCACACAGAAGTCTTCAGTACAATTTGTAAATAAAAGGTCTAAATATGAGTCTTGTTGATGTTCGGCAAAAGCATGTGTTTAAACATGCAAAATATAAATGTAGAAGAAACTAAAATTGTAGGATGCCTAGAAAATCAGTTATAAAGGGTGATACGGTCAAAATTTGGTCAATATCAACTTGACGTATTTCTTTCAATTTTGCATTTAAAAAACCTGAACACCCCTCATTTTGAAGGTGTGTGTGTGTAGAATGTTGCTCCTATTTTGATTTTGGAATTCACTCTTCAGTTGTCAAAATGCCGTCCAAGCAAGAAGAGCAGCGTATCAAAATTTTGCTCGCGCATCGCGAAAATCCGAGCTACTCGCACGCAAAGTTGGCAAAATCGCTAAAAGTTGCCAAATCAACCGTTACAAATGTAATTAAAGTGTTTGGGGAACGTTTGTCGACAGCCAGGAAGTCTGGATCGGGGGGAAATCGAAAACCGGAAGCCGCTGAGACGACAAAGAGAGTTTCCGGTAGTTTCAAGCGAAACCCTAACCTCTCTCTCCGAGATGCCGCAAATAAGCTGGGTGTATCGTCTACAACCGTGCATCGAGCCAAAAAACGAGCCGGACTATCGACTTACAAGAAGGTAGTGACTCCAAATCGCGATGATAAACAAAATACGACGGCCAAAGCGCGATCCCGGAGGCTGTACACGACGATGCTGACGAAGTTTGACTGCGTGGTAATGGACGACGAAACCTACGTCAAAGCCGACTACAAGCAGCTTCCGGGACAGGAGTTTTATACGGCAAAAGGAAGGGGAAAGGTAGCAGATGTTTTCAAGCACATGAAACTGTCAAAGTTCGCAAAGAAATATCTGGTTTGGCAAGCCATCTGTACCTGTGGCTTGAAAAGCAGCATTTTCATAGCTTCCGGGACTGTCAACCAAGAAATTTACGTGAAAGAGTGTTTGAATAACGTCTGCTGCCTTTCCTGAAGAAACACGGTTGTTCCGTACTGTTTTGGCCGGATTTGGCATCTTGCCATTACGGTAAAAAGGCCATGGAGTGGTACGCCGCCAACAACGTGCAGGTGGTTCCCAAGGACAAGAACCCTCCCAACACGCCAGAGCTCCGCCCAATTGAGAAATACTGGGCTATTGTCAAGCGGAACCTAAAGAAGACCAAAAAAACTGCTAAGGGCGAGCAGCAGTTCAAGGAAAACTGGCTTTCTGCGGCGAAGAAGGTGGACAAGGTGGCTGTACAAAATCTGATGACAGGGGTCAAGCGTAAGGCCCGGCAATTCGGATTTGGAAAAGCGGAAGCCTAACTGAATATTTTTCCTGAATTTTATACTAATTGAACTTGAAAAAGAAATTTAATTTGATTTTTTAAATAAACTATTTCACCGATTTACACGCGTTTTCCCTTGACCAAATTTTGACCGTATCACCCTTTACAAAAAAACATGATTTAAAGGGGCCTTTCACGAAAAATGATACATATCTCGCAATTTATAAGAGATAAAAATTTTAGGTGTTCAGCAAAGTTGCTTAAAATAACATTTTCTACAACTTTACTATAGACGTTAAGTCTCTGTCTGAATCAGATAAAAAAATATTTTTTTGATCTCACTTTTAAGGTAGATTAATCACCAAACCGTCATCAGCAAAAGAAGCAGATTAACATATGCAAAAACATTTTAAAATAAACTATACCCCTAAAATCAATATTTGAGAAGCTATTAAAAAAGCGCACGAAAACGGCAAAAAGCAACAATGTGAAACGTTGGAGTTTTTCTACCAGAAATGTTCAATAAAGCTTGCCCCTTCATTCACCAGAACTGTGCAATTTTTACATTCGGAATTTTCAGTTCAGATTGTTGCAAATCTTACACCACAAATTTTCAATGCAAACTTGCCCCCAGGTAATTTTACAGCAGAAAATTTCAATTCTCCAGAACGATGCAAATTTTTCAACATTAATGTTCAATAAAAATTGCTTCTCCAATCTTCTGATTGGTGCAGATTTCCTTTTTCCATTTACCACCAGACATTTTCAATATAGCTGGTTTCTCCTATCATCATAATGTTGCAGGTTTTCCACCAAATAAAGCTTGCCCCTATTTTCAGATTTTTCATCATAAATTTTCAGCAAAGCAGCTTCCCTCCAATCATCAGAATGGTGCAAAGTGCACACCAGAAATTATTATTAAAATTTGTTTCTCTATTCAGCAGAAGGATGCAAATTTAAGACCAAAAATTTTCCGAAAAGCTTGTCCATCAGTTTACCAGAACGGTGCAGATTTTTCATCAGAAATTTTCAATATAGCTTAATTTTAAAAAAAAGCTTGTGCCTTCATTTACCTGCAAGTTTTCCACCAGAAATTTTCTGTTCATTTCATTAATCAGAGCGATGCAAATTTTGCACCAGAAATTTTCAATAAAGCATGCTCCTCCATTCACCAGAACGGTGCACCAAAAATTGTCAGTGAAGTTTGTTTCACCATGCACCTTTGTGGTACAATGTTCAGGCTTTGCCTCTTCATGGCTTTGCCAGAATGGTGCAAATTTTCCACCATAAATTTTCAATGAAGCTTGCAGTCATCAGAACGATGCAAATTATGCACCAGAAAAATGAATAAACCTTGCTTCTACATTCACCACAGTGTTGCGAAATTTCCACCAAAAATTTGCAGTTAGGTGCTCATCCAAGTTTTTTTTTTTTTTTTTTCCTTTGGGTTGTTTTTTCCGTCGATCTTGTTTTCCGTGCTGAGCACCAATGCTACCGACGTGCCAGGAAGGCAGCTCCCACACCTGGACCCTACCTATCGACCCATCAACTCATGAACCGGGGACCAACGGCTTTACTTCCCATCCGAAGGAAGGCGTGATCAGAGATGTTATGCCTCAGAACATCCCAGCGGCGCCGACTGGGATTGAACCCAGGCTTGCTGGGGTGAGAGGTAATCACGCTTACCACTACACCACCGGCGCCGTTATCCAAGTTTTTTGGGTGATTAAATTTTTCCACCAGAGTTATTCATTTTGATTAGTCCCTCCATGCACACCCTTGATGACATTTTTACACCAGAAATATTCAATAAAAAGCTTTTTCTTCGATTTACCACCACCAAGGTGAATTTTTTCAACCTTAAATTTACCCTCTTCTTTTAATCCTGCATCCTGCAAAAAAAATTACATCAGAAAAAAATTTCATTGAAGTTTGACCCTTCATGCACCTTTGTGATGCAATTTTCACGCACCATCTCAGGAAGGAATTGACGCAATAAAAGGTTTTCAGTGCCGTTATATTAAAAAAAATGAAGATATTTTACCTTCAAACCAAGTTATTAAGAAATCAAGTTATTTTATGTCATAATTTTATAGTGATATCAATCCTATACGTTTGACAGTAGGCAATTCAGATTTGCTGATCCTGCTGCCTACACGTCGTCATCATCATCTTCCAAAGGCTTTAAGCCTGTACTACCACCGACCCTTTTCTGGGCCACCAAGATTTTCCAAAAGAGTTAAATTTCTGAATATGCCCCAACTAATCACTATCACAGCTGTTTCGAGATTGAGCAAATGTTCTCTCTGTTTATACTCATTAGTATGACCATGATTGCTCTAAAAAAACCGTTTGATATGAATTTTAGTTGGGACATGTTCAGAAATTTAACTCTTTTGGAAAATCTTGGTGGCTAGGAAAAGGGCCGAGTGAGTGTGTGAGTGCTGACCACGTTTTGCGTCCATTGCTACAATGGAAGCGCTCTGACCCTCGTTGGCGAATCTGCCATACAAGTAAAACACTGGAAACGGCTCACGTTCTGGTAGAGGCAAATTCGGCGGAATTCTTGTAAGTCTGGGCGTAAGATGGCCAAAGAACTCGGAATGCCGCAGCCAACGATCAGGAGTATTTTGAAAGATGATCTCGGATTGAATGCTTACAAAAAACAGCGGGTGCATGGTTTGACCGGAAAGCAAAAGATAGCTAAAGTCGAAAGATGTCGGAAACTGATTTCGGTAATTGCAAAATTCTGTTTTCGGATGAGAATATGTTCCTACTACAATATCACCACAAAATGATCGGGTGTATGTTGCATTAGAGTGATGCAAAATTTGAAATTTTCGCTCCACAATACTTAAACGATTCCAAATCGGATCCTGACTAACCTCTCAAAATTTGAACCCATTTGGTGAGAAACTGAGATGGCACAAACCATTTGAAGTTTGTATGGGAATTATTATGGGAAAACCAAGATTTTTGTTCATGTTGAAACTCTTTACTTGTTAGACCCCGGGAGATTCTGCGCCGTCCCAGAAGGGGACGTGCCTAGACCCCTAGCTGCTGGTCTAAGCCTGTCGGCAGCCACTGGGGTGGGCATCAAAGGCCTCTTTTGTTCCTGGGTCCCAGGATTTGTCGGGGGGGGGGGGGGGGGGAATTTTCGGTGTAAGCTGTCCTAAATATCGCAATGAATTAATTTACCTTGGTGATTTATTTATTTATTTATTTATTTTGTTTTTCTTCATCGGACTTAACGTGTCTAAATGAAGCCTGATGGGGAAAAGCCTAGAAAAGGCGTAAAACCCCATATCTTTTCGAAATACATGAATCACAATAATACAATACAATACAATTACAACGAACATTAATCAAGTCTATACCATAAAAAAAGTTATCCTCCTATGGCATAGAGTTGTCCGTGAATCAGGTAGAAGTCCTCGTCATGCAGTTGAACCGGAAACAAAAAAATAAACAGGTAGCGCAATCCTTCACGTGTTCATTAAATGGACAGCTACTCACCTTCTCAGAAGTCTGCGTTGAATACGGTGACGAAAGGTTTCCGCTGCACAGTTGAAGTCGAAAAACTCGTAAAACTCGTTGAAACGCCCAGACATGAAACGTATTGGGTCATGAAAGCTGTAGTTCGCAGCACGAGGTCCAAGATGCAGGAAACTCCTCGACCGAAGAACTCGTTCGGTTGCGTAGATTTCGAATTCAGCCAAGATTCCTGGAGAGTCGATATCACCAATAAGTACTTTCGCTGCGAACACGGCCTGACTAATCGTCCGCCTATGTTCTAGTGTTTCAAGACCCAGGAGTTGACAACGATCTTCGTACGGCGGAAGGTTCACGGGGTCATTCCAAGGAAGGTGACGAAAGGCATACCGAACAAATTTCCTTTGAACAGATTCAATCCTCGCTATCCAAACTGCTTGATACGGACACCATACTACCGAGTTGAATTCCAAGATCGATCGCACTAGAGACCAGTATAGAGCTTTTAGACAGGCAGGATCGCGAAACTCGTCAGCGATCTTGAAAATGAACCCGAGTTGCCTGTTAGCTTTCGCAACGATGCCCGAGTAATGAAGCTTGAATGTTAAGGCGCAGTTCAGCGTGATTCCTAGGTCACGAACATTGTCCACACGTTGCAGAAGTTGGTGATTTATCGTATAGTTGAATGTCACTTCTTGAGCACCACTCTTCGAAAGTATCGATTAGGTGCTGAAGCCGCAAGCAATCGGCGAAGCGATCGGCAACCAGTTGGGAGGATCAGTCCGGCCTCATTCACAAAAATCTAGAATAGCAATGGTCCCAAGTTGCTACCTTGAGGAACACCGGAGCTGTTTGTTAAATAGCCGGATTGCTCTGATCCGATTCTAACACAAAGTTCCCGATTGGTCAGATAGGACTTGAACCAACGAGTTAAACCAGAGGATACACCGAGTTTTTCAAGTTTAGCTAGCAGTATGGAGTGGTCAACCCGGTCGAATGCAGCCTTGAGATGTGTATATACAACGTCCACCTGCGCTCCAGCTTCCATACTCCGAAGACATAAAGAAATGAACGGAGCTAGATTTGTTGAAACTGATCTCTTGGGATAAAAACCGTGTTGGTCAGGAGAAATGTAATTTCTGCAGCTAGAGAATAATGCGTCGTTGATGATGATTTCGAAAACTTTAGAGCAGGCACTGAGTGATGTGATCCCTCGGTAATTTTCGACGTTTCTCTTGTCTCCTTTTTTGTAGATCGGGAACATGAATGACGATTTCCAACGCGTAGGGAACTCCCCCTGCTGTAATGAAATATTGAACAGCTTCGAAAGCGGTGTTGCAAGCTCTGAACAGCATCGCTTCAGGATGCTTGAGGGGATCCCGTCAGGGCCAGCAGCATTAGAAAATTTCAGCTTCTTGATGGCGGATTCGACGAGGTTTACTGTAACCAAGGTAATCGAAAAATTGAAAGCATCTCTGGGAGTGTCCCTCACCGCTTCAGCAACTTGGGACAACGAAGCCGTAGTGTCATTGAAAATGCTTTTGAAATGTTCTGCCAGAAGATTACATTTCTCAAGAGAATTGCTGGCGATTCTATCACCCAGGTGAATTTCGACTGGTCCCTCCTCGTTTCGTTTGGTATTCACGAATGACCAGAACTGCTTTGGATTAAGCCGTAAATTAGCCTGCACACGCCTTGTGTAGCTCTTGTAAAGAATGCGGTTATATGTGCGATATTCGTTGCTCGCTGTTGAAAATAATCGTTTGGTGAATGGGTTACGAGTACGACAGTATTTACGGAGGGCCTTCGATCTCAGACGCTTCAAATTCCGAAGTCGAGCATTGGACCATGCGGGTTTGGGAGAGGGTCTCCTCAATGTGACAGAATCAGTTATAGCCCGGCCGACGACCTCAGCGAAGTAGTTGACGGCTTCATCAATAGATGAACACGTGTCAAGGAACTGCCAATCTGCCTGGGCAAGCGAGTGACTCAGCGCGACGAAATCTGCTCTACGAAAGTCGAGCTCATGTACATCAACAGGGGGGTTATCGTAGCGAACAGGAACAGATAGGTTGATGGAAACTTCCAACGCAGGATGATTGGTGTCGATGCCAATCAAAGGCTCTGGGGCTTCTAGGATAGAACATTCCAGTCCTGCAGCTTCGTTCGCCAGAACGAGATCAAGCAGCCGAGAGTTGCTATTCAGTATCGAGTTGATTTGCGTTAAGCCATGCAGGTTGAAACCATCAAGGAGAGCACAGCATGATGCGGGCATGTTCGAGCGAAGAACATCAATGCTAGGAAGATCGTTTGCAGGAACGTTCCATGAGAGCCCAGACTGATTGTAGTTACCAAATATCAGAGCTAGGTCGTTTTGTTCTAGTCGAGAGAACACGGTACCAATCGAACTGATGTGGTTTGCAATGCTGCTCGAATCAGATTTCCGGTCTGGAGGTAGATACATAGCGCCAATACTTATTGATCTACGAGGCGTCGTTATTTTGACCCACAGCTGCTCTCGAGAAGTGCAAACTGAAGCAGGATCGATGCAGGAGCTTAGGCGTTTGTATACCGCAATCAAGACGCCTCCCCCACGCGATTTGGTACTATTCTGGTGGTTGCGGTCGTGATGTTTATTGGGTGGATCTATCTGTTCTAGTGTGCGAGTCGGCATGGGCTGTCCCGATGGCGGAGTGGAACAGCCAGAGAGCAGTGGCTGGATGGTGGTGGCTGGATGGTGGTGGCCGGATGGCGGTGGCCGGATGGTGGTAGCCGGATGGTGGTAGCCGGATGGTGTTGGCCGGATTGCGGTTGCCGGATTGCGGTTGCCGGATTGCGGTTGCCGGATTGTGGTGACCGGATTTCGGCGGCCAGATTTCAGCGGCCGGATTGCGACGGCCGGATTACGACGGCCGGATTACGACGGCCGGATTGCGACGGCCAGATTGCGACGGCCGGATTGCGACGACCGTATTGTGGTTGCCGGATGGCGGTGGCCGGATTGCGGTGACCGGATTGCGGTTGCCGGATTGCGGTTGCCGGATTGTAGTGACAGGATTTCGGCGGCCGGATTGCGACGGCTGGATTGTGACGGCCGGATTGCGACGACCGTATTGCGGTTGCCGGATTGCGGTGGCCGGATTGCGGTTTCCGGATTGCGGTTGCCGGATTGTAGTGAAAGGATTTCGGTGGCCTGATTTCGGCGGCCGGATTGCAGCAGCCGGATTGCGACGGCCGGATTGCCGTTGCCGGATTGCGGTTGCCTAGTGACAGGAGTTCGGCGGCCGGATTTCGGCCACCAGATTGCAGCGGCGAGATTACGACGGCGAGATTTCAACACGAGGCCAACAATGGAGCACCGCGATGGCCGAAGGGTGATAGCCGAAGCGCGATGACCAAATCTCGATGGCCGGATAGGGTTGGCTAGCTGGCATCGGCCAGATGATGACGGCCGGATCCTGATCGGTTAAGTCATCTAACACCGTGATCGACGCACTTTCACCTCTTTTCCGGGCACGTTTTTTTTCCAGTCTCTCAACACTCCTCGTGTATCTCCAACTATATTGTACCACAGTCAGCAACACACTGCCTCTCCTCTCTCTCACGGCCGAACGATCTCTCACCTCCTCATCGACTCTCAGCTTCACCGTAGCTAGTTTCCGTCTCTCACTACGCTATGACAGGTCGGTGGTGGTTCAGTGGACAGTGGTCGCTTCGCCCATGCAGCAAAACACCTCCATCATCGCCTACCTTATCGGTCACTTTAAACGTGACGTTATGGAGCTATCTCTCCCTACTCTTACACCAATTGAATCAAATGGTACCAACCGGTAACAATGTCTATCTAATAATTCACCATATCGGTCTGCTTCAAAAGTTTTCAACTGTACTTGTACGAAATTTTCCCAGCTTCAACTTTGCTCAGGACCACTTTTTGATTAAATGCAAGGATCAATAGTTATCAATGGTTCAATGCGCTGATGTCTTATGATCATGCTCAATCAAGTGCTCAGCAGGCAACATTGGTGTTTCTGGGGCGTTGAATAGGACACAAAAATCATGGCTACTATGTCACACTGCAAAATACAGTGTTGCCTACAGAGCAGCGCTTGATCATGTCATAAATTTACCAATCTCTTAAATAATTAATAACTTTTTCCTGTCTCGTTTTACATAGAAACAATCTTCAGTTGTAGCTGAGAAAATTTTCTATAAGAATATGTTTTGCAGCTCAATATGGAAAAAGACTGGAAGGCAATGAACAAAAAGTTGAGATCTCCCATAGTAATTTACATGTAAACTTCAAATTCCTTTTGCGAAGTCTGTTTCTAACCAAATGAGTTGTAGCTTTGAGAGGCTAATCAGGACCCGATTTGAAACCATTTAAGCACTGTGGAGCGAAAAAGTCAAATTTTGCATCAGTCTAATGCTGCATATCTTGCTGATATTCCTCGTGACAAACTGGCTGTTCAAAGGTTTCAGAATGTTCAGAATGTTAGATTGATAAACTTATGACATGATCAAGCAGCTGCTCTGTAGGCAACACTGTATTTTGCAGTGTGACATAGTAGCCATGATTTGTGTGTCCTATTCAACCATAGAAACACCAATGTTGCCTGCTGAGCACTTGATTGAGCATGACCATAAGGCATCAGCGCATTGAACCATTGATAACTTTTGATCCTTGCATTTAATCAAAAAAAGGTCTTGAGCAAAGTTGTAGTTGGGAAAATTTCCTACAAGTACAAATGAAAGTTTTTGATGCAGACCGATATAGTGAATTATTAGATAGACATGAACAAAAATCTTGGTTTTCCCATAGTAATTCCTATACAAACTTCAAATGGTTTGTGCCATCTCAGTTTCTCACCAAATGGGTTCAAATTTTGAGAGATTAGTCAGGATCTGATTTGGAATCGTTTAAGTATTGTGGAGCCAAAATTTCAAATTTTGCATCACTCTACTCTACACCGTCCCATCAGCCAAAAGTTACACAGGCTTGGTGTGAGGCCAATTTCTCAAATTTCATTTCGTCGAAAGAGTGGCCTGCCTCCTCAGCCGATTTGAATCCTCTCGACTGCTTTGCATGGGGCTACATATTAGGCGAACTAGGGAATACCAAGGGACTAACATTTTTTTAAGCAACGTTTGGTGAAAATATGGGACGAAATGCCTCAAGATATCGTGCGTGCCAGGAGTAACAATTTTCAAAAACGGATGCAGCTCGTAATTAAAGGAAAGGGAGAAAGATTTGAATTGGACTAAGTTAAGACAAATGTTATAGATACACGAAACAGGAAATACACTGAAAATTAAATTTCAAACCACCTTCTCAGTTTTATGACCATATACTTTACTGACAGGAATAACCTTTCACCCTGTACAGACTTAAAGCCTTTGAAAGATGATGATAGGTAGCTGGATCAACAAATCGGACCGTACAATCCCACATTCTTCGGTCCAATGATTGGGCACACGCAAGAGTCTCGACCCGTCTGCTGCTGGTGTCTGCGACAGGTTAGAAGGCCGCATGATATCAGTGCCCTCCCAGCTAAAGCTCCTCCCCTTTTTTGTTTTCCTCGTTAAATTCCTGATCTCAACAAGTTGGTAAATCTTAGCGTTTAGCAGAAAGACGCTTAACACTTTTTTCGGCAATTTTATGATCCTGTTCCACGTCATGGTTCTTCCACAGACAAACAGACATAACACCCCCAATCACCTTCATCGCAAATAATGTTTTAGATGGGAATGTGCTTGCATTTGTCATGGCGGCGCCACTGAAGCATTGAGCAAGCCAAAACATTTCGAACTTATCAGTGATGCCAGTTCTTTTTCACGTCTAGTTAGTAGATGTCAGCTCTTGAAAATGATAAGTGGTCAAGGTCCCCAGTGTGTGTCTCACATACCACATCTGACGAATGCAGAAAAAATAATGTTGAATATTATATCAAAACTGCTACACATTAGTCATTCCATTCCTAATATTACGTTGTACGATGTACACAGAAGTCGAGAACAAATCATGTTGATGACTGTAATATTCTATCAATTTTTATCAGTTATTGATGTTCAATACTTTACCATGAATATCATTGATTGATACATATTTTTTTTTCTTCTGTGTACACATTGAAGTGATGAGCGGTAGTAGAAAGGGCACAAATAAGTGATGCATTACCTTGTTTAAAAACTTGTTTTCAGCAGAAGAAAAAAGCACACTAAGCAAACAAAACAAATCCCTAGCTTCTGATTTTTTTTTCCTATGGATCCGTATTTCTGTACAATTCAATCAATTTCTATAGATCTTCTGAAAATTTCGTAGAACCGACATCACTGACTTCCATCTGTTTTGTTTTTATTCAACACAGCTGATGCGTTGACAGAACGAGGGAAAAGCAACTAGTGAAAAAATTGCATGCACGAGGGATGCTCCGGTTGCAAAACATTGCTTGGGAATGTGGATGATAGATGGTGCTAGTGCGCATGCACAATACGCTTGACGATTTTTTTGAAGAATTTTCTTCTAAGAGTTATCCCAACTAACAATTTTTACAATGTAAACGCTTTACTCATTTCATTTATACAGTCTCAAGCTGTATTCAAACGTTATACGATATGAGGAAACCTTTACTCAACCTCTATACAAGCAAATCTGGCGAACTTAGAACAGCTACTTATGGTTGTTGGAACGGTCAGGAGCAGCTCTTATTGCATATCCATTAACGCTTCTATACAGCTGTTTAGTTGTGTGTGGACTTGAAAGGCGCTTATTCAACCTTTTCCCGGTTATCCAATAATCACTACACAGCTTTCTCTTGAAGCCGGGTTAAATACTGTTTACGCTTTTTTTATGAAGGAATTTATTGAGTTTATTTTGCTGTGAGAATCAAATTAATCGAAATTAGTTACAAATCATCACCAAATTATTTACCCTGCACCGGAACCTGGAACCGAACTCGAGACGACCTCATTGGCAAACCTTGACACTACCAACTGTGCTACGCCAACACTTTGAACTTGTGTAAACAAATCAACATTCCCTTCTACAACAAAATCGCTGAGTAGAGGCTTTATAATAGTGCACATGAATCCCTTTTCTCGACTAGTTATAAAAGAGCAGGGTAAAAGCTGTGAAACTGCACACGTCTAAAAATAAACCTAGTTGACTGTGAAAATGCTTCCGTAATTGCTCTAACACAGTTTATAAGCTGAGTACAGGTTGTTTAGTTGTTGAAAAAGCACTTTTGATGTTTATGTTATTCAGCAAGAGTGGTTGGTTGTGTAGAAGCCATCAAATGAGTAATATATTCACTTTGTTAACTTTGTTTTGCAGCTACAAGTAGAAAGTTGATTAGTGTGTGTATAGAAGTGACATTATTAGCGTTTATTGGCTGATGTTATTCAGTGCGACTGACAAATTGAATAATGGTTGTGAGAAAGTTGAGTTAACGCTCTCCAAAACTATTTTGCTAGCTTTTGCTTGTAGCTGTATCTGCAGCTTCTTTTCAGCTACTTTACAGCACAACGCTGGAAAAGTTGGCTTACAAAGCTGAAAATGTTAGTTGGGATGTCTGTTTTTCTGTGGTTCTTCTCTATGCCTGTTCAGATAAATGAGTACTTTTATTTATTTTCTCTCCCACGCTAAATCAAACGAGTAAATAAGAAGGGATGTCGGTTACGCGCTCGAATAATTGAAAATTCAATAAATATTTAATCGAATAGCTTGAAAAATCTTTACGATTAATCGTTAATCGATTAATTGGACTTTTAGGCATCCCTAGAAAATAGTGTAATTTCATGTTTATCGGAGGTCCTTTGAAAATTTCGAACAGCAGAATTGCAACCAGCAAGTGTAACCCAAGAGCCAAAAGCGGTGCGATGCTAGTTTTCATTGCTATGATGACGACTGAATTAAGGGGCTTAGAGGCAGAGGGGTGAAAGTCAATTCTCTTCATCGATTTCCTCTTTTGATGACCACGGCTTCACTAACCTATTTCGCACTATTTCTGCTATGCTCTTCTATCATCCAGAACAACAAACGTATCAATGAATGTGTTTGCCGTCGAGTTATTAACAAAACATAAATTGGTGAAGAGAATCGATCAAAATCACTTGCACCCCTGCTTTCAACTTTGGTTACAAGATTACAACTCTGGAGAGCATTTTGTGTGTGCAAAATGTTACGCAACTGCATCCTTCCTATCCGCACACGCCCGAACATCGGAGGCGAATGCCACTTCGACTTGTTACGTCCACTAACGACTCTCTGATGACAGTGTTGGGGAAGCAGCATATGCATGTACGTAATTGGTTGATTTGTTATTTCGACGCTTTTGGACAATGCTTGATATTTACCACTTTTTTCAAAAGTTTCTTGTTGAAAATCGAACAGAAGCATTGCGTAGAAATATTTCTGATCGATTGATGATAAAATTATTGGAATCGATCCAGGGGCTGCTGAGTAATTAAAGTTCAAAATCTTTCATAATTTCGTTAAATGTTCCATTTCCGATTTTCACAAAGTGTACCCCCATATAGAAATCACAGACGTAGTCCTACTTCAAAAATCTGGAACAATCTGGAAATAAACCTGATCTGTCTGCGTATCTCGCAAGACGACTGAACTTCTGGAAAATCTGGAATACTGACAACGCTGTAGGTTACATTGTTCTCCGCCTCTGTTCCAATCATTCAGCGGGTACCCTTTCTATGGTTTCTTGTTTTGGCGGCTGCGGCCAACATCGACCGACGTCACCGACAGTGATAGGCCACAGGATTTTCCCGAAACAAAATGTGCAGCCAAACAACAATGCTTTCACTCGGGCAAATACGTGGACCAAAAATGGCGCGCAGCAGTCAGTCAGCCAGCCACTCAGGTCGCCCACGGGTGACGAACACAACAGTTGGATGTAAATTGAAAATGTTTCCCTTTGTTGTCGCTTGTTTCCGCGGCGTAGATTGAGACATGGGCGTGCTGAGCAGTGATTGAAACTTTTGTTTTGGAAAATGGCGCGCAGTGGGCAAAGGTGGATCAACCGAGTGGAGTGGAGACAGATTCTGTGTACAGCAAAGGACACCCAGGCCTTAGGCTGATTAGTAAGGTAAAGTAAGTGATCTGCATAATATTCACGGAAAGGGCAAACATTGTTGATTTGAATGGGTATTGAACGTAGGCCCATACTGACGTTTTTGAAACCAACGTATTCGTATATTATACCTCTGACTGATGAGCTCGCTTAAAACATTATGCCTTTACTGATTTAAAAGAATTGAAGATGCTTCAAAAATGACTCATACATCATACAAATAAGCAATCAACAAAAACCTGTGCACGCCTACGCGCAGTGCCATGCCGTGACGGATTAAAACGGTTGGAATTATGCTGAGTTTCCCACTTTCCGCGAGCAAGTTCCAATGGAATCCCACGGAGTGGTTATTGTTTTTCAAACGGTGGCGTCGACGACAATGTCACTATTCCGTTGTCAAAGAGAGAGAGGGGGAGTTAATTAAATTTAGAGTCGATCTGTTTGTGTTGTTGAAACTTTTATGTTAACTTGGTCGCGTGCAGTGAATTTTTCTAGTTGTGAGGCATTTCTTATGCCCTGAGATTATCGATCTCATCAGTAGACATCTGTTGTAGGAATTACAACGAAAAATAGGCAGTGCGGCAGCCGATGCGTAAAATTTATAGCGTCTCGAGACATTCGTTGAGCCGAGACTAATCAAAATAGCTTGTCGGAGCGTGATTTATGGACTTGCAAGCTTGGCTGGTTCACTGACTGACTGATGGACATGTGGCACAGATTTGTAGCAGTTTTGTAGAGGTTAACATTTTTGTTTTGAGGAATGCATTTTTAACTAATTGAATGCTTTTGAAGATTGATGATTTTTCTTATCTACAGTAAATGGTCAGAATCAGAGCTGGTAAATATCACGGCCGTTATGTGACAATGAGAAAACAGGTCCTCTCACTATCACGAGACGAAGCTACGTTAGATGAGCTTTCTAGACATTTTTCAAGCGCTCATGAGAATAATTCTCATGCGGTTTTGACATCAAAGTTTCTATCTAATTTAGATGAATTTAGGCAAGCAACAGTATATAATCGGTAGAGAGAATATATTTTTAAGATTTCCACGGTACAGGTAACAATAGTAATAATAAATGAGCTAGTAATAGCGATGTTCACAACACTGTCACGTTCTGTCATGACAAAAAATTCGATGTAAATATCGCATGAGATCTTTCATTGAAAATTACATTTGCCAGCCCTGGTCGGAATAGTTCACCGTTAAAAGCATTTAAGCCATAGAGCAATATGATTGCCAGAGTGATGAATGCGATGGGACACCCAACCAGAAAGAGTTGTCGAGTTATTTGGGAGCTGGCTGTGGCTAAGTTTAATAACGTCTCTTTAAACTGTTCCCCTGGTAGAGGAGAATTTAGTTCATTCGAGACGGTATTTGGGAGCTGGGTCATTCTAGTGTGAGGCTAAATTAATCATATCGTCCGGTCATTTTCCACAGAGGTGGCGCTGTTCCATTGGTAGGAAGTGATATAAATCCCCATATAGAATTTGAGTGTAGTGGGAATAATTCGCTTTCGGGGCGGTTCAGGTAAAAAAAAAAGTGAACGAAAACCTACATAATTTGTAAGGGACTTTATCCTTCAGTGCTTTCCCGGAAATTATTGTTAAACAAGCTGCAATGAAATAAAAATGATTTCCCCATACAATTTTACCTGCTTTGCTACCAGTCCCCAGAGAACCAAAAAAATTCAAATTTGAGAGAGAAAATTTGCTCTCACTAGTTCAATTTCTCAACATGCCATGTATTTTGATGACACACTATTTGTGATTTCCCTCTCACAGACTACAACATAGAGTACGTGGCATGGCAAAACATGTCTGGTACCTCTATTTATGCATTTAGATTAACATGTATTTAGAAGTCCTTCCTTTTTTACATATTCTGCACAAAAGATACTTTCTGGCCCGCTCATAAATATTCAAAAGCGACTTGAGCAAAGTTGTTACTTAGTGTTTGAAGTACAAGTTTTGAAAATCTGAATCAAATGGAGTATAAGATTTTTTTTATGTTCGATAGGGTGTAGGAGTGTCGTTTTTTCATGTAGTTTATCCAAAACCCCTATACAAAATTCAAACTAAAAGCGCCAGCTCAACCTTCAACCAAATGAGCTAAAACTTTCAGAGAATGGTTTTTTCACTTAAAGGCACAAATCTAGAGGTTGGCCAACCGTGGAAAATTAGAACTTTTATTTTTGTGGGTCAATCTACTGGTGATCCATAGTATATTTAAGCTCCAACCATGTAACATTAAATGCGGCAAGGTGGCAATAAATGTAATGCCTTCAAAACCATTCTTACTTTCCCGCAATGGACAATTAAAACATTATTTAGTTGTTTTCGAATTGACGAGCACAATTTGCGTGAATCATGCTTTCCTATATAACGTTATCTAGAAAACTCTATCTATTTTCCCCAATGTGGCGTGACATGTACCAAGCTTGCCGGCGCCGGTGGTGTAGTGGTCAGCGTGACTGCTTTCTAACACCCCGATGGGTCTGGGTTCAATCCCAGCCGAGGTCGGTGGGATTTTTCTGAGGCATACAAATCTCTGGTCACGTCTTCCTTCGGAAGGGAAGTAAAGCCGTTGGTCCCGGCCCATGTGTGTTGTGAATGGGTGCGATATCCTACGCAGGTGTGGAAGCTGCCTTCCTGCACATTCAATTGCCGTCAATGGATGGCAATCGGTGTCCGTCGGTGATTGGTACTAGATTGCGGAACAGAGACCGACGTTAAATAAAGGAAAGATGTACCAAGCTTAATCATAGAGGAATAGGAGGAGCTGTCAAATTAGCACCAGAGCATCAGAGAAATTTGGTTTCATTCGAGTTGTTCGCAGATGACAGGCGTTGCTGTCCTGTGGTCAAACTCCGTCATTCACTTAATCAGCCATAGAACGAAAGAGACTACACATTTACTGGGCCTCACCTGTTTATGCTCATTGATTTTCCATATGTGAATTTGGTTCCAAACATCAACAAACCATCGTTGCTTATGGCTTGTTGTCGTTTTGAACCAGTTATGCGAGGTAGGCGACGATTGTTCGTATTTGACAGTCACCTCCCCCAGGTTTGCACTGCACTGCCCTCTGTGAACAATTAACGGAAAACAGATTATGTGTAGTTTCCGATAGATTTCACCGCCAACAACAGGAGTGACATCTGATGGAAAATGAATGCAGAAAATTGACAAAATGCTTAATTGCATTTCTCGCAAAAAAACGTATGCCGATGATGTAAGAAGCTTATAGGGTAAATGTTCGTTGTTGAGTGTTTTCGGAAACCATCATTTTTTCGGTAATTTCACTGCATTCTCTACCCAAAACACTTCGCTGAATGTATTCAAACGATTTTGTAGACTTTCAACTTCAATCTGATTAGGTTTTACAACTGAGCAAACTCATTTTGTCGGGTTTTGCTAAAAATTAAACATACGTATTACAAAATGTTGCGGATCTAGAGTTGCCGATAATAAACCAGCAGGGTAACACGCAGTTCAAATGGAAAGGTTACCAAAGAAAAAGAGGTTTCCGACAATAGTCACACTCACGTGAATACTTTGGAGCGTTGTAAAAGCGTTTTAAATTGGTTTTGAACAATTCAATCAATTTTAATTGATAGAGCAGCGGGCAGCAGATGAATGTAAACAAAAAAACTGCATATGTATGCGTTACGTCGAGAAAAAGTCCATGGAAGTAAGGACGCTGCTTAAATTGACGAGAATACGTAAATGTGAGGTGTATATAGGACTTAACCTCCGCATTACCCTACCCCTCATAGTTTAGTGTGTGATGATGGCACCACTGTACAGTGGGTGCCGTGTGCGGCAACCCTAGTATCGGTATTCATTGAGTCGTCAGTATTTGGTTTGGTAATAATTACTGGACGATTACTTGTTCCCTTCGGTCGGGTAGTTGGGATACCACAGTAAACTCCCTTACTTACATTGCTTTGTCAGTTGGTTTTCGCGTCAGACTGGAATAAAAGAGAAAATAAATTTTATTTGTTAGAAGTGTCGACGATTTTATAATACAGTAATGTCCCGATTTTGTCAGCCCTCTGATGAATTTAGGGCTGACAAAATCGGGACATTTTTTTTCGCTTAACTTTTTTAACATAATATCTTTAAATGCTGTTTGATAATGCAAGATTTATGTTTTAGGAATCATTCAATATATACGAGCCTATTTAGGGGGGCGGGGGAGCTGGAATTTCAAACTTTTCGTAAGTGTCATATAAGGAAAGACATTCTTACATTGATGGTGTCGAGGGGGGAGGGGGGTTGCTAAATGGACCACACATACATACATACATAACGTTGCAATGTTGTCCTTTTGACAATAGCAAAATGAGGGGGTGCGACGCGAACACTGGCACGGTAACCATAACACGGCGATAGAGGAAATGCTTCGTCAACCCGCAGGAGTGCCAACCGGCACATTAGGATCGACGCCAGTAAGATCCTTATTACGGCATGCTGGACACGGGATGGAACTATGGACACGACACGGCACAATGGATTGGATACCACGCTACAGGGCTGACAGTCGTGCTATTCTGCTCCCTAAGTAAAGAAGGGTGACACCTTCTTGAAATGGCGAGTGGGCTAATAGTGCGGCTGCCCCCGTCCCGGTAAAACCTTGGCAGGCCTCCGGATACGTTCAAAACTCGTCACCAATTGGTGATTGGTGAGTAGTAGTCTCCGATGTAACACTTCTGACTTACGCCGATCTGGCTCTGAACACGGCCCCCATGAAGGACCGTGTTAACCCTAGCATGGCCTCCCTGCTTGCATAGATAACCATGGGATCACGATAGGAGACTACATACAACGAGTGGAGGTAGCGGCCCGGAGGGAGGACCCATCAGAATGGAGAAAATCGAAAAAAAAAAAACAAAAAAGACGAAACTGAAAAAACCAAAAAAAAAATATGAAGGACGCCGGCAAGACGGCAGATAGTGAAAACGGAGGAGCGAACGTGTTCGCAAGAAGCGGAAAGTTGCAGAGATCACCAGCGTCGAACCAGGTGACCACAGCGAGTTCCAGTAGTAGCATACCCCAAGTGGAACAGCATGGATCCCAAGGAGAGCGGCTAGGTGCGGTGCCATGCCAAATATTCACACCGAAATCCAGCAGTGGCAAACAGCAAGAATTGCAGCTTGGGAGAACCAAAATGACGGAGGTTAGGAGGAAGATCGATGAACTCTATGTGTTCGTGAAAGATAAGAACAACATACACAAGGAGGTCAAGCTACTAGCGACGGTCATAAAATCCGGCATAGCTGTGGCAGATCGGGAACTGTAAGAATGGAGAAAAAGAGCCGAAGCGGCCGAAAAGGCTCTGCTTGAGGCCAAGGAGAATGCAAAGCTGGCTGAAGCGCAGGAGACGCCGAAGGGACCAACGAATCCACGTCCGGAGAAAAGAGATAGGGAAACGCCAGGAGACGAAGAGGACCCCAAAAAACACAAGGACGACGAATACGGGGACAATGAGCAAGAAGATGGAGAAGACAGTGATTGGCGTAAAGTCGAAAACCAGAAGGAGAAGAGGAAAAAACTGAAGGAAGAGGAACAAAGGAAGAAGTAACAGAAGAAGAAGGAGGCGAAGGAAAAGAAGAATGAAGAGGATGAAGAAGACGGAAGAGAGGAAGAAGGAAGTCAAGAAGAAGGAAAACCCCAGGCATCGTAGGAAGAGAAGTAAGGGTGACGCTCTGGTTATCGAGGCGAAAGACAAAACGACATACGCAGCACTCCTCCGGAAGGTGAGAGAGGATCTGGAGTTGAAGCAACTAGGCGAGAACGTGGTGAAAACCAGGTGCACCCAGAAAGGCGAGATGCTCTTCGAGCTGAAAAAGGACCCGTCGGTGAGGAGTTCAGCCTTCAAAGAACTCGTCGAAAAATCGTCAGGGGATCCAGCATCGTATAGGCCTATATGCTTGCTGGATACAGTCGGAAAGCTATCGGAGAAGATCATCCTCAACAGGCTAACGAAATGCACGGAGAATGAGCATGGATTGTCGGTGAGGCAGTTCGGATTCCGTAAAGGGAGATCAACAGTGGATGCAATTCGGACAGTGGTTGAGAGTGCCGAGAAAGCGTCTAAACAGAAGCGGAGAGGAGATCGATATTGCGCCGTGATAACGATCGACGTGAAGAACGCATTCAACAGCGCCAGCTGGGAGGCCATCGCCGAAGCACTGCATGGAATAAGGGTTCCTAATTCCCTGTGTAGCATTATAAGGAGTTACTTCCAGAACCGGGTTCTAGTCTACCAGACGGACATGGGAGAGAAATCAATCCGGATCACGGCGGGTGTGCCACAAGGCTCCATCCTTGGCCCAACGCTCTGGAACGCGATGTACAACGGCGTGCTAACGCTGAAGCTGCCCAAAGGAGTCGAGATCGTAGGATTTGCGGACGACGTCGTGTTGGCGGTAGTAGGCGAGACGTTGGAAGAGGTGGAAATGCTGGCAACCGAGGCGATCGACACGGTTTCCAACTGGATGCAAGGAGCGAAGCTGCAGATAGCCCACCACAAAACGGAAGTGCTATTGGTCAGTAACTGTAAAGCTGTTCAGCGAGCAGAAATTACCGTCGGGGAGAACGCCATAGCATCAAAGCGCGTGCTGAAGTATCTTGGAGTGATACTCGATGACCGACTAAGCTTCAATAGCCACGTCGACTACGCATGTGAGAAGGCGGCGAAGGCCATCAATGCGATAGCTAGAATCATACCGAACAACTCTGGACCAAGCAGCAGCAAGAGGCGTCTTCTGGCTAGTGTATTGTCATCGATACTGAGATATGGAGGTCCAGCCTGGGATGCAGCGCTGAAAACGAAGAAGAACCAAAGAAAATTGAACAGTACGTTCCGCCTCATGGCCATGCAAGTCGTGAGTGCGTACAGAACAATTTAGACGGAAGCAGAATGCGTTATCGCCGGTATGATACCCATCGTCATCACCTTGGCGGAGGACACCGAATACTATATGCGAAGAGATACCAGAGGAGTACGGACATTGGTGAGAACGGAGTCGATGGCTAAGTGGCAACAGGAGTGGGACGCAGCGGAGAACGGTAGATGGACACACAGGCTAATACCGATTCTTTCGACCTGGGTGAACAGGAAGCATGGAGAAGTCAACTTCCATTTGACGCAGTTCCTGCTTCAGGAAGTACCTGCATCGCTTTGGACACACAGCGTCACCCCTCTGTCCGGAGTGTGGCAACGTGGACAAAACGCAAGGAGCACGTGGTTTTCGACTGCCCAAGATTTGAGGCAGTGCGAGTGGAGATGCCGGCCCTTAGCGCGAGAAATGTCGTCAGTGAAATGTGCCGGGATGAGAGGACGTGGAGCGTCGTCAGCAGGGCAGTGACGCAAATTTTGTCGGAGCTGCAGCGAAAATGGAGAGATGATCAGCGAGGTAGAAACGCCGACAAGCTTAGCTAAAGAGATGTGCTTGAGCACAGCCCCCCCCCCCGACGAAATACTCTAGGGGAGTTCCGGGGGGATAGTGTCTTGAGGCGAGTAAGGCTTTAGTGCATTAAGAGTCCCACACTGTGCCAGAACGAGAACAAACACTTTTTTGAAGCTTTCCTTACTATAAAAAAAACATACATAACGTACATAATTTTCAACTAGCCCCTCAACCCCCCTTCTCCTGCTTTGATCTTGCCACCACTGGACATTTAATTTTCGAAAAATGTCATTATTGAGCTCGACAATCAATAAAATACGAATACGACCAAAACTAATTGAATCATATAGGCTGACAAAATCGGGTCAAAAAGCTGACAAAATCGGGGGTGGACAAAATCGGGGGTAGACAAAATCGGGGGCTGACAAAATCGGGTCACCACTGTATAGACTTATATGAAGCTTGATAAATATAGCCAGAAGACAGCGAGCAGGAGAATTGTGGGTAAAGTAAAATTAGCAGTATAATGAGCCTGGAGGTTAGGGTGGGGCTTATTTTTCAAAATCTTTTGGGGACACGTTTTCTCATGTGGAAAATGATTACTAGGGCCAGATGAACAACATATCCAAAAATGAGCGTTTTTCGTTAAGATTAAGAGGTGGCGCCAGAGGCCTAAGTCCAATATATCGAACGAAGCTGATTTTCGAACAAGTCTAGTGCGTTTTTAAGTAGACACGTGATTTTGTCCGTTTGGCGATATCTTTCATTATTTTTGAGATATACGGCATAGCAGGTTTGGACTTACACCCACGAATATGATCTAGCGCAAACAGTATTCTTGGCAGTGCTAGATGCAGTGAGCGTATGAATACGATACAGATCGAGCGAGAACGCCATAGTGAGAGAGAGAGCAAGAGAAGAGAGTGTGTGAGAGAGAGAGAGGGAGAATGATTAATTAAATGTGTTCAATATATTTGTTTGAAAATGCATTTATCCATAAAATCCAATTTTCGAATATGACCTCACTATGACGAATAGTGTCAAGTCAGTTAGGTTTTTCTTGTGGAAGTTAACGTTTACAATAAGATTCTGGAAACTTGTTTCGTTTTGAGTTACATTACGATTATAATCATGAACTTGCCGGATAACCCTTTCAGCGTGGTCGTTTACGACTTTCAAATTATCGACAATGTTCATACCATGAATATAGGCTTCATTCTTGATCCAGGACGATACAGGGACAGTGAGGAAACTGCTGTTCATACCTAGTGTATCAAACAATTTTGCTGTGTTGCGAGAAAAAAAAAATGCATTCAAAAAGTCTTTGAATGGTAGATCCCGCTTTCTCTGTGGTTTCTTACCTTCTGGTTTCAATCGAATCGACAGTGCAAGATTATGTCGTTCCATGTCGGGAAGACTTTGATCCAATACAGCAAGCCCAACTAGTTCCTCGCTTAGATACCAACCCAAGTAACATTACAAGTTTTATGGAGGTTTTATAGCATGCTACAAGTCTAAATCATGGTCTACAGAACCCTTATAAAATCAAAATTGTTCCTTGGAAAGTGTGCAAAACTAGCCCCACCCTACTGAAAGGGCTACCCGTCGAATTCATGATTATAATCGTAATGTAACTCAAAACGAAAATTTCCAGAATCTTATTGTAAACGTGAACTTCCACAAGAAAACCCTAACTGACTTGAAGAAAAGTACTATTGATGATAAGTATTCGTCATAGTGAGGTCATATTCGAGAATTGGATTTTATGGATTAATAAAATTTAACACAAATATAATGAACACATCTCTAGATAAACATTTCAAAATGTCCTATCTGCATTGATCAATTCTCTTCCGTTAATAACTCAGCTGTAAAAGCTTTCTCTATTGTATTTGACGTTTTGGATGTTAGATAAGAATCACCTTTATCAAACTATGTTGTAAAATTTGCACCATTAGGACCATTTGAAATGTTCATCGAGATTTAATCATTCTCTCTCTCTTCTCTCGCTCTCTCTCCCACACTCTCGCGTTCTCGCTCGATCTGTATCGTACTCATACGCTCACTGCATCTAGCACTGCCAAGAATACTGTTTGCGCTAGATCATATTCGTGGGTGTAAGTCCAAACCTACTATGCCGTATATCTCGAAAATGGTTAAAGATATCGCCAAACGGACGAAATCACGTGTTTACTTAAAAACGAACTAGACTTGTTCGAAAATCAGCTTAGTTCGATATATTGGACTTAGGCCTCTGGCGCCACCTCTAAATCTTAACGAAAAACGCAATTTTTTTTAAATGTTGTTTGTTTGGCCCTAGTAATCATTTTCCACATGAGAAAACGTGTCCTCGAAAGATTTTGAAAAATAAACCCCACCCTACTGGAGGTGGGTGGGTTCGATTCCCAGTCTATTCTAGGAATTTTTCGGTTTGGAAAATTTCTCGACTTCCCTGGGCATAGAGTATCATTGTCATTGTCACACAATTATACTAATGCAAAAATGGTACAGGCATCGAAAGCTCTTAATTAATAACTGTGGAAGTACACATAGAACATTAATTGGAGAGCACGCAATAAGCTAATATGCGATATGGAATAAGTTTGAAATTCTAGGAAGAAGAAGAAGAAGAAGAAGAAGAAAAGAAGAAGAAGAAGAAGAAGAAGAAGAAGAAGAAGAAGAAGAAGAAGAAGGAGAAGGATTCAGTGCTTTTCTCAGCGGCCTATTTTTGCAAGTGGAACTAACATACGTTTATGTGCAGGACAGTGCAGTCAAAAAACCAATAAATCCCTTTTACAGACTACAAAATATACTACCTGTTACTGCAAAACATGTCCGATGTCTCCATATAAGCTTTTACATTAACATCACAGAACAGAAGTGGATCTTTGGATCCAAAAGTGGCTCCATATTATTTTTGTAAACACTAGCACACCTAGCGGTCGAAGGCAAGCTTTGGTTGCAGTTTATATATTTAGACCATTTTTACGTTTAATCGTCTTTCTCTATCCAGCACTTAGGGATGAATGGATGGTTTGTTTTCCCACTAATCTGTTTCTCTCTTGCTCACACTCCTTCAGTTCAATAATGTGCATTAGTGTGCGCCGGTTAAACTTCAAAAAGCTCTATGGGCAGCATGCTTTGATGGTGTGAGTGTTCACAGAAAACCTGTTTGAAGTGCATCCACAAGCATCGCTTGGTGATCACAAATGTTCCACTTCTGTACTGTTACATCCTACTCGCACCGTAAAGTGGGTAGAGCACCTTTTCGTGGTACGTTACGGGATGTAAGAACTACCACCGATTCCTAGTCCTCAGTCTACTTCAAACTAGGAGAACAGGATTTTTCAGTAATCAAAGGAACACATCTTAGTCCTGGTTACTTTTTATGTCTTGTTGATAGTGACAAGACTCGGACATGATCTTGAAACTAGGAAAAAATGAGTTAGTTAGTCTTCATTTATGTGATTCCTAATCTTCTATTCGTTGTTCCCTAGGTTGAAGTGGTTAAGACTAGGGTTCTGATGTATGGTCATTGGCCGTGTCATTGCTTAACTTTGTTACTAAGGAATCCAATTTTGACTGACAAAGAGGCGCGCCTTTGGAGGGTGCTTCAACACTCCGAAGGGTATAAATAGCGGGACCTTTCAATTAGAGTCGGATCCTTGCGATAAATGCAAGAATGACAACTGTAAAAAAAAATCGTCATTTCTCAATAGTGATGGAATAATACGACATGCACTAAGATAAGGACACGGGCTCTACTACAATAGATCAAATTACTGGTCGCAGTGGTGGTAGGTCCCGAGCGGAGAAATAAAACATCCTACTCTCAAAAGATTTTTAAATCTAAATTGTTTAAAAGTTACGTTGAATTACAACTCTCCTGACCGATGCATAGCTTGGTATAAAGGATGAAAATACGATCTTTGTATAAAATTGCTTTTAGCAAAGATCTGCTGTAGCCCAACGAAAGTAGGATCGTCAGTTGGTATTTATGGACAAAGGCAAGATTTAGACTCAGCATCAGAACGACGTAGCTCACTACCTTAAATCTTCATTTCCCACACTCTCCAGTCTGGCCAGTTCGTGCGCATCATGCTGCTTGGCATCGGCAAACTGGGGCCACTTGGCGGTCAGTTGTCACACCTGCAATAATTTGCTCTACGAGAAAACGCTTTTTCCGGGTTGCAGCATATCGAAAAGAGACTCCGTCACACTGCTCCATGCATTCAGCTCGCCTTTGATCGATCACAGTTCCGTTTTGGATACATCCTTGAGCTTCAGTCGTCCACCAAGCAGTTGGCATGTTTCCCCTTTCGTACTGGATTCCTTCAGAACGGCCTATAGACCTGTATACAGGAACGTGCAATTAAAATTCAATTTCCATGGATTACAAAATTCATATTTCATACCAACTCGTTTGACCGATTTTCAATTATACACTGATCAAATTCAACCCCGTTATTCCAATTTTGAGGCCGAATTTTAATCTGATCAATGTATAAATATTACTAAACCATTAAATGATTTATTTTTAAACTATCTTCGTTTGATAATAGTTAGGTCAATTTCGTAGGTTTCAAACTTTAAAAAGTGTTGAGCGGGGGTGGGTATATTGTGTTGCTGCTAGGGTGGGGTACCTAGGGGGCTACCAGGACAAACACCTCGGCGGGCTTGGCTAAGCAACGGCCTACCAATGAGGGTGGGTCATTCAACGACCTCTTTTGATGGCTAGCAGAGCTGGAGAACTATTTCTGAGTCTCAAGATCGGCTGGAGTACTTTACTCGGCAAATCAGACCTCGGATAAGGTGTAGTAAAAAGAAGCTGGTGAAATACAATTTTACCATTTATTTCCCTAATTTAACATGGTGTGTGTGTGGGGGGGGTGTGGTGTGTAATACCTGACCGGCCGGTGGCTGCTGGAATTTACTGGTGGGGGTGATGGTTAGACTGATGCAAAATTTGACTTTTTCGCTCCACAGTGCTTAAATGGTTTCAAATTGGGTCCTGATTCGCCTCTCAAAGTTACAACTCATTTGGTTAGAAACAGACTTCGCACAAGCCATTTGAAGTTTACATGTAAATTACTATGGGAAATCTCAGCTTTTTGTTCATTGCCTTCTAGTCTTTTTCCATATTTAGCTGCGAAACAGTTCGCTAGCCATTCTTATTGAAAATTTTCTCAGCTACAACTTTGCTGACGATCATTTCTATGTAAAACGAGACAGGAACAAGTTATTAATTATTTAAGAGATTGGTAAACTTATGACATGATTAAGCAGCTGCTCTGTAGGCAACACTGTATTTTGCAGTGTGACATAGTAGCCATGATTTTTGTGTCCTATTCAACGCCCCAGAAACACCAATGTTGCCTGCTGAGCAGTTGATTGAGCATGATCATAAGACATCAGCGCATTGAACCATTGATAACTTTCGATCCTTGCATTTAATCAAAAAGTGGTCATGAGCAAAGTTGTAGCTGGGAAAATTTACTACAAAAACAGTTGAAAGCTTTTGAAGCAGACCGATATGGTGAATTATTAAATAGACATGAACAAAAATCTTGGTTTTACCATAGTAATTCCCATACAAACTTCAAATGGTTTGTGCCATCTCAGTTGCTCACCAAATGGGTTCAAATTTTGAGAAGTTAGTGAGGATCCGATTTGGAATCGCTTAAGTATTGTGGAGCGAAAATTTAAAATTTTGCATCACTCTAGTGATGGTGCTAGTGGTGGTGGTCTCGATGATGGTGGCTAGCTTGATGGCGGGAAACAGTGAGGCTGATAAAGACTCGGTGAAACCGTCTGGCGACGCCGGTCGGTTAGCACAATGGCGGACTCTGGCGAACAAATGTTGGCTATGCTGAGAGTCTGTGGTTCCAGGCTTGGAGATGGCAGACTTGGATTTCACGGGTGTGTGGAGACCTGCTCGGTACCATTTGGGGTGGAACCCAAATCCTAATCTTACCGAGTCCAACCTCGGTATCGTCGAGAGGCCAGTTCTCCACCAAAAGCTACCCTCACAACTAACGGGTCCTAAAGGGCACAAAAGAAACGGTCTTAGGCCCGATTGTCACATGTGACCTTCTTTAATCCCGGTTTCATACCTGACTCTCTCTCTCTCTCTCTCTCTCTCTCTCTCTCTCTCTCTCTCTCTCTCTCTCTCTCTCTATTCACTCCTGCTACTACGACACTCTTACTCTTCGTCACTAAACTTTTAACGGATTTAAGTTTATGCAACTGCTCTTGTTTGAGTTTACTTGGCAAGTGGCGGAAGAAGTTTCCGTGCTACTCGCCGTTCCCTTTCTCTGTACTCCTCGTACCCATTCTCCTATGTTCCACTGAACTCAATTTGTTGGCTCATCACCTATTCCAGCAGTTGGTAGTAAACTGTGGTAGTGTATAGTGTACTAAAACTAGGGGTATCAAATTGGCAATTATTATTCAAATTTAAATGGACATGCAGAATACGATAAACATACAGAAATACATCAACAAAGTTACAAACGGTAACAATTGTCAAGGCACCCATTAGATTTTATTTAAGGATCCGTGTTTCCGCATAAATCTATCATTTCCGTAGATCTTGCAAAACTGTAGAGTAGCTTTGCACTTGCACCAACCGGTGGAAAATAACGATTTTAAATTGGTTCACTACTGGACTAGCCTATTGGTCCCAAGAAAATCGATTAACGTACCCCATTCTAGTTGAAATTCTAGTACTACACTATGTTTGTTTTGATTCACTATGAAAGTTTGACAGATAAAATGAGGGGTTTGTGGTTTTTCCTATGTTTCGAGGAGTGCATCGATTAGCTTGGGACCGAAGAGAGTACTAGAGATGAGCCAAAAAGTTGAGCTCGTTTCTTCGGGACCTTCTGGTCTTAGAGTTACCTCTATGCTATTATCTACACTATCGTGAAAATACATACTGGATGGAAAATTGTCTGATTTTAATTTGGTCTTCACATAATTAAAAAAGTTTTTTGGACAAGATTTAATTTCATGTTCAGTTTTTAAATTAAACTCTACTGTGTGCCTACCGTAAAGGACAACCATGCCTTAACCTGAATTATTAAGGTGAGTAAGCTATGGTAAAGAATTTTGGACACCATTTTTGTATGCGGTTGAAAATTATCCACAAATCTTCCCAAATTGCTACCAAATTCATCCTTTTCCGCAACCAGAAAACACCCTCAATTAGCATAATTTTTAGCTCCTGCTGCTTCTTTTGATTTTACATTTGATCCGCAAGGCCAGCTGAAAACATAGGCGGTCATTTTTCGTCGAGTTTTTGTTTCGTCCGGTCGCCCTTAATTCTAGTCTAGACGCTTGCCTCCTGTGCAAAGTTGACCGACGACAGCGATTAGATGATGTAACTTAATCTTTTGCCTTGGTCCTTCGTCGCATTGAAATGATATGACGTAAATTCAACTTTTGAAGGTTACGTGCAGAAGCGACGGAGTTTCCTGGAAGATGGTCGATTCTTAGACGGGGTCGCCGAAGCTGCCGATGATGAATTGAAACGAGTGATGAGTGGGATGAGAAGCGAAATTGTAAATTTTAGCCTGCAAGGAACCTATTTAGCGAAAATGTTCTCAACATCCTGCACTAGGTTTATAACAATCATCGTTAAAGGAAATCAGTATAACTGCATAACATAAGCTGATTCAATCTTGTTATTTCCTTCTAGTCGGGTTTTCATATTTTCCAAACAACTCCCACCATAATTTGCCCAAAGGTCAAATGGCATTCATTTCTTCAAACGGTAAAGCAAAACCGTAAACATTTGCTGAAGTTCGCTGTTCTGGCACATGAGTTTATGCTTGTTTATTATAGCTGGAGGGCGTTAGTATAGAAGCGTTCAGAACTTTCGATTCAACCGTTTTTGTGACTATCAAAAAGCAGGTTATGGCATATTTTCCACCGTTGAAAGTTTAACGTGGCATACAAAATTCGCAGAATCAACTCTCCTCCAGTATTATTAAGGAACAAACTCGCTGCTCATTACGAGCTGCTTTCGCGAACAGAGGGTAAAAGGCGACGAAGTATGAAAGTGCAATCACAAATTTCCACCAGATGAGCAAGTCGAGTTAATTGTGAATTCACGAGCACGGACACGGTGACAAGT
The DNA here is from genome assembly GCF_037179485.1 of Ochlerotatus camptorhynchus. Taxonomy (NCBI): domain Eukaryota; kingdom Metazoa; phylum Arthropoda; class Insecta; order Diptera; family Culicidae; genus Ochlerotatus; species Ochlerotatus camptorhynchus. Next base: position 74,183 of record NW_027040640.1, read on the forward strand.
TTCTCAATGACACAACGGCTACCGGTGGTAAAGGGTGATACGGTCAAAATTTGGTCAATATCAACTTGACGTATTTCTTTCAATTTTGCATTTAAAAAACCTGAACACCCCTCATTTTGAAGGTGTGTGTGTGTAGAATGTTGCTCCTATTTTGATTTTGGAATTCACTCTTCAGTTGTCAAAATGCCGTCCAAGCAAGAAGAGCAGCGTATCAAAATTTTGCTCGCGCATCGCGAAAATCCGAGCTACTCGCACGCAAAGTTGGCAAAATCGCTAAAAGTTGCCAAATCAACCGTTACAAATGTAATTAAAGTGTTTGGGGAACGTTTGTCGACAGCCAGGAAGTCTGGATCGGGGGAAAATCGAAAACCGGAAGCCGCTGAGACGACAAAGAGAGTTGCCGGTAGTTTCAAGCGAAACCCTAACCTTTCTCTCCGAGATGCCGCAAATAAGCTGGGTGTATCGTCTACAACCGTGCATCGAGCCAAAAAACGAGCCGGACTATCGACTTACAAGAAGGTAGTGACTCCAAATCGCGATGATAAACAAAATACGACGGCCAAAGCGCGATCCCGGAGGCTGTACACGACGATGCTGACGAAGTTTGACTGCGTGGTAATGGACGACGAAACCTACGTCAAAGCCGACTACAAGCAGCTTCCGGGACAGGAGTTTTATACGGCAAAAGGAAGGGGAAAGGTAGCAGATGTTTTCAAGCACATGAAACTGTCAAAGTTCGCAAAGAAATATCTGGTTTGGCAAGCCATCTGTACCTGTGGCTTGAAAAGCAGCATTTTCATAGCTTCCGGGACTGTCAACCAAGAAATTTACGTGAAAGAGTGTTTGAATAAACGTCTGCTGCCTTTCCTGAAGAAACACGGTTGTTCCGTACTGTTTTGGCCGGATTTGGCATCTTGCCATTACGGTAAAAAGGCCATGGAGTGGTACGCCGCCAACAACGTGCAGGTGGTTCCTAAGGACAAGAACCCTCCCAACACGCCAGAGCTCCGCCCAATTGAGAAATACTGGGCTATTGTCAAGCGGAACCTAAAGAAGACCAAAAAACTGCTAAGGGCGGGCAAACTGGCTTTCTGCGGCGAAGAAGGTGGACAAGGTGGCTGTACAAAATCTGATGGCAGGGGTCAAGCGTAAGGCCGGGCAATTCGGATTTGGAAAAGCGGAAGCCTAACTGGATATTTTTCCTGAATTTTATACTAATTGAACTTGAAAAAGAAATTTAATTTGATTTTTTAAATAAACGATTTCACCGATTTACACGCGTTTCCCCTTGACCAAATTTTGACCGTATCACCCTTTAGTTCTGATGCTTTTTTTTGGCTTGAATATGTAGGTACACTGAAATAATATGGCACATTCCCGTTATGTTGAAGTTTAATAAATTTGCGCTATAAGAAAATCCTATGAAAACGCTATGATTGAAAATGAGTCAGGTAAATGCTATATGAAATCTGATTATGGTTGCTTCCACTCACTTGCTATATCGCTGGTAAAATGGTTTTTGGAATTTTAAAATCATTAGATGTTATTATGATAAGTTGTACTTTAAAGTTAAGAGAAGAAGTTGTAAAGCATGTGTTTGACACATGAAATCAGTCAATTTCGCTTTCAGAGTTTCACAATCAGTGATTTTATGATTCGTGAGCGTTCAGAGTGAGCGCTCGCGAGTCGTAAAACCGATGATAATGACTATCTGAAAGCGTATTTGATTAGTTTTATGTGTCAACGTCTTTCGACGTCTTCTTGTTTCTAACAAGTACAAAATATTATTATACATTTAATGATGCCAAAATTCCGACGACCATTTTTTTATAGCAAGCCTTATCTGATACATTTACAATGCTTATAAGAAGATAGCTTTAATATAATCGTCATATGATAAATGGAAATCGGCCAAATTATAAGAGTCAACTGAAAGGTATTTGAAACCCTTAAGCATAAGCTTTTTTCACTACAATATCATAAACATGTCCTCAATTAATCTTATTAATGTTTACATGAAAATCATACGACATTCAATTCTTGTTTTGACACACATATTTGATCGATTCTAAGTATATTTCCAGAAATAAACATCAAGCAGTGGGAGTTTTCACAGTTGAATCTTGTTGTTTTTTTTTTAGCGGGTTTGGCATTCGATCCAAGAATGTTAAAGTGTGATGTTTGTAACCAGTTGGTTACAATCCGAGGATTTTCGTCTGTATGAGTTGTTGTTGTATCGGAAAATTCTCGTTTTTTAGAATTAAATCAGAAGGCACACAGAGCAGCGAGAGGGTTAGTACCGCTTCCAAAACACTCGAACGATACTGAAGGGGGGAAAATCTTAGTTTTAAGCTTAAAATTGATGCACCGATTGTTTACTTCGAGAAAAATAATAAACAACACAAGTATACTCTTGGTTTTAAGGTTGATTTTATTGAAACTCAATTGAAGAATCAAAGTGACGATTGACTCACAGATGGCGAATGGGTGAAAATGGTAATGTTAAATTGCATGAAATTTATTTTAGTACATCATCATTTTTGTAGTTGCGGATCTTAAAACTAGGTGGCGCATGCACAGTTTTGGCTTTGCTTTGATTCGCCAATACGTCGGGTTACTAAGGCTTAGCATTTTCCAGTATCGATAGTGTTTTGTTTACATAGTTCATTTTTGCTTCTTATTCTCATACTCTCTATTGACGTCTTGCAAAGAATTTTTTCCGAGCTTTTGCCGCCTACATTTTGAAGTGAGAACTACTAGAAGGAGGATAGTTTCTTCAAGTATAACAGACGATTTTCGGGGCAAATCGGTCCATAAAGAACCACAAATAATTTCCCGTGGAAACTTTTGCTTGAATCGCGTAAGAAAACGTTTTTGCAAACTGACTGCTGACTGCACTCACATGGAGAGGTTACCTCCTGTGCTGCGGCATTTTTCGGAAAATGATGAATATGTGCGATTTACTCTAAGATGAAAGTGTAAATTAAGTGAATTTACTTAGGAAAGATTGTATTCTGCTGGTTGTAGTTGGTGTGGAAAATAAATGAGTAGAATCGAGTGAGCGTAAAGCGTATTAGACCGTATGAAAACGAGATCTCATTGGTTCGGAAATTTTGATACAGCTAGAGGTATAAATAAGAGGTACCTAAGCTCGTTGACGGCATCATTCTTCACAAGAAAAGAATTGTAAAACATTACAACAGTAAAACACGACATGTACAAACACACAATCAAAAATTTCACCAAGAGCCCTTCTGGATAACCTCTTGCCTTGTATTAGCAATTGTAAACCACGTAACAAATCACAAATAATATAATCAATAAATCTTCATGTTTGCCTTTTTAGGCAAACATTTTGATACTCACAATTTTCTACGGAAAACGCAACGGAACTTCATTAAACTCAACACGCACCATACTATAAAATTGTTTAAGATGGTTTTTAAAGTGATAACAAGATGAAAAATCATCTTTATTTTGGGGAATTCAGCAATTAACTTCTGTTTACATCATATTTGCGATGGAGCATTGATGGAGCCATGAAATCAAATGATTATATCTTATGAAAGTTCATCTGGAAAAGTTACATATGCACACCAGGCTGATCGGAAAAACGTTTTTCTCTTCAATTCTAAGTTTATATAGGAAGGGCTTGATGAAAATTATGCTTTAATGCTCTTTTCACGGGTTTTATATACAGCCTGTGAACATTATCATCGTCATGCAGTGGCGACATATGCGTTGATCGTTTACGGAAATCTCAAAATTGCCTATATTGAAGATAGCACAATTTAAAATCCTATTGGCAGGTTGTATGCAAGTTGAAAAGCTTCTAATATTGTATACTATGGCTGTGAACCATTTGCCGAGTTAAATTTAACTCGTGGTTAAAAGTGACATTCCGAAAGTTATTTTGTATGTTCGAAAATTCCTGTGCTATTGATCGACCGGTTTTCGAGAAGAACTCAGCCACGGTTGTCAAAATTTAACTTCTTGTCTGTCAGAAATAACCATGCTTGGATAGCAGGGTTAATCAATAACTTTCCAGTTGTCAAATTTTAACCAAAAGTTAAAAAAAATTCACCACATGGTTCAGAGCCTATGTCATACACGTAACGGCTCGCATCTCTTACAAATGTCATCCCATGTGTCAGTATTGATTTAAATTAAAGAGCCTGAATTTATAAAGAGACGACATGTCAGAATTGGAACAATCGGTTGTCTGTCAAAGTCATAGGAAAAGTCATTCCAATCGAGCAGAAGACCTGTAAAATTGATAAGATGTCGCCTCTTTATAAATTCAGGCTCTTTAATCTAAATCAGTTGAAAGCTATTAGTTGAATGATAAATTGTTATTGTTTACATGTCACTCTTTGCCCTGGTGATATTATCAGCGCAGTGAAATGAATTGGTTAACACCCCCCCCCCCAACCTGGTGGAGCGATGGGACATTGGATTGCTTTCGTTCAGGACTACTTGTACCCAGGGTTACTTCCACTCACTTGCTATAAAAAAAATGTTTTTCAGAATTATGAAATCGTGAGATGGTATACTGATAATTAGTACTTGTAAGTTACAAGAAGAGGACGTGAAGTATGTGTTTGACACATAAAATCTGTCAATATTGCTTTCAGTGCGTCACAATCAGCAATTTTACGACTCGTGAGTGCTCACTCTGAGTGAACGCTCACGAATCATAAGATCGCTTATTGTGACGCTCTTAAAGCAAAATTGACAGGTTTTATGAGTCAAACACATAATTTAGACTCTCTTCTCGTTACTTACAAGTGCAGCATATCATTATATCATCTAATGATTGCATAATTCCGAAAAATATGTTTTTATAGCAAGTGAGTGGAAGCAACCCTGCTTGTACCAATGAGATATATACAGGTGAGGAAATGATCGTAAAATGGTATTCGTGTTGTGCAAAATATGTCATAGTGTTTATGAAGTATACCTTCCGTGACGTCAAATTCCACTTTTTTCATGACAATTTTTTATGAGTTTTTCAACACCACCGATTGTTTACCGCTTTTTTGCTACTTATACCAACAAATACTCTCTTGTGCCACACCGGTATATACCTCATTGCTCTTGTACATCTTGTGCATGTTGTACACTCAAAATAATTTTCACGTCAATGCTACGTGAAAACACACATAGATTTTTTCCATCGCATTTTTCACGTAAGTGTTACGTGATTCATACATCAAAGCACTCATTTCAGTGAGCGAGATGGTTACTGAATTATCACGTAGAAGCTACGTTATTCTGTCTATGGAATATATAATCGTTTCCAATGATTTTATTTTCGTTGTAAATAAAATGTATCATTGATTTCGCATTACAAATGATTTTCTTTATTCATTGATTCCAATATAGCTTTATTGCGGTAAATATATACACAGGACGAACATAAATTCGAACGGGACAACTAACGGAAACTTGGTTACAACCATATGATGTAAGGGAGTTTAACTCGCATTCATGCTCATGGTACTTTTTGCCGGTATACTGAAACTATAAAACAAACTTAAAAGTTATTCTATACATAATTTGTTTAGTTATCATACTTACAACACGAAATTGTTCCACGCAAATAAATAGGTAACAAAATTATCTATATTTTCACTAGTATGTAAACATTCACATTGCAATGCACCATAATGTGTATCATTATGAGTGAGTCACTCATTTATTTTTTCATATGTGAGAATCACTTATAGGGTTTACGTGAAATGCACATAGAATTTGTGTATGTGCAAATCACGTACGTTTCATTAAAAAAATCTACCGACTTCGAAGGGAATTTCCGTTGATGCATATGTGGTATCACGTAGACTCTACTTGTGTCACGTAAAATTGACAGAAGCGGAAATAGAGTGACTCTACGTGATTTTTCACGTAACAATAACGTGTGAATTATTTTGAGTGTATACCTCGTTGATAAACGGTCTCACACGGCGGCTCGGAAGTCAAGACGGCTTCCGAGCCTAATTGCAAAAGAACATTTGAATGTATTGGAAAAGAACGGGATCTCTAGAGAGGAAATTGCTGTATGTATATTTAATCAAAGTGAAGAAAAGGTTCATCGCTATTGTAACAACAGTAAATGTGTTATTATGATGAATTCAATAAACAACTATGGGTAAATTAACGCAAGTATTGACACTTTTGCTTATTATAAAATTCACGTAGGCTGTACGTGAAACTTCCATGGAAAAATTGGGAATGAAAACGATCTTCACTACATGAAATCATGTAAGTGTTACGTGAAAAATGTGATGGGAAAAACCCACATTTGTTTCCACGTTGCATTAACGTGATTTTTTTTAGTGTGCATGTCTGTTTCCACTTATGACATAATAACAGTTCTTCACTATTGGAACAATATTCATATATAAGTTATCAACTAACTTATTTATTTTCTTCCATTTGCATGTAAAATTCGAATTGCTCCATCGTAACTTGAACTGAACGGTAGGAATCATTCCACACCGCAGAATTGCCATATTATAAAAGGGATCCAAAAATCGTACATGCTGATTTGTTGCAGTGCAACTATAAACTGGAAAAAAGTTCTCCGTCGTGTTGGTTTTGTGTGATTTTTATTTTAGACGAACTGGTGTGATTAGGACTTCACACTGGGCAGTACTAGGAAACTTTTTTGAGCGTTTATTTAGCGTTATCCCAAGACCAGTTTCTAGAACTTTTGGCTTATGCTGTTTTTGAACGTATCCATTATTGTGTTGGTAGTGGTAGTCATTCACTTCATCGACGATGCCGCGCCAGTACTGATGTATTGAACAATTTGGACAAGGTTGTTTTTAACACAGATGGCGCTGTTCCGTCGGTAAATACCTAAAAAATACCAATGGACCAGTGCTATTTGTATGAAAATTTTTCTTGATAAAATGGTTCATTCTTTTGTACTGCGGAGTCGATCGATTTTATTTTGCAATCCAGTGGAAAACTGTTTGAATTTTTTTCAAGTTTTAAACTGTTTTGCTGCCTTCTCAGTTGATTCCCACCAAAATATCCAGGACTGCTCGAGCTCTCATGACTCTATCAAAGTTTGTTTACATACATGTTCTGCCAAAGTACACACTTAGAAATAACTAATTTTACACGTGACGGAATCCGTCTTTGCAATGAAAGATGAGACGTAAACAAACATGTCATGTAAAATTAATTGCTCCGAGACTGAAAAGTTCCTTGCTCGACGAAAAGCACGTTTTATTGAGCTATATTTCACGTCTGTTATGACTCAAATTTATGTCAAAATTGAGGCTCGTATATGTCACTCTCAGAGCACCTAAATTTTCATGATTTTTTTCTAAGTGTGTATCAGAGTTGGTTGGAAATGCTAACATGAAGCTTTAGTGTGATGATTTATTAGCTAGAGAATGATTTTTAGATGAGGGTAGGTGGATAGTTCCGTTAGAGTACGGCAGTATGAAAATTGAATAGAAGTTGAAAATGAGCGAAGGGCCATTAAAGCGACAGTTTTAAGATCGACGCACATTTTTGCCTAACCCGTACGATGTACGCGGGGACTTGAAGTATGTCTCCAAGTCCACAGGCAAAAATGTGCGTCGATCTTAAAACTGTCGCTTTAATGGCCCTTCGCTCATTTTCAACTTCTATTCAATTTTCATACTGCCGTACTCTAACGGAACTATCCACCTACCCTCTTCTAAAAATCATTCTCTAGCTAATAAATTATCACACTAAAGCTTCATGTTAGCATTTCCAACCAACTCTGAAAATCGTTAACTTCGCGTATGAAGTAACATAAAAACACTTTGAATGTAAGTGTGTATGTTTTACTGCAAATGAAACCTCAGAGTCATAAAATAAATCTAGATAGAGCTGGAATTAGGGCGTAACAGATTTTGTAAACAATGACTTCTCTCGATGATTTCTAGGAATTCAAGGCACTCCCACGCAAACCAACATAATCGTCGGGTAGGGAAAGTCTTCCTCTACCCAATGGTAATGTTGATTTGCTCTGGCAAACCTTGACTTTCTATAAATCATCGAAAGAAGTCATTGTTTACAAAAGCTGTTATGCTCTAATTCCAGCTCTATCTAGAATTAATAATGCTGGTTTTTTATACTTTCATCATTTGCAAATTAAGAATGTGTTTGAGTACTGCGGACTCACTCAACATAATTGTCAACTGGGAGCCAGCGTGAACTGTCAAACGGGAGCCAAACATTCAGGAGCCTCAAAAGTAGTTACTCTTCTTATCCATTGTCAAATATTGTTATCTTATAGAAATCAACCATCAACAGCAGAAACTAATAGCACAAACGATGTGACAGACGACTTACTGGCGAAGAAATCCATTTAAATAATGTGGTTCACTGTAATAGAATTTTCTTGGAAGCTTGTGCCATCATCCACCAGATGGGTTAGTTTTTTTTGTTTTGATTTGAACAAAGTTGATTTTGTGTACAATGATTCTTTGACAGTGTGCAAAGAGTGCGTATCATTTTGTCATTTTTTTATGCATTTCAGTTTTGAGTAGAGTGAAAGAGATAGAACCAAAATATTCTAGTACATTTGGTGAAAATGCTAGTTCAATCCAATAGTAGTGTTGCCATGTGGTACAATCCAGTAGTAGTGGTGTTGCCATGTGGTACACTGAAAAATTGCAATAGAAGGTTAGTCACCAAAGTTTTCGAGCCGCTCCGTCTGTCACTTCGTTTGTGCTAATAGCAGCAATCAATACGTCACTATCGATTTTAAATTGGCTCACTACTTGACTAGCCTATTGGTCCCAAGCAAATCGATTAACGTACCCCATTCTAGTCAAAATTCTAGTACTACACCATGTTTGTTTTGATTTGCCATGAAAGTTTGACAGATAAAATGAGGGTTTCGTGGATTTTCCTATGTTTCCAGGGGTGAATCGATTAGCTTGGGACCGAAGATAGTACCAGAGCTGAGCCAAAAAGTTGAGCACTTTTCTTCGGGACCTACTAGTCTTAGAGTTACCTCTATGCTAATAGGCTACGTGACGAGAGCATATAAACCTGCACATTTTTTTGACTCAGCTGGGTTTTCAATCACAATAAAACATTCGTTGACGAAACAGGAACGTAAACAAATTTGAGTATAGTCATGAGGGCTCGAGTACTTCTGGCTCAGAGCTTTTGGCTGGAATGAACTGAAAAATAGCAAAACCAATTTTCCACTGGCTTTCAAAATAAAATCGATTAAATCCACAGTACACTCAGGTCTTTTTTTACACGGGGGATACGTACCGTGTAAAAAAAACCTACGAGGTTTTGATTTTTTGCATGCTTAAATGTTTTTCAAAAATCGGATTTTGATGCCATTTGTAATTAAAGCATGATATGATCCATATAGATATATTTAAAAAATTTCTGTATGTACACCAAAAATTGTGATTTTTTATAAGTATGCCATTCGATTACCTATAGCTTGAAACGGATAATGTGATTGGAATCAAGTCGATAGGTTGTATCGTTGTCGAGAAATCGTTAAAAAAGTACCGTGTAAATCGTGGAAAACCGTGTAAAAAAACCGTCTAAAAAAAACCGCGTAAAAAAAACCGTGTAAAAAAAGACTTCAGTGTACTTAGATGTGTTATGAAAAAGTATGCATCATCTTTATGAGATTACAGTGCTTGACGATAGATAAGAACAGCAACTGCATTTGTTGCTTCTGAATGTTTGGCTCCCAAGTGACAAGCACATTGAGCGAGTCCGCAGTACCCAGGTTCTTTCTGTCTCCGAATAAAGAAAAGTGCGAACGCGCCCGCCAGAAGGTGTCATTGTTGTTTGGGTATGTTTTCCCCCCACTGTTATATCTACTTATTTTCGAAATGTTTACATATTTCCCAAACATGCATAGTCGCCCCCTCACCCGAAAATAGACACCTACAACCAATGGCAAGCGGCATTACGGGAGACGGCAAGCCGAGCCATGTCCGAGGCGATCATTTCGGTGCATATTTATGTCCCAAGCGCCGCGCACGCCAACAACAAAGGCCATGCCAGACAATCATCGTTGGAAAGTTGTGAAATTATTGGAGAAAGGAAGCAAGCGACGCTGGCTGGCGAGACTTAGAAATTGTGCCGCAACCCATTCGCTTCACAATTCCAGACCGATTTTTTTTATTCTCTCGCGGATTCAAAGTCAGACACCGTGACAATACCGTCTTCTTCGTTTTGTTCCAAAAATAGCACATTTCTCGCGTCACTTTTCAAATAGACCTATGTAACATATCCACCATTTTGAGAAAATCGAAGTTGAAGATCGACAGATTATTATTTTAACTGTTTAAAAACAATACATTTTGCAATACCATTTTTAATGTAGTCAGTGAATAATAACGGTAAAATCACAATTTTACTTTGAATTTCATGCTACGATATAGAAAAAACCACATAGAACGTTTTGATTAGTCAAGTTGTACATCGGACACGTTACATTGGACGATTTTTCTCAATGACATCTAGATAAACATTTCAAAAGGTCCTATCTGCATTGATCGATTCTCTTCATCGACTTTCTCTTTCGTCAATAACTCAGCTGAAAAACCTTTCCCTGTTGCATTTGACGTTTTGCACGCTAGATAAGAACCTCCTTTATCAAACTATGTGGTAAAATTAGCGCAAAATCTGTTTGCATATCAGTGGTTGTGAAAAGAGAAAGTCGATGAAGAGAATCGATCAAAGCAGATAGGACCAATTGAAATGTTCATCGAGACATAATCAATTAGTGTTACATTGGACGTTTTGTTTACATGATACTAGATTCCCTTTCACAGATTTCAGAGTAGAGTACCTTACTTTAGGTTGGCCCCGCCTTTAGAAAATTAATACCAATCATGTTAGGCAGTCCGAATGACCGAAGTAACAAACATGTACCCATAATTTCAAACTGTATATTGGACAGTTTTTGACGTATGATTATCTTAAATAAATGAAAGTAAATTTGGATGGATGTTTTTGTATCACATACAATGATAGAAGAGCAATAGTTTGTATCGCTTAACTCGATTTGTTTACATTTGTTACATTGGTCTATTTGAAAAGTGACGTGAGATTTCTGAGCAGCGGTAAGATCGCCGAGCATGACGAGCGACGTCAATGACGAAAGATGAGCTGAGCATCGATTGATTTCAGGCTGTGTTTCCGGACAGTTTGTGGGTGGTCACTTTTTGTCTGTTTAGGCTGTGAACCATTTGCCGAGTTAAAAGTGACATTTCGAAAGTTATTTCTTATGTTCGAAAATCCCCGTGCTATCGATCGACCGGTTTTCGAGCCACGGTCGTCAAAATTTAACTTCTTGTCTGTCAGAAGTAACCACGCTCGGATAGCAGGGTTAATCGATAACTTTTCATCTGTCAAATTTTAACCAAAAGTTAAAATAATCCACCAAATGGTTCAGAGCCTTAGGCAATCCCTTGTAGCAGGCGGGCTTGGTAGCTTAGTAGTTATCGTTTCTGTTTACTGAGCAGAAGACCGGCAGTTTAAGCCCAGGCTCGTCCATTTCCTTGCTATTGGGCAATTGCCGTAAAAGCTCTATGCAGATATCGCCACTGCATGATGATGATAATGTTGACAAGACTACATAGGAAATTCATGAAAGTATTAAAACATAATTCTCATCAAACCCTACAGTACATCTTTCCAATACAAGCTTAGAAGTGTGTAGGAAAACGCGAGGGAAAACGTTATTCCAATCAAACTCATGTGTATTTTTGACTTTTCCAGTAGGATTTTCATACGAAATATTTATTTCATTCCACGACATCGTCAATGATACATCGCACAAAAGATGTAAACAATAGGAAATTTCTTAAATGGCTCTAAATAAAGATGATTGGCTGCTACCACAAAAGAAGTGACTAACTGTGGTTCACTACAGGGTTACTTCCACTCACTTGCTATAAAAAATGTTTTTCGGAATTATGAAATCATGATATAGTATAATGCTTCTTAGTACTTGTAAGTTACAATAAGAGGTCATGAAGTATATGGTTGACACATAAAATCTGTCAATATTGCTTTCAGTGCGTCACAATCAGCGATTTTACGACTCGTGAGCGCTCACTCTGAGTGAACGCTCACGAATCATAAGTTCGCTAATTGTGACGTTCTCAAAGCGAAATTGGCAGGTTTTATGAGTCAAACACATACTTTACTACCTCTTCTTGTTACTTACAAGTACAACATAGCATTATTGCATCTAGTGATTGCATAAATCCGAATAATATTTTTTATAGCAAATGAGTGGAAGCAACCCTGGTTCGCTATAATAGAATTTGTTGATTTTGTGTGCAGTGATCTTTCCCTAGCAGCACACTTGTCATTTAACTGTTGTGGTTACTTGTATGTACCTTATTTCAGTCACAATCAAGTTACAGCAACCTATTTTGGTGGATGTGTGTTGCTTGTGTTGGCAGTGTGGAAAGAGTGTCATTTTTTATGCATATCAGTTTTGAGTAGAGTGACAGAGATATAATCAAAACATTCTAGTACATCTGGTGAAAATGCTAGTACAATCTATTAGTAGTGTTGCCTTGTGGTACACTGAAAAATTGCAATAGCAGGTTCGTCACCAAAGTTTTCGAGCAGCTCCGTCTGTCTCTTCGTTTGTGCTACTACCAACCGGTGGAAACCAACAATTTTAAATTGGCTCACTACTTGACTAGCCTATTGGTCCCAAGCAAATCGTTTAACGTAACCCATACTAGTTGAAATTCTAGTACTATACTATGTTTGTTTTGATTTTCTATAAACTTTTGACAGATAAAATGAGGGGTTCGTGGATTTTCCTATGTTTCGAGGGGTGCATCGATTAGTTTGGGACCGAAGATAGTACCAGAGCTGAGCCACTACCATAGAGGTAACTATTAAGACCAGAAGGTCCCGAAGAAACTTACTCAACTTTTTGGCTCAGCTCTGGTACTCTCAAAACAAAGTGTAGTACTATAATTTCCACTAGAATGGGGTATGTACTTGGGACCAATAGGCTAGTCAAGTAGTGAGCCAATTTAAAATCATAAGTTTCCACCGGTTGATTGTTTGTTCACTACTTTTAATAACAACAACGATATTTACGTTTCAAGTAAGACGCATATCCGTCAAGTGTAAAGGCCTGCGTACAATATAGATACGTTTTCGGGTTTTTTGACAGATAATTCATGGGCTAACTGTCAAAAAACCTGAAAACGTATCTATTGTGCGCCGGCCTTAAGAAATCTACACTTTCGTTTGGTGCTTGGTTCCGGTGTGAGAGCCATTTGGCAATAATGTTTTGAAACATTGATTGATTTCCGACTATTTTTTTTCACGATGTTCATGAATGCCAGTGCATTTATTTATATTTCAGAAAAGTAACAACAGTTCGACTTACTAGTTATTGGGTGTTTTTCGATTAGAATGTTCAGTACCTGTAACGAAAAAAGTAGAAACGACAGTTAGAAAAACATATAGATTTAGTCAAGATAATTATTCAATTTACATATCGTTGCACTGTGGTCCAAAACGGCCAAAAGTGGTACTTTTTTCCTAGTACCTAGGCTCAGGGATGGAAAATCATTTACATTAATTTCGTGCATTCATTTAAATTCATTTGCCTGTAACTTTTCCCTTTAACAGAATACCGTTAAATAATGCAACAAAATTTTGTAGCTTTTGATATTAACTACAAATTTAGTAAACAACTCAAATCTGAATCTCTTATACATGACGAACTAGAGTTGGCAGAACATGTTATTGTTTTTCAGTGAATACAATTTACATTCACTGAGAAACAACGGTGGGTTCTTATCGCTCTGATTAATCATGCCTAAGAGATACCGATTTGAGTTGTTTACAAAAGATGTAGCTAATATCAAAAGCTACAAAAATGTCAAACAATATTTTACGAAATTCTATTAATGAAAAAAGTTAGAGGCAAATGAATGTAAATGAATGCACGAAATGAATGTAAATGATTTTCCATCCCTGCCTAGGCTTTTCATTTAAGTCATATAGTGTATTCGGAAGAACTGTTTGTATTTCTTACTTTCCAAAAAAACTATTTTTTTCTTTGATGATATAGGGGAATGATGCTTCGAGAAAAGTTGTAGATAATGTGAAAACAAGCAACTATGCTGAAGACTTCATAATTCGAAATCCTGTTCAAAGTGTTTTTATGTTACTTCATACGCGAAGTTTGCGATTTTCAGAGTTCGTTGGAAATGTTATCTAATATGAAGCTTTAGTGTGATAATTTATTAGCTAGAGAATGATCTTTAGAAGAGGGTAGGTGGTTAGTTCCGTTAGAGTACGGCAGTATGAAAATTGAATAGAAGTTGAAAATGAGCGAAGTGCCATTAATGCGACAGTACAAAGTCAAACGCACACCCTTTTGCCTAACCCGTACGATGTACGCGGAGATTTGAAGTATGTCTTCAAATCTACAGGCAAAAAGTGTGCGCCCGCGCCGGGATGAATTAAAAATCCAGGTTTTGACACATAGGGGAAATGGCTCTAATGTTGGCCTATAGAGCTAAGATTGTGCCCATCGCTCAAAATCTAGATGATTGAGACGGCACTAATGGATATTTTTGGTCGCTGTTGAAAATTTAGTCGATTGCTGAATTTATGTATCCAAATTAGGGGCATTTAGGCCAAAATTGCACCCATTTCCCCTAGTTGGAAGCCCGGAACTCAGGCACCTCTAAGAAATTTTGATGTTTTTGATGATCCTGATAACTTCGTGTCCTGGCAGCAGTTCCTTTTCCCTGACATCGAACATCTATCACAAGTTTGAGCATCGATGAGATCCTATGAGGTGAGATCGGGAGTGGAAAGCCGTTTCTTCGACATGAATTTGCTGAAGTTCAGAAAATCATCACCACGGATGCCACATTCGAGGACAAGAGGCAACAATCCGTTAGCTTTTTAAACACGTGATTTCATTGTTGTTGCATTTAATGTACAGAGTAGCTCAATAAAACGGTGATTTGAACTGTAAAAAAATTGGAAACAAACCCAAGCCTGCATCTTATTCTCAACGTAAGTGTAAAGACGTTCCCCTGGAAAGTAATCAGCTTGATAAAAGTTTTGTGATATTGTGATATTTCAGAAATATGGACTGCAAATCGAAGCGTCTCGCAGTTTTCAAGCTACTGGAGACACATAAATCGGTAGGTGAGATATCCAATCTGCTTGGTGTGAATCGAAAGTTTGTGTGGCGATGCAAAAAACGATTGGAGGATGGAAATGGAGCTTCAAGAAGACCTTTGTCAAGGAGCCCCGTTCTATTCGGACAAGGGCGTTGATGAAGGCGGTGGCCAACAAAATTCGTCGGAATCCGGTAAGGTTTATGAACCAAATGGCCAAGGACTATCAGGTGGTTAAAAAGGATCGTGGCCTCTATTCCTTCTAAGAAGTGGCTGGAGAGAAGCAAAATCCTGAAGAAGTGGCTTGCGGATAACCCTGAAGTCGTGGTGATTTATTCGGATGAGAAGCTTTTTAACGTCGGCCGCAAATTTAACCATCAAAATGACAGAGTAACAGAGTTATGGAAAGGCCGCAGAAGAGAAATCACAAGAAAACGTTTTACAAACTCACAAAAAGGAAAACGTGTTTATTCACTTTAGTTACAGAGTTGGAATGATTGATTTTGTCACTTCAGTTGGCAGTACCACAGCACAGATGAGGTGCACATTTAACTGAAAATTTCTGGTGGAAAGTTCGCAACATTGTGGCAAGGTTTATTCATTTTTTCTGGTGCATAATTTGCATCGTTCTGATGAATGCAAGCTTCATTGAAAATTTATGGAGGAAAATTTGCATGGAGCGGCAAAGCCTGAAAACTGCACCACAAAGGTGCATGGTGAAACAAACTTCACTGACAATTTTTGGTGCACCGTTCTGGTGAATGGAAGACCATGCTTTATTGAAAATTTCTGGTGAAAAATTTGCATTGCTTTGATAAAAGAAATGAGCAGAAAATTTCTGGTGGAAAACTTGCACTGGTCTCGTAAATGAAGGTACAAGCTTTATTTAAAATTAAGCTTTATTGAAAATTTCTGGTGGAAAATCTGCACCGTTCTGGTGAACGGATAGGCAAGCTTTTTGGAAAAATTTTGGTCTTAAATTTGCATTCTCCTGCTGAATATAGAAACAAATTTGAATAATAATTTCTGGTGTAAAATTTGCACCATTCTGATAATTGGAGGGAAGCTGCTTTACTGAAAATTTATGATGAAAAATCCGAAAATAGGGGCAAGCTTTATTAGGTGGAAAACCTGCAACATTCTGATGATAGGGGAAGCCAGCTATATTATTTACACCGTCTAAAATTACCTGGGTGCAAGTTTGTATTGAAAATTCCTGATGTAAAAATTGCACAGTTCTGGTGAATGCAGGGGCAAGCTTTATTGAACATTTCTGGTAGAAAAACTACAACGTTTTGGTGAATGGGCGGACAACTTAAACTTGACTTCCGAGAAGAACATCAAGGGCATTGAATTCTGAGGACTGTTCCAAAAGAAAAGATTTCTGGGGATAATTCCATGAAAATTCTGCGAATAATTTCTAGTGAATCCTGCAGATAGTCCCAAGATAATTTCGAAAAGAATACAGAGAGAATCAAATTTTAAATAAAATTCCAAAGGGATGTTAAGGAAAATTTCAAGGGAATTCCGAGGATAATTTCAAGCTCATTCCGGGAAGAATATCTGGAGCCTACAGAGGAAATTCTTCTTAAACTTTAGAGGAATTTCAGTTCCAAGGTGTTCTGAGAAAAAAAATCTAATATATTCCGAGAAGAACCTTAAGGATATTGAATTCTGAGGACAGTTCCAAAGGATTTCTGGGGAGTATTCCAAGAAAATTCTGCGAATAATTTCAAGTGAATCCTGCAGATAGTTCCAAGATAATTCCGAAAAGAATACCGAGAAAATTAAATTTTGAGTGATATTCCAAAGGGATTTTGAGGAAATTTTTTAGGGAGTACCGATAATTTCTAGCTCATTCCGGGCATAATTTCTGGATAATACTGAGGAAATTCTTTTGAAACTCTAAGGGAATTTCAGTTCCAAGGTGTTCTGAGTAAAAATCAAGAAGAACTCTAAAAATAATTCTGAGAAGAATTTCAATAGAGCTGATAGAGTTCTAAAAATTTCGAAAAGACCCTCAAGGAGTTCTGAGGATGGACTTTTTCGCAACTGTATAAAGTTTAAAGACAGGTTTTGGATTCCCTTATTGAAAAGTGGGTATTAATTTTCCATTGAACCTAGTATATTGTTGTTTTATTAAATTAAATTAGCTAAATTGAACAGTAGGAAAACAGTGATGGGTGGACAGCACCATCTACCAAGCACTTTGGAGTACTCCCCATCCCCAGATTAAATGCACCATAGGAAAAAATTGCCCCTCCTTAACAAGATTCCTGTGCACGCTAGTGGCTGAATAAATCTACACTGACTCTCGAATATTATGATCAATTTTCGTAAAACTTACTTTTGGAGTAAATGATTAGAAAAGTTTACTATTTATGTATATTCACAATGCAAGTTTATTTCACCGATTCTGTTGACGTTATACAAAAAATGACAGGAGCGGAGTAGCTAGCCTATTATATGTAAGCCGTGATTACCGATTGGCGATCTAACGATAACATAAAACGCCACTTGTGCCAGGTTTCTCAATGATAAGCGAATTGGTTTGTCAGTATCTTTCTTTCGACTTGTCAACTTTTCAGGACTTGCTGGCGCCCTAAGTTTGGTCTGCTGCTATCTTGATTAGAAAAATACTAAGATACTAAAACAAGTGCTCATTTGGAGAACGTTAGAGTTGTGATCGTGAACCTTGTACATCAAACAAATGATTTGCAACATCATGGCTAAACTTATAAGTAGTTAAACATACAGAGAACATATATTGATTACGACCTGAGGCCTTATTTATCCATATGACCGCGATAGATCAATGGCTTAGCGATGGAATTTCCTATCAAACATTATCAGACTTCAGCTTTAGTCAGCTTTGTTGCGCCGTCGACGGCGTCTAATAACAATAAATTGTCTTTTATTGTCTAGAAATGAACCTCCTTATATTATGGCTTCCATTGTTTTGTTTTCACTTAGTTCTGGGAACAGCACACTTGACATTGAACAAATTCGAGACATTCACAAAAGCTACAACTCTGGCTTCTTTTGAATAAGCTGTTTCTACCTTCCTAGAACCATAGACAATTCATGCTGTTGTCAGAAAAATAATTTATGCTGCTCTGAAGCATACCATTCTCCTCCTCACAACCGTTCGAACGTTGGTAGAGCATTCAAGGGGTTACCACCGAAAAGTCAAACCAAGCAGCTGATGTACGTACCTACACAGCCAATTTGGTGATTTTGTTTTGTTTGTCACGAATGCTACATCTCCCACGCACTTTCTTTACAAATGCCATGTGCCAAATGGCTGGAGGAAATGCGGGCCATAAACGTGCGTGCGAGGCGAAACCATTTTCAGCTGAACGGAGACGCTAATAAATTTTCTTATATTTTATTCATAGATGCGTTCACCTCTCGCGAGACGCATGCACAGAAATGGGTGTGGCGGCATCTGTTCGGTGGGTGTATGCCAATTTCAGTTGAACTCCGCACTCAAGAGGATGCAGCAGAACAATCGGTAAACCCTTTTAGTTTCATGGCGCTCCTTGATGGTGAGTTTCCCTACTGGTTGAATGAAGCTGGTGTAATCCTGTAAATTGAGTCCACACGTCTCTTCGAAGTGTTTAAACACTTGATTTTTAATATGTACATTAATATTTATTCTAAGTGTGTTTCACCATCGTTCAATGTGTTCTACACGTTGATTTCTAGTGTTTGAAACTTTGAAATGTTGATAATCTTTCTCTATCAATTTAAGTGTATTGCACTTTGAATAACACTAATGTTCAAAATAGATGGATTTGTAGTGTTTTGCATTTCAATGCAATGTGAATTGCTCGATCGAAAACATGAGTTGTGACTTCATCCATATCAACTACCTTCATATATGAGACCAACCGCGGCCCAGTGAGATCGAACGAAGACAACGCCTTTGGATTATGGTTGCAAAATTTGGCATTTATCTATGGATTCAATGATTTGTCTATTTGTCATTGCCTTCAATAGTATCGTACAGACAGACTGGTTAATCACATGCCACGTTTTTAATCCTATTGTAATACCAATTATTGGATACATTAAAATTATACATTTTATTAGGTTAAACGAATAGGTTTGTTAAATTGTTTTTTAATATAAAATATCGATAAAATGCTGAATTAGTGACAAGATAGCGAAAATTAATCTTTACATAAACATAGTATCTGAACTGCACCATCCCCACAAAGCCTTTGCAACCGTCTGAGGCTTTTCCAATACTGAATAATATAAATCAAATGGCTTCCACGTATATTGCATATCTTTTTTCCATAGCTACCATCATCAACCGAGCTCAGGTGCACAACGCCCATAAACTATCCAATAGAGCACAACTTCTCTTACCAGAATGGATCTGCATTAAATTACCGTACATATCTCTCGGCTCGGCCCTGCCAACAGTTTCCACTTGATTAGAACAAAAGTTCATGCTGTGACTAGCTCAAGTTACCTTCATCTGTAGGTAGGGTGGAGCACTACTTCGGCATAAACGTCCATTTCCGTCATATCGATACCAACGGCCAATATCAATATTTACATCCATTATTCTCAAAAAACAAAAGAAGTGCCTTCATCCTTATGCCATAGTGAATCCAATGAAATTTCAATTTGTTTGGACGGAATTGGAATCAAGACGTAGTGTAGGATTTTTAACAATATCTCTACAATTTGTGACTCTTTATCAAATTATTTTTTTCATTCAAACTCGTTCGAAAAAGAAAGGTGAATTGCGGGTTGTGCATAGTCTGTCGTTAATCAGATCTTAACCCCACCTATGTTCGTAGACCAGATGCAGAACCCGTTTTGATGAAAAACTTCCAGCTGGGAAAGTGAGAACTCCCCCCCTCCCACAGCTCCCCATACTCGAAATGGTTTCTTTTATCCTCTATATATGAGCAGGGTTCTGAAATTGCTAACGACAGGGAATCTCCGCCCACATTCAATCGGAAACGGAAATGGGTGTGTGTGTGTGTGTGTGTGCTTGTTTTTCGAAAGGTCGACGAAACATTGTGATTGCTCAGATTTCAGTTGAATATCGCTAGAGCTGTTCGATGCAACTTAAGTCGGCTTGGGTGCTTGTCAGCTTGTAATTGTTAGATAGTGTATTAGTCCAATGCACACCGTTCTTCCGGATCTTCAATGTGCGAAACATGTGGGATCCTATATGGGCGCTGATCAACCTACTATCACTTTCGCTGAAGTCGTTTGCGTTCAATTTTTTGACGTAGGACTCCGTCTGTGATTTTTATATGGGGGTACACTTAGTGAAAGCCGAAAATGACATGTAACGAGATTATGAAAGATTTTGAACGTTAATAACTCAGCTGCCCCTGGATCAATTTCTAAAATAGTATCACCAATAAAACAGAAATATTAATACGCATCGAGCAATGCTTCCGAATGTTGATTTTCAACAAGAAACTATTGAAAAAGTGGTAAATGTTAAGCATTTTATAAAAGCGTCGAAATAACTAACAAATCCACCAATTACGGACATGTATATGCTGCTTCCCCAACACAGTCATCAGATAATCGTTTCTAGACGAAACAAGTCGAAGTGGCATTCGCCTCCAATCTTCGGGCGTGTGCGAATAGGGAGGATGCAATTGCGTAACATTGTAACTAATGTTCTGCCCGACAACAACTCAGCAGCACGAGACTCCTTGAACTGTGTCTCAGAGTCGGCGCACTACTGGGCAAACTGGAGGGGCTACGCGGATGAAAAGGCACTCAAGCTTTCAATTAAACTAAAACACAACGCGGATCAATTTAAACACTGTATTTCTGCAATTACCGATAGTGTGGATTGTGTGGTGTTGTGTTCGATTTTCTTGGCACATACCCTTGATGACGATGGTGACTACGACGACTGCAGACCAGCGAGCGCTCGCTGTGGTTCCGGAAAGATCCTTAAAGGCCGATCTTGTCGGCAAGATGGCGGTACCACCGCTCGGTGAAATTGCGGTACAATTCCGGCAATGGCGGACGAAGCGAGGCTGACCGAACGTCGGCTGTAGTGCGCTGGCGGGTTGGTTTTACCGGGCTGGTATAGTGGTTTGTGTAGATGGTTCCGATGCACAGGCGCTTCCTTCTGACGAAGCCGGTCGACGACGGCAAGGCCGCCCTCTGTCGAACCGGGAAGGGAAATTCTCCTTGGCGTTTAGGGCCTTCAGCCCGAGAACAATGTCCTTTACGGTTGGGTCAAGGTAACTCAATGTCACCTAGACCGTAGCGTGCAATGGCGGTCGTTGAATCGCCAACCAGAAAACCATTTGATTGGTTGAAAAGAAAGGTCCTGAATCAGCTGAATTGGTGATTTCCACTTCACCTTGATTCACTACTCGCACTGTATTCTGTTGGAATGTCTACACGCTCGCCTGAGATAAAGTGAACGATGGCCGTTCTCTAAGCATCGTAGAGCCCTTCAGCTCATCACCCGTGACTCCGTGTCACCATTTTGCCGCGGCCATGCGCGCCTTATTCAGCAGTCGGCCGTATCGTCTGCCCAGTGGGTTTCACCGCAAGTGTTACACAAGTTTATTTGAATGCTCGATCACATGGTGCATATTTAAAATATTGTATTGAACCTTTGTAACAGAACGGTTACAACATTTTGCATACTCATCGCCATATTCAGAACCACACGCCCCCAACGACCACACAAAATGCTCTCCAGAGTTTTAATCTTGTAACCAAACTTGGAAGTAGGGGTGCAAGTGATTTTAATCGATTCTCTCCATCGACTTACTGTTTCGTAAATAACTCGACGGCAAACACATTCATTGATACGTTTGTTGTTCTGGATGATAGAAGAGCATAGCAGAAATATTGCGAAATAGGTTAGTGAAGCCATGGTCATCAAAAGAGGAAATCGATGAAGAGAATTGACTTTCACACCTCTGCTGCTAAGCCCCTTAATTCAGTCGTCGTCATAGCAATGAAAACTATCATCGCACCGTTTTTGGTTTTTGGGCTACACTTGCTGGTTGCAATTCTGCTGTTCGACATTTTCGAAGGACCACCAAAATGCATGAAATGACACTATTTTCAAGGAATGCCTAAAAGTCCAAGTATTCGATAAACGATGAATCGTTAAGTTTTTTTTTTTTTTTCTTTATTATAGAGATTTTTAACCATAGGCTAGTTCATCTCTTAAGTTGAATCGTTAAGGTTTTTCCAGCTATTCGATTCGATTCGATTTCTACTCGTTTGATTTAGCGCAGTATACAAAATCAATAAAAGTACTAATTTATCTGAACAGGCATAGAAGAACCATGACGTGAAACAGGATCATAAATTCGACGAAAAAAAAAAGTATCAAGCGGCTTTCTGATAAAGACTAAGACTTTACCAACTTGTTGAGAGAAGGAGTTTAACGAGAAAAACTAAAAAGGGGAGGAACTTTAGCTAGGATGACACTAATATCCTGCGGCCTTCCAACCTGTCGCAGATACCAGTTCAACCTCTGTTCAGCAGCAGACGGGCCGAGACTCTTGCGAGTGCCCAATCATTGAACCGAAGATTATGGGATTGTCCGGTCCGATTTGCTGATCCAGCTGCCTACACTTCATCGTCATCTTCCAAAGGCTTTAAGCCCTTTTCACTGCCACCAGGATTTTCCAAAAGAGTTAAATTTCTGAACATGTCCCAACTAAAATGATTAATGGCTGCAACAACTCGACTATAAGTGGAGTGATGTGATATGAGGGGCTCGGTGCCCTTAGAGTGATCGTTTTTGCTTACTGAGTACAACATCATTAGTTTAATCTTTTTTTTTTCTTCGTACGAATCCATCAATAATTCAGCGAACCGTTTGCCAAAACCAACTTTGCTGCATACCCAACTCATTTTGCCAACAACCCAGTGATTTCTCGTGGAAGTCTCCAAAGCGAGTATCACGTCTATACATTCATACTCAATCCTTTATTGACATGCATTCGGGCGCGGCCGGTGCTGGTATTGCTTAATTTTAGATCACCAGTTTTTACACATTCAGGATAATTGCTAGTCCCAAGCATCATCTGTTGGATCTCTGTGTAATAGGCGATCTAACGATAGCGCTCGTGGTGAATAGGAGAAATAGAAAAAATGATGATGGTCTCCAAATTTTGCACGTTGAGGTATAGGAAAGAAATCTTGAAAAGCATTTTTTATCCGAAAAAAAAAATATTTGTCATTTTTTAAAAGCTGCTACGGGGTAAGAAACCTCAACAGCTATTGGATAGACGTAAAATTTTAAAATTGAATTTTTTTCTTAGTTTTCGTTTAGATTTTTAGATTTGAACTTTTCAAACATCGTATGTACATGCAAATTTATAGCAAATACTTTATTCGTTAAATAAAGCGTTTTTAAAATATTCTCCCATACCTCGCCGTGCAAAATTATGGTAGCATCATCAGTTTTCTAGTTCTCCTATTTGCCACAAGTGGCGCTTATGCTATCGTTGCATAGAATAGAAACTTAGCGATTGTTCCAGCCTCTGGCGGTGAATAAGGGAACCCTCGAAAGAGTGATGAGGGCGAAAATTTTCACCGTGAAGCATTGGCAAATCAAAGTTGGCACTCGTGGAGAATAGAAGAACTATGAGAGTGATGATGGTTTCAGAATTTTCCACGGGGAGGTATACGAGTGCAATCTTAAAATGCTTTTATTTTGCAAATGGAGCATTTTATTTAAATCTGGTTGCTGCTACAGTTGTAGAAAAGCTGAAATCTATGTCTACACATAAAAATCTGAAAAGAAATAATTTTTTCTATATTATATGTCTATTAAGTAGTCCTTAAGTTTTCTACTAGCGTAGCATTAACCAGATTTAAATAAAATGGTCCATTTGCAAAATAAAAGCATTTAAAGTTTGCCCTCGTATACCTCACCGTGTAAAATTTTGAAACCATCATCACTCTCATAGTTCTTCTATTCTCCACGAGTGCCAACTTTGATTTGCCAATAGGAAGAGGGCAATATTTTTCACCTGTCCTGATTAATTTATCCACCGTAGGTGCTTGAAATCGCCATCCAAGTGGAATATTTTGTTTTTTTGTTTGTATCGGGTTCTTCGCGAACTTGTTGGCAAACACGAACTTGAATCTTCCCGGCACAATCCCCACGTCCAGTCGCGATGTAAAACTTTTGACCGGGAAGCTGCTTCAAATCGAGTTTGACGTATGTTTCGTTATCGATCAAAGTGCAGCCCTTGTGTTTCGTCAAAACACGATCATTCAAGAGCCTTGCACGCTTTTTGGCCACGGAATTCTGCTTCGAATTTTTATTGGCTTTGTACGACTTAAATCCTTCCCTGGGAAGGATGTTCCGTTTGAAAGTTGACGTAGTACCTTCTGGCCACATCTCGGATCGAAAGACCGGGGTTGGCTTTCACGCACCTCGCACCTTGCTGCGCAGCTGACGATCCCTGATTCCAGTTTTTGCGTAGGTCCGCTGATTCCTTTCCACACTCAGGGTTTTCTTGTAGGCTTTGAGCACTCGACAAACTGTTGTTTTCGGCATCTTCACCACTTTAGGCTGCTTGGAACCGGACCACTCCGGATTTTCCATGTGTTTGTGCAGAATATTTTTTTCTTCTTTCGAGTTCCATTTGACTGTATTTCTGAACGCGATCGACTACTTTGATCAAATCTGCACCAGTTGTTCTCTATAGAAGTGTAAACAAACCACTGTCAAAGATGTTCGATTCCCAACACTAGAAGCGTGCTAGCGGCGCGCGAGGGGCGTACCAATTTACTTTTAGTCAACCAGTTCTTGAAGCACTTCCAAATGTTTAATTCTTTCTATGCTTATATGTACACTCCTATACCCAAGAAAGTCGAGATTTTTTCTTTCCCCAAAAATTAATATACTGGATGGGAATAGAAGTCAGCCTCCTCCATCATAGACTTGCTGTGTAGCTGTGCCTTTACCGACTGAGGGAAGGAAGTATCGTTTTTACCCCTTGAAAAAAAAATGTATCATCTTCAGTTTTTGTTAGCATAACTTTTGAGTATTTAGAAAACATAATAAAACACCTTTACATTATGAGATTCTTTTGATTTAAAGCAGCCTAGCTTGTCTGAAACATTATTTTAAAACATTAATGCATTTTCGTTTGAAATGCAAATTAACTTAATAATAGTTACTATCCAAATCCCAATAAAAAAGGGTGTATAGAATGAAGTACCCAACAGCGCCGGTGGTGTAGTGCTAAGCGTGATAACCTCTCACCCCAGAAGGCCTGGGTTCAATCCTAGTCGGCGCCGCCGGGATGTTCTCAAACATAACATCTCTGATCACGCCTTCCTTCGGTTGTTTTTTCGTCGATCTTGTTTTCCGTGCTGAGCACCAATGCTACCGAAGTGTCAGGAAGGCAGCTCTCCCACAACTGGACCCTTACCTATCGACCCATTAACTCATGAACCGGGGACCAACGGCTTTACTTCCCATCCGAAGGAAGGCGTGATCAGAGATGTTATGCCTCAGAACATCCCGGCGGCGCCGACTGGTATTGAACCCAGGCCTGCTGGGGTGAGAGGTATTCACGCTTACCACTACACCACCGGTGCCGTTTTTCCGACTGAGATGCGATGAATCATTTTTCCACCGTACTGAATCACAAATTTAATCGGATTACATCGTAAAACTTTTCAAATTGAATTTGTTATTACAGATTAAATCGTATATGATGTCAAATCAACTCGTTTAAAATTTTTTTTAAATTTGCACGTACATGGCCTCCACATTTGTTGGTATAAGCCCTTTTTGCCATTCTATACGATTTGATTGTTTGTATATTACAGAAACAACTTTGAATATACGTGCATTCTGGTTGTCTGGGTATTAATAATCTGCAAGATTTAAAACTTTAAAGGCCGGCGCACAATAGATACGTTTTCAGGTTTTTTGACAGTTAGCCCATGCATTATCTGTCAAAAAACCCGAAAACGTATCTATTGTGCGCCGGCCTTAACTGTTCGACTGGATGCGTCAAAAAAAAAACTGGAAGAATCCAGTTTAAACTGGAATGTTGGCATCACTGCTCTGTACATCAAAATACACGATAAAAAGCATGGTCGTTTTTCTTTGAAGTTAACCATAAACAATTAATCATATAGTCAGGCAATTTTCCACAGAGATGGCGCTGTTCTACTCGTAGGAAGTAATACAAATCTCCGTATATAAATAGAGATAAGTTGAAATAATTAGCTTTCGATGCGAATTCAGGTCAAGAAAAGTGAACGAAAGCCTAAAGAAGTCATTCACTTATTTTCTGGAAATTATTATTAAACAAGCTGTTAAAAATCGTTTTAATAGGAATTTTCCGATGTTATAATTCTCCACCGACGGCAATAAAACGCAATATTCGGTTTTGGGAGAATATAATTTTCCTGTAAGATGCAGGACATTTGTGATCAATATTAGTTATCAATTTTGTGTTTCATAAAAGTATCAATTAAATTCAGTATTTGTGCTTTATAGATGTAAGTTTAGATTGTAATTTTAGCCGGTAAGACTTACGTTTAGTTCCTTTAGCATATAACTCCCGGCTGGGATTTAAGTGGGTTCTCGACCTGATTATTGTGGTTGTCCTAATGGTAATAGAGTTTAGCTTTTTTTGTGTTTATTACTGTACCTATGTATGATCTTACCGATTGGCTTTCGTATGGTAAGATTAATATGGTTTAATCCTCTCGTGACCTTTGAAACGCAATTGACGGCAATATCCTACATAATTAAGTGGATTAATAGTAATTTTCGAGGAAACACTGTAGTTTAAGTTTCTCACCGATTGTAGTGTCTAATAGAATTGCGGCACTACTGCAAAGCTGGTGTTATTGTTGTGGGTAACCTAGTTATAACTAATAGCAATTAAGTTTCGTTTAAGATAGTTTTAAGTGATCTCAGCTTACCGGCTCAAACAATTTCACGGTTAATTTTAATATTTAGCACCTAGGTTCACTAGTTTAAGATTAATTTAAGTTCAATTTAATAATAGATGCATAAGAAACATTTAGGACTGAGAATGTTATAATTTTCGATTCCAATCGTGTGGCTCTATCTTTTTATCCTCTTCCTTACTCACCCCGGTGTCAGATCGATACCTGTCACTCCGCTGTCAAACCCACTGCAGGGATGTTCTGACACGGTAGGTGCGCTCAGGCCAGTGCGGCCAACACAAGCTACAATTCGATAAAAAAAAATTTCGTTTTACCCGCTTTACTACCAGTCCCCAGAGATGTAAAAAAAATCAAATTTGAGAGAGGAAATTCGCTCTCACGAGCTCAATCTCCCAACATGCCATGCATTTTGATGACCTTCTTACAGACTTCAGAATAAAGTACCTGACACTGCACAACATGTCTGGTACCTCTATATATGCATTTAGATTAACATCCTATGTTTCTTCTTTTTTACACAAAATATACTTTCTATTCCGCCCCATTCTTATAAAAACGGCGAAAAATCGTGTTAAAGGTGGGGCATAGAAAGTATTTTGTGTGCAGAATATGTAAAAAAGGAGGGACTTCGGATGTTAATCTAAATGCATACATATATAGAGGTGCCACGCGTTTTGACAGGAGTGCCCTCTGTTAACAATTAATAAAACTAAGTGTATGCGTAACTTCTGATATGTAACCATCAAGAACAGCTGTGCCATCTGAAGGAAAATTAACGCAGTTCCTCCGTGATTTTCACGACTAAAAATTCAAATCTTTTAATAATCCGCGAAAATCGCGAAATCCGCGCCTGTTGTAACAGCCCTGTCTTTGTCATTGGCGAACAAATGGACGAGTTTTTGCCAAAGGTTTAGGTTTGCGTGAAAACTTTCAATGACAATGCCAATCCTCAGCACTGCCTGTAGTTCCTTGAATAAGAAGATTCGGCGTGTCTCCGCTCTAAAATCGATAAACTCACACAATAATTACTGAAACTTCCCCATAATCCATTCACAACAACACCACCGATGAGTGCCATTCCGAATTCCCTAATTACTCACTTCGTTTAATCCCGGCTAGCTATTTCAGTAAGCACGAAATTGCTCGTCGGAGATACTTCAGAAACCGTTTCACGCATATTTCACACCGCGGAGCCATTCTTCTTCCCTCCACCTTTGCGGCATTCGGAAGAGCCAAGAGGGAAGGAGTTAAAATCAAAATAATAACACTACCAACGAGCTGAACTAGCTACTAAACAGAGACAAGTGGGTCCTATACGAGTCGGGAAACTGTTTTCACAAGAAATGCTTTCCACTTTTTCTTTCTCTTTTCTAGAGAGGGAGGGATTCAAACCGAAAATAGCCGTATGCGACGCACTGTCGCAGCCAATAAATTTATTTTATCTCGCCTAGATTGAGATAGATGTCATGTAGGAAGATTTTTATTTTAATTTATGGATGGTATTCCGTCTTTGTTTCAGCCAGTGTCTCCGCTCTGGTCTTTGCTGAACGATTCCGAAGACCGGCCGGGCGCGAGAGCGCGCGTACCATCCGAAATGCCTTTGATGCCTGGGAAGGAGGAAGGAGGTGCGCCAGCTCGCGGAATTTATGATGATGTGGTAGCATATTATACTGACGAGTAGCGTGTCTGCGAGGGAGAGGAAATGTTCGGGAGGACTTGCCGAAGGAAAACAATGCGGCGAAGATTGTCACTTGGATGAGCGACTCTGCGATTGGGTTTCTGCCGTGGGTGGTTCTTATGGGGGCAGAATCACGCGCACGGTATGTGGGGAGTGGGATATATTTATAATTTTATGGAGTGACAACATTGATGGATATTAGCGGAGATCATCAACTTCAATGCCAATTCGATTAGGAAAATTATTTTTAATTCCCATGCTTATAGAAAGCTGACTTTGGAAAACTTGAATTTAGGTTGTTTTCGAACATTAGAACTAACCGTTTCTAGAATACACTTAAAGTTCGATAAATGAAAAAGACTGACTCCTACCTCCTGCAAGGCTTAAGGCATCCTCGTAAATAATCAAAAGATGCATGACATAAAGTGCCCGGTGGCGCAAAGAATCTCAAAAATGAAACATAATAATTTTTGTGTTGCTCGTTTCATGTGTGCTTGGTGTGTACAGGGAATTTATATCGCGAACGTTGGTTTGACAGGGGGAAGGGGGGGGGGGGGGGCGGTGGCTTGTAATTTATGATTTTCTCTATTAATTTTGATTGCCACATTCAAAGCGCTTTTAATGACCCATAATTAAGTGTTGGTATGTGCGGTGGTAATACAGAGGATGCGATTGTGTTTGTGCTGGTGTGGTGCTCTGTGGCCTTGCCATCACTCGGCGGTCGTTGGTGGGTGCCGAAGACCGCCGCCCGCAGCACCTGTCCAGGGATTTGTGACGTTGGAGCGGGCGGTGAATATGTTGACAACTGTATTGAATTACACACAGTGGTACCTGGCTGGACGGCCTTTTGATGATAATTTCATGGGTGCCTTGTCGGATGACATTGGCAATTAAGAAAACCAACTATTTTGATGACTGTGCAACTTTTGAAATGATAGATGGGGCAATTTAAAAATGTATTGCGGTATGACGAAATACCTGAATTAATTATCAATGTAGGTATGACAGTCACTGTAGCTTAACGAATGGCAGATTGCTCCATATGGAATTTTCCCATGATTCTTATATGGTTTATTGGTGTTAACAATTTAGAATTCGTCCTCCAACAAAACACTTATCAAGTAAGTACGAATATTATCAAATAAATACAAAACTGCTTCTCAACGTTTACTGCAGTGCAGCAAACATGGAGAAGCGAATTTCATGAGTGAAGTCGCAATAGTTTCCGAGATTTGTACTCTAGAAAATTTGACGTGAAAGTGGAATCAGGCATCTTGATGGTCATTTGTGAACTATGTTTCGTAGCACCTTAACCATACCATTAACTCGTGTGCCTAGCTCCGTTTTATCGAAGACAACAAATCAAGAAGACTGGCAACTCTTCCATTTTCTCATACGAACGCTATGAGATAGGTACATCCTTAGACGAAGGGTTTGTGTATTTGCTCATTTTTCTATGCGTTGCTTCCACCTTCACTCAAACGTAGCGCTTCTGTATCTGTCGCTTGGATTCTGGCAAAGTTGCCAGTCTTCTTGATTTGTTGTCTTCGGTTTTATTCAAAATCGAGAATGAGGGTGATAAAGATGAGATCGGTGGTGGCCAATTTGAATACCAATGACGTGAAATGGGGAAAACACTAACATCTTATATGATCCAAATCAAGCACATCTGAACAGATGAAATTTAAGCACAAGATTACTTTCATCGTAACTCGTCGTTGGCCTGGTGTATCCCAAACAGCGCTGATAAAAATAATTTCTGTCGTACTCAACTTAGCTGACAATGAAGACAACCTTAACAGATAGACCAACTACCTGCATGAATTTGAATTTTGCATAATCACAATGGATGAGTGCACCGATGAATTTGAGCTCATTCACTCGAGAAAAAGTGACATAAGCTTAATGTTCATTATTCATTATTCATGAACATTTAGTGTTCATGATTAGTCAACATTGTCCGCAGCTTGTGTAACTTTTTCTCGAGTGAGTGAACTCAAATCCATCCATCGTCCATATCTTAATCAAGGCAGTATCGAAACCAACATTTGTTTTTCTTTATTCATGGCTATAGATGTTCATTATCGCCTCTGTTGTTGTCAATAGTAATATTCGTCTTCATCTTGGTGGGGATGATTTTGGAGATCAAATGTAAAATGATAATTTTCATTTTACACAAATATAGCGCTGAAGAACGTGTCGTGTTGGATTTTGCACACAGATCGATGGAAAATTATTCTTTCTCGTTGAATTGATGATAATATCGAGGATCTAGGTTCTGGGGTCAACACAATTCTAAATAATAATTTTGAACAAAATTGATTTCACTATTTTGCTTTTGAGGATCGCTTCTGATTTTGGCAATTTTGGGTTGAATATTCATGCACTGGTGAATATCAACAAACGCGTATTCGTTGATGTATAATGAACGCATTTGTTCATTTCACTCGTTGAAACTGGGTTGAAGCTCTACTCCTTACGTGTGATGGTAAGTGATAAAAACACACTGATCCCAAAAGGTTCCCATTCCTGCTTGATTTTGAAACTTTCTGTATAAGCAGTTTAGATGGGATAGAGCTCTTTTGCCCAGCAGCTGAATTCTTCATCACCAGACTGACTGCCACCTACAACAAAGCCATCTGCACTGTGGCAGGGTTGCTCCCTTCCCTCCCGCAGACTCGAGTTGCGTCGAGCTTGGAGTTTTACCCTTCAAATACCAGGTGGCATCAACACTAGAGCCGAAGACAATCAGTTTTCTAGATAAACAACCGGACCTGAAGAGATATGCCTCCTCAGAGAAGGGAACAGACTTCATGAGAACCTGGCCCTTCAGAAACTCCCCTCCAGCGTCCAGTGGAACGGAGCCAGGGGAAGGAGATGACTCTTCACTTTGTGTCGATTTCTCTGTAGCCAGGCGATTCAAATACGGAGAGAACTCTCTGAAGAGATGCGCACTTACGTCGCCGAGATTCTAGGGACTAAGTACCTCGAGCACCACCACCGGACGGCTCTAAACCTAGAGGAAAAGTCAAATTTGGTATCGAGACCCTAAAGAGGGTCATTTTTTCCGACTCCCTGACCTATTTTCTCGGAGGAATATGCAGCCATTCTCCACTGTGTCCGTATGAGCGCCAACAAACCCATCTGTATCTTATAAAACATCAAAGCCAGTGCCCTTTTGGCTCTAGAATCCCAGTTCCCGAGGTATCCCTGGATTTAGGGGATCCAAAAACACACACCGTCGAATACAGTTTTCCTCTGGATACCGGGTCACTGCGACATTACCGGTAATTGTGAAGCAGATCATCCGGTCAACTTCTGGTCCCAACATTAAGCACTGGGTTGGGCTCATTATCCGCGACTTCTGGATCCTCCTTCAATTTATGGAAAACTTGCGACACTTGCAATGACAGTTGAACACAAATTGGTGGCCCCAATGATCAGCAATCTAGGAAGTCTCTAAGGAATGCCCTATCGCATGACCCATCAGCCGAAGCAGCAGTCATCTGCTTCATTAAACACGTCAAACTTAACAAAGGTATCTAACCCATAGGACAGGATCACCAGAAATCAGCTATTGACACTGACTACTCTTGAAAAAACTACAACTACTACTCCGTCCGAACTTCGTTGAAGTTCCCAGAGAACTTCGTTGAAGTTCCCTCAGAACTTCGTTGAAGTTCCCTCAGAACTTCGTTGAAGTTCCCTCAGAACTTCGTTGAAGTTCCCTCAGAACTTCGTTAAAGTTCCCTCAGAACTTCGTTGAAGTTCCGTCAAAACTCCACTGAAGTTCCCTCAGAGCTTCGTTGAAGTTCCCTTAGAACTCCGTTGAAGTTCCCTCAGAACTTCGTTGAAGTTCCCTCAGAACTCCGTTTAAGTTCCCTCAGAACTTCGTTAAAGTTCCCTCAGAACTTTGTTGAAGTTCCCTAAGAACTTCGGCGATGTTCCCTCAGAACTTCGTTGAAGTTCCCTCTGAACTTCGTTGAAGTTCCCTCTGAACTTCGTTGAAGTTCCCTCAGAACTTCGTTGAAGTTCCCTCAGAACTTCGTTGAAGTTCCCTCAGAACTTCGTTGAAGTTCCCTCAGAACTTCGTTGAAGTTCCCTCAGAACTTCGTTGAAGTTCCCTCAGAACTTCGTTGAAGTTCCCTCAGAACTTCGTTGAAGTTCCCTCAGAACTTCGTTGAAGTTCCCTCAGAACTTCGTTGAAGTTCCCCCAGAACTTCGTTGAAGTTCCCCCAGAGCTTCGTTGAAGTTCCCTCAGAACTTCGTTGAAGTTCCCTAAGAACTTCGTTGAAGTTCCCTCAGAACTTCGTTGAAGTTCCCTCAGAACTTCGTTGAAGTTCCCTCAGAACTTCGTTGAAGTTCCCTCAGAACTTCGTTGAAGTTCCCTCAGAACTTCGTTGAAGTTCCCTCAGAACTTCGTTGAAGTTCCCTCAGAACTTCGTTGAAGTTCCCTCAGAACTTCGTTGAAGTTCCCTCAGAACTTCGTTGAAGTTCCTTCAGAACTTCGTTGAAGTTCCCTCAGAACTTCGTTGAAGTTCCCTCAGAACTTCGTTGAAGTTCCCTCAGAACTTCGTTGAAGTTCCCTCAGAACTTCGTTGAAGTTCCCTCAGAACTTCGTTGAAGTTCCCTCAGAACTTCGTTGAAGTTGTCTCAGAACTTCGTTGAAGTTCCCTCTGAACTTCATTGAAGTTCCCTCTGAACTTCATTGAAGTTCCCTCAGAACTTCACTAAAGTTCGGTCAGATCCAAACTGCGTCATCACTTCCCTGAAGTTCCCTTGTAAATACCAGAAGTGTTCTCGGATATGGCTCGGAAGGCCTCAATAGTTTTCTCGGCACTACCAAGAAGTTTCTATTAAGCTATCAAGTTCCCAGAAGACCCATCGAAAAATTCCAGAAGCTCTTGAGAAACTATCAAGATCTTCCTTCGTAACTTTCAAGAAGTTTTCTTGATTTGTCCTATATTCTTTGATCGGTACTTCCACTGGTAGAGCTCCCTAGTAATTCCCACAGAACATAATAAGATTTCTCGAATAATAGGCCGCTTCATGCTTAAAACCTTATTTTGTTCCTACGCCAAAATGAAGAAATGATGGCAACCTTACTTCTTAGAAAGAATTTGAAGAAGTACATAGGACTTCATATACACAGTTCGAAAAGTAGTGTAAATTTCTGTTCAATATGATGCACACAAATGGAGCGTCATATATCATATAAGTTTACATTATATATCATGTAAAGTTCTAGCACAATTCATGCAATGTAGCAAATATTGTATACAAAAGCCCATCTTTGTTAACAACATTGTTTACAAGTTGCTCGGTTGTGTGAAATTAAATTTAAGTTTACGTGAATGAATGTTTACATCACAATTAAAATTCAGAATTTTTATCTGTGTAGGTTCACAGATCTTAAGGGAAGTTCAGTGAAGTTCACGGAGTTTGTAGGAAGATCACGGAACTTGAGAGAAGTTCTCGGAGCCTGGGTAATGTTCCAGGAACTTGGAAAAGTTCATAGAACATGGGAAAAGCTTGGAAGAAGTTCACGGAGTTTGGGAGAGGTTCACAAAACTTGAGAAAAGATCACAGATTGCTATAACAGTTAACGAAACATGGGAGAAGGATGCCGTGAAAAGTGCATCGAAATTAGAAGAAATTCACTGAACTTTTGTCCTTCATTTGCAACTTGGAAAAAGTCCCCTTGGAACTTGGCAAAAGTTTCCTTGGAAGTTGCCAAAAGTTCCCTTGGATCTTGCCAAAAGTTCCCTTGGAACTTGCCAAAAGTTCCCTTGGAGCTTGCTAAAAATTTCATTGGAACTTGTCAAAAGCTACCTTGGAACTTGCTAAAAATTTCCTTGGAACTTGCTAAAAGTTCCCTTGAAACTTGCGAAAAGTCCCTTGAAAAGGCAAGTCCAAAAGTCCCCTTGGAGTTTGCCAATACTTCATTTGTAACTTGGAAAAAGTCTCCTTGGAACTTGCCACTAAGTCTCTTTGGGACTTGCCAAAAGTCCCCTTGGAGTTTGCCAATACTTCATTTGGAACTTGGCAAAAGTCCCCTTGCAACTTGGAAAAAGCCCCCTTGGAACTTGGCAAAATTCCCCTTGGAGCTTGCCAAAAGTTCCCTTGGAAATTTCCAAAAGTTCCCGTGGAACTTGCCAGAAGTTCCCTTTGCAGAAAGTTCCCTCGGAAATTCCTTGAAGATTGAAACTTTGCATATTTGTTTGCTAACAAGTCGTCGAAGAGAATTGATTAATGTTACTTAGGACCTAATGCAATGTTCAGCTTTGACTGCTATGAAAACAGTTTTCGCGTTCTTTTGACCACATAGTTTGATAAAAAAAGGTTCTTATCTACCGTTCAAAACGTCAAATACAACAGGGATAGGTTTTGCAGCTTAGTTATTAGCTAAGAGAAGATGTGACAATACGGGGCGAAAGTGAACCACTTTTATGTCAAACGTGAACCAGCTCCTGATTGGCTGATTTCATGTGCGTAAGATAGAGATAGAGATAGAAATAAAAGAGGAAGAAGCCAATTGTCACCTCTTCCTCTTAGGTTATTAGTGGAAGAGAAATTCGATGAAGAGAATCAATCAATGTAGATAAGACCTTTTGAAATGTTTATCTAGAATTTAGTTTCGCTACTTATGACTCGCCCGTTACTTATAATGCCGGTAACAGAAGCTTATTAGGAGCCCTGAACCTAGTTTTATGAATTGACTACTTTTACGGATGTTTCAGATTTTCTGGTGGAAATATTATTATTTATGCATGCAGTTTCAACCAATCAAAGTTGGCCGTCATGTCAAACTGTAACAGCTTCTATAATACCGCATAATTTAATGAAAACTGTATATTTTTCACTAGAAGTACATCGAACAGACATGTATTTTCCTTATAGTAACGTTACTTTTACAAGGTAAATTATATGATAGCTCTGAAGCAATACATTCCATAAGCTAACTTTCACAAAATGCAGACCGCCGTCGTGCGCAATGTTTGTTTTTGTTGTTTATTTTGACGTTTCACTTGTTATCAAGCTAGAATGTGTTTTACAACACAAAATATACTAAAGCAGAGAACTCTGCATCATTATTTTTTTTCAAGAGTTGATCATTTCAAGAGTTGATCATTTCAATAATCTAACGGGTGGCCGTCTAACCTCGTCATCCCCTACTTAAAGCTTTCGAAAGACCGCCCTAAGTTTGATGTCGTTATCCTGGTTCCACAAAATTTCCATGAGATCGGCATGCAGCTCAAGGGGAAATTCAGTCTTATAAAAATGCCTCCTCAATTGAAGAAATTCATTAGGAAGGTGGCCATGTTCCGTTGCTGAAATTTCCTATTCCTCGGAATTACGAAGGCAACCTTATATTGATGTCCTTCTCCAGGGCCATCGAGATTCCTGTATGATTGGCATGCAGCGTTAGGTGAATTCTTGTTTCATAAGAATTCTATCTCAATCGAAATTGTTCAGACATCCGTAGCCATGTTTCATAGCAATACAGAGTTAAACACTGGTTATGTGAATTCATAAAATCTGTCCTTCGCAGACCCTCTTCAACTTGCCAATATTTAAGCTGTCACCGGGAGCTTCTACCATCACGAACCATTTTGATTGATTTTGTAACGTGTTACATTTTTCCCATAGGAGTTGTTTTGCAGGTGCCAAAAAGGACAAACGATTCGAGTTCAGTGGAGCTGATTGAATTCCCTTTGCACATTTCCGAGTATTGTTTACTCAATTCATTTCAACCCCAAAATCCAAACATCTCACACGTCACACTCCCGTCCTCACACGTCGATCTAATTTCACAACGGATGCCAATCATGGAGTGAGCTGGCTGGCGCCCACAATCCATCCATCGCACCGTCATCGTTGCTGTACCTCAATCATCCAGCTATGTACTAATATTTGTTTGAATTGTGCAAAACTGCATCATGGCTGTAACGTGATCCTTTATGGCAATTTGCCAACAGTATTTTCCATGAATTGGTGCAATTGTATCGGATTTGGTTGCCAGCTTTTCAAACAACCGAGAATCAACGGCTCTGAAGCCGAGTTACGACTTGACTATCTGGTGGCAGCAGGCCGCGGCTAAATGTTTGCGTCGAAGTCGTGTTTTTTAGATTCACGTAAACACTGACGAATGGAATTCGCTTGGCCCTACCACGGGCGTTAACCAGTTAGTATGTAACAGAAAACCGCCGTTCAGTCGATACAAACGCGTCGAAAATGGAGGCGCGTGATTGTTGACATGCGGTGCTGAAAGGGAAATCAACAACGAACCTCTAAGCACTCCGATGACAGTTCGAAAAAGCGTGCCCGCATGTGTGCGTCGCCAGCTGTCCCAAACAAACGGAAGAATGCAGCGCCTCCATTCAACATAGTAGCATGGTGCTAATTTACCTCCTCACATGTCATGAGGGGTAACAATACAGTAGTCATTCGCTGGTTGGGACGTTGGACGGTTGGAAGTTCAACCTACCCACAAAATGACATTCGTTTTTTGGACGGTTTTGAGACTGTCAAATTCCATGTAAACTAGCTCACTATATAATTTGACGGATAAAAACTTTCTAGTTACCGCGTCACCCGATTAGTTAATCCCCAGCTAAAAAACCTCCTCCTCCACCAGCGAATGATGACCGCCATTGTCTTATTCAGATTTCTCAAAATATGCCTTTTGATTAATCAAATTGTTTGTCCCCGCCAGCTTCAATCAACAATCCATTACATCAACAAATTGTTGAATATCCCCCTAATCAACAGGTCATGCTAACAACCAAGAAGCGAGAGGCATAGAGTAGACCTTGAAAAGAGCCCCATCCCGTGGCGACGGCAGACTGTTGGAGGCGTCACGTCGACTAGGATGGCGTTGCCGTAGGCCATCGACCCAAGAAAGTCGACCGGCATCCGATGAGCATGACGGTGGTGGTGCCAAATCCATCACAAGGCGAACAATGAGTAGCAATAGCCGCAAAATGGGATCATCTGTCGTCTTCCTCCCCACAGAACCGTGACCAAAATTAATGAGACAATTACGGTGAGTGAAAGGATTTCAGCGCCGGCAAGGTGAATCATTTCGGCACGGCTCATCGTCTTACACACCTGTCTGTTTGGGCGTTAATTTAGAAGAATTTAAGGTAGAACGTGAAGATGAAATCTTCACTCCCACACACTTTCTGCTTTGAAATGAAACAGAACGCGGAAAGAAGGAAGTTTGAAGGTTGTCCATAGAAACTGGTAATCAATTATTCTCAGAATACTGTTTTTAGCTTTCCAATGCTTAATAAACTTATGCGAAAGGCTTCAACTCTGAAGATGACTTTAATTAGGTGAACGTGAATTTCTTGTTTCAATTTCCTTTCTTCGAAACTCCATTCGAAACTTACTTACGAAGTAAACCATATTAATTAGTAAGGTATTTATAGTGCTGCATTAAGGTTGTCTTCCATTTGGTGAATTTTCACTTAAATTTGACAGATGCATTTGTATCAGACATATTTCTTACGGACCAGGAATCAATGTTGACAAACACCATCTCGAAAATTGGTAGATCAACAACAGAGGTATTTCCGAACATTATAGTTTATTTTCGAAGTGTCAAATTTAAGTGAAAATTCACTAAATGGAACACAGCCTTACTAGTTTTATCCTTTATTTTTACGCATCTGGCAGCGGAGTAGGCTATGTGTGTGATCGAACGTGACGTTTGTTTTTTTCCGTAAAGCTTTGTTTTTTTTTTCTAAAATCAGTTGCTGATCCGGTCAAAACCATGCTCAGGAGACGGTTTGTAGTTCCTCGGAGAGCATCTTGTTCTATGTAGTTCTACGTCCCTGTTGTTTGCCGCCGACAACCTGTTCCGAAGTCAAGTAGAACCAACATGGGGCCCTCAACGGCCCTAATTCGTCCCATCATTCGTCTCATCGTTGAATCACAGCGCTGAACCTGACTATTGACCACGAAGAGGCTTGCCAATGCACATCA
Source organism: Ochlerotatus camptorhynchus (assembly GCF_037179485.1). Taxonomy (NCBI): domain Eukaryota; kingdom Metazoa; phylum Arthropoda; class Insecta; order Diptera; family Culicidae; genus Ochlerotatus; species Ochlerotatus camptorhynchus. Next base: position 112,928 of record NW_027040640.1, read on the forward strand.
TAAATCGACTATATTCGAACATATTTTATCTCAAATCGAGGGAAGACAATCCGTGCAAGATCTACTACAAACCGGACTTGTTCATGTTGGTCTTCGTCAAGTTTTTTTTTTACATTAAATTTATTTTTAATCAGTTGTTTTGTTTTACCACAGTTTTACATTGTAAGTGATCAACATTAGTTATTCATTCTTTCCTAAAATTACTGAAAACCATTGGCTAATTTCTGCTAATTGGTATTTATCATTTTACAGTGTGAACATTTGTTCTATTTTAAATTTTTAAATTTCCTATCTAACTACATTAAATTTTAACTAAACCTACTATTTACAAAATCATGGGTAAAGATTTCTAATTTTTTCATACTCTGAATTAAGAGTCCTAGTTTGGTGCCAACTGGCGAGCGCAGTCATTCTCTGGTCGATTTGATTGAGATTTGCTAGCCGATGAACGTCGGCTATCCGTGCGCGCGGAGACAGATTCAGAATCATCTTCAGGAACTTGTTCTGCAGGACTTGGAGCTTCTTCCGATGTGTTTTAGCGCAACCCTTCCATACCGGAGACCCATACTCCATCATAGGCGCAACAATCTGCCGGTTGATGATCGGATACAGACGTTTCAGCACCGACAAACCGACATGACACTTAATTCTGACTTATGTCCGTAAATCGTAAAGGGTCGATTTAAATGTGCAGTGATCCGAACTGTCAAAATCATGAGATTTTTTGATCTAGACAAAAAAACTTTATTCAGAATAGATCAAACACGAACCAATTCAAAACTTTTGCATGCGGGTTCATGGCTTAGCTAAATATTTCCCGCGAACCCGGAGCCAGATGTCATTAGTGTGCTTTGGTCAGACATTTTATTGTTTTTGCTTTGGTCATTCATGTCGGTTTGTCGGTGGTTTCAGCATGATGGTGCCTTTTTTGACTCAGTCTATCACGAGCGACCGGAAGAGGAGCTTACTGTCGAGAATCAGGCCAAGTAAGCGTACCTCGGGTGACCACTCAGTTTCAGCGTTCAGAACCTTTATCTTTGATAACGGTTTGAGCCGGTCGGTGTTGCTATGCGGAAACACAATGGTTTGCGTTTTGGCCGCGTTCACACATATCTTCCAGTCGGTGAGATATCTGGTGTAGGCATCCAATCCGTTTTGGAGCTTCGATACGAGAGCGCGCATTACTCGTCCCTTGTAGCTGATTGCCTAATCGTCAGCAAACAGCGACAGTGTTCCACCTTGCGGCAGTGTCGGTATGTCCGATTGTACAATATGGGTCCCAGGATGCTTCCTTGAGGGACTCCACCAGGTACATCGTACGGTTCCGAGCACTACCTACGCATACTGCTGACGTTGGTTGATGATTTGATTCATCTCGAAAACCACCGGTAGGTGGTCGGATGACAGCTCGGTAATGGCACGGTACTCAGAGAAACCGTCCGCCATGTTGGTGAGAAAGATGTCGAGGGTGGATCCGACATCGGCTTGTAAGTAGAAGGTAGGCGAGTCCGGATGGAGGTCCACGTAGTGTCCCGCCTGCGGGTCCGTGGCCAGCACTGCTCCGTTCTTGTTACATCTTGCATTGCCCCACAGCGAGTGGTGTGCGTTGAGATCACCGACGAGGATAAACTTACCCTTCCGACGAGTAAACTTCTGGATGTCATTCTTGAGACGATCGATTGTTCCATCCGACTCCTTACATTGGACAGGACAGTAGATGTCAATGAGTGTGATTAGACCAGCTCGACTCAAATGGCTTCCACGGATTAAAGACGAAAGTCAGGCAGCACCCTGTACTCCAGTTCTCTCCTGATGGCAATGGCAACGCCACCACCCCTCTGTGCTCGAACTCAGTCCAGTCTAGCAATTGTGTGATTTGGCAGGCTAAATTTGACGTCCGGCTTGAGATACGTCTCGTTTAGAAACGCGACATCGATGTTATGTTGGCGCAGGAAATCTACGCTACTGAATGGGCGTTCCAATTAAGGGTGTTGATGGTGAACGTGAAAGTTCGTCATGAATTGCATCATTTGCACCATCATTTTTTGCATTTCACTGACAAGAGTTGTCAGATGCCTGATTACCTGTGTCAGACCATCGGTTGGAGGGACCAACGGAGCAGCGCCAGACTGGGTTCCCCTGAATCCTGGAGGAGTGCTGCTTGGTTCGGCTTGTGTCGAATTCCTATACTGCCTTCTGGGCATCGGAAGGGGAAGAAGCGGTGGAAAATCATAGTTGGGTAGTTGCTTTTTTTCCTGCAGTCTCGGCTGGCTTGCTTTCTTCCGCAGTGCGATGAATTCGGCCCGCTTGGGACACGATCGACTAGTCGATATGTGGGCATTTCCGCAGTTGACACAGGTTGGCTGCTTGTCCTTCATGCCCACGATGCATTGGGCAGTGACATGTAGTTGGCCGCATTTGGAGCAACGCGATTTCATATGGCAGTTGCGTGCGCCATGTCCGAAATTCAAGCAGCTGGTACACTGCGTCACTTCACGGTGGACCGGCTTGTACCGTTCCCACTCGACGACGACACTGAGCAGCGTTCGGATGCTTTGAAGCTTCCTCATGTTTGTGGATCCGCCAACCATATGTACCAGATACAGTTGGTCGCGATACTTGATCGCCTCGTTGTGGCGTTTGATCACGAAAACCCTCACGGCTTGAAGGGTGAATGACCTTGCGTAGAATGACCTTGAAGGGCTTCGTCGGCGGAACGTCATGGGTGAAATATTCCACCTTCCAGAGTTGCAGTGTCTCCGCCACGGATTTATAATGTTCCGCCGGGGGGACGGTGTTTTTCACGCCATCAGCGCAGAGACGGAATTCGGCCCGTAGCCCTCTACGGACTAGAACATTCAGATTATCAAGCAGCTCGCGTGGCTGTCTCTTGACATAGAAAGGAGGCAACTTCTCCGTTTTGACGTTGGATAACGTCTTTCGGCAACATACGGGGGTACAAAATTGAAAACAGTCATTTTGGATGCGTTACGAAAAATTAAAAGATTTTGAACGATAATAACTCAACCGTCTTTCGATAGATTTACGAGATAATGACATCAATCGATTGGAAATATTTCTAGCAATTTGCTGAATGTTTTAAAACTATTGATTTCATTCTGTAAACTATTGAAAAATAGTTAAAAGTAAACCATTGTCTAAAGATGGTGAAAATCGATTGATTTTTTTATATTCTTATACTTTCTCCAACCGGAGACATCAGATGCGAGTATCTGACACCTCTGATATTTTCTGTTCTACTATATAAGCGTCCAACAAGGTCGCCCGTTCCATCATTGTCAACAACATCAGTCCAACAAAACGGCCCTTTTCAGGGCCACCAAACTTTCGCAAAAGAGTTATTAAGGAATATTCCTAAAATATAATATACACAATTAAGTACAACACATAACAGACGTTATCCAACGCCAACCCTGCGGTCGTATCTAGTATACAACCCTTCCAACTTTTTTCAACGATTTCACGCCTTTCGCCATCATCCTTCTGGAGCAGCGATAACTGGTTGAGGGCTAGCACCCGCTTCGTATGTCTGGCATCGACATTGCTATCCCCCGGTCGCTTACCGCCTTGCTTCTGGCTAACGCTTGGGCCTGGCTTACCCATGTTTGGGTTGACCGTAAAAACGTTCGACAACGCGCGAGAAAAAACTTGCGAAAACACGGGAGAAAAGAAAACTTGCGTTCGACCACACCGAGTGCTGATCGTAGTATCAACAATCAATACGAAACTAACGATTTTAAATTGGCTCACTACTTGACTAGCCTATTGGTCCCAAGCAAATCGTTTAACGTACCCCATTCCAGTCAAAATTCTAGTACCACACTATGTTTGTTTTGATTCGCTATGAAAGTTTGACAGATAAACTGAGGGGTTATTGGATTTTCCTATGTTTCGAGGGGTGATTCGACTAGCTTGGGACCGAAGATAGTACCAGAGCTGAGCCAAAAAGTTGAGCACGTTTCTTCGGGACCTACTTGTCTTAGAGTTACCTCTATGGTAGTATGATCTGTGATGGGTCTTCGTCAAGCGGACCGTCTACAATTTATGCTTCTACTAGTTGGGGTGAAAAGTAATCTCCTTGACGCTGCGCTGCCAAAAAGGTTTTGGTGCCTTGTAGCCCGTTCATATTTATGCAGGCATGCCAAATTTCAGTGCGATACTGTTTTTTTTGACAGCTGATTGTTGTTGACGTGTTTGGCATCATGTTGAATATGGATAAACACGATTTTCGTTCTCTCATAAAACATTATTTTTTTTAGAGGCAAGGCGACTAAGGAAACAAAAGAAAAGTTGGATAAATATGATGGGGCTAATGCTCCGTCAGATTACACCGTCATATATTGGTTTCGAGAGTTTCGTTGTGGCCGAAACTCCACTGCTGATCAAGTCCGCAGCGGCAAGCCCTCCAATGCGGTTACAGAGGACAACGTCAAAAAAAAAAAAAAGAACATGAAATGGTATTGGCTGACCGGAAAGTGAAGGTGCGCAAGCTAGCAGATACCGCAAAGATTAGTGCTATAGATTTAGCTCTAAGACTAGTAAGTTCCAAAGAAAAGTGCTCAACTTTTTGGCCCAGCTCTGGTAATATCTTCGGTCCCAAGCTAATCGATGCACCCCCCGAAAAATATGAAAATCCACTAACCCCTCTTTTTATCTGTCAAACTTTCATAGCGAATCAAAACAAACATTGTGTAGTACTAGAATTTCGACTAGAGTGGGGTACGTTAATCGGTTTGCTTGGGATCAAGAGGCTAGTCAAGTAGTGAGCCAATTTAAAATCGTTAGTTTCGTATTGATTGTTGTTAGTACTGAGTGAACACGTCATATTTTCGGCAAGATTCTGCATATGAAAAAGTGTCTCTGCCGCTGGGTGCCGCGCAAGCTCACTCCTGATCAAAAACACGACCGAGAGAGCACTTTGAAAGAGTGTTTGGACTTGCTGATGCGGAATCGGACGACTTTTGGCGTCGATTGGCAACTGTTGATGAAACCTGGATCCACTATTACACCCCAGAGAACAGAATGAGTGCCCGGCAATGAACTGAAGGCCGAGGGAGGCTCGATAGGTCGGAAAGGCTATTGTCATGGCATACTCTTCGTGGACTACCTCGAAAAAGGAAAAAAAAACATCAACAGTGAGTATTACTGTGCATTAGACTGATGCAAAATTTGACTTTTTCGCTCCACAGTGCTTAAATGGTTTCAAATCGGGTCCTGATTAGCCTTCCAAAGTTACAACTCATTTGGTTAGAAACAAACTTCGCACAAGCCATTTGAAGGTTACATGTAAATTACTATGGGAAATCTCAACTTTTTGTTCATTGCCTTCTAGTATTTTTCCATATTGAGCTGCGATACAGTTCGATAGCCATTTTTATAAGAAAAAATCTCAGCTACAACTTTGCTCAAGATCGTTTCTATGTAAAACGAGACAGGAAAAAGTTATTAATTATTTAAGAGATTGGTAAACTTATGACATGATCAAGTAGCTGCTCTGTAGGCAACACTGTATTTTGCAGTGTGACATAGTAGTCATGATTTTTGTGTCCTATTCAACGCCCCAGAAACACCAATGTTGCCTGCTGAGCAGTTGATTGAGCATGATCATAAGACATCAGCGCATTGAACCATTGATAACTTTTGATCCTTGCATTTAATCAAAAAGTAGTCTTCAGCAAAGTTGTAGCTGGAAAAATTTCCTACAAGAACAGTTGAAAGCATTTGAAGCAGACCGACATGGTGAATTATTAGATAGACATGAACAAAAATCTTGGTTTTACTATAGTAATTCCCATACAAACTTCAAATAGTTTGTACCATTTCAGTTTCTCACCAAATGGGTTCAAATTTTGAGAGGTTAGTCAGGATACGATGTGGAATCGTTAAAGTATTGTGGAGCGAGAATTTCAAATTTTGCATCACTCTACTGTGCATTATTGGAGCAATTGAAGGCCGAAATCTCTGCAAAACGGCCTCACATGAAGAGAAACAAATTTTTTTTTGCAAGACAATGCACCGGCGCACAAGAGCACCACCGTATTCACCCGATTTGGCTCTCTCAGACTACTATCTTTCCCCAAACCTTAAAAGATAGCTCATCAATAAAAAATTCAGCTCACATGTGGAAGTCATCGACACCGCGCAGGAGTATTTTGCGGACCATCCGAAAATTACTTTTCGGACGGGATCATGAAGATGGAAAATCGCTGGAATAAGTGCATCGGTGTTTGACAGTAGATGATACAATGACCCTCTCATCTCCACTTTTCGTTTGGACTATTCCACAACTCTGGCTAGTTTTGCAAATTAACCAACCAACCGACATTATCCTCAATTCTATCCGAGCTACCGACGTATCTTCTTCACTGCAAAACAAAAACCGGTGTGTCTGATCTGATCAAATCGATGAATCATTCAGGGTGTATGTAACAATCAAGGTGTGATACCGACGGGGTATGTGAGTAGCACACAAGGAAAAGATGTATCATTTTGTTTTATCCAAGGGGTTGGTCACTCTACACAACGTGCCAAAAACAAGCTTGGGCACACCCGGGCGCAGTCATTGGTACTGTTTGGCATCCATGGTTACAATTTTTAGGATATTTAAAATTACTTGCAACACTGAACTTTTTCTGCGCCTGCGCAGTGTGCATGTGTCAAAATTTGTTATTGATGTTGCCGCACAGAGAAAACAAATTACCCTAAATTTAAGTTCTTTTTACTTAATTTTGGGTAATTTTGAATTTTGCATCCTACTCTCACTTTTTGTTGTTGTCAAAAACGGAACGAGAGATTTGAATTTCTTATGACTATCGTTCAATAAGCTACTAGTGAGTATATGAGATATTCTCAAATTTGAGTCAATTGAACTTAATTTTGGGTAGAAAATACACACGAGTAAGTAATTATTTTCGCCGTATCCAAATGCATAAAACTATAAGCAGTTTACTGAAAATTGGCTTATTGAACGGAACATGGGAGATGAGTGAAAAGAACTTAATTTTGGTAATTTTTCGGTTCCGTGCATAATACAATCCAATTTTTACAAACCACTACCGTGAATCTCCATCAAGGTCCGCCAGTGATTCTCCAAAATCGAATTGAATTCCACAACGTACAGTCAGCGCACATTCTATTGCCTGTCCGAAGAAGTAGGTACATGAAAAAATCAGGGCAATCGTTTGCATACCAAAACCACACAATCAATCTCAACATTACCGACTCCAGCTCCGGTATTAAAGTCGTTACTCAGACTCTCCTGACCGGAGGAAAGCACGTCCCACGAGCGGTTCTGCTCAACCTTGAGTCGGGAACTATGGATTCAGTCCGAGCAGGACCATTTGGACAGCTGTTCCGACCGAATAACTTCGTTTTAGGACAGTCCGGTGCTGGTAACAACTGGGTCAGACGACACTACACTAAGGGTGCCAAACTGGTGGATTCTGTGCTGGATGTTTGTCCATAAGGAATACGAGGGTTGCGATTGCCTGCAGGGCTTTCAGCTTACGCGTTGTAACGTTGTAAAGTTGGTGGGTTTCTGTAGAAAAAATACCTTTCTCTTCACAGGCATGGGCACGCTACTGATCTCGAAGGAAGGAGAGTTCGATGAGGTGCCGACGAGTGATAATAGATACACATGGTTAAAATGATCGTTCAAATTATGCTACCATATGCTACTGTTAATAATTGCTGAAATAAAATCTGGTTATATTAAAAATTAACACTGTTTAATTAATTATGTTACAAATAAATTGCAGAAGCGTGCAGCACAAACACAACGCGATTGGCATTTTTTTTTTATCGAAAGTCCTCTTTTAGCGGAATGAAGCGCATCCCACTGTTTGTCCAATGCTTCGGCCCGCCAGATGGCACAGAAAATGTGCCCTCTTCATGTGATTTAAGGTAATTAAGTTGAGGCAATTTTCCTTCCGGAAACACTTGTCCGGAATATCCAGTAGTAAATCTACTTTCAGTGGCTTGCCATAAGATGTTCCCAAACGACTGGATCCAATATGGTGCGCGATCCGTTGCTGAAAGAATTTGAAGCTTTCCTTGGCGAGAATATGTGAGCCGTCGGGAAATGCCAGTGGAAAATCAACCCCTTCATAATTCACATCGTTCAGAGATCGTTCATTGTCCGCATATTTTACCGTTCTCAGAAACTTCCGGAAACGCTCAATATAATTTAACACCTTGAATTTCACCTTCACCTCACCTAGCATCTCTTCCACCAGATTCGAGTGGTGGAAATATTCCGTTTCCTTCAATCAATTGATTTCCTCTACCGTCGGCGGCGAGTGGTGCGACACATCTAAGGCTCTGAACCATTTGGTGGATTATTTTAACTTTTGGTTAAAATTTGACAGATGAAAAGTTATTGATTAACCCTGCTATCCGAGCATGGTTATTTCTAACAGACAAGAAGTTAAATTTTGACAACCGTGGCTCGAAAACCGGTCGATCGACAGCACGGGGATTTTCGAACATAGAAAATAACTTTCGAAATGTCACTTTTAACCACGAGTTAAATTTAACTCGGCAAATGGTTCACAGCCTAAATCTCGATTTTAAATGGTCGAAAAATCTCACACTAGCGAATCAATCTTCGAAAAATATTTTTTCATCTCTTGCATCTAAACCCATCTACTCGCATCGCTCTCCACCTTTTTGCAGGAAATCTTATAAATCATAATCAATCGTGTTTTTATCTTTTAAGCGCGAGTGCACCTCACAACAGCAAACCAAAAAATTTCCTGCATCTTAGATAGAGTCACCCCCCTCGATCGGCAGTTTGTACAGCTGCTTCATGGTTTTGATCTTTCGTTGGTATTCTTTTCTTAGCTTGGAATGGCTTTGCGCTTAGCACCTTTCGATTCCGAAGATCCGACAGTCGTGACTAGTACAAAGCGTCCACCATTTTCTTGACCGCTGTCGCTTTCCGACTCCGGCCGCCCAAAAGCGTCGTCGTCAATTGAGTTCTTAGGTTTCGAAAAACAAAACAAAATCAAGAGTTGTCAAAATACCGGGTTGCCAAACAATTCATTATTCACCAGCAAACAAAAGTCCGTTCAATTACTTCTCGGCGCTGCCGTGCCAGCTGCGGCACACTGAGGTTCACTGAGAAAAAGTTGGCGCAAAGCAAATGTGTAGAGTGACCACCCCTTGGTTTTATCAAAAGTTTTGTCCGTATTTGCGAAAACTGAATTTCTTTTCATAATTATCTTAAACGACATACCTTTAGCCAACATATAACAGAAACAGATTTAAAAAATAGCATTAACTTTTAAATAGGATTTAATAATCTCATATGGACATTGCTATTCAATGTTTCTAAATTCGTATCAAATGTATGTAAATACGTCCTTTTGAAAAGTTATGCTTGTAAATGAGACTACAAAGATCATCGACCAATGGAGGCATCGACGCAAGGGGTAATCAACTCTGCACACTGTGCCGAAACACAGTACGGCACAGTGATCGGCACGATAGGACAAGTAGAACACAAACAATTTAATATAAAATGGCATCACTGTTGAGTGTTAACGTTTTTCCAGTCGTTGCTAAGGTTGACTACTCGGACAAACCAGTTTTGAGGATAGCGTGAAAAAAATCTGTAAGTAGGGAAGAGCGCTACTTCGTCGTAATCGCCCATTTCCGTTCTATCGATCAGAAAAGATCAATAATATCAATGATTTCACCATGCACAAATTAATAATAGGTTTGTTCTGATGCGTTAGCTCATTAGCTACAACATAAACCCTGTTAGAGCGCATTGTATGAATATTTACGCTCATTGTTCTCAAAACAAAAGAAGCGCTCCTAGCGAATCCCCTTTTTCTACGTTTGTCCGTAGGCCGAAGAAAATCTAATGGCGTTTCAATGCATTAGGACGGAATTGAAACTCGTAGAACGAATTTAGAATCAAGAAGCAGTATTAGATTTTAAACAATATCTCAACAATTTGTTACTCTTTATCAAATCCAACGGTACGTATAGAAAGGTGAATAAATTTAGAAGTCATCTTTGACAGAAATAACCCATTTTTTGTTTAAACTCGTTCAGGAAAGAGAGGTAAAGCGCGGGTTGTGCTTAGTAGGACGGAAATTAGATCAAAAACCCTATTCTATGAACCATGAATCCCTTTAAATCTAGCAACACTAAGTCCATATCAACCGATTCACAGAAAAAATTCCAGTGACTCGTGATTTCGTCCAGAACAGCTTCTATTTGGGCTTGACTTCAATCAAGTTCATCCACACCATGGCCGGTCGAGAGGGTCTTGTGGATACGGCTGTCAAGACGGATGAAACGGGTTACTTCCAGTGACCGACGGTTGGTCAAAAGCTACCTATGGAGCAAACCTGGAGACATTGACCGTCAGTTTATGTTCGTTCGCAGTACGTATCCTTGTTGGAACACAAATTAAGATTAAGCGGCCTGCGGAGGAAATTTTGAAGAAGCCTCTAATCGTATTATCGAGGAATTGAGAAAGAAATGGTGTGAACATCCGACAAATTTTAACTACGCTAGTGCTGGATAATGCCAAGAAAAATAAAAGCTGGTCTAACGTTTTTGATTGAGGATGGCATCATTTTGAAAAATTTCCGCTGGTTGCCCTTGATGATAGATATGGAAGGCCACACAAACAATCTCATCAATATCAAGCAAAAGGAATCCAACTATATGTCGGGGATGAAACTCGATGAACACCCTCACATTCTCTCCCACATGCTTTCACCAATGTTTACCCACTGGAAGGTTTATTACAGAGTATGCTCCTTATATTTGGACTAAATCAAGACCAACAATTGAAATGGCCTTAACTCAATTTTGTAAACAAACCTTGTAAGGCTGTTTTCTCGCGAACCGAAACCTTCATTCGCAAACCTAAACCACAATCGGGTAGAGGAGAATTTTCCCTACCTGTTCATTATGTTGGTTTGCCTTTGCGGACTTCGGTTCGCGAGAAAATGGCCTTACAAGGTTTGTTTACAAAATGGAGTTAAGGCCATTTCAATTGTTGGTCTTGATTTATTTTGTACTGTCGTGGATATTCGATCTCGAAGCGTACAAAGAGAGATCAGAGCAGGATCTTTTGCGAGAGTTGAGCTTCATTTGCAAGTTTGTTATGCAGAGTAAACAATAAAGAAAAATAGCTTATTCCCTAGGGTGGCCAGATTCGAATACCGATCTTGACTACACACTAAGATTTTTTTACAGGAGTCAGTATTTTTTTACTGGTTTTTTGAATTGCTGGAAAAGTCGGTAAAAATTCAAATGACCGTTATCCGTAAGGAATCAATGAAAACGACCAACCTTATTTTCTATCATTAAGGGGGTATTCCCGATCTTTTTTTTTCAAAAAATGCAATTTTTTTTTCACGTTTTTTTGTACTTTAGACTATATACTTTCATCCCCCCAAGCCGTTTTCCGATCAGCGAATTCGGTGTCCAGGCATAGCTGACTAATGGTAAGAACCCCCAAATGGTTTTAACTAAAGTCAAAACTTTAAACGCGTTTTTCTCGAAACCACATTTTTTTTATCGGGCGAAGATTTTTCTCAGAAACTATAAGAGATATTGACTTGAATCTTTGCGCATTTTGTTCCTTATTAAATTCTTTGGAGCTTCTCCCACTTTCAGCCAAAAATATTAACATTTAACATTGTTTGAAGCACCTTAAAGCTGCAAAAAAGCGGGCTAAAAATCGCCTGTTTTTTCATATGGCCGCCATTTTGTTAATTTGCTGGATTTTTTGCTGCCAACGGGAGAAGCTCCAGAGAATCTTATGCAGATTATTATTTCATCACGAAATCTGTTTCAGATGAAGCCGTTCCAGAGAAAAGTCTTCGCCCGTCCAGGCGTTTGCGGCGAACAGGGGTCTGTTTGCCGCCATTTTGTGACGTCAATAATGTCTTTTTTTATGTCGAAAAAAATTTATTTGTAAACTTTAATGTTCAATAAACAAGAATCTCAAAGAGTTAGGCGCATTACTATTCATTTTCCTTGAAAAAAAAATAATTGAAAAACAGGCCGAAAAAAGGCAAAAGATTGGGAATACCCCCTTAAATGGGGTTAACAGAACTAAGTATGTACAAGTTCAGAACAAATGTTCTCATTAATAAATTTTCCACAGATTTTGAAACTTTTACCGAACAGTTCCGCAATTCAAAAACTCAGTAAAACCGTACTGACTCGATTAGTGTGTAGGATGAAGTCACCGGCAAGGTGACAGATAATCTTAGTTTTACGTATCCACTTGCAAATAGCAGATGTTGCCACACAACGTAAACAAAGGGATTGTCCTTCACCATTGCAATGGTATTTCTCAATGGGAAACCAACTCTTTGTTTCAACATGTGTGGATGACAGAAAACAGGCAAGAATTCTATATGCAAAGAGCGAATTTATGATTTTCGTGGTGAAATGAAAAAAAAAAATCCAAGCGAATTGAAACCGATTGATGGAGGTTCATTTTCTTATATAATCAAATTTTTTTTTTTTGTTTATTAATTTATTTGATAAGGCTCAACCGAATTAACTTTACAGAGCCGAGGATTCTTGGTCACTATACAATACATCTTAAAACTATAGTCAAAAGGTACAACACAATAAATACTTTATCTTCCGCTATCCAAAAAGCCTCCTCCATCAGAACTGGAGCCGCTTCCAGTGGTTTCATTGTATGGCAAACTGTTGTACGCCAACGAGGGTCAGAGCGCGTCCATTGCAGCAATGGACGCAAAACGTGGTCAGCACTCACACACTCATCACGAAACGGTTGCTTTCCAAAGTCGACGACGCATCGACCGAGAGAACTGCTGATGAAGAACAATGAGGAGGACCACACAATGGTTGCTGCCGAGAAAACAAACGATCGCGTAGCACACATCGAGAGTGGCCTGCTTTTGTCGACAGCCGAGTGAACACTGATATATATAATCAAATGGCAAATAAAAATACTTTGATGTCTTCTATTTTATTTTGCTCTTGAATATAATCAGGTTTCAGGTTATTTTTTTTGGTCATAGTTGTTCGATGAGCCGTATAAATAAAAAGAGTTTACTTTCCCGAGGGGGGCGACTCTATCTAAGATGCAGGAAAAATGTTGTTTTGCTGTTGTGAGATGCTCGCACTCCTAGTAGATAGAAAGAAGATCGAAGAAGATTTTGAAAATTTTCTGCAAAAATGTGGAGAACAATGCAAGTAGATGGAAGATATGAAAAAAGATTTTTCGTAGATTGAATCGCTAGCGTGAGATTTTCTGACCATCTTAAATTAAGATTTAAATGTGTCGCACCTCCAGTATTTTGCAGGTGAATAACTGGGTGAAGACGAACATTTTGTAAATCCAGTTAAAATTGAAGAAATTAATAAAATCTAAATCATATAAGGGTCTCACAAAAACTATTCATAATGAGCTTCTGAAACGAATAAATTCAAGTGATTGTCTTTTTTGTCTTTTTTGTCTATTTTGTCATTAACGTTATTCATCATCAAACTTTAAGCCTCAAGAAACAGATGAGTCCATAAGTTTGTATGTTCTATTATTTAGTTACACAGTTATGGGAATAGTGACAATGACAACTCAAATACCATGAAGAACTCTGGAAAACTTAGTGATCATATAAGTGAAGTGGTTGTTAATCAGAATTTTCCAGAATATCAGCTAAAATTGAGTTCTGACGAATGGTCGTAAATCCGTTGTCGCAAGAAATTGAAAATTTAGTCAAATTGAACAATGTATCACATATTTAGCTTAAATGCATTTAAGGCCTTCGACAGACGTACAAAGTACGCCGTTCTACCAACAATCAATACGAAACTAACGATTTTAAATTGGCTCACTACTTGACTAGCCTATTGGTCCCAAGCAAATCGATTAAGTACGCCATTCTAGTCGAAATTCTAGTACTACACTATGTTTGTTTTGATTCGCTATGAAAGTTTGACAGATAAAATGAGGGGCTCGTGAATTTTCCTATGTTTCGAGGGGTGCATCGATTAGCTTGGGACTGAAGAGAGTACCAGAGCTGTGCCAAAAAGTTGAGAACGTTTCTTCGCGACCTTCTGGTCTTAGAGTTACCTCTATGGTTGTACTCTTTTAAGCTTGTACCTAAAATTATACATTTTGCAGTACTAGACGAGGGGGGCGACACATCTAAATCTCAATTCTAGATGCTCGAAAAATCTCATACTAGCGAATCAATCTTCTAAAAATCTTCTTTCATTTCTCGCATCTACTTACATCGTGCATCATCTTTTTGCAGGAAAGCTTCAGAATCGTCATCAATCCTCTTTCTATCTACTCAGCGTACGCGCAGCTAGCCACAGCAAACCACAATCTTTCCTGCATCGTAGATAGAGTCGTCTCCCTCGGTACTAGCTGCGAATAATTAGTACGCTCTTACTCACTGCAAAACCATTCTTCTTTGTTCATCATCGACGATAATAGCAATAGCATCGAAAGCACCGAAAGTATCCTTGATCAATGCCTCATTCAATTTCTCATTTGTTCCGATAAATTCGATGACACGATCACAAATCTGTTCTGTACTGCTCAAATACATACACTAATAAAAATTCAATGATTATTTTTTATGTGTCCCACACAATTTTTGCAATGTGATAAACAAATGATATATATGTGTCGAACACATAGTTCTTATGTGTACACATAAAATTCATGTGTAACCAAACATACTATTCATTTGACTCATAAATTTTATATGTACTTCTGAGTGGATTCTGTTTATGGACACATGAATACATGAACATAATGTGGAATTTTACATGGAAATCCGCCAATAAAAATGTGCCGAATTTTATGAGTGACGCTACACCAAATAAAAAAAAAGTTTCATAAACCGATTATGTATTGTGCATACTTCTGAGAATCAAAACGACGTTTCCTTCTGGCAACACTGGAGTTCCTATGTCGCTAATGTTAATTTTTAATAAGATGATGAATTTTAAACATTAACTGTACATAATTTCCTTATTTGCCCTATTCAGATAACACTTCTGAAATTTGGTACACTGGAAATATACTGGAGCTGTCATGTTGCCGAGTTGACTAGGATCGACCGGGATGGTAATTATTAGAAATACTTAGACGGAGAGATAGGCGGAGAAAAAAAAAATACAATTCGGCAGCACGGATTTGTTAGAATATTGTTTTTGATTCCAAAAACTAGTTGAATTTGAGAAGCACTCAAAACATAAAGATGATTGAATTTATGTTCGATTGCAATAGTCTCAAATTTATTCTACTAAGAATAAGAAAAAATCTAATGGGAATGTTCGATTGGCTCAGATTTTGACAGTTCATTTCGCTCAAAACATTCTCTCCGCCCATCTCTCCCTCTGAGTATTTCTAGTAATTATCACATTTTCCCCTGCGTTTTCCCTCGGATATTCTTACCAGTCATTGGTCTCAATTGAAATTGGCTTCGATGGGATATTCCCAGACCTTATTGGTATGTACATATAATTATGAATGAAGTTCCAGTACTGCTAGGGGAAGCCAATAGGTATTAACCCCACATATTACATCAAACCTGGATAGGTGTACGATTGCCTTAGTGCAATAGTATAAAATTTATAGGAACGGGTCACTGCAGTTAAAAATGCAATTACATTATATTTCACGAGTCCGACAGCAAGCACATCCCCGTCAACAGATCTGGTTATTTTGCCGATGCATCTCTGTCGTCTTTCTTCTGTTGAACTAGCTCGTATCAAGGGACTCCAAAGCGAGCCAACTGTAAGGCCTTGCTCATTACTGAAAATTTGATGTGAGGCTTCATTGAAAACTGGCTCAAGGATGTTGCTCCTAGTGTGGGATTGAATTCTCACCCGTTCAAATGGATCAATGGAAATGCCGAGGTTTTGACAGAACTAAGGCTACCACAGTATTTTTAATTTGATCGTCCATATAGAGTAGCGATAATTTTGAGGACGAAGAACAGCCGCAGGTGTTCGAACAAGCTCCGGCTGTTTAGTCGCTGGAGCAGCGATGACATCCACATTTCGGACATCTGCGTCAAGGATAAGCATGCCAAATATCTACCCCATTTAAATGACCGTTTAGCCACCAAGCGTTTCCGCAAAGCCCAGTGTCAACTGATGATGAAGGACCGCAACAACGGCAAGAAGCTGAAGGCCGTCCGCATCGTGCGCTACGCCTTCGAGATCATGCATCTGCTGACCGGTGAGAACCCGCTGCAGATCGTCGTCCAGGCCATCAGACCCGAGTTGTCCACGTGAAGATTCGACCCGTATCGGTCGTGCCGGTACCGTCCGTCGTCAGGCCGTCGACGTGTCGCCCCTGCGTCGTGTCAACCAGGCTATCTGGCTGCTGTGTACTGGTGCCCGTGAACCTGCATTCCGTAACATTAAGACCATCGTCGAATGTTTGGCTGATGAGCTGATCAACGCTGCTAAGGGTTCCTCCAACTCGTACGCCATCAAGAAGAAGGACGAACTGGAACGTGTCGCCAAGTCCAACCGATAAGCCAGACGGGAAATGCGTGCGTGCACGTGTGGTGCGTTGGATCGGTTGGTACCGACCGTTCTGCCCAGCTACCGTTGCTGTTAATTTAATGGAAACAACCAACAGCTACTCTCTTCTCTCGAATCACCATCACCATCCTGGCTGGTTCCTTCCGTTGTGTTTGCGCTATATTATCATCTGAAAACAATACGTTATTGAAAGACTTCTGCTGATTTCCATTCTTTGAAATAAGCACTCGGTTGCGCACTGTAGAACGTGAATAAAAAAGCTAAAAAAAAGTAAAGATAAAAAGCATGCTGTGGTGGTTTCAAAACTTGACCTTCTAAAGTGATCAATTCTGGGTCACTTCAGTGGGAAGACTTTGACAGGGAGCAGGTGGCAACTTCATCCATCATCGATCGGGCTACGCCTTCGTTTCTGTATCAGTAGTTCAAAGGGACATCGAGTCGGAATCTGGTGGACGGGTTGAACACCGTACAGGATTGATAGCTTCCACTTCCTCTTCCACCTCCCGATCCGAAAACGCTCTAATGAGAATGAAGGGAAGCTGAATGCTTGTCTTGATCGATCAGAGAAATTGAGAATGTAAACACAATAAAAATAAGTCATAATTTTCGGCGTTGCTAAATTTATGGGATATTGACACATTGATAGGCACACTTTGATTGAAACCTTGATAGGCATGTTAGGCACAGCGCTTGACACAGCACAATCACTAGGCACGGATTTAGGTGTGCAGAGTTTAATACCCCTTGCACTCTTCTTATCCAAATTTGTAGTCCTTTGTGATCGCATAATGTCTTGACATATTTGTTAGCACTTTTGATGCGATAAAAAACAATAAAAACAAGAAAGCGAAAGCTCTAAATTAAGTGCATCTCCCCCAAGTGTCATCCGTTTTCTGTTGCAAAGTATATTGTATTTTTATTCACCCTAGACCAACCCAGAGAACAAAAAATGTGAAAGAAACTTTTTCTGCTGGCATTGTTTCAAAAAAGTTTCCAACCTCAGCCAAGAGCCAAGTGAACATAAGAATTCTTTAGCGTCACCATCAGAGGGTAGCCGACGCCGGTTTCCGTTCGACTACGACGACGATGACGACTACCCATAAGGAATAAAAACAAAGTGTTGCATATGCGTTTGAATCGCCTTCCACTCTACTGTTGTTTGAGTGGATGGGTCCTTTTAGTGAGATACAAAACCGTATGACACGACACACGGCATTATCCTCCTCGTGGGAGCTTCATCATCGGTCCTTCCGGGCATTTGCCGGTCTCCTGAGTCTGAATTAAATACACACCAACGCGTTCGGTTTCATGCACTTCAATTGTTTTCCTATCAATTTAAGCTTTTCTGTTAGAAAAGTGACTGACCATTTTGCCTTATAAAATGGTGTCTCACTATAATTTCCAGGATGTACTATAATCCAACGTTTATTAAGCACGGCGAATGAGAACGACCCGAATTTGAGTTTAGTTCACTCATAATCGCCAAAAGTGCAGGAACTTAGCGATGAGTAAATTTGCCTCATGTTTTCCCAGGTTTTTCCAGGATTTTCCAGGGAAAAATTCCCGAATTTGAGAAAAGTAAAGATTGGATTCACTCAGTCTATTGGTACTACTCCGAGACTAAATAAAATTTTCGTCAATTTCCTCATTTTCCGGCAGATTTTTTAGGTTTTCCACAGGAAACCATGAGACAAATTTTACTCATCGCTGAGTTCCTGCGCTTTTGGCGATTATGAGTGAACTTAACTCAAATTTGGGTCGTTCTCATTCGCCGTGTGGAATCAAATCGAACCGAATTAAGTGAAAGTTTGAGGAAAATACAACAAATGAAAAATAACCTTAAAAATGAGAAAAGGCGGATGCGTTCCCACGAATGCATCGCACTGTTGACCGACCTCCTAGCGGGACACAGTTTGTTCTCCAGATAAGTATGTACCTACGTATATGCTTTTCCCATCCACTTTATCATGCTCTTCGGGGGGGAAAAACAAATAACAGTAAATTTTAAGTGTTGTTGAGGAAATTCCAAATGACGCTTGGTGTGCCACCACAACCGACCTGAATCCCTGAGTGTGTGCTGCCGATGGCATGTCTTGGGTGAGAGAAAAGGCCCTTTTGCTTCCCGAACATATCCTCAACAGTGGACTAGCAGGTCATAAGGCTCTGCACCTACCCACATAATATTATGTACCTTGTGCATCACTGGCTTGGATGCATGCAATGGAATCTGAAGAACGAGCACCCTTTCCTATGATATTATGAGTGTGGGCTGAGAAGTTTCCTTTTCCACCGACTGAACACGTAAAATGCACACACACAACATGAATGGTTACCGTATGTTGGTCAGTCGTTGGAAAATTGTTCGCTTTTCACATTCCGTTTAACCTTTGTAAAGTTGGTCAGCTAAACCCACTTGATATTTGCTTTGACGGATTGTTTACTTTGTGTAGATGTCGATGGTTGAGCAAGATTAAAGGGAACGCTGCGGTGAATTACTGCCATTCAAAGTCCCACAAAAGTCACTCGAAGCGATTAATCACCGCCGAATGGAGCGTCTTCAAATTCGTGATTAATGATGGGTACATTCCCTACGGCGTGGCGGAACAAATCCGAATCAATAAAATTAATCAGAATCCCGGAACAGCTGCGCCCCAAAGGAAAAGCAAAGTAGGTATATGATTGACTGCCTCGGGCGAAGCATTTATTTGCAAATCAAATCATTCACAGATAATGGATTGCCAGCCATCTACACTAGTATTGATAGTGGTGCGTGGCGTGCGTTTTCGGCTGCTTGCTTGAATAAGTGGCACGTGTTGCGTCCACTGGAAGATCGGTCCCCTGATGGGATGGGGAAACCCTTTTCGCTCCCGGAACAAATCGACTACTTTCGAAACATTCACACGAATATGGACACATTTGCGGGCCAGAGTATTTTTAGCAATTATGGAACGGAGCTGGCTGGCAAAGACCAGCAGATTAGCTTCGGTTCGTGGCGATGGTGGTGGTGTGCAGCTCATATGATTACCATCCATCAACACCTCGGATCTCAATGTGAATGCACTGCACTCGATGCGAGTGTGTGTGTTGATGTCTAAACAATTTATCAGGATCAATGAAGTATGCTTGCCAGCTCGTAGTGAAGTAGATTTTGTTTGATTTTGTGGGGAGGCTATTTTTGAAACGGGGTATGCTTTGTGTTTGGAAATTGTTTTTGAAATTTCAAATCAAGAGTCTTCTGATCAGCAGTGATGCAATGCGATGTAGAAGTAATTGAATATACCCCTGAATACCGGCCGATACGCATTTTACACCCTTGGTATTCTGACTGTTAATTCACCTAGGGGTGATTTAAATATAACGACTATTCAGAATCAGCAAAAACTGGACTGAAAAAGCTAGGCGAAGAAAGCATAAATAAAGCACGAAATATTATTACCATTAACAACAACAAAAACAACAACAGCATCAACTCACGTATTCATCACATCAACAGTTTCAACAATGATGTCAGCAGCAACACCAATTGCAATAACTTTTTCGGCAATCGCAACATCGCTCGTAATAACCGCCATGACTGTCCCGGAACGTGGGTAGACGAAACCACCTTTTCGTGCAACGTTATAGGATGTAGGATCTACCACATCGAACTCTGGCCCTAAGCTCTTCTTGTTGACGGTTATGAACTTTGGTTTTGAGATTGGAAACTAGAAAATATTCGGACCAGGATTCCGGTGCATGTTCATTTATTAGTATGATCGCTTGTTTTTTTTTTCACTAAGAAAATCTATTTTGATTGCTGAGAAGGCGCATATTTGAAGAGATCCCAGAATTTTCCAAAGATACGGAACATCAGAATTGAATGAAGATTCACGTGAAACCTATTTTGATTGATGGGAGGGCATGTCTTTGGAGAGGTCCCAGAACTCCTCAAATGATACGGAACATCTCAAATGAAATAGGATTCCAATTAAAACTATTTTGATTGATGAGAGGACGCGTCTTTGGAATGGTCTCGGAATGCTACGAATGATGCAGAGCATCACAATTGAATGAGAATTCTTTTGAGAAGATCAAGTATGTATGATTTAACTGTATCACATTTCTTTACTTTTCCACAGTAATGAAGTACTACAACATGTACTAAACAAACGACACGGATATATCACAAAAGATGAAAATATGAGTCGCAGTGTTTATATTTATAAACCGAACAAAGAAAAAACAACCATGACAATAATAAAGGCTGACTTAAAGTAAAGAGGTACGCCCCTCGCGTGCCGCTAGCACGCCTCTAGTGTTGAGAATAGAAAATCTTTGACAGTGGTTTGGTTTACACTTCTATAGACAACAACTGGTGCAAGTTTGATCAAAGTAGTCGATCGCGTTCAGAAATAACGTCAAATGGAACTCGAAAGAAGAAAAAATATTGTGCACAAGAACCTGGAAAATCTGGAGTGGTCCGGTTCCAAGCTGGCCAAAGTGCTGAAGATGCCGAAAACAACAGTTTGTCGAGTGCTCAAAACCTAGAATGAAACCCTGAGTGTGGAAAGAAATCAGCGGACCTACGAAAAAACTGGAAACAGGGATCGTCAGCTGCGCAGCAAGGTGTTGAGGTGCGTTAAAGCCAACCCCGGTCTTTCGATCCGAGATGTGGCCAGAAGGTACAGCGCCAACTTTCAAATGGTGCAGAACATCCGTGCCAGGGAAGGATAAAAGTCGTACAAAGCCAGTAAACAAACCGGCACATGAAGCAGAATTCCGTGGCCAAAAAGCGTGCAAGGCTGTACGACCGTGTTTTGACGAAACACATGGGCTGCACTTTGATCGATGACGAAAAATACGTCAAATTAGATTTTAAGCAGCTTCCCGTTCAAAAGTTTTACATCGCGACTGGGCGTGGGGATGTGCTGGGAAGATTCAAGTTTGTGTTTGTCAACAACTTCGCGAAGAAGGCCATGATTTGGCAAGCAATTTGCAGTTGTGGCCTGTAAACGGAACCATTTGTCACATCCTAGGCGATGACATCCCAAGTTTACATCGAAGAATGCCTGAAAAAGCATGTATTGCCGTTCATACATTGCCGTTCAAGCATAGGGGAAAAGTCATCTTTTGGCCCGATTTGCCCAGCTGCCCGAATTGCCCGGAATTTCGACCAATCGAAAAATACTGGGCAATTTCAAAGCAGCGACTTCGACGAAGCGGCGGGGCAGTCAAGGACATCCAGAAAGTGCGGGAAAAATGGAAGAAATGCGCTGATTCCGTGTCCGTTTCCACTGTGCGGGCGCTGATGGGCTCCATCAAGAGGAAGGTTCGAGATTTCGTTCAAACTGGAGAAATTGTAATCCGTGGTTCCGAATTATTACTATTATCGTATAAACCGAATACGCCCTTCAAATTAAACGAGCATACTTACTGAATCTTTGGTAACAGAGTGGCACTCACTTGTTGGCTTGCGAGTGTGTGAGCCTGTTTCACTTCCACGAGTACCAGCCCAGTGGCAGGCACGTAGGCAACATGTTATACCGTGACAGCGGGCCCAGCACAGCAAAATAAACGATTTGAGCCCGGGACATGCTGCCTACTGTCAAACGCTGCTGTTGGTATCAGAGCTGCCAGGTGGTTTTATAAAAAATCTGTATCCACTCTATTAAAAAATCTGTATTTTCTGTATTGACGATTTTTTTCTTAATTAATCATGTTTTGTTGTTTTACAAATACAGTGCATACAAAATAACCATAAAAAGTGCTTAACCACCTATTCGGGCTATCGTACTAACCATACGGGATATAATTGCGCCATTTGTGATATCGTCCGTACTTATTTATAAGAGTGATATGAAGCCGTTTGAAAATGTATGGAGATTTTAGTTTCTATTCATTATCTTCCAGATAAGCAGTTTTAAATGCAAAAAAGTGCACGAGTTCATTACTATTTGATATTTTTAATATAGATGAATACAATTAATTACATCATTTGTGTGGTAGTTACACCGAAAAGTCGAGAGATGTCGCCCCGCCAGTGCTGGTAAAATCATTTTTGCAGTATGGAGAATATCAGAAAATCCGCAATTTCTTACGAAATACATTTTCAATGCAAGTAAAATGTTTACGAGTACTTGTATTTGTACCATTTTAATGTGCTCGGGCACTTTTCTTGTATTTAACATACATGCTTATATTGGAAATATTCAATTAATACTGTAAATCCCCATACAATCTCAAATCGTTTACTACCAGCTCCATATGCATCCGAAAGCGGTTGGTCCTCTGGTTGTGAATGCTGTCAAAAACACCATAACATGATTAATTGTCGATGGAAATTTGATAGGTTCCCGAGCAGAGGGTGAGAACAAAATGAAAACAAGAATTCTGTTGTTTTCATTATTCCTGATAACTCAAATTGATTTCATTTTGATGGAGTTGATGGCTAACAGAATTAAAATGAGAGCTAAAAGATATGCGAAGAATATCAAAATTATAACATATATTGATATTAGTGAGAACTGCTTGATAACTTATTTTGACATAGATTTTTTTTTCTCAAGCATTTTATGAAAATCTGTATAAATCTGTATTGTAATTTAAAAATCTGTGATAAATCTGTATTCTGTATCGGGTCTGTATTAAGATTAAAAAATCTGTATGATACAGATAAATCTGTATAAATGGCAGCGCTGGTTGGTATAGGCCTTGTCACTGGCCTGACGAGTACCGATTCGAGTGCGATTCTGTTAGATCAGTTTGAGCGGGCAAAACATATCCCAGCCCTATTAGTACCTGAGCTCATCCACAGATGGCGCGTATGGTTTTGAGAGCAAGGTGTTCACAACACAAAACATAAATGTCAATTGGAATGTTCGAAATTATGGACATTATTTTAGCTCAGCTTCTACTCGAAAAAGATCTTTTTTCCAACTTATCCTAGAACGAAGTAGAAGCAACAATCAATTCGAAACTAACGATTTTAAATAGGCTCACTGCTTGACTAGCCTACACGGATAGAAATCTCTTTATACCTTTTGGCAAATTTCTATTGCTGATTATTCATAAAATGTATAAGTCAAGTAATAAGCAGACGCTTTGCAAAAAGTTAATGAAGCTCATGTGTCAAATGAAATGTATAAGCGGTCACACATACCTTTTATGCATTCTTATAGGACCTATTTGGTTTGTCTTATGGAATGTATAATGTGGACCGTACACGATTGCTTTTATTGACAATAATCGTATTGTCAATACATTCAATATTGACGTCAATACATCGGTATTGACAATATTTCTGTATTCACATCATCAATATTAATGTCAATAATTCCCCTTCGCGTCAATATATTGATACGTGTGGGGTTTGCTTGAGACAGATATTTTGGCAAAAATATATAAGTTAAATACATGAATAAAATAATTGATTTTCGTTTCGTGTATTGGTCCCAAGCAAACGATTAACGTATCCCATTCTAGCCGAAATTCCAGTACTACACTATGTTTGTTTTGATTTGCTATGCAAGTTTGACAGATAAAATGAGGGGTTCATGGATTTTCTTATGTTTCGAGGGGTGCATCGATTAGCTTGGGACCGAAGATAGTACTAGAAGTGAGCCAAAAAGTTGAGCATGTATCATCGGGATCTTCTGGTCTTAGAGTTACCTCTATGGTAGAAGTGCGCGTGTGTGTTAAAGTAATTCAGAGGTAGTGAATTAAATAGCCTCTTGGTGAAAGCGTGTCAATTTCAATGTTTGTCTCTTTTTAGGTAATAGATTCTTACTCGGATCCTTGTAAATAGTATCGAGTGAGTACGATAAAAAAGAGTGAAGTTAATTACCAGAAACCAGGCAAACTATAAGAAAAAGGTAATTTAGTTTGTAAGATTGTAAAAACTATGCTGGTTTAGAAGAGTGATGTAGGGCTGGTAGCGAGTCACTTTTTTCAAGCCAGTCACTAAAAAGTCTCCTTTTTCAAGGCCAAGTCACTTTTTCTTGTAATCAGTCACAATTTTCAAGTTGCGTAAATTTATTTCAAAATTGATCATTCTTTGCTTTGTGACGTTTAATCGTCTTTCTCTATCCACAGGGTGTCCACTCATTTTTCTAAATAAAATTGCATGAGTTTTCCAGGTAAGTCTAAGATCTAAAAATGTTCAATGTCTTGAAGTTTCGTATTCCATGGACAAGTTCAAGCAGCTCCCGTAACTTTAGTCCAGACTTTTGGAGCAGTTCGAATATCTATAATCGTAAATCGTAAAATCAGGATAGTTCCATGATGTGCTGAAAGAAATCGAGAACCCTTAAGATGCTCCGAGAATTTCTGGGAAGTACAGAGACCTTCAGAAAATTCATGAAAACTTCAGAAATATTTCAGTAACTTCACAGGAGTCTAGAGAATTTCTGGGAAATTTAAAGGTGTTTACGGGAATTCCATTTATTTCTGAGCAGAACCGAGATCTTCAATAGATGCCAAGTTCAGGGAAAATTAGTGAGCGATTGTAATGGTTATAATACTTCAGGAAAATTGTCGAAGCTTCAAGGGGATGAGAAGTATTGTGAAAATCAGGCTTATTTCTCAAACTACATAAGAACTTCAAGGCAGTTTCATTAACTTCAGGAAAAATTTGGGAACTTTCAAGTAGTTCTGAAGACATCAGGATAGTTCATTCCATATTCAACGGAGATTTCCATTGAAAATTCTGATGAAGCTATCATTCAAATTCAATTTTCTTTTAAAATTCTCCACAATAAGAAGCTCTTTGGAAAAATTCTCCAAATATTCATTGAATGATTTCAGTTTTCCTTTTGAATCTTACTCCTTCACTTGGAATTCTACTCACATTGAATCTCATAAGAATTCATTGGCATTTCTCCACATAAATTCCTTAGATTTCTTCTCATAATTTGTTTTTCAAAGTCTCCTGAATAAACGAATTCCTGGAGTTATTCTCAGATTTGTTTGGAGGATTACAGTATTAGTATTTAAAAACCTACAAGGGATAGACCTATGGGGTTGTACGTAATGGTGACGTAGGACTACGTGATCTTATATAATAAATCTTACTTGTTAACTACAGCAGGAGTTCGTGTTTTGTGTAGGAATAAGAATTTGAGCGGAGTTCTCTCTGTTTATACTCTTTAGTATGACGCGCTTGACATAGATGGCACACAGAAACTCACGAAGAGCTACTGATTCCGATCAATAGCGATGCGGCTTCTTCCTCCTTGTATGGATGCTCATGTGGGCTGCAGCTCGCTGCTTGCAGGCAGCTTTTCGTTGTGTACTGGAGAACAATGTTCAACGCCACGTACGTAGCCGACACGATGATTGGAACTGAATCCGATCAGCGGTTGAAGTCAGCCTTGATAGCTAGCTGCTTGCGAGGAGCTTTTCGTTGTATACCGGAAAACACCACGCGGTGATTGAATAAACACCATTTGGTGAGACCCGATGGAATTCAACTTTGAAATCTGTGTTAGGGAAATCGCTTTTCGCAGGCAATCGGTGATAATTTTAATTATCATAGCAACAGTTGCACATTCGTGCAATTTACAAAAGTGACATTTTGAAAAATGATAAAGTCTTAATTCTAACAGATGCATAGGAATATCTATGATCGATTGGTGATAAAATTATTGAAATTGGTCCAGGGGCAGCTGAGTTATTAGCGTTCAAAATCTTTCATACTTTTGTTACATGTTCCATTTTCGGTTTTCACAAAGTGTATCCCCATATAGAAATCACAGACGTAGTCCTACGTTAAAAAATCCAAGGACTTTGCTCTGGATTCGTTTTCTCCCATAAACTTTATGAAATTATCCTCAGAATGCCCTTGGAATTTTCTTCTGAAGTTCACAGGAGTTGTGCTCCACAGAAATTCATAAAATTTACTTTTCTTTCTTGGGTTTCTTGAAATTCTACTCAAAACTTTCAGGCTTCACATGAAATCTAAAATCCCTCAGAACTACTTTCTGAAAGATTTTTCCAGAACTCCCTTGGAATGAGGTCCTTAGAAATAAAAATAAAAATTCACGAGCCTTTAAAGTTGTGCATGGAATTTGACTGCAGATTCATGAACATTTCTTGAAGTATTATAGATTTTAAGTCCAGAACTAACTCAAATTTACATAAGTGTTTAAGAGATACTAATTGAATAAGTCTAAAACATCAAACATTTATTTGGTGTGCCATCATAACGGCTACTTTTCTTCACTTAGGTCACTTTTTAGTCACTATTTTTACAACTATAAGTTACTATTTGGTCACTTATTTCTTTAAAATGGTCACAAAAATAACTATTTTGAACAGCATTGATCGCTACCAGCCCTGGTGATGTCACAGGGTAAATAATGCTGGTTGTTTTGCGGTTTAATCCGGCAGGAAAGGGTTCGGTGAGTGAAACTCCGGTGGTACTCCGTGGTAAACTAAGAGGCTAGGTGTTTCCGACGTCTCAGAAGGCCGCCATTGTGATTAAAGCTACATGGGGAGGCAGTGACTGTCCACAAAAGCCACATCGACCATCATTAAAACTACCCATCCGTCATCGTAAATCCACCGTAAGCAAAGCCACAGTGTGGTCGACGCTAGTGTTAGCGGGTTGAGTCGAGTCCCTGGCTATCATCATCGTCATCTGATCTCATCGTCGTCTGATTGAACTCGTAGATCGTACTCTGTGTTGTCTACTTTCCTCCTGACAGAACGCGTGGCGAATCATTGATTAAAGCCCACATGAACTCAGTTTCATCCATTGTTGACAGAGCTTCAATAAGGGACGACATTCTAATTATTGGTGATTTCAACTTGCCAGGAATTTGTTGGCAGTCATCAAGCAACGGACTCCTCTACCCCGATGCTACACACTCGACACTTCACCGCTGCACGACTAGGATCCTCGACAGCTAAAGGGTGATACGGTCAAAATTTGGTCAAGGGAAAACGCGTGTAAATCGGTGAAATCGTTTATTTAAAAAATCAAATTAAATTTCTTTTTCAAGTTCAATTAGTATAAAATTCAGGAAAAATATTCAGTTAGGCTTCCGCTTTTCCAAATCCGAATTGCCGGGCCTTACGCTTGACCCCTGCCATCAGATTTTGTACAGCCACCTTGTCCACCTTCTTCGCCGCAGAAAGCCAGTTTGCCTTGAACTGCTGCTCGCCCTTAGCAGTTTTTTGGTCTTCTTTAGGTTCCGCTTGACAATAGCCCAGTATTTCTCAATTGGGCGGAGCTCTGGCGTGTTGGGAGGGTTCTTGTCCTTGGGAACTACCTGCACGTTGTTGGCGGCGTACCACTCCATGGCCTTTTTACCGTAATGGCAAGATGCTAAATCCGGCCAAAACAGTACGGAACAACCGTGTTTCTTCAGGAAAGGCAGCAGACGTTTATTCAAACACTCTTTCACGTAAATTTCTTGGTTGACAGTCCCGGAAGCTATGAAAATGCTGCTTTTCAAGCCACAGGTACAGATGGCTTGCCAAACCAGATATTTCTTTGCGAACTTTGACAGTTTCATGTGCTTGAAAACATCTGCTACCTTTCCCCTTCCTTTTGCCGTATAAAACTCCTGTCCCGGAAGCTGCTTGTAGTCGGCTTTGACGTAGGTTTCGTCGTCCATTACCACGCAGTCAAACTTCGTCAACATCGTCGTGTACAGCCTCCGGGATCGCGCTTTGGCCGTCGTATTTTGTTTATCATCGCGATTTGGAGTCACTACCTTCTTGTAAGTCGATAGTCCGGCTCGTTTTTTGGCTCGATGCACGGTTGTAGACGATACACCCAGCTTATTTGTGGCATCCCGGAGAGAGAGGTTAGGGTTTCGCTTGAAACTACCGGCAACTCTCTTTGTCGTCTCAGCGGCTTCCGGTTTTCGATTTCCCCCCGATCCAGACTTCCTGGCTGTCGACAAACGTGCCCCAAACACTTTAATTACATTTGTAACGGTTGATTTGGCAACTTTTAGCGATTTTGCCAACTTTGCGTGCGAGTAGCTCGGATTTTAGCGATGCGCGAGCAAAATTTTGATACGCTGCTCTTCTTGCTTGGACGGCATTTTGACAACTGAAGAGTGAATTCCAAAATCAAAATAGGAGCAACATTCTACACACACACACCTTCAAAATGAGGGGTGTTCAGGTTTTTTAAATGCAAAATTGAAAGAAATACGTCAAGTTGATATTGACCAAATTTTGACCGTATCACTACAGCACTGCTACACTCCAGCAGATTAATCATGTTGTAAACGAGAACAACAGAAGCCTTGATTTATGTTTTGCCCCATGGATAACGTTGGCCCCAGCGCCGCTGGTGAAGTTCGTACCTCATCATCCACCGTTGCATCTCAATATCGAGAGAAGAAATGTAAAGGAAGACACTGTCAATCCATCTCCTGTCATTTACGATTTCAGGAATGCAGACTATCACAGCATCATTCTTCTTCTTGAGACGTCAGGCTGGGAGAACATTCTTGACGGAACCAATGTGAACATAGCTGCAAAGACATTCTGTCATATTTTTCATATGCGATCGACCGACATGTTCCCAAGAGGACGGTAGCCGTTGGTCGTACCCCATGGTTCACTCTCGAACTCCGAAGGCTGAAAAGACAAAAGAGAGCCGCCCTAAGAAGATTTTCGAAAAACAAGAGTGTATCGCTGCGTGACCACTACGTGAAGCTGAACATAATCTATAAACGCGTTAGAAAGAGATGTTATATTCGACATCAGACGGGCTTACAACGACGACTCAAATCCCACTCACAATCTTTCTGGGATTATGTCAAACAGCAACGTAACGAGTGTGACCTGCTTTCTTCAATGAAGTGGAATGTGAGCGTAGCCTCAGAACCACAAGCCATATGTGACATGTTTGCCTCGAAGTTTTATAGGATTTTCTCCAACGAATTGCTATCCGATAGACAGATATCATCAGCATCTAGTAACACACAGCCATCAGGGCTAGCTATGCCTGAAGTCACTGTCAACAATGATGCGATTATGGCAGCTGCACGTAAACTAAAAGTGTCAACGTGCTTAGATCCCAATGGAATTCCGTCGGTGTTTTTGAAGAACTGCATTGACAGCTTGCTCGAGCCACTTCAAGTGATCTTCAGCTTGTCGCTTTCATCCGGATTGTTTCCATCCTGCTGGAAACGTGCATGCATGTTCCCTGTACACAAAAACGGCGATAGGAAGAATGTTGATAATTATCGCGGAATATCCTCCTTATGCGCTGTTTCCAAACTCTTTGAGCTTGTTGTGATGGACCAATTATTCTTTCATTGCAAACAATGTTTAAGCCCAGACCAGCATTGTCGTCCCGGTCGTTCAACCGCGTCAACCCTTTTTACGTAACCGACAGTATGCTTGAACGAGCACAAACGGATGTACTATATTTGGACTTATCCGCAGCATTTGATAAGGTCAACCATCAAATTGCTGTAGCGAAGTTTGAAAAGCTTGGAATTCATGGAATTCTTTTGGATTGGTTCCAGTCCTACTTGAACGGTCGTCGCTCGCAAGTAGTCATCGGCAAATCCACTTCAGCTTCATTTCCAATCACGTCACTCATCTTCCTTTTATACCACTCACCACTAATCTTCCTTTTATACTTCAACGATGTCAATGCAGTGCTGGATGGACCAAGGCTTTAGTTTGCTGATGACTTCAAGGTTCGTTCTGAGGCGGACGCTCAGTTTCTACAACAACAACTTGATGCATTCTCTCATTGGTGCCAGATGAATCGTATGACCGTAAATTCTGCAAAATGCTCAGTTATTACGTTTTCTCGAAACGAAATCAAGGACTTGGGAATTATCCTCGACTCCCAGTTGACCTTCAAGCAGCACGTGTCGTTCGTAGAGAATAAAGCTTCAAAATCTCTAGGCATTATCTTCCAGTTAACAAAAGAGTTCACGGACATTTACTGTCTAAAGGCGCTCTACTGTGCATTAGTTCGGTCGACATTGGAGTACTGTTCGACTGTTTGAAGCCCTCACTACCAAAATGGAACTGAGAGAATAGAATCAGTGCAACGGCGGTTTGTTCGATTCGCACTTCGTCGACTACCATGGCGGGATCCATTTCGTCTCCCAAACTAAGAGCACCGATGTCAGCTGAATCGTCTGGATACACTTAGTACACGAAGAGACGTTGCTAAGGCTATGCTGGTTTCTGATGTCTTGCTGGGTCGAGTTGATTGTCCTGAAGTCCTACAATGAATCAACTTGTATGTGCGACCAAGATCTCTTCGGAACAATGCGACCTCCTACGACCTACGATCCCAGTAATTGCACTGTTCATTCCGTAATCGGTGCGGTGAGGTACTGGGATACAGAGAGTTTCCAGCCGGGTTGCCAGTCAATTTGATTTTAACGTTTCGCGTTACTTGCTACGTGTTAGATTTCTTAATGTTTTTAGATAATTTGAAACGTATGTGTAGTTTTAATGTACATTAATTTAGTTCATTGGCAACAACTTATCCATCATTGGGGCCAAGAAGCCTGTTGATGAAGAAATAAATAAATAAATAAATAAATCTTCGGCTATCCTCTTTCGCCCTTGCGGTTAAATTATCCGGCTGCTGCCGTCCGCCACCACCACCTGTCATCCATCGCCGTCAACCACCGTTATCATCACCAGCACGACCAATCCTAATCCGAATCGCCACCTGTATCATCACCAGCGTAAACATGGACCCCGGTGACAATGAAAAAGTAGCTTCAGTGGTAGTCTATTATTCAGAGGAGCAGCCCTGGTTAACATATTTTCACCATTTTCGTAATTCCGTCTGAAACCGGGTTCACAAGGGAACCATCAGGCCTCGCTTTTCAAGAGATACAAGTTAAAATGTCTTCTCCGTGGGTGTTGAGCTAGTGTTAGTTCTACCGTTACCTTCTCTCTGCCAGGCAAACGACATCTGTGGTTGAATATTATTATCTTTGTTACTCCAATTCGGAATTCGCATATTTGATGTAGAAGTGGAAGATACAACCAAGAGTAAATGACCCTGAGATCCCTTATCCTGAGTGAGCAGGTAACAAAATCGAACCATCTAATGATGTAACTATGAAGTTTTAATCAAAGTACTGTAAAGCAACCATTATTGGACTATTTAAAGTTATTGAATCACGAGTTATAGGTCTTTTTATGCGTGCCAATTTACTTTTAGACAGCCTTTAACTACTATAACTCTAGTAATATCAACTTCATCAGGAGTCATAGTAGTTCTAGTTTCCTTCCACTGTTCGGAAAATCATTCTCAAATCTAATTGTTTTCGATTCCTGGATAATTCCCAGTTCTCCCTGACAATATAACTTGATCCAAAGTGTTATATTGCAACATATGCAACAGGTAGTGAAATCGAATTTTCTCGGCAAACAAAGCATCCTGACTAGACTTTAATACGAAGATATGAATATCCTGTTTATTACTTTTTAGTATACATTGCGATTTCAACCTAATGCTCATTCAAAGTGTTTTTATGTTACTTCATACGCGATCTGTAGACTTGGAGACATACTTCAAGTCTCCGCTTACATCGTACGGGTTAGGCAAAAGATGTGCGTCTATCTTCAAAAAACTGTCGCATTAATGGCCCTTCGCTCATTTTCAACTTCTATTCAATTTTCATACTGCCGTGCTCTAACGGAACTATCCACCTACCCTCTTCTAAAGATCATTCTCTAGCTAATAAATCATCACACTAAAGCTTCATGTTAGCATTTCCAACCAACTCTAATGCTCATAATAATAATAATAATAAAAACAAAAAACAGCAAAAAATTAAGTATCTGTCATGGAAACCAAAGTTAATTAAGTGGAATTAAATGGAATAATCAGCATGAACCAATCCTTTTGTTCTATCTATGGTTAATTCATATACCTAAAAAAAAGTTGATTTAAAATGCTTCAAAGGAGTTTTATTTTTATTTTATAAATTGATTTCCGTCGATCTTGTTTTCCGTGCTGCGCACCAATGCTACCGACGCCAGGGAGGCAGCTCCCACACCTGGACCCTACCTATCGACCCATCAACACATGAACCGGGGACCAACGGCTTTACTTCTCTTCCAAAAGGAAGGCGTGATCAGAGATTTTATGCCAGGCCTGCTGGGATATGAGCTAATCACGCTTGCCACTACACCACCGGTGTCGCTCAGTGCTTTAAAAGTTAAAATATGTAAGATGGAGCTGTTCTATCAAAACGAATCATTCTGCCCCATTCGCTCAAAACCCATCCTAATCCAACTATCAACAGTAAAACTTTCTTCAAGATTTGTCCTGATGCAATAACTGCCACCGGGCGACGACAATTTCTTCCAGGATAAAAGTAAGAACTCGAATATAACAGTCACCAGCTGCTGTCGCTCATTGAGGTACTTTTCCCAATTGGTTTCTTTCTTAGCAAACTTCCTCGTCATCTTTTTCGCAAGCACCAGACATCTTTCCTCCATCTTTAAAACTTATTGTTCCACCATCAACTTTTTCCGCTGGCAAACGTTGCTCTCGAACAACTTTGGTCCATAAATCGTCCAAGCTGGGTCATCATAATGTCCACCGAATGTCATCTCCATGGCGTGCCTTCCTTCCCCCTTGAATGGCAATTTTCCACCTCGTTACCGTCAGTCAGCTCTTTAATGTTATAGGAACATTTAACGGTTTTCCTCGTTTATTTCCCAGAGTCTTATTTTTACGATTCACTTGAGGTCAGGAGATTTCATTGCTCCCCCGGGATGGGGAACCAAGAAAATTTATGATTGAATTTTTAAAGATTCCTTTTCGTTAGCCCAGTTCGCTTCAACCCCGCAATCTGCTTGGTCCGTGATTTGATCTTTCGTGGAGGACGAAATTCCGGCCTAATTTGCATACATTTTCAATTCCGGACCACTTGGCTTACCTTATCACCGTGGGATTTGGCGGCTCCATTCTGGAATTGTTCTGAAATGTGAAGAAGAATAAAAAACCGAATGAAAATATACTTCCAAATGGATTGATCTGGGATAAGTTCAGCGCATCGCCTATCGAAGGCAATAAAGCAGTAACACAATTGAGCGGGCTCGGAAAACAAAGTGGAATAAATTGGTGCCAATATAAAGAGGAAAACTTTATTCTCCAATTTCCATCCGAAAAAATACAACAGCAAAGAAAAGGAAATCCATTCTTGGAAAATGTTTCAAAGTTGAAGCGATTGATGTTCCCTCACCCCAAGAAGAACAAGCCAGCCGAATCAGCGCCAAAAGGACGTCAGACAAATCGAAGCGACTCTGGATGATAAAGTCCATCATCGAATATGGCCGTCAATTTGTTTGGGAATTCGTTTCTGCCTTCGGGGCATTCTGCTCAAATGATTAGTCTTTTTGTGTGTTGTTGGGTGTTTTGATTGGTGACACGAATCTTCATGTCTCGGCTGTTGCGAATCAGTCGAATGTTTGGTCAGTAGGAATGGAGCCGGCACTTGATGTTTCTGGGGATTGGCTAAATTGATTCCCTGTTATCTGGGAGCGTATCTGTGGGGACGAGTGTGCGCTGCTGCGGGTTGATGATTTCCGTGTAATTGGATTATGGGATGTAATGTCAGCCTAGCTCCTCATTTTGGCCTATCAAGCAAATAACTCATTCATTCAGCAATACTACACAGCGGCGCCGGTGGTGTAGTGGTAAGCAGGCCTGGGTTCAATCCCAATCGGCGCCGCCGGGATGTTCTGAGGCATAACATCTCTGATCACGCCTTCCTTCCGAAGGGAAGTAAAGCCGTTGGTCCCCGGTTCATGAGTTGATGGGTCGATAGGTACCCGACCAGAAAGTTATAACAAAATTATATCATGATTATATCAACTTCTGTTATACATAACAACCGTTAATATAATCTTGTTTTAAGAGCTCTGTGGTGTGAGGAATAAAAAATTATCATGATTTTTGATATAAAATTGTTACACAATTTGTTAGAATAAAATTTAAAACAACATTTTAACTAAGTTTGTTAGCATTAGTAGCACGAAAAATGAAACGGTTTGTTTTATTTTAATTTTTATTTTGTTTTAGTCTTGAGCCGGTAGTAGAATTTAAATTTATTTAAGGGCTACGGAAAAAGTTTTTTTTACTTGGAATTGGGCTAATACGGTTAATGTCCCTAATGTCAGCCTAAGTGTCCCTAATATTAAGCCCATAATTTAATTTCGAAGGCAAGCATTTTTTTGATAATGATAAACTAAAAATCAAACATATTCATTTGTATTATCCAGATGATGCATTGTTCTACGAAAAATTGAAGAACGGGAGATTTTTATTAGATCCATAGGCCAAAGTTAGTGCTTTTCCCCTATTTTTTTTTCAGCATTCTCTTCTGATTGGGATGCTGAGAATCAAATAAATCATTACAGTCAACTCTCCCTTAGTCGATCTCTCCTTAACTCGATTCTCCCTAACTCGATGGAAATCCAGGGGCCTCATTTCGCAAGTCGAATCAAACAACCTATCCCAAAGCGACTAGGCTCCTATATATTGATTCTGTAAAACCTGAAAACGTTACGTTGGTGATTAAGAATGCACAACTAGCATTATAAAATTGAAATTGTCACTGCAAGACGCTTCAGATCAAAAGGCTTATCTAGATTTTAACTATCTAAGAACGATTGCGCAATAATAGTGTGCACCAATGATATGTTTGCTCATGAACGGAATCCAAAAACATAAATTTTCAGTTCAGTTGCGTTCTTTGAATTATGGCGTGCACCTTTTCAAATAAATATTTTGCAATTTGTGAAAATCAATATGTTTTGATGATATACAAATTAAAATGATCAATGGAAAATTGCAACACTAACCGTCGAATATTAGCAATCAAAACTAACTTCGAATATATCTTTAATTTGCAATGGTGTCGGAGACAGATCTCAACTTATAAACAAATAAAATGTGCAACTAACACTGTATTAGAATTCTAATAGTGCATATGCAATCAAAGAATTGCTTTCATCTTATTTTTGTTTTGTTACACATACTTAAATTAATTACTTTCATATACCTTATGCTACTTTATAATCAGAAAAAAAATAAAATTTCTTTTTAGCGAGTGCAATGTAAACGGCAATATTTGAGAATTATAACAAACTTTGTTACACATATATTTAGCCACCCTCCGTTTACGTCAGTGCAGCAAGAGTGCAGAGAGTGAAAGGTGTTGGGAACACACGATTTATTTTTAACTCAGTTACCGGCGCCAGCGAACTAAGAAGGCATACACAAAAGGTTAGCTTGCATCTACTCCTTCTTCAACAGTAGATTTAGACTAGATGGTAAAGACACCAGACATCCCACTAACCAAGAAAGTTAAACGTCTGGGTTCAAATCCCATAACTCTGGGTGATGGCAAACAGTGTAGTTCAATTTGTTATGCAGTGAAAAATTATTTTTAATTACGTGTGAAATTGTGTTGTGTGCCGCGATTGATTAATTGCAACGCGTGCCCAATTGTATTTAATAACAGGATAAGTAGGAGAACAGGTTACAAAAGTAGCCGTTCTCGTAAAATTTTGCTTATTCTTCGATCCCCCCGGCGCACTGAAAGGAAGCAATTGCTTTCCTATAGAAGCTGCGGCGGTGAAATCGATATTAAAAATTATTAATTTTATTTATTTTTTAATTTTTATTTTTATCAAATTTTAATTGTCTTTTCTGTACCCTGTGTATTGTTGGAATGTCCAAAATGTGAGTCGGGGGTAATGGCAAGCGATCTGCCGTTAACCTGTAGTGGTAAGTGTTCTCGTGTGTTCCACATGAGATGCACTACACTTACAAGGAGTACGGCAAAGGTTGTCATGGAGAATGTTAATCTTCTATACAAGTGTGACGATTGTCTGTCTAGTTGTGACGAGCCGAGTGATTCGATCTCGCATGTTAGAAATATTGAGGAAGAAGTGAAGAGATTATCTTCTATTTCGGCCTCGATCACAAACATGCGAGATCAGATTGCTGCTCAAATTGATAACGCGTTGAAAACCGGTATGGAAGCTATCCGTTTAAATGTAAATGGTACCCTGAAGGAAGCCGTTGGCGGACTTTAAATATCATTAAATGAAAAATTAGAAAATATGACTAGTTCATTTTCGAGAATTATTGCGGACAGCAATTTAGTTGCAATAAATAATGGCAGTGGATCTGGGCCGATTCCCTCTGAAGCGGGTCAAATCCCCGATGGTAATAGCAATAGTCATGACGAAGAGAATTCTACTAATGATAAAGTTAAATCCAGAACAACATGTGAAAAGGGCATACAAGCTTTTTGTAAACAAACCTTCTTATGCCCTTTTCTCGCCACCCATATGACACCAACGCAAACCTTTAACATCACCGGGTAGGGGACACTTTCCCCTTCCCGATGATATTGCTGTTTTGCGTGGGCGACCCGCGGTTGGTGAGAAAAGGGCCTACAAAGGTTTGTTTACAAAAAGCTTGTATGCCCTTTTCACATGTTGTTCTGGAAATGTAGTTTCGCGGATGCTTTGAAAAACGGACAAGGGGACGGTAAAAGTAAGGATACGAATAAAAATAAAGTTGAAAATGATAAAAGTAAGGTTGAAAGTAAATAACTGAACAACTGTAAGGCTCGCCCGGTTATTGTGATTAAACCTAAAGAGTCCAAACAATACTGCGAGGAAACTCGCAAGTTTTTGAAAACAAACCTGGATCCAAAAACACACAAAAGCAGTAACTTTAGAAACGGGAAAGATGGCTCCATTATTGTTGAGCGTGCAACAGGATACAATGCAAATGAGGTGAAAAAGGGCATTGAAAGCATTTTGGGTGAAAACTACAACGCTGTTGTTGCGACGAATGCATCTATCGACGCGCCCCCCGAAAGCTTCAACCGTTTGGACACGATAGTGTGAGTAGGACGTATACATGCGAATACGAATTGTCAAAGTCGGTGATAAGCATCGATACGAATATTATTGTTTTGAAAGCAACGTGAATTGAAGAAAATTGAAGTAAATTAAAATTTGTTTGTTTTGCCATTATAAATACTAATTAATCTACTAATTACAGCTTAAATTCTAAATTACATAAGTATAAACCTAAATTTGAAATTAAATAACCAATTACGAGACCAAATGTGAGTAAACTTTGTTATTCTACCATGCAACTTTTCTTACCAATAAATTTGCAGCTTTGAGCTGATTCTTACCGGCAAAAGGGTGAATTTGCTACAGAGATTTCCGAAAGGTTACCCTGACCGCAACATTCTCAAAGATTTGAGGCCATTGGCATCAATATGCAGCAAGGATCATTTGTTCGCCAAACTCGGTCGAAGACTCGAGCAACCCAAGATGCAGCTACCAGGGGTTCTCAACCTCCTTCCAGTGACGGTGCATGGACACGGTCTCGCGATGACGAATCTACCGGGGAATTCCAACCTTCGGTGATTGACGTAGAACACGGTGAGGAATACGATTGTGTGGAATGTAAGCGGCCCAACAATGCCGAGTTATACATGGTACAGTGCGGGAAATGCAAGCACTGGTATCATTTCTCGTGCGGAAAGGTGGATATTGCTACAGTGATTTCATCTGTGTGAAGTGTGTACCGAAGGTCCCTCCACTCCCAGCTAGTTCGAGAACTGGCCGGTCTAACACTTCAAGTTCTCGGCGTGCCCAGATGGCATGGGAACTGAAGAAGTTGGAGGACGAAATGCGTTTAAGGGAACAGCTGGAAGAAGAGCGGCTGCAAAAGGAAAAACTGCTGATCGAGAAGACGATGAACGAGAAGCTGCAACGAGAAAAAGAATATTTGGTACGGAAGCACGAGCTGCTGCGCCAACACGACGATGATTTGGCAAGCGTGCGAAGTGGACGAAGCAGTCGGAGCCAGACAAGCAGCCGACAGAAGGTTGAAGCGTGGTTCGAACAACAAATATCCATCCACGGTGACCCCACTATCGACTCACACTCTACCCGATCAACACCACAAGAACAACGACAGATTCCATCAGACCATAGACCATAGTGGGCCTGTCGGATCATCAACGCCCATGGAAATCAACGAATTTCCCGAACGTAGTAACCAGCTGGAATAACGGAATCGATCCCTCGCACCACGGACAGTATTTCCATTGGGTACAGTCCGGGGATCGAAGACGATTTCGCGAAGGAACCATTCGGACAGCAACAACGGCGTGCCGATAGTGAAGCGAATGTCCCTCTTCTACCGTTAGTTAACATCCAGCCGTATGTTCGCTTTCTGGACGAACGGAAGAGAAGCAGTCATTCCTGGTAAAGGAGCAGCAGTTGATCGAGTGGTTGGAAGCTCTACGCCTGAACTACAGCATATCTGCAGCGGAACAGCGCTCAGCGGCCGGACAGATCTCGGCGGTGGAACAGCGCTCAGCAGCGGAACAGCGGGTAAGTGTAGAAGAGCGTCAGGTGACGCAACAGCATTCTGCGGCGGACAATCATCACTCGGTGGTGAACCTGTGCGGCTTCAGTGGAACAACTTAGGAGCTCCCGAAGACCAACCCAGGAAAGCGTAGCCGTGAGTACAAACTCTCCAACGGCTTCAGATAGTGGTTCCCATGATGATCAAAATACATCTAACCAAAACTTTCTCGATAACGATCGAAATAGATCGACACCTAGTCCAAGTGTCACTAACCAGGATAGGATATTAGGAACACCCCCTAGAACATTTGTACCATCTTTTATAGGGCCTCCTTTAGTAAATCCGTTAGGGCAGTCACAATTCGTACCGAATTCCGCGGATTTAAACCGATTCGCGCCCGTTCAACACCAGTCGGTAATGCAGGGACCGACGCCTCAACAGTTGGCAGCGAGACAAGTTATCTCCAGAGAGCTTCTGGTGTTCAGTGGTGATCCCATCGAATGGCCACTTTTTATTAGTAGCTACAACCATTCCACCATGGCGTGCGGCTACACCGACTCAGAAAATCTGCTTCGTTTACAACGGTCACTTAAAGGAGCCGCTAAGGAAACCACCAGCAGTTTTCTTCTCCATCCATCCACCGTGTCAACCCTGCACACGCTGTACGGAAGACCAGAGCAGATCGTACACAACCTAGTCGCCAAAGTTCGAGGTACACCCGCTCCCAAAGCAGAAAGGCTGGAGACGTTGATCCATTTTGGTTTGGCGGTCCAAAACTTGTGTGGCCACCTGCAAGCTGTTGGAATGGACAACCACCTCTCCAACCCCATCCTTCTACAAGAGCTCGAGGATAAACTGCCGGCTAACATCAAGTTCAACTGGGCGCTGCATCAAGAGAACCTGCCTGTGGTCGATTTGAAAGCGTTCAGCGAGTACATGAGGAAGGTGACAACCGCTACTAGTGGTGTTACGACCTTCTACATCGCATCGAAGCTGGTGAAGGAAGAGAAACCCAGAACCAAGGAAAAGGCGTTCGTGAACGCTCATGCAGCCCAGGAACAGAAGGATCCAGGAGCAGCTAACTATCCATCTGGTGATCGGCGAGGACAGAACAAGAGCACTAAAGGCAAAGGAGAAGAAACCAAAATTTGTCATGCGTGCGGCGCGCACGGCCACACGGCTGCTAGCTGTGTAACTTTCAAGAAGTCGGTCGGTCGGTGGAATATCGTCAAGGACAACAAACTCTGCCGCCGATGTCTCATATCGCATACTCGTTGGCCATGTGAAGGCGAGGTTTGCGGTATCAATAACTGTGAGAAACGCCATCATCGTCTTCTTCACTCGGAACCCACTAAGAAACAGCCAGTCATCGATGCCACGGTAACCATCCACCGTCAGCCCGTTTCTTCGACGCTGTTCAAGGTACTGCCGGTGACATTGTACGGGAAAAACGGGTCGGTGAACACGTACGCGTTCTTGGACGACGGTTCGTCTATAACAATCGTCGAGCAATCCATTGCAGATGAACTGGGAGTGAACGGGCGAGCACATTCTTTGTGTATCCATTGGACCAGTGGGATTAACAAGAAGCTTGCGACTACAGAGCTAGAGACGTTGAGCATTTCTGAACCCGGATGCGACCGGCGATTCAATCTGTCTGAAGTGTACTCCGTCGAGAGCCTGGGACTACCGGAACAGTCGTTGGACGTTGCAAAGTTGTCGAAGAAGTTCCAGTTCTATAGTTTCGTGGATCAAGTCGGATACCCGGCGATATCGACAGTACGTGGCGTTCAGAGTCAACGAGATCCTTAGCCTGTCGAAGATCGAGGAGTGGCGCTGGTTGGAAACCAAAATCAACGTTGCTGATGAAGCCACAAAGTGGGGCAAAGGCCCGAACTGTAAGCTTGATAGCCGATGGATGCGTGGACCGGCATTTCTGTACAGCGATGAGAAGGATTGGCCACAGGACAAGCTCGGGATAGCGGTGGAAGCATCACAAGAAGAGCTGCGACCGAATCATCTGAAGCAATCAGCTGATTTCTTTAATTTAAAACAATTAGTAAGTGAATATACGCGTTTTTCCCGGCACAGTAGAACTTTGATTGACCATGTTTATTCTTATTTTGATTCTGTCAGTTCAGTTACTCAAGCTGATTTGAAAATAACCGATCATGAAACTTTAGTAATTAATGTCTTAGACCATGTTAACGATAACGAGAATTTTGTAAAATTGAAGTGCTGGAGGAAATATTCGAAGCAAGCTGTTTCGAATCTTGTTGAGAGAAGCGTGGATTTTCCATTAGTTACCGGAACTTTAGATGAAGATGCAGCTGTTCCTACTAACGTTTTGAAAACTTGTACCAATAAATTAGTTGAACAAAAGTTTGTTTCTTTGAAAAACTCGAACAGCTGGTACAATTTGGATCTTTTGCGCCTTAAACGTAAACACGGACAAATGGTACAAAAAGTTTTGTAGATCTAATAGTGATAATCATTGGAATAGGTACACGGTCGCGTGTAAAAAATATTCACAATCGATAAAGAAAACTTGATGTGAATATATTCAGAGGAAAATTGATCAGCATCAAAACAACTGCAAAGAGTAATGGAAAATTTTGAAATCTTTGATGAAGCCTAGTAATTGTAAATCGCGGACCATAACTTTTGATGGCATATTAGAACAGTCAGAACCAGTAATTGCTTTTAAGTTTAATGACTATGTCGTCGAGAGCGTTTCACTGATCAACCAATCTATTGAACTGGTCAATGAACCGGACGAAATAAAACAACCGATTAATAGTAACTGTAGATTTGATGGTTTTCACCCAATTACATTATATGAACTTAAAAATATTTGCTTTTCATTAGGAAAAACGGCATGTTAATGCTAGAGTTATTCAAGATTGCTTTCATGTCATTCGACACACTCTGCGGGACCTTATTAATCAATCATTGCAATCTGGGCACGTGCCGCATATGCTCTCCCCAGATGATGTTTTAAATATTGTAACTAAAATCTAAAAATAGAAAACACTCAAAAAATATGATACCCAAAAACCATGTCCAGTTCATACCCTTTTTATTTTTTACCCTAATGGGTTATTTTGTAACAAGGTGTGTTAAAAATATGACATAACCCTAACAATAGTTGTTATATTCTTCCTCCCTGGCGTCGGTAGCATTGGTGCTCAGCACGGAAAACAAGATCGACACATCAAGGAAAAAAAGCAATAATACACAATAGTAATGAAAAACTAATACCGCATCTGCTGTGAAATTTCAATCCGTAAATGAATTGCCTATTTTTGCGACACATTTAGAACATTTATTGCTCTTTTTCAAAGAACATTCCATTAGGTCTCAAATAACATTGATCGCTTCTCTTCATCGACTATCTCTTTCGTTAATAGCTTGGATCCAATATCGTTTCTTGCCGTGTTTGCCATAATAGATGCTAGATAATAGCTTCTTTTATTGAACTATGCGTTGAAATGAGCTGGAACTGTCTAAACATGGCCATGCGGAATGCAAAGAGAAAATCTTTCATCAGAATCTGTCAATGTTACTTAGGAGCTTATGCATAAGCAGTGAAAAAGAAGCGCGATTTCACATGCCGAACCTTTGTAGCCGGCGCAAGTCCTGGAACTGTGTGTGGGCTTGGAGAAGGGGTCTTCCAGCCCGCAACTCAAGGCAAGTATGTTCGTGTCATCACCAGTTCCGCTCCTGATTCGTCCGTTGTTTATTAAAGTTGAGCACGTTATTTCGGGACCTTCTAATTAAAAAGATATACCCAAATATAGTAAAAAATATGAATAAATTCAAATTGATTTTATACGAGTTTAAAAAATAACATACCTCCATTTTTTTCAAATTATTGAGAATAACATACGCCCTTTCAAATGCCGTAGAAAAACTTTTTTTTTGTTTGCCCCAACCAGAGATATTAACATTTGAAAAATGCATACTTTTAGTATAAAAACGTCAATAACTCTTGATCGGCGAAAGATATTGACAAGCTTTGTGGGACAAAAATTTGCGCCTTCTTAAGATCTAAAAGTTATTTGAAGACACCTTTGCTGAGAAATTCGAAATAAGAAAACTACAGCAAAACAACTGGTTTTTTTAGAGCCACCCTAACTCAATTCAAGAAAATAGCTCTTAATTGGCCAATTTAAGAGATACAAAAAAATTGGCTTGTACAAAGTTGCTTGAAATTAGCTCAGCTATAACTTTGCTGGAGAATGTATACCTTAATTTATTCAAACAAATAAGTTAGATTTTTGATTTTAATGATAATACGAACCACCCTAGAATTTATTGTCATAAAAAAGAGGGCATAACTATAAGGAACAACTTTGTAGAAGAGACTTTTAGTCTAAAGTTTCAATTTCAGGCTCAAAACACATCATTCCACCTAAATCTGCATTCTGGACCACTGTGCAATGGTTGTAATCAAATGTTCCTTTCAAAAGACGACCAATTTCCCCAGTGTAACGCAGTCCAGAGAAAACTACGTCACCACAAAACAGCTGACACGAAGCGTGACTTCAAGTGTGCCAGTATCGCTTACATTAAACTTAACAGTGCCTTGTACAAATCACACGTCCACAGAGTTCAGCGGAATTTGCGGCGTAACCCCCGAAATTTTTGGAGCTTTGTCAACAGCAAAAGGAAAGATTCGAGTATACCGTCCAACATGCTCCTCGTTGGGAAAGAGTCCACTTCTCTGAGCGAAGCGTGTGAGATGTTTGCTAAACACTTTGCATCTGTCTTCGATAAAAAGCTGAAATCTGCTGCCTCTGATACGCCTAGTGACTTAGTAGAACTGAGCACATTCGAAGTAACTCGGGATATGGTACTTTTGGTCATCCAATTAAAGGATGATATTCATTTGAAAATTGGCTGCACAACATACAGTGCAAATCTGCAATTCAAAATCATTCAAATGTCCAAGGATTTTGACTTATTTCAAACCCTTATATAATCACTAAATCAAAAGCCAAAACTTGAAATCTTGAAAATTAGGGAAGCCCCAGAATTTTGTAAAATGGTCTATGTCCGGGATCTTAACCCTCTAGCGCTCATCCCAAGCACCACACATCGGTCGCGAAATGAGTCGAAGAAACCTTGCTTTAAGAGAAACAAACATTTCTGTGTAATTTTTTAGAAGCATCT
Source organism: Ochlerotatus camptorhynchus (assembly GCF_037179485.1). NCBI lineage: Eukaryota > Metazoa > Arthropoda > Insecta > Diptera > Culicidae > Ochlerotatus > Ochlerotatus camptorhynchus. Next base: position 157,002 of record NW_027040640.1, read on the forward strand.
CCAATTTTTGGGATTTTTCTTTTTTTGGTGAAAGTGTGGCTCCAAAAGACTTGTCAAACAAGTGTTGAAACATTGAGTAATATTTTTCACATTCTTCGAAACGAACTTTTGCCCCACTTACTCTCAGTTTTCTCACATCTATTTAAAAATGCCGCACCCAAAGGGCCATTCTATCTATCTCGTAAAAGCATTGATTTACTTCCTCTTCAAAAGCCCAACTTTGCATACACCCACCAATAGCTAAATCTCATTTTAAACTCCACATCATAAAACCTTAGCTTTTTTCCCCGAATCACGCTCCATAGAAATCCTTGGCACAAAGGGAAATCCTATCTACCGCACCGGTTCCCTCGAAGCGTAATGAAGTTTTATGGCATTCGATATGACACCCGAGCCCGTAAAAATTCCAACACCCAAACTCGCTTCATGGCTGCGAATAGCATATGTGTCCCTTTGCCACACCAAGCGACATCCTCTTTTCGCGTTCCACACGAGGTTGCGCGCGCGATGCAATAATGGTGACGTCCGCTTTCACAAATGCGCTGCCATCCCGAGTAAAGCTTGACGACGAAATGAAATCAAAAGTTGATCTCGTTTTGTATGGATTATCGGTTAACATCCAACGGAATTGCTGTCGAGTAAATCAATTTTATTACTGATTTTGATTTCATAATAAAGTCAAGACGGTATTATTTCTAATGTTATGCTGAGTTACGCGGACTCGATCTTTTTCAATTATCAAGTAATTTTGCATGAAAAATACAATCTTCTTGTCATTGTTTACATCCTCTCACTACCACTCACATCCAGAGCAAAAATGAAAACTTGTTCGTGATTTGCGCATTGTTCGTTTACATTTGATTGGCAAAGAAAGTTGGCTCCCGTGGAGAATAGAAGAACTATGAAAGTGAAAATGGTTTCAAAATTCTTGCAAGTGCAATCTTAAAATGTTAATTGTTTATTGTTGTTTTACATCATCAGGCTGGATGAAGCCCCAAATATGTTAACCTTATCTACTATAGTAAAAAATAAAGTCAGGCATGATCATATAGGGTGTCCCAGAAAGAATAAGCACACTTTCAACTCGTCGCCATTCCTACCCCGATGAAGTTTATCCGCTGTTCATCGATGTGTTGTTATTAACTTATTGCTCAACAAGTTTGTGTGCGCAAAGTGCATTTTTTTTTACAAAATCATCAAAATACGAGGTATTTTCCCGGAAAAGCGCAAACAGACCCTGCACAAATGGAGCACTATTCCCAACCTATCAGCACAAACGATGTGACAAACGACTTTATCCGAAGAAATTTATTTAAATAATGTGGTTCTCTGTAATATAATATTAGTCCACCTTCCGCCCCTCACCGCCAGGTTCGCTAGTATTTTTGTTTTGAATTAATTCAAGTTGGTTTCGTGTGCCATGATCTGGCAACTCGCGTTCTCGCTCGCGTTGACGGGGTGCTGTTTTCTCACTCATCGAAGGAAATTTTAATTAGAGTGAAAAAGTAAGGAACAGTCAGCGCGGGAACCGTGCGCGTTACTATAGGTGCGGCAGAAGGAATGTAGTCGACTATTTCGTTCTCACGGTGTTCTTAATCATGATCCAACGTTACGTCACACTAGATTATGCATAAGAACGTCGTGATAATGAAAGAGTTGGGGCCACATTGCGCATCTCGAAACGAAAAACTTTTTCATACAAGTGTTCGTACAAAAAGTCTTTCGTTTCGAGATGCGCAATGTGGCCCCTGACTTGTTTCCTTCTGCCTCACCAATCACATCGATCATAGCACTTGCGATTTTCCGTTGGTTCGTCTCGCTGGGCGCGTGGAATCCTCCGAATTGTCCAGCCAATCGAAGCTTTTTGGGCCCTTTCCGAAGGATATCTGCGGAAGCAATTTAAGTCAGCGAATTCAATTGAAGAATTGGAAAAAGACTGGTGGCTAAAATTATCTGTGCTTAAGCTCATGGGCAGCGTCAGATCAAAAGTTCGTTCCTTGGTATACGATTAATGGAACTGCGGTTTATTTTCTTCAAATTGAAAGAGAATTGTTTTATTCAAACAACAATTGATCCTTTATGGTACGAGAATGAACTTGAACATTGTGAAGACCGGATGAATTTAATATTATTCATTATTATCATTATTTTCGAATTTTTGATCGAACATTTTTCATCAAGTTCCGGACAAGTGTTTCATCACATTTTTTGGACGCTTTAGCCCAATTTTTTTTGAACTCCTGCATATTCCCAGCTGCTTTAACAGCCTTTGTGAAGACTCTCTTCAAAATCGCCCAGTAACGTTTGATGGGCCGAAGCTGAGGGCAATTCGATGGATTGATGTCTTTCTCAACGAAATCCATACCCTTTTCCGTGAGTCAATTGAGAGTTGTTTTGACGTAGTGTGACGACGGCTTAATCCAGCCAAAACAGGGGAGGGGTACTATGCTTCTCATACAAAGGCAGCAACCTCTTCTGCAGACACTCAAACCGATAGATTTTCGCATTTATAGTTCCGGTAGTGTAAAAAATGGTGGACTTCAAACCGCAGGAACATATTGCTTGTCATACCAGTTTTTTTCGACTAAATTTCTCCACTTGAATCGACGTGTTCGCATCGCTTACATCCTCTCCTACGGCGGTTGTATAATATTGTGGACCTGGACCATCAAAATGCATCCATCCGGTCGCTGCAAAATTCGCGAATACAATTTCCGGGCCCTTGTTGCAGCACGTTGCTTTTATTCTGCACTTTGTTAGGCGATTTTCTGCTTCTTATAGGTCTTTAGGTTGTTCCGTTTCTTGATACGGTGGATCATTCCGACGCTCGTTTCCGCTTTATTGGCCAAATCACGTATCGACATTGATTTGATCTTCCTAATTAGAGATACCACTTTCTGGTCCAGTTGGAAGATCCGGGGTTTCTACCTCTTCCTAGGAGTTCACCAAACTTGTTTATGATGGATTTTACACTCGCGTGATGAATTCCAAAGCGCTTCGCCAATTTTCGCATAGTTACACCCTTTTCACTTAGCCATGTGTCCAAAACCTTAAATTTCACTTAATTTTCAATGCGCGACATTTTGGAAACGAAGAATTTAAACCGTACGAAAAAGTAAACAAACGAAAGGTGACAGCCAAACGCACAGGATGCAGTGATAAGCATATTAAAACCATCACAAATACGTGCGTACTACGCAAATGCATGTGGATAGCTTGTTTCCGATACATTCTTATAGAGAACATATATTTGAAATTAAAATTTGAGTTCATTGACATAACGTTGATTTATACCAACAATAAAATGTGCTTATACTTTCTGAGACACTCTACACCATCAGAAAAACTTCAACAACTTTGAAAAAGTTCTGAGAACTTCCAGAAAGTCGAAAATATTTCAGAGGCGTCCTGAGAGCTTGAAGAAAATTGTAAAAAATTTAAAAAGAGGGAAAGGGAAGCTAGGTTCAGAGATTTACTTAGGCTTAGAGATCTTAAGGGCAGTTCCAATAACATCAGGGATATTCTGAGAATTTTAGGAAAATCCGTTCTAGGGGAAGTTTAATAATATACAAGGGTATGTTGAGAAAAAATCAAGATACTTCCAAGAATTACAGGAATATTTTTAAATCCTCTGGGAAGTTTCGAGAATTTCAGCGAAACCCAAGGGGTGGTATGTTTGGCAATCCGGTATTTAGACAGTTCAAATGTTTTGTTTTGCTTGCCGAAAGCCGTTTTTCGAGAACCGTTTTGGAAGTCCTGCAATCCGAACTGATCATTCCGCAAACATCAGCGAAGAATTGAAGAGTGTTGCTTTCGCTGTTGGACTAGAACCCCAAAGAACCCCCTGATCACCATCCAGGAGCTACTGGAGACAGAATGGATAACGCGGGAAATCAATTCACTACAGTTGAATTTGGCCAAAATCACCCCCTATGAATCGTACGAAACCAATCCGAATATGTGCTCCAGCCAATCGGTACTGTCCCCGACTCCGCACAGCCTTTTGATGCTGAAGATGACGATGAGCATGCCCTCATGGATGATTCTTTCATGGATCCCGACGATATGCTGGGTAATGGGTAATGGATTCATTTTATTACACACCTCTTCCAAACTGGTGCAAAAAGTCGATTCAAGAGCTGTGCGAATCGTTTAGAATTTTATGGAACCTGCTAGGTATTTACTTGCAGGCAGTCTCTTCTCATTTTGAATTACTTCAATCTGCTCTATAGTAGTCCGGTGCGGCCCAAATATTGATGAAACCTTCGGAATCAACTCTCAGGAGATACATTTGCGTTTTTCCGCCCCGATTTGACGTGACCAATTTCATAGTTGGAGTCCTTCCCAATGGAAATCTTGGTTATCTGGAATGATTTGCGGGAAATCGGTACATGTATCTCTTTCCTTCGTCGGACCACAATATAACGCGATCGGTTCGAAATACTTATTTTCATTTCCAATCAACATCCAAACCTTGACGGTACCCGTAGTGGTGATTGCCAGCACAACATCATCCTTACGCTTGGGCGGTTTCAAAACATGCAAGGCAAAAATCCAATCTTTATTAACCTTGGAACTTTGGGAAAATAGCACTTCCAGACTGAACGGATCCATCACCATAATTTTCGCGTAGTATCCATTGCAAAATAATCGAATATCGTCGCAGTTTGCCATTTGATAAGCCTGGATGTTCGTATGAGCTGGTGCCGTATGACCCACCAGCAACCAGTAATACAAAAAGTACTCCCCAGGCAACTCACGACGAGGTGCTGGACGATGATATTTGTCATCTGTCGCACGATGATGAGATTGGGGTCAATAATTAAAAAGAAGTGGCCAAATACTAACTGGAACATACTTTAGAAGACAATTGTAAGATGGTAGGATACTGCTGGTGGTGTTGGATGGTGATGCTGACGATAAGGATGACGATGGCGGTGGTGGTGCTGCTACTGATGACTGGGATGGAACGACCAGAAGGGACACTTTAGTACGATCCACCCAGTAGCAGCACTTGCGTTGGTGCCGCCGCCAGTACATACAATTCACTGTGCTAAAGTAAGTAGCATCAACAACTACTTGGTAAACGAACCACCCAATCGTTCCGGTTGCGGACCATGGCAGTAAGAGTGAGTTGAAGGCTCCGGTGAAATTATCTGTTACAGATACCAAAAATTGTTTGTGTCAACAGTCATATTCTGACGCATCCGTACTGCGCAGGCGCAGAAATAGTGCAGTGGTACCAGTGATCATAAAAATTATGTGCCAAACAGTGCCAATGAGTGTGCCCAGGTGTTCTCATATGCGTTTTTGGTACACTGTGCTGAGTGACCTACCCCATGGCGAAACCAGAACATACAGAAAAGTTAAGAAAACGTTTGAAATTGTTCATCAACTTCAGGGAAGTCTGGAGAACTTCCGTTTAAATATTTTTCGGACAATTCCATTTATTCCAGGTCTTCAGAGAAGCTTATCAGTAAAATTGCGTGAACATAAGGAAAGTGACCTCATCGAAACCCATTGCCAATCGGTTTTCTCTGTTCTGGATACCGCCAAAGCAACCGATGAAGTTATTGTGTTTGGTGACTTTAATCTCCCGGGGATTTCATGGAAAAAATTCGCAACGGCTTCCTCTATCCTGACATGAATCACTCTGTCATCCATTCCTACGCTTCGCTGTTTCTGGACAATTACAGCTCAGCCACTCTTTCACAAATCAACCATGTTATTAATCAGAACAACCGCAGTTTGGATCTTTGTTTTGTAAGCGCCCAGGACATAGCTCCTTTCTTATGCGAGGCGCTCACTCCTCTGGTGAGACTGGATCGTCACCACCCGCCGCTACTGGTGACGTTAAGTACTAAGCTGATGCATGATTTTAATATTTCACCTGCTACCGTTTCCTACGATTTTCGCAACGCCGACCATGGTAGTATCGCCGAGTTACTCTCCAATTTAGATTGGGACGAATTATTAAAAACCGTTGACATTGAGTCCGCCGCTCTAACTATTTCCAATGTGTTGGCATATATCATTGACAGGCACGTTCCGAAAAAGATTCATCATCATACGACCCATCCACCATGGCATACGAGCGAATTTCGTCGACTGAAATCCAGAAAGAGAGCCGCTCTTAGGAAGTTCACCAAGCACCGCACACTATCCCTTCAACATCACTATGTCAGGATCAATCACGCATACAAACGAGTTGCAAAACGGTTCTTTCTTCAGTATCGACGTGGATTGCAGAGAAAGCTTAAGTCACGTCCCAAGCAGTTTTGGAAGTTTGTCAACGAACAACGTCATGAAGCTGGTCTGCCATCGTCTATGACACATAATGGTAACGTGGCCTCTTCTACGCAAGATATCTGTCAGCTGTTCTCTGAAAAATTTGCTAGTGTCTTCACGGACGAGAGACTGAGTGACGACCATGCCCGACTGGCTGCCAGTTACGTACCACTCTCTGGCCAAACCATGAGCAGAATTGACATCAATCCCAAGATGTTTTTCAGGGCTTCCTTGAAACTCAAGTCGTCGTACAATCCGGGTCCTGACGGAATTCCATCGGCGTTCCTCAAAACGCACTTGAACACTTTGTTGTCTCCACTGCTGCACGTTTTTCAACGGTCTGTGGACGTCGGTGTTTTCCCATCCTGTTGGAAGCGCACATGTTTCCAGTACATAAAAAAGGCAACAAACAGGACGTTGGCAACTACCGTGGCATTACTTCGCTGTTGCTAAATTGTTCGAACTCGTTGTTATGGAACCGCTACTCGCTCACTGTAAGCCGTATATTAGTATCGACCAGCATGGTTTCATGGCTGGTCGCTCCACTGCCACTAACTTGCTGTGCCTTACTTCCTACATCTCTAACAGTATGTCGGATCGTGCTCAGACGGATGTCATTTATACTGACTTATCTGCTGCCTTCGATAAATTGAATCACCGTATATTAATCGCTAAGCTGGACAGGCTTGGTATCCACAGCTGCCTTTTACAATGGTTTCAGTCGTACCTCACCGATCGCTATCTTACTGTTGTCATTGGTGATCACCAGTCCCGTACGTTCGCTGCCACATCCGGCATACCCCAGGGTAGTCACCTTGGACCGCCGATTTTCCTGATTTTTTTCAATGACGTGAATCTGTTAATTGAGGGACCACGATTATCTTACACAGATGACTTTAAACTCTACCTCCGAATTCACTCAATTGAAGACTGTTGCTTCCTTCAACGTCAGCTGTTGCTCGGTTATCTCTTTTTCGCGCAAGAAAGAGACTATTATGTTCAAGTATGTTTTGTTAGGCACTGAAATTGAGCGCGTCAGCCAAATTAAGGACCTAGGCGTGATTCTGGAAACAAAACTCTCTTTCAAGCAGCACTTCTCGCACGCCGTCGACAAAGTTCCCAGAATTCTAGGGTTTATCTTCAGGATTTCCAAAGACTTCACGGATATCTACTGCCTTAAATCGTTGTACTGCTCCTTGTCTCGCTCCATATTTGAATACTGCTCGGTTGTCTGGACTCCTCACTACAACAACGGTGTCGAAAGAGTTGAGTCTGTTCAGCGACGGTTCCTGAGATCCCAAGTAACAATTCTGCAATCATTTGGCATTCACTTTGATTTATGATGGTTTTATAATGGCAATGAATAATCCATTTAGTTTAAATACAGTATTTCACAGTGTAAAACGTTCCTGCCTAGTAGTTCACCTTTTCGCTGTTTTAAAAACCTTTTACAGTCTGGTGAGCAGTCAAAAATTGTCTTGTTTTCAAATTAAATTTAAAGTAGTTCTCAATCCCACCATAAAACTGATCTATAAATCAATCATAAACTTCATTAGTAATTTTTTATTGAATTCTTGATAAAATACTCTATAAACCTGTTCTATCATTAAAAAAGCAATCATAAAACCATGATGTTTTAAATGAGAGCAAAAGGCATATATTGTTGCCTTTTAGGATTTTAAAAGTGTATCATAAAATCTTCTCTGTTTATAAATTGAACTTTAAGAATGGATCCTCATAGTCAATGAAAACCAAATTTATGATAAGGATATCTCGAAGGATAAACGAAGTTGAAGGAAAAATTCAAGCGATGCTAATGACCGAAGGGAATTCGATATCAGTAAAATTTAGTTCTTTAGAAGAAACAGCACGTCCGACGGAACGGGTACCATCAACGACCGAGCATCTGGTGGAGAAGAGAGAAGTGAGCGTGGTCCTCAAATTCGTAAAACATTGTCAAAACATTCTGAAAACAGACCAGCCTTCTCCAGACCTTGCGAATAGATGAAGATCGGAATAACTTGCGTTAGTACCGACAGCAAACCTCTGAAACTATCAGTTAGCGGACACTAGTTGGTTTCCGATCCATAGCTGCGGTTTTATTCGGCGAAATCACTTGAAAAAAAAATCATTCAGCCGTACAGTCCTGCATCGTTTGATGGTGCACTTCCAGAACCACCCGGAAGAAGGGGATTTTTTCGGGAATGATCGAGGTTACAGCTGTGCAAAATGCGAAATGTTGTGAACACTTTCTGAGTAACTGCTTCCAAGTCATCGGGAGAGAATCGCCTGGAAGAACGCTGATTCGCATAGCGCAACTATCGAAATATAAACAAACTTTGACGTTTAACATTTTGTAGGCAACATTGCCGCTATAAATGCTGCCATAAATCTGAACGGATTGGGATCAAGCAAAATGGCTTTAGATAAATTCAATACAGTCTACAAGTTTTCTTCATAAAAGCCAATTCAAAACCATATGAATTTGTTAAGAATTTCTTGAAAGCAAAACAACTTTGTCACAAATGGCCCATGAAAATCAACTTTTATGCCTCCGCCATATTACAACTATTTTGTTTGTTTTTTACAATCTTCGATTTTCGATCTATTTTTCCTTGGATATAACTTTATTTTAGTTAATTTAGCATGAGAAATATTTAGAATGCAAAAATCATGAGAAACAAAAATCTCGGCTAAACTTAATGTTCGATCTGAAGAATATATTTTATTTCTTAATGTAAAATAATTAGTAAAATCGATGTTTTCCGTGTGCGGACTCAAGTTTTTCGATATTTTCACGTACATTTCACATCAAATTTTAAATGGCACTTAAAACTAGGCCACTTCATGAGACCTATTTTATAATTTTGGAGTTTTATACGATCAGTTTTTATTTTAATTATTTTGATAAGATCGGATGGTATTTATGAATCCTTTTTTATCTTGATTGTTGTTTTTCTAGTGAACTTAGTAAGTGGCTAGGGTAAATGGTTCGGATAATGCTTTTAATTGTTGCCGAATAGCTTTTATTGTAGCTTAAATATGGTTTTGAAATGGATTTCAATGCGTTTATCGTACAACCATTTTGCAGTAAATCAATCTTGAAGAGCTTCGAAAATACACCTTTCAGAACCTTCTCCAGGGTGGGCCAACAGATTCTAGCATCAATGAGGTTTTGGTGGATGCATCAATGGCAAAGCAGTCTTGACCAGGGGTTTATGAACGTTGTTTTATAGTAGCTTTGTAGTATTTCATAAAACTTTAAATGTTACTTGGGATATGCGCTACGTAAACTGCCATGGACGGATCCCTTCCGATTGCCTAGCTACGAAAGTCGTTTGCAACTGATCCATCTGGAGCGCCTGTCGGTCCGAAGAGATACAGCAAGGGCATTGCTAATTGCCCGGATACGGATGTTTTGCAAGGACGCACCGATTGCCCTGTCCTCCTTGAGCAAATTGACATCAATGTTCAACCCCGAGCCCTACGGAATAATTCAATGCTGCGCCTGCCCATACAGCGAACTAATTATAACACATTCAGCTCAATCGGTGGTTTACAGAGACTCTTCAATAGGGTCTCCGCACTATTTGACTTTGACCTGACTCGCCAGCTGCTTCGGCGGAGGTTTAGTTCGTTTTTTCTAGATAAGTTTAGTTTGTTTAGTAATGTTCCTTTTTTTGCGAGATGACTATCTATGTACTTATTGATGATTTGTTTTAGTACTTTTCATGTTTAGTTTAGGTTACATCATTGGGGCAAATAACGCCTGATGTTCGGTCATATAAATAAATAAATAAATAAATAAAAGAAAGCTCCGACATGGGGACATTAAGGCTGTTCTGAGAACTTCTTGAACAATCAGGGTAGACAACTTTAGGAAAGTTTAGAGAAATTTTAGAAAGTTCTAATAGTTTAGACTTGCTGGAATGTTTGAAGATATCGAAGAAATAGCGATAAATTGAGTGCAATTACATGAACTTTGAAAACAAATCAAATACTCCAGCAAACACTCCAGAAAAAAAAACTTCTTAGTTGATGTTCCGTTAATTTGATCGCCAAATAAACAAATTGTTTATATTTTATGAATGGCAATCGTAGTATGTTGATAATAAGTATTTTGATGTTTTATGGCGAGCAGACTAATTTCCTATGACAATTGACATCAAACTGAGCTTTCATTATTAACAGCAACATTTAATATAAATTTGCTATAATTTTGCTACCCGCCTTTGCTCGGGATGCCCATTCTCCGGGCCGGGAATGATTCCCCTTTTCGCAATATGCCAGCGAGAATTCGTTCAAAATTTATCACCTCTCTGCTGCAAGGAAGTGGAGCATTGCGTTGGTATTTAGTCAACGTTAGCCGTCCCTTGCTTAGTGGAAAATTGTACACGTGGAGATCATTACCACTCAAGAACGCATTCATGGGACACGTTGAGTCGGACAGCATAATTAGGTTTGATTGAACATCACACCACCCGGTAAGTAATTGTTGGAGACATCAACTCTTGGTAGACGATAAACCCTAATATTTCCCTTTCCGGAAGCGTAATTTCCTTGAACATTGAACCGAACAATAAGCTAATGGATCATTGTCATAGAAATAGAGAGTGAGAATGCCACCACAAAAACGACACCGTATGTCGAACGAAAAGACGAAAATTCTCCTCTTCCAGCCTAGGCCTGCCGGTAGCTCATATGCGAGAACATGCGATGTTTATGTGGCAGAATTCTCGTTCGCAAACAGTCAACCAGCTGGTTACGGTCACATACTCACAGAGTGGTCGCTATCTTCGGATGGTGTCACTGTTTGCCATTGCCGTCCTCGCAGACGTAGCCGTCGGCGTGTTAATAGAGCAATAGATTCAATAACATTCAGCCCGTAATTTATATTTATTATCCTGCTTCGTATCGCTTGACGGTGCTGGCTGGTGTCAATGATATATCACGGGACGGAGCAATGGCGGCCACGGAAATGGTGTGCCTCCAGGATGTGGGTGATAAACCGACCGGGATTAGGCAGCACATGTGCCGGAATAAATTTGACTGCCGGAGCTCATCTGAGGTCAAAGTTTGGGGAATTATTTTGCGATTCCGTGGCGAAACAACAAGCTGAGCCGTGCAGGATAAACGGATCGATTGTGATGTTTTGATCAAAATGATGGAAGGGTATCAAATTTTCTGTTGAATTATCCTTGAATTTCGCTCTTCTCAACGTTTCCTAACCAGTAGTGATGAAGGTAAAAATTGTTTTGAAAATTGATTAGATAAATAGCTACTGAATACACTTCAATACAGGTCGGACTCGATTATCCGGTAGCTCCATTATCCGGGGTTCGATTATTATTTCGTTTGAGGTGAAATGTTTTCTACGCTTGTTGAAGGTATTTTATTAATTGCTGTACTCAAAAGTGACATTCTTCGAGAATTATATTCGGAATTTGGACGCTGAACTCCACAGGAGTAACCTCTGGAAGATCCGTAACAACCGTAAAAGTGGTCAATTAATGAAATTGAGCTAGAGCATCGCGGCAATATGGCAAGTGAGAGCCTCAAGGTTTTCTTCCTAAACGCGAAGCTTACCGCTGCGAAAATATAAGTTTTGTTTTGGCACGGTTTGATTTTTCTAAAAATATTGGTAAAAGAAAAGTTAACATCCAAAGTGTTTTTATATTACTTCATACGCGAAGTTAACGATTTTCAAAGTTGGTTGGAAATGCTAACATGAAGCTTTAGTGTGATGATTTATTAGCTTTCTCTTTCGTTAATAATTCAGCTGCAAACACATTCCTTGATTCGTGTGCCGTTCTGAAGTTTAGATGAGGACCTCCTTTATCAAACTATGTGGCAGAAATAGCAAAATCTGTTTATAAAGCTGAGGCTAACAAAAGAGCAAGTCGAGTTGCGCAAAATGCCATAACCTTAAACTTCAAAGGATCCAGAACAAGATCCTTAGGAACTAGAAATTCTGAGATCCACATCCTGGCTGGAATTCAAACATTAGAAGAACGGAGAGTTTTCATCCTGGAAATTTAGTTGGGACATGTTCAGAAATGTAACTCTTTTGGAAAATCTTGGTTGCCCTGAAAAGGGCCGATGGTAGTACAGATGATGGGCCGATGGAAGATGATGATGACCTGTAGGCAGCTGGATCAGCAAATCGGACCGGACAATCCCATATTCTTCGGTTCAATGATTGGGCACTCGTAAGAGTCTCGGCCTGTCTGGTGCTGGACAGGGGTTGAACTGGAGTCTGTGACAGGTTGGAAGGCCACAGCGAGGGAAATCTTAACCTTGGTACGATGGATGGACTAAGTACATGTAAACATGGGCTACGTACTGGAAGACAGAACGTTATGAGCAAGTAGGATTACTGTGCTCTGGTTCGCAAAACGAATGCTGAACAGAAAACCTCTCCAGTTGTTCTTTACCGGGCCGGCTGGATGCGGTGAAATGTTTAGGCTCCATATCCTGATGGAAACATACAATTGCTTTAGCCAGCAACATAATGCACTAGATAACGCCTATGTCGCCTGCGCATTGACAGGAAAAGCTGCCGTGGCTTTAGGAGGAACAACTGTCCATTCGGCGTTCCACATAACCATGGATCGAAGGCATCATGGGCAGCTTCGGTTCGAACTCCTGCAATCGTTTGCCAACATCAAGCTTATAATAATCGATGAAATTAGCATGATTGGAGCAAACATGTTTAATACGGTCCACACATGGCTTCAAGGCTTCAGCTTACTCCGGAGAATGCGAGACTTGCTTTTAAATCCGCGAACAGCTCCATCGGTGATGTAGAACTATTATTATTATTTAGCTTTATTTAGGAGGCTTTCAGCCTTAGGCTGGTTCGCCTCCAATTTGATGTAGAACTATGGCAAACACTGAATTACTTCCCTTTGCACCAAGAAATGCGACAAACCGATGTTGAGTTTTCCTCAATACTCACATAGATTGGACATGGTGAGCGGTTGTCGGATGATGATACCAAGCTGGTGGAAAGTCGAATGGTGCATGGAGAATGTACCGAACGAAATACGGTTATACCCTCGCAATAACGCTGTTGAAGCGTATAATAATGATGCCTTGAGCAACCGTGGTGGATGGGATTGCACTGCCGAGGATGTAATCACCGGATACCAAGACGCCGCTGAGCTAGCCAGTACTCGTGCCAAATGGCACAAAATGAGTGTCGCTGAAACCTGAAACAGGGTGTCTTCTATACCTTCTACGATTGGTTGTTGGCATGTCATACATTATAACGACCAACGTAGAATTAGAGGACGGTCTTGTCAACGGAGCAATCGGCGAACTCAGGTACATTGAGCACACCGATGATAACCCCGAGCAGTCGGCGTGTCGCATGTGGTTCAAGTTTGATAACGACGCTGTTAATGCGAAGCTTCAGGTGAAATCCAGGCCGCTTGTATTTTCAAAACCTGGCGTACTGCAACAAGACTGGACGCCGATCTACAAGCGATTGGTCAACGTCAAGCTAAGCAGTGCCATTATAAGCAATTTCCCATCGTTAGTGCCTGTGCGATGACAATTCACAAGTCGCAAGGAGCTACTTTCGCGGAAATTGTTATCGATTATGACAAGAACCAGGAGCAGTAGTTGGTATACGTCGCCATGTCATGTGTGAGCTCAGTTCAGGGGCTCTACCTGACAAACTCCGCCAATTCATTCGTGTTTCATCACAGTAAGGGCAGCAACACCCCCAAGATGAATGAACTCCGTGATGAGATGCAACGGCTGGAAAACCACAAATTGGCGACGCTCAGTGACGAGTTGATCGCATTGCTCGATAACGACGATCACTCTGTTATAATGATGACCCTGGACATCCAGAGCCTGAATGCGCATTCCGAGGACGTGTCGACTGACCATGTCATGACCAGAAACGGCTTCTTGGCGCTGAGTGAGACATGGATGGACGGCAATGAGGCTTCGGAAATAACAGGTAAATGAATTATTTAAATTGTTGGACTTGGTTAGTAGGCCATGTTTCGAGAGCTAGAAAATCATGGCCCACCTATTTTGGGTATTTTATCATACACTTCATCTGCTGTGCCTTTCTAGTAGTAGTAGAAAAATTTTCAGGGTTTTTATGTTTCAACATTTGATTTAACATTTCAATTGGTTAGCGTTTGGCTCTTCATCTTTGTCCTAGTTAATTGATTATTCCAATATGATGATTGCGTTTAGCGCTAATTTACGGGATACCCTTTGGGGGATTGTTTTGGTTTGAATTTGTAAATTTGATAACCTACCTAATTGAGCAAATAACTACTTAAACTAGGTTGCCAAATCACGAATGATCTGGTGGTTTGATCGCAGACAGGCGACTCTGAACCTTTCCAGCGTGGAAGTCTTTCGCTCCTCGAGTGTTTGAAGACCGGCCAGGTGGTGAATCTCAGAATTACGAGTTCGCGCTGGACTGTTAAGGATCATTCAGAGGATCTTGTTTTGGATCCTCTGAAGCAGTGGTGGCACTTAGCACAACTCTCCCAGATTGGCATACCATACTCAATAGCCGGCAGAATGATTTGCTTGTGGACAGCAAGCTTGTTTTTGAGGGACAGGGTGGACTTCCTGTTTATCAGAGGGTAGAGCGACCTGATCAAGATGTTACACTTGGTGGATGTCTTGTCCACATGGGATCGGAATAGCAATTTGCTATCGAGGGTGAGACCAAGGTAGACTACTTCACTCGACCATTCAATGGAAGTGCTATCAAGATGGACCTTGACGTTAGCTGGTGGAACAAGCCGAGGTGAATTCGAGTGTGGAAACAGAATGGTTTGTGTTTTAGCTGCATTGATACAAATCTTCCAGCTCTTAAAATAGTCGGACAAAACATCCAGGCCTGATTGTAGTTTACTCGTCAGAGCACGGATCACTCGACCCTTATGGATGATGGAGGTGTCATCTGCAAACATAGACAGGATACCACCACCCGGCAGGGGAGGAACGTCTGACGTGAAAATGTTGAATAGGATAGGCCCAAGCAGGCTACCCTGAGGGACCCCTGCATCAACGTTGAACATATCAGAGGGGACATTGTTCAAGTAGACCTGGAATGATCTGCCCCACAAGTAGTTTTTGATGATCTTCACGAGGTAGATCGGAAAGTTGTATCGATGCAGCTTGTACACTAGACCATCATGCCAAACATTGTCGAACGCCTTCTCGACATCCAACAATGCCATGGCAGATGTATTGGAAACAAACTTGTTCCACTTGATGATGTTAGTAACCCGTGCGAATTGGTGGATGGTAGAGTGGCCTTTCCTAAACCCGAATTGCTCTTTAAGAAAGATGTTGTTGTCATTTGAAAACACCAGCAGACGGCTGAGTATCAACTTTTCGAATAGCCTCGAGATGGAGGACAAGAGGCTGATGGGGCGATAGCTTTTGGCACTGCACTGGTAGGATCTTTGCCAGACTTGTGTATTGGAATCACTTTGGCTAACCTCCAGCATGCAGGGAAGTAGCCAAGCTCCAAACATTTGTTGAAGATAACCGTAAGATGGTTGAAGAAGTCAATACTGAAGTTTTTCAACTCGAGGTTGACTACACCATCCATACCCACAGCCTTCATGTTTTTAGTACTTCTAATAGCTGCTATCACCTCATCAGCCGATATTCTACTATGATCATGCACTACTACGGGGGTGTCAGCGACTCAAGTCATTGCCTCCTGTGCGGCAGGCCCAATAGGGCTCACCATGGTTTGACCAAGATTATGTGAAATTACAAAATGTTGGCCAAGAGCATTGACCTTTTCACTGGGGTTATGAGTAGGGTAGGGTCTATGTTCTGGTCAACAGACGAAAGCGGACGGATCGATCTCGACTTATTTTTAAAATTTTTGGTCATCTTCCAAAATGGTTTTGCCTTTCTACACTATATTATGCGTTTTATAGAAACAGCCGGTAGAATATTAGTGTCCACCCAGGTAAAGCTCCTACCCTTTTTAGTTTTTCTCGTTAAACTCCTTTTCTCAACAAGTTGGTAAATCTTTGCCTTTAGCAGAAAGACCCTTAACACTTTTTTCGGCGAATTTCGAGGGGGATGAAGGTCTCAGATTTATTCACACGTTGCCAAAACTAACTCTAAAGTTCGATTAATCGATTCATAGTCGGTTAAATCCATTTTATCGATTATATCCGATATAATCTAGCTTAAATCTCTTAAAACGGATAATATCTGTTTGTATCGTTCACATCTCTGTTATCGGATCACATCTCTATAATTATCATGACAAGTAACGGTGACAGCCGTTTGTTTATAAGAAAGGCACATCGCATAAATCTTGACCAACAATACAATAAGGCGAATAAGCTGCCTTGCCTTGCCAAAAGCTTGAATAAGCTGCCTTGCCTTGCCAAAAGAACAACACCATCATGTAGAGGAAATTCTCTGCTATTCAATAGTTGTGTTCGATTGGTTAGGTGAGATTCGATTTTCGAGTTAAGGTAATTACAATTTGTTTGATCCACCCTTCTGTATTGTTGGTCGAGCTCGAAAATCTTCATTCTAAAACAAATCTAAACATATAGCTGGAAGTAGTGCATAACAGTTTTTGTAAACAATGACTTCTCTTGATGATTACTAGGAAATCAAGACACGGCCACACAAACTAACATAACCATCATGTAAAGGAAGCCTTCTAGAAATATTTAAAAAAGAGGAACTGCATTCATCTTTGCCTTGGGTATAGTCGCTTCGAGATCATGGACTACCATTTGGACAACCCTGGCATCCGGTGAACATAAGCATTAGACTGATGCAAAATTTGAAATTTTCGCTCCACAGTGCTCAAACGGTTTCAAATCAGGTCCTGATTAGCCTCCCAAAATATAAACTCATTTGGTAAGAGACTGACTTGGCACAAACTATTCGAAGTTTGTATGGAAATTACTATGAGAAAACCAAACTTTTTGTTCATTGTCTACTACCCATTTTCCATATTGCTTTTTCGAAAAGTTCTACCACTATTATTATGGGAATTTTTCTAAGCTACAACTTTGCGCAAAATCGTTTTTCAGCCAAATATCAAATTAAATAGTTATTAATTGTTTAAGAGATTGATAATCTTATGGTATGATCAAGCAGCTGTTCTGTAAGCAACACTGTATTCTGCAGTGTAACATAGTAGCCATGATATTTGTGATCTATTATTCTCACCAGAAACACCAATGTTGCCTGCTGAACAGTTGAATGAGCATAATCATAAGACATCAGTGACTTGAATCATAAATAACTTTTGTTCCTTACATTTGATTGAAAAGTGGTTTTGAACAAAGTTGTAGCTGGAAAAATTTTCTACAATCACTGCTATCATTTTCAAAAGCATAGAGATGTGGTGAATTGTTAGATACATATGAACAAAAATATAAGTTTTCCTATAGTAATTCCCATATAAACTTGAAATGG
The DNA here is from genome assembly GCF_037179485.1 of Ochlerotatus camptorhynchus. Lineage (NCBI taxonomy): Eukaryota > Metazoa > Arthropoda > Insecta > Diptera > Culicidae > Ochlerotatus > Ochlerotatus camptorhynchus. The sequence continues at coordinate 174,741 of NW_027040640.1, forward strand.
TTTGTGCAAAGTCAGTTTCTTACTCAAGTAGTTTTAATTTTGGGAGGCTAAGCAGGACCCAATTTGGAACCGTTTAAGCACTGTGGAGCGAAAATTTCAAATTTTGCATCAGTCTAATAAGCATCGACACGGCATTTATGATTTGGTCATGTTTGGCCATCAATGCCGGTAGTCAATTAGGTCACCAACCCTTCGTTGCTTCCAGAGTTGGAACTTGAAGCTTGAAGGGTTTTAAGCAATCACAAAAGGGGTTGTTCATTAACTACGTAGACATTTTCTTGGGATTCTTGACCCCCCCTCCCCCTGCGTAGACAATTGTCCATACACAATTTTTAAAATCTGTTTGGGCCGTGGAAAAGTGTCAGCCCCTAAACTGTCTACGTGGTTTATGAACAGCCCCAAAGCAGGTGCTCGGTTCACATCAAACTACGCACTAAAAATAATATCAGCATAATGCTCGATAATTCTAACACATTTAAGTATCGATGAATAGTGAATGCAATTGGATAATATTGAAAGGCACGCGTTAATTCATAATGAATCGAATTTATCCAAAATAAATTTGGGAAAATCAAACAAATTTTATTGAAATTCGTTAAAAGAAATGTAGAACAGATAACTTTCGTCTCCCTTTTAATCATTATCTCTACTGCAGGACGTCGCTCGAAAAATTGAAAATTCAATAAATATTTAATCGAATAGCTGGAAAAATCGTTTCGATTAATTGTTAATCGAATAACTGGACTTTTAGGCATCCCTAGAAAATAGTGTAATTTCATGTTTTTTGGTGGTCCTTCGAAAATATTGAACAGCAAAATTGCAACCAGCAAGTGTAAACCAAGAACCAAAAGCGGTGCCATGCTAATTGTTATTGCTATGACGACGACTAAATTAAGGGGCTTAGAAGCAGAGGGGTGTAAGTCAATTCTCTTCATCGATGACCATGGCTTCACTAACCTATTTAGCACTATTTCTGCTATGCTTTTCTATCATCCAGACCAAGACGCCTCCACGAGTCATATGATCACAAAAGACTGCCAGCTGAAACATGGACACAGCTGGTTGGCGTAGCCTGGGCAATGTTGTCAATCCGACAATAGCAGAGTGAGGAGGTGTGACGCGAACACTGGCGCGGTAACCATAGCACGGTGATAGAGGAAATGCTTCGCCAACCCGAGCGTCTGTTCACCATGGAGGTGCGGGTCAAACAGCGTCTGACCGGCATCCAGCGGCTGAATAAGAAATGCTCTTCCCCGGAAGCTACACCTAAGATGGCAGCCCCATCACGGCGGATAGGAGACCTTAGGCCAACCACCTACTGTCTCTGAAACCTTTACAATTGTTACAGAAACCAACAGAGAAAGACATCGAACTGATATAACGGCAACGACTTTTAGCGCAAAACAACGGACACGAATTGGATCATGGAATGTGTTGACGTTAGCCCAGCAGGGTTAACTGGCACAACTCGCCAACGAGGCGCGACGCATGAAGCTAGAAATCCTGGGACTGAGTGAAGTTCGTTGGCCAAACTTTGGAGAACACAAACTGCCGTCGGGACAGGTACTACTATACTCTGGTATTCGAGGTGAAAACGCTCCCCGCCATCGTGGAGTTGGTCTCCTACTTAGCGTCCAGGCAAGTGCTGCGCTCATTATGTGGGAGCCTGTTAATGAGAGGATAATCGTTGCCAGATTTAGAACACGGGTTCGTAACCTTTACCATAATCCAATGTTATGCGCCAACCGATGCTGCCGAGCTACAGGACAAGGAGAATTTTTACAGTCAACTGAATGCCGTCGTGGATAAGGTTCCAAAGGGTGACATCAAAATCTACACTGGCGACTTCAATGCGAAGATCGGCTCCGACAACACGGACTATGAGCGTGTCATGGGACGCCATGGTCTCGGCGAAATGAGCGAGAACGGTGAGCTGTTTGCAGAATTTTGTGGCAATAACGACATGGTGATCGGGGGATTATGCGTGGAGTGCGTTCTTTTGTACGTACGAGCTAGAAGAGCGTTATCAGTGATTGCGGTGGTTCAAGGAAAATTAAATAAAGCATTTCTGAAAACATGACGCTGCAAAGTCTCTAGGCCAATCGGGTGAGATCTTTCCATTTTATCTATTTATATTTTATTTTTTGTCACTGATTTATCAAATGCTCTATATTGACGAATAGAGTTGCCAAATCATTCACCCTCCCACTAACACAACTCTTTGCTTCCTGTGACACCTATGAAGGTAGTATGGGTTCCCTGCACCTTCTTAAGTAGATGTTGGATTAACTTTCCCTCCCTTCCCCTGCGATTGTAAGGATGTGGCCAGGTGTATAATGCGGTGCTTGTATTGTAGATTTTATTTTTGTGTGGGGAAAATCACGAATCCCAAGTGATATTTTCTGCGTCAACACTCGATATTTTCTGCAAAACGTATTAGTTGACCATTATATAGCCACCCACGATTTGTACAATCGCATATGCTATGCTATGCTATGCTATGCTATGCTTTTCTATCATCCAGACCAACAAACGTATCAATAAATGTGTTTTCCGTCGAGTTATTAACGAGACAGTAAGTCGATGAAGAGAAGCAATCAAAATCACTTGCACCCCTGCTTCGAAGTTTGGTTACAATATTGCATCTCTGGAGAGCATTTTGTGTGGCGATAAGCGATGAGTGTGCAAAATGTTACGCAATTGCATCCTCCCTATTCGCACACGCCCGAAGATCGGAGGCGAATGCCACTTCGACTTGTTTCGTCTAGTAACGACTCACTGATGACAGTGTTGGGGAAGCAGCAATGCTACATGGACGTGTTTCGTGTAGAAACAATTCTCTGATGACTGTGTTGGGGATGCAGCTTATGCATGCACTTAATTGGTGGATTTGTTAGTTATTTCGACGCTTTTGGACAATGGCTGACATTTACCACTTTTTAAATAGTTTCTTGTTGAAAATCGGCAGTTGTAGAGATATTTCTGTTCGATTGGTGATAAAATTATTGAAATTGGTCCAGGGGTAGCTGAGTTATCAACGTTCAAAATCTTTCATAATTACGTTACATGTTCCATTTTCGGTTTTCATAAAGTGAAATCCCTTGTATAAATCACAGACGCAGTCCTACGTCAAAATGATTTCAATCAGTTTTGATCAATTTTATCAATTGGAATGGATAGAGCAGCATGCAGCACATAAATGTGAACAAACAAATACGTAAATATGTGTGCGTGATGCTTTAAAATTTCTAGTAGATGCAAAGACACTGCTTAGATTGACGAGGATACGTAAATTCTCCCATATAAAAATGATTTTCTGTCTGTTTGTCTGTCTGTATGACCCTTTTAGACTCGGAAACTACTGAACCGGTCGGCGTGAAAATTTGTATGCAGCAGTTTTTGGGGCCGGGAAAGGTTCTTATGATGGTTCGAGAAGGGGGTTAGAAGAGGGGGGGCTCGCATACAAATGAAGCAGAAATTTCTGCATAACTAGAGAACTAATCAAGCAAATTTCGATTCTGTTTAGAAAGATACGATGGTGGTTTGGGTAGTTAATTTCAAATGGCGTTGTCTATAACATGTCACAAAAATCAATACAATATTCATGTATAATTTATGTGATCTTACCAAGTAGAAAATACGATATTTTTACGAGCACCAAAGTGATACGCCGATATACGCGGCTGCCGCCAGCCAAAGTTAACAGCGTCACGCCGCCGCCGCCGAGGCTAAAACAGCTTCTACGCCGCCGCCGCCGATTAAATTACCGGCGCACAGGTCTAATTATAATCTTACTTTTGCTGCACTGCAGCAAGCATTATAGTTTCTGAGTTCGTGCCATCAAAAATTCGAAGTAGCGAGGTAAATCTGAAATGGTAACGGTCGTTTTTGGATTATATCAATCTTGTTCTTAATCGCCCGTAATTATTTAATGCATTTATTTCTCCATTTTGGATTATTCGATTTTTATTTTTGTGTTCGATTATTTGAACTAATCGTACGATGAACCAAAATACCTCCTTTCGCAGTAGTTTTAATTTTTAAATTTAACTAGCAGTTAAATTGCTATGTAACTATGTAAATCGTTGACTTCACGTAGAAGTAATACTAAAAACATATAGTCAAAGTACATAACTCTGGATGGGAGCATACCATCAATTACTGTCAATGGTCGAAAGGTACAGTAGCAGCACCTACCCCACCCGTGTTCCCTCGAGATCGTCAAGTCGACGATGACAGGAGCACATATCGTGGTAGGGGTAAACAATAGTTGCAATTTCCAAACCTACGACTGGATGCCTTCCTTCAAATAACAACTGAAGTGCGGTAAAAAATCGGTAGAACTGTTTCAAACACACAGTTGGTACTTGAGCGGGTCGGTTTTCATCTCTTTTTGCCAGTGGTGGCGGGGGGGACACCCCTCACCATCCCTCTCCAAAGGGGGAGTTTGGTAAAGAGAGATGAAAAAACCGATTTGTACCTTCCTTAAAAGTTGTCCTAGCTCGCTTTTCTAATATCTATATACAATCTTCACACTGCCGTACTCTAACGGAACTATCAACTCTATGCTTTCATCTACTCCATCTATCGTATAAAAATTACCACTACAGTCTGTTATTTGAAATTAGCATCTTCAACTAAACCACTGCAACTAATGTATATCTAGATAATACAAAGGATTGAGCACGCCTCGATTTGCTATGACATTTGTTGCAATTTTAGAGCATGAATTTTCCTTTCCTTACACTAAGGTGGAGTAAGCTTTCCGACTAATGTAGCAACTAAATGAAATGATTCAATGGACTGAAAAACTTGCCGATTCAAATATAAACAACTTTTCCTGTTGATTCAATGTTTCCATGCTCTATGCCATCCCCAACGGTCCTGCTTTCAGTTCCGAACGGAGGAAAAAAGTGCAAATCGATTTAACTACTCCGTCATCGTGCATAATGGCATTTATATTCTCCAGTTGGAGACCATCCGTACCGGGAATCCTATATTGACCATCAATCGCTATTCAAAAGCATACCGGACTTGGCTTCGAACGTCGTCATCGTCTTCGCCTCGCTGATAACACATAAACTTAATTGCATAGAAATGATTTAATACTCATTCCGATCACGTGGCCATCGAGTGAGTAGTGCACTATTTCCAGAGAGAGATAGTTATATCACCGACAAACCGACATGAAACTTAAACTTAACTCTTGATCAAGAATCCATAACGGCCGATTCAAATGTGCAGCGATCCCATCTGTCAAAACCAAAGAAATGGTTTATCGAGATAAAAATAATCAACTCATAAATTTTGTACGCGAGTTTGTGGCTTGAATAAATATAAATAAAGATTTTCCGAAGATGTCAGTTTTGTGCATTGATTAGAAATTTGTTTGTAATTTGTATGACCATTCATGTCGGTTTGTCGGTGGTTATATCCTATCGCCACCCGTCGTTGGCTTCGCGATTCGATGGACTTCCACTAGCTGCGGAGAAAACATTCGCGTGTTTGTCATCCACGAGTTCGCTCGATTGTTTGTTTGTGATTTTCTTACAATTTCCCAGAGTGCACGCTGCTGCTGTAACTGTGTCTGCGAGCACTGTCTTACACAATGCAGGCGACCTACTTCTTTGCTCGGACTATTTATTTACGATCCGATTCGATTCGCTTGATGGACGGTGTCGGTTTGCTGCACCGGATGCTGGGAATTGAGATCCAATCAAATCGTGATCCGGACTGCAATCAACAACCATCAAGCTGCGTTGGCATGGGAGGAATCGGTGGATTGAAGCAGTCGATAGTTAATGAATCTGAAGGGTTCAATACTAATGTCAAATTCAAGAAAGGGGAGATTAAAGAGACTGAATTGGGTAAAGAGGCGATATCTTATCCATTTGACAGGTCTTCTGCTCGATTGGAATAACTTTTCCTGTGACTTTGACAGATAATCGATGATTCCAATTTTGACATGTCGTCTCTTTATAAATTCAACCTCTTTAGGGGAGATGTACGCTGAGCGAGGGGAGAACGTGGATATACATTTTAGTGTACATATATAAAACAACATTAAATGGGGTGCTACGATCAAAATTTGGTCGACTTAAACTTTATGCATTTCTTTTAATCCAGCATTTAAGGCTGTGAGCCATTTGCCGAGTTAAATTTAACTCGTGATTAAAAGTGACATTTCGAAAGTTATTTTCTATGTTCGAAAATCCCTGTGCTGGCGATCAACCAGTTTTCGCGAAGAACTTAGCCTAGATTGTCAAAATTTAGCTTCTTGTCTGTCAGAAGTAACCACGCTCGGATAGCAGGGTTAATCGATAACTTTCCAATAATTTCCTTCATTTTGTAAATGTTTGCGTGCAGAATGGTACCTCTATTTTTAATTGTGACGTTTGCTCTTCAGATATGAAAATGGCGTCCAAGCGAGAGGAGCAACGCAACAAAATTTTGAACGCGCATTGCGAAATTCTGAACTAGTCGCCCGCCGAGCTAGTGAAATCGTTAAAAGTGGCCAAATCAACGGAAAGGGAAAGGTGGCAGTCATTTTCAAGCATATGAAACTGTCGAGGTTTGCTATGAAATATTTGGTTTGGCAGGCTATCTGTACTTGTGGCTTGAAAAGCGACATTTTCATTGCAACCGGGACCGTCAACCTGGAAAAACGTCTTTCCTGAAGCAACACGATTGTTCCGTGCTGTTTTGGCCGGATTTGGCCTCCTGCCATTATGAAAAAAAAAAGGTTATGAAGTGGTATGCCACCATCAACGTGCAGATGGTGCCCAAGGGCAAGAACCCTCCCAACACGCCAGAGCTCAACTCAACCGAAAAAAAAATTAGGACCATATTCAAGTGCAATCTGAAGAAGACCTTAAGAACTGTTGGAAGCGAGAAGCAGTTTAAAGCCAACTGTTCAACGAAAGGCCTGGCAATTTAGATTCGTTCCAGTGGAAGCTTAGCTGAATAGTTTTGACGTAAAACTACGTCTGTGATTTCTATATGAGGGTACACTTTGTGAAAACGAAAAGTGGAACATGTTACAAAATTATGAAAGATTTTGAACGTTAAAAACTCAGCTGCCCCTGGACCAATTCCAATAATCTTATCTTCAATCGATCAGATATATTTCTACGCATCTGTTAAATTTAAGACGTTATCATTTTTCAAAATGTCACTATTGTGCAACTGTTGCTTTGATAATTACAATTATCACCAATTGCCTGCGAAAAGCGATTTCCCTAACACAGATATCAAAAGTGAATTCCATCCGGTCTCACCAAACGGTGTTTATTCAATCACTTCGTGGTAAGTGGTGGTGTTCTCCCCTACACAACGAAAGGCTCCCCGCAAGCAGCTAGCTACCGAGCCTGACCTCAACCGCTGATCGGATTCAGTTCCAATCACTGTGTGTGGTGGTGTCCGGTCGTCGGCTGAACATTGTTCTCCAGTACACAACGAAAGGCACCTGCGAGCCGTAGCCCACACGAGCATTCATAGAAGGAGGAAGAAGCTACACCGCTATTGATCGGAATCAGTAGCTCTTCGTAAGATTCTGTGGGCCGTCAATGTCAAGCGCGACATACTAAAGAGTATAAACAGACAGAACCCCGCTCAAATTCCTATTCCTACACAAAACACGAGCTAATGCTGCAGTTAACAAATAAGATTTATTATATAAGACCACGTAGTCCTACGTAACCATTGCGTACAACCCCATAGGGCTATCCTTTGTAGTTTTTTAGTATTTCATTCTAATAGAACTTGAAGAAGAAAATAAATTGAATTTTTTTAATAAAACAAAATCAATTTACACGCATTATTGTTTGGTCAAATTTTTATCGTAACACCCTTAAGTCTATTGGAAAAATATAAATTTTGAAAATGTACACAATACAATACACTACAAATTATTGGTGATCCTCTTTTTGCTGGTCAGGAAAAATATGAACTTTTCGCACAGCACCGTAATCTTATCGGTCAGCTCGTATCCCAGCAACCAGGTCTGCAGCGAAGTGGATTTGCTGTTGCTGGTTTCCTCGTCTACACCAGCCGCCGAATGCAATCCTCCTTCTGCAGTGAATCATCATGGGAAAACTCTGGTTCCTTCCAGTTGGCGTAGAGGCGTTTTATTCGTCGGTAGAAGGAATCCTTATCGTGCATGATATTCGACATTTTCGGGGCCGTTCAATTATCACATCCAACGGTTTTCGACAGGGATGCCATTCTCCCCAGTGTAAGCAGGGTGATGAGTTGAAAAGACACCTCGCACTATAACAAAAGCAAACTCACCCGAGAGCAGGCTTTCAAATAGTACAGCCTCCTTGCGACAGTTTGTTTATACATGAATTGACTGTTGCTTTGTGTGCTTTACTACCGCTTGCTACCGTACGTTCAGATCTGAATTCGAAGTGTATTGGCAACAGCGCACGCACGAACGAATGAAAGCTGTATTAGAACAGTCGCATCTATACCCGCTTTGCTAAAATCATCGTGCTTGGAACGTAGTGAACCGAATGGGCTGTATTTATACATTTCCAGGTTCCAGGTTCTCAATGTTTCTGTCGTCATAACAGCCTTCACAAACCGACGACATCCCTCAGCTTACCCAAGTAACTGTCACGAAAAGGCTGTCACGAGACGTTATATACAACTGATATACGGCAGTGGAGTATGGAAGAAACCCAGAATAATGATCCCGAACAGATATGTCGGCCCGATGTCGGATCAATGTAAGGTCAATTTATGGTCGACGTCGGCCAAATGTCAGGTCGATGTCGGGTAAATTCTGTGTTTATGTCGGGTCAATGTCGGGCCAACATCGGGTTGGGGTTTGGTAGAAGTCAGGTTGGTGTCGGGTAGGCTTATATTTTTCGCCGGAGATCGCGCGTTTTAAAAAAAATATCGGGTGAAAATTTTGCAATGGGCAGCACGAACGTGATAGCAACCGAACGAGCTCCTTCGCCACACTGGTAGTGTAGTAGCAGTCTTACGACATACAAACAAAATTTCAAAGACAGCAGCAACAAATCGGCAGTTTGACGGACTGCTTGTTGTATGTACGAAGAACGTTACGAATGACCATCCGAGGCTGTCATAGCCGAACGAACAAAATATATGACTAAGAACGAGCTGTCGTGTACTGCACAAGACGGCAACGTTGCATGTCGTATAACAGCCTCACTGTGGGCTGTCGCTTATAGCTCAATCTCAAGGCTGTCGTAGAAAAAAGAATGCGACAGCCGTTGGAATACTGTCATGAGGCGGTACTTTTGGTATGCCTGCCCGAGAGATCTCTATTTTGTTTTCAGTTTCTATCGCTTCTCCCACTTCGCAAACAAATACAGTTTCTGATCTCGCACCTCCACCAGTCCAACACACCGGAGCGTATGAGTGATCACTAGGGAGCACCGTAGAGCGTTCGTTTGTTTCACCGGGGAGAATCACCGGGGTGAAGACTTTGGTTGTTAATTTGTTGCTAAGAGGAAGAGGAGACAACTGACTTCTTACTCTTTTATCTCTATTTCTATCTGACGCATTTCAAATCGGCCAATGACGAGCTGGTTCGCGTTTGACAGAAAAGTGATTCGTTTTCGCCCCCGTATTGTCTTCTCTTCCTCATAGGTTTGTTGCATACAAAGATTTCTTAAAGGTTACTTTTTCTATTAACGTACAGTAGTCAATTATTTTAAAATTTGGTGTCCACATTTTCGAAATGCGAATACAGGAAGTGCATCAGCGCACCATTTTTGAAATTTGCTTCAGTTTAGTCGACAGACAGACATGGGACTGAGATCGATTAGGATCACAGCGGGAATGGGATGTACAACGGTGTGCTAACGCTGAAGCTGCCCAAAGGAGTGGGATCGTTGGTTTTGCGGACGACATCGTTTTGACGGTAACAGGCGAGACGCTGGAAGAAGTGGAAGTGCTGGCGACCAAGGCGATCGACATGATTGGTAACTGGATGTAAGGAGCGAAGCTGCAGATAGTCCATCATAAAACGGGAGTTCTATTGGACAGTAACTGTAAAGTGGTACAGCGGGAAGATATCACCGTCCGGGGCATGCCGTAACCTCAAAGTGGAAGACAGCGAGTGCTACAGGCGGAGGGAAGCCGGAAGACTACGGAAGATGTGAGAGCGGAGTCGTTGGCAAAGTGGCAACAGGAGTGGAACACGGCAGAGAACGGTAGATGGACACGTAGACTAATAAAGAGATGAACCAGCCTCTGGCTGAAAGTCTCGCTATTAAAGATAACCTAACCTAACCACGTAGACTAATACAGATTTTTTTCGACCTGGGTGAACAGAAATCACGGAGACGTCAAATTCCACCTAACGCAGTTTTTGTCTGGCCGCGGCTGCTTCAGGAAGTATCTGCATCGGTTCGGACACGCAGTGTCACCCCTCTGTTCGGAGTGTGGCAACGTGGATGAAACGCCGGAGCATGTGTTCTTCGACTGTCCAAGGTTCGAGGCAGTTTTGTGAAGGGAGATGCCCGTCCTTAACGTGGAGAATGTCGTCGATGAAATGTGTCGAGAGGAAGGCACTTGGAATGCCGTCAGCAGCTGCAGCGAAAATGGAGAGAGGAGCAGCGATCTAGCCACACCAGAACACCCGATTAATATTGACGAGATGCCGCTTCAAGTTGAATACCGTGACCACTTTTAATGTTTTTCCATTTGCCCTGCAAAGCACAACATTCACAACCACCTTTTCGGTACCGTCCTCAAACCGCACTAAACTCTGCAACAGCATAGTAAATTTTTTTCGCCCCTCCCTAGCTCAAAACCTAGCTACGTTTCTTGTCTTTGTATACGTTTTTCAGCTATTTTATTGAAATTTTCACTCACTCACGTCAAGCTTTGCCGGAATCTTTCGAGAAACAATAACGCATTTGCGCTGCCATCTTTCTCACGGAAGTGAGTGTATAAACAGACAAAAAGTGAACTGTCAACATTCTCACTCTCTCGTGCTGTGTCTAAAAATCTCTCCAGTGGTGCCTGGTAAAATATCCGAGGAGACAAGCAGAGATTCACCCCAGAGAATGATAACTCTTGCACCCGGGTGATTCTCCCCAGATAATTTTCAACTCTGGTTTTCGATACAAGGACACTTCCGGTTGCTCTCCGGCTTGCTTTTGGTGCAATTTCAAAAAACCAAAATCGACCACGTTACGAAAAGTGGTCAGGTTTTGACCACTTATAATTCTGTCAATGGTGGATGGATTTTAAGTCTATACAAGCCAATCGATTGGAAATTTTTCTATAAATCTGCTAAAATGAACACTTCGCTATTGAAAATCACACAAATGTCCAACTGTTGCAATGACCTATTGCCTCCAAAAAGCGCTTTCCCTAACACAGATTTCAAAATCGAATTCGATCCGGTCTCGCCGAACGGTGCTTATTCAATCGCTGTTTGTGGTGGTGTCCGTTCGGTCGTCATCATCATCATCAGCAGCAGCACTGCTTTCTATACGTGGCGTTGAGCATTGTTCTCCAGTACACAACGAAAGGCTGCCCGCAAGCAGCGAGCTGCAGCCCACATGAGCGTTCATTCACCGAAGAAGATGGCAGAAGCCGCACCGCTACTGGTCGGATTCAGTAGCTCATCGTGAGTTACAGTTCGCCAGTCTCATCTGCGTTGAACACCCTAATAGCTCAGCATTACTCAACCATCATGACAAAACGGTTCTTTTCGGGACCGCCATAAATTTGTTAAAGAGTATTATCTTGACATTTGTTACGGTCATCAATCGAATGTTAGTTCCCATAAGTTTAAATCTAACATACCATGTATTTTTGAGGCAACATTGGGGGTAAAATTTAAATTCCAAAGTCGAAAAAAGCATGAAAGTGGTGTGATTTTGATTCTGAGATGATGGATTTTAATTCTTAATACGTCAATCGATAGGAAATTTTTCTACAAATCTGTTAAAATTAAGATAGCCGGAGACGAACCAGCGTTCGACTGAAAGTCTCCTCAATAAAGATAACTAACTAACTAACTAAAATTAAGACTTTATCAATTTTCAAAAGGTCACTGTTGAAAATTGCACGAATGTGCAACTGTTGCTATGATAATTAAAGTTATCACCGATTGCCTGCGGAAAGCGCTTTCCTTAACACAGATTTCAAGAGTTCTCAATTCACCGAAGAAGGAGGAAGAAGCCACACCGCTACTGATCGGATTCAGTTGCTCATCGTGAGCCGCTGTGGGCCATCTATGTCAAGCACGTCACCCTCGTTCCAAACAACATACCTACAGCTCGTCAGCCTCATCCGTGTAGTAATAGCGCAGCATTACTCAACCATCACGACATAATGGTTCTTTTGAGGACCACCATAAATTATTATTGTTTAAGAATTAATTTTTATTGAACGTTCGCTCGCCTTGCTGCCAGCCACATCACCCCCAAAGCTCTTTGATTATGTACCTAGAAACTAAACGTTTGTGGTCAAATGCGTAACATGGTTCATAAAAATCCTCGCAGTGACCGAATACAACACGACCTTGTAAAATAACCGGAAACACTTAGATTTAAGGACGTTAGAAAATAGCTTGAATTTATATGATTGATCATGAATATCTCGCGATTGGAAAATTTTAGCAAGAAATTCCTCCAATCATTTTTCGCTTTTTTTTAATATCTATTAAATAAACCAAAAATTCCGTGCGTTTTGTGCACGAAAATGCGTAATTTTGTCTTCAAAAAAACGAGGCGTTTCCGTTATGGGAAAAAGTGGCTTCCCTTACACATTCGCCGAATATTGATATCGAGCAGGTAATCCTACGTAAAATTTACGGTTGGGTCTTGGATACAACCTCTTACTATTTTTCTCTCTGTGGTGTCCTGTTGCCGTCCGGGCTGAGACCGCTTATGGTCCATCTCGCCAGCATTCCTCCTTTGTTGTCGCTAGACCGATGTTAGCCTGGCGTTTGCAAACCAAAACATTCAAGCTGTCAAAAATACAAGGCTATTACAATAGGCGCGGATTTCGAGAATTTTACGAATTTGTCGCGAATTTGAACTTTCAGTCGTGAAAATCACGGAAACAACAATCACGGAAGGGGACTGATGTGCTGTCACAAAAATTGTGGAATTCACCTTTTCGTCCTGGATTATTTTGCTGTCATCAATTTTGTAGTTCATTTGACTCTCAATTTTTTGCCGGTTCAAGCCAGACACCCTGCAAATAATCGAGAAATGATCTCAATTCCATAAGTCACACCAGATTTATACGGAAATTCTCTGGGGTCTGTCCAATGTGAGACATTTTCGTGGTTTTTTAATTCCAATATGAACATAACATTTTTCGTTATCAAATCATAAACGAATTGTATATATGCGAGTAATTGCCTTGTATACCGGATATTCTAGGTTCTGTTAATCGTCCTGGAGTTCAGTTGATTTGTTCTACATGTCAAATAATAGCAATAATGTATGTAGTATCGAAATATGTCCAAAGAGATTCAAGATGTTATTGGTTTTGAAATCATTCTTGAGATCAGATTAGATCATCCAAGACTAATTCAATATCTGTAGTATCGGAATGTGCCCAAGCAAATTTGCAGTGACTATGTGGATCATGCCAAACTATTTCCGTGGATGCCAAATGTTCTAGGATTCCCAAATCGATATTTTAATGCTACCAATATTATCCCAATCTTTGTTGATCTAGTAAACAGATCATCTGAATTGCAGGACGATTTGGAGAACCTAGATCGTCTTGTATACGTGGAAATAATTAAATATTATCTATATAGACAGCTGGCAAATGACTGGGATAATGCGCACCACCGGTACTTCGCGCACTTGAAGGTTATAAAATAGACCCGTAACGCAAGTGAAAGTGGTCCTTACCCTCTTGCCCAGCAGCTCCTATCCCGTCCTCCCCGCAGCGCCGGCTGGGGTACGAGTAACCTTAGGGAAGATCGGGTAACTGACCCCGGTGGGAACTTTGGTCGTATGCTGACAGGGAAGGGGGAGCTGCATCCTTTTCGGAGGATGTGGCTTACAAAACCCGAGCGACTGTTCTCCATGTTAGGGGCGCCTCAAACAGTGTCTGACTGGCTTTCAGTGGCTGAATAGGAAATGCTTCTCCCCGAAAGCTATACCCTAGATAGCAGTCCCATTACGGCGGATAGGAGACCTTAGGCCAACCACCTACTGTCTCCGAAACCTTCAAATTGTTACAGAAACCTATTGTGAAAGATTACGAAGTGATTTTATGGCAACGGCTTTTAGCGCTAAACAACGGACAAGAATTGAAACATGGAATGTACTGACGCTAGCCCAACAGGGTAAACTGGCACAACTCGCCAGTGAGACCTATCGTATGAAGCTAGAAATCCTGGGACTTAGTGAGGTCCGCTGGCCGAACTTTGGAGAACACAAGCTGCCTTCGGGACAGGTACTTTTATATTCTGGTATGCGAGGTGAAAACGCGACGTTATGCGCCAACCGATGCTGCCGAATTGTAGGACAAAGAGAACTTTTACTGTCAACTGAATGCTGTCGTGGATAAGACTCCAAGAGGTGATATCAAGATCTACACAGGCAACTTCAATGCGGCTCCGACAACTCGGACTATGAGCGCATTATGGGACGCCATGGTCTCGGAGATATGAGCTAGAACGGCGAGCTGCTTGCAGAATTTTGTGGCAACAACGACATGCTGATCGGGGGTTCGCTCTTCCCCCATCGCCCAGTGCATAAAGTCACATGGGTCTCCCGTGATGGATATACAGAGAATCAAATTGACCCTATCTGCATCAGCCGAAAATGGAGACGGAGCCTTCTTGATGTTCGGAATAAACGCAGCGCTGACATCGCGTCTTACCATTATCTCCTAGTCGGTGAGATCCGCCTACGCATTGCGCGGGTTCAACGGCGGGAGGAGAGACTCGGGCGGTGATTCAACACACGCCGACTGGAAGACCCTCACGTAGCTAATATTCCGGAAGGTGGCAGCGTAGAAGAACAGTGCATCAAGAATGCCTTTATTGAAACAAGCGAGAACAACCTGCGTGAGCTGCGCACTCAGAGGAAGGAGTGGATCACCGAGGAAACCTGTAGGAAGATCGAGGAGCGGAAAGAAGCAAAAGCCGCGATAGAGCGAGCCAAGAACGAGGCCCGTCAGCGGTATTCGGCTCTAGAGAGGGAAGTTAAGCGTTCCTGACTACGGGACAAGCGAGCGTGGGTGGACTCCCTGGCTGATGAAGGGGAGAAATCCGCAGCAACTGGCGATATCCACCTCCTCTATGATGATTCACGACGCCTGAGCGGAGCAAGGATGAACCTAAGGATGCCTGTGAAAGACGCGACTGGACAGTTGCTCACCGATCCCACTGACCAGTTGAAACTTTGGTTTGAGCACTTTGAACAACTTCTCGAAGTTTCAACGATCAACCAACCATCAATATCTCGGCATGATCCGCCAAGGGTGAGGCGCGTTACTCGCGTCAACACTGAAGCTCCATCATTGCAGGAGATAGAAGCAGCCATCCGAAGTATGAAGTTAAACAAAGCTCCGGGGGTCGATCGCATATCAGCAGAGATGCTCATGTTACTGTGTATTGCTCTCAAAGTTCTGTATAAAGTTATCCTCAATCGGATACAGGAGAAGATCTACGCGACTCTCCGACGACAGCAGGCAGCATTCCGTGCTGGAAGATCCTGTGTGGACCATATTGTCACGCTCCGAATCATCTTAGAGCAGGTCAATGAGTTCCAAGAGTCCCTGTAGTTGGTATTCATTGACTACGAAAAAGCTTTCGACCGACTAAACCACGAAAACTTGTGAGGCACTCTGAGACACAAGGGAGTCCCTGATAAGATCGTCAACCTTATTGAAGCGCAGTAGGGGCTTTCTCATGCAGAGTGTTGCCCAACGGAGCTTTGTCTGACCCGATTCGGGTAGTCGCGGATGTGATGCAGGGATGTATATTATCACCGCTACTGTTCCTCATCGTAATCGACGAGATCGTGGTTGGAGCCGTTGACCGTGTACCGAACCGTGGATTGCTGTGGCAGCCTATTACTATGGAGCATCTCAACGACTTCGATGTGGCTGATGATGTTGCGTTATTAGCACAACGGCGCACTGACATGCAGAGTAAGCTCGACGACCTTGTGGAACGCTCCTCTGAAGCATGTCTAACCATCAACGTCAATAAGACCAAATCGTTGGATGTCGTCAACACGGAAAACCGTTCCAATTTCACGGTAGCTGGGCAGGCAGTGGAGAAAGTCGAAAGCTTCCAATATCTTGGCAGCCAGATAGCGTCGGACGGTGGCACCAAGAGCAACATAGGTGTACGGATTAAGAAGGCGAGGGCTGCTTTTGCCAGTTTGCGAAATGTATGGAGAGCAAATCAGATCAGTCGACGCACCAAAATCCGAATTTTTAAGTCAAACGTGAAGTCTGTGCTGTTATACGCCAGTTAAACATGGTGTGTATCAGTGGAGACCACTCAGAAGCTGCAGGTGTTTATCAACCGATGCCTGCGGTACATAATTCGTGCCTGGTGGCCCCACAATTGGATCTCAAATTCTGAGCTTCATCGTTTGTGCCATCAGAAGCCGATAGAGACAGAAGTTCGTGAATAGAAGTGGAGGTGCGTCGGCCATACACTACGACGGAGCGGAAACGAAATCTGCAAGCAAGCACTGAACTGGAATCCAGCAGGACATCGCAGCAAAGGCAGACCCAGAGGCTTGTGGCGGCGGAGCCTAAACAGGGAAATTTAGAACGAAATTTGACTTGGGCACAGGTCAAGGCCAAAGCTAGTAATCGCCCAGGATGGAACTCTTTCACAAAGGCCCTTTGCACCCTTGGAGGTGTGCAGGATCATTAAAAAAATATAGACACTATGAATCTGTTTGGATATATTCCGATACTACAGACTTTATCCCAGTCCTGGTTGATCTAGTAGAATAAGTCATCTGAGCTCCAGAACGACTTGGAGAACATAAAATATCTGGATACATGGTAATAGTTCATGCATGATCCACATAGACACTGTGTATCTGTCTGGAAATATTTCGATACTAAAGACATTGTCCCAATCTTGTTGGATATAGTAGATCAAATTATCTGAATCAGTTATCGTTCAGGCTCTGAGACGTGTAGACGTTTTTTTTATCAACTGCGCTTATAAGAGAGTCAGGCTTTTTTACTATTTTCCGTGTGTCGTCGAGCCAAGTTGCGTGCAGTTTTCCGCGATGAGGCGAGAAAACACCTTTTGAATCGATTATTCGAACCTCCCTCTGAAGCCATCGTACGAAAAAACCTACGTTTTTTGCCGTACAGTTCAGAGGGAAGATGTGAAGAGACTACAGTGCCACAGAGATGAATCATGCGCGTTCGTAAAGGTCGCTGACCTAGGTTTGGCCCAAAAAGTCGTCGATGAACACCACGAAAAGCACGAAGTGTGTGTCGGAAGAGAGGACTGTTGAGTTCTTCAGTGGGTATGGCGAAGTGCTTTCGATCCGGGAGTTAATGTTTGGCAAAGGGCACGAGTACGGAAGCGCATCTGGTCTGCTCGAATGGTGGTAATACAAAATATCGAATCGTGGGCCACCATCAACGGAGTGAAGGCATTCATTGTCTATTGGCGTTGACGGCACCGTCGAAAAATCGTCTCTTCTAGAAAAGATTGACAGTTTCTTATGGAATTTTTCGGTGGAATGAAAGGATAGTACGAAGTCCGCCATGTTTCACGCACATTCTGACGTTTGCTGATGGATTTTACAATAGGAGTAAAGAGCTACAGAGTCGCCGTCAACGCCAATAAGCGACAACTCGTCACTGTCACAAGCAGACACCAATAGCAAAACCAGCCGGACCGAAGCCCGATGTGTCACCGTCGTTAACGTCGGACAGTTTCCCCGAACGATCACCGGCTTCGGGCCCGGGCCAGAACGAACCTTCCGGCTCGAAAACGCACACCACCATCCAGCAAACAGCGATGGTAGTACTATACCATAATGCAAGACCACAATGCACGACGAAACCAAAACAACCAGCGTCGTCGAAAACACTCACTGAAGTGCCCGATACGAATACGGATTCGGTGGAGCTGTTCAAAAAGCCTTGTGATGTACCTCCACTTAGCAAATCAAACAGAAATTAGACAGACGAATCATCAACTTCCACGAGCAGCAGGCGACCAATCGTCAAAACGCCCCGCCGTGATGACGAAGACGACGGGAAGGCTGAGTAAAATATTTTATAATGTCTCACGTCCTACAAGGTAGCTTCCATCAATATCACCACCATCACAAGTCCGACGAAGCTAAACGCTTTGCGAGCCTTTGTCAGCAGCCAAAGCCTTGACATTGTGTGTCTGCAAGAGGTGGAGAACGAGCAGCTCTCATTGCCAGGTTTTGTCTTTGTCACTAATGTGGACCACGCGAGGAGGGGAACGGCGATCACACTGAAGTCGTACATCCAGTATTCTCACGTCGAGAAAAGCTTGGACGGTCGGCTGACTGCTTTACGAGTGCAGGACGTCACTCTTGTCAACGTCTATGTCCCCTAGGTTACTACGCAGCGTGCTGCTCGGGAAGAATTTTGCAACGGCACTCTTGCCTACTATATCCGCAATCACACCGAGCACGTAATTCTAGTGGGCGATTTCAATTACGTGATTGGCCCATGTGACTGGTGGTGGAGTCCTTCTGGCCATTCGCTCCTGCTTCGTATCTCGCTTACTGAAACCTCCTGAAGATTCGACGGTTGAGCATCTGTGGGCTGCAATTTCAACTCTAAGTGGTACAATCTATATCTGCGTGATATACGTTCCTCCCGACCGCGTTAACGACCACAGCCTGATTGAGAAGCATGCACTTTCGCTGGATTGGATTGTCTCTCAAATGGATGCCAGGGACAGCATCGTCATCTTGGGCGATTTCAACCTTGGCACTGTATCGTGGCTTAGCGATGCTCACGGCTTCTTCTTTCCTGACAATTCCCGTTCATCGTTCAGACCGGCTTCTCTCTCCTTGCTTGACGCGTATTCAACCGCAAGGTCAGCAAGTGAATGGCGTTCTGAATGCAAACAACCGTTTGCTCGATCTGTGCTTTGTCGGGGAGGATTTGGGACAAAGCTGCTCCGTTACCCATGCTCCGGCACCGCTCGTCAGAAACTGCAGACATCATTCACCTCTACTGTTGACACTTGCAATCGATCCTGAGAAACGCTTCCAAGACCACGCCGAAACCGTCTTCTACTACTTTCACAAAGGAGACTTCGAGCGAATGAATAACTTTCTCGCTAATGTGGATTGGAATGCGACACTAGACTCCGGGGATGCGAATCTGGCTGCCTCGACCATGTGTGGTATCATATTCTACGCTATCGATCAGTTTGTGCCTAAAAAACTACGGGGTAAACCTGCCAAACCCGCCTGGTCGAACTCTGATCTTAAGCATCTGAAAAAGGTGAAAAGGGCTGCACTGAGGAAACACAGTAAATATCACACAGATTCTACGAAGGCTAATTACGTCCGCGCCAACAACGAGTACAGAGATCTCAATGCAAGCTTGTACAACGCACATCAGTCTCACTTGCAGAGTCGTCTCAAAGCTAATCCTAAGGAATTCTGGCGATATGTGAACGAGCAACGGAAAGAAACGGGATTGCCGTCCAATATGACTGACGGCGTTACTGATGCCAACTCCGTCGCAGATATCGCCAATATGTTTCGCACACAATTCAGCAGCGTTTTTTCAGACGAAGTTCTTGATGCTCAGGAAATTGCTGCTGCCACGAGTAATGTCCCTAGTACGTCGGTGTTTGGTTCTCCATTCACCATCCACAGCGACATGGTGATTTCAGCCGGGAAACAGATGAAAACATCATCAGGATCTGGTCCAGATGGCATTCTCTCACTAGTACTGAAACGTTGCTTAGACACTCTTTCAGAGCCCTTAGCTAAGGTATTCAACTTGACAATGACCTCCGGAGTTTTTCCAGAATGTTGGAAGGATTCGTTTGTTTTCCCTGTTCACAAAAAAGGATGCAAGCAGACTGTCGCCAATTACCGCGGAATAGCTGCATTGAGTGCTATCTCCAAACTATTCGAGCTAATTGTCCTGGAAAAGTTGGTTCAAGACTGCTCGTACAGTATTTCTCAGGATCAACACGGCTTCATGCCTAAGCGCTCGACGACGACTAATCTAACTGTTTTTACATCGTTCATTATTCGTGAGATTGAACGTGGCCATCAAGTTGACGCCATATACACCGACCTCTCTGCAGCTTTCGATAGAGTGAACCATGAAATTACCATCTCTAAATATGACAAAATGGGTGTTCATGGGAGTCTACTTACCTGGCTTCGCTCCTATCTGACTGGCAGATCTATGTCTGTTAAGATCGGTGACTACGCTTCTCCACCCTTCATTGTTACATCTGGTGTTCCTCAAGGCAGCCACCTGGGGCCATTGCTTTTCCTGTTGTTTATGAACGACGTGAACTTGATCTTCAAATGCCTTAAACTCTCGTACGCCGACGACATGAAGCTCTACTACGTAATAAAAGGGCCTCAAGACGCTCATTTCCTCCACCAAGAACTTGAAGTCTTTGATGATTGGTGCCGGATAAACAGGATGTCTTTAAATGTGTCCAAGTGCTCGGTCATCTCCTTTGGCCGTAAACGGGCGATGCATTTCCACGATTACACCTTAAGAGGAATAAGCTTGAAACGCGAATCGACTGTCAAGGACTTGGGAGTCATGCTCGATTGCAAATTAACGTTCAACGTTGCTTATGTTGTATCTAAAGCTTCATCGCAGCTAGGATTTTTATTCCGTTTCGCCAAAAGCTTCAAGGACGTGTATTGCCTGAAGGCTTTATACTGTTCCCTGGTTCGACCTATACTGGAATACTCTGCCGTTGTTTGGTCGCCATTCTTTCAGAATGCCATCCATAGAATTGAAGCTGTTAAGCGAAAATTTATTCGCTTTGCGTTGCGACACCTTCGTTGGCGCGACCCGCGTAACTTGCCGAGCTATGAAAGTCGCTGTAACCTCATCGACCTGGAACTCTTGGAAGGAAGGCGTAATGTGGCGAAGGCTTGTTTCGTTGCGGATCTTCTGCAAGGGAACGTCGACAGCTTCACACTTCTCAGTCTTCTTGACATCAACACTCAACGACGGGACCTCCGGCTGCATGCGTTCTTCAACAACCGGCGTTCGAGGACCAACTATGGCGTACACGAACCAATGTTGAGTATGTGCCGCGTTTTCAATAGTTGTTATTATGTGTTCGATTTTAATGTGTCCCGCGAGAAAAATAAGCATAGCTTTAAAAGATGTTTGCGTTAATTTTGTTTTTGAAGCAGTTTTGATGTTTAGATATAGAAAATTGTCATTAGGGTAACTATTTTATCTGTTGACAAGTAGAAATAAATAAATAAATAAATAAATATGGTGGTGACTCATAAAGCCCGGACACAAGTCCGTCGCTCATAACGACCATCCAGCTACTCGAAGTGTGGTAAAATCTGTGTCCACGAGATGCCGGCTTCACCTTCGTCAGCAGAAATTCCCGTCTTGATCGTATTTACGTGAGCACCGGGTTACGCGATCACCTACGAGCGGCTCATACTCACGTGGATTCTGGTCCCTTCGCCTTCACCTGCTGACCGACGAAAATGTGGCGGATTTCCAATACCGGGGGCAATATTGGACCCGTCAGCGCCGAAACTGTGCCTCATGGATGGAATGGTGGCTGTCGTACGCTAAGCCCAAAACCAAAACAGTTTTCAAATGGAAATCGCGAACTGCTTTCGACGAGTTCCATAACGAACACCATCGACTCTATGTTGAGCTACACGAAACGATGTGAAGGTACTTCAAAGAACACTAAGTTGAAAGTAGGCAAAAATACAATATGCTATAAGCAATAAATAAGCTTCAAATGCCATGTAGTAGTATACAAATCGTATTTTTAGGTAATGAAACAGTTATTTTTTGTCGTGGACTAGTATTTGAAGTCGCGGATTTCACGGATAAAATTTAGAAAAACTTGTAACAGCCCTGGAAATACCGGGTTGCCAAATATACCATAGTATTCGTATTTTATAAAAAAATCGCAGCCGGCACTGCCAGCACAATCGGCACACCTTCGGCACACTGAGAAAATTTTTACCCAAGATTGGAGTGCGGAGAGACCTACCCCTTGAAATAAACATTATTCAGTAGGTACATGAAAATTGGATGTACATGTTTGGAACCTTATTTTGAATGGGGCTGAATTTTGAAATAAGAAAATTGAATTCAATTAAGAATATTAAATGTCCCCTAATTCTAATTCTGTGAATTAAATATTAGTTTATTTTGTAATTATTAGTTAAATTATCAAGCATAAATACAATCTCGTAGTCACACAACTCTTAATTGTTTTTTTTTCGGTTCTGAACCACAATGCAGTAGCCTCTTCCTGAGCAACTAATTTCCCTCTTGATTGACCGATTGCAAATCGATCCTCTAAAACCATTCTCCATGTACCATTTCCAATGCGTTCAAATGAGGACAGTCGGAGCAAAATGGGACGGGACGGGATTTTCGTGGAGATGGGAAATTTAGCAAATCTTGCGTATTTGAATTGCCATGCTTGGCAACTATTTGCCAACCGAAGAATGAAGGGTGCTAAGTGCAGGGGAAGGTTACGGGATCAGACGGAACCGTTGAAGATGGAGATTAAAAATTCCCCTTTTAATTGGCAATAAAAGCGGAACGCTGGTCCCGAAGAGCGGTTGATGGGGAATTTTTACTACTGTCATTTGTGGGAAGATGGCGGAAATATGGGAAAACTGGGTGGGATGCTAGAGTTACAGTGTAAAATTGGTGCATGTAGCGTTGCAGCAGAATGATTATTTTCAAGTCCGTCGTAATTGTCATCCATTGGTGCGGGAAAATTCCAATTACAGCGAAAAGTGTGGGTGGTTTTAAAGTGGGATAATTGGCCGTTGGAAGCGAGGATGCCATTTCTGAATCTGGTTCATTTAAATTTTAACAAACTAGCACAATTAAGGTGTCATAGTTTCCAAGTCTTGTTGGCCTGGTAAGACGGTCACCTTGGATTTGACTCTCGCAGATCTTGATTACAGATACCTAACAAGAATCGATGGCCAACTTTGCGTGGTCTAAATTTGGCGTTTCTGAATTTCACCGAAGATGAGTGTTTGTATGCTTCTTTCGGCAGATGGCAAGCAAACAAATCCGGCGAAAGTATAGTCTATAATTGGCCGATTTTAATTGCCAGGAAACAAGGAAGAGTAATGATTTGTTTAGTGAGCAATCTGTGGAAGATCTAAGATTTACCACTGACCCGACGAAGATGGCTGGCGGCCAATGAAGGAGAATTACTGTGTTTGTAAGATTAGACATTCCACCTGGAGGCGGAGGAGTGCTGCGGCGATAGTGAGTCTGTTAATAGAGTATAAACAGGCTGCCGATGCCGACGTCGATGAGGGTTGAAGTCTGTGTCGGTGTTGATTGTTGACTTTTGTTTGATGCTCTCTACACTCGAGATCGCTGCTGGTGATGGACTGGGTTGGTTTTTGTTTATCTAACGTGTGCAATCAAACATCACCCACCACGCGTCTCCATCAGCTTGCTCACGAAACGTGTTTAACGATAGCTTTCAAGCAGCGCTGTAACATCCAATGACCATACTTGGAAAGCTCTTCCCAGAGATCTAAACAAAGCGTCACGTATCACCAATTTCCAACAACTGACCCCATTCAATGATCCTCAGTTTTCCGAAAGCATGCAAATGCTGCCATTTCAACTTGGAACATTATCCTTTTCCGATGGCTCTCAGCGAAAATAAAAGCATTTATTTTTATCTGCCGCCAATCTCGTTCAAAAATCTGCAACAGCGGCATCACAATTCATTTTTGGACAAAGCAAAAATGCAACCACAAAGTCAAAATAGCCCCACATCCCAGAACAGGCCAGGGAGAGAGTGAGAGCGAGAGATGCCATTACTGATGCTAATTTCGTCCGTGAATTATGGACTGAAACCCATTTTCTTTCATCGTCACGGACGGCGGCTGCGATCCCATCTGTGCACGGTTCATCGGTTTCCTTGGATTCGGGCAAGTGCGGCCAGTCTGTGTTACGGTGGAATTTATGGGACAAGTTAATCCACCGCGTCCACTGCGTTCCGAGCTTCGTTTTGTGTGCCATGGCAAAATGGGAAATGTTTGCATTTATTGGCTAGCTTGTAGGAGGTGGTAGGTGAACCAGCACACATGACCGGGTGGATTTCGGAATAATTTTCCTTGTCGCCAAGCGGTGTTGATGGCATGTCCATCGAAAAATGTCCGACGGTGATTTGCTACCGAGCGACGATGGACAGGAAATTGAACTTGGACGACGACGACGACGACGACGATGCGGTCAAGTTGAGGATTTGAGTGCGGAACGTGACTTGGAGTTTAGCGTATTCAAATAATGACCAAATAAAATTCAATTCCTCACATATTTAGCCCCAGGGAAGAAAAGGGACCCATATTTGCATTATTCAAGCAGACTGTTCAAGGGAGAAAATTGAAAGTGAAAGAGAGATGACAAGCTGCAGCAGTGGGCAGTGGGCATGACTTGGACTTATTCCAAGCAATCAGAAGCGAGCACGTTTCCTAGGTTTCCAATCCCCAGGGGGTAGGTTGATAGATGTAATTTTTAGGGTGGTGGATATTTTTGGTGCGGTTGGCACTCTGCGTGCGTGGGAAATTCATTGCCATCGTTTCGGTTGTCACCGTCAATATCTCTCCGGTGTCATTTGGGTGTATTTTGATAGGATCATTCACCATAACTTTATTAAGAAGAGGTTTTCCAGAAGGCCCTCTGGCATCATGTATTAATAGAAATCATACATTATTTATGACTTTAGTTTGAAATACAAGCAAGCATGATGCTGTTAAGACAGTTGAGAAAGGGAGTATGAGCCTCAAAGTAAACTTATTCAAATTAAGAAAATTGTTCAGGAGGATCGTAGATTCTCAAACATTACTATCTGTAGAAGTGATTTCTGGCATTTCATAATGCGTTTTGCAGATTTTTAGAAAAAAAACATTGATAGGGGAAATGTCTCTAATGTTGGCCTATGCATCTAAGATAGAGCACATCGCTAAAAATCTGCTATTTATCAATTTTATCTAGATGAACGCGTTATTGGGACGTTACTAATGGATATTTTTGGTTGCTAAAGGGTGTCCACGATGAAATTGCCACACTATGAAATTGCTCTAACTTTTTAACCGTTGTGTAGAATTTAATGAAAATTTGGGTGGATTTAGTTCATAGTGCATTATTTACATCCTGCAAGTTTTAAAGTCCTGTGATCAAAACTCGCGGAAATGGAGTCGAAATAACAGCTCGTGCGTGATAAAATCTTGCGCATTCATCACGAGAACAAGGATCTCTCGCATCGTTCCATCGCTAAAACGTTGGGAATCGCGAATTCCACGGTGTCGCGAGTGATTAAGCGGTTCGAGGAACGGTTGACCACCGATCGGAAGCCCAGAAGTGAAGGAAAAAGTATTCCGTACAACACCAAAAATCACAACCGCGTAGTTGGGGCCTTCAACCGAAATTCGAACGCCTCCGTTAGGGATGTGGCTAAGAAGCTGCACCTAAGCCGAAGTTTTGTCTAGAAGGCCAAAACTAAGGCTGGGCTTCGAACGTTCAAGGTACAAAAGGCCTCTAATCGCAACGATAAGCAGAACAAGTCCACCAAAACCCGTGCCAGGAAGTTGTACCTCAACATGCTGACGAAAGTTGAATGCTGCATCATGGACGACGAAACATATGTGAAGGCCGACTTCAAACAGATCCCCGGCAACCTGTTTTTCACGGCCAAGGATAAGTTCAGCGTTCCGGAGCATGTCCGCACTCAGAAGATGTCCAAATTTGCGAAGAAATTCCTGGTTTGGCAAGCCATCTGCACGTGCGGGAAGCGGAGTGCACCTTTCGTGACCCAGGACACGATGAACGGACAGGTGTACATAAAAGAGTGCCTCCAGAAGCGGCTGCTTCCTCTCCTGAAGGCCCACAACGTCCCAACAATCTTCTGGCCGGATTTGGCCTCATGCCACTACTCCAAGAACGTGCTGAAGTGGTATGCGGACAATAAGGTCAATTTCGTGCCGAAAATGTTCAACCCTCCCAACACTCCGGAGCTCCGCCCCATCGAGAAGTACTGGGCGATTATGAAGCAGCACCTTCTTAAACGACCTAAGGTAGTGAAGACAGTCGAGGAACTGAAGAAAGTATGGGTTTACATGCAAAAAACGGTTGATTCACAGGTTGTGCAGAATCGTATGGCCGGGGTTAAGGCCAAGGTGCGGGCATTTGCGTATGGCCTGTAAATAAAATACGAGTAAAATGGTAAAATGAAGTTTAATAGTTGTTTCTCAATCCCTGAAAATTTGATGGCAACCGGATGAAAACTCGAATTTTGCGAATCAATTTTGTGTGTGGCAATTTCATCGTGGACACCCTTTATTGAAAATTTAGTCGATTGCTGAATTAATGTATGGGCCCAAATTAGGGAAAATTAAAAACAGGGTTTTCCATTAAGCGTTTCCTGTCTTTAAAGTTGAATAAAACAAACTGTGTGTGACGAAATTTGGCCGGCTTGGCTTCGCTTGGTGGCGTGCATCCGAGAGGTCGAATTTTCCATGACTCTGGCGCACAAATCGGGATGATTCTCGTTGATGGCTTGAGTAATATTAGCTTTGAGGGCATCGGTGGTTGGCGGCTTATTAGCATAGGCCTGCGACTTAACATAACCCCACTAGAAAAAAGACTAGCTGGGTTAAATCACACGATCTTGGTGGCCAGTTGACATCGCCTCCGCGCGAAATTTCTATGCCCGGAAATCCCGCGTTGTGTGGGACGTTGCACCGTCCTGTTGGGACCACATATCGTTCACATCTATATCGTTCACATCCATATCGTCCACTTTAGGCCAGAAAAAGTCGGTAATCATTGACTTGTAGCGCTCTCCGTTGACGGTGATGGCCTCGCCAGCGTCGTTTTCGACCGATGACGCCTCCGGCCCAAAATGCACACCAAACAGCAACTTTCTGGGGATGCATTGCCACTTGGTGGACCTCGCGTGGATTGGCCTTGTCCCAAATTCGACTCGATCCTGCTTGTTCACATACCCGTTCATCCAGAAATGGGCCTCGTCGATGAAGAAGATTTTTCGGACAAAATCGGGGTCTGTTTTCAATTGCTCCAAAACCCAATCATCTGTCTATGATCGTTAAGCTTGAGCTCCTGGGTCAATTGAATCTTGTATGGGAGCAGAACCAAGTCTCGACGCAGAATTCGCCAAGTTCTTGTGTGCGGCGCGGAATCGACTGCCACTTTCGCGTACAGCAGCGATATTCACGGCAAACCTTGTGTTCCGTTGACGTACGTGTAGTGGTTGAGCGTTCACCGAACCAGTTTCCTCGAATTTATTCACCACATTGCGAATAGTCCTCTCGGTAGGATTATTATTGCGACCGTAAAATGGGCGAAGCGCTCAGAACGTTTCTCGCAAAAAAAACACTTACTTTGATTAAACAATTTTATCATTTGCACGTGCTGTTGGACGCTATAACCATAGAGGTAACTCTAAAAGCCCACGCACATTAGATCCGGATCGGACGCGTTGCAGCAAAGTGACAGCTAAATCTATTGTCTAACTGTCAAATTTACGTCAACGCAACGCAAACGGATCTAATGTGGGCCGTGTTGAATTGATCTCATGTGATTCAACAAACCATGTTCTGTTTATTTTTAAATGTTGTTACCAAAATCTGTGGTAGACTAAAGCGGGTATTGCCAAAAACGGGACAGCACTGTATTTTATATTTGTAAAGGGTTTTCCAAAAGGGATTTCCTAACTTTTACAGTTGTAACCAGTGGTGTGTCTATCTGTCTAAGATTGTTGAGATTGTCGCGATTCGATTGTGTTTCGATTTAAATGTTATGAATGCCAGGAAAGGATTCAAATATTAGTGCCAACACCGCCCACCACCCACTGGACAGCACGCAACCACTCCACGAAGTTCCGCTACTCACAGCCAGATGCCGCTGACAGCAGGATTGGGAGGCCATCGGGAGGTGGTGTAATAGGATACCATGATGGCGGTTAATGATGAGGGCAATTCGGGTTTTGGCTTGAAGGGGTTTTTACCTGGATATTTCAGTAGGTTGGCTCCTCCTCCACTACTGATCGAGTTTCGCGCCTCAAGACTCGTGCAGGCTACTAACTTTAACTCGAATAACAATCATTCACTTTGATGTATACCACATTCGATTTGGATTTGTCTAGCTTGGTTTTCGACTACCACTTTTAACTTTTGCCAGGCAATTAGCTAGCAACGATGGCGGGTGATTTCCTTGCGCTCTCGATCGTTGATCCATTTTTCTTCAGCCCAATTTCGCCCCATCATGGCCCCTTTTACACCACCTCCCGATGGCCTCCCAATCCTGCTGTCAGCGGCATCTGGCTGTGAGTAGCGGAACTTCGTGGAGTGGTTGCGTGCTGTCCAGTGGGTGGTGGGCGGTGTTGGCACTAATATTTGAATCCTTTCCTGGCATTCATAACATTTAAATCGAAACACAATCGAATTGCGACAATCTCAACAATCTTAGACAGATAGACACACCACTGGTTACACTCTCCCTCCGCTCGGGTTAAAAAAAAATGTCGTTGAAGCCGAATTTTTTTTTTGTTTTCATACACAAGAATTCCAAAATTGTGACGCGTACCTCTGAACCAGCATTTTCCCAAGCAAAACGAAACTTACTCACACACTTTGTTTTTAACACAAACTAATGAATTAAATCCTCAAACTTGTTCAAAAGTATCGAATCACGGATGTTAGCTAGGGAAAGAGTAGCGTTTTATTTAACAGTGAATAATTTGGGTCGGGGTCATAAGTTATCATCGTTGGTAAACCAACTCTACTCAGTTTCAAGGTTAAAACCTCCTACTGACCATCAACATCTTGCGATTCCGGTCTCCAGCGAACCCATTTACACTGTCTTATTTTCGGGACCAACATTTAAGCAAAACGAAATAAAATAATCACAAATCAAACTAATCTAATATTCTAAAAACCAAACTACTTACTTAACAAATTATTATTTATAATCATGCAAATTTAAAATATACCATGGCAATAATATAAAGAATTCCGGAATAATAATTACAATATGTACAAAGTTACTCATGAGTACGGTGTGAACATTCATCACCTTTAGAAACGTTTTTCAAATGTCGGAGTAAGCCATTATCAGTATTGATCAACTGTGGCTTTTTTAATGAATCGTTATCAGTTTTAGCAGTGTGTGCGTATGAAAGACTGTGAACAACCAAACTGACAATCCTATTATTCCGTGGCTATTGTGCAACGTGGTGAGTAGTAAGAATTTCTGGCTAAAGTCCAGGTCAAAGTGTGCTCTTTAGAAGAATTAAATATCAATTTGATGACATTGTGTCTAAATTGGGCCCAGTGATCATTTTGGTGTCACTTCTTCCATAAGATCCTTTTGACCAGTGAATTTAGATGGAAATTCGTTTATATGAGGATGATTGGTATGGTGAACACACAATATGGTAAGTATACAAAAGCTATGTGAAGTGATTAAAATTGGATCTATGGTGATAATGGATTGGCTTGACGAACATTGTATTGGACGGTTGTTGAAACTATGAATACTATTGATTATGTTTTACATTTAATGGTCATGTACTATTTTCTCAAACGTTCACACTCTCATATTTTGTACTGCAATTATCAATTACTTACGATTCAATATCACAAACTTGTTTACGATATTGTTTGTAAGTCAATTGATTGCATTAGGTGCATAGCCGAGCTTTTAGAAATGGTCACAGCTATTCTCCAACAAAATGTAAATAAAAAAACCCAAACTACTAATATTTAGGCCTGAGCTTAAAATAAATTCTTACGATTTTCTCTATGAATGCATTCATTTATGGATGTGTTAATAGTAAACACTATCCCTCCTTAACAATTGATTCTCTCCTCGATTCAGAATTTCGCAATAGGATTAGGAAAACAGCACTAGATGAAAATGTTATCGGTCCAGCTATCCTCCTCACCATTGACCTTCTATCACTCAAGAATCAACGTTAACTAATCAGTGGTACCACGCTGTGTTTCTATATTTTTCTATTTTAGGTCTTTAGATCCGCTGCTGAGAAGACTCCTAGCGATCTTCCGTTCAGATCTGCGACCTCGTATGAACTATTGCCCTTCTTTGCCACGATGACGCACGGTCTATATTGTGGGCCTATCTTCGCGTTGAAGTCCTTGTTGGCTGCTGATAAGGTGAAACTCCTTTTAAACACCCGTTGTCCGACAGTGAATGTCGGTGAGTATCGTTTGTGGCGTAGATCATATTGCCTTTTCGTGTTCTCGTGGGCTCTCTTCAAATTTTCCCTCACGAGCTCGAAGTTCTTTTTGCTGACTACCTTCATTCTTTCCGCACGGCCTTCTTCTGAGAGCTCGTTCTCATTCTCCCTCCGATGATCTGATCCTCGTGTTACCATATCATGGCCGAAGATCACTCGATGAGGGGTAAACTTCGTTGATCCATGTACGGTGTTATTCAGAACAAACTCAATTTCTGAAATTTTTGAGTCCCAGAGTTTCTGGTCCTGGCGAACGTACGTGCGGATCATTGAATTTATTGTTCTATTTAGACGTTCTGCCGGGTTCGCTTGACATCGATGTCGTGCATTGGCCCAGTGCTGAATGTCGTATTTCCTTAACAGTTCTTGGAACTCTTTTGACAAAAAAGTAGTGGCGTTATCTGTAATAATGTACTGCGGGACAGACAGCCTTCGAAACCACCTTTCCTCGAGGATTGTGCACAGACTCGAAGCAGAGATCTTCTTCACCGGAGCAAGTAGACAGTACTTAGAAAAAATGTCTAAGACGACTAACAAGTGGGCATTGCCTTGCTTGCTTCGGGGTAGAGACTGTATATAGTCCATGCACACAATCTGAAAAGGTCTGCTAGTGATTCGTTGATTTCCCATTTCTGGCGCAGTCGATGTTGTGGAGTGTTTGCTCTCCAGTGGGTGGTGGGCGGTGTTGGCACTAATATTTGAATCCTTTCCTGACATTCATAACATTTAAATCGAAACACAATCGAATCGCGACAATCTCAACAATCTTAGACAGATAGACACACCACTGGTTACACAGTTCATTTCGGCCATATTGTTGAAGCTACAAGCGTCAAATTAGCTGTCATTTATTGAGTGTGTCTTGCCAAATTACCATGGAGAGTTATAGCAACCGGTGGAAACTTACGATTTAAAATTGGCTCACTACTTAACTAGCCTATTGGTCCCAAGCAAATCGATTAACGTACCCCATTCTAGCCGAATTTCTAATACTACACTATGTTTGTTTTGATTCGCTATGAAAGTTTGACAGATAAAATGATGGGTTCTTATGTTTCGAGGGGTGCATCGATTAGCTTGGGACCGAAGAGCGTTCCAGAGCTGAGCCGAAAAGTTGAGCTCGTTTCTTCAGGACCTTCTGGTCTTAGAGTTACCTCTATGGTTGTACGCAATAGTGACGTAAGACTACGTGGTCTGATATAATAAATCTTTTTTTTTTCCATTTAATTCCATTTAAATAATTTTGGTATCCACGACAGATACGTATTTCGACTACAATGTGCAGTCTTCATCAGTGTCATTCCCGCCCTCCTTTTTTTTTGCTGTTTTATTTAAGTATTCCGCTAACAACCCAATTTCATTACTTCATTAAATCTTATTTGTTAATTGCAGCAGGAGCTTGTGTTTTGTGTAGGAATAGGAATTTGAGCGGGGTCTCTCTGTTCATACTCTTTGGTATGACGCGCTTGACATAGATGGCCCACAGCAACTCACAAAGAGAGACCACACACGATGATTGGAACTGAATCCGATCAGCGGTTGAGGCCAGCCTTGGTAGCTAGCTGCTTGCCGGGAGCCTTTCGTTGTGTACTGGAGAGCACCACCACTCACCACATGGTGATTGAAAAAACACCGTTTGGTGAGACCGGATGGAATTCAACTTTGAAATCTGTGTTAGGGAAATCGCTTTTCGCAGGCAATCAGTGGTAATTTATATTATCAAAGCAACAATTGCCCATTCGTGCAATTTTCAATAGTGACATTTTGAAAAATGATAAAGTCTCATATTTAGCAGATACGTAGAAATATATCTGATCGATTGGTGATAAAATTGTTGAAATTAGTCCAGGGGCAGCTGAGTTATTAACGTTCAAAATCTTTCATAATGTTGTTACATGTTCCATTTTTGGTTTTCACAAAGTGTACCCCCCTTTAGAAATCATAGACGTAGTCCTACGTCAAAACGATTTGTCTGCGAGTTTGTTCCTTAACAAAGTCAAACATTATTAAAGTTAGATTGAAGGTGCTGTTATAGGTGATGAGCTTACTATTCAACATTTCTCTTAAAGTAGATAATACGCGAGCTGGTGTGCAGTGAAAACTAACAGTTGCACATGCTTTTTGGCTATATGGGGATGCTATCAAAGAATATTGAATTGATGATTGATTGAATAATTTATGACTAACGTTTTACAATCGATGCGTGAAGCATTGTAAAAAAACTTATAGATAAAATAATATAGTTTTGGAAAATATGAATCTCTTATGCATGACGAACTAGAGCTGGCAGAACAAGTTATTGGTTTTCAGTGAATGCAATTCACATTCACTGAATATCAAAGGTGGGTTCTGATTACTCTGGTTCATCATGTATAAGAAACTCATATTAGAGTTGTTGCCAAAAGATGTAGCTAATATCAAAGCTTACAAAAGCTTTTTACACTATTTCACGAAATTCTGTTGATCAAAAAAGTTAGAGACAAATGAATGTAAACCAATGCACGAAATAATTTTCCATCCCTGGACATAGTCTAAGAATAGCTTTAACGACATTGAAATCAAAATTTTCGGTCACCGTTTTTTATAGAACATGGAGAGTGGATATGAACCCAAAATATCAAAATTTAGTTTTAAAACCTTCTTTTTCTTCTTATTCGCATTTCAAGCTTATTGCTTAGTGCATATTAGCTTTTAACGTGCTCTCAACTTAGTGTTCTGATAGCTTTCGATGCCAATACCAATGCATGAAATTGTATATTGTGTGGCAAGCACAATGATTCTCTATGCCCAGGGAAGTCGAGAAAATTTCCAACCCAAAAGATTCCCTCGACCGGACCGGGAATCGAACCCGCCGCATCCAGCTTGGTAATACCGTGCCTTTACTGACTAGACTATGAGTTTTAAGACAATTACTGCGAAATTACCATAGTTTTAGTTTTACTTGTATTCAATTTCAACTGCTTATACTTCAACCATCTACTTAGAGAAAGCAAATCTTCATGCAAGTGCAAAACGGCATCATCTGAATCCTTAGCTGCAATGAATAACACAGTATCATCAGCAAAAAGATTATTGTCGCAAAATCGTAAAACTCGTCGCAAGTCATTAATATACATACTAAATAACAGGGGCCCTAATACATTTCCCTGGGGCACTCCAAGGTTATTCCCCACGGGACTGGAAACAGAATCATTAAAAACAGTCCGTTGAGTTCTATCAGACAAATAGCTTTCAAACCATTTATATGCAGTACTCGTAATTCCAAAGCGCTTGATTGATCTTAACAATAAGGGCCTAGAAATTGTTTGAAAAGCGCGTTTCAGATCCAAAAAAAACAGCAACAATCGTATCTTTACACTCCAAGTTATTTTTCCACCTTGCTAATACCAAATTCAACGTGGTTTCACAAGAATGACCTTCCCGATATCCCGACTGTTCTGGTATCAACAAACTATTACAATTTAAATGCTCCAACAGCTGGCCTTTAACAACAAGTTCAAAAATTTCTCTAATGTGTGCAACATGTTGATGGGACAAAACTCTTCAGCTTTAATCGTTCCAGCAACTTTTTGAATAGGGACCACTAAGGATTCCTCTAGCATTACATGAATACCTCTAGCATTAAGAGGCATCTAACCGTCACTCGATTTGCTTCTGCTTTTTTTTTGTATTCCTAAATCATCACTATCTAAAAGTATTGGTACAATTTATTGGTAGCGTGCGTTCAAGTGTTTAATTTATTCAAAGTGCATCATACATAAAGAGGTGATGTTAGTATCATATGTGTGTTAGATAGACCACAGATAACTCTAGTAAAGACTTCTCAACACATCTCCCGCTTCTTTGTAAGATCTAATGTCACTCGTGGTCAATGATCAAGAACACAATCTCCAAAACGACGTGGCTTCCTAATCACACGCTGTAATCGAGTTCGTTCCGATGCAGGTTTTTCGTTGCTTATGTCAGCTTGAGCTAGTTGGTCACTCATGGAGCTTTCTGGATATCAGACCGTGGACTCTAAAGTATCCTCAGCAGTGTCTGTTTTTATCATTTACAAGAATCGCAAGAAGTAGCGTTTCAACGCAGGGTAGATAAATTGCGTTCGTTTTGAATATCTTCGCTGTCAAGTACGAGCGAAAAGAAAAAATGAGTTCATTATACATTAACAAATACGAGTTTGTTAATATTCACCGCTGCTTGATTATCGAACCCAAGCTTGTCGAAATCAGAATCGATCCTCAAAAGCAAAATAATCAAGTTCATTTTGGGCAAAATGATTATTTAGAATTGTCGATTCCAGAGCCTAAAACTTCGATATTATCATCAATTCAGTATGAGGCAATAAATTTCCATCAATCTGTGAATAAAAACCAACACAACACGTTCTACAGCGCTAAATTTGTGCAATATGAAAATAATCATTTTGCATTTGATCCTCAAAATCATCCCACCAAGATGAAGATGAATATTGATATTGACAACAACACAGGCGATAATAAACTTCTAGTCACGAATGAACAAAAACAAATCTTGATTACTTTTTCAAAACTGATACGTCCCGCTTTTGTAAACCATTTGATCGTCGATCTGGCGTAACTGGTAGCTTGCACACGCTTACTAACACCACTAGCAGATAGGGGAAAATTTCCCCTATCTGATGGTAGTGTTAGTTACGCCAAATCGACGATCAAATGCATTGTTTACAAAAGCAGATACGTCCCTTTGAAAAAGTTATCGAGAAATGTTGACTCCGATACTCAGAGATTGCCCAAGTAACATTTCTGGTGTTATGAGGGATCTGTAGAACATGATTTAGAGTTGTAGAATGCTATAAAATCTCGATAAAACTTGCAATGTTGCTTGGGTGCCTTGATCAAGAGAATGTGTTTATTTCAAAATTCAAATTCATGCAGGTAGTTGGTCTATCTGCTAAGGTTGTCTTCATTTTCAGCTAAAATGAGTGTAGAAGGAATGATTTTTATCAGCACAGGTCCTCAGTTTGTTGGGTACCCACTTCGAATGATACCGACTGATAGGTCCATAGGCCAACATTAGAGATGTTTTTCAGAGGATGTTTTTCCCGTGGTACAATGTGACGTAGAATAGTACATTGAGAGTTTGACTAATCTTCAAGCTCTTCATCAATGACAGATTTTGACGCTCCACCAGTCCATTATCTTGAGGCCAGTATGGAGTAGTCCGGTTTAGAACAATTCCACGGTGATTGCAGAACTCCTCAAATTCGCGACTGACGAATTGTCGTCCATTATCCAGGGTTATTGTTTTCGGATACCCAAGTCTTACAAAGATTCTGTCCAACCGCTCCATTGTTTCTTGCGTCGTAATCCTTCTGAGACCTCAACCTCCTTGTATCTACTAAAACAATCGTTGACAACAAGAAGATAGTCGCCAGAGGACAGAGGGGCCAGAAAGTCAATAGCCACGTCTAACCACGGGGCCTCCATTAACTTCCGTCTCTGCATAGGCTATGGGCGCTCAGGCTGGCTCACCAGACGACAACTTTCACAAGTATCTACGACAGTGTTCCTCAATCCCTGTTGCATTTTGGTTTTACCTGGGTGACCTTCATGTCCTTACTGCAACAAACGCTTTCACAAAATCAACGGTACGATCAATTTACTACCTCTTACTATCAAATACCCAACTTTTCCTAACTCAGTTCGAAAAGCGTGATAGGGCTTATAGTACGTTCAGACTACAGAGTTATAACATGTTATAGCGCTATCTTGATTGTTGTTTCTGTGTTGCAATTATTTGACAACCGTTATAACATGTTATAACTCTCCAGTCTGTACAGCGTTTTAATGATCTCAACGGTGTAGTTCCAAGTCCGTTGATTTAAACACTCCCTCAAAGCTGATAATTACGGGTCTTCTTTGGACGCTTCTTCTATTTTGCAAATCTAGATAGAGCTGGAATCAGGGCGTAACAGCTTTGGTAAGCAGAGAATTCTTTCGTTAATTTCTAGAAAGTTAAGACTTGCCAACGCAAATCAACAACACCATCGGGTAGAGGAAGACTTTCCCTACCCGACTGTTATGTTGGTTTGCGTGGGCGTGCCTTGAGTTCCTAGAAATCGTCGATAGAAGTCATTGTTTACAAACACTGTTATGCCTTAATTCCAGCTCTATCTAGAAATGTCGACAGTAGCAAGTTCTGTGACATTCCTTATGTAGACTTTCGATTCCGCATCGAATATCTCTTTATCAGTAGGCTGAAAAAGTCGATTCCATAGATAATCTGCGGAATAAACAGTTGTTTTGGCAACTCTGAAAAACAAATAATCTTACTGGTATCCGTGAAAAAAGTTCATGCCATCATAGAGCTCTTCGTTGGGCAGTTTTGTTTTGTTTCGTGCGCAAAAGTTCAAAATGAAGTGCTAAGCAAATCTTTACAACAATGAACCGGTTGCTTTATCTTTCGTTCTTCCGTTGCCCGCGAAATAAAACGGAAGGTGGAGTGTGGAAAGCGTTTTGTGCTCATAATATTACAACACTTCTCCCTCAAACAACACCATGATGACGTCATGCTCGTTTGGCTACACTAACTGACAGTTCGTTTGGCTACATTACGCTTTGCCTCCGCATATCATATCTATACGTTAGATAATGCCCGCTCAATGCGTAGGCAAGAAGAAGACCTTGGATAGTTTCCATAGGTTTGTGGTCCGTTTTCCATTTCGAACCGAATACCAAGGAGATATACTTGGAACCTCTCAACAGACCAAACCAGAGCAAGGGCATCTTTGTCAGTTTGTGTGTAACGTTTCTCAGTATCCGTCAAGCTTTTGCTTGCGTAGGATACTACCCTTGGTTTGCAATCAAGGAACTGCTTGGAACTATTGCTCAATAACGGCACCGGTGGTGTAGTGGTAAGCCTGATTGCCTCTCACCCCAGCAGGCCTGGGTTCAATCCCAATCGGCGTCGCCGGGATGTTCTGAGGCATACCATCTCTGATCACGCCTTCCTTCGGAAGGGAAGTAAAGCCGTTGGTCCCCGGTTCATGAGTTGATGGGTCGATAGGTAGGGTCCAGGTGTGGGAGCTGCCTTCTTGGCACGTCGGTAGCATTGGTGCTCAGCACGGAAAACAAGATCGACGGAAAAAACAAATCAAAAGGAAAAAAAAAAACTATTGCTCAATGTTCAACTGGAGACACATCTGCTACTACACGTTGTAGAGAATGGATGGAACTGGGCTAGTAAAGTAAAATAACTTGGGTTTACTTTAAGAGTTCATTTAAATAGTTTTCATTTAGTGTGTTAACATGCGTACGATGACAACTCTGTGACAGTAGGAAAACCGCCAAGAAGGTATTCGGCGTCGCTGAACATAGCAGAGCGTAAACCAACTGACGGCGAAGACGCAATAGACAGAGGATCGTTTGGAAACTGGAGAGATTTGTTGGAAGCGTCGATGAAGCTAGTGGGGGCGATGGATGAAGAAACGAAGATGAGCATCTTCAGGATTAAAGCAGGGACGAACCTTCTTGATATCTTAGAAGCAATTGTGTCTTCACCCAGCAACCCAAGCGCAGAGGTTGCCCCATATTCGAACGCTATTCAAAGATTGGTGGATCATTTCGGATCACGGGACTATTGTTTGCTTCAGCGCCAGATACTCCGTTCTCTGACCCAAAGCGCTAACGAAACGCATTTCAAATACGTGCAACGCGTTATTAAGTCTGCAAAACTGTGGAGATCAGCTAGGTGGCATCCCTATCTTGTTTGCCTTGCCTTGAAAAGAGCTAACATCGCTGCGGACCCGCGAATTGCGGGCCCCACTGACAGCTCATAATTTGTAAACAAATAGAAGATTCAAGCCAGAATTTCAAAAAAGGCGTGACTGATATTATGGATATTCTTAATATTTTTGCTTATATTTTGTGAAAAATAAACTTAGGACTCATAAAATATTATTTTCTGATTTTCTACCACGAAGTCAACCATTTATATGGCATAAAAGGGAAAATAATTTCATTTGATAAAAATAAGACAATTCAGTCACGCCATTTTTGCAGTTCACACTGGAATTGTGACGTTTCAGATGTTGGTTTCAATAACATGGCGGCATGCCACCCAGCTGGTGGAGATCAGTTTTTGGAAAACGTTGCAGATGTCATTCAGAGCCATGCTCTGAATTTAAAGGTACGTGAAATGGGTCAGAAAATTCTTCGGAAAGGTGGAACTATTCCAGAGTTACAGGAGAAAATTCGAGCTTTTGAGATCGGTTATTTGAATGAGGAGTTATTCGCCAAGTCCCGTCATCCGCATCAGGCTCAGGTTGCAGTTGTTTCTACTGGTCACCCGTCGGCATCTAATCGAGATCATAATCCTCGTTTTGGGAATGATCGCGCTAGAGCGACCTACCAAGCCACGGATACATACAGAAGTCAGGACAGATTGCCAAACAATCAACAGCTAGGTGGAAATCGGGATCTGTTTCGCAGCGATGGAGTTTTGAACACAAGGCAAAATCCTTGCTGGCGGTGTCTCAGCAGATTTCACCCGCCTTCCAACTGCCCAATATCGG
Organism: Ochlerotatus camptorhynchus; assembly: GCF_037179485.1. NCBI lineage: Eukaryota > Metazoa > Arthropoda > Insecta > Diptera > Culicidae > Ochlerotatus > Ochlerotatus camptorhynchus. Next base: position 213,755 of record NW_027040640.1, read on the forward strand.
AGAAGGTTTGTCGAGATTGCCTACACAAGGGACACATCGCACGAGCATGCACTGCATCAAGAGTTCCACAGAAACGCAAGTCTACCAATCGACAATGATCCGCAGGAAGGACCGGCACCAAAGAAGGTCGTAATGCTTTCCGAGGAAGAGCTAGTGGAGGAGAAAACCGTAAGTTCCCCTTCTACGAAATAAGTTTTATAACATTCTTACTAACATTTTCTGAATCGACTAAAGCATAGTTGATTTATACTTCAAATGCCTTATTTTATATATCAAAACGTCCTGTGAATTCGTTTTTTTGTTTTGTTATTATATTTTTATACTGATAATTGATGATAAATAAAACATTGCAAAATACTATTTTATAATAGGGTAAATGTTGGCTTCGGCACCCATTGACTGTTTTCGGCAACCAAAATTTAAACGTTAATTTCACTATGTTTTCCCATCAACGCACTTCCCTGAATGTGTCCAAACGATTGTTTAGCCTTTCAGCTTCAATCTGATTATATTTGAACGATCGAGCAATCCAGTAATGCTACATTTTTCTTCAAATAAAGCATACGCACTACAAAATGAGGTTGATTTCGAGTTGCCGATAATAGAACAGCTGGTTAACACGCAGTTCTAATGGGAAGGTTGCCGAAGAAAAAGAGACTGCCGACAATAGTCACACTCACCTGAGAAGTTTGGAGCGTTGTAAAAACGCTTTCAAAACGTTTTGAAAAATTCTGTCGATTGGAATGGATAGAGAAGCAAGCAGCAGATGAATGTAAACAAACAGACACATCATATATGTGCGTGACGCTGAGAAAATGCTAGTAGAAGTGCAGACGCTGCTTAGATTGACGAGAATACGTAAATTCCCCTAGTAGTTATTTTAATGAAAAAAAAAAAAAAATACCTAAGATTATTTATTTTCTTCCGTTGTTTCAGGCAACGGAGGAAGCTGTCAATTGTCTACCTGAATCCCATGGACGTACTGATTCTGAGACATACATTTGGGGGTACATAGCAGGCCTACCCATTCAATTCTGGATAGATTCAGGGGCGGAGGTGAATACAGTCAATGGAGACATTTTCCGAGAATTGGCGAACAACGATCGTTTTAAGGCAGAGGTTTTTGACCTGATAAGTCGTTAAAAGCTTACGCTACTGATCACTGATGGGTAGAAGCACAGCAATTAGATATTGTGTCCTTCAAGTTGGGCTGGGTGTACCCGTCATTAATACAAATATTAACGATTTCAATCCGCTTCCTGGAGACATTTTTTCGATACCTGGCGTGAATTTCCAAAGTTTAATGTTGAACCCGTAATTCTTACGTATGATCATGAAAAGCCTCCATCAAGAAACATATCGACAGTGAGCATTCATAAGGGCGTATAAGCGATGATCGATTCTCTTCATCGATTTTCTCTTTTGTTATTGACAAATCAAAGTTGGCACTCGTGGAGAATAGATGAACTATGAAAGTGATGATGGTTTCAAAATTTTACACGGTGAGGTATACGACTTGAATCTTAAAATGCCTTTATTTTGCAAATGGAGCATTTTATTTAAATCTGGTTGATGCTACGTTAGTAGAAAATTTAAGGACTACTCAATAGATACATAATATAGAAAAAATAATTTCTTTTCAGATGTTAAGGTGCATGCATAGATTTCAGCTTTTCTACAACTGTAGCAACAACCAGATTTAAATACAATGCTCCATTTTCAAAATAAAAGCATTTTAAGATTGCACTCGTATAGCTCTCCGTGGAAAATTTTGAAACCATCATCACTTTCATAGTTCGTCTATTCTCCACGAGTGGCAACTTTGATTTGCCAATTAACTCGCTAGATTTAACGTTTATCGGTACGGTTGCTGTTGCTTTTGATAGCCAGTACAACCTCTTACAACTCTGCATTGAACAAATTCTAAAAAATTGTTTCGCTTAGCTGGAGCAATGCAAAGAGAAAAACGATGAAGAGAATCGATCATCGCGTATACGCCCTTATGCATGCTCACTGTCGATATATACTAATATCCCACCAGCATTCAAAAAGAAGGCACAGCGGATACTAGATGAACTACTGATAGCAGGAATTATTGAAGCGGTAACAGACACAATGGAAAAACCATTTTACTCCTCGTTACTCGTTGTCCCGAAAGGGAGAGACGACATAAGATAAGTGGTGGACTTGAGAGTTCCAAACAAGTGCATCATCAGAACCCCCTTTAAGATGCCAACACTGGAAGCAAGATTAGCTGAGTTTCATGGATCAACGGTCTTCACAACGCTTGACTTAAAAAGTGCATGCTTCCATGAAGTCCTAGATGAACAATCTAGACACCTTACCAACTTTTACGCGGGTGATGCCACATACAGGTTTAAAAGACTCCCTTTCGGCCTATGCAACGCTCCGCATATTTTTCAGGAGATCTGCCAAACTGTGATCATTTCCGGATGTCGAGGTGTCCGGAATTACTTGGATGATATCCTAGTCCACGGAAAGACGAAGAAAGAGCACGATGAAAATCTGCAAGCCGTGTTTCGTCGTCTAGAAGAGCATAACGTAATCCTTAACGAAGAGAAATCCGTGGTTGGTAAAACATCAGTTAAGTTCCTAGGGTCACTTTGTCTTGTGATGGCCTCAAAATTGAAGAAGAGAAGTTGAAGAGTATCAAGAGTTTTTGCAGACCGGAGTCGCAAACCGAAGTGAAAAGTTTTTTGGGGCTTATTAACTTCGTGGAACGATTTATCCCAAGGCGAGCCGAAAAAACTGAGCGACTTAGAGAGTTATCAAAATCGGATTATTTCTATTGGACTGGCAAAGAGGAGGAGGAGTTCCGTTTTCTCAAAGACGAAGCTCTGACTGAAGTTTTGAAACTGGGTTTTTTTCTCGAGTGACGATAAAACCGATCTTTTTGTAGATGAGTCTCCCGTTGGACTTGGTGCAGTGTTAGTCCAATACAATCAAGACGGCATGCCTAGAATTATTTCATGCGCTTCAAAAGCTTTGACAGACTCGGAAAAGTAGTACCCGCAGACTCAAAAGGAGGCTTTGGCCATTGTGTGAGGAGTGGCGATGTTTTTGTTGTTATTAAACGAGTAAATCTTTTACCATTCGGACTGATTCCGATGCGAATGAATTCATCTTTGGCGAGGGAAGAAAGGCTAGCAAACGTGCTATATCTAGGGCTGAAGCATGGGCGTTGAGGCTTCAACCTTTCGATTTTACAATGAAGCGAGTTCTGGGCCATTTAAATGTGGCGGATGCCCTATCTAGGCGGATGCCCTATCGACAAGGCACAAATAGATGCGCCCTTCGATGAGAGTGACGAGAAACACGTACTTTATGCTCTCGATGCAGGTTTGATGGATATCTCTTGGAGTGACATTGAAATAGTTTCAGAAAATGACAATGAGCTCTCTTTAGTTTCGATAAGCGATGATATATAACAAATGGCCGAGGTCTCTGCGCCAATATGAACCACATAAACTCGACTTTCGCTGCCTGGGATTGACAGTGTTCAAAAACCATAAAATAGTACTTCCAAAAAACTTACGGAACAGCGCCTTGGAATCAACCAGCTACATTTGGGCATAGCTGCAATGAAACGCATTATTCGCGAATACTTTTGGTGGCCTGGTATTAGCAGTGCAGTTGAACAGTTCGTTAAATCGTGCGAGACGTGTTTGATTATTACAAGACGGAACCCTCCGAATCCTCTTTCAAGTCGAACTCCTCCAGATGGACCGTGGGAAATCTTGCAGATGGGTTTCCTTACAGTGCGTTGATGTGGCTCCGGTGAATTTATGATAGTGGTTGACACTTACTCGAGATTCTTGGCAGTTGTGGAAGTTAAATCCATAGATGCAAAGTGCACTAATGCAGCTCTGTCAAAGGGTTTTGAAACGTGGGGCCTATGTTATAGGTATGTTCACGTGCACAACACAATTAAGCCCCATTCCAGACTCGGTATCGCACCCTTCGAGCCCTTTGGGAGTCAAAGTCTGACAATCAGCTAGATCGTCACAACGTTAAGGAACATGACTGTACGCGATGAACGCTTCCAATAGGAAAACGAACGACGTCATCGAATGGCGCATCCTGATTGGCTGACGCAGCCGGTGAAAGAGTATAAAAGTAAACAACATTGTATTTCATGTCTCATTCTGTATCCTGCATTTAGCCATTGAAGAGGAAGCAGCGAATAATAAAAGGCAGATTTGAGAACAGTGTCTCATTCTTTTCGTCCGAAAACGGAGATTTCCCGAGCATTCGTGCTTCGTCCAGTTCCTGTTCGTTCATCCACTGGTTGCATGTGGTGATCGATTCATCTTCCATAAGTTCCACCTAGTGGACACTTTTAAAAGAGTTGAACTTTCCTGTTTCCCTGCTCATCAGAGCCTTGTGTTCGGCAGTTTTGCCGTGGTCCTTCGAGAGAGAGAGAGAGAGAGATTACTGCGCTGGTGGCTGTAGTTTACAGCTGTTGGCAGCTCAACGACTGGTGCTGAAGAGTTTTCAGCGACCCATCGTTCCTACGCTGTCCGCTGTGGTGTGCGCAGCCAACGGTGCATCGTCCCTTCGCTGGTAGCTGTGGTGTGCACAGCTGTCAGTGGCTCATCGTCCCACTACTGGTGGCTGTGAGGTGCACAGTTGTCGGTGGTTTGATCACCAGTTGTGTCGTGGTCCTTCGTTCGAGAGAGGCAACCCGTCGCTGGTGGCTGTAGCGTGTACAGCCAACGGTGACTCTACGATCCATATGCTGGTGGCTGTGAATATATAGCTGTCGGTGGCTCGATCACAAGGTAGGTTTTCGTCTGTGCTGTTGTGGTAAGGGCAATGATCTACCCCAAGAGAGAGTGAGTACACAACAATGACATTCTATCGAAATTTGTGAGCAAGGCCTATGCGGACAACCGTTGAGGAGCTAAGCCTTCCGACATCAAGGTCGATGACAGGCTCTTAGTTGCGGTCGCAAAATCAAACAAAACTGATCCATTGTTTTCAAAGGAGAGGTACACTGTTTTGACTCGGGAAGGTGCAAAAGTCGTCGTTCAGAGCACAGTATGCTAGAAACGTGCAGGATCAAAATGGGCAAGGCTCCCAATGTGCGTCTTTTGCTGTTGCTGCCAACAGACCACTACATTATGCTTTGTAAGCTCACGAAACGGAAATGAAATTGTTGCAATGTCAGGAATAAAGGCACCAACGTAGTTTACTAAACCGAGAAAGCTCCTCACTTCTTCAGCAGTTGATGGCGCTCTAAAGCTTCGGATTGCCTCGATTTTAATCGGCGACGCTGCCATTTCATCCTTATTAAAGCGATGTCCCAAAAAGTCTATTTCAGACAGTTTAAATGTCCCACCACAGATGGTATTATTCAATAATAGTTCCTTTCTAGGCAAACATTTAAAACCCACAAATTTCGATGGAAAATACAACTGAACTTCATTTAATCAAAAGAAACTCTACTCCAGAATGATTCTAGATGGTTTTTTCAGTGATACCATAGTAATAAGTCATCTTTATTTACAGCAATTGAAGATATTTACTTTTGTTTACATGGTTTGTGCGGTATAGCATTGACGGTGTCGTGAAATGAAATTAATATTTCGTATGAAAATTCAATTCGAAAAGTCTAAGATGCACATCAGTCTGATTGGAATGACGTTTTCTTACACAATTCTAAGGTTGTTTTGGGAGTTGAGTTTTGGTACTCCGGCTGTGCATGTGGTCGAAACTGACGTTTGTTTTTTCGGTGGAGTTTTTTTTAAATCTATAATCGGTTGCTGATCTGGCCAAAACCAGGCCCAAGACACAATTTCTAGTTCTAGGTCCCTATTATTTGCTGCTGAGAAGCTGTTCCGAAGCCAAGTAGAACCTCCACGAGGCGTCCCATCATTAGTTCCATCATTCGTTGAGACGCAGCGTTGAACCTGACTATTGGCCACGAAAAGACTTGCACATCAAAAGTCGACTACATAGGGGAAATGCAGGTAATTTCGGCTTAAGTGTCCCTAATTTGGGCCCATACATAAATTCAGCAATCGACTAAATTTTCGATAGCAACCAAAAATATCCATAAGTAACGTCCCAATAACGCGTTCATCTAGATAAAATTGATAAATAGCAGATTTTTAGCGATAGGCCCTGTCATCGCAGTAACCTAATTTGCCAACGTATAATTTTAGGTCTCTGGGCGATAAAGGTTAACTTTTTATGTTCACCTTGCAACGTCGGTACACTGACTTGAATACAACTCACTAGACTACGGCAATGGTTCACTGGTACTGGATTATGGTTCGATGTTAAGAAATAACGCGTTGATTGACGGTTTGAAAGATATATTTCACTTTTGGAGATAGTTTGTAAACCGTCAATCAACGCGTTATTTCTTAACATCGAACCATAATCCAGTACCAGTGAACCATTGCCGTAGTCTAGTGAGTTGTATTCAAATCAGTGTACCGCCGTTGCAAGGTGAACATAAAAAGTGAACCTTTACCGCCCAGAGACCTAAAATTATACGTTGGCAAATTAGGTTACTGCGATAACATTTGGCGCTGTAGACAGGATGTCCACCTCGTACACCATGGACCAACTGAAGCTACGACGATCTGCGGTAGATGGGAAGCTGAAACGCTCGGCTTACAGGGTCAGCAAGTTCGATGCCGAAGCGGTCTCCATCGACGACCTCAATGCCGAACTCGACCACCTGCACCTACTTTGGCAGGATTTCCGTGAAGTGCATAGCGGTATTCTGGATCTGTGCACGGATACCGAATCCATCGAGCCTCATCTCGACGAGGAAGCGGCTCTGGAAAGGCGCTACCTTTCGCTAAAGGCATCGATCAACCAGACCGTACGAACGCGTGGCCATTCGAGACAATCCAACTCCACCGTCGGTCCCCGGACAGAGCATGATTCCCGCAGCGGGATCAACTGCTACGCTAGTTCCCCCCGAGCTACACCTTCCGAAAGGAATACTTCCCACATTCTCGGGAGCCTATGGGGAGTGGAATTCATTCTACGGTTTGTTCATCAGCTCCGTACACAACAATCCTCGTCTGACGAACGCTCAACGGTTGTTCTATCTGAAAACCTACACAACGGGCAGAGCAGCCGCCCTTCTAAAGTACATCAAGGTCGATGACAACACGTATGAAGGAGCCTTGGACATTCTCAAGAAACGCTTCGATAGGAAGGACCAAATCGTAAATCACCATATGCAACGGTTCTGCGAGATTCCGAGTACCACCGTGCCGTCAGTTTCCGGTCTACATACGGAAGCTCCACGAAACCGCCGACGATGTCAAGCGAGCTTTGCAGGCCATTGAACGAGAGGACCGAGACTGTTGGCTAGTCTACCTTCTCCTGGCAAAGGTGGATTAGGAAACCAGACAACAGTGGTCAGACAAGATCGCCACGAACCAGGATCCACCCAGAATTTCTCGAACAACGCATTTATTCGCTGGAAACCGTCCAAGCTCAGACTCCAAAGTCCACTATGAGGCATGTAATAAGACCGCAACCACGAAGTTCAAGTTTCGTCACCACCAACGAACAAGCTAAAAATCCATTACCAGTGAACCATTGCCGTAGTCTAGTGAGTTGTATTCAAGTCAGTGTACCGACGTTGCAAGGTTACTGCGATAACAGGCCCAATCTTAGATCCATAGGCCAACATTAGAGACATTTCCCCTACATCCGAAAATTTGTTTATCTCAAATCGACGGAAGACATTTCGCGCAACTACCATAAACCGGACCAGTTCATGTTGAACTTTGTTAAGCTTCGTCTACAATTTGGACTTCTACATCAACACATGTCAAGCGGTTCAATTGGCTAAACTTGGTGAGTTCGTTCCATTTTGTAAATTTTTATCTTTTCAAACCAGTAACGTTGGGAGATCACCTGTTTGTGGTGCATTACTGGTATAAGATCTACCACCGAACCCTAGTCGTGACAACTTCAATCTAGGGAATCAGGATTTTCCAGCTATCAAAGGATCACATTTTAGTCCTTCCCAGACAACCAGAAGTCGTATAATAATGTACAAACAGTATCGTAAATTGCTACAGTTTTAGTCAAAATCGCATATAAGAATGGCATACCTCGCATTATGTTTAAGTTAAATCGTATAGAATGCAAATTTCTGACCAATATGCCATGACTCATTTTTCCATCGTACTGTATCACAAATTAAATCGGATTACATCGTAAGACTTTTCAAAATGAATTTGTTATTACAGATTAAATCGTATATGATGTTTAATCAACTCGTTTAAAATTAAATTAAAATATGCACGTATATGAAGCATAGTGTTTAAATCTTCGATTTAAACAGGCCCGATGTTTTCTGAATCATCTTGCCCCTTAAATGCTGCACAGTAGGCCTGGCCGTTTTGATATGTGTGACGCATCTTCGATGTGAAACATATATCAAATAGACAAGAAAAAAAATGATGTAGGTAGGGGAAATGTAGGTAATGTCGGCTTCATGTCCCTAATTTGGGCCCATCGCTAAAAGTCTGCTATTTATCAATTTATCTAGATGAACGCGTCATTATGACGGTACTAATGGATATTTTTGGTCGCTATTGAAAATTTAGTCGATTGCTGAATTTATGTATGGGCCCAAATGGGGGACATGTACGCCGACATTACCTACATTTCCCCTACATGGTAACCGCAAAATACCCAATCATGACTACAAAGTAAGCACTTTCGAGGGAGACTGGGACTACCCATTAAATGAGTAAAAATATTACCCATTTATGAGTATTTGTTATTCAAAAATGAATACTTACTACTTGTTTTTGTAGTTGTAATTACTTATAAATGGGTAAAGTTTTACTCATTTAATGGGTAGTCCCAGTTTCCCTCAAAAATGCTTACTTTGTAGCCATTATTGGGTATTTTGCGGTTACCGTGTATATCATTTTCCAGGTTGCTTTCAAGAACTGGCTGTGTTAGATTAGATTAGATTAGATTAGATTAGATTAGATTAGATTAGATTAGAGATTAGATTAGGGCCTGTTCATAAACTACGTAGACAGTTTTTTGGGATTCTTGACCCCCCTCCCCCTGCGTACACAATTGTCCATACAATTTTTTTTTAAATTTGTATGGGCCATGGATAATTGTCAACCCCCCCCCCCCCTAGACTGTCTACGTAGTTTATGGACAGCCCCTTAGACAATTCTAAGGTTGTTTTGGAAGGATGTTTTGTGTGTTTGTTGAAAATTATGTTTTGATGGTCAAGAATTTCCTATGTCCCTTGTCAACATTATCATCATCATGCAGTGGCGACATCTGCGTAGAGCTTTAACGGCAATTTTCCAATTGCCATTTCAGGGAAAACATTTCAACGCAACTGACAACCGTAGCATGCTATTAAAGCTGCGGTTTTCAAACAATTTGCCGCCTAATGCTAATTAAAAAATCAGCCTTTGACCAGTTAGATTGAACAAATATCCCTCCGGGCGATGACGCGGATCCCACTTAAAACCGTAATGACTTCATTTATTTCCAAGACCGTGGACCTGCATTTTTAATCATCCGTACGATACGACGACGTCAGAGCTTGTCCTATAATTCACAAAACTCTAAACCCAGCAATAACATCATTATCGCTTTATTAATCCCGCAAAATTACCCATCTGCCCAAGAACCGGACCAGTGATATCGCTTGTACTTCCAGGAAATGGGACATTGTACAGTGCTCTTAGCAGCCAAGTAGCACTGCATAATACATAATGCGACGTCCGGACGAATCAAAAGGCATCCCACTAAATCTTCATTGGACAGCAATTCCAGACGCCACTTTAGATCCTTAAATCCTCTTTCTCAGCCTAGAGCTCAAGTTGGCTGGCACCCATCGCGCATCGAAGCGTCTTTCTCCCGACCGTTATTTACGTGCTGCCCCAACGGGGAAATTATTACTTACCGCAGGTCATAAACGTCGTTCAGGGGGAATCTATTTCTGCCGCACACCGCCGCCGCCGCCACCGCCACCAGCCCATCATAAGTGTCTGCCCGGCCTGTCTTCATAATTCCCTAGTAGCACCATCATCGACATCACCATTCACCATTCACCATCATCTCGCACCCATTATTCCTCCCAGTTGTTGGAACAAGTCACTGTGCTGTCTCAAAGTGGTCGAGTGTGAAGATGGGTTGGGGGGGAAGGCCAGGAGTACCCCATTATTATCCGGCCATATAGCAGCACATTTTCACTTACAAAAAAGAACAGAAAAAAAACTACGCACGCGTCTCTTGTGGCTCGTAAAGCTGTCACTTTCGAGTTGCCACCCGCAAACTGCGTTCCTTATTTTCCTCCTCATATCCCACTTTTGTCGCGTTGCACTTTTCACCGTCTGGCACTGATTTTGCCCGCTCCTTTTCACGTTGTGCTGCGTCCTATTTTCTTCTTTATTGTTTATTCGTTTTTTTTTTGTCCACGCATCGGAGTTTTTTTTCTCAGTGGCACGTGCATTTTGTTTTCCCGCTTTTCCATTACTTACTTTGCTTTCGTGAAAAACAACTTCACCGTCGCACATACCGGTGCGGCCACGGGTTGGCACCGACCAGAAAGTAATTAAAACGATGTTTACGCGCTCTAGATAGTTTTACAATTAGGTTTTTCTTTGCACTTCGTTAGCAAATCTAAACTAGCATGGGAAATTATCACATTCTAAAAAAAAAACATCCCCCAACAAGAACGGTAGGAATCGCGACAAAGGGTTCGCGATCCTGCACTCGAAACAGGATTCGGAATCGAGAAAGCGGAGGCACGACAGAGAGCACTATTTTCCACGGCGTTTTCGACGGGACTGATCCCCACCGATCGCCGACGATCGACGAAACACGGAGAAAATCCATCGGGGAGTAGATTTTCCGAGCGCCCATCCAGCTGCTTTGAATGTGCTGGTGCGGAGGAGTTGCCACCACAGTCGTCGTCGGCGTCTTGGTAGCGATCGTGTGTGGAAAATTGCTTACCATGGCAGAACTTGGGGTTCATTTGGAAGATCTTAGGGGAGAGAAGGGCGGAGAATTTTCCTCCCATCTGTGGATGAATGGAGCACGTTCGCGTGTGTTTATTAATAAATGAATGTGCACCGACACATACAGTACGAGAATGTGTGTGATTGTATAAATATCGAGGAAGTAGTTACAAGCGGCGACTGGTGTCTTTAACGGAGATATGTACTGCCTATTCGCTTGAACGACGAAGGCGGAAAAGTATCGGAAAACGACATGTCAAACAGTAGTAGAGTGATGGTGAGGTGGCAAGTGCATGTGCATGGTTTGGCAGAATGCTTAGTAAATTGTTGGATGATTAGAAATTTGAGGTGCAGAAAAGAGTGGGTTTTTTTTTTGAAAATTCGATTATTCCTTGACCCTTAATTTGATGAATCTAGTAAAAGTCGTTTAAAAATAATAGCATTGGTAATGTGACAGCCGTAATGCTCAATAAATTGAGTGCATTTTCGACGAATTGAAACTGTGTCACTGCTGATGAAGATCAAAGGATTTGATTTTTGACGTAGAACTACGTCTTTGTGTAGTAGCAGTAAAATTATGTTTATTTCTGTTGATTATGATTGTACATTGATTAATCATTTTCATTGATAAGCCTATATGGCTCTTCATCTTTCTATGTGTTTTTATGTTACTTCATACGCGAAGTTTAAGATTTCCAGAGTTGGTTGGAAATGCTATCTAACATGATAGCTTATTCTTGTGAAGATCATAAAAAAAAACTATCTCTCGGACATGGATGCCTTCAACAAGCATCCTTGGATCTATCTTGTTCAACCTGTTCACCTCCAATATGCCGGCTCTACCTGATGGTTGATCGTTGTCCCTGCTTGCAGGGATGGTCTAGGGTAAGTAGATGATTCCATTATAGTACAGCAGTACGGAAGTATCTACCTACCCTCTTCTAATCTTAAACCCCTACCCGGCGTGCGATGTATACCCACGTACCGTTCCAGCGCACTTGCATAACGGGATGGCTGCAACTGCATCATGCGAGGCGTGTGTATGCAGGAATTCGTGTTTTGTACGAAATTGACGCACCCCTTGGAGGAAGACAATGATCCGGCAGACCCCAACATTATCCAGGACTTGACGACTTCTCTACATCAAGGAGAGGCACTCGTTTTTTCTACAAAACTGACACACTCCATAGAAGAAGAAAATAACGAAGATCACGACACTTTGCAGAACGAAACAAATTCGGAACACATATCAGGGGTAAATAATTTTGATAATAGTTTTATGAATGACAGGTTACCATCAACTTCTTCACCTAATCTTCAGACCAGTACAGAAATTTTAGTATATTGCCAAAATGTTAACCGCATGAGAAACGCCGGTAAAATGAATGAAATTAACAAAAATATATTAAGTTCTACTTACTCTGTCATAATGGCTAATGAAACAAGTTGGGATGATAGTGTGAGAAGTGAAGAAGTTTTTGGTAACAATTATAACGTTTATAGAGACGACCGCAATTTTCAATGGTCTGGAAAAAAATCGGGAGGTGGAGTAATTATAGCGATTTCGACCAAATTGAATTCAGAAATTATTATGGCTACTAAATTTAAAGAATTCGAACATGTATGGGTAAAAGCGCAAGTAGCAGACGAAACACATGTCTTTACTTCGGTATACTTTCCTCCAAACAATTCTCGTAAGGACACGTATGATAAGTTTTTTGGAAAAGCGGAAGAAATTTTGTCTAGTTTACCCCCTGAAGTAAAAGTTCATATATATGGGGACTTTAACCAACGCAATGTTGACTTTATTTCTGATATGGACAATGAAAGCATCTTACTTCCAGTCGTTGGGGAAAATGAAACACTCTATTTCATTTTTGACAAAATTGCAAATTTAGGACTCAATCAAATTAACCATGTGAAAAATCAACAAAATTGTTATGTAGACCTTTTATTAACAAATACTTATGAAGATTTCTGTGTGACTGAATCGTTGAGTCCCATATGGAGAAATGAAATGTTTCGCACAGCAATAGAATATTCTCTATTCGTTCACATAAATGAAAGAACCAACGACTGCGAATTTGATGAAATCTTTGATTACAATTCAGCAAATTATGATAACATTAGAAATAGATTGAACATTGTCGATTGGCAAGCAATATTAAGAACTGCAGGAAATGTTGAATGTGCAGTTGACGTATTCTACAATGTGTTGCTTGAAATAATACTTGAAGAAGTGCCAACTAAAAGAAGAAGACATCAGAGTCATGCAAAACATCCAGTTTGGTACAACAGGGAACTGAAAAATTTAAAAAATCGGAAGCAAAAAGCGGACAAATTTTATAAAAAATTAAATAGTGAAGAAACTTTGGCATACTATTTAGACATTTGCGATCAGTTAAATTTGGCCGTGAATATGGCATTTGAGGAGTACAATTTAAAAACTGAACTTGAAATAAAATCTTGTCCTAGGAAATTCTTCAATTATGTGAAAACCAAATTAAAATCTGATAGTTTTCCATCAAAGATGCATTTGGACGATAGGGTAGGTGAGAACTCGGATGATATATCCATTTTGTTTGCAAATTTCTTCCAAGAAATCTATACTACGTTTTCAGAAGAGGACCGTGACCGTGAATATTTTGAATCTTATCCAGAATTTTCAAGTGACATCAGCGTAAGTCAAATCAAGGTTCATGATATCTTAAAGGGTTTAAACAATTTAGATGCATCTAAAGGTCCTGGCCCTGACGGTGTTCCGCCAGTTTTTATGAAAGCTTTAGCAACTGAACTTACTGCTCCATTATTTTGGATTTTCAATATGTCACTGGAATCCGGAAACTTCCCTAAAATATGGAAAAACTCGTTTTTAGTGCCCATCTTTAAATCGGGCAAAAAATCTGACATACGTAATTATCGTGGTATAGCTATTATCTCTTGCATTCCGAAACTTTTCGAGGCGATTGTAAATGAAAAACTCTTTCTTCAAATTAAAAACAGAATAACTACTATGCAACATGGCTTCTTTAAAGGCCGTTCAACAACTACGAATTTGCTCGAATTAATCAATTATTCGTTGAATGCAATGGATAACGGAAACCATGTAGAAGTGTTGTATACAGATTTCAGCAAAGCGTTTGATCACCCATGCTTCTTTTTAAACTTCAAAAAATGGGAATTCATTACGCACTCCTCAAGTGGCTTGAATCATATTTAACTGACCGTCATCAAATAGTAAAATACAAAGGAAAGATATCAAATCCCGTTGACGTTACTTCAGGAGTTCCTCAACGCTCCCATTTAGGACCACTTTTATTTATTCTCTTCGTCAATGACATATCTTTCATTATTAAGAAATTGAAAGTTTTAATATATGCTGACGACATTAAACTTTTTTTGATGCCAAAGACATCATCACATTCAAAGAGGAAATTCAAATATTCCATACTTGGTGTCAAAAAAGCCTGCTACAATTAAATATAAAAAAATGTAACTCCATTACCATTAGTAGAAAACAAAAGCTACCCGATATAACAGTCACTTTAGGAAACCAGATCGTAGAAAAGCGTGATAGAGTCAGGGATCTAGGTGTTATTCTGGACTCAAAACTTACTTTCACCGATCATTATAACACAATTATTAACAGAGCTAACAACATGCTTGGTTTCATAAAACGTTTCTGCTATAACTTTCACAATCCTTATACGATAAAAACATTGTACATTGCTTATGTAAGGTCGATATTAGAATATTGCAGCATAGTTTGGTCTCCTTTTTCAATCACACACGAAGAAAGAATAGAGTTCGTTCAAAAGCAGTTTCTATTGTATGCACTCCGCAGGTTAGGTTGGACTGTATTTCCTCTGCCATCTTACACAGCTTGGTGTATGCTCATAAATATCCAAACATTAAAAGAGCGTCGTGAATTTGCTATGATTTCTTTCGTAAACGATATCGTATCACATCGAATTGATTCAATAGAACTATTGTCATGCTTAAATTTATATACACCATCTAGGCATTTCCGAAATAGAAATATATTTGCTACAAATCGTCATCGTACGAATTATGCCAAATTTGGACCCTTGAACCAAATGATGGATACATATAATAAGAACTGCGATAACATTGACTTTACAATGACAAAAACCAAATTAAAGCAATACAGTGGGGGAAATTCGTTTAAACGCAATGTCATTTTTGCGTTTATTTTCAACACAAAAGATCGAGACAAAAAATCAAATATAGTTTGTCATAGCCCATCAGAAGTCTCGTATTTGAGAACACAATTTGAACGGAAGTTCATTGTGGTCTCTGAAAAAATCCAATAAAGGTGATTTTAGAGGGGAAATTCGTTTAAACGCACACTAACGTAAAGCCGCATTGAGCGTACCTATGCTCCTGTTATCTTGCGCATCTGTCATATTTACACTGTATAGCCCTCGTTCGCCATTAACACGAGTTTAAATTTGCGTTGCGCGGTAGTTGTTGCTTGTTTTCGGCAAAATGGGTAAAGGAAAGTATTTAAGCCAGTCGGAGCAAATACTGGTTCGAGAACTCAAAAGTCGCGGTGAGAGCAATCGCAAAATTGCACGTGTGATCCACAGATCGGAAGCAGCAATCAGGAACCTGCTGAAAAAAGGCAAGACGTATGGCGTAAAAAAGAAAACAAAGGGAAATTCGAAGATCACCAACCGTGTCCGAAACCAAATCATACAAATGGGAGACTCTGGAAACTTCTCTGCTGCGCAAATCAAGCAAGAAATGGGGCTTTCCATTTCTAAGAGGCGTGTACGGCAGATTCTACATGGAAGTGGCCACTTAAAGTACACCAAAAAAGCAAAAAAACCCAATCTTCAACCGGCCCACATTAGCGCCAGATTGAATTTCGCTAAAAAGTACATGTCTTGGACTACGGAATGGGACAATGTTATTTTTTCTGACGAGAAGAAATTCAATTTGGACGGCCCAGACTGCACCGCATATTATTGGCACGATTTGAGGAAATCTCCGCAGGTTAAGTTGAGCAGGAACTTTGGAACTCTAATGTGTTGGGCCGCTTTTTCGATCCATGGAAAGACCCCTATTGCCACCATTTCAACCAGGATGAATTCGGGAAAGTACTTGGAGCTTCTGGAAGATGTTTTGATCCCGTTTACTGAAGACGTTATGCCGGAAAATTTCGTATTTCAACAGGATAATGCAGCAATTCATGTCAGCAAGCAATCTTTGAAATGGTTTTCTGAACGAGACATCAGTCTTTTGGATTGGCCAGCTCGTAGTCCGGATCTAAATCCCATCGAGAACTTGTGGGGCATCCTGGCACGACAGGTTTACAAAGGCGGAAGGCAGTTTAAAACAGTTCGTGAACTTGAGTCAGCCGTAAGAGAAGCCTGGAGCTTGATACCTGATACAACTCTGCAGAAGCTGGTGAAATCAATGCCGAACAGAATTTTCGAAACTATTCAGAAAACGGAAAGCAAACGAAGTATTAACTATTGTTTATTGTTGATTTTTGAACTGTGAACTCGATTTGATTAATAAAACTAAAAGTGCGTTTAAACGAATTTCCCCCCCAAAATCACCTTTTTTGGGATTTTTTCAAAAGTCATTATGAACTTCCAATCAAATTGTGTTCTCAAATACGAGACTTCTGATGGGCTATGACAAACTATATATGATTTTTTGTCTCGATCTTTTGTGTTGAAAATAAACGCAAAAATGACATTGCGTTTAAACGAATTTCCCCCACTGTATTTTAATTCGTCGCATAACGTCAACTAGAAGTAATGTTTTAACTTGTTCTTAAGACATATTATAAAAAATATAAACAAAGACAAAATTGTAAAAATAGCACTCAAGACAACAATTGTAAAACGGTCTACACTGATTGACGATAAATAAATAAATAAATAAGACCATTCTCTTGCTAATAAATTATCACACTAAAGCTTCATGCTAGATAGCATTTCCAACCAACTCTTTATTTTTATTTAATTAGATATTCTTATTTAATATTTGCGTCTTTCAACTAGTTTACAGAATACCTTTTGGAGGGTGTGTTTTTATTGAAATGAAAAAAAAATTATAACCTACCTAACAACTAGTAGAACTTAACCTAACGTGCTAGATCATGTATGATCTGATGATCTGATCTCAGACAGGTGTCTCTGAACCTTTCCAAGAAGACCGTTCTTCGCTCTTCTAAAGTCTGACGACCAGCCAGGCGGTGGACTTCAGAATTTCGCATTCATAGAGGACTGTTTAGGATCATTCTAAGGATCTTGTTCTGGACCCTAGAGTAGATCTTCTGTTGATGAGCGGATACAGGGATCTCATCGGGATGTTTCATTTGGTTTTCATTTTGTCACGTGTTGAGGTTTGCTTCCACTCATTTGCTATAAAAACATATTTTTCGGAATTATGCAATCATTAGATGATATAATGATATGCTGTACTTGTAAGTAACCAGAAGATGGTTTAAAGTATGTGTTTGACTCATAAAACCTGCCAATTTTGCTTTCAGAGCGTCACAATAAGCGATCATATGATTCGTGAGCGTTCACTCAGAGTGAGCACTCACGAGTTGTAAAATTGCTGATTGTGACGCACTGAAAGCAATATTGACAGATTTAATGTGTCAAACACATACTTCACGTCCTCATCTTGTAACTTACATGTACTAATTATCACTATACCATCTGGTGATTTCATAATTCTGAAAAAACATTTTTTTATAGCAAGTGAGTGGAAGTAACCTTGATCGTGTTCCCTGAAAAACAGCTTGCTGTCGAGTGTAAGACCGAGGTAGACTCGAGGGGGGCGACACATCCAGATCATCGCCTTTTTACCGTAAATAACGCTCAGCTTTTATTTATCTAATCACTGTGAGCTATCTGTTTTCATCTGTGATATCTACTTCCATCGACTCTCGCAACCAGGGTTACTTCCACTCACTTGCTATAAAAACACTGTTTTTCAGGATTATGAAATCATCAAATGTTATAATGATATGTTGTACTTGCAAGTAACAAGAAGAGGATGTAAAATATGTGTCTGACTCACAAAACTTGTCAACTTCGCTTTCAAAGTGCCACAATCAGCGATTTTACGATTCGTGAGCGTTCACTCAGAGTGAGCGCTCACGAATCGTAAAATTGCCGATTGTGGCGCTCTGAAAGCAATATTGAAAGGTTCTTCGTATCAAACACAAACATTACAACCCCTTCCTGCAACTTACATCTACTGACCATCACTACAACATCCAGTGACTTCACAATTCCGTAAAACATCCCTTTATAGCAAGTGAGTGGAAGCAACCCTGCTCGCAACTTTCATCTTACTTCACATCGCTTGCATCTTCTCGAGAATGAATCAATCACCGAACGAAGAAAAGAAGCAAGCCATGTTGTATATTTAAATTTTGCTTTGCAGTTTTTCCACATGTTTTCATCGAACTTTTTGCTGCTCAAGTGATGTTTTCAAAACAGACTTGTTCCGTCTGAGAATGTTTGTTACTCGAGTCAGCTGGTGGACGGTCGAACGACCTTTCCGAAAACCAAACTGTTCCTCGAGTAACAAGCTGTTTTCTTCGGCAGATGAAGGAGAGGACGGATCCTTCCCAGGTTTCCGGATGGGTATGACTTTAGCTGACTTCCAACACGAGGGGAAGAGCCAAGTCTGATTAAAAATCAGTGCCAGATGGTTGTAGAATCTGGAACTCAAGTGTTTGAGTTCCAGATTCAGGATGTTGTCGAAACCTGGGGCCTTCATGTTTTTAGATGATTTGATATGGGCCAACAGTTCGTCAGCCGTAAGATCGGATTCCTCTGGAAAAATGTTAGGAATCTGAAGAAGATTGGTTGCATTTTCAGCAACCTCAGATTCATGAGGGCTGATGATGTTTTGTCCGAGATTATGGGAGCTGACGAAGTGTTGACCTATCGGGGCAGCCTTCTCTTCAGGAATTATCAGATGAACCACTGGGTCGCCGGGACGATCCAGTGGGGTCAGTGGTGGAATGGGCCTAGGCTTGTTTTTAAGATTTTTTGTAAGTTTCCAGAAGGGCTTAGCACAATCTGAGAGAGAGCGGATCTTACTAGCAAAATCGTTATTTCTGAGATCCACCATCCTGGCCTGAATGATCTTTGTTAATCGATTACAATTGGTCTTCAAGTTAGGGAAGCCAGTACGCTGGTACTGCCTACGAATGGTGTTACGGAGTCTAATGAGATATTTGGTAGGGCTGTCAAGGTTCAGAGTGTTACACACCTGTCTGGATACTGGCACGTGTTGATCCCTGGCCCGGGAAATCGCCTCCTTGATGGTTTGTAGATACCGGTCAACATCTTCGGACGTCCCCGGTTGGACATCGTAGTCGATGGTTGTGTCGACGCAGTGTTGATATTGCGCCCAGTTGACTCGATGGTAGTTGCGCCGGGAAGCTTCGAATCGGTTGACCGAGGATCCAACTTCGGCCACCACCGGGTAGTGGTCCGAGCTCAGCTCCTGAAATGCCACAGGTTGCGAGACGTTGTGTCCCATGTTGCTTACGAAGATGTCGATGGTCGCATGGACCCCAGACCGACTCAACCGCGTGGGAGAGTCCGGGGCCAAGATGGTATAGTGGCCCTCTTGCAGATCTTCATTCAGGATGGTGCCGTTTCGATTGCTCCAACTGTTGCCCTTAGCTTGGTGTTTTGCGTTCAGATCGCCAGCGATGATACAGTTCCCGCTCCTCCGGGTGAGTTTGATGATATCTTTCCGGAGGGCCACTGACGATCCGTCCCTGATGTTGGTTTGCTTGGGGCAGTAGGCCGCGATGATGGTGATTGGGCCAAGTGATGGCTTCAATTGT
Organism: Ochlerotatus camptorhynchus; assembly: GCF_037179485.1. Classification (NCBI taxonomy): domain Eukaryota; kingdom Metazoa; phylum Arthropoda; class Insecta; order Diptera; family Culicidae; genus Ochlerotatus; species Ochlerotatus camptorhynchus. The sequence goes on from NW_027040640.1 coordinate 233,618, forward strand.
TTTCAGATGAAAGTTTGGTAGCAGCCGGCAACTGATGTTCCGTCTTGCAGCGATGGCCACTCCTCCACCTCCAGAGCAGGTGCGATTTTGACCAGACGACGAGGATGGATTGCCGGGTATTGTTCGTCCGTGATGACTGGGCTGATGGTGCACGTTTATTTTGATACCGGCCTGGCTGGTTGCTAGTAGCCACCTTCTTGCTCATGGTGATGAATTCCGTTCGCTTGGGGCAGTTCCGAGTAGTGGCACGGTGAGTTCTGCCGCAATTCACGCACTTCGGGTCGGTGTCATCAGCCTGAGCACAGGTCGCCGTCGAGTGGGCCATACCACACTTGTTTTTTTTTCCTTTGGTTTGTTTTTTCCCGTCGATCTTGTTTTCCGTGCTGAGCACCAATGCTACCGACGTGCCAGAGAGGCAGCTCCCACACCTGGACCCTACCTATCGACCCATCAACTCATGAACCGGGGACCAACGGCTTTACTTCCCATCCGAAGGAAGGCGTGATCAGAGATGTTATGCCTCAGAACATCCCGGTGGCGCCGACTGGGATTGAACCCAGACCTGCTGGGGTGAGAGGTAATCACGCTTACCACTACACCACCGGCGCCGTTCATACCACACTTGTCGCAGCGTGGTTTCATATGACAGTTCTTCGTGCCATGGTCGAAGGAGAGGCAACTTGTGCATTGGGTCACATCACGGTGTTGCGGCTTGTAGTATTCCCAGTCGATAATGACCTGAAACAGGTTACGTATGTTGCTCTTGAGCGCAGCAAGGGTGGTGGAGCCCTTCGTGAGGTGGACCAGAAACAGTTGGTTACGATAGTTGGTATTGGGCATAGGCCGTCGATTCATTGGGTGGACTGCCTCTGGTTTCAATCGAAACCTCACCAGTTCATCTTTTACGGGAGCCGCTTCGTACGACGGCAGATCTCGTAAAACAACCTTCAATGGTTTCATCGAAGGCAAATCGTGAGAGTAAAACTCCACTGTGCTGTTCTTCAGCAGGTCACCGACCGACTTGTACTGCTGTAAGCTGCAGCACATGATCTTTGTTCCAACGCTACAGATTTTTAATCGCGGGAACAATTTGCGTTTTGCCAGCTCATCCCTAAGCTGGGCGACGTCCTTCATCGGGGTAAACAGGGGGGGAATCCGCTCCTTTTTCGCAATTTCAGCGGCGTCACCACCGCCATTTTCTACTCCGAGCACCGAGAATTGGTTGCTCTGTAGCAGCCTATTTGCTGCGTCATCCGAAGCAGCGCTGGGATCCGTTTGGGCCCTCCGATGCAGGAGCAGTAGTACGCTTGCATACCATGCTTTGTTTATTGGCAAGTGCAATTTGACTTGCCAATGCGCCTGTCGATGACAGCACTTCCACGTCGCGAACGTAGCAATAAAACAACCTAGAAAAAAACTCGATAGCGAAGCGAACGAACGAACGAACTATAGGGTAAACGCTCCTATAGTTGCGGTACGTTAGAAGCGTTAGGTTCCTATAGTTGTGTATTGCGTCTCCATACACAACTATAGGAACCTAACGCTTCTAACGTACCGCAACTATAGGAGCGTTTCCCCTACTGCTAGACGGTCTAGCAACGAATGCCTTGAGCAGAGACACGACAGCAGCGCTGTTTTATATCTTTTCAGGTTCAAGCAGAACGATTTGGAATCAACTGGTACTCGATTATGGGGACTGGGTTTGGGGAAAAGGTTTATTTCATGAGAACAGTTATAAAATTACCATTTTTCAATAGTATTTTATGGAAAATTGGAAAAATATTTATTTCAGCATATTTGTAAAGTTATATGCTATCGATTGGCGTATTTGGATTTTAATTTTATTTATAAATGACAAAATTACAAGCGTTCAAAACCTAACACTTTTTCACCATACATATTTTTTTATGTGTACCCCAGTGTAGTCGACAAAGACGTAGTTCTACGTCAATAAATACAATTTTAGACTATATGAAACATGTTTTGTTCTACTGTGTATGATAAATATACCTTGTATCCGCGACCCTTTTCTAGTTTAACATAGCATAATGCATGTACAATTAGACGAGTTCATGTTCCTCCGGATACAACGTATGTACATTCATTATATGTCAAGTAACATAGTAGCACTTTTTCAAAAACCGTCTGGCAAGGAAACGGTTTAAGTCCGAGCCTCAACATAACTCTTTGTAGTCAGACAAACAAATTGAAAAGCCATCTATTTTTCTAATTACAAATTATTATTTGTTACTATAAATAGGTAACCGTTATTAGTAAGTATAGTAGAAAGTAAAGTACATTGCTCGTTCATTTTAACATTTTTAATAGTGATATTTGTGAGGTGATATTCGAGATTCTATATTCTCGTTTTCATTTCATATCAAAGCGCAGTAAAATACTTCAACCAAATCGTCCATTCTATAACAACATGTCATAAGGGCAAAATTGCTTTTTATAAACATTGACTTTAAACGTCCATTTATCGCGAATAAAAGTTGACCCATGCACATTAATGACATGTACAGATAGAAGAATGCTTCCTCTACCAGTTTGCATCGTTCATTTACAGGAGTGAGCTTTCATTTTCGAGAAATTGAAGGTTGAACTTATTGTTTTCAAAGGTTTACAAGAACAGTTTCGCTCTTATGAAATGTTAGCACTGAATTATCTTATATTTATCGAAAAGATCAGAATTGGACGCCAATCCGCATGAATTTTAACCATTGCTTGACTTTCCCAAAAATGGTTAAAAATTGTTTATAATCCCTGCTTAACATTAACTGAAATGGTTATGGAAATTTACATGAACGTTGGTGTGATAAAGTTTCAACCTTATGTATTATGATTTTTTGGAAGTGAACCTTGCAACTGAAGTGAAGATTTGAATGTATTTTCCTGGAGAAATCTCAACCACTGTTAATATCGGCTTTAATCTTCTAAATCTGTTGCAGCATCGAAAAAGTATAGATGCAGCGAATGCAGCAAAAGGTAGGAAGTGAAATCTGTCAAAAGTACACTGATCTAAAAAGCGAGGTTCATTTTGTCTGTTATCTACATGCCATTTTGGATGTGTCGCACCCAAGTCCTGCTAGCTGGTTGAATTTCCCGCCACTACACTGAACGAAAACATCCGCAATACTTCGACTGATTATTGTATTGCTCGAGCCCTTTAACACTATGCTGTCGAATATCGGATGATTTCCTTATGGTTGAATTCGTCATCAACCGATGAGCATCCATATGACTGCCCTCCAAATAAAGGATGATATTTATTTGAAAATTGGCTGTAAAATATATAGGGCTCAGAGGACAACAATTTAAGGATAGGATGACTTGTAAATGCTTAAGATTAGATTATTAATTCGATTATTTTCATTTCCATATTAAATAGCCATGAACAGCCATTCATTATGGATACAAAAATTCCTTTTTGTTTGGTAGAGGGAATTTCCTCCACCACGAAATAGACAATTTACAGTTTCCACGCTTTACCAATGTTCATACCACCTCTGATAGCGATGGCTATGCTTCCACCTCGTTTATCTGCTCAGAGAGTCAGAGCAACAAATGACATTCAATAGAATTATTTACATCATCGTTTTGAATGATTTGTGTTAAGGGGCTGAGCCAATACCAAATTAATTTCAATTTAAGATGACTACCATTCTGCAGAGAACATTACGCATTCCAACTGAAGGCCCTATCCCTTTTCAAAACAATGTTCATCCTGTATTCGAGAGGAAAATCATCTGATTTCAAAACAACCGTCATCCGGTTACAGCTATCATTCAGAAAGGCGATTTCGATGTTTCGATTTGAATGGTCTGAGGTTTCATTCGAACAGAGGACGGTGGTTTTTTTACAGTGTACCGCAAAACTGGAGTGGTCAACATACGATACCGTACATCGTGACAATTGTGCCTATGCTGTGGGCTCTTAACAATAAAACGGAATTTAGTTAATTCTTTGAAAAAGCCACAATACATGTGACCGAAACGGCAAATGAAAATTTCAAACCCCGTTTTTGAGCATCAAAAGACTGAAAGCCACATAACCTTCAACAAAATTTCTTGCATATTTCCAAGAAAAATTTGATTTTAGCTAAGTTTTTAAGCAAGGTAAATATTTTTTTTGTAGTGGTTGTGCCAACAATATCACTAATGTAACTGTAAGAAGATATTTGAATGATCAAAAGCAAATTTTGTTCCTTTTAATTTGGTGTAAAAATAATTGATATTACTTTATATCAAGAGATATTTGTATTTTAGTAAACAAACTTTTTTTAATGAAATTTAATTTTAAATCTGTGTCTACATTTTTGGATTCAGTACAAAATTTTACATGGTAAATTACCACCAACGTAAAAAGTTCAAATATGCTGCAAAATATTTGTAAATTATTAATGTAATTATTTCGAAATTAAGGTAAAAATGACACACCGAAAATCTTCTGTAACTTTTAATGAGTAAAAAACCTGAAATTTGAGTAAATCTTATTCATAGTGTATTGTTAACATCTGCCAAGTTTCTTAGTTATTGATACAGTAGTTCCAGTCATGTCGTCGAAACAAGAAATTGTGCACTTACAATCAAAATCCAGAGGTGTTCCACCGATGGATCACTATTAAGCTTGGAATTGCAAATACAACTGTGTCTCGTGTGATAAAAATCTTCAAGAAGCGTCTGAATGCCCGAAGGAAGGAAGGGAGAGGTCGTAAAAGTGGTCCAACGGACAGTAAAATAGCTAGGACAGTCGTGCAACAGTTCAAGAACCGTTCAAACATGTCAATTCAAGATGTCGCTAAAAAGTCCAAGGTGTCAGTCCAAAACCATGAAGCGTGCTGGGTTACATGTTTACAAGGTGCAAAAAGCCCCAAAATTAAAAGCAAAAAAAAAACACTGCGAAAACCCGCGCTCGAAAACTTTACACGAAGTTACTCACCAAATCGTGTTGCATCGTGATGGATGACGATACTTAAAGGGTGATACGGTCAAAATTTGGTCAATATCAACTTGACGTATTTCTTTCAATTTTGCATTTAAAAAACCTGAACACCCCTCATTTTGAAGGTGTGTGTGTGTGTAGAATGTTGCTCCTATTTTGATTTTGGAATTCACTCTTCAGTTGTCAAAATGCCGTCCAAGCAAGAAGAGCAGCGTATCAAAATTTTGCTCGCGCATCGCGAAAATCCGAGCTACTCGCACGCAAAGTTGGCAAAATCGCTAAAAGTTGCCAAATCAACCGTTACAAATGTAATTAAAGTGTTTGGGGAACGTTTGTCGACAGCCAGGAAGTCTGGATCGGGGGGAAATCGAAAACCGGAAGCCACTGAGACGACAAAGAGAGTTGCCGGTAGTTTCAAGCGAAACCCTAACCTCTCTCTCCGAGATGCCGCAAATAAGCTGGGTGTATCGTCTACAACCGTGCATCGAGCCAAAAAACGAGCCGGACTATCGACTTACAAGAAGGTAGTGACTCCAAATCGCGATGATAAACAAAATACGACGGCCAAAGCGCGATCCCGGAGGCTGTACACGACGATGCTGACGAAGTTTGACTGCGTGGTAATGGACGACGAAACCTACGTCAAAACCGACTACAAGCAGCTTCCGGGACAGGAGTTTTATACGGCAAAAGGAAGGGGAAAGGTAGCAGATGTTTTCAAGCACATGAAACTGTCAAAGTTCGTAAAGAAATATCTGGTTTGGCAAGCCATCTGTACCTGTGGCTTGAAAAGCAGCATTTTTATAGCTTCCGGGACTGTCAACCAAGAAATTTACGTGAAAGAGTGTTTGAATAAACGTCTGCTGCCTTTCCTGAAGAAACACGGTTGTTCCGTACTGTTTTGGTCGGATTTGGCATCTTGCCATTACGGTAAAAAGGCCATGGAGTGGTACGCCGCCAACAACGTGCTGGTGGTTCCCAAGGACAAGAACCCTCCCAACACGCCAGAGCTCCGCCCAATTGAGAAATACTGGGCTATTGTCAAGCGGAACCTAAAGAAGACCAAAAAAACTGCTAAGGGCGAGCAGCAGTTCAAAGCAAACTGGCTTTCTGCGGCGAAGAAGGTGGACAAGGTGGCTGTACAAAATCTGATGGCAGGGGTCAAGCGTAAGGCCCGGCAATTCGGATTTGGAAAAGCGGAAGCCTAACTGAATATTTTTCCTGAATTTTATACTCATTGAACTTGAAAAAGAAATTTAATTTGATTTTTTAAATAAACGATTTCACCGATTTACACGCGTTTTCCCTTGACCAAATTTTGACCGTATCACCCTTTACGTCAAGGCCGACTTCCGTCAACTTCCTGCGCAAGAATATTTCTTTGTCATGTCTAAGTTCGATGTTCCGGAGGATGTTCAAAAGAAGAAATTATCGAAATTTGCAAAGTAGTTCCTGATCTGGCTGGCGATTTGCGGACGTGGTGAAATAAGTGCTCCCTTTATCACATCCGGAACAATCAACGGTGCGATTTACACGGAAGAGTATCTAAAGAAGCGTATCTTACCATTCCTAGGGAAGCACAAAGGATCAACTCTTTTTTGGCCTGTTCTAGCAACCTGCCAGTACGCTCGAAACGTGTTGGAGTGGTACCGAGCCAACGGAGTCAATTTTGTGCGAAAAAATATGAACCCACCAAATTCACCGGAGCTTCGTCCAATTGAAACATTTTGGGCAATTATGAAGACGAAACTTCGCAAACATCCCTTAACTATTAAAATAGACCTGGAGTTGAAGAAAATTTGGGTAAAAACAACCAAAATCACTGGGAAAATCGGTTGTACAAAATTAGATGGGTGGAGTGAAAAGGAAGGTTCGGGCATTCGGGATGGGAGACGAATACAAATTTTATTATCGTATCTCATTAGTAGTTTTTCATTTCCTGAAAATTTCAAGAAAATCCGATAATCGGTTTAGTTTTGGTGAGTAAATATGTGTGTGCCATTTTTATCGAATACACCCTTTAGATTAATATCCAGATGATTGCAGTTCCAATCGCACATCTCTCATAGTGCAAATATCCCAGTGAGTGCTTGAGCTGATTGAAACCAGTTCCCTACCTGTGTGTTTGACATATAAAACCTGTAAATCTTATTACTAACAAAAATATGCCAAATAAGCATTTGCAACTTGAGCCTTTTCGTTAGATTTTGAGTGAAACTTCAACAGCATGATAGAATCTTGAAGCAGATTGAATGTTTTGCCAATGTTCCATCAACTCAATGGTTTCCCAAAGGCAGCTGTTCCATTAGAACATGGTGTCGAGGGCACACCTCGCACGGCAAGATTCGGTCGAAAGCCTCGCTAAATCGCACGTCGTCTTCGCAGTGCGGATGTCCACCGAGCGGGAACGGGACCGAGCGGATATAAAATGTAAATTCTTCGATAATTATAAATGAATCAAACCGTGCACAGTTTGTGGTCTTGTGCGACACACTTGGTGGACAATTTTTCATAAATTTGTGCGATTTTCCCTATGGACGAAGGAAAACGACGAGGGAAAAGGGAGGGAGGGTGGAGGCTGTTTCGGATTTCGATTCCGAGCAGTCAGGAAGCCAGATAGATGGCCACATATAGCAACGATTTGAAGTGGAGTGACAGAGAGAAAGCCGAGGCCGTAGCTGAATGCGATCTAGCTCTGAGGAACGGGAAGGCTGAAATACGCGTATAACATAAATATATGGATGGTATTTTTAGAAAAGATTTAATAAAATGAAATTTAACAGCCAGTTGCTATGTGTTGTATACACATTGGCCGGTTTATATTCCTCGGTACGGCTGGCACGGCATGATCGTATCGCAGAAAGGGGAACCGACCGACCGACCGGCAGACCATCCAGGCATCCAGCAGAGCAGCTAAGAGGGTGGCCCGAGTTCAAGATACATTTACATTACAGCCTGGCTTACACTTTCTCGGCTCGGTTGTCGGCCAAAGCAATATCACTAAATTTGCTACTCTCGAGTGAGCGGGCGAGAATGGAATGGTGTCGATTTGATCGAGCTATGCGAATTTTGTTCAAACTGTTTGCTGATGGTCACTGGAGTGGGGAATCCGTTTTATACGAAGATGTGAGGCACTGGAGCAAAACGGGTTTAGAGTGGATTTGGATCAAATTGATTTTCTACAAATACTAATGTGATCTTCGCGATTATTAAGGCATTATTCATGTCTTCAACATCATCTTATGTAGTGTCACTATCTTTTCCCGCGATCGCAAATGACGTGATAAAAGAATTGAATTTTAACTATAAAAATGCTTCCAACCAGTGGTGACAAGGAAAACGATTCCGGTGCATAAATCACGATTCCAAATTCTAGCGAAGCTAGTTCAATATCCCAGGGAACAGCTAAAGAAAAGGGGCTGGAAGTTTGGCATACAGACATTTATCCGAATGGATGTTTAGCACATAAATTGCATTGATACATATTTGACGGAATTGCGGACATTTTTTGAAAAAAATTCTTGGAATTTCTCGAGAGCATCCAGACGTCGTAGTTTTTCAACACCATAAATATTTTGTCCGGATAATTTGGACCTGGAACAAGCTTTATTTTGTTATTTTATTTTATTTATTTACATCAACAGGCTGGATGAAGCCCCAATGATTTAAACCTTATCAACTATGGAAAAAAAAATACATTCAAGCATGGTCATAACATAAAAAAACATTAAAAAAACGTATATCTTATAGTCAATATCTTAACTCCTGCCGGCGAAAAACAGAAGAAAACTTTCGACGAAGCGCATCACGGGAGAGATGAAAGTCGAAAACAGATGCAACTCTGTTGAATGTTCTCTGCAGTCCGCAAATCGCACCGTACGTTCCATAATTTGTGCGACGTAGAGGCAGTCTTAGCATAAGGTTATTACGAAGCGGTCGGGGTTTAACATTCAGGTCAATTTGCCTCAGGATAGCCTCACAATCTGTCCTTCCTTGTAGGATATCGGCCACGGTAAGGGCTCTGTTTGTGTCTCTTCTAGTCCGGAGAAGTTCTAGGTCGATAAGTTGACAACGGCTTTCGTAGCTTGGTAATCGAAACGGATCGTTCCAAGGCAATCTACGCAACGCAAAACGAAGAAAGCGACGTTGAACAGATTCAATTCTCTCGGCACCGTTGTTGTAGTTTGGGTTCCAAACCGCTGAACAATACTCAAGCGTCGATCGAACAAGCGAACAATAGAGAGATTTTAGACAGTAGATATCAGTGAAGTTTTTAGCTATCCTAAAAATGAACCCTAAAGTTCTTGACGCCTTATCAACAACATATGCAATGTGTTGCTTGAAAGAAAGCTGCGAATCCAAGATCACACCCAAGTCTTTCACCTGATTCACGCGTTCGATTGTCGAGCCAAGCAGGTCATAGCTAAATATTATCGGTTGTTGTTTTCGTGAGAACGTAATAGCGGAGCATTTGGCTGGGTTCACTACCATTCTGTTTAACCTGCACCAACTAGCGAATACATTCAGTTGACGTTGAAGAAAGTGACAGTCAGCAATGGAGCAGATTCGTAGGAAGATTTTGAGGTCATCTGCATATGATAACCGAGGAGCTTCGATGACCAGATGCACGTCGTTGAAGTACAGTATAAAAATTAACGGTCCCATGTGGCTTCCCTGAGGTATACCTGATGTGGCGAAGAAGCTAGCTGATCTGCAATCTCCTATGGCAACTTTTAGTTGCCGACCGGTAATATATGATCGAAACCAACTCAGAAGATTACCGCATACACCGAGCCTGCCGAGTTTAGCAATCGCAATAGCATGGTTCAACTTGTCGAATGCTGCGGATAGGTCTGAATAAATAACGTCCGTTTGAACCCGATCCGACATGCTTTCGGTTATATACGATGTGAGACACAGCAGATTGGTAGTTGTAGAGCGGCCGATAGTAAACCCATGTTGATCAGCACTCAAATACTGCTTGCAATGGGACAGCAACGATTCCATAATCACTAGCTCGAATAGCTTCGAAACGGCACTTAACGATGTAATTCCTCGATAGTTATCCACAGCTCGTTTCCTTCCTTTTTTGTGGACGGGAAACATGTGCGCAAATTTCCAGCAAGATGGAAATATGCCACCTGAGAGAGACATTCGGAACAGGCGAAGAAGCGGAATTAACAAGCTAGCAATATGTCTCTTCAAAAATACAGATGGAACTCCATCAGGTCCAGGATTGAAGGATGACTTGAGCAGAGTCGCGGCCTTAGAAATCATTTCTGCATTAACATCAATTGCACCCAGCGTTTGATCGTTTACTGGAACGTTCCTGGCAGCCAGGTTAATATGGTCGTCAGTTAGTGTCTCATTAGTGAATACACTGGAAAACTTTTCGGAAAAAAGGTGCGTAAAATCACGCACGAGTTCGTCCTCAACAGTGACAATTAGAGGAGGGTGTTGTGGACCTAGCTTAGTTAGTGCACAAGAAGCCGAGGAAATTAATGGAGCCCTGTCCTGTGTGCTCACGAAGCAGAAGTCCAAACTGCGATCATTTTCGTTAACTAAATGATTAATTTGAGAAAGCGTCGCTGCGCTGTAGGTAGTTGCCGAGAAGACTAGTAGCTCCTGCGTGAAATGTAGAGCTATCAGGATCTGGATACAGGAATCCGCTATGAGATGGACTCCACGAAACGCCTGGCAGATTGAAGTCACCAAAAATGAATATCTCATCAACTGGAGTGGAACTTTCGACAACTGTGAAAACTGACCGACAGTGAGTATCGATGAGTTCATTGTCGCGGACTCGATCAGGTGGAATGTACAGAGCGCATAGAAATAGTGTGCGATCACCCAGATTGATGGCTGTCCAAACCTGCTCCACATTGTTCCATGAATCGTTCTCGATGGCCTTTGCCTCCAACCCGCTACGGACAGCTACAAGGACACCTCCACCAGTAGATTTACGGCTGTTGTTAGGATTCCGATCGCAACGAAAGACCTCGTAGCCAGAACCGAAGACTTGACTGGAAAGCGTTCGATAATCGAGCCACGTTTCGCAGCTTTGAGGACTAAGTGAAATGTTTAAGCGTGCTAGACTGTGATTTTGAGTATTTTTTTTTAAATAGATAAATGAGATGGGGTTTTTGATCGAATTTCCGTCCTACAAAGCACAATGCGCACTCAAACTTTTTTTTCCGAACCGAACCTTTATAGGGTTAAATACCCCATTTCCGGCCTATTAAGTACAACCCGCACTTAGTCTTTCTTAATCTAGCGCAGCTTAGCACCAAACGGGATGTTATTATTACTGATGGCTTACAAATTTATTTACCTTTCCGTACGTACCGTAAGATATAATAAAAAGAAACCAATCGTTGAGATATTGTTAAAAGTCTAACACTGCTTCTTGACGCCAAACTCGGCCTACGGATTCTAAACTCGGCCTAACGCATTGAAACGCCATTGAAACGCCAATGAATTCACTTCGGCATATCGAATGAAGATAAAAATTGATTCGGTCGGAGAGCTTCTGTTGTTTTTGGGAATAATGGGTACAAACTTTCATATCTCGCGTTCTCATTGGCTTCGTTCCGTAGCTTATTAACTTAAGTATCGTACCAAACGCATAAGTGACTTGTTAACTCTGAAATCATGGATTTATTTGAAGTTTTCTGCTCGATGGGCCCAAAATGGGCGATTAGGCCGAAGAAGTTCTCTACCCTACCGTTGAATTTGATAAAGAGTCACAAATTGTTGAGCTTCTTGATTCCAAATTCGTTCTACGAGTTTCAATTCCATCCTAATGCATTAAAATACCTTGTTTTTTTTTTTGGTTTTTCTTCAATCTACGAATGAAGGCAGAACAAATAGATTTGCTAGGAGCACTTCTTTTGTTTTAAGATCAATGAATGTAAATATTCATACAACACGCTCGTATACGCTTTCTTTTGTAGCTTAAGAGCTACGCATAGAAACTAACTTATAATTGATTTGTGCATGGTTATTGATATTATTGATGTTTTCTGCTCGATAGAACTAAAATGGGCGATTATGACGAAGTAGCGCTCTATCCTACATATTATTCCGTACTTGGACGCAATTTGAGCAATGCATCTGAAATGTTCAAAGTCATTTCTCACTGTTTCTCGCTCTCTCTCTCTCTCTCGTATCAAATCCCGATGAAGAATGTCCAGCTGCTTTGATATTGAAATCAGAGCTAAATAACAACACGACTCTAAGCAAATATATTGCAGATCATCCAAACAGAGTCGGTTTTGAAAGTTAATCCGAGTTGGAGCTTACCGCCATTAAAGTTGGCTCTATAAAAAATCAGAGTCGATGTTATAATAAGGCTGTGAACCATTTTCCGAGTTAAATTTAACTCGTGGTTAAAAGTGACATTCGGATAGCAGGGATGCTCGGATAGCAGGGTTAATCAATAACTTTTCATCTGTTAAATTTTAACCAAAAGTTAAAATAATCCACCAAATGGTTCAGAGCCTAAGAGTCCCGCCAAGAGAAAATGTTGTGAACAAGCAGCACTGTTTGTGATTTATTTTTCGACAGAATAAATGGCAACCACATTTTTTGCGTTAGCATCGGATGACTTTCGTTGAGAAGTGAAAAATTTCATGTCGTTAACGGAGCTTCTGGGAGACAAAACAATTATAGAACCTAAAAAAGGTGAAGTAATATTTTTCATCTTAAATTACTAAAATATTATCAGTAATGAACGCAGTACTTGTTATTCACTTGGATTAATGTTTATTTACGTGGCTTGTTTGGTACCCCGCTTGACAGTTCGATTGATACTCCTGACTTCACTCTTGGCGGGACTATAACATTGACTCTGTAAAAAATGATCAGTTATTTGACAGACAGAACAATCCACATGATCATGCTCAGAAATCATTTAGCTCTGTTTTAATGTGCTTGTTTATAACATTTCGGATGCTTATTCAAGGCAAGCCGTCTACGCTTCTCTAACTTAAAAAGAAAATACTGGAAGGGCATCAAATCTGGGAAGTTACACATTTACTGTGTAGCATTACGCTGTAGAAAATTACTCATTGGGTATTTTCTCTGGACAATTTTGGTAGAAGTAGTTTAGAGTGTATTGTTTACACTGCATTTTTATCGCTGTCAGTTTTTCGAAAGTTGGAAAAAATTACGTCATCCGAAAAGCAACGTCGCGAATTGATTTTACGCAAGTACCTGGAAAATCCCCAACTCTTGCATCGGGACATCGGAAAACAACTCGGAATCGTGTAGTCAACGGTGAGTCGTGTGATTAAACGTTACTACAAAACTCTAAGCATCGAACGGAAGAAAAAAAGGCGGTCAGAATGGATGTTCTATTAGTGATCAGGAACACAAGCGTGTCGTGAAAGCGTTTAAGCGGAATCCCAATGTTTCGGTCAGGGATGTGGCAAAAAAGTTGAATCTGTCAAAGTCACGCGTTGTCTCCGTTCCGAAAAATACCCATATCTTAGGATATTTTACACGTTTTATGAAACTTGATGTCCACCATCTTGGATTCCAAAATGGTGTAGAATATCGATTGTCGGCATCTACGCGTCGTCCCCGTTTCGAAGATACCCTATTTTAGGATAGTTGACACTTTCTGAACCCTGATGGCCGCCATATTGGATTTAAACATAGCGTCGGATATCGATTTTTGGCATCTACGCGTTGTTCTCGTTCCGAAAATACCCATATCTTCGGTATTTGACGCATCATAAAACCAATGACCACTATCTTGAATCCCAAAATGGCGTCGGGTATCGATTTTAAGCATCTACGTGGCATCCCTGTTCCGAAAATACTCTATTATAGGGTATGTGGCACTTTTCTGAAACTCGATGGCCGCCATTTTCGATTCCAAAATGGCGTAGAATATCGATTTTCGGCACATCCGCGTCGTCCCCGTTCCGAAAATACCAATATTGTAGGGTATTTGAGACTTTCCCTGACCTTGATGGCTGCCATCCTGGACTTCAGAATGGTCTAGTTAATTTAAATTTCATTTAATATAAAATAATATATTACTACTACATATAATCCGGATGCCATTCGTATCGGCAACCGATATTGTGTGGATACTATCGGCAACCGATATTGTGCGGATACTCTCCGGATACTATATTTTGATGCCTGCGTCGTCAGGTCGTGACAAGTCGAATGAGCCCCGAATTGAAGTGAAGGTGGAAAAAACGAAGCAGTTTTCGAGTCATTCATTGCGTCAATTGAAATAAGTCTTTGCTTCAAATGAAATGAACTGAAGCACTTGACGAACGAAACAAATGATATTCCAGTCATGTTTGAAAAGAGGAATGTTCATCGTGACTCGATAACAAGAAACACAATGACTTACACGAAAATGATATTGCTCGAAATGAAGCGATTCTGCGGAAAGATCATTTTCATTTCTTTGTTTCGAAAATGCAGAACCCTGGTTCAGAGGGCCAAGGACCGGGAGGGGCTGCAAACGTACAAAGTGCAGAAGGCTCCAAATCGTGACGACCGGCAAAAAAATGGTGGGAATGTCACGGAAACTGTACACTCAGATGCTGACGAAGCCTCATTGTCTCATCATGGATGAAGAGACTTACGTCAAGGCGGACTTCCGGCAGCTTCCGGGGCTTCTGTTCTTCACCACCCAGCACAAGTTTGATGTTCCGGAGGAAGTAGGGAAGCAGAAACTTTCAAAGTTTACCAAGAAATACCTGATTTGGCAAGCGATCTGCTCATGTGGCAAACGGAGTGCGCCGTTCGTGACTACCGGGACTGTGAACGAGGAGATCTACCTCAAGAAGTGTTTACAGAAGCGTCTGCTTTCTTGTGTTGGAGCAACACGAAGGCCCTACGAGCTTCTGGCCGGAACTAGCTTCGTACCACTCTTCAAATGTTGTCCTGGAGTGGTACCGGAACAAAGGCCCATCGAAAAACACTGGGCTATTACGCAGCAGGCACTACGGAAGCATCCCAAGGAGGTCAAATCTGAGGAAAACATGAAGAAAAAGTGGGTTTCCGTACAGAAGAAGCTGTAGCCAAATGTTGTACAGAACTTGATGAGTGGAGTTAAGCGTTAGGTGCGAGCGTACGGTTATGGTATTGAAGTTGAATGACATAAAAATGCCAAAAGCTTACTAATGGGTTATATTTTATTGTCTGAAAATTTGAAAAGGATCGGTCACGGTTTTCCGAGATGCAATTTAATGTGGAACATCCTTTAAGGAACCTTTCTTGCCTTATACGGGCCTCATGAGAACTTGCCAACATTGGTCCAGCCGTTGCTGAGCTGTATATAGCCAAAATGGTGAAATGTAGTGCCAAAGCACACTGCTCGGTAGAGGTGGAAAAACGGCTCATCTTGCTGAGCGGATTTGATCCGTTCAGCTCACTTGGGTGAGCCAATTTTTATGAACAGCTCTTCAGTTTATTTTGTAATTAACGAAATATTGACACGCTCAAAATCAATAGTAAAAAATCGGACTTGAAATCTGTGGTTTTAATTACTTCAAACCAATACAGAAAATCAAGGTTAAAAGCGTCAAAACAACATCAAAATGTAAAAGCTTACACGCTGGCTCTACTTTTCAAGTAAATATTAATGACGCCACTGACGCTTTGGCTGTTCGCGTAAACCAAAATGTGCGCGTAATATAAAATGGAGCTAATGATCGATAGCATCATTCATAGGGCATGTCCACAGGGCATGTCCACAGATAGCGGCTCAGAAAAACTGAATGCAAATGTGGCACTTGTTTGTGCAGTTCAATCCAGCAGGTTTGCTCTCACCACGAGTCTTACGATTCTTAGGCCGCGGCCAGGGTAGACGCGACACGCGACGCGACGCGATGCGACTCACGCAAGGAATAATAATAAATAATAAGATTCTTTTGAATTGGTCGCGTCGCGTCGCGAATCGCGTCTACCCTGGCCGTACCCTTACTCAAAAGTATACAACCAGCTTCAGCTTATCCACTCCCCGCTCATCAGTTCAGATCGATAGTCGAATCGTACGAAGAATCTAGGGCAGAAATAATCCGTAGACAGTTTTTAAGGATTTTTGCTCCCCCTCCCTCCCTCTGCGTAGACAATTTTCCATCATTTTTTTTTTTAATTTGTATGGGCCGTGGATAACTGCCAACCCCCCTTCTAAACTGTCAACGTAGTAAATGAACAGCCCCTTAGTTAAACGGGACCCAAATATTTTTCCACCCCATCTCTGGTTGTCAAGGTGATCACGCCGTGATACAGCTTTAATCGTTAACTTCCTTCTCGATGAACATTTCAAATGGTCCTATCTGCTTTGATCGATTCTCTTCATCGACTTTCTCTTTTCATAACCACTGCTATGCAAACAAATTTCGCGCTAATTATACCACATAGCTTGATAAAGGAGGTTCTTATCTAGCGTCCAAAACGTCAAATACAACAGGAAAAGGTTTTGCAGCTGAGTTATTAACGAAAGAGAAAGTCAATGAAGAGAATCGATCAAAGCAGATAGGACCATTTGAAATGTTCATCGAGCCTTCTGCTTACTGAAGGACCCAGTGCCACACCGTCCGATGCGGTAATGAGCAGAGGCAGTAGTAGTAGTAAAATTTACGTTTATTTTCTGGGTTTTTATGTTTCAAAATTTGATTTAACATTTCAATTGGTTAGCCTTTGGCTCTTCATCTTTACTCTAGTTAATTGGTTATTCTAATGTGATGATTGCATTTAGCGCTAATTTACAGGATACCCTTTGTGGGATTGTTTTGGTTTGAATTTAAAAATTTGATAACCTGCCTACTTGAGCACCTAACTACTTAAACTAGGTTGCCAAATCACGAATGATCTGGTGGTTTGATTGCAGACAGGCGACTCTGAACCTTGCCAGCGTGGAAGTCTTTTGCTCCTCGAGTGTTTGAAGACCGGCCAGGTGGTGAATCTCAGAATTACGAGTTCGCGGTAGACTGTTAAGGATCATTCTGAGGATCTTCTCCCAGATTGGCATACCATACTCAATAACCGACAGAATGATTTGCTTGTGGACAGCAAGCTTGTTTTTGAGGGACAGGGTGGACTTCCTGTTTATCAGAGGGTAGAGCGACCTGATCAAGATGTTACACTTGGTGGATGTCTTGTCCACATGGGATCGGAATAGCAAATTTCTATCGAGGGTGAGACCAAGGTAGACTTCTTCACTCGACCATTCAATGGGAGTGCTATCAAGATGGACCTTGACGTTAGCTGGTGGAACAAGCCGAGGTGAATTCGAGTGTGGAAACAGAATGGTTTGTGTTTTAGCTGCATTGATACAAATCTTCCAGCTCTTAAAATAGTCGGAAAAAACATCCAGGCCTGATTGTAGTTTACTCGCCAGAGCACGGATCACTCGACCCTTATAGATGATGGAGGTGTCATCTGCAAACATAGACAGGATACCACCACCCGGCAGGGGAGGAACGTCTGACGTGAAAATGTTGAATAGGATAGGCCCAAGCAGGCTACCCTGAGGGACCCCTGCATCAACGTGGAACATATCAGAGGGGACATTGTTCAAGTAGACCTGGAATGATCTGCCCGACAAGTAGTTTTTGATGATCTTCACGAGGTAGATCGGAAAGTCGTATCGATGCAGCTTGTACACTAGACCATCATGCCAGACATTGTCGAACGCCTTCTCGACATCCAACAATGCCATGGCAGATGTATTGAAAACGGACTTGTTCCGCTTGATGATGTTAGTAACCCGTGCGAGTTGGTGGATGGTAGAGAGGCCTTTCCTAAACCCGAATTGCTCTTTGAGAAAGATGTTATTATCACTTGAAAACACCAGCAGACGGCTGAGTATCAACTTTTCGAATAGCTTCGAGATGGAGGACAAGAGGCTGATGGGGCGATAGCTTTTGGAACTGGTAGGATCTTTCAATGGCTTGTGTATTGGAATCACTTTGGCTAACTTCCAGCATGCAGGGAAGAACCAAGCTCCAAACATTTGTTGAAGATAACCTTAAGATGGTTGAAGAAGTCAATACTCAAGTTTTTCAAATCGAGGTTGACTACACCAACCATACTCGCAGTTTTTAGTGCTTCTAATAGCTGCTATCACCTCATCAGCCGATATTCTACTATCATCATGCACTCCTACGGGGGTGTCAGCGACTCTAGACATTGCTTCCAGTACGGCAGGCCCATGGGGGCTCACTATGGTTTGGCCAAGATTATGTGAAATCACAAAATGTTGGCCAAGAGCATTGGCCTTTTCAACTGGGGTTATGAGTAGGGATGGATCCAAGTTCTGATCAACAGAGGAAAGCGGAGGGACTTATTTTTCATGATTTTGGTCATCTTCCAAAATGGTTTTGCACAATCTGGGAGAGAGCGAATCTTGTGGCAAAATCGTTATTTCTGAGTTCCACCATCCTGGCCTAGATAATTTTGGTTAGCCTATTGACATTGGTCTTCAAGTGGGGCAGCCCAGAACGCTGGAACTGCCTACGAATGGTGTTACGGAGCCTGATAAGATATATGGTTGGGCTGTCAAGGTTTAGAGTATGACTCACCTGTCTAGTTGCTGGTCACCTGTCTGGTTGCTCCCTGGCACGGGATATCGCCTCTTCGATGGTTTGCAGACACTGATCGACATCTTCGAACGACTCCGGTAGGAGTTCGTAATCGATTGCTGTGCCCACACAGCGCTGATACTGCTGCCAGTTGACACGATGGTAATTTCGCCGGGAAACTTGAAACCCTTTGGCCGAGGAACCTACTTCGGCCACCACCGGATAGTGGTCTGAGCTCAGTTCCTGATAGGCGATAGGTTGGGAGATGTTATCGCCAATGTTGCTGATAAAGATGTCGATGGTGGCATGAGCTCCGGATCGACTCAACCGGGTGGGAGTGTCCGAACACAGAATGTTGTAGTGGGCTTGCTGCAGATCGTTGTATAATATTGTGCCGTTCTGATTTCGCCGACTATTTCCCCAGGCTTGATGCTTGGCGTTCAGGTCGCCAGCGACGACGAAATTTTGCCGCCGTCGTGTTAGCTTGATGATGTCTCTTCGGAGGTCTGCGGCCGAGCCGTGTTGGTTTGTTTGGGGCAGTAGACCGCGATAATGGTGATTGGACCAAGTGATGTGCTCACCTCAACTCCGATGGCTTCGATAATTTTCAGCTGGAAGCTTGGTAGTAGCCGGCAGCTGATGTTCCGCCTCGCAGCGATGGCCACTCCCCCTACCCCGGAGCTGGTGCGGTCAAGCCTTACGAGCCGAAATTCGGGAAGGAAGACGTTCAGCTCGGGCTTCAAGTGAGTCTCGGTGATGACGGCTATGTCGATGTGCCGTTCGTTGAGAAAGTCAACAAACTCGATGTTTTTGCCCTTCAAGGAGCAAACATTCCAATTTACGATCTTGATGGCTTCACGGTCCATACTTAGTGACAAGGGACAGGGCAGATCGAGTCTTGCAGGTGCGCATGATGATGATGACCTCGGCCACGAGCGTCACAAGTTCCTCCGAGGTGAACGGAGAATCGTCGACAGGTTCAGCTGAGACAGCAGCAGCGTATGATAAACCAGCGGTGGTGGATGAACCTAGAATTGGCTGTGCCGCAGCAGCAGCGAGATGATGCTGATCTGTCCGACTGTTGGGAACCATTTGGACACTCGCGGGATTGGCTTGTTGGTTGTTGAGCGGAAGCGGGGCTAGGTTCGGAAAATGTCGACGGGGCTGGAGAGCTGGGTACTGGACTTCCGTTAGTACAGGAGGTGAACGATGATTACGAAGGCGACTGAGCTGGTTGTTGATTGTGGCATTCCGACGGATATTAATGAACTCCACTCGCTTGGAACATCCGCGATTGGAGGCTTGGTGGTTTCCACCGCAGTTGACACACGTTTACTCGATATCATCGACTTGCTCACAGGACGCAGTTGAGTGAGTTCCAGCACACTTGCCGCAGTTTGTCTTCATATGTCAGTTTTTGGTGCCATGGCCATATGAGAGGCAGTTTATACACTGCGTTACATCACGATGTTGGGGTTTGTAATGCTCCCAACTGATGATGACCTGAAACAGGTCCCGGATTTTGGATCTCAGAGCCGCAAGACTGGTGGATCCTTCGTAAAATGCACCAGGAACAACTTATCACGGAAGCTGGTGTTTTGGTTGGGACGCCGGTTCACCTGGAACACGGCCTCAGGTTGAGCAGAGGCACGACAGCAGCGCTGTTTTATATATTTCCAAGTTCAAGCAGCACGATGTGCAACCAAGTGGTACTCGATTATGACGACTGGGTTTGGGAAAAACGTTTATTTCATGAAAACAGTTATAAAATTATCATTTGTACATTTCACAAAAGTTGTATTATGAGAAATTGGAACTATATGTATTTCAGCAGATTTGTTATGTAACATCCTATCGATTGTCGTATTTGGATTTCAATTTCATCTATAAATCATAAAGTTACAAGCGTTCAAAATCTAACACTATTTCACCATACATATTTTTTGACTTGCACCCCAGTATAGTCGACAAAGACGTAGTCCTGCGTCAAAAAAAAAAACATCAGAGAATTCTTAGGGACAATCATAACATATCTGAAATAATCTTAAGGTGAATTTAGAGAAATCATAAAAAAGTGATTAGTTCATTTGCAATGGTTATGATCAATGAATAACTTTTAAATTAAGTGAGGCATATGATTAAGATTATTGGTTATTGATTATTGATGATTATTGATAATTTTTCTTTTCACGGTTCTGATTAGTGATTGTGATTAATCATTAATCTTAATCATGGTTTACACCGTTCTTTATTTCATTACACACATAGAGTCATTTTCAAGTCTCGTCAAGCTGAGTCAAATGGCATATGACACTCGACCCTCCGAACCTCGTATCGAAAGTCTGTTTCCTCAACGATATTTGTATATACATACCCTTCTTTGTATGAGCGGTAAAAAGGCAGCTTATAACCTCAGCTAAACGGCCTTATTCTGTTCTGCCGGTTGATCGGGCATACTTTTCCCATCTCTCGTCGGAACAATTAAAGAAGCACGGTATGGATTCCTCTGCCAGCGAGCAGATTGAAAATCAACTCAAAGTGAAGCAAAAATTGCACACCGCCAAAATTTTTCGGACCAGATTTGTAAACAAACATTCCGCCGACTACAAGGACCGGGCAATGGTGCTGTTGGCCAGTCAGTGGCATGACTAAGCCGACTCGAACACCGAGATCAAATCCAGATCACACTTGCGTTTTCCTTCTTCTGAATACAGCTTGGAAAGCAGACTGGGAATTTGAGGCCGTGCGGGTTCGGAGGAGCGACGAGGGTGGCATTAGGAAATAATGATTGCTCCGGATTCATTTTCGGCTCGCTGGCAAGAAATTTCCAATAACTTGAACGCGAACAGTCTGCCAGCGAGCGGGAGAAAGAGAGAGACAGAGAGAGAGTTTTTGCTTTGGTGAAATCGCTTCGATAAACAAATGCCGAAATAATAGATTTCACATAAATAATCAAAATTGCCCCGACTAGAAATAGCATGGCCAGCGGCGGAGATGAGATCCACATTGAGAGAATCCTAGGCTTGAAATGTATTGAAATTCTGCCGTTTGAGTTGAAAATTAGTTTGCTTTGAAGGTATAGTTAACCAAGCAATTTATGGAATATCATATAAACTGTATAAGTTCTGCATTTATGATCATATTGAAAAGCTTTTAGCAGAATAGAAAACAAACAATGCTGATAATTGTTGGAAATATGTCCCAGGCACATTTTAACATTATAAGTTAAGTTTTTGATCATCCTGCTTAATGGCGCACATAATCTTTTAAAGAAAGTATTCTATCAAAAAATAAGTTTTCCAGCATTTAGAAAAAGATTTAACCTGGATAGATTTTTTTTTAAAAATGGTAAAACATCATTACGATCTCTTTGAATCCAATGGGCTAATAGTGGTGTTTTCTCGTATCAAAAACTCTGAGCCTACAGTGAGGTATGTATTTTTCTTCTTGTTATTATTCGCATTTCAAGCTTATTGTTTATTGGATATTAGCTTATTGCGTGCTCTGCTCTTAAGGTTCAATTTACTTTGATACTTTTTGAAAAATTTCAAAAGCAGTTTTTTCCTACGCATTATTTCAGATTGCAAAAAAGCTCGCACTATTCGATTCCTTTTGATATTTTACACAAAATGACGCGAGCTTTTTGCAATCTAAAATAATGCGTCGAAAAAAACTGCTTTTGAATTTTTAAAAAATGCATCAAAGTAAATTGAACCTTAATTGGGAGCTTTCGATGCCTGTACCATTGTTGCATTAGTATACTTGTTTGGTAAGAACAATCATACTCTATGCCCAGGGAAGTCGACAAATTTGCCAACCCGAAAAATTCCTAGACCAAACCGGGAATCGAACCCAGCCACCTCCAGCATGGTCTTGCTTTGTAGCTGCGCATTTACCGACTGAGCTAAGGGCGGCCCTATATAGTGGGGTATGTCCTCTTCGTGCCGAAATCTAACTACTTTAGAGAGCCTTAACTACGGGACAGAAATTATCCTGGAATCAAGTCACACTGCTTCATTCACATTATGCTAATCCAATGGCGCCTAAGTCTGGCACAATTAAGCAAAAATCTTGCATCCATTTGCAGTGATTTTCCAACGAATTTCCTCATTTGGCACTTGAAGAAGGGACCACTTGACTTGCTTCGAATCCATAAGGTCCGCATAAGGGGATACACACACCTACCAGTTACAAACTCACACTTACCGGGGACCGAAGAGTTTCCTAATGGCGTAATAGAGCGATCATTTCCATGCAAAAATATGCAAATGAACGTTTTGTATGTGGTGGACATTTGGCGTCGCCGGCCGCGAGCCATTTTCCCCATTTCCCCGCTGCTCCGGTCGGCAACTACTGAAAGTGAGAAGCGTTAAATGAAAGAGAAAATTTTCAGCTTCACGCTCGAATGGGCACAGCTTTTGGAGGAAAATTCTGTGGTAGTGGGAGGTGGGTGGGACGACTGCAAGTAGCAAAACTAGAAAATAGCGAACCTAAATGATACAGGAGGGAAATTCAAACCATTTTGCCGTTCAGGAAGCGAAATATAGAAAATAATTTTCCTGCTGCTCACTTCAGCTTGGGCGGACTTCTTGCTCGTTGGACTGGTTCATTCGTAGTTTGCCCGCTGACTTTAGTCAGGGTTTCCCCAACCAGCCTATTGCTACACTTGTCATGTAGATCATACGAGTAGCGGAACCCTCCGGGCAAAAAATGACACTTGTACCACAATCCGACTCGTCTTACTGGGAACCCGAATTCCGCTGAAGCGTGCCTTCCCTGCGGTACCGAGTGCTCATCCTCATCCTCATCCATCAGAGGAGATATTTGATTATTAGCCGTTGGAGAGCGACAGGTAGGCAGACAGGCAGGCAGGCAGGAAGCGCTAGCAGAAATGGATTGCAGCTTTTCTGCTCAGCTGGCAGTTGACAGGATGAATGAATTGGAGATTTGTGACTTGCTGCTGCCCACATAGGAGCTGATGGTTGCAATTTCAGTGCTGCATTTGCAATTGCATTCGGGCATTAGCTGCGCTCGGTCTTGGCAGTGGACAGGCACGGCCGACAACCCGAGCTGAGTCCAACAGCAAAATGATAGCAAATCCAAATCGAATTAGGATGGCAACGTCAAATTGAAATATTAAATTAATATTATAACATATTGTTTTCATGATTCGATACTTTTTAGCTACATCCAAATTTGCTGTTGATTTTTGTTTTGTTTTCAGCAGTGTCAACAGAACAAATGTACATCAAAGTGAGTTTTCAGTTTGCTCTCACTGATAGCAGAATTAGTTTGCAATTTGATGTCAGATGAAGATTTTTCAATTTTGATATTTTAAAACTAACAAAATAGCAGCAACCCGAGTAATCATTATTAACGACATCACATCAACAAATTTAGTTTTCAATTTGATCTCCGACTTTGATCGGGAGCTCGTGCACAACAATAACCGGTGAGTTATGAAAAAGACATCACTGTTGAATGTGCAATTCATTCTGGTTTGGACATGACTAAAATGTGATCAGTCATTTCCATGCGGCGGGCCTGCTGGCAAAAGCAATGATGATTCTAAATAGCTGTAATTTTTAAATTGAAATTATCCGGTCACGATAGTTTCAGAGTACGTTTGCTGGCTGCCTGGTATGAATTTCTAAATATATCTGTATGCGAAAAATGCGAACGTGCAGGCACAAATTTTCGGTCTGAGCCCATAATCTTACTACCTTTCCATGGACGATTAAATTCGATTCTGCTTACAAAGTATGGTTTACTGGCTGTATGATTTTGGTTATCTTCGTTTTTTTAAGAAGAATATCAATTGATTGTGGTAAGGCATGCCCATCCTCGGATTAGTAAAAAGTAGCCATCTCTCGCACGATCTGCCTTTCACAATTTTGCAACGACTTTCGAATATACTTTGTCAAAATAGTAGGGTAGTCATGGCTATATGTTCCTTTTATGGTGTGTTACAATTATGGCCAATTGGAAGGCTGTTGGTAACAATTTGATACTAAGCAAGTGTTGGCGAGTCCACGCCAACGCGCCGCTACTGTAAGTCGACTGCAGCTTGGTTTCGACCCAATGCGCACCGGTCTGAACATCTTCACGTCAATAGTGGTGATAACTTGCGGTGAGTCTAGTAGTTGGTCCTTGTCATAATCCATTGTCGTCGCGTGGTCTTGTGTCCGATTATTGTGGTGATTTTGCTTTTATGTGTAGTAGTTTTCCGTGTTCAGTTCCATTGTTGTCGCTGTGCGTAATTTTGTGCCTTCATCCGTCCATTTTCGTGTCATTATTCGCTCGTCCGTTTTGAGTCAGTGGTTTTTGCCAATAGTAGTTCCATCCTTTGTCCGTTGTCGTTGCTTGGGTCAATATTGGGTCATATATCAAATTTGGTTGATCAATCCTGTCCTGCGCAGAAAGGAGAAGAGCGCTGTGGTGCTAGAGGGGTCATAGCTCAGGTTGTCCCTGATGCTTGCTGAGATCCCGTATTGGATGCGTGGTCCATAGTACTGGGGGCAGTTGCATAGGAAATGTTCCACTGTATGTGGCACATTTCATGTCTCGCATTGCTTCCTAAATGGACCTCCGCCTCCCATGTTATGAGAGGCTTTGGTATGACCGGTTCTCAGCCGCGATAGAATTACTTGAGATCGGTGTTCAGGCGGTTCATCCCATCTTCTGATGTCCCCTTTAATTTTCCGGATAAAAAGATCTTGAGATCACAGCCATTCATTTGTCCAGCAATTCCATATTGTAGTCACGATCCACCGCTTGATGTCTTGAGCAGGGACCTTTTGGGTATAGAGGTTTGCCTGTCTTCCGGATGCCGCCAGATGATCGGCTTCCTCATTTCCTCTGATCCCGCAGTGTCCTGGGATCCAGATGAAAGTTGTTCCTTTATGAGCGAGCTTCTGGATAGCCTGGATCCAAGGGTGCTTGGCTGTATCGGACTGAAGAGCTGTTAATACGCTGGCTGAATCAGAAAATATGGCGACAGGTTTGTCGGTAGGCGAGGTGGCGGCTAGTAGTATGGCGGCAGCTTCAGCAGAGAAAACGCTGCAAGGGTCCGGAAGTCGGTAGAAGGTGCGTAACTCCGGATCGGATATCCCAATGCATACCCTTCCACCTGTTCGAGATCCGTCAGTGTATCTTGCTAGGTGATTTGGGTACTTGGTTTGTTGTAGTTCGGCCACCGATCTCACTAGTGCGGGGGAGTTGGTTCCCGCCCGGAATCTGTTCTTTATCACCAAGTCGATAGAAAGTCCGGGTGAGTTCCAACCCCTGGCTCCACGCCAGTGGACCCTGGCTACCGGGGGGAGTTCCAGGTCGGCGGCGACCTCCAGGAGTTTGTTCGCCTCCATAAGGAGGGACACTTCATCACTTGTTCCAGTTGTCTTCTCTGCGAAGCCAACTGCCCTCTTGAAACGGTAGCAACGATAAATTTGTCGAAGGGTAACCTTCCACTCTCCACACAAGCTGCAAGCCTGGGGGTGGAGGGGAGGAGACATGATGTGATTCTAAGAGGAAAAGTAGATAACATTGAAAGAAGAAAAGTTCATCAATCAGAGCATCGTGTTGCATTTATTTTTTAATAATAGTTTTAAGTTCTACCAATGAAAATAAAAGAGCTACTAGTTTATTATTTATACTATTGAATTTATTAGGTAAAACATACACGGATTGAAATTGAATTATACCTAAAATAACTTTATTTACTTTGTGATTAATTCCTACAAAGTGAATTCCCTGTGATTCCTAACCTAAAACTAATTGCAAAGAGTGTAAGCTAAACCCTTTTAGTTTATGTAAAATACGCATAACTTAATATATTACAGTACGGTTGAATAGTACGGGAAAATGTTGTGATTGCACGAACAAATTTGCCAGACAGTCGAAAGTAGACGATTAGGACCAGAGCTAGAACTGTCTATGCTGACGGACACGAAACACATAAAAAGGGACTAAACGTAAGTTCATGCATGATTGGAAATATGATGAGCAAACACCGAACACTTGTACATAAAACATTTATAACATAAGGTACAAACACGGACCGTTTGGTCAGAAACAAATGTAAACATCACAACATGTTAAAACCAATTATATTTACAGGAAAATAATAATCAATCGGATAGTAACACCTCAGTACCGGTCGTTTTATTTCCGGGATTATTATTTCGGAAATTGCCGAATCGTTGGCAATTCCCAATTCCCCCCTTTCACCGATTTTAAATCAGCCTTTGTTTGAATAATTGTTGTAAATAGACCACGTTAACCTTTGTTCGGCTTTTAAAACATCTAAATCTGCTGATTTTAATCAGCCGAAAGCTTATTAGCAATATTAATTTTAAGCTTTTTAAGGCATTAAATAACAGCCTCTTTTTTACACTTGTTCAGCCAGATATTTTTAATTTAAAAAACATCATGGCAGAACGCTTCATATATTATAACTGTTTAACTTTAATGCTGACTAATTGGATTTACATAAATATTTGAATTGCTGAATTGCCTTAAAATTGCCTTTGCATTTCTCGATTCGGACCAGTAGTCACTGATCTACGTACCTACTGGACCACTTAAGCATATGTGTGTCAAAAAAAAAAAAAAACGTTTGCTAAATCTTGTCCTGGCAAATGATTCCGCACTACCGGGCACTTCTGTTTCCTTGCCGGTCGAGACACTGATTGATCTAGATGCCGATCATCCCGCTCTCGTCGTGTCATTTAGTTTACCTGCGCCGATTCTTTTTACGCCGTCATCTGAGTGCTACTCTTTGGACTTTCGCCGGGCCGATTATGTTGCATTGAACAATGCACTTGCGGAAATTGATTGGCAATTTATCGAAACTGCCGCTAGCGTGAATGATGCAGTGGATTTTTTCAGTGCTGCACTGGAAGATGCTATTTTCCGCATTGTCCCTGCTCGACGACCTCCGCTAAAGCCTGCATGGTCTAACCCACGCCTACGCGTGCTAAAACGTCAGCGCTCTGCCGCCCTCCGAAAGTATTGTAACTCTCGCTCGCCGTACTACAAACGACTGTTCAATTTTGCGAGTCGTAGTTATCGAAATTACAATCGTTTTCTCTATAATCGACACGTGAGACGCACGGAAGCGAACCTCCGCATGAATCCGAAAAGTTTTTGTTCGTTTGTCAACTCAAAACGGAAGGAATCCGGGTTGCCTTGTTCCATGTTTCTCGGGAATGACTCGGCTAATAGTGAAAGAGAAAAATGCGACTTGTTTGCTCGTCATTTCAAGCAATTGTTGATCGATTTCTCCGCTTCGCCAACACAAGTGCTGGATGCTGCTGTTGGGATGCCACGTGATGTGTTTAGTTTCGTTATTCCGCGCATTTCAGAAGACATGGTGATAGCCGCAACACGCAAACTGAAGCTCTCGTTCGCCTCCGGACCTGACGGCATTCCGTCATCAGTTCTAAAACGTTGTGTAGCCAATCTCTGCCTTCCACTTGCGAGGCTATTCAATCTCTCGGCACAGCAATGTGAGTTCCCCTGCCGCTGGAAACTTTCTTATCTGTTCCCAGTGCACAAAAAAGGAGATAAACGGAATGTCATAAATTATCGTGGAATCACCTCCCTGTGTGCCTGCTCAAAACTGTTCGAGATTATCATAAATGGTGCTCTGTTCGCACGCTGCAAAAATTATATCGATACAGAACAACACGGTTTCTACCCGAAGCGCTCCGTGTCCACGAACCTGGTGCAGTTCACTTCTAACTGTCTGCGATGCATGGATTCAGGATGGCAAGTCGATACTGCGTATATGGATCTAAAAGCTGCATTTGACACGGTGGACCATAATATCCTGCTGGCCAAGCTGGAGATACTTGGCATCTCGTCAACTGCTGTGGATTGGTTCAGATCTTACTTGGTGAATCGCTATGTACATGTCAAGATTGGCGCGTCGGAATCGGATGTTTTCTCAAACAACTCGGGAGTCCCGCAAGGCAGTAACCTAGGACCGCTACTATTTTCGATCTTTTTAAACGATGTCGCCTTGCTGATACCATTTGGATGCCGCGTTTTCTATGCAGACGATACGAAAATCTACAAAATTATTAAAAGCCTCTCGGACTGCTGGGATCTCCAGAATATGTTAGGTATTTTTGCTGACTGGTGCTCAAGAAATTTGATGAGTCTAAGCATAGAAAAATGTAACATTATTTCCTATCACCGAAAAATCGAACCAATCATGTTTGACTATGTTCTCTACGGACGCTGTCTTGCTCGTGTAGAGCACATAAAGGATCTCGGCGTTACCTTGGACTGCAGACTCACTTTCAGAATCCACTACAATGACATCATCTCCAGAGCTAATCGACAATTGGGCTTTATTTTCAAAATTGCCGACGAGTTTCGTGACCCGCTATGTCTCAGGTCACTTTACTGCTCGCTTGTGCGATCCTTATTGGAGTCAAGTTCAGTTGTTTGGTGCCCTTTCCATGCTAGCTGGATCACTAGAATTGAATCCGTTCAACGCAAGTTTGTGAGATATGCTCTTCGTTTCCTCAACTGGCGTGACCCAACGAACTTGCCACCGTACGAGGAGCGTTGCCGTCTCCTGGGAATCGAGCCATTAGAGGTGAGACGGACGGTCGCTCAAGCTATGTTCGCTGGAAAGCTGCTTACAGGTGACATTGACTGCCCAACACTGCTGTCACAGCTAAATATGTATGCCCCTGAGAGGTCTCTTCGTCAACGCGACTTTCTGTTTTTGGAACCACGGAGCCGGAATTATACACAACACGAGCCAATTCAAGAATTTTTTTTTATATGTTCGACTTCAATGTATCAGCTGACGTGTTTCATCATCGGCTACTTGGCCTTTTCCGTACCGTTGACCGTAACTATTTAGTTTAAGTTTTATTCATTTAAACAGTAATTGTCAGTTGAATTTTTCAATAAACAATAAACAACAATAAACAATAAAAGGTATGATCGTTAACTTGAAGAACGTCAAATTTGAGTTGAATAATAGCAACTGGCAGAGCATTATACAGCAATGCAAAATTGTAATCAACAAATGATGACAGTTAAACATTCCTCTCAATTTCAAGTGCAGTAAACAATTCGAGATTTATTTCGATGGTCGTTTGGATGCTGATTTAGTGCCATAATTGGATCATATTTTTGGAATGTGGTCTGAAAATTCAGTGCAGTGAGTGTATATAACCAAGTCAAAACACAGAAAAACGTCGTTTCAGCCCACTTCTACCTGAAGATATTCCTCAAAAGCTCCTCGATCTTTCTTGTCTCTACTGCTGGTGCTGCTTGGAATTAGTAAGGTAGGTACAGTGAATTAAGAAGAACTAAAATGCCGAAAATGCAACGCGTAGCACTGACGACATTTAACAATATTGTACAATATATTCAAATTATACTATCAGGCTATCAACATATTTGTAGCATATTGCTGATTTGTGGAGTAGTATTAAGCTTAAATAAGTCTTTTTCAGTCTTTAGTTCAGCTAACATATTGAGGTTGAATTATGGACATACAATTCGCTTTATACACTACACCACACCACATTCAGCTTTAATTGTTGCTTGGGAGGCTATAATTGGAATACGGCATAATAGGAACGTATTGTCATACTTGGGGCAAGACAGCTTTTGATCATGAGCAAAATCGGAGTTAATTTTGAGTAACTCTGAGTAACTCGCGTTGCTCAACATAAAATACACATAGCAACCGATACTGTCAAGCAAAGCAAAGGAACAACATTTTAAACGGTGTGCTTGCAATGCTTTACTGGAAAGATCTTTCAGCAATGAAAGGGCAATTGCACGTGTATGAAAGGAACTACAAGCTGTCCCCTCAAAATTGATGGAAGATGTCAGTCAGAGCTATCTGGTTTTACTGCCACACCGATGACGTTCTATTATAGGGGGATTTTGTACAATCTCTAGGAGGGTTGCAGTCAATCGCAAAGGGGATTTATGACAGTCTCTGTAGAGATTCCGAACAAACATAGGGGGAATTTCAAACAATCCCAGTTCGGTTTCCCAACAATATCAAAGGTAACTTCGGAAAATCCAAAGAAGTAATATGAACTATACCAGGGAGGATACCGGACAATCACAGGAAGAATTGCACTCAATATTGAGGGGGATTCTTGACTGTCCAGGGGGGATTCCATATAATCCAGTCAATCCAAAGGTAGATTCTGGACAGTCCCAGCATTAAAAAATGTTATGGATGGTTCCTACATCCTTTCGACGATCGCTCATTGACAAACTTCATATAAGTTTCAGAATAGAATCAACTATGAAGTTGGCCATAACTAACCTATTTGGACCTAGAATGAAGAATTAATTAAAAGACTGAATTCAACAATGCTCCTTTTGTGTTAAATATCGATAAACACAACAACACCAGACGATGAAAATTCAACCTGCTCCTGTTCAACCTTTTCAACTCGTGTCTATTGATGTCTGCAAAAAGGAGTATCAGGGAAAACAACGAACGCTTCTGGAGAGAGTTGACCCTAACTCTGACATTTTCTAGCTAAGTATTCTCAGAGATTTAAACCCCTCTTCCTTAATGAATGCTGGTAAATAAAATGTTGCTTATCACGAAAGAGTTTTCTCATTTCAGGCATGTAGTGCAACAACATATGAAACCTCTGACCGATTTTGTGAGACTGAGTATTAATTTTCATGAGCTAATACCCCGTTCACATTACAGCCTATATCACGTAATATAGGCTGTCTTGCAATGAGCACTCATACATAGGATTTCCAGTGAAAACTAGATGTATGAGTGCTCATTGCAAGACAGCGTATATCACGTGATATACGCTGTAATGTGAACGGGGTATAAATTTATCTTCTGAAAACATCTGACCAAATTCTTACTTCCTTAGTCTAGTTTCCTTCCCGGGCAATTTACCAGAATTATCATTTCCCGATTCCCAGAAAACTAGTTTGACTTCCCGAGAAGTAGTTTTTTTTTTGTACGAAAACCATGTTAAACATATGTTATATTAAAAATGACCACACAACTTTTGGGGAAAATTGATAGAAATTTCCGTAGAAAGTTTGACGAATCTTTAGTGCGAAGTCAGGAAAGCTTCCTGGCGAAGAATCTTTCAAACGAAACCGGTAGACGCTTCTGACACAATCTGTGGGAAACTCCCGGATGAAGTTAGAAGAGACTTCCATGGAAATTTAGGCAGCCGGATGAAACTTTCAGAATAATTGGAAAAGATGATAAAACTTCCGTTGAACAATAGACGAAGGTGGAAAATTCTTCCAGGGCAAGTTTTAAAAAAACTTCCAGGAGATGTTTGAAGAAACTTTCGTGCAAAGTGAGACGAAACCTCCCAGAGCAATCATAAGAATCCTTCCGAAGAAGCTGGTTGAAATCTTCAAGGGGAAATTGGAAGAAACTTCCAGAAATTGTCGGAAAAATCTTCCGGGAGAAATCCTGACGAAGTTCAAGTTTTAATAAATAACTACCGAAAATATTTTACGATTTCCGGGAAGATTCTTCAGCTATTTTAAGATTCCCGGGTAGTTATAAATGGCTGGGATATGGAAACACAAACACCACCATATCACCAAAAACTTCAAAGACATTACACTTTAGCCATCCATCCTAGAAAGCAAATGAAACCTAAACATCCCTTGGCTTGGACAAGAGCCATCTAACTTGGATCTTTTAATGAATGAAAACTAAATCTTGAAATCAAAACATTCTGTTTGAACATTATTTGATGAAAAATATTAGACTACTTTGTTTGTTTTTGAGTAAATATGAGTAACTCAAATTTACTCACTGCAAATATATTAACTCTGAGTACAGTTGTTACTATCAAAATTTGGTCGATTTAAACTAAACGCATTTGTTTTAATCGAGCATTTAAAAATCCTGAACACCTCTCATTTTGTACGCGTGTGCGTACCGAATAATGCCTCTATTTTGATTTTGACATTTGCTCATCAGTTATCAAAATGGCGTCCCAAGCAGAGGTGCAAAGCATCAACATTTTGCACGCGCATCGCGAAAATCCGAACTACTTGCATTTCAAACTGACTTCAAACGCCGGCGCCGGTGGTGTAGTGGTAAGCGTGACTGCTTTCTAACACCCCGATGGGCCTGGGTTCAATCCCAGCCGAGGTCGGTGGGATTTTTCTGAGGCATAAAAATCTCTGGTCACGTCTTTCTTCGGAAGGGAAGTAAAGCCGTTGGTCCCGCCCCATGTATATGTTGAATGAATGGGTGCGATATCCTACGCAGGTGTGGAAGCTGCTTTCCTGCACATTCGATTGCCGTCAATGGATGGCAATCGATGTCCGTCGGTGATTGTGGCACTAGATTGCGGAACAGAGACCAACGTTAAATAAAGGAAAGAAAAAGAACTGACTTCAAACAGGTAGGAGTTTTATTTATACGGCCAGTGGAAGGGGAAAGGTGGCAGACATTATCAAGCATATGAAACTGTCGAAGTTCGCTACGAAATATCTGGTTTGGCAGGCTATATCTATACCTGTGGCTTGAGAAGCGACATTTTCATTGCAACCGGAACCGTCAACCAGGAAATTTACGTGAACGAGTGTCTGACAAAACGTCGGCGTCTTTCCTGAAGCAACACGATTGTATCGCGCTGTTTTGGCCGGATATGGCATCCTGGCATTACGGAAAAAAAGGACATGGAGTGGTATGCCGCCAACAACGCACAGTGATCTAAAAGTGCCAAAACGTGCGTTTTTTAGTTTTTGCAAAAACGGTCCATTTAAGCCATATAGTGTCTTCGAAGAAGTTTGTGCACTTAAAAAGTCCCTTCTTATACAGCTTTCCCCCGAAGAGCGCGAGTAATACGTACCGCGTACATCGAATTCGCGTATATGGAGTACACGTAGCATATGGGATTTGACCTAATAGGGACCAACATGGAATATCTAGCGATCCTGAACATAAAGAAGTTTACTGTCTTCGGCAATGTTGTACAGTGGATCAAGACCTAAAGTTTGGTGGACAAAAGTACGCAATTTTCTCACTACGTGGCGTTAGTGTACATTAATTTGTGATATCCTTGTTTGTGTGATATCTTGAAATCCTCGCCATCTAGGAAGTTGCTTTCTTCGGTGAAGTTGTTCAGTGGATCAAGTTCAATATGGTTGGGATATGGATATTTCCGGAATCGGAATGACGCATAAAACCCGTAAATTGATTTCCGACGCCATTTTGGAGTCCAATATGGCGGCTTCCAATTTCAGAAAAAGTGGGAAATACTGCCAAATACCCTTCAATATGGGTATTTTCAGAATCGGGATGACGTCTAGAGACTGAAAATCGATATCCAAGGCAATCTTAAAACCCAAGATGACGGCTTCCAATTTCAGAAAAAGTGGGAAATACTGCTAAATACCCTTCAATATGGATATTTTTGAAATCGGGATGACTTTTAGAGATCGAAAATCGATGTCCAGCGTCATTTTTAAATCCAAGATGGCAGCTTCCGGTTTCAGAAAAAGTGGGAAATACTGCCACATACCCTTCAATATGTATGTTTTTGGAATCGGGATGGTGTCTAGGGACCGAAAATTGGTGTCCAGCACAATCTTGAAATCAAGGATGGCGGCTGCCAATTTCAGAAAAGTGGAAAATACTGCCAAATACCCTTCAATATGTATATTTACGGAATCGGGATACGTCTAGAGACCAAAAATCGATGTCCAGTCTATTTTGAAAAGTGGGAAATGCTGCTAAATACCCACATAGCTAAATATCACAACACAGGTAATTGATATAAGATGTTTTTGCAGACAGTGTCAGATGGTGGACTTGAATATCCAGTAAAGGTGCCAGCAAATGTATTATATCCTAGACAAATGGTATGTTCTAAGTTCGCTGTAATCATCGTCGCAGTTTCCGTTGGAAGTACCACTTGTACATTCAAAATTAACCATCAGACGCAGAAACTATACAAATTATTGCGTATATTATCATATTAATTTCATATGCATATACATATTTTCATATAATCGTATAAATTTATTGGGTTGGGATGGGACCGCCTGATTGAAGCGATTGGATGGGGAGAGTGAAGTTACCAACTCCATGTTGTTAAAATTTCGTGAATTGAAGGTGGGCCCACTCGTATGATGGCTTGTTCTGTATCGGATTGGAACATTTTTATCTTTGGAAGGAGATTCTTCATGCTCCCATGGACCATGCGTAAGTGTCTCTGCTTACGGGTCCACCCTCAGTTTTTTTTCGTTCATACAATGGTGAATTTAATAAAACGAATCATTCGAAGTGGACAGTCCACTATCTAATGGCTGTGCCCTGCAACAATTTGGCTACAAAATGGTGAGTTGACAACCTGGAAGGAGCGGAATACCTAGCCCTGGTCCTCACAAGTTCCTACTTCACGCCTCCTCGAGTCATATGTTAACAAAAGACTACCAGCTGAAACATGGACACAGCTGGTTGGCGTAGCCTGGGCAATGTTGCCAGTCCGACAATAGCAAAGTGAAGAGGTGCGACGCGAACACTGGCGCGGTAACCATAGTACGGTGATAGAGGAAATGCTTCACCAAACCTGAGCGAGCGTCTGCTCACCATGGAGGTGCGGCTCAAAACGGCATCTGTTCTCCATGTTAGGAGCGGCTGATCACCGTCCTAGTGCCAGCGTGGGACTCTAAACAGAGCTGTGCACGATGTCCCCCGGCGAGACAGGGGGTTGGGGCAGGCCCAACAAGCCGCCCTCGAAAAAAAAAAAAACAAAGTTGCAAATACCGAAGAAAGAAATACGGATCGGAACAATCGGCACAGACCTACGCGACGAAATAAGGACTACGATTGGAAACTCGGAACATGGAACTGCAAATCGCTCGGTTTCCCGGGTTGCGATAGGTTAATCTATGACGAACTTCAACCACGCAACTTCAAAGTCGTAGCACTGCAGGAACTTTGCTGGACGGGACAAAAGGTATCGAAAAGCGGGCATCGAGCGGCTACTTTCTACCAGAGCTGTGGCACCACCAACGAGCTGGGAACCGGCTTTGTAGTGCTGGGTAAGATGCGCCAACGCGTGATTGGTTGGCAGCCGATCAACGCGAGGATGTGCAAGTTGAGGATTAAGGGCCGTTTCTTCAACGTGCACTGCCCACACGAAGGGAGACCCGACGACGAGAAAAAATCGTTCTATGCGTAGCTGGAGCAGGTGTACGACGGCTGTTCGCAACGGGACGTCAAAATCGTCATCGGCGACATGAACGCTCAGGGAGGCAATGTATAGACCGGCAATCGGGCCAAACAGCCTGCATGCCGTATCGAACGACAACGGCCAACGATGCGTGAACTTTGCAGCCTCCCGGGGTATGGTAGTTCGAAGTACCTTTTTCCCCCGCAAGGATATCCACAAAGCCACCTGGAGATCACCTGACCAACACACAGAAAACCAAATCGATCACGTTCTAATCGACGGGAAATTCTTCTCCGACATTATCAACGTCCGCACGTACCGCAGTGCGAACATAGATTCGGACCACTACCTAGTTGCAGTATGCATGCGCTCAAAACTCTCGACGGTGCATAACACACGTCGAAGTCGAACGCCACGACCCAACATTGAGCAACTACGGGACACCGGAGTTGCCCAGGACTACGCGCAGCAGCTGAAAGTTTCACTACCCACGGAAGAGCAGCTTGGCGCAGCTTCTCTTGAAGATGGCTGGAGGGACATCCGTTCAGCCATAGGTAGTACTGCTGCAGCGGCACTAGGTACTGCAATCCCGGACCGAAGAAATGACTGGTTTGACGGCAAATGCAAGCTGTTAGTACAGGAGAAGAATGCAGCACGGGCGAGAATGCCGCAACACCGCACGAGATTGAATGTAGAGCGATACCGACAAGCGCGGAACAGACAAAACTCGGTTTTCCGATGGAAGAAGCGTCAGCAGGAAGATCGAGATCGCGAGGCGATGGAAAATCTGTACCGCGTAAACGACACACGGAAGTTCTACGAGAAGCCTAATAGTTCGCGCAAAGGCTACGTGCCGCAAGCCGATATGTGCTAGGACTTGGACGGTAACCTTCTCACGAACGAGTGTGAGGTGATTGAGAGGTGGAAGCAGTACTATGACGAGCACCTCAACGGTGAAGCAGCAGAAAACGAAGGTGGCACGACAACAGACCTTGTAGCACGCGCAGAAGACGACAGGCTACCGGCCCCTGATCTTCAAGAAGTTGAGGAGGAGATCGGTCGGCTGAAGAACAACAAAGCAACTGGTGTAGATCAACTACCAAGTGAGCTATTGAAATACGGTGGTGAAACACTGACTAGAGCGCTGCACTGGGTAATTGCCAAGATTTGGGAGGAGGAGATATTACCGGAGGAGTGGATGGAAGGTGTCGTATGCCCAATCTACAAAAAGGGCGACAAGTTGGATTGCTGCAACTACCGCGCGATCACACTGCTGAGCGCCGCCTACAAGGAAATTCTATGCCGCCGCCTGTCACCATTTGCAAGAGAGTTCGTGGGGCAATACCAGGTGGGATTCATGGGTGCCCGCGCTACCACGGACCAAATTTTCGCGATTCGGCAGGTTCTGCAGAAATGCCGCGAATACAACGTGCCCACAAATAATGTTTTAATCGATTTCAAATCCTCATACGACACAATCGATCGAGATCAGCTATGGCAGATTATGCACGAGTACGGATTTCCGGATAAACTGACGCAATTGGTCAAGTCAACGATGGATAGAGTGATGTGCGTTGTTCGAGTATCGGGGACACTCTCGAGTCCCTTTGAATCTCGAAGGGGGTTACGGCAAGGTGATGGACTTTCGTGTCTGCTATTCAACATCGCGTTAGAAGGTGTGATCAGAAGAGCTTGGATAGACACGAGTGGCACGATATTCAGGAAGTCCATCCAGCTCCTTGGCTGCGCCGATGACATTGACATTATGGCACGGAACTTTGAGATGATGGCGGAAACGTACATCAGACTGAAGGCTGAAGCTAGACGGATTGGACTTGCCATCAACGCATCAAAGACAAAATACACGAAAGGAAGAGGTTCTAGGGAAGACAATGTTAGCCTCCCACCCCGAGTTCAGATTGACGGTGGCGAAATCGAGGTGGTCGATGAGTTCGTGTATTTGGGCTTACTGGTGACCGTCGAAAATGATACCAGCAGAGAAATTCAAAGACGCATTATGGCAGGAAATCGTGCTTACTTTTTACTCCGGAGGACGCTCCGGTCGAATAAAATCCACCGCCGCACGAAGTTGACTGTCTACAAGATGCTGATTAGACCGGTGGTCCTCTACGGCCACGAGACCTGGACTATGCTCGTGAAGGACCAACGCGTCCTTGGTGTTTTCGAACGGAAGGTGTTGCATACCATTTACGGTGAAGTGCAGATGGATGACGGAACGTGGAGGAGGCGAACCTGGGAGAACCATCCATCGTCCACATTGCAAAAAATGGGTGACTACGGTGGGCTGGGCACGTCGTAAGAATGCCGCACGACAACCCAGTGAAAATGGTTCTAGAAAGCGACCCAACAGGAACAAGAAGAAGAGGCGCTCAGCGGGCAAGGTGGATCGACCAAGTAGAAGGCGAACTGCAGACCCTTCGCAGACTACGAGGCTAGAGAAGTGTGGCCATGGATCGAGTAGAGTGGAGACGACTTCTTCAGACAGCAGAGGACAACAAGACCTTAGCTTGATTGGTAAGGTAAGTAAGCAAAACGAAAAAAATGTCAGAAGAACTAGAAGATTTGTTTCACCACGCAAAGACAATATCTGGTATACAACAATTTCACAGTTTTAAGCCTATTTCCGATATTCAATTTGCAGCTAAAAATATTCTAATTCAACGGAACATAAAAAAAACTTTCTTCACTTTGACAATGTTAAGAAATAATATGTATAAGTTATTCTCTAAACAAGATATACTAAAAATTTATGAAATAAGAACAACATTTGTTGATACTCTGCCAATTAAACATTGCATACAAATAAAATTTTCTATATCATTCACAGTAGGATTGAATACGTCTTCCATATCTTCTTTATTCAGTGCGAGCACGAAAAAGTTTAATAAAGATTTTATAAAAATTGTGTTTTTGAGAATTTTAAGTTTTAAATCTGTGTTTTTTTTCAGTGTAGCAATAACATTTTTTATTTTTTTATATTTTATTATGGAAGCTTTTATTTTTCTAGAAATCATCCTTTGTCAATATTTTTGTAGGACTTGACATCATTGAGTTATAGTTTTTTGAAGCAAATGTTAATATAATAGTTTCGCATTTTTTAAATGTTGGTCTAGCATTTTTAAAGAAAATAAGTATGCAAAGTTGCTTAAGTAGACGAAATATATTCACCCACAAAGTTTCATTGAAATCTGAGTGGGGGCTGCCAATTTCTTTCTCGAGTTAGCGAGAAATTCGTCTAATACGATTTGTTTTAACTCTGGTTTTATCTTACAAGTAATATCTTGATAAAATGGAACGGACACTCGTTTCAAAGGTTCAGGTGCTGCGGTATGGGTTGCAAACAGTGATGCAAAATATCATGACACTCACTCGACACTCGTCAACGCATTAACCGACTATCGCTGACAGAACGTTTTGTCACGCAGTGAGAGGTAGAGCCATGGCAAATAAAAATCACCAGTAATGGTCTCTGTTCACAGGCAAAACGTAACACTCGCTGGTGATTATGTAAAGCACAACAGAAACAGCGAAGACTTCTGCAGTACGATGATGAGAAAAAGCGAAACGACATGCAAAAATTAAAACAATGCCTACGCATTCCAAGTTCGTCTCGCGACTGTGTGAGTTACATACAAAGCTGGCAAAATTAAACGGAAGCTGTTGGGCTCACTCACCAACACACTCATATAAGAAAGCAAAGCAGCAACTGCATCAAAACGAGCACAGTGAGAGTGTCGTGATTTTCGGGAATGACCAGATCGGTAATGGATCACCACCAACACATTCACTTTTACTTCTTTTGTCATGGAGAGTACTTCGACAAGCACATTTATAGGAATGTACCAAGAGTTACTACCATCTTAAAACAAACCAATCCCACCAAGGTGGTCATTCTCTAAAACAGGCCTGATAGGACTAGGAACTGTAATTACTAAATAAAATGTCAAATGTACTAATGTTGAAAAGACGCATCTGTGTCACTTGAAAATTCATACATGTAAACCACACAAACACAAGAAATAAAGATCATTTAAAGTCAAGTTACTACCATCAGCTGTTTGACGATCGTGATTGTGATAGGTCGCAACTCTGGTTGCATATAATCTCCTTTGTAGAATGTTTGCTTTTGTATTGTGGTCTTCTTGTATCAAACTTTCCTGATTCGCTTCTAAGTGAAAATATACCTATGTTAATACATATTCGATAAGTTGCGATGGTTTCTTCAGTCGAGTATTAGTACAAGTCACTGAAGAAGTCTGCACATTGTAGACGAAATACGCGTATCTGTCTAGCATAAACAAATAAGGTAGGTATAGTATAGGTAGGTATAACAAAAAAATAAATCATGTTCTGCCAAGGTTCCGACTCATCATTTAACTTTTCGTTCAATTTAAAAAATCATCTTGCCATCTTCAAGTTGAAGAATGGAAAACAGCTTGCAGTCATGAAATTTGAAAGATTCATCTGTGCGGTTCAATTGTATTCGCACTCTATTCCGGAACAATTTACCAGAATCACCCCTAGTGCATAATACAAGACACGAGATGGGCCTTCTGGTTTTCAGTTGCAATTATTTTCATCGTTTTTCCCTGCCTCTCGCTGTAATTGAGACAATTTTATGAACCATAAAGTAAGATACAAATTGGCGACCTGGTTGGTAGTTGTAAGTGAATATTTACGACATTGTGCATGCATTCCTTGAATTGAGTGCGGTAATGCTTTCTGGTATCGATAAATCCATCCCAACTGCCCTGGCCAATGAATCAAATTCAGATGGACATAAATATCAGTGCTATTTCCGTTCCCATATAAACACTTTCCTGCAGCAATCATCCAGAAACCATTAACTCGCCATGAGTCACCGAGCGATCGAAGATGGAGAACGAGCAAATTTCAACACCTTCTGCTTGCGTCATTCACCTCCGGGAAGAATTATTGTGCAACTTTCCCGATCGTGCCTTGGGGTGCCTTGCTCTGATTGAGCGCTATAAATCAAAGCAATAATTTCCACACCCTGCCGGGAGTATACAAAACTTCAAATCATCATCGTCGTCTCGGTTGCTTGCCAACAGCAGCACCATCTTCGAAATGTTTTGACAATATTTTACGATCGCCTCGCTGCAGCACAGCTCCAAATTACCTCCTGCCATAAAATCCGGCTTCCCGTTCTACCATTTCGACCAATCTTTCTTCCGATCCACACTTTCGATAATATGGGAATCAGCACTCGCATTATAAATTTGAAACGATCATCATGTTCTACGCTATGATTTGGTCGAATTTTTATTGCCAGCAGACTGGAAGTGATGCAAAACGACAATTTTGAGTGAATCGGATTGCGTAGCAGTTGGGTTCGATTTAGTGTGTTTCTTATTATTCATATGATTTCATCCGCACGTCGTGGCGTTGAAGCATTTCCACACTCAAAAATATTACTAAACTAAGAATGACTAAAACCTAATCATTTTATGGTTAACCAATATTTATACACCGATCTGAATTTGTAGTCCAAATAACTACGTGGGTACCAAGGGCCAAGGCACATGTCAAAATCAATCGCTATATTCGTAGTCAATTTAGTTGGTTTATTGCATAAAACCTAAATGCAGTACGACATGCAGCAACAATAAGCAGGATTAGGTAAGAATGAATTTGATGTGGTTGATGAAAAGGATTATCTTTTTATTTTTCATTAGAGGAATTGTCAATTGATACCGACCTGCGGTTTAGGGTAACCTTTAATCTATTTAGACTCGAAAATCTTTTGAGGGCACATTTGCCATGGGTACTTTGCTTTTGAACAACCTGGGTCAAGGCAAAGATATATAATTAGCAAGATAGCCCATTAATCAACTCCTTGAACAAGGAAAACGGATACACCACCCATTTAAACTGTTGGGATTCTCCTGGCAACTTCACCACCGTTCGATGTCGCCATCATCACATCAATATTTCATTCAACATCTTACCAATTTCCATTTAAATTTTCTTATTATACGATCTTCCACAGATCTGAACTGATATGCACCTGAACTATTCACATACAAGAAATTCGGAAGAGCATAGATCACTATAGCACTATTCTAATTTTACATTTTTCTCAACAAAAATATTCTTGAACACCAGCAGGATCCTTGCAAAAACGATGGAGAATTAAATGTTTCAACTGTAGATCAAGTTTTGGAGCATCTCAGATTAATCAATTTATCAAAGGATCAAAGTGTGCCCTGCTTCTAAACGGACGCGAAATTTTTTCAGTTGTCATATTTTTCGTTTTTGTTTTTTTGCGTGGCGTTTGTTTTCGATTTTTGGTTGAAGGCGCTTGATAAAATGTTTCTAGAAAGTGCGTGAGTATAAAAATTGAAGGATATTTCCATGTGTATTTTTAACGGAATTCCGGTCGTGTGATTCGGGTTGTCCGTTATTTTCTAGTGCACAGTTCAATAGTAAAATTTACGGGTTGCGAAGTGTAGTGGTGCTTTTACGATTTTGGTTACCTCTAATTTTTCGGAGCAGCTGAATGCTGAAGATTCGGAAACCAGCAGCAGTTCCGGTGTACATATTTATGATTCCGAGCTGAAAAAGAACGAGGATGAAGACGGCCAGCGGCACATTTGTCGGTAGAGGCGTTGCTGCTCTTCTGTTTCTACTGCTTACAAAACGAAGACTCTGCTAATTGGATAATGTAATTTTGGAGAGATCGGTGAGATCATTCCAAATTTTATATTATTTTGCGAAAAATTTAAATTTATATATGAAAACAAGTTATGTGTTGGGTTCTAGACATTGCTAGTGTTAATGAAAATTGATCGATAATGCAGACTTGATTTTTTCCTTATTTCCACTGTTGAACTCTGGTCAGCTGGCATGACACACACAGATGTATGTATGTATGTAAGGTAGCCACCATCCTTTCAAGACTTGTCTTGTATGCAGCTCCACTTAATAGCAAGATCAATTTGAGCTACCGATCTGAATTCACTATATCGCTGTATGAAGGGCCAAAAACGGAGGGGTGGGCCAGTAAGCAGAGACACTTACGCGAAATCCATGGGAATTTAAGAATCTCCTTCCAACGATACGCTCCAACAAATCGAATAACACAATTCGCAATACTTATTAAGCTTCCTACTGGATGGTTTGTTAAGAAGGGCGCGTCAATCGCCCTGAAACTGTTGGAGTATAATTCACACCACCACAATCGAATCGGTAGGATAAAGAAAATGATAGTGTTTATTCCCTCCTAGACTCCGGCTGTCAATCATACCATCGTCCAGTTTCAGTTTGAATGATACCCTGATGCTCCCTCCCAACCCAGTATTTATTTATATAATAAAAATATATGCAATGGAGAAATGAAATATATCAGAACATTAAAATATGACACAATGAAATACATTTATATGGATAATATAGTTGCTACTGCAATGAAGAAGTATTTTACATATAATAAGATGCAGCTCTACACCTCCTCAGCTCACAACAGGTGGATGCAACACTGAAATGTATAGGATATATTAAGCAACTATATATATTTTGCTCGAATGATACTAACAATAATGCTAAAAATTGTGGTGAATAACTAACATGACGAGAAATAACCTGCTTAATAATTATAAACATATAATATTATTTAATGCTTCTGTTTCATATTAATTTCGATGACTTGCTTGGGTAAACTGAAATATTAAGCTAAAGGTAATAGTATATCATGCAATGTATAATTTATATAATATATGTAGTGAAATGCAAAATGTATGTATGTATGCAGGTATTTCCTTAAAACACAGAAAATATAACAAAATAACAGTGGCGTCCCGTAACCTCACTATTTACCTGTGCATTAACTTTCAAAACCAGATTCAATGCCATATTCATATTCGAATCGGTTGAAAATACACTCAATCTTCTAGTTTACTCGATATCTATCTATTGCAAGCAATATATTGATTATTATTTATGTTTTGAGAGTTGGTGCACAGGTAGATCGAGGTTAAGGAAACGCCACTGGAAAATACAGAAAACCTCGATTTTATTCACTCAAATTCTTTACACTCAAGCTATATATTAATATTTTAATTGCATGGTATGATTGAACTCAACTTTGCTTATTTAATGAATCCACAATTTAAGTAAACAATCAATTTGCTAAATAATTGAGGTTGTTTGAGTATACAAGAGTTATAAAAATAAGCATCAATGATTAATTCTTGAAATAGCAAAACTCTGCAAAGGTAAAACAATTTAATAACATATGGTGATATTCAATTTATTCTCTGGGTTATCCAAATTCTGAAAACCATAGATATCATATTATATTATTATAAAATAAATGTAAATAACAATGATTTGATGTTTGATACACCTTCTGTAAATGAAAATTATAGTTACAATGATATAATGAGATTTTAATTATGTGAAATAAAAATAATTTACTAGAAATGCAATATAATATATAATTAATGTAAAACATTAATGTTTTTCAAATTTTATATTTTTAAACCAAGTACTGAGGATCCAAGAGTTAATTCGTTAGTAATATGTTGAACGAAAATTAAAGCATTTGCACTTTTTTTTTAGTTTTGTGACCTAACTTCTGCATTTTGATTTGGGGTTACTTTGATAATGCTCGATGAATGTAGAAAAAAAATGAGTGAAACTCAAACAATTTAGTTCTTTAAATATGAAACTTTGAATGAGTATGTAATCAGAAAACTTTAAAAGCAATAATAATTCAACATTGAATTTGTGATGGCTGCATCGGAAAAAACATTTCATAAGTGATGGTTTGCGTTCTTTTTCAAAAGCGCGAAAAACACGAAAATGGTTTTTTAATATTTTT
This sequence comes from Ochlerotatus camptorhynchus, assembly GCF_037179485.1. Lineage (NCBI taxonomy): Eukaryota > Metazoa > Arthropoda > Insecta > Diptera > Culicidae > Ochlerotatus > Ochlerotatus camptorhynchus. The sequence goes on from NW_027040640.1 coordinate 278,161, forward strand.
GTAAAATATGTAACACATACTATATAAAACTATATTCAATATCAACGGAAATACTCTCAGCTACAATATGGAATCAATGTTTCTTATTTGGAAAACGCACAGCGAGTAAATTTATTCTTTATATTATACTATCAAAGTTAACCACATTATCAAAGATACCTCGTTTTATGGTACTACAAAATACAAATAAGCTCGATTTTAGTTAACCTCCGTACATTTAACTGATTTATTAGATATTATTGGAATTGAAACAAAATCTTTATTATGCAGCATGGAATCTTTAAACGCAATATGGAATGCTTTTATAAATATTGGTAAACTTTAATAATGAATCAATAGTCAGAAAAATCGAGGTTATTTGGACAGTTAACAGTTTTCATGCACTTGTTATCATGGATTACAATGATGTGAACGAAGGCTGAAAAAGTGGTATGGTATTATTCTAAAAAATTTCCATCATCGAAGAGCTGAGAATCTACTTAAAGATTTAAATCAATAAATCCAGCCTAAACGGATGACTTACGAACACAATAAACTCCCCCGTCACTCATATTCCGAATCTGATTATTAAATGAGTATTTACAAGTATACAATTAAATATATCAACAAGTAATGGAATTTTCTCTCCGGGAATGGATAAATAAAATGGTTAATTGCTCTGTCATATAAACGTTGAACATACATTAGAGAAAATCAATCAATGTTACGTTGCTTCTTCCAGTTGTGTTTTGATCCTGTTTTAAATATTTGTCATTGAATGTATAATAATAATATAATAGGACCTGGGATTTATTAAAACTCAAACTCCACGGTGGTGCCCTTTACACAAGAATAAGCCTCTACTGCCGATAATCTTTTAAACCTGGAGACAAAAAAGCTACGAAAAAGCGCTTATGCCTTCATTAAATTCTACTCATACGCGATGTTAATAAAAAATAATAAGATTCTCTTGAATGGATCGCGTCGCGTCGCGTCCACTCCGGCCGCGGCCTAAGACGGGTACAGAATCCATAAAACATTCACATTTTCGAGCTACCGTGCCCCTTACTTCACGCTTGACGCTTTACCAGCGTAAAAGCTAGCAATGCTAAATAGTAATTACTGTACATAAGTAATACAAATCCGTATTTTTGGTAGCACTGGTAGCAAGCTCCAATTTCCGATGCGCTGCAACTCCGTTGTCAGTATATTCTAATACACACGTACACGCTTATACCAACAATCAATACGAAACTAACGATTTTAAATTGGCTCACCACTTTAGTAGCCTATTGGTCCCAAGCAAACGATTAACGTACCCTATTCTAGTTGAAATTCTATTACTACACTATGTTTGTTTTGATTCGCTATGAAAGTTTGACAGATAACATCAGGGGTGTGTGGATTCATGCAGAACATGCAGGGGTGAGTGAAATAGCTTGGGACTGCTTGGGACCGTTGTTCTGGTACTGAGTGAGCCAAAAATAATAATGATTTTCTTCGGGACCTACTAGTCTTAGAGTTACCTCTATGCTTATACTATACAACTAAATCGAGATCCATCGAAGAAGTGCGAGCCAGAGAGAAACGCATTGATTGGAAAACAATGAATCCCTCCATTTCCGTGTGCTAGATAGAGAAAGACGATAAAACGTTATAAAGCTCTATGCAGATGAGAATCGAATTCGATTTCAACGCTGTTCCCCTGCAAGCGAGTAGTTCGTCAGATCCAAAAGCGAGCCAACGAAAGAGACGATCAGTTTACTCGATCTCCTGTCCCTGTCATGGATTCCAAGTCATAAAAGCAAGACAAATGGCACCCGTGGATGGACCATCTCTTGCAACTCAGCACACTCACAGGAAGCCTGTGAAAATGCAATGGTATCCGAAAAACATAACTAAGGGCAGGAGGAGAAGCTATCCTTTCCAAAATACAGTTCATGGATGCCCCCTTAGTGAAAGAGAAAGATAGAAATAGGTAGATGGTAGAATGGAGAGATCTCACCAATATTGATATGCGTCTGTGTTCCGTATTAGCCGCACGGGCACGCTCGTACTCATAGTTGTGTATGTATTTGCCTAGCATCGTACGCCGGTTCCACCGATTCTGCTGCATCTTCAACAAACACAACACGAGCCTTTTTGCACACACATAAGCTTGCCCAAAATCGAATGCTTTTAGCTTTTCGGAATTCACAAATGACTTCGTTTTTTTTTTCATCTTTTCCACATTCACTAACACAAAACAAAAATTTTGCATCCGCCATTTCTTCAAGCTCATTGGCATTGATGGCATTGGACTTTTTTCTTTTAACTTCCGTTCACTGCACATCCTCTGAATAGAGTCATTATCAGTCATTATTGTAATAATGTCTTGAATGACAATTTAATCACTCCTCCATGCAGCCGAACTAATAAACTCGCCGACACATATATAAAAATGCAGATATACCGGGAGAAAACTTATGCACCCCCACTCGCGGCAAAACCACGATCCGAACTCAGCTGACATGACACACACAGATATCCAGTTAAGGAGAAGTTCACCACTCCGAAAAAATAATTACGTTATGATGTTTGTGAAAGTTTTGGGGAGGGACATCAGAAGTCTAGGGACATCACATTTTTTTCTGATTTTTTAGGGAGAATTCGTGTGCAAATGCATTTTTTATAGGTCATCATGGCCTAAAGTTGGACTTAAAAAAAACCAAAACACAGCGACCTTTTGGTTTTGCTGAGTGTTTAATTTTTAATGATGAGACGGGAAACATGTTTTGCATGTGAATTTTCTGAGGAATCTAAGGAGGGACCTGCTTTTCTTGGATTTTTGTTGCTTATTCCCGGTATATTTGGAATATAATAATGCGCCAAAAGAGAAATTTTATTTTCGGTTGGGCAAACTTCTGCTTAAAAAAGATGCCCACAAAACTAGCTTCTTTTCCCTTTTTTTCATTTCCTTCGTCTCTTTTCAGAAAGCGAGTGATGGCGCTATAACCATAGAGGTAACTCTAAGACTAGAAGGTCCCGAAATAACGTGCTCTACTTTTTGGCTCAGCTCTGGTACTCTCTTCGGTCCCAAGCTAATCGATTCACCCCTCGAAACATAGGAAAATCCACGAACCCCTCATTTTATCTGTCAAAGTTTCATAGCGAATCAAAACAAACAGTGCGTAGTACTAGAATTTCGACTAGAATGGCGTACGTTAATCGTTTGCTTGGGACCAACAGGCTAGTCAAGTAGTGAGCCAATTTAAAATCGTTAGTTTCGTATTGATTGTTGCTATAACCATAAGGCATATAGGGCTAGGACAAGAGTTAGTGCTCTTCCGTTAGTAGATTTTCCAGAATGCTTTCATGAACTGGCTGTGTTGGTGTTAGATTATATTAGATTAGATTAGATCTCTGATGAATCAATTTGTCAGAATCAAAATTTCTTTTCACATTACTCTTTTTGACGTTCTCCCATTCACCACCAGAGGTGGAATCGATCGCTTAGTTTCTATTAAAAAGGCGTATTGCGATTGGTTTCCGATTGGTGACGAGAGTGATGAGCACGGCAAACGTTTTCACCAACAAATGAAGATGATGGAACGTCGTTACCAAGGGTTTTGGGATGAAGCAATGATGGGTGATTATTGTTAGTTTCTGATTCGAGAAACAAGTTCAAAACATCGAAGACAAAGTCATTCGATTCTCAATCATTTTTAATAAAACCTAAATAAATTTCTTTTGTATCAACTCGGTTTTAAATCCTAATATGCCTTAATCAAATTGATATGTAGAGAAAAGAATCTCCCATGAAAACTTTACATGCGATTTGGATGCTTACAACGACACCTAGAAAAGGAACTCTAAAGCTGTTGTATTTCAGCAACATTTTTAAGTGTTTTACAAAAATGCTCATAACTTCGACAATTTCCAACCGATTTCATCCATTAAAGGCTCATTTTCTCCGGTTTTGAATGGACTTTAAGAATAAGTTATGGAATGATTTTTTTTAATCTTTTTATCCCATTAAAAATGTTGATTAAAACAAGATTTTTATGGAAAATTCGCAGGAAAAAAAAAAAAATGCTGTAAATTTTTAAATGACTTCAAAATTAAATTTTTAATTAAGACATAATATTCTTGTGAACGATAGAAAATTTGTTTAGCTTTACTTTCATAAAAAAAGATTTAAAATTGGAGCACTAGTTCCAAAGATATTGACATTCACTTTTGTCCAAAATTCAAAAAATCAAAATATTTGTATATCTCGAAAATGGCTCTACTTTAATTTTTTCTGACCACGGTATTGAATTCAGCGTAGGATTTTGCATTAGAAACGTTGGTCAACCACTAAAGTTCACACTTTTTATGTTGTTTTGTAAACTAGTGTTATTGGAAGGTTTCTAAATGTTAAAAAGGCTCTTTTCATACGGTGCAGATTGAAATACCCTATACATATTAGAAAGCTATCTAATAGATGTGTTCCAAAAAAATCTGTTTTTTGCTGAACCTTCAAATAAATTCCCGGAACATACCTACCATCATCGTAACTTCCATTAGGTTCCAACAATATGCGTAAAGTTGATGGGACTGCTTTGAAGTTCTACAAGCTTCAATGAAGTTTTTGGAAGCTCGCATAAGTTTTCACAACTCTCCTGATGATGTTCTTGAAACTGCCCAGAAATTAATGCAATTGTATTAATGATTCCTGAAGATCACTGGACTTAAGTGAATTTCTTGGCGCTCCTGCGATGATTCCGACATTTCTCTTAACATTCCTGGATTTCTTTAGGCTTTGCTGAAATTTTAGAAACTTTCTGAAAGTTTCCACTATTTTCCTAAAATTAGTGGAACTGACCAAAACTTTTCTTAACATTCCTGATATTCATGGAACTTTCTGCTATGAAGTTTGCAGAACTGCTCCAAATTTGCTGAAACTTCCCTAAAGATTTTGACGTAGAACTACGTCTTTGTCGACTATACTGGGGTGCAAATCAAAAAAATATGTGTGGTGAAGGAGTGTTAAGTTTTGAACGCTTAGTCATTTATAGATGAAATTTAAATCCAAATACACCAATCAATTGGATATTACATTACGAACCTGCTGAAATAAATATTGTTCCAATTTTTCTGTAACTAAACTTTTGAAAATATACAAATGATAATTTTATCACTGTTTTCATGAAATAAGCCTTTTCCCAAACCCAGTAATCATAAACGAATACCACTTGGTTGCACATCATTCTGCTTGAACCTGAAAAGATATAAATCAGCGCTGCTATCCTGCCTCTGCACACATTTCTCTACTTGAACGTCAAGCAGTACAGTTCGGTCTTTGCTCGCTCTGTCGAGTTGTTCTAAAGTTTCTAGTTTGTTCCAAACATTCGCAGTTTAATCGCATCGTCAGTAGTGTCGGTCGCTTCGTGTGATGGGAAGACAGCGCTCCCGGAGCAGGCTCCGAGAGAAAACGGAGAAGAAGAACAGCGGTGAGGGTAGCTTGAGTGTACCTATTTCGAATAGGTACGCTACTCTTCCCACCGATGTAGGGAATACCACCTCAGCCACGGTGAAGCGGTCAAAGAAGAGGAAGAAAAATCAAGACCAGTCCGATAGTGCGAGTGGACGGGACGATGCCACCGCGACGAACGTCAGCGTCATTGGTGATTTCGGCGACGCCGTCGACAACGAAACTGCTGCCAGCCCGAGTGCAGCAAAAATGAAGCTTCCTCCACTGGTGGTGAAGCAAGTCCCACTCAACACGCTGATTGGCGATCTTTCATCGCTGGGCGTTGCAGCTGAGTTTAAGCTCGGCAGGATCGGCACCAAGGTGATGCTCCGAACAAAAGCGGAGTACGAAGTGGCCGTGAAATATCTGAAGGATTCCAAGGCGGAATTCTTCACGCACGACGTCCCCGGTGAGAAGCCCTTCAAGGTAGTCATCAGGGGTCTACCAAACTTCGACCCCAAGATGGTCGAAGCTGAAATCAACCGGTACAAGCTTGCCCCAATCTCTGTCTTCCGAATGACAAGGAGAGACGAAAACGTGAAGACGTACCCGGATTGTCTTTTCCTGGTGCACTTACACAAAGGGACATTGACGCTCAATGCGCTACAAGCCATTCGATCGATCTACTCCATCATCGTACGGTGGGAGCCATACCGTGGCGGCAATCGTGACGTAACGCAGTGTATGAGGTGCCTCAATTTTGGACACGGTACCCGCAACTGCAACATCAAGCCACGCTGCAGCAACTGCGCTCAAGAACACGCCACTTCCAACTGCCCTGCGGATGGAGCCGTGGTGATAAAATGCGCTAACTGTGGTGGTGCACATCAAGGTTCCGACAGACAGTGCTCCAAACGCGAGGACTTCAAACGCATCCGAAAGCAGGCGTCAAGCAACAATCAACCAGGACGCAAGAAGGACAAAACCCCAGCATTCAGGACGGAGGATTTTCCGCCTCTTCGTGCTCCCCAGCAAAGGCAAGCGAATTCGCGGGTGCAACCCGCCCCCCCTCAAGAATCTTCCGGTGATTCTGCTGGCCAAAGCTCTCCATCCCCCCCTGGATTCTGGAGACAACCAACAGCGCAAAACAACAACCCCGATCTGTTCTCAGCGGATGAACTGGTGGAAATTTTCGTCAACATGTCCGGTGCTCTTCGTAAGTGCCACAATAAGCCCGAACAGATCCAGGTGCTCGGTAAGTTCATCATCCAGTATGGCGTCTAAACCGCTAACTATCGTCACCTTGAATGCTTGCTCTGTAAGAGCAAAAGAGATTGAGCTTGCCGACTTCCTCCGCAAGCACAGCATCGACGTGGGCCTTCTAACCGAGACCCATCTAAAGTCCGGCGACAGCTTCTGGTTGCCTGACCACAACATTATTCGGCTTGATCGCACCAGCTCCAGAGGGGGTGGTGTTGCGGTCGTCGTCAAGAAAAGAATAAAATACCACACTCTGTCCCATATCCGCACCTCTATCATCGAGGCCCTTGGTGTGGAGGTGGAGTCGTCGACTGGATACGTCCAGTTCATCGCCGTCTACTGCCCTCGACAGTGTGCCGCCAGCAGCGGACTAGCGGCTAAATTCAAGAAAGACCTGTCCACCATCACCCGTACCAGTTCCCGCTTCGTTGTTGGAGGAGATCTGAATGCTCGCCATGAGGCCTGGCGGAACTACCAGCAGAACCAGAACGGTCGTCTGCTGTTCGACCATTCGCAGCATGGGCTGTACTCCGTTTGGTTCTCGGACGAGCCAACATTCATCTCACCGGCAGGCAACCCATCGATGCTGTTTCCACCTGTTTCTTTCAAATACCGGCTTGTCCAAGCCGGTAGCCTTAAACGAACTCAGCTCCGACCATCAACCGGTGGCGGCTGAACTGGGATACAACGTAGCTCCTGCTCCAAGCCTGGAGCGTAAACTGGGCCCAGTTTGGACGCGTGGTAGACAGGCACATCATCGACAACCCGCCACTTGACTCCGTGGAGGACATCGACCGAGCGTTGGAGGGACTCCACCAAGCCATAACCGTGGCTGACGAGGCGTGCGTCCGACGAGTTCCTGTGAGGGGTAAGTTTATTGCCATTGATTCCCACACCCAACTCTTAATTCGCCTGAGAAATGTTCGTAGACGCCAGTTTCAGAGGACTGGAGATCTAGCGAGGAAACGTGAAATGGCCAATCTGAACAAGGAGATTGCTTCCAGAATGGTCTCACTCCGGAACGAAAGTTTCGGGCGGCTTGTCCAGAATCTGGACGACCGCTCTAGACCATTCTGGAAAGTTGCCAAGGTCTTAAAGACGCACCCTAAACCCATTCCACCACTCAAAGATGAAAATGATGACGATCGGCTCATAATCACCCCTCAGGAGAAAGCAAATGCGATTGGTGAGCATATTGCCAAATCGCATTTGCTTGACTCCAACATCCAAAGTCCGCTCGAAGTTCAGGTTGAGCAATGCGTACTCAACCTTGATTCCTCCCCTTGTGCCATCCCTCCGGAGGATAGAATCACAGTGGAACAGATTTGCTCAACGCATGTTTTTTTCTTAATAAAAGTGCAAATTTTGAAAATTTCCTATGTAAAACTATTGTGAGTGTTCTTTGAAATGATGACTAACTATGCTTTCCGAGATATATAACTAGTTCTTTAATCCTTTAAATTTGTCGAACATCTTAACGTTATCCCTTTATGAAGAGCTTTGAGTGGGTTGGTTTATTTTTTTTAAATTCCGTTATAATTGCTTATCATATGACAGATACGCGTATTTCGTCTACTACTTGCAGACTTCATCAGTGCCAAGTACTCAACACCACTGAGTACTTGGCACTGATGAAGTCTGCAAGTAGTAGACGAAATACGCGTATCTGTCAAATGATAAGCAATTATAACGGAATTTAAAAAAAATAAACCAACCCACTCAAAGCTCTTCATAACTAGTTGTTTGTTAAACCATTAAAACTCTTGCCTTGAAAATTTTCGAGTGCAAATTTAACCTGGATGAGGGTAGAATTTTTAGCATGTCGTAGGAATCTGCATTCCTTTGTGCATTTTGGCGAGCAGCTTTGATAAGAGAAACGCATGTAGATCGGAAATTCTGCGTTGTTTGATAAGCTTCTGAAAAGTGTGCCGAACTTTTACTAGGATCCCTGACCGTTTCCACCCAATTCTTTACTCTTCCATCCCTGGTCGCAAATTTGAAAAGTACTGGTGAAGACATATGAAGACGTTCCATCCATCTCGTTGACGATTTTTTCAAAATATACCTGGCATCCCTGCCCTCACTATATCGCAATGCAATAAGATCACCCCTCTCTACTGACCTGACAAACTTCTATTTCATTCGACAACTTCTTCAGACCAGCCCACTCGACGCCTGATAGCCAATTGCTTAAACGAGAAAACAAAGAACAACCGGATAAAATTACCTGCTCATCCACGTTGTTAACATCACGTCCAACAGGTCAACAACAGACGGTCTCTTATTGCCTTTTCATTTTTCACCGACTCGTCCACTTGACCATCAGCTGCGTCCCCTCACCCCGTCCGAGCAATGACACACGATGAAAGTGCCACCCACAAAGCGTGTGCCACTTGTTACGAGCTAAATGTACATCTACCTACATACGAGTATGTGTTGAAAACGTGATTTAAATTTCCCGAAAAAAGGCGAAATGTTTTTCCTCCTTCTTCCCGAACCCCCGAGCCCCCAAGAACCTTCGGGTTGTTTTTCTTTGTCCGCTCGTCCATCGTTCTGAGCGGATAAATTACGGGCAAATTTTTTCATCGTCTTCCCCCTCTGCTTTTTTTTAGAAATGTTGGATCCAAATGGGATCGAAGGAAGCTAACCGATTCGCTGCCGACGAGTGAGATGGGTTAAATGATTGCGGGTGTGGACATTAATATCTTTGCGCATGTAGATTTCGGGACCGAGAGAGTGATTTCCGAACTCCCTTCGCCTCCCCCCACCATCCCGCTGAGCTGACTGTGAATAATCATTGGAGGACGTTCTCATTGCCTCCTAGATGGGCAACCAGGATGACGACGGCGAACGGGTCGCGTTTGACGTCCGTTTTGGTCGTCGCCTACTTCTGTGCCATCCAGTTGGAAAGAGTTTCCTAACGTTTATGAAAAATGAAAAAAAAAAAAAAAATGAAGCTTCGAGTGAAGGGGAATCTGTGTTCTTCACACCGCTCATCCCCACCCCGCCCTTCCCACAACGAGGTGTGCATCTATAAAAACGTATAATTTATCGTCTAATTTAGTTTTTGTGCACACACCGGTTAAATTTAAACATTTTCCACGGATGACTCGCCGTCCGGTGTCGTTGGTGGTTTCGGTTTTTGATGGCACTGATGAAAAAGGGTACCAATGTGTGAGTGTGTGAGTATCAAAGAGCATTTTCAAATGATGAGCGACGAATTTTGGAAAAGCGGAAACGAGAAAAGTGTGTTGCGCTGCGCGTGTGTGTGTGTGATTCAAGAGTGAGAAAGTGGTGTACGGCCGTCAACTGTAATGAAGTGGGTGATGTTACTTTTCAGTTTACTAGAATGTTAATTTGAAAGAATGTAGTTTCGGAGTGGAATTTTGACAATTTATTCCAAACGGATTCCCCTACACGGCTGAGTCCAATTATGAAATACCTTGAGGGACTTTTGCTACTTTTGTTTGTTGATTTGTAGCTTTGGTTTGTGGAGAAACTATGACACTTGTTGAGAAACAGTTTTAAATCTGTCAAAAATATGGCGATTTCAAATGACTGCATTTGCAAAGGTACAGTCTGTTCCATTTAGAATTTGGTGGTTTTTAAAGTTTTTTTATATAAGGGAACAATACAAGAAATAAATATTCGTCAGCTTTGCGAATAAATTTTCGAACTTTTCGCTGAATACCTCCCATCCAGTCGTACACAGTAGTACCAACCGGTGGAAACTAACGATTTTAAATTGGCTCACTACTTGACTAGCCTATTGGTCCCAAGTACATCGATTAACGTACCCCATTCTAGCCGAAATTCCAGTACTACACTATGTTTGTTTTGATTAGCCATGAAAGTTTGACAGATAAAATGACGGGTTAGTGGATTTTCCTATGTTTCGAGGGGTGAATCGATTAGCTTGGGACCGAAGAGAGTACCAGAGCTGAGCCAAAAAGTTGAGCACGTTTCTTCGGGACCTTCTGGTCTTAGAGTTACCTCTATGGTAGTACTGTTAACCTTATTAGTCATCTTTTCCACCACTTCTCCAAATCAGATGGTGTTTTGATTGTTTTGCCACATTTCTCGCGCAACACGAGAAATGGGCCTATCATTGTTGGTCGATTCTCTTCATCGATTTTCTCTTTCGCGAATAAGCCGACTGCAAATAAATTTTCCATTCAGTTTGTTGATTCAGGCGCAAGCTAACACCATCTTCTGTTGAATTGTGCGGCGAGCTTAGCGAGAAATTCGTTTATGTAGCCGTAGTAAATCAAAGAGAAAGTCGATTAAAAGAATCGATCAGCGAGGATAGGCCCTTTCCAAAAATTTTCGATGAGGTGAAAATCTGGACAATTTGTTGAATTGATAATTTTTCAATAAATGGACATTATGCTGCTGTAATGGCAGCTGGTTAAATCGGGCCAGAACTTAACGGGACCTTCATGTCACTGAATGAATGGGAAAATTCTCTTCTGGAGATAATTCTCCTTGAAAGTTGTCCATTAAAAGTCGCTCCAGTGATGAAAACCTTTGTTTTCGTTCCACGACTGCAGATGCCTTGCCAAATCATCAACTTGCGAGCGAATTTATCTGCAAAGACAAATTTGAACTTACCCAGAGCATATCCCTTACGTTTGGCAAGGTCACATTTTTGACCCGGAGTTTTTCACGTAAGTTTCATCGTCCATCAAAATACATCCGTTATACTTGGTCAGAACTTCCAGCGGCATCTTTCCGTCTTGCTGGAAGACTTCGCATATGTTTCCTGTTCATAAAAAGGGAAGCAACCGCGACGTAAACAACTACCGGGGAATCTCGTCGCTGAGTGCTGTATAAAAACTTTTTGAATTGGTTGTCATAGAGTCCCTAAATGCACATTGCAAGTAATATCTAAGTACAGATCAACACGGATTCATAGCTGGGCGTTCCACAACTACGAACCTGCTGTGCCTAACATCTTACATCACAGACAGTTTGATTGCTCGGACCAAAACGGACGTTATCTACACAGATCTTACGGCAGCCTTCGATAAGCTGAACCACGAAATTGCGATCGCTTAGCTTGATAGACTAGGGATAGGTGGAAATCTTTTGAGATCGTTTCGTTCATACCTCACGGAGCGCCAATTGACAGTAACTTTCGGTACTTGTCGCTCAGCAAGCTTCTGCGCAAAGTCCGGTATACCTCAGGGTAGCCATCTGGGACCATTGGTATACCTCCTTTACTTCGACGACGTTCTTCATATTATCACAGAGCCACGATTATCGTTTGCAGACGATCTGAAAGTTTTTCTGCGCATCCGCTCACTCGCCGACTGCCGTTTTCTCCAAAATCAGATTGACATGTTTGCTGACTGGTGTAGTCTAAACCGACTGGTGGTCAACCCAGCTAAGTGTACAATCATTACTTCTTAACGCAAGAAACAATCGATTATTTTCAACTACAAATTACTAGGTACGACTATCGAACGGGTGCATTGCGTGAAAGACTTAGGCGTTTTTCTAGACTCAAAGCTGACATACTCACACCATATATCATATGTAGTCGACAAAGCGTCCAGAACGAGGGGCGAGCGAATTGAATCTGTGCAACGACGTTTTCTTCGCTTCGCGCTCCGTAAGCTGCCTTGGAGATACCCACTTCGTCTTCCAAGCTACGAGAATCGCTGCCAATTGATCAATGTCGAGCCCTTACGTATCCGAATAGATGTTTTCAGAGCCTTAACCGTCGCCGATACTCGCAAGGAAGAATCGACTGCGAAGCAATTCTACAACAATGTTCAACCTCGATCACTACGCAACAGTCTTCTGCTGAGACTTCCACTTCTTCGAACTAATTATAGCTTAGGGAGCGCTATTTACGGCTTGCAGCGAGTGTTCAACCGAATAGCGTCGATGTTCGATTTCCACTTGACACGCAATATGCTTCGCCGAAGATTCTCTGCCTTTTTGACGTAGGACTACGTCTTTGATTTCTATATGGGGGTACACTTTGTGAAAACCGAAAATGGAACATGTAACAAATGAAGAAAGATTTTGAACGTTAATAATTCAGCTGCCCCTGGTCCAATTTCAATAATTTTATCACCAATCGATCAGAAATATGGCTACGCATCGATAACAATGCTTCCGAACGTTGATTGTCAACAAGACACTATTGAAAAACTGGTAAATGTCCAGCATTGTCCAAAAGCGTCGAATTAACTAACAAATCCACCAATTACCTGCATGCATATGCTGCTTCCCCAACACAGTCGTCAGAAAGTAGTAAGTAGACGAAACAAGTCGAAGTGGCATTCGCCTCCGATCTTCGGACGTGTGTGAATAGGGAGGATGGAATTGCGTAATATTTTGCACACTCATCGCCATATTCAGAACCAAACGCAAATTCTTCGAGATAACCATCATCCGTTGTCTGGCTCGCCGTGGCGGTGTCTGACGTATCTCCGGTCTGATTTACGAGGTGTGCTGAAGGTGTTCCTGAAAAATGAGATCCGTGATGCTCTCACCTACACTAAACACGCCAAGCGTAAGCGGCCGTGGATGTCATCTACGTTTTGAAGTGACAGAGACGCACTCTGTTTGGTTTCGGAGATTAAATCATCACCAACTTTGGCAACAAAACGGCCTTTTTCAGGGCCGCCAAGCTTATTACAGTAAAGAGTAGGAATAGGATTCATCTGCCTGTTAGTCCATATTCAGAACCAACGACCACACAAAATGCTCATGTAATCAAACTGGAAGCAGGGGTACAAATTATTTTGATCAACCTTGATCAACTTTGAATCGCCACGGCCGGATATTTTCGATGGAAGAAGCAACAATCTAGCATCTAATTCGACGAAGACGGCAGGAAACATTTGTGAAGCCGAGATATTTACGAAAGAGAGTGTCGATGAAGAGAATCGAATAATGTAGATAGGACCTATTGAAAAGTAACCCGAGATTTGTTTTCCGTACTGAGCTCCAATGCTACCGACGCGACTGAGATTGAACCCAGGCCTGCTGGGGTAAGAGGTAATCACGCTAACCACCGGCGCCGATATCTTTCAAGGTGATATCACGGCGAATGAGATCGACCCAGATTTGAGTTTAGTTATCTCAGAAATAAGAAATAAAGTGCAGGAATTCAGCGATGAGTAAATTTGCCTCATGTTTTCCCAGGTTTGTCCAGGATTTTCCAGGGAAAAATTCCCGAATTTGAGAAAAGTTCTCCCCATGGGTGGGAATATCCAGCCAGCTGTGTTGGAAAACGCAGCAAGAAGAGGAAGAAGAATCGAGGCCAATCCGATGTCACTGCGACGAACGCCAGCGACATCGGTGATTTCGGCGACGCCATCGGCAACGAAAATTCTGCCGGCCCGAGTGCGGCAAAACTGAAGCTACCTCCATTGGTAGTGAAAAATGCCCATCTTAATGAGCTCATCGCAGATCTAGCGACGCTGGGCGTTAAAGCCGAATACAAGTTGGGCAGAGTCAGCACCAAGGTGGTGCTCCGTACCAAAGCGGAGTATGACTTGGTCGTCGCCCACCTGAGGACTTCCAAGGTGGAATTCTTCACCCACGACATTCCCGGTGAGAAGCCATTCAAGGTCGTCATTAGGGGCCTACCAAACTTCGACCCGAAGTTTATCGAAGCTGAAATCAGAGACCGGTACAAGCTGGCCCCAAGTGCCGTCTATCGGATGACAAGGAAGGACGAAAATGTGAAGGCGTATCCGAATAGCCTTTTCCTGGTTCACTTTCAGAAGGGAACGGTGACGCTCAACGCGCTGAAATCCATCCGCTCCATCAATTCCATCATCGTCCGCTGGGAGCCATACCGTGGCGGCCATCGTGATGTGACTCAGTGCCAACGGTGTCTGAACTTTGGACACGGCACCCGCAACTGCAACATTAAGCCACACTGTGGCAATTGCGCTCAAGAACACGCCACTTCCAACTGCCCTGCGGATGGAGCCGTGGCGTTAAAATGCGCCAACTGTGGTGGTGCTCACCAAGGTTCCGACAGACAGTGCTCCAAACGCGAGGACTTCAAACGCATGCGAAAACAGGCGGCAACTAACAACCAACCAGGACGCAAGAAGGACAAAGTCCCGGCATTTCGGACGGAGGATTTCCCGCCTTTTCGTGCTCCTCAGCAAAGGCAAGCGAATTCGCGGGTGCATTCCGCTCAAGCAACTTCTGGTGATTCTGCTGGCCAAAGCTCTCCATCTCCCCCTGGATTCTGGAGACAACCACCAGCGCAAAACAACAACCCCGATCTGTTTTCAGCGGATGAACTGATGGAAATTTTCGTGCACTACGTAAGTGCCGCAATAAGCCCGAACAGATCCAAGTGCTCGGTAAGTTCATCATCCAGTATGGCGTCTAAACCGCTAACTATCGTCACCTGGAATGCTTGCTCTGTAAGAGCAAAAAAGATTGAGCTTGCCGACTTCCTCCGCAAGCATAGCATCGACGTGGTTCTTCTAACCGAGACCCACCTAAAGTCCGGTGACAGCTTCTGGTTGCCTGACCACAACATTATCCGGCTTGATCGCACCAGCTCCAGGGGGGGTGGTGTTGCGGTCATCGTCAGAAAGGGAATCAAGTTTTGCACTCTGCCCCAAATCCGCACTTCTATCATCGAGGCCATTAGTGTGGAGGTGGAATCACCAACTGGAAACGTCCGGTTCATCGCTGTTTACTGCCCACGCCAGTGTACCGCAAGCAACGGATTAGGAATTCAATTCAAGAAGGACCTGACCGCCATCACCCGTACTAGCTCCCGATTCATCGTTGGGGGCGACCTGAACGCCCGCCATGAAGCTTGGCGGAACTACCAGCGGAATCGGAATGGATGTCTATTGTTCGACCACGCACAACATGGACTGTACACTGTGCAGTTTCCGGACGAACCAACTTTTATATCTCCGGCGGGAAATCCGTCCACCCTGGACTTTTTCCTGTCAAACATCGTACTATCCAAGCCTGAGGCGCACAACGATCTCAGCTCCGACCACCAACCGGTGGTGACTGAAGTCAGTGTCAACGTGGTTCCTGCTAGAAGCTGCCTGCGTAAAGACTACCACCATGTCAACTTGGTGCATTACGGACGAATGGTGGACAGCAACATCGATGAAAATCCACTGCTCGACACTGTGGAGGGCTTGGACCGAGCGTTGGAGGGACTCCACCAAGCCATAACCGTGGCTGACGAGGCGTGCGTCCGACGAGTTCCTGTGAGGGGTAAGTTTATTGCCATTGATTCCCACACCCAATTACTTATTCGGTTGAGAAATGTTCGTAGACGCCAGTTTCAGAGGACTGGAGATCTGAGCAAAAAACGTGAAGTGGCCGATCTGAACAGGCAGATTGCTTCCAGAATGGACTCACTCCGAAATGAAAGTTTCGGGCGTGTTGTCCAGAATCTGGACGACCGCTCCAGACCATTCTGGAAGGTAGCCAAGGTCCTGAAAAATCATCCCAAACCCGTTCCACCTCTCAAAGTCGAAAATGATGACGATCGGCTTTTAATTACCCCACAGGAGAAAGCAAATGCGATCGGCGAGCATGTCGCTTCATCGCATTTGCTTGGCTCGACTATCCAAAGTCCGCTCGATGATCAGGTTGCGCAATGCGTTCAAAACCTAGATGTCTCCATTTGTGTCGTGCCTCCGGCGGATATGATTACAATATATTAATTAGCAAGTTAATAGCAAAAATCATACCAATCCGCAAACCCGGTAAGGATCCAACATTGTCTTCAAGCTACAGACCAATCAGCCTCCTTTCAGCGCTGAGTAAATTGTTCGAGAAACTCATTCTCAATCGTTTGCTCAAGTTTGTCGAGGAAAATAACATTCTCCTTCCGGAACAGTTTGGGTTCAGAAAGGGGCACTCCACCAATCACCAGCTAGTGTGGGTGATGAATAACATCCGAAGTAACAAAGCTGTATCCAAGTCCACAGCCATGGCCTTGTTAGACGTTGAAAAGGCGTTTGACAATCTTTGGCATGATGGACTTGTGTACAAGCTTTGTAACTTCAACTTCCCATTACATCTGGTTAAAATCACCCGTAACTACCTCCAGCAAAGGTCGTTTAAGGTATCGTTGAATGGTTGTCTTTCAGGCACGTTTTCTATCCCAGCAGGAGTCCCGCAAGGCAGTCTGCTGGGCCCCTTGCTTTACAGCATTTATACATCCGACATTCCTCCCCTCGGTGACGGTTGCGTGTTTTTCCTGTTCGCAGATGATACCGCAATAGCCGTCAAAGGAAGGATGCCTCGCGAAATAACGAACAAACTTCAACGATGCCTTAACGCCTTTGATGATTATGCAACCACGTGGAAAATCTAAATCAATGTCTCCAAAACACAAGCGATCATGTTCCTCCATCGGCAATCGCCCAAACTGAAACCGGCTCCATCTTGTACTGTAATCATGAATGGCACAAGGGTTGAGTGGTCTGTCGAAGTAACCTATCTCGGGATGTTGTTTGATGAAAAGCTCCTCTTCCGTGCGCATGTAGAGAAAACTATAGTCAAGTGTTCTGCCTTGGTTAAGTGTCTGTATCCGCTGATTTGCCGCAGACCCGCCTCTCAAGGGTGAACAAACTGGCCGTCTACAAACAAATCATAGCACCTGCGATCCTCTACGCAGCTCCGGTGTGGGAATCATGTGCACAGACTCACAGGAACAAAATCCAGGTCGCTCAGAATAGAGTGCTGAGGATGGTTCTTGATCGTCCTTTCGACACTAGAATAACAAATTTACACGAAGAGGCAGGCATTGCCAAAATAGATTCCAAAATTAACGAAATTAGCACTAAATTTACACAAAAATGTATTTTATCAGAACATGCTTTGATAAGCAATTTGTATATAGTAGATTAGGTGTATATAGTAGTTGTAGGTTAGTTGTAGTTGTAAATAGTAGTTATAAGTAGTCTCCTTTTTTCAAATTTTAAACAAACCAATCCCACCAAGGTGGTCATTCTCAAAACAGGCCTGATAGGACTTGGAACTGTAATTAATAATAATTTAAATGGAAAAGAAACTAAAGCTGAAAAGACGCATCTGTGTCACTTGATAAGTTATACATGTAAACCACACAATACAAGAAATAAAGATCATTTAAGTAAAAAAAAAAAAAGGCATTAGCTCATATTCGCTTCGGACGGCGTGGTGAACAGTAATAACAGCAGTAGTAAGGTGGTGGCTAGTCCACTCCTTCACACCTAACAAGCAACAATTGTTGTGGCAAAGGAGGAAAAGGTCTTGGTTAAAGAGGCGCCAAGCGTCATCGCAAAGTTCTTCGAGATAACCGCCATCCGTCGTCTGGCTCGCCGTGGTGGTGTCAAACGTATCTCCGGACTGATCTACGAGGTGTGCTGAAGGTGTTCCTGGAAAATGAGGTCCGTGATGCTGTCACCTACACTAAACACGCCAAGCGTAAGTGGCCATGGATGTCCTCTTCAATAAAAAACGGCCCTTTTCAGGGCCATCAAGCTTACATCAGTAAAGAGTTGGACAGAATTTATCTGTGCTTGTTTGTCCATATTCAGAACCACAAGCCCCAATGACCACACAAAATGCTCTCCAGAGTTGTAATCTTGTATCCAAACTTGGAAGCAGGGGTGCAAGTGATTTTGATTGATTCTCTTAATCAACTTTCTCTTTGAAAAAAAAAAATACTACAAATTTGGTACGCCAACAATTCAAAAACGGAAAGAGTTGAGATAATAGATAATTGATCAATCAAAAGAACTAAATGCTCTTCACATTTATTCCGTCCACTAGTGGTCCTACGTCAAGCTTCCGTTCGTGCCCCTAGGCACAGACCCTTCGACTGGGACTGGGACGCCACCATCTTTTCGCTGGCAGCATAAAAAAGTGAAAACAAAACAATCAAAGCTAGGCCCAAGCGCTGGTTTGCAGTTATGCTCCCTATGGCCACTTGTTATTAGCAGTGGCGTCCCGTAACCTCACTTTTTACCTGTGCACCAACTTTCAAAACCAGATTTAATGCCATGTTCTTACTCGGACCGTTTGGAAAATACACTTAATCTTCTAGTTTACTCGATATCTTTCCATTGTAAGCAATATTTTGATAGTTGAAGATGCTAATTTCAAATAACAGACTGTAGTGGTAATTTTTATACGATAGATGGAGTAGATGAAAGCAAAGAGTTGATAGTTCCGTTAGAGTACGGCAGTGTGAAGATTGCATATAGATATTAGAATAGCGAGCTAGGACAACTTTTAAGGAAGGTAAAAATCGTTTTTTCATCTCTCTGTACCAAACTCCCCCTTTGGAGAGGGATGGTGAGGGGTGTCCTCCCCCCCCCCACCACCACTGGAAATTAGAAATTAGCATCTTCAACTATGTAAATCGTTGACTTCACGTAGAAGTAATACAAAAACATATAGTCAATGCAATATTTTGTTTAAGAGTTGGTGCACACGTAAATTGAGGTTAAGGAAACGCTACTGGTTATTAGTAGATATAAAGGTGCCACTTCCCTGGTTTTTTAGCAGTTCAATATGCTTCCAATCAGCTCAAAATGAAAATTAATACGAAATATTCGTACTGAATAAAAACGCTGATTTGGTTTAAAAAAAAGCTACACAAGCACTTTAGGCCTTAGTTATTGCTTGGAAAGTATTTATTTTAAATTTGATGTGTTGATTAGAATTTAGGTTTGTGGCTTAGGGTTGGACTATTAATGAAATAGGGTGCTGGTAGATGTGTTTTAGTCACCCACTGATGTATCAACGGTGTGGCATCTACCAGCCTGTCAGAACATCTTTTCGGTGATTGTCTCACAACAGTGAGCACCTCACCTCACCTCAGGGGCCTCATAGCCTAGCCAGTAAAGGCACGGTATATCCAAGCCGGAGGCGGCGGGTTCGATTCCCGGTCCGGTCGAGGGAATCTTTCGGGTTGGAAATTTTCTTGACTTCCCTGGGCATAGAGTATCATTGTGCTTGCCACACAATATACAAATTCATGCATTGGTATTGGCATCGAAAGCTATCAATTAATAACTGTGGAAGTGCATTTAGAACACTAATTTGAGAGCACGCAATAAGCTAATATGCGCTAGGCAATAAGCTTGAAATGCAAATAAGAAAAAGAACCTCACCTTAGAGCGCCGAAAAGGTGCCTGGGCACATTATGTATAGTGAGCACTGACCATCGCATTGATGATAAAATTTGTTTTGATCATAATTTTGAATTTTAACAACGCATCTTCATACTAAAGTCGATCGGTTAGAAAGAAACCGAAAACCAATCCTGCAATCCTCCAGAATTGTCTTTGCGACGAATACTTTTTAATTATGACACATTTTTGAGCTGCAAATTTGTGGCATCAATTTGTTATTTTTCAGAATATGTGGTTAACTAGAATGTCGTTCACATGTATTCGAAAACATCACTGTACTGTTTTAAAAATGTTTGTTAAACATTACAGTTAAGTCAGCCCAAACCTCATTTGCAAATTGTTTCATTTAAATATTATGTTACATGGAACTGATTTGTAACACCTTTTGCAAAAAACATAAGTTGCAAAGAGACTCCACCTTCTGCTCTTTTTAAGGTACAACTGATTTGTAACACCTTTTGCAAAAAAACATAAGTTGCAAAGAGACTCCACCTTCTGCGCTTTTTAAGGTACAATGAAGTTTTATATGTGATGCGTTGTCCATAATTTAGACCTTTATTAAGTCACAATAAGGTTGTTGTTACTCGCTGAGAAACAAATAGTGTTGCTCACTGGCGTGCGCAGTCGTCTTCATTTGGGGGGGGGGGGGGCATCTACCAAAAGGGGGTGCTTCATAGCTTTGAGGGCGCCAATAATTTTGAAGAGTTAATGTTTACTTACTTACATTTTCCTTGAGCTTTCCAGATTTTCACGATTTTCTTTGAAAAATTTCGAGGTTTAACGAAAACCTTTAAAAAACGTTGTTTTTTAGACACATATCTTATTAAAAATTTAGTTTATAAAGTAAATGATTCAACATTGAGACGAAGATCTATGTAAAATAATTCATCCACTTAATTATGTTTTGAACTCCACGTTCAAGTACACGAGATTTTAGATGCAGCTTTGAAACTTTCTATGCAACAAACATTTAAAAAAAAAAAATCAACGCATCAGATAGATTTATGATTTATGATTTATTTTCAGTTCGTGATTTTGATAGAATTTCATGGATAATCCATTCGAATATTATTTTTATTATTTTGAATCATAAAAACATTACATATTCCAGAAATTTAAAATGTCTCTATGTACGGAGAAATTAATACATAATAAATCTTTCCACACCTAAGCTTGCAAGGTATGGGGAAAGGGTAAGCGAGCTCACGCTCTAGGAAGGCGGTTGCACTGATTGGAAAATAGTTAATGTTCGGAGATGAACCAGCCTACGGCTGAAAATCTCCTAAATAAAGAATATATATATATATATATATATATATATATATATATATATATATATTAAAGACCCTTCAGCGCCTCTGTTGCTTCAGTGACATTTAAACCAGCATTTCCAATTTTATTAGACATTACAAGCGCCTTTAAGTTGCATAGGTATCATCAAGATACGAAAAAGAATTTAATAGTGACTCCTAGCGCACCCGGTCACAAAACCAGTAATTACAATTGACGAAACAAAAAAATAAAAAAATAAAATCAAATTCAATTAAATATCACTTGCATCCCCTGTTAATTCAGGTACATTAAACCAACATTTTCAATTTCATAAAACATTACAAACGCTTTTCAGTATCATTAATATCACCAAAGTTAACAAAACATTAAATTGTATTAAAGACCCCTAGCGCCCCCTTTTGCAACAGAGATATTTGAAACTACGCATGCAATTTCTCCTTTTTTCAAACGCCCTTCACGAACATGCTCATCATCAAAATAAACACAAAAAATTAAATTCTATTAAAGACCCCTAGCTCTGTTGCTTCAGTGACATTAAATCTAACAATATATTACAATTTCGTCTTACAAAAGATTTCCAATTGCATCAGTATCCAAGTTTAAAAAAAAAATCAAATAAAGATTCCTAGCGCCCCCTGTTACAAACCAACAATTCCAATTTCAGGAAACGAAAATTAAACAATAAAAGAAAATTCAACTAAAGCCTACTTGCACCCCTGTTGCTTCAGTGACATTAAAACCAGCATTTCCAATTTTATCAGACATTACAAGCGCCTTTCAGTTGCATAAGTATTATCAAGATAAAAAAGAATTTTAATAGAGACATCTAGCGCCCCCTGTTACAAACCAATACTTCCAATTTTGGGAAATAATAAATGAAAAATAAATTCAAATAAAGACCATCATTTCGACTTTCATCAAACATTAACTTTTCAGTTGCATAAGTATCATGAAGGTATCGAAAAGAAATTAAATAAAGATTACTGGCGCCTTCTATTGCAAATCAATAATTACGATTGCAGGAAACAAAAACTAAAAAATAATATCAAATTCATTTTAAGACCCCTTGCGCCCCGTTACTTCAGGAACATTAAAATTAACATTTCCAATTTAATCGACAATTATAAATGCTTTCCAGTTGCATGAGTATCCACCAAAATATAAACAAATATCAAATTCAAATAAAGACCCCTAGCCCCCCCCCCCCCTGTTGAATCAGAGATATTTGAAACCACACATCCAATTTCCCCATTTTTCAAACGCCCTCCACGAGCATGCTCATCATCAAAATAAACACACAAAATTCAATTAAAGACCCCTAGCGCCCCCTGATACATACCAACAATTCCAATTTCAAGAAATAAAAATAAAAAAAATGAAATCAAATTCAACTGGTGCTTCAAAGAAATTAAAAGATAAAATCCAAATTTCCTCAATCATCACAAACGCCTTCAATTTGCATTAGTATCATTAAAAAGAAATAAAAATAAACACGCTTATCGTCCTATAATGCAAACCATTTTTTTTTTATAATTACTTTATTTGTACAGGCTCAATCGAATAAACTTTACAGAGCCGAGTTATCCTTTGCGTTATACATTATTACTGTCTTAAATTTAAAGTTAAAGGAACTGGACCGAGTACTCGCGGTTGTCTCGAGGTTAGTGGAGATTTACAATTTTTTGGATGGGAAAAGGGAAGAAGGAGGTTTGAAATGTGGTTTACGATACAACTATTTACTTAATCCTAAAGCATGAAATTATTTCTATGCATCTTGAAAACAAACATTGAAAAAAAAACCACACGTACAAAATACAAACTAAACACACGGTTAATCAAACTTACAATCTAAGGTTAATATCCTTAAAGTAAACATATGTGAGTTTCATAAACTCCAGATCGCGTCTAGCCAAAATATCCCGAACTGGAACATTAGGTTGTCTACCTCGAGCCCGAAGGGAATCATAAAAATGTGATCTGACTCCACGATACTCCGCACAAGACTAAAGGATGTGATCAGCGTCCTGGTAACCTTGTCCACATTCACAGAGATTGCTGTCTCCCAACCCCACACGGAACAAGTGAGCGTTTAGACAATAGTGATTGGACATGAGACGAGACATCACGCGTATGAAGTCTCGACTCAAGTCCAACCCTTTGAACCATGCAAATTTCGACACCTTAGGGATAATTGAATGTAGCCATCGTCCCAAGCTCCCTTCACTCCATTGATGTTGCCAGCTAACGAGCGACTGCTGACGATAAATAGAGAAAAATTCACTATAGGCAATCTGTCGATCATAAATGTCGCCTTCCATAGCGCCCACCTTCGCAAGTGAATCCGCCTTCTCATTGCCCAAAATTGAGCAATGCGAAGGGACCCACGCGAAGGTGATGATGAAAGAGCGCACGGATAAAGCACTAAGCAGTTCTCGTATTTTCAAGAGAAAATACGAGAAGTGCTTTACCGGCCTAATGGAACGGATAGCCTCGACAGAACTGAGACTATCCGTAAAAATAAAGTAGTGGTTTGGAAGAAGTGAAGCAATAGTTTCCAAAGTGTAGTGAATTGCTGCCAGTTCAGCCACATACACAGAACAAGGAGCTTCAAGTTTTCGAGAGGCGCTATGAAATTCACTAAATACACCAAAACCAGCGGACTCCTCTATTAGAGATCCATCTGTGAAAAACGTTCTTGCAGAATCAACATGGCCAAACTTTGCAGAGTATAATGACGGAGCAATCATAGGACGATGATGCTCTGGAATTCCGCGGATTTCCTGCGTCATAGATAAATCAAAATCCACTGTATTGCCGAAATCGGAGAAGACTACACGATTAGGAATATTTTTTGAAGGGCTGACATCCTGTGTTAAATATAGGTAGTACAAAGTCATAAAACATGTTTGAGGATTTAGCTCCAGTAGCTTCTCAAAATTTTCGATCACCAGTGGGTTCATTACTTCGCAACGGGTGAGGAGCCTCAGAGATAACTCTGAAAAACGGACGGATAGTGGCAACATGCCCGCCAGCACTTCGAGACTCATAGTATGAGTCGAGTGCATGCATCCTAACGCGATACGAAGACAACGATACTGGATCCGTTCCAGCTTGATGATGTGCGTTTTAGCTGCCGACTGGAAGCAAAAACTACCGTACTCTAAAACCGATAAAATCGTTGTCCGGTACAACGTCAGAAGATCTTGTGGAAGGGCTCCCCACCACGTTCCGGTAATTGATCGAAGGAAATTGATCCTTAGTTGGCATTTTCGTCTCAGATACTCAATGTGGGATCTCCAGGTGCATTTGGAATCGAACCAGACCCCGAGATATTTAAAAGACATGGAATGAGTGATCGGTTTACCCAAAAGTTGAAGCTTCGGTTGTGCTGGGCTATGCT
This sequence comes from Ochlerotatus camptorhynchus, assembly GCF_037179485.1. Classification (NCBI taxonomy): domain Eukaryota; kingdom Metazoa; phylum Arthropoda; class Insecta; order Diptera; family Culicidae; genus Ochlerotatus; species Ochlerotatus camptorhynchus. Next base: position 302,675 of record NW_027040640.1, read on the forward strand.
TCCTAGAAAAAACGACCAACTCAGTTTTCTCCGTGGAGAATTCGATACCTAGCTGAATAGCCCAAGTAGACAAATTGTCCAAGGTATCCTGTAAGGATCCTTGCAGGTCAACCTCTTTTGGCCCTGTGATAGACACTACGCCGTCATCTGCAAGTTGTCTCAACGTGCAATTGTCACTAAGACAGACATCAATTTCTCTAACGTAGAAATTGTACAAAAGGGGGCTTAAACATGAGCCTTGGGGGAGACCCATGTAGCTAAATCGAAAAGCTGTAGAGTTTCCATGAGAAAAGCTTATATGTTTTTCTGACAGCAAATTGTACAAAAAATTATTCATTAATGGAGACAATCCACAAGCGTGGAGTTTCTCTGAAAGAACTTCAACGGATACTGAATCAAAAGCCCCCTTGATATCCAAGAACACAGAAGCCATTTGCTCTTTCTTAGCAAAAGCCAACTGAATTTCCGAGGAAAGCAACGCGAGACAGTCGTTCGTTCCCTTACCCCTACGGAAACCAAATTGAGTATCTGAAAGAAGGTGGTTCGTCTCAACCCATTTGTCGAGGCGAAAAAGGATCATTTTCTCCATCAATTTCCGAATACACGACAGCATCGCGATGGGCCGATACGAATTGTGATCCGACGCGGGTTTATCAGGCTTTTTAATGGCTATCACCCTTACTCGTCTCCAATCGTCGGGAACAATATTGAGCTCCAAGAACTGATTGTACAAGTTCAACATGCGCCTCTTAGCGACGTCTGGGAGGTTTTTCAGCAAGTTGAACCTGATTCTATCAGATCCCGGGGCAGAATTGCCACACGAAAGGAGAGCGAGTGAAAGTTCCACCATTTAAAAAGGCTGACTGATTTCGTCTACCGAATTCGCGGTTTCGCGAGGAATCAACTGCGACGGCACGGAATCCGGACACACTTTTCGCGCGAATTTAAGAATCCATTGATCCGAGCATTCCTCGCTTTCGTTGTTAGTAGACCGGTTACGCATTCTTCGCGCCGTACTCCAAAGCGTATTCATAGATGTTTCGCGCGACAAACCGTCTACAAACTGCCGCCAGTAACCTCGTTTTTTGGCCTTGATGAGGCTCTTGAGTTCGCGTTCAAGAGATGTGTATGCGTTGAAATGCTCGCGTGTTCCGCGTTTCCGAAAAAATTTAAACGCGTCGGACTTTTTACGGTAAACCTCCGTGCATTGTTGATCCCACCAGAGCGATGGTGTTTTCTTACGAATAGACGATCGCGGCACCGGTCGTGTTTGAGCTTGAAGTGCGCTGTCGACGATGAGATTAGAGAGGAAATTATATTCCTCCAACGGCGAAAGCTCTTCCACTGACGATACTGTATCGTCTATCGCGGATTGGAATTTAGTCCAATCGATGTTACGGGTTAGATCATACGCGACGTTAACGGATTCTGACGAGTTGAACCCACTGGCAATCGAAATTTTGATTGGCAGATGATCACTACCGTGCGGATCCTGGATTACATGCCAAGTGCAATCCAACGATAGTGAATTGGAGCAAAAGGTGAGGTCTAATCTGCTACCATTCGAGGATGGGCCAGCCAAACGTGTTACTTCTCCATTGTTAAGGATTGTCATGTTGAAGTTGTCGCAGAGATCATAAATCAAAGTAGAACGGTTATCATCGTACAGCTCCCCCCAGCCTGTACCGTGGGACTTAAAATCTCCCATGATCAATCATGGAGCGGGAAGTACCGCACATATGTCGAAAAGTTGTTTGCGATTAACAGAGACTCTAGGAGCAATATATACAGAAGCAATACAAAGGCTCTTACCTTTAATGGTAGCCTGACATGCGACAACTTCAATACCGGGAAATTCGGGAAGATTCACTCTATAGAAGGAATGGCACTTTTTGATCCCCAAAAGTACCCCTCCTCCACGTGAATCCTCACGATCCAATCGAATAATGTTAAAATCAAAAAAAGGGAGATCAATTTCTGAAGAGAGCCATGTTTCACAGAGGGCAAATGCATCGCAATTATTGTTATGGACTAAATACTTGAACGAATCTAATTTCGGAATAAGACTTCGACAATTCCACTGTAGAACAGTGATCAAATCCCCGACCTCGTTTGGAAAATTATCCATCGAAGAAGATGATAGCTGCAAGAAGGGGCCATTTTGAAGTCAATTGCTTCAAGAAGGATTTCACAGTCGGAAGCAATGTGAGGACAATGCTTTTCAGAGGATCAGAAATGTTGAGGTATTTGAGAATACCGTCCACAATGTCATCAAATGAGAACAGCCCAGATGAAGAAGGGGTTTCTGTTCTTAAAATTGGGGCACCAGGGGTTTTGGATGTCCCCGGAAGAGGTGGACAATCCTGGGTATAATCAGTTCTGCGGAATCCAGGAGGAGTAGAAGTCTCCTTTTTTCCACCACTCCTTGATTTGGGCAAGCTGATTTGGGGTTCTTGATCTGCAACTTTCCGCGAACGGATGCGTTTTCGTTTCCGGGCAGAACCTTCCGGAAAACTGAAAGAAACTCCCTCCTCAGCCAAGTCAGAGCCAGACTCGTCATCTGACAAAAGAGCGAAGGGATTTGTTTCGTTGGTCGATGGCTTGGCTGTCTTAAGCATTTCTGCAAAAGACCGCCTGGAACGTTCCTTAAGGGAGCGTTTCATTTTGTCCCCGAGCTGTTTGTACGCCGGGCACGACGAGAGAGCATGAGGAGGAGTTCCATTGCAGTACACGCATTTTGGTGCAGTAGCTGCGCAGGCGCCATCCTCATGCTTCTCCCCGCATGTGGAGCAGCGTGCCTTGTTGCCGCAGTGGGAGGCCGTATGTCCCAACCGCTTACAATTCTGGCAGTTCATGACCCGAGGTACAAACAACCGCACAGGAAGACGAAGTTTTCCCAGCTCGATGTATTGAGGAAGGGCAGATCCAGAAAAGGTCACCCGAAACGAGTCTGTGGGGGTAAAACTCTTTTTACCCTCGCTGAGCGATACTGACTTCATTCTATGAACGGCCAGTATCTTTACCGGAGGAAGCAAGGGGTTCTTGAATCGGCCAACCGCTTGCTTCTCCAGTATCTCGGGGTTCAGGCTCGCCTCAGTGACCACGCCTTCGATCTCCACATCAGAGGCTGGAATGTACAGTATGTACACCCTATATTCCAGTGTGAAAAACTGGGAAACAGCAATTTCATTGGCCTGTTTCAGGTTAGCGACGGTCACACGAAGTTTGTTGTGCCTAACCTTCGTTATTTCGGTCACGGCAGAGAATCGCTTTGTCAGATCATCAGATATCTGAACAACATTCAAGGGTTTGTTTTTGGGCTGAAAATAGACAACCCATGGGCCAGTCGAGTCATTCGGGTAGGCCCGCAATCTGGAGCTTTTCTCAGCCTGCCCATTGTCAGACTGAGACGACGAACCATGGATGACATCATCATTTTTCTGAGATGAATGGTCATCCATGTCGTCTTCTGACAAAACATCCATTTTGTTCAACTAGTGGGAGCGCAAAACGCTCTTCCACTGAACGCACAGACACAATACACAGAAAACACTACAAACACAGAAATACAAAATGAAAATTTAACTAATGGGGGAGGAAAAGAAACAAGAAAAAAACAAAAACTTATCTGATAATCCTATACTACTTGAACGGCGCCGTTCGTGTAGTGGTAAGCGTGATTACCTCTCTCCCATGCAGGCCTGGGTTCAATCCCAGTCGGCGCCGCCGGGATGTTCTGAGGCGTAACATCTCTGATCACGCCTTCCTTAGGATGGGAAGTAAAGCCGTTGGTCCCCGGTTCATGAGTTGATGGGTCGATAGGTAGGGTCCAGGTGTGGGAGCTGCCTTCCTGGCACGTCGGTAGCATTGGTGCTCAGCACGGAAAACAAGATCGACGGAAAAAACAAACCAAAGGAAAAAAAAAAAAAAAAAAATCCTATACTACTACCACCGAGCGTTATATGTGTAGGCGTTTACACAGATGGCTGGAAGAGACGCGCTGCGTGGATGACCTTCGTTGTGTTCCACTTGATCGAGGCTCGGTACTCAGCGCACACAGGCGCACGATGATTGATGAACGATGAAGATGTAGAAACGGGTGCTCACACTCGATGATGATGATACGTGAGCGGGTATGCGTGAGCGCGTATGCGTGACCACGCAACGATGATGCCCAAATTGGTTTGCGAATTACCAATAGCACGGATTAATCGTTCCGAAAATGACACTTTCTACTACAAAAAAACTCACTTTTCGATCAATTTACCGGGAACTATGCCAGGAGTCACTTAGTGAGAAAAAACTGATAATTTATATCAAGCGAATACCGAGAAAACTTCCAAAACAACGGAGCGCGAAACAAGTCGACCGTACTTCTTGCTAGGACGCAGTGAGATGGATGCAAACCATTTTAATTTAATGAAAAAATCAAAACGCTTTCCAGAAGCATGTATATCATCAAAGAAAAAATATTTAAAATCAAATTCAAATTAAGAACCCTAGTGCATCAGAACCCCCTGTTGCATCAGAATCAAGTATTTCAATTTCATCAAACATTACAAACGCCTTCCAGTTGCATTGGTATAATCAAAGTATGAAATAAAATAAAAATAAAGACTCCTAGCGCCCCAGTTATAAACTAACTATTATAATTTTTTAAAACATTCTAACAGCATCCAGAAGTATGCATGTCATCAAAGTAAAAAAAATATATACAATTTAATCAAATACCTTTGGTGCCCTCCTGTTGAATCAGAGATATTAAAAAAACACACACACACTTTCAATTTCCTTATTTTCCAAACGCCTTGCAGTTTCATGAGTACCATCAAAGTAACAAATAAATCAAACTTAAATTAAATACTCTTAGTGCCCCCTGTAGCTTGTTGTTTTTTAATCATAAAATCATCATTTTTAATTCCTCCGCCGAATTTGACTTTGCATAAATATTAGAAAATAAATCAAGTTTTTAAAGATCGTTTTGTGTGATGACATTTAAACTAATAATTACAATTTTGTCAAACACTTCATAACTACCCACGGTGGCTGTCTCAGAGAACTAAGATTTTTTTGCTCAACTTGCTGATACAAGAAAAGTGTGTGTTATGTTCAGGGAATTTTGATTTTCTTCTTCTAATGTGTATGAAAGAACAGGAGGGCGTTAATAGTAAAGGTCTAGCATGAGGAGCATCGGGAGGGCGCATGGGGTATGAAACACAAATCATTTGAGGGGGCCATGGTCCCACTTTGCCCCCCCCCCCCCCTTGCGCACGCCACTGGTGTTGCTTCGGTATCGAGCACAGTTGTGTGCTTCCCGCTGTGTGGGAGCCACCCGTACTACTATTTCTCTAGGTCCGCTGGGGGACCCCTAAACATCAACAAACATACCTCAATTTTCAAGACAAGACGAACATTTCAAGAGGATAAATCCATGACATTTCTCATTTTCCAAAAATAAGGGATGGCTTATGATCAATGACAATATTCTTTCCCCATACTCATAAGAAAGCGGGGGAACGTTCAAAAACATTTGACTGGCTGTGTAATCCACCGGTCCCTTATACCTGAGAGTAGCCTTGTTCGCTTCATGCGGCTCAGCGGTTTCTCATGACTTGTACATATCAGACCTTAAGTCCATCACTTTAGAAACCAGCACACGCGCCGGACCGGTTCTCTTCCATCGCGATGTTATAACGTTTGCTTGTAATATTATTTTTTGATTCTTAACGTGAGGAGGAAAAATAAATAAATAATCACTTCCCCGTGTCGTTGTTGATATTGCTCTTGCTTTCTCCATCGCTCCCGTCGTACAAACAGTTCAAAAATAGAACATTTCCTATTATAAACATTGTATGCACCGCACATCAGAACACCGCATGGTTGTAAGACTCGCAACTTGTTCTCTTCGCTGGGGAAAAAAAAGGCAATAGGTTCTGCTTTCTGCATTCAAATAGAATTAGTAGGACCTACTTGCAATCAACTGGGATCGCAAGCTATTAGGGGAGGGAGGAAATTTGTTTCCAATTTGCCAGGCAGAGATGAGCACAAAACTAGGAAGCAACTGTCAACACGTACGTCATTCAAATTTATCACTTAATAGAAAATTTATGCTGCCACCACATCGCACCGCGGCAGGTCGACGGCGATATTTGCTCGAGATCGCCTATTTTAAACTCGGCAGCTCTGTTTAGACATATTTTGCCGAGGATTTAATTGGCAGATTGATATTTCCTTTCACGTACCTACCGACATACATACACATACACATGCCGATGCCGATGCCGATGCTGTGACACGTTGTCGTCGGGCGTGACTCTCCACTTCCCTCTGCACCGCCTCCAGCCGCAGTATAGTTGTTGGGAAGATGATGAAAAATGTACTGCCGTTGTAATAGCTAAGGCAGGACGTCATCAAGTCTTCATCATCTTCGTGGAGCAACGCGGCCCTTGCAAGCAGGGATATAAATCGAATTGCATAACTTGTTTGGACATTATCGCCCCTCTAGGACTGATGCCGATGTTGGTTGAATACAATGTTGCACTTTGCTCTCGCTCTAGGGTTAGGATTAGCGGGCCATTCTCGAAGCGATGGAATCTCGTAAAAATAGAAGTCAACAGCTGGAAAATTGGAAAACTGCAAGGAGTAATCAGTTGTAGGCTATCCCGATGTCATATGATTATGAAATCCCAACAAGCCGGAAATGATGATCCCCGTGAAATTGAATTTTTCTAACCGAACAAGTCTTCTAGCAGTACCAGCAGCAAATTGCTCCGAAACATTTTCTCGATTCGCTTGAACGATGCTTGTATGACTTGTCCATCCGAGAAGAGCTGACTTTGGACTTTGACGCAACCCCATTATGGTAGGAGTAAAGTGAAATTTCGTCCGAATCGGAAAACGAACAGTCTAAAATTGTTTCCCAAATACCCACCATCATCATCATCAGCTGCGAATAAATAGGTTTTGTGGCCAGCGTTGCCAGGTCAGTTTCAGAAAAATTTGATCCAGTTGAAAATGGACCTCCATGACTAACCAGCTCCGCAAACCGGTTATTATTAATTTTTAAGATTTAGTCAATATCAACTGGGCGTAGAAATATTGATTAACATGCGCTCCAAAATGCATAAGGGAATCCAAATCGGTGAAGTGGTTTTTGAGCTACAATTTTTCGAATAATGGGGCTCTACCCGACATACACATGCCTAAGAACTGTTGATTAAAGAAAGTGGACACCTGTTTATCAATGGTTTAGGGTTAAAACGTAACAAAAAATTGTTAATTTTCGCTCAGTGTGTAAAAACATTGTTTATTTTGGCAACACACCTGAAAAAAAAAATAAAATGAGAAATTTCGAACGATGGGTCGGATCAGCTCAGAGCTCACGGATTACTTCTGCACAAATGGTTTTCCGAAAAGTAGGCGTTTCGACAATTGGAAAAAAGCGTGAAGTGCAGTAGATCTACAGTGTTCAAGATTGTTAAGAAGTTTGGAGAAACGTGTTCTCTTGAAGATTTACCGAAATCTAGGATGGGGCATCGGACCAGAAAAAGGAGCTGGCAGCAGTACGCCTTTTGAAATCGGATAAACCGTGTTCCGTTCGTGAAATTGCCAAAAAATTGGACATACGCGTCGGAACTGTGCAGTATATCAAAAAACGTAACAATATCAGAACCTAAAAGAAGCAAAAAGCACCCAAAAGGACGGATTCACAGAAATCTTCTTCAAAAAAAAACGGTCACGGAACTTGTATGACGTTCTCCTTCAAAAGCCGAACCGGTGCATTTTGATGATCGACGAGGCGTACATCATGTAGATGTACGTCAAATTGGTGGCCAGACTTACTGATTTATCGGTAGTTATACCGATGTTTGGGATGCCTACCGATTCACAGACGAAAGGTTTAAAACTACCGATTTTCCACTTTGCCTACCGAGAATCACAGATTTTAAGGCTGTGTTGCATTTGGTGAATTTTCACTTAAACTTTACACTTCGTAAATGAATTATAGTGTTCGAAAATCCCTCTATTTTTGATCGAGATGGAGTTTGTCCAGATTAATTCCTGATCGGTCAGAAATAAATCTGATGAAATAGCAGGTTTATTTGAAATTTTTACATCTGTCATATTTAAGTGAAAATTCTCCATTGGAACACAACCTTAGTAATCTCGAAAAATGTTCAAAACCTGCATTTGGTGTCAGATTTGACAACCGAGATTGACAATCGTCACTGACAGCACTGAGCCAAAACTATTCGCAGAAGGCCATATCCTCATGGCAACGCGAAAAGCATCACAAGACAATATAAAAAAATTAAAGTTCGGAGTCAAAATCTAAGAAAATTAATTCTATGTGGATTTGCAGCATTATTAGCTTTACCATTCCCGATTTCAAACATTTATAATGAAGAAAATAATAAAAAGTTAAAACAATTTAATTACAAAGCGATCCAGTCTATCATCGAGCTGATAAACCAGGCGCCGACCGTTTACAAATATACAGGAAGTTCATCCTGTATTCTAGCCTGCAATCAAATCCAATTAGGTAAACCGTATAAATTTGAATAGCTACCCAGCTATGTATATTCAACACGTTTGAGGCAGTCTAGCGAGTCAGCGGAAAACAGTAAATTTTGTCCTCCAACGCACAGAGAACAGACGTTGAGGCTCGAAATAAATTTCTTTCCCGCTTAAAAACTCTCTTTGACAACACGATGGCGCGCGCGTTGCACAACTTACACTAGTTACACTAAGTGTGGGTAGTGCCGAGTGAAAATTTTCAACCGAAAATTTATCGATACTAGCGCCAAATTGGTCGAAAGTGGCAAATTTACAGAGGAAATCAAGAGATGCTAGCGCCACGTAACGACGACGTTCCCACTTATCTTTACACAAGTTTTTGGTGGAAGCTGGACGTCTGTTCTCTGTGCTGTTATACAGCATTTATTCAATATATATATGGTTATTTGTGACTCTGAATTGTTTGTTGGGTACCCCTCACAGTAAGGCAGTGTACCCGGTAATGTGGCCAAAACCTCTAGCGTATACATCTTACAGATTCGCAGTTTTCGATAAAGTTGTTTAGTTTACAAAGAGCCAGCTTTTGGTGGTTTCTTATGAATTCGAATCTATCTCTTGAACGGAGCGTCCCACAAGGATGATTTTCCGATAAAGTTGTGCATTTTATAGTTCTAGGAAATATTGTCGAAGACATCAAAGACCTCAGACTCACTGAAAGTGAGACATTGACTTTCTAAAAATGTTCTCAAGTGTTTATATCAGTTGTTTGAAGATCAATACCTTTTATGTATTCGGTAACTTTTCATAAAGTTATACGTTCTACGTTCTACGTTCTACGTTATCTATATCTTTCTAAATAAAAAAAAGTTTGTATCGCTATGGCCAAAACTTGAACTAATTTTATCCACCAAAGTGGAAGATTGTCGTAACAGCTCGACGCAGATGTCGCCACTGCATGATGATGATAATGTTGACAGACTGCATATAAAATTCGTGAAAATAAGCATTAAATCATAATTTTCATCAAGCCTGCGTAAAATTCTTCCAATATAACATTCGAATTGAAGAAGAAAATGTTTTCACGATCAGACTGATGTGCATCTTTGACTTTTCCAGATGAACTTTCATAAGATATATTCATTTCATTTCACAGGTCCATCAATGCTGGATCGTACATATGATGTAAACAGAAGTAAATTGCTCAATTACTCAAAATAAAGATGATTTGTCATCTTGTTTTCACTTTATAAACCATCGAGTAAATCAAGTTCCGTTGCGTTTTCCGTCGAAAATTGTAAGTATCAATATGTTTACCTAAAAAGGCCAAAATGAACATTTATTGAATATTGGCGTCCTATACAACCATTTCTCTATTATCACCAGCATGATACAATCTTTCCTAAGTAAATTCACTTAATTTCCACTTTCATCCTAGTGGAAATCGCACATATTCACCATTTTCCGAAAAATGCAGCTGCGCAGGAGGTAACCTCTGGCTGTGTGTGCAAATTTGTTATGCATTATTTTCCATGAAATCTCCGATCCATACCGAAATAATAACAATTAGTTTTCAAAAACGTTTTCTTACACGATTCAAGCAAAAGTTTCCACCGGAAATTATTAGTTTTTCTTTATGTACCGATTTGCCCTAAAAATCGTATGTTTTACTTGGAGAATTTGGAAACTATCCTCCTTCTAGTAGTTCTCACTTCAAAATGTAGGTGGCGAAAGCTTGAAAAAGTTTCACTGCAAGACCCCAATTGTAGTCCTAACAAATCCAAGAAACTTCATTCAAGACGTCAACTCAATTGCATCCAATCCCAGAGCATTTGTCTCCTGCTAGATTTGAATCCTTGCCCAATGTGCAATGTTTCTTATGTGCTTGGAACTGCCCTGAAGTTCTTAGAAGTGTTCCAAAATTCTCTAGTCGTTCCATAAGATCTTTAATCATACCTGAAGCTTTCAGAAGTATTAAAAACTTATGTAAAGTTCCTAGAGTTTTCTTGAGACGAGAGAGTGAATCAATAGCGGTGATATTTTGATAACAAGATGTTTAAAAAATCTTGGAATATCTGGAACATATTATAAAACAAGGGGCAAGACAGCTTTTGATCACGAGTAAAATCAGAGTTAATTTCGAGTAACTCTGAGTAATTCACGTTAATCAACATCAAATACACATAGCAACCTGATTTTTGTGTTGAACTCTGTCATCATCGGTGGGCTGAAGCCGATTGACATATTTTTCAACAGTAACTTCATGGATCGGGTGGATCTATTTGCAGATTTTTTTTAGCTGTTTTAATAATGTGGCTACAACTTGTTTCTGCTTCTCTCAGTATTTAGCGAGGGGGGCGACACATCTAAATCTCAATTCTAGGTGCTCAAAAAATCTCACACTAGCGAATAAATCTTCGAAAAATCTTCTTACATTTCTCGCATCTACTTGCATCGCGCATCATCTTTTTGCAGGAAATCTTCAAAATCGTGATAAATCTTCTTTCTATCTACTCAGCGTACGCGCAGCTAGCCACAGTAAACCACAATATTTCCTGCATCGTAGATAGAGTCGTCCCCCTCGGTATTTAGCAAGGAAGGATATGCAGCTGACGAAAATGAGCGTGCCCAGAACTTTCGCTCAAACTGAAAGGAAAAGTTTTGCACTGAGCTCTCCAGGGATTCTCTAGAATTCCTATTGAAATACACTGCGTTTTAGCTCAAGACTAAATAGTGTCCATACGCCAACATCATTGACTCATACACTTTAATTCATCGCAACAATTGGCATTGTGTGTGCGACTTACCTCGTGAAGAGCTGGTCCGAAAGTGGGTGGAGAGTTGCCCGTGTGTGTTTATGAAGCGTTGCCATGGAGACCTCCGTTTACCGGTTTGCGGTTACAGCACATGGCTTGCTGACTTGTTAAGCGTCAAGTTAAGACCGGCTTACACTAGCACTATGTGTCACACATTGTGGAAATGGGTGATGACAACAGAAGTAGCACCAAAGAACATCGCCTCGAAGCTCATATTCAGAAAGAACAGAAACGTCGTAGTGTCATTAAGACGGGCTACGATTGTCCTACCTGCCAACAAACGAATATCTCCAGGTACAAACTGAGCAAGGCCTCGGTGCAATAAACTTATGAGCTATCTTCATCAACACAAAGTGAAGCCTGATTAAGACCACTCTTCATTTCAGATGGAAGTAATGGCGTAGCAAACTACTCAGAAAAACTACGACCATGTGCTACAACAATAGCAGTTCAAAAGGCTCTATCAACTGCCAACGAACAATCTGTCGTATTCCGCCATTTCGGATGAAATCAAATTACGAGCAAAATCGCGACTGCTCTAGGCAAATATCGATCACTGAATGACGCCGTTTTTTTATTCTCAAAGCTTCCAGTCTTGCCGGTGAACCTGAGCTAAGGGCGAAGCTTTGCGTTCTTTTTTTCGCGTTTGAATTCTTCCGTTCCATCTCAGAGCTTTTCATAAATTCTCAACTGCTAAATTACCCCAGTGCATCTTGCTAGAATTTATTGAAAGCTTTCGCTTGAAATATTTCACCAGGAATAGCTGTCAAAGCAGAATATGGTTCAGTGGAAGTTTTATTACTTATTTACTTTAGTCGCGTCATAGCAACTGTTATTTACTTCACAGTGACCTACTTTCACTTTTATTCTACGCGTACCTGCCCTAAATTTTCATTCGGCTGTGCAAGTGTCTTATTTACTACACAATCCATTTGAAATTATTCCCTGGTTCGCGGAGCGCTACAAGCCACACCTTCTATGGCCTATGAGATATCGTAAATCGTAACCTGAGTGGAATCGCGACCACCTATGCAGCTCAATCTAACAGTATAGGACAGGACATCAAGAAAGAATGAATATGCGTTTGAATCTACCTTAGTTTCAATAGTTTTGTTAATTGGAGTGTTTTATAATGTTAAAAGTACATTTAGATTAAATTTTTTTTTAATGTAGGTCTTTGTTTAATTAGTTGAACAATGCAAACCTATACCTAACCTATACCTAACTATAAATATATTTCACTTCCTGCGAAAAATTTTACTTCCTACCGTAAACCCATTCTGGTCTTAATATCGTACGTATCCTACCACTTCTAGCACACGGTTACACTTCCTTCCAATCTCCTCTTGACAAATTCTCGCCAACCCATTCTTGATGGCATCCCCGACCTCGTATTTTCAATGCTAGCGATGATTTTCGGATCCGTATATCACCGACTGATCATTTTTACGATATCTTGACGACTAATACGGATTTATGTCACATAAAGGGTGAACACGAAATTATTGCGACACATTCAACAGGGCATAACTTTTTTTTACCATTGGGTAAAAATCAACCAAATTTTGCACACTTTTTCATTTATGTGTATTGTGTACATGCTGTCAAACTCGAAGTCGTGTTTTTCGATTCAACGAAAATGGAGGTGAACCAACGCGAGTTGAGAGAACAAATTCTTTCCAAACACCTGGAATTTCCTGACCTGTCGCACCGGCAGTTGGGAAAAATGTTGAACATTCACCATTCAACCGTCTCCAGAGTGTTGAAGCGGCTCCAGGAGCGGTTGACGTTGGACCACGGCAAAGGAGCTGGAAGAAAACCGGGACCGGAGAACAAAAAGACGGAGGGAAAGGTGAAGCGGATGATTAAAGCAAATCCCAACGTCTCAAGCCGTGATTTGGCTAAAAAGATCGGCATGTCGCAGAGCTACGTCCTGAATGCAAAGAAGAGAGCTGGACTACATACATACAAGGTACAGAACTTCCCAAACCGCGATGAGCGGCAACAATCGACGGCTAAAACTCGGGCACGGAAGCTCTACGAGAAGATGCTGACAAAATATGGCTGCTGTGTGATGGACGCAGGCTTCCAGTGCGCGCGCTACCGTATGCGAGACGCAATACGAATAGTCTCATAGTCATAGCAGTCTCATGCGCAAGAGATTTGTAGCACTCTGTTTCTCTCTCTTCAGTTTTGTCGCATCTCGCATTCTCATAATGTCTGTGTGTCGCACTGTTTTGTAAGCACAGCACATTTCCGGAAGTATGCGTTTCATGAGAACGAGTATCATGCGACGTCGCGTGAGCCGAAGCTCATGCGCTTTTCGCAATGAGACGTCGCTAAGCGACGTTTCAATGCGACATCGAAATAACAAACTCAACTGGAAGACCAACTCGTGTTCTTGATGTGGGAAAAGTGTTGCTTTGTTTTGAAAACGATGGAAAGCGACCTAGCTACTACACTCTTATCGAACATGGAGAAGAGGTGTCAGATGGCTCTGACCAACAAAGTTTTTCTAGTGGCAATTTTCGTTGATTAAAGGATTAACTTGAAAAATAGCCCATTCATGACGAACGAAGGAAGAGATGTGGCTTTGGAGGGCGAAGTGTACAATCAAGTTGTGGTTTATTTGCTCGTTAATATGCTTTTTTTCAATTTCAGATGCTGCAGTTGTAAGTTTTGTTGGTTGACAGGTATTCAATACTATTCCTGAAGCAAGAAGCTTAGCAACAATCCGTAATACAGATATGACACAACTTTTTCCTAAATTTATTACATTAACATTAATCCAGCATTTCGTACCTACGTACACTCTGGTGCAAAGTTGATCGGACAAAGGTAGTTTTCATACAAAATAGCAAAGTTTAACATGTTGTAAATGTGTTCTGTTATGATCAATTGAGCTGAAATTTTGACGCAAAACTACAAATATGTTGAATTTCACGCTTAAGAAATACAAAATTTTTTGAAGCACCTGCTGGAAGGTGACAATAAAATTAAAATTTGTGCATAACTGATCGGACTAAGGTCAATGGAAAAGCAACTTTTGAGTCAAAATTTCAGCTCAATTGATCATAACAGAACAAATTCACAACATATTAAACTTGGTTAATTTTAAGTGTAGAATTGTGTGTATGTAATGAGAAGTCACCACCAACGTTTTTGCAGCAAAGTACACTTCTGCGTTTAAAATAATCCCTTAAAATAGTGTTCACTGAAGCCAGACAAAATAAAAATATTAATCTTCAGAGTTCTATCATTACTAGCGTGTTGATATGATAGTCAGACCGAACTGTGACATTTTATTTGATTTCGAGAAAAACGAATTTAAAATTGGCTGTTCAATATTGTGTCTTATGTAATGGGACAAATCATTTGACTGTTTTCTCTTGCTACTCTAATTTTTCAAATCTGGCTGAAACAGTGAACTGTAGCTGAGGGAATTCTTGATCTTATGATATCATTAACTCATTTTTTGTTTTTATTTTGCTACTTAGTCCTTTCTGACTTAACGCCGACCATAATTTTCCACCAAATGGGCTGAAAACTTCAGAGGCTTCCAAAAAATGTATTTTAGAAGATTTCCGCATAAGGACTTGTTGATGGACACATAGTTCCAAAGATATTCCGGTATTATTTGGGGTGCTAACATGCTAACGGTATCCCAACTACCGTAAGGTTGCCATCCACCGCTCACGGAGTCTTCCTTTACCTTCCTTTAGCATCCTTTCGACAAGCAATTGCGTCTTCCTAGGAACATGAGTGGTGATCTTACGGTGATTCCAGTATATCTCTGGAACCATGTGTTGAGCCTGCTTGAATCTATACTAGAAGATATTTCTGGAACCATCTAAAAACTTCACCCCATTTCAAAAGCCACATGTGAAAAGGGCACACAAGTATTCTGTGAACAAACCCTTGCAGTCCCTTCTCTCGTCACCCGACAACATCACATATCCAGAACAACATGTGAAAAGGGCATACAAGCTTTTTGTAAACAAACCTTCTTATGTCCTTTTCTCGCCACCCATATGACACCAACGCAAACCTTTAACATCACCGGGTAGGGGACACTTTCCCCTTCCCGATGATATTGCTTTTTTGCGTGGGCGACCCTCGGTTGGTGAGAAAAGGGCCTACAAAGGTTTGTTTACAAAAAGCTTGTATGCCCTTTTCACATGTTGTTCTGGATATGATGGGACCGCGAGAGTCAAGGCATGCGAAACAGCGCACGGCGATGGCGCCCTGAGAGAGCGCATTGAGATGTTTCAATGAAACAGTCGCATGTGATTGAATGCATGCGTCGCATTGAGAGAGCAATGCGATGAGACAAAACAAAATTGAAACGCTCGAATTTGTTGAGAGCGTGTAGCTTGTCGCGCGCATCGTTCTGGTCTCTCTTTTGTACAATTAATGTAGCACACCATGGATTTAAGAGTCATGCGACGCTTCGTCTCACAGCTCGCTGTCGCATTTGCGTACGCGTGAGATTTCCGGAAGCCTGGATGGACGACGAAACGTTTATAAAAGCCGATTTTAAGCAAATTCCGGGGTTGGAGTTTTTCACCGGCAAGAGCAAGTTCGATGTGGACGACAAATTTAAGAAGAAGAAAATGTCGAAGTTCACCTCCAAATATCTCATTTGGCAGGTCATCTGCTCTTGCGGACTGAGGAGTGAGCCTTTCGTGACAAAGGGCACAGTAAATGGCGAGATCTACAAATCTGAGTGCCTCGAGAAGCGCTTTTTGCCGTTCTTGCAGCAGCACGATGAAGCTCCGCTATTTTGGCCAGATTTGGCATCATGCCACTATTCTAAAAGTGTCCTGGAGTGGTATGAGGCCAATTCTGTCCATTTTGTTCCAAAGGACATGAATCCGCCAAACTGTCCGGAGCTGCACCCGGTGGAGCAGTACTGGGCAATAATGAAGCGGGAACTTCGGAAGAGCAAGAAGACAGTCAAAGACGAGAAGGACATATTAAGAAAATGGAAAAAAAAAACTGAGAAACTGGTACCGGATGACACTGTAAAGACTTTGATGGAGGGCATCAAGCGAAAATGCGTTCAATTTTACACTCAAGGCTCCATCGATTAACTTTTCTTTTGATTTTTGAAGTAAATATATGTATAAACTACCCTAAAATTTTGGTTTGATTCTAAACATTATAAGAAAATTGGCATGACATTTTCGGTGTCGCAATAATTTCGTGTTCGCCCTTTAATTATGAGTTGCTCAAATTTACTCGCTGCGAAACTATTTGCTCTGAGTACAGCTGACTTGCCCCTAGTTATAAAACTACAAGGGACAGCCCCATAGGGTTGTACGCAATGGTACGCAAGTCTTATATAATAAATCTCATTTGTTACCTGCAGCAGGAGCTTGTTTTTTGTGTAGGAATACGAATTTGAGCAGGATTCTCTCTGTTTATACTCTTTAGTAAGACGCGCCTGACATAGATTGTCCACAGCCACTCACGAAGAGCTACTAATTCCGATCAATAGCGGTGCGGCTTCTTCCTTCTTCTATGGATGCTCGCTCACCACTCACCACGCGAATAAACACCGTTTGGTGAGATCGCATGGACTTCATCTTTGAAATCTGAGTTAGGGAATTCGCTTTTCGCAGGCAATCGGTGATAATTTTGATTAACATAGCAACAGTTGCACAGCCGTGCAATTTTCAATAGTGACATTTTGAAAAATGATAGTTTTAATTTTAACAGATTCGTAGAAAAAATTCCTATCGATTGACATATTAAGAATTAAAATTCATCATCTTTGGATCAAAATCAGACCACTTTTATGCCGCGACCGACTTTGGTATTTGAAATCGCACCCCCAATGTTGCCTTAGAGTACATGGTATGTTAGCTTTAAACATATCTAGATAGAGCTGGAATTAGGTGTAACAGCTTTTGTAAACAATGGCTTCTGTCAATGATTTTTAGGAATTCAAGGCACGCCCACGCAAACCTACATCACCGTTCGGTAGAGGAAGTCTTACCCTACCTGTTGGTGATGTTAATTTGCAAGGGCAAGCCTGACTTTCAAGACATCATCATTGTATACAAAAGCTGTTACGCCCTAATTCCAGCTCTACTTTGATAGGGGAACTGACATCCGACCTTGACAAATGTCCAAAAAATACTCTTTAACAAAATTATGGTGGTCCTGAATAGGACCGTTTTGTCGTTCTGGTTGAGTAATGCTGAGCTATTAGGGTGTTCAACACGGATGAGGCTGGCAAGCTGAATGTTGTTTGGAGCAAGGGTGACGCGCTTGGCATAGATGACCCACAGAATCTCACGAAGAAAATGATTTCGATCCATAGCGGTGCGACTTCTTCCTCCTTCTATGGATGCTCATGTGGGCTGCAGCCCGCTGCTTGCAGGCAGCCTTTCGTTGTGTACTGGAGAACAATGTTCAACGCCACGTGCCGAAAGCACTGCTGCTGCTGCAGCTGATGCCAACGACCGGACACCACCACACACAGTGATTGGAACTGAATCCGATCAGCGGTTGAGGCTAGCCTTGGTAGCTCGCTGCTTACGGGGAATCTTTCGTTGTGTACTGGAGAACACCACCACTCACAACGCGGTGATTAAATAAACACCGTTTGGTGAGACCCGATGGATTTCACTTTGAAATCTGTGTTAGGGAAATCGCTTTTCGTAAGGGCAATGGGAGATAATTTTTAATTATCATAGCAACAGTTGCATAGTGGTGCGATTTTCAATAGTGTAATTTTGAAGAATGATTACGTATTAAATTTAACAGATGCGTAGAAATATATCTGATCGATTGGTGATAAAAATTTTAAAATTGGTCCAGGGGCAGCTGAGTTATTAACGTTCAAAATCTTACATAATTTTGTTACATGTTCCATTTTCAGTTTTCACAAAGTGTACCCCCATATAGAAATCACAGACGTAGTTCTAAGTCAAAAATCTATAAATAACAATACTCTGTCTGTGCATCTGTCAACATGACTAAAAATCAGGGAAATCCAGTTAAATCTAGAATATTGGCAACGCTGTTTGTGGCTGTAGGAAGGTATGCAGCATGTACTTGAAGCGAGCAAGCAAACTCAAAACAAACAATCGCAATCTCTGTTCTTTACGACCAACCGATTGGCCTGTGGTGGCGGTGCATGGTTACATTTTCCAGATTCCGTCGGTAAGGTTTCACGGAATAAGTGTGTTTGCTTTTCGAGTGTTGGGAAATCAGTACAAACGTGATTTGATTGCTTTTACCTTGAGCAGCAGTATAATACATTCGTTGCAAATGAACAGTACTGGTCATATGCGCGTGGTTGAGGAATGTCATTGAATTTGCCATAAGGTACACTGCGGTAAGTGGGTGCGGTTAAATCAACAGTGACTGTTATCTTGAAAGCCTGCTGCACCCAAATTGTGTTGATCAAATTTGAATCATGTAGTAAATATGTCGAAACTCGTTTGTATGTCTCAAAACAGATGGCAGTTTAAAAAAAAATAACAACATTAAAATATATTGGCTTGCATTGTGAAACATTGTTGTTTTTTCCCTCTTCCCCCCGGATATGCGGTAAGTGAGACCACATGGTTTGATTACATACCATGACTAGGATTTACAATTTTATGACTCTGAAATCAAGTCATACATTCAGAAATCATTTTTTAAATAATATAAAGAACAACTTTGTAGAAAATACTTTTAGTTAAAAATTTCAATTTCAGATTCAAAGGCATTCTGGACTGTAACTACTACTATGTTATATGTATGATTCGTCAAGTTTATACAACTCAATGTTTCAATTGAGGTAAACTATTTATCTTATAGTTGCAAAAGCAAATTTAAAATTACAATTATATGCAAATGCAAAATAAAACCTGACAAATCATGGTTAATCCTCTTATTCTTGGGCAGGGCCTGACGATGTGAATCTGTTTTTGATCAGTGAATGGGCACCATATGGTACATTCTCTCACACACACCTGTCATTTCTAGCCTATCTGAACTATTTCTTAAATGGAAACCATAACATGGGCTACGCTCTCCCTAAGCGGGCCCTCCGCATCCTATCTCTGTCTTATGTCAAATACCAAATGCCAATGGTTTGAATGTATCAATATATATAAATTGAAAATGACGTTCAATCAAATAAACCAATACCCCACTCAGTTGGCCAGGCTTCAGAATTGTCCAGTGAGCAGTGCGCTCTACACTCCAAGTTCCATTTTTTTCAAATTCACCCTTAATTTGATATTTTACCCATTGAGTGTTGATTAATCACAATGAAACATTGTGACAGAGTACGGACTTGAGGTTACTAGAGTATTAAATAATCTAGGTCTTATTTAGAATTATATCTGAAAAATCCAAATCTGGCCAACGTCCACCAGTTGTATATAATATTCAATATGTAAATAAATAAACATTCAACACGTAGAAACAATAAAAAATTTACAATTGAACTGCTTTTTGACTGACAAATACGGGATATTATGCCCCTACGGTAACAGCTATAATCTAGTTATAATCAAACTAAAAAAGTTCGCAAAGGAAAAGCAATATTTTCTTCTGTAGATATCTCAAACCTTCCGTCCGCACTGTAAGTGGCCAAGTGCACAACGATCAAGCAATGCCGCAAACATACCCAGTGGATGCAATGATGACGACGACGGCGATGATGGACAGAACACAAGAGCAGGTGCTGGACTGGAAGGAAGTTTGCTTGGTTTGGTTTGGGTACGGTCCGTATGCTACTTACCGACCTTCCTCCCCGTCTTCTTCAACTGCAATTCCTCAAAACCGTTGAATCGCTGCAAACTGAAAGCGTGGTCTCCCGCACCCTGGAATTCCCTTCAGAAGATCCCTACAAACGCACTTCATTTGGCCATAGCTTCAGATGGATTTCGTGGTTCATTCGTGGAGCGGAGAATCGATCAGCAATGCTCCACCAACCGACATGTGAACCGACTCGGCAAACAGCTCAGCTGGCTGGAAAGAGGGGGGGGATGAATGTTTACATATTTATAAAATGAGGAAATATTTATATTTATCTAAATTGAGTATTACTTCTGGTTTTCCGTGCGCGTTTGTTCCTAGCTCTGCCTGTGAGTGAGACTGTGTGTGCGGGACCGTTTTCCGCTCGTCATCGTGGCAGTCAACTTTCCCAACGATCGACGACGGTTTGCCTCTTTGGGCGGCTTCTTGGCAAATGTTTTTCTTTTCTCGAGCAGCGGCGTCAAAACGTGCTTTTTTTGGGAGCAAATGTGGCGACTTTCTTCCGCCGACGGAGCTGAAAATTTGCCAGACGAACGATGGAGCAAGGGGGTACAAGTCGCATCGAATTGGCTTCTTCTGTTCCACAGCAGCCGCCTTCGGTCGTCGTCGATTGGCTGAAATTGATACACATTGTTCCGAGAGATTCCGATGGGTGGCGGATGATGGCATGGCGTGCGCGAAAATGGGGTTACAAGTGTTAAAACAAACATTCGGTGCTCTGCACTGTACGGCTGATTGGCTGAAAGGAGGGTTTTTTCCGTCTGAGAGTTTTTCAAAATGGCACGTCAGGCATTTTCTGAGAAGTGGTAAGTTTGTGTTATGGATTTGGTTTCCATTGAAATGATATATAAATATGACGTTACGAAGTGTTTTACCGCGCTATCAATTTGTAATATGCAAGGGAACAGATTTTGACAACTGCTGAATTTCATATTATTTATGAATTATGCGAAGAACAATTTAAAACAAATAAATAAAAAAAAAAAGATGATGATGGTCCCACCTCTTACCCCTACAAAAGTTTGAGCTGGACTATTTATCTTTAAGATAATTAAATGTAAACATTTTAACCAGGTTAGCAAAAAAAAACGAGCTGGTTACATTTACAGATATAAATTCCCTCTAGATATTACAGTTGCTTCACAGCGATTTAAACGTGAAAAAGCTTAGGCGTCCACGTCTTTTTGTCCACCTAAAATATTCATAAGTATTACAAGCGATCAAGAGTTAATGAACAATCAACAAAGCATCCTATTACACTAGCAACCCCGCAATCTGATGCTATCATAATTTTCAGCAATGTCAGGAATGCTCACGAACCCCCAACATTTGCCAGAAAACTTACTACTAATTCAAGATATCTTCCAAATAAGCTTCAAAATTTCATTTTTGTTTATCAAATTTAAAATTCAGTCCTCTATATCCGTTATACGCGCGAGAGGCTCAAACCTTTGTAGACTACTATTTTTTTACTACTACTATTAAATCAAATATCAAAAATCCACAATCACCATCGTGGTGAACAAAATAGTTTTTGCAGTGCTACAACAATTATTAAAAAGTCGTTAGAACAGCTATCCATACAAAATAATCCGTTAAAATTAATTACGTCAAGATACATAATTTGGCAATTCATAAAAAAAATCACTGGATTATCGTTCAAAAGACAGTTTTAACGTGTGAAATGCAATGTCTCTTAAATTCTGCTAATGTTGTTGCACGTTTAATGTGTCTAGGCATCGAATTGAAAACATTTATTCCTTTATAATATAATGAATTTTGTGAAGCACAAGTCAAGAAATGTGGTGTTCTTATTTCAACCGCGTTTCTAGTATTATATCTATGATAGTCACTTCCTCTTTCAATTCGATCACACAAATATCGAGGCAGCAAACCGTTAACTACTTTAAAAATGAACACCATAGTCAAATATACAATTCTTTGCTTCACCGACAACCATTGTAAGGCGTCTAAGCATCAAAGTTGAGGAAGTGAATCTATTACATCTCAAAATCAAACGCATTATTTTATTCTGCAAGCGCTGTAATCTCGATATTTGTGTTTCATTGGCCAGAAATAAAATTTAAGGGAAAAATTCTAGATGAGCAGAGATGATTGATTTGTATAGCTGTATTTTACTGGCAATAGTTAAATCGTTTTTCAATCGACATAGAATTCCATACTTCTTGGCAATTTTCTTGATGACATTGTCAATGTGAGAGTTGAACTTAACGCGATCAATAGTCTCATCATCAATTACAACAGAGACGTTCTCATTTAATCGATTCCGCGAAATTACCATAAATTTAGTTTTACTTGCATTTGACTGCTTACACTTCAACCATCTACTTAGGTACTGCAAATCTTCATTCAAGTGTGAGACGGCAACTTCTAAATCCTTAGCTGCAATGAATAACACAGTATCATTTGCAAAAACATTAATGTCGCAAAACCGTAAAACACGTCGCAAGTCATTAATATACATAATAAATAAAAGGGGACCTAATACACTTCCCTGGGGCACTCCAAGGTTGTTCCCCACGGGACTGGAAACAGAATCATTAAAAACAGTCCGTTGAGTTCTGTCAGACAAATAGCTTTCAAACCATTTATATGCAGAACTCGTAATTCCAAAGCGCTTGATTGATCTCAACAATAAGGGCCTAGAAATTGTTTCAAAAGCGCGTTTCAGATCCAAAAAAACAGCAACAATCGTATCTTTACGCTCCAAGTTGTCTTTCCACTTTGCTAACACCAAACTCAATACAGTTTCACAAGAATGACCTTTCCGATATCCCAATTGTTCTGGTATCAAAAGAGTTGCTATTCAAATACTCCAACAGCTGGCCTTTAACAACAAGTTCTAAAATTTTCTCTAATGTGTGCAACATGTTGATGGGACGAAATTCTTCGACTTTAATCGTTCCAGCAACTCAACACATTAATCGCGGGAACTATCAAGCACCGATCAAACCCTACATTTACTTGTTTCGCACATAACAAACATTTATAAGTATCGACATCGACTTCAATTACAACACTAAACTTGTTATAAGTGAAGCGTGGATTTTCAAACATGTTCACTTCTTTTACATCATTAATAGCGATGTCTTCATTTTGACTTTTTAAGTATTCAAAAAAGACATCGGAGGAAAACTGATCGCTCATGCCCACTATTTTCAATCTTGGCATCGAAGTGGGAACAACAGCACTATATTTTTCACCCAGATTGCTTTCAATACCATTTTTCACATCACTTACGTTTGCTCCTGTTGCACACTCAACAATAATGGAGCCATCTTTACCATTCCTAAAATTACTAGACCTGTGCGCCGCCGCGCCACGCCGCCGCCGCCGACGATTTTCATACGCCGCCGCCGCCGATGAAATTGAGCCGGCGCGCCGCCGCAGTAAAATAGTTCACGCCGCCGAATAAATTTATGTCACGCCGATGAAAAAACCGCAACATCTTTTCGGTAAAATGCATCTTGAACGCACGCTCATTCGTGGCTACTTAAAATCAGATCTACTCTAAATTGAGTAACACAGCCAGAACTGTTATTTCTTCTGATTCCCATAAATAAATAAAATTTGGAAATGAGTCAAAAATACACAAATGGGCAAACATTTCGTTTCCTTTATTTTTCTCTTTGGGATTAATAAACCAAAAACTATATCAAGCATTTTATTTTAGAGCAAACATAATGCAAAACAATTACCTCTCAATACAAATGATTTGTTCTCCATCGATCTTGTTTTCCGTGCTGAGCACCAATGCCACCGACGCCAGGGAGGCAGCTTCCACACCTGGACCCTACCTATCGACCCATCAACTCATGAACGGGGAACCAACGGCCAGGGTGGCCAGCAAACCGGGGAAACCGGGAATACCGGGAAATATCCGGGAATTTGAAAAGTAACCGGGAAAACCGGGAAAAACCCGGGAAGAGATCCGGGAAAAAGGAAGGAAGGAACAAATTTTTACACCAGAATTTCAGAATAAACCATTAAAATAAAGTGATCCTTTACCAAATGAATGTCTTGCTCTATTTGCTGCATGGTTTTTTTTCTGTTTCCCGTCTTATTGTTTTTAGAATTTAATCACTCAGCAATATGATTTTCGTCGTTTCATTTTCAGATGTAAAGTGTATGGTCCTTGAAAGAAAATATTGAAGATGCTGGACTTTGGAAACAAATATTTGTAAAAACCAAAACTGAAATATTATTTTCCAAGGTTTGAATTTTTCGTTGTTCAAAATGCTCATGGTATGAATTCCAGAATTAACTTGGAACTCTGCTCTAAATTATCATGGAATTTTCGGCAATTAACCAGAAAACACTCCACGTATTAATTACCGTTAATTTCTTTTTGGGATTTCCTTGAAACCCCTTCTAAGAATTGAATTTAAATCCTTCTTAGAATTCCCTTGAACCTATTCGGAGATTTTGATTCCTTTAGAAATCTTTTCAAAAATTTATTTTAACTCTATTCAAAACAGAAGAAATCTTTCAAATTTTTATTTAGAAACCGTTTGGAGTATTTTAAAGAATTTGTTTCTAATTTTCAGCAAATTATTGCCAGAACACTCTTAGAACTCTGTTTCTTGTTGAATTCTGATCACAATTCTCTTGGAATTCTTCTTAAACTGCATCTGTCATTTTCCTCACGATCCCCATACAAGTCTCCTCGGAATCACGAAGGATTTTTCCTTAAAGTTTTTATTTCACAACTCCTTTTGAAATCTTCTAAAATTACCTTCAATTTAATTTAGAACTTGCATTCTTCTCCACAGAAATCCCTCCAAATTCATCTTACAATTTCTAAGGACTTCATGTCAGAATAATTCTGGAGATCTGCTCAGAACTTGTCCTTCGAAAACTGTGTGGGAATCCTTCTCAATATTTGTTTGAAATCAACGCTTTTAATTCTTTTAAATTTTAATAAAAAAAAACCAGGGCATGTCCGCAAAATTCTATAGATGGTTCTGTAATTTTTTATAACCACTTTTTTCAAATCTGTGGTCTTGAAAATTTTCAAAATCTCACATTTTAATTATGTTTCTACAAAGATTGCTATTAATCACAAATTTTGAAGAAAATTTTCTTCTTATATCACTTTTTTATCCTTTCAATAAATTCCTTTCAGCACGTTTTTTTTTAAATACGTTCAATTTCGTTATTTGTTGATAATTAACAACTGGGAAATTTTTAAGGTTTGAACCGGGAAAACCGGGAAAAAACCGGGAATTTCAAAATGAAAATTCAGTGGCCACCCTGAACGGTTTTACTTCCTTTGCGAAGGAAGACGTGATCAGAGATGGTATGCTTCAGAACATCCCAGCGGCGCCGACTGGGATTGAACCCAGGCCTGCTGGGGTGAGAGGCAATCACGTTTACCACTACACCACCGGCACCGCTACCCAAACAACGTTGTAGGTGGAGATATTCTATGATTTTGGAAAATTACAAAGCTGCAGTAACCTTGCATGAAATCCAACAAGGCTCCAGGGGTCGATCGCATATCAGCAGAGATGCTCAAAGCTGACTCCATGCTGTCCGCTCAAATGTTGCACCAACTATTATGTAATCTCTGGGACACCGCGACTTTTCCAGCCGACTGGATGCAGGGTGTCTTATTGAAGGTCCCAAAGAAGGGGGCTTTGACTGTGTGCGACAATTGCCGGGGCATCATGTTATTGTGTATTGTTCTCAAAGTTCTGTGCACAGTTAACCTGAATCGGATACAGGAGAAGATCGACGCGACTCTCTGGCGGTAGCAAGCAGGATTCTGATGATCTTGTGTATACCATATTGTCACACTCCGTATCATCCTGGAGCAGGTCAATGAATTCCAAGAGTCCCTTTATTTGGTATTCATTGACTACGAAAATGATTTAGACCGACTCAATCACGAGAATCTGTGGGGCGCCCTGAGATGCAAGAAAGTCCCGGATAAAATCGTCAACCTCATCGAAGCGCAGTATGAGGCTTTCACGTGCAGAGTTCTGCATAACGGAGCCTTGTCCGACCCTATCCGGGTAGTCGCTGGTGTGAGACAAGGATGTATACTATCACCGCTACTGTTTCTCATCGTAATCGGCGAGATCATGGTGGGTGCAATTGACCGTGTACCGAACCGTGGGCTGCTTTGGCAGCCTATCACCATGGAGCATCTCAACGACTTCGATTTGGCTGATGATGTTGCTCTACTAGCACAACGGCGCTCTGATATGCAGAGTAAGCTCAATGACATAGCCGAACGCTCCTCTGCGGCAGGTCTCACCATCAACGTCAACAAGACCAAATCGTTGGATATCAACACGGGCAACCCTTCAAACTTTACGGTAGCGGGGCAAGCAGTGGAGAAGGTCGAAAGTTTCCAATATCTTAGCAGCCAAATAGCGTTGGACGGCGGGACCAAGAGCGACATAGGTGCACGAATCAAGAAGGCTAGGGCTGCCTTTGCGAGTTTACGAAACGTATGGAGATCCAACCAGATAAGTAAACGCACCAAAATCCGAATTTTCAACTCGAACGTGAAATCTGTGTTGTTATACGCTAGCGAGACGTGGTGTGTATCAGCGGAGAACACTCAGAAGCTGCAGGTATTCATCAACCGATGCCTGCGGTATATAATTCGTGCCTGGATGCCTCACAACTTGATCTCGAATGCCGAGCTCCATACTCGATGTCATCTGAAGCCGATAGCAACAGAAATTCGTGAGCGAAAGTGGAGGTGGGTCGGCCACATACTTCGACAAGGCGGGAACGAAATCTGAAAGCAAGCGCTGGATTGGAATCCGGCAGGACATCGCAGCAGAGGCAGACCCAGGGGCGGCGGAGCCTCAACAAGGAAATAAAGCTAGTCGATAGGAATCTGACCTGGGCCCAGTTCAAGACAAAAGCGAGCAGCCGCCCAGGATGGAAGTCTTTCGCGTTGACCCTTTGCACCTCCGGTGGTGTACAGGACCCTTAAGTAAGTATCCTTGCCCCGTAACGTGGGTAGATCACCTTTTCGTGGTACGTTACGGGATGTAAGATCTACCACCGATTCCTATTCCTAACTACTTCAAACTAGGGTAACAGGATTTTTCAGTAATCCAAGGAACACATCTTAGTCCTTGTTACTTTTTATGCCTTGTTGATAGTGACAAGACTCGGCTTTGTCTACCGAGGATGATCTTGAAACAAGTAAAAAAATGAGTTAGTTGTCTTCATCTTTGTGATTCCTAATCTTCTATTCGTTGTTCCCTACTTTGAAGTGGTTAAGACTAGGGTTCTGATGCATCGTCATTATCGGTGTCATACCTTAATTTTGTTGCTAAGGAATTCAATTTTGACTGACAAAGGGGCGCACCTTTGGAGGGTGTTTCAACACTCCGAAGGGTATAAATAGCGGGACCTTTCAATTAGAGTCGGATCCTTGCGATGAATGCAAGAGTGGCAACTGTAAAAAAATCGAATACTTCATCATTTCTCAATAGTGATGGAGTAATACGACATGCACTAAACTAAGGACACGGGATATACTACAATAGATCAATTTACTGGTCGCAGTAGTGTTAGGTCCCGAACAGAGGAAAAAAAAAGTATCCTTGGTTGGCAGCCTTGGTTCGCAAGGTTTTGTGTCCCAGTATATAATGCAAAGAAATGGCTTATATACGTGCAGAAGTTTTCCCCGGGAAAGTGTCGGAAAATTTACTCATACTATGAGTGACCTAAGTTTTAGCGATTTTGAGTAATCTGAACTCAAATGGGGGTAGCATTTTTTGTCGATGTGCAATTGGCTTGGGAAGTTTTTTTTTTCTAAATCATTAAAAATAAACTCACGCCGACCAACGCCGCCACGCCGCCGCCGCCGAAAGCAAACGGCGTGACGCCGCCACGCCGCCGCCGCCGGCAGAAAACAACATATCACGCCGCCGCCGAAAATATTTTGATTGGCGCACAGGTCTAAAAATTACTGATTTTGTGTGTTTTTGGATCCAACTGAGTTTTCAAAAACTTACGAGTATCTTCGCAAGGTTGTTTGGACTCTTTCGGTTTAATCACAATGACCGGACGAGTCTTACGATTATCTGGTTTGTAACTTTTACTGTTACTGTTACTATTAGTTTTACTTTGACTAGCACGACTATGTCTTTTTACAACATCCGCAAAACTTGCATTTTCTTGAAAAACAACATCATCATCATGATCACTATTACTAATTACTAATTTACGTTTTTTGCGTCTGGTATTTTGGTCTGATTCTGACTGAATCTTCCTTGATGAACTGCGCTGATCATTCTTTATAGCTAATTAATCATGTTTTGTTGTTTTTGACATCATCCACATCCAGAGGGCCAGTCACTTTTGAATGTATGGGAATGGTAGGAAACCATTTGGAAATGCATGAAGTTTTTCAGTTTTTATTGATTATCGTCTTTATGGGCAGTTTTAGATGCACAAAAACTGCACGAGTACACTACTGTGGTGATAAGGTAAATACTCGTTTATTTTTTTCCTTCTGTGAAAGCATGTTTAGTCACAAATCGTGGATTTTCTTATATTCTCCATACTGCAAAAATGATTTTCCTACTACTGAAGGCGCGACATCTCTCGGATCTTCAGTATAGCTACTACTCAAGTCATATAATTAATTGGTTGACCGCATCAATTTTAAAAAATGAATTATTATCCAATCGCAAATTAAATTTTCAAGACCATTTACATTTATTCTAATGTCTGCCATCCCGCTTTTAACCGCGATGTCCACCTGAGCAATGTATGTCTTCACCGTAGTAAAATGATGTTGTAGTTAATTAGTTTAAGTTTCTTACATCATCATATAGAGGAAATGGCTTTAATGTTGGCGTATGGATCTAAGATCGGGCCCATCGCTAAAAATCTGCTATTATCAATTTTGTCAAGATGAACGCGTCATTGGGACGATACTAATGGATATTTTTCGTCGCTATTGAAAATTTAGACGATTGCTGAATTTATGTATGGACCCAAATTAGGCCGACATTACATCCATTTCCCCTTTATCAAGTGATTTAGCCTGGCTCTTCATCTTTACAAATTTGTTACGTTCTAGTTGCGTTTAATTTTATGGGTATTCCATTATTTACACTTAGCCAACAAATCAGGCATGTTGATAATTTACCAAACTATCCTAACGAAACCCATCGTTCCGGTCCATAATGACCTGCTGAACACATCGCCTGAACCATTCCAGGAAGACCGTTCTCCGTTCCTCCAGTGTCTGAAGACCAGCCAGCAGGGGACCTCAGAATTGAAAATTCTCGGAGGACTGTTAAGGATCATCATGAGTATCTTGTTTTGGATCCTTATGGACACTTACCTAGGTTTCGCCGCTGGTGTTCCGTTTTCGGATGAGTCCCGTCAAGAGTGAAGCCAGAAGTACCAATCGAACTATCAAGCGGGTACCAAACATTATTGTTCCCATAGCAAGTGCATTCATTACTGCAGTTTTTTTTTGTAATTTTAGATGAAAAACCTTTCTTCGCCTTATTGAGTACATTGTGGTATTTATAAGTTATACAAATTATTTACCAATTTCGTATTTTGTATTTTTGTCACCCAGAAGCTCCGTTATCGACATGAAATTTTTCACTTCTGAAGGAAAGTCATCCGAACGCAAAAAATCTGGGTTGCCGTTTACTCCGACGAAAAATAAATCACAAACAGTGCTGCTTGTTCGCAACATTTTCTCTTGACGGGACTCTTATTATAACATCGTTTCTGATGCACTCCTCATACTTTCAGCGCTAGCTGGCGTTGCTAGAGCGCTGCTCCCGAATTAACATTTTAAGTTTTACGAAGTAATACAAAGCTACTATAAACAACATTCATAAGACCCTGGTCAAGGCTGCTTTGCCATTTATACATCCCCCAAAACTTCATTAACACTATAGTCTGTCTAGTTGGCCCATATTGGAGAAGGTTCTGAAAGGTATATTTTCGAAGCTCTGCAAAAAGGTTGTATGACGAACGTATTGAGAACCATTTGAAACCCGTATTTAAGCTACAATAAAAGCTATTTGGTAACAATAAAAAACCTTTTTCAAGCCATTTTCCCTAGCCGCTTGCTGAATCCACTAGAAAAATCATCAATCAAGATAGAAAAGGATTCATAACTACCATCCGATCTTAACAAAATAATTGAAATATAAACTGATCATATAAAAATCCTATTAAATTTCCAAAATTATACAATTGTTCTTATAAAGTAGCTTAGTTGTAGGTGCCATATTAAATCTTATGTGAAATGTACTTGAAAACATCCAAAAAAATAAGTCCGCCCTCGGGAAACGTCGATTTTGCTTAGTATTTTTAATTGAGAAAAAAAAAATATTATTCTTCAGATTGATCATTAATCTCAGCCGAAATATTTTTTATGGTAATCGTATTTCAAATATCTGCTCATTGCTAAATAGACCAAAATTAAGTTATATCCAAGGAATAACACATTGAAACGAAGATTGTACAAATCAAACAAAATAATTGGAATATAGCGGTGGCTTAAAAGTTGGTTTTCATGGGCCATTTGTGAAAAAGTTGTTTTTCTTTAATGAAATCCCTAACAAATTCATAAGGTTCTAAAAAAGATTTTATGAAGACTTGCTGACTGAATTGAATTTATCTGAAGCCATTTTGCTTGATCCTAACCCATTCAGATTTGTGGCAGGATTTATGGAGGCAAAGTTGTCTGCACAAATCTAAATCGATGCTGTACTTCGGGAACCATCCGGAAAAAGGGGATCTTTTACGGGAACGATTAAGCTGTTCCATTATATATGCGAAATGGGGGCGACCCCGGCGTAGTGGTTAGCATCCATACCTCTCACGCCAAAGTCACGAGTTCTAATCTCAACCCCGGACAAGTCACGAATGACCCAAGAGCGTTAAAGTGACTATAATTAAAATATATATATATATATATATATATATATATATATATGCGAAATGTTGCAAATTGTTGCAAAACAGTACCGCACACTTCATGAGTAACTGCTTCCAATCCAGCGGGAGAAAATCGCCACGAGGTTAACTGATTCTGGAGATATGGCATTAATATGTTCCAGATTGTATGGG
Organism: Ochlerotatus camptorhynchus; assembly: GCF_037179485.1. Classification (NCBI taxonomy): domain Eukaryota; kingdom Metazoa; phylum Arthropoda; class Insecta; order Diptera; family Culicidae; genus Ochlerotatus; species Ochlerotatus camptorhynchus. The sequence goes on from NW_027040640.1 coordinate 333,874, forward strand.
CCATGAGACTAAATCTGACTAGAAACGAATAAATCCTAAAGGCTGACTAAAAGTAAATTGGTACGCCCCTCGCGCGCCGCTAGCACGCCTCTAGTGGTGGGAACCGAAAATCGTTGACAGTGGTTTGTTTACACTTCCATAGAGAACAACTGGTGCAAGTTTGATCAAAGTAGTCGATAGCGTTCAGAAATAACCGGTTCCAAGCTAGCTTAAGTGCTGAAGATGCCGAAAACAACCGTTTGTCGAGTGCTCAAAACCTACAAGAAAACCCTGAGTGTGGAAAGGAATCAGCGGACCTACGAAAAAACTGGAACCAGGGATCGTCAGCTGCACAGCAAGGTGTTGAGGTGCGTTAAAGCCAACCCCGGTCTTTCGATGCGAGATGTGGCCAGAAGGTACAACGCCAACTTTTAAACGGGAGCGACCCCGGCGTAGTGGTTAACATCAATACCTCTCACGCCAAAGTCACGAGTTCAACTCTCACCCCCGGACAAGTCACGAATGACCCTAGAGTGTTAAAGTGACTATAATAAAAAAAAAACTTTTAAACGCTGCGGAACATTCTTGCCAGGGAAGGATACAAGCCGTTCAAAGCCAGTAAACATCCGAACTGGTATATGAAGCAGAATTCCGTAGCCAAAAAGCGTGCAAGGCTCTTGTGCGACCGTGTTTTGACGAAACACAAGGGCTGCACTTTTATCGATGACGAAACATACGTCAAACTCGATTTTCAGTAGCTTCCCAGTCAAAAGTTTTACATTGCCACTGGACGTGGGGATTTCGCCGGGAAGATTCAAGTTTGTGTTTGCCGACAAGTTCGCGAAGAAGGCCATGATTTGACAAGCGGTTTGCAGTTGTGGCCTGAAAACGGAACCATTCATCAGTCACATTCTCAACGATGACATCCCAAGCAGGGTTCTGCATTTTCGAAACAAAGAAAAGAAATGAACTCTCCGTAGAATCGCTTCATTTCGAGCAATAGCATTTTCGTGTAAGTCATCGTGTTCCTTGTTATCGAGTCACGATGAACATTCCTCTTTTCAAACATGACTGGACTATCGCTTGTTTTGTTTGTCAAGTGCTTCAGTTCATTTCATTTGAAACAAAGACTTGTTTCAATTGATGCAATGAATGACTCGAAAACTACTTCCTTAATGTTTTCCACTTTCACTTCAATTCGGGTCTCATTCGACTTGTCACGACCTGACGACGCAGGCATTAAACTATAGTATCCGGATAGTATACGCACAATATCGGTTGCCGATAGGGATGGCATTCGGATTATATGTAGTAATAATTTATTATTTTATATTAAACGAAAATTAAATTATCGAGACCATTCTGGAGTCCAAGATGGCAGCAAGGGGTCAGGGAAAGTCTCAAATACCCTACAATACGGGTATTTTCGGAACGGGGACAACGCGAAGGTGCTGAAAATCGACATTCGACGTTATTTTGGAATCCAAAATGGCGGCCATCGGGTTTCAGAAAAGTGTCAAATACCCTACAATAGGATATTTTGGAACGGGGACGACACGTAGATGCTGAAAATCGATATTCGATGCCATTTTTAGGCTATCCAGCATTTTACAAGCGCTCATGGCCGGCACAGTCTGGTTGTGTTTCTGGTAGGGATCATATGATTTGAAGTTTGGCTTGGGTCGTTTGACCTGTAAACGGTCAAATTTGATCGTTTATACGTCAAACGTCAAAACCCAAACATCAAATCGAATGTTCCCTATCAGAAACTCAGCCAGATTGTGACGACCATCAGCGCTCGTAAAATGCTGGATTTGATACTTCTTCTGAAATCGGAAGCCCCCATCTTGGATTTCAAGATGGCGTCGGACATCGATTTTTTTCTTCTAGATATCAGCCCGATTCCAAAAAACCCACATTGATCGGTATTTGACAGTTTCTCTGAACCAAAGTCGCCATCTTGGAGAAGACGGCGTGACATCAATTTTCGGCATCTACGTCTCATCCCCATGCTAAAAATAACCATATTTTAGGGTATTTACACCGGGGGTGACCCCGGCGTAGTGGTTAGCATCCATACCTCTCACGCCAAAGTTACGAGTTCAAATATCACCCCCGAACAAGTCACGAATGACCCAAGAGCGTTAAAGTGACTATTATTAAAAAAATATATATATATTTTACACTTGTCCGCAAATCGGAAGCTGCCGTCTTGAATTACAAAATGGCGTCGGATATTGATTTCTGGCTTCTAGACGTCACCCTGATTCTAAAAAAACCGTTTGTATGGGTAATTGATAGAATTTTCAACTTTTTCTCAAACCGGCAGCCACCATCATGGATTTCAAAATGGCCTCTAGACGCCATCCCGATTCCAAAAATACCTATATTGATAGCTATTTGACAGTATTTCCCACTTAATCTGAAATCGGAAGCCGCCATCATGCACAGCAAAAAAAGTTGTTGAATATTACATCGAAACTGCTGCAACCAGGTCAATCCATCGGTTGTGTAATATCACATTGTACGATGTACATCGATTTTGCGAACAAAATTACATCCATTGATGTAATATTGTATCTGCGTTTTGCTATTACATAATTATTTCATACATCAGCTTGAATTACGTTGATCGATATTACATTTTTTTTTGCTGTGTGGATTTCGAAATGGCGTCGCATATCAATCTTCGATCTGTAGACTTCATACCGATTACAAAACTTGATGTGTATTTGACTGTAATTCCACTTTTTCGTCAATCGGAGCCCGCCATCTAGACATCATCCCGATTCCCAAAATGCTTTTATTGATAAGTATTTGACAGCATTTCCCACTTTTTTCTTAAACTGGAAGCTGCCATCTTGGATTTAAAAATTGCGTCGCATATCAATTTTCGATCTCTAGATGTCACCTTGATTAAAAAAATACCCATATTGATGGGTAAACAAACCACCCAACAATGATAAATTTGGCATCCACGTGGCAACCGAGTGAACAAACAACAAAAGTCATAAAAACTGCACGAATTTGGATCGAACAGCTTCGCTTCAATGCAAAAGTAAGTTCATTTGACAATCAAAGAAGAAATGAATACTAGTCAAGCCAAAACAAACAGCATGAAAACTGATCGAAAGTGGCTCTGTTGAAGTTGACGGGGATCTGCTCGAAGAGAAGACAGAATGACATTCAATTGAAAGTGAGGATTGACAGCTTCGTCGCCTTCATGGTTATAAAGTTCGGTTTATTCACCCTTTTTGTGTTTGTGCTTCAATTGTGGATGGTCTTCCCATCACCGTATGTTCCTGCTCGTAAAGGGTGATACGGTCAAAATTTGGTCAAGGGAAAACGCGTGTAAATCGGTGAAATCGTTTATTTAAAAAATCAAATTAAATTTCTTTTTCAAGTTCAATTAGTATAAAATTCAGGAAAAATATTCAGTTAGGCTTCCGCTTTTCCAAATCCGAATTGACAGGCCTTACGTTTGACCCCTGCCATCAGATTTTGTACAGCCACCTTGTCCACCTTCTTCGCCGCAGAAAGCCAGTTTGCCTTGAACTGCTGCTCGCCCTTAGCAGTTTTTTTTGGTCTTCTTTAGGTTCCGCTTGACAATAGCCCAGTATTTCTCAATTGGGCGGAGCTCTGGCGTGTTGGGAGGGTTCTTGTCCTAGGGAACCACCTGCACGTTGTTGGCGGCGTACCACTCCATGGCCTTTTTACCGTAATGGCAAGATGCCAAATCCGGCCAAAACAGTACGGAACAACCGTGTTTCTTCAGGAAAGGCAGCAGACGTTTATTCAAACACTCTTTCACGTAAATTTCTTGGTTGACAGTCCCTGGTACAGATGGCTTGCCAAACCAGATATTTCTTTGCGAACTTTGACAGTTTCATGTGCTTGGAAACATCTGCTACCTTTCCCCTTCCTTTTGCCGTATAAAACTCCTGTCCCGGAAGCTGCTTGTAGTCGGCTTTGACGTAGGTTTCGTCGTCCATTACCACGCAGTCAAACTTCGTCAGCATCGTCGTGTACAGCCTCCGGGATCGCGCTTTGGCCGTCGTATTTTGTTTATCATCGCGATTTGGAGTCACTACCTTCTTGTAAGTCGATAGTCCGGCTCGTTTTTTGGCTCGATGCACGGTTGTAGACGATACACCCAGCTTATTTGCGGCATCTCGGATAGAGAGGTTAGGGTTTCGCTTGAAACTACCGGCAATTCTCTTTGTCGTCTCAGCGGCTTCCGGTTTTCGATTTCCCCCCGATCCAGACTTCCTGGCTGTCGACAAACGTTCCCCAAACACTTTAATTACATTTGTAACGGTTGATTTGGCAACTTTTAGCGATTTTGCCAACTTTGCGTGCGAGTAGCTCGGATTTTCGCGATGCGCGAGCAAAATTTTGATACGCTGCTCTTCTTGCTTGGACGGCATTTTGACAACTGAAGAGTGAATTCCAAAATCAAAATAGGAGCAACATTCTACACACACACACCTTCAAAATGAGGGGTGTTCAGGTTTTTTAAATGCAAAATTGAAAGAAATACGTCAAGTTGATATTGACCAAATTTTGACCGTATCACCCTTTAGTGTCAGCTCTTATGCTAGTGATTTGTGTGAAGGAACAAGCGATAAACGACCCTGAAATCCCTATCCATGAGCTTCCGAGTTACAAGCTTCGCCATAATGCGTCGTATTATTGAACGAAGTAGAAATGTATCCAAGGGGAAAATTAAATAACAAATAGCCTTGATGCCTTTTGATTGAATGGCATTTCCAGAGTTTCTATTAAACCGTAGTTTATCAAAACAAAAAAAAAAATGCCACAGGCCCCCCTAGGCTCCAGTAAAATTTTCTAGCTACGCCAATGGCTGGTTGAAGTTGAAATGCCGTCTAGGATGAATGATATGACGGCTTGTAATTCGTTCAGTCATGTTCACACCTCACATATTCCATCTTGTACCATGCAAATTGAAAGTGAATGAGACAGACTTTGACTAAGGTAAGATGGGGTAAGATGCACTGCAATATGACTTTAGGTAAATTTCTTAATATATATTCGTGGATAAATCTACGAAAATATATTACAAATTCATTAAAAATTTGCAAAAAGTTATCTTGACCCGGGTGTGCATCTTACCCCATCTTACACTATATTGTCCATCCAATTTCCATTACTCCATACTCAACCTATGGCTTACATATATCCTGTGTATGTACATATAAAACAGTTCACAATTGACCAAGAACATGCTAAGACTGAAAGGAAAGCAGATTATCGCCGTTAGGTCCATAAAGTCCATTAAGCCTTATCTGAATACAACTGCTTTCTCAAGACCTGCCCGCAACAACCCTGCTCTGTACTGTCATTCTATTATATCTCCTCCATTTCCCATTGAATACCAACAGCACCCACATCCCTCCTGAGAATGATTATTGCCCCCTCGTTAGTTCCACTGCTGCCAACCAACAAGTTCCCATCAACAAGTGAATGATAAATATTACACATTTCTGCACTCTCCTCTGTTGTGTGGCTCGGCCCAAATACGAAAAACTAACCTCAATAAACAACGGTTTCAACAGAGCAAATCCCCATAATCTACTGTTCTTTATAGGGTGAACAGGTATGGTACGCCCTCCTTGAGTAAAAGCGGCTATACATTTAACCGTTTTCTCTTTAATGAACAATCACGGGCATCCGTTGCTTTGGGAGTAATAAATAAGTTGTTGTCAAAAAATAAATTTGGAAACTTTTTTCGTCAAACATATAAATGCTGGGTTCTTCAACTACGCGGGGCAAAATGCACCCTTTAAAAAAGGGACAGTAAGCTCTATACTAAAAGGATAGTATGTCACACAACAAAGATGTAACATGTCGTCAATATTAGAAGTCTCATACTGCACAAAGAAAAAATAACTATCATTTTTAATATGCTTACAAAATTACGGAAGCTGTTGTTAAACTTGGATTTCCCCTTCAAATTAATCCTGGATTCGTAGAAATGCAAAGAAGGCGTTTTTGCCTGAAAGGGCGTTTTATATACTCCTACCCAAACTAAACCTCAACCGTATCAGCACGCTATATCAAACTTCCTTTCTCTTGCTTGTCCCGCAGCAAGGATCTCTTTCTTAATACTGTCGACTTGTAAATTGTTCCTCCAAGAATTGCTATCGGATGGATCACCGGTCCTTACCCAAGCAGCTCGCTCGCATAATGGTTGCCTTCTCTTCCCATGGATGCAGGATGGAAACTGTCCCACGACGATGGTACAGTTTGGAATTGTTGTTATCTTCGGCGAATTTCATCAGCTCCTAACCAACGACCACCCCGAACCGAAGCCACACAAAGCCATCACATTCACGGTTCATTCCATCCAAACATCCTCCCACACCACTGCAGACTAACCTTTATTTTCGCATTGTCCCTTCCATCATCTGAATTTTTGGTGATTTTAGACCTCGATGAAATATTTCCCCCCAAGACCATAGGGTATGTTCACAAATTACGTAACGCAAAAAATAGCCGTTTTATACTTGCCCCCAAAAGTAACGTATTTACCGATACCCCCCTCCACCAGGTGTAACGCGTTGTTTGTTTGTTGTTTTGTTGTTGTTTGGCATAAATCGCATTTATATTTGCGTACATAAAATGTATGCCTTTCTTTCAAGATACAATTAGTAAAACAGTATTATTAAAACATCGTACTTACTAACACGAAACTGTCTGAAGATAGTGTTCAAAAACTAGTTAGACACAATTCGAAGTTAAGTAAAATAACGCGGAAAGGTGTTGAAATTGAGAAACCCTTTTGAAGTTTCTATTGGAAAAAAAATTGGAGGGTGGTGTATGTTAGGGAAACTATGAAACATAATTGTGTGCATCACTGTAGATAATCCAAGATAAATGAGTGACCACGATCGTCTGCATGTATGCAGATCATACTCTACCTACCTATACGAGAGACAGGCACGATAGACAATCAGTGATGTGCTCTCGCAGCATCACTTGTAAATAAAGATAGGAGAATAGCCAGTTAGCCCCCGACCACCGACGGTACCGGTATCGATTCAGTTCGATCGCGTTGAATAAATACAGTCCACTTAGAGTAATAAATACGTTTCGTAGCGCATAAAAATAAAATTACTTATTAGTGATCGTATCACACCGGTGTTAATCCGAACTAGCTATTCGCGGGTGCGCACGTAGTGCAAACGGGGAATTACCCAACATTTTGGTCCTTCGAGCCGGCCGCCTTGAGTTCACTCAAAAACATTTCAAAATATAATTATAACTACAAACGATAAATTCAAATATATACACAGATCCTCTCTATCTCCTTCAACAACCTCGTGGAAGTCGCATCTCTTCGCGATCGGTGACTGGCCTTGACCGTCCGTCAAGCCAAACCAAACGCTGACGATACTCCAAACTCAATCCATAGATTCCGATTTGGAAACTTTACTGACTTCGTATGACTCCCAACCATACGCCTCTAGCACACATGCTTCCGCTGCCGGTGGAACGAACATGCTGGCCTCTGTCGGTGGAATTGACCCTCGTATGCTATTGGAGAATAAGACGGCTTGATTCCGAAACAAATTCGTTATTGGACAGACATAACTTAACTGTCGCCCCCTGGCGATAACGGACGAACTCTCCATTGTTGCCAAAGTTTGCCCTAATGGGGGCGTAAAATGCTCAGAGGAAGTTGTGGTCGTAGGAGATCAGAAGTTATCTCAGAGGATTTCTGTTGAAGAGAAAAACCGATTGGGCTCCGAACAACTTGTTAAGCTTGGAAAACGTAACTTTTAATGCGGCCCCTGGCAATAACGGCTGAAAGCGCCGTCAGCTGCCAATGTGTCCCTACTGGGGCCATACTTATCTGAGTTTTCCCGATGTGGTTGTCGATGCATGGGAGAATACATCTCTGACGACCGTCGATTGTTGAAGTGTTGGAGATGATCCTGGAGGAAGGGAATTCGATTGGCTTCCGAAATGCTACTTATTTCTAATAAACGTAACTTATACTGCGGCCCCTGGCATAAAACGACACGGACTGTCGTTAACCGCCAAATTTGCCCCATATGGGGCCATACTTAGCTGTGTTGATCTTCAGTGATCTACGATGCCGCAAGGTATCAGAGGTTGATCCGTATTATGGTTGATTGCACACGGATGAACGAAGGAACGGATGATCTCTCGACGGCTTTGCAGACTAAGCAAACGAACAAACAGAGATAGCATTTCACCGGAGCGCTCTTCCGGGTGACAGGCTGCAGTTCGAATGGTCCACAATAATCGATACCCACTCGTTGGAAAGCAGGAGCTGGTGATACTCGTTCCAACGGAAGATCTCCCATCATGGACGCGTGGTTTCACCCTGAAACACTTTACGCACTCGTGCATTACCTTCCTGGCTAAGTTTCTGACGCTCAACGGCCAAAAGCTCTCTCGAACACACGATATCATCAACTGCGGTCCTCCATGAAGCAATCGCCGGTGATAGTCGACCAAGATGAGCTTCGTGAGTGGATGATGGCTATCCAAAATCATCGGATGTTTCCTTCCTCGCGAAACAGGAGCATTTCCGAGCCGGCCGCCAACGCAGAGTATCCCATCAACCATCACAGGATTCAGAGCATGCAGCTTCGACGAAGGCCTAACTTCGCCCTTAGCCGCAAGGTTTGATAATTCCAACGGAAAACATTCCGATTGGGCTAGCTGCACTAGGAGAATCAAGGATGAATCATGATCACCAGCTGTCAGCAATCCAGTTTTCCTCTGCAACCGATTTCTTGGTCGACAGTTGAAGGAAAAACGGCGTATCCAAGCGGTCAGACGAACAAGGTTCAGTAGAGACGAACGTAGCGTGAAAATCTCACTTGGAGGCAGAGTCTGTAGGACTGCTGACACTAGTGGTCTCTCCTCCAGGATTACCGAATCTAACTGCTGCTCTGGAACCTGCGCGTTTACAGGCCAGTACTGGGTTTCCTTTTTCAGCCATTCTGGACCATTCCACCACAGAGAATTGCTCGTTATCTGAGCTGGAGTGGCTCCTCTCGAAATTATGTCAGCTGGATTCTCGATTCTCGGAACGTGGTCACATGTTGTATTTCTGATACACGATTGGCCACAAAGACCTGCCATCTAGACGGGTGTGACGAAATCCAGAATTTTACAATTGTAGAATCGGTCCAGAAGAATGATTTGGCTGCTATCATCATGCTGGTGGAGACAGACTCATACAGGTGCGCTAACAGTAGCGCAGCAGATAACTCCAACCGAGGTGTGGATTGCTTCTTCTTCCTTTTACTAAGGTCCTCTAACGGCGCAACCTTTGATTTGGCCATCAGTAGGTTGATCGTGACTTCTCCGTCCCGGTTCACACATCGTAAGTATATCGCGGCACCGTATGCTTTATCACTTGCATCGCTGAATCCGTGGAATTCACATGTGATTACATCTCTTCCGAACCTGATCCATCGAGGAACAGACACAGCGTCCAACTCGCAAAGATTGGTTCTGAACTCCAACCATTGTGACTGAAGCTCATCACTTAGTGGTTCATCCCAGGAGTACTTCGCCTTCCAAAGCTCTTGAAGAAATAGTTTTCCTTGGACTACTACCGGACCAACTAGTCCGTAGGGGTCGAAAAGACGTGCTATATCGGATAGAACAACACGATGCGTGATTGGCCCACCTGGCCTCCAATCCGGAACCTTGATCCAAAGTGTGTCCGTAGCCGTCTCCCAAGTGAGACCTAACGTCTTCACAGTTGCCTTCTCATCTAAATTCAGGAATTCTCGATCGTCCCGCAGATGCGAGGGTATTGCCTTCAAAATCTTCGGATTGTTGGAGTTCCACTTCCTGAGGTTGAAACCTGATCCCTTCAGGAGCTCCAGTACCTCCTTACAGAGCTGTTCGCCTTCTTCAACGGTATGAGAGCCGGCTAGCATGTCGTCAACATAAAAACTCTTCTTGACCACCACTGAAGCTACGGGATAGCGCTCTGCTCCATCCTCAGCACACTTGTTCAGACAACGAGTGGCAAGATAAGGTGCAGATGATGTACCGTACGTTACAGTGGATAGCTTGTACGTCCGCAATAGCTCCTGAACCGAATCTCTCCAGAATATCTTGTGCAGCAGCTGATCCAGTTCGTGCTGCCATCCATCCGGTACATTTTCTCTGCGTCTCCTACAACAGCATACTTGAACAACCGGAATCGTAAAAGGATGCTTCGTAGGTCGTCTTGAACGACAGGTCCCACCATCAAGACGTCATTCAAGGACACACCCGAATCCGTAGAACACGATGCATCGAAAACTACTCTTAGTTTTGTAGTAGTGCTGTCTGGTTTCAGCACTGCATGATGCGGCAAGTAATATTCCGGACCAGATTCATCGTCGTTTACTACCTCCGTCATATGACCCATGGAAAAGTACTCGTGCATGAAAGTCGAATACAATGCCTTCATTTCCGGGTTGGCATTCAGCCGTTTCTCCATGGAGAGGTACCGTTTCTTCGCTATCGCCTTAGACTCTCCCAGTTTCTCCAGCATATGCTTCCTTTTCGGCAATGTTACCCGAATTTTCCATCAGGATCTCTTGTGGTTGTCTCCTCAAAGATGGCTTCACAGGCAGACTCCTCGATGGACAAGCAGCTCGTCGTTTGACAGGATTCTAAATCCCAGAACTTAGTTAGTTCCTCTAAGACGTCTTCCGTAGTTACCGATGACGAAGCTACCGTGCTGTAGCTGACAACAGAGGTTTCAGGTAATTCTCCAGCAACAATCCATCCAAGCTCCGTGTGGCGTAGAATCGGACCCGAATTAGAGAGTTTCAACTGTGCACTTAGCAGCAGCTCGTAGAAAACAGCTACACCCAGAATCACATCGATAGATCCAGGTTCATTGAAGGCTGGATCTGCTAGGCAAATTCCTGGAGGTATATTCCACGATGATACCTCAATGTGCTGCTGCGGCAGGCTTGATGTAATCTTCGACAGTACAAAGACCTTGACCTCGCAAGACGTGTACGACGAGTTACATGACAAAACCGTTGCTAATACGGCTTGTTTAGCAACAGAAAGGGCACCACCCACTCCTTTCACTGGCACATTTTCCCGAGTTCGTCGGAAATTCAACTTTTGAGAAAGGTTTTCGGTCATCAGACTAATCTGAGATCCGTTGTCCAACAAAGCGCGTGCAAGAACGGTGTTTCCGTGACGATCACCGAGCTTCACGAGAGCGGTTGATACTGTTGGAGTATTGGTGGGAGGTGACAAGCATGCATTTTGCGAAGATGTACTTGGAGTTGGTGTAGACTGTGTGTGTTGAGAACTGTTCCGGTTTTGAGCCTGATTTGATTGCTGTGACTGAAAGTTCACGTCTTGAGGTCTTTTGGCAGGCTTCTGGGAGGAGGGCTGATTCGATGTCTGCACCGTTCGAAAAATTTATGTAAATTTCTGCGAGATATAGCGCACATAAAATTAACGCTAGATTTGGCATACATTTACGCGATATTTCGTGTAAATTTAAGCGCAATATTGCATAAATTATCAATATTGTATGCAAGCTTGTAAACGATTTCGCTGTTTATGCCAAGTATAGCTCAAAATTAAACGAAGGGAGAATTTACGCGATAGGTAAAAATCAGATTTTTTTTCTGTGTGCCCCTTACTTGCGAATGCGGTGTACGGATGAAGCAGGTAGTGGTGGCTGTATCCACACTTATTGCACGTAGACCTCGAACAATCCGCAACGAAATGACCGGAACGCAAGCAATTTAGGCACAATCCGAGTTTTCGAACAAGCATCTTCCTATCAACGACCTTCATATTCCCGAAATGTCTACACTGCTCCACGGAATGTGGTCCAGCATTGCAGATTGGGCAATCGTCTTTCGACGATACCACAGCATGAACTACTGGGTTCTTGTATGACTTCCTGCACTCGTTACTTCTTCGCGCTGACGTTGACTGCAGGATTCCACAGTAATTCTCCAGAAACTCCTCCATTGCCTTGTAGGAGGGAATATTCTTCGAGCTGTGGTGGGTTTCCCACTGGCGAAGCGTATCATCGTCCAGTTTCTGGGATAGCATGAAAGCCAACAGCGTACTCCAGTTTTCCGTATTTTCACCCAGCTTCTCCAACTGTTGGAGGTTGATCCTGAACGTCGTTAGAACATGGTTCAATCCTTGAAAGCTCTCCAATTTCATTGGCGCAACAGCGAACAATGCCTTCAAATGTTCCTGTGCGATGAGCTTGTGGTTCTCGAACTTCGACTCCAGAATTCCCCAAGCGAGAGTGTAGTTGGCAGCAGTCACTTGAATTTGGTTGATCTGCAGAAGAGCATCATCCTTCAACGAGGTACGTAGATAATTGAATTTATCGATTGTACAGAGTTGATGGTTGTCGTGTATCAACGACTTGAAGTTGTCCCGAAAGTTAATCCATTCCGACAGCTTTCCCGAGAATGTGGGTAGCCTCAGCTCCGGATACTTCGTCCGCGATGGCTGGCAGACCTGAACTGCAGGTTGCCGTTCAGCAACAACTCCTATATCTACGCTGCATTTCAAAAGAAGTGCCTGTTTCAGTCGAAAGTATTTATTTTCAAACTCCTTGAAAATTTCTTCATTCTCTCTCTGGCGCGCCTCAGCCATATCAATCGGCTCTGTGGCTACTTCCTCAGCTGCATTCTGCGAGCCATCGTCAACGTCGAGATCGTCTGTAAGTACTTCAATTTTTACTCTCACTTCACAGTATTTATTATACACATCGTCGATCTTCTTTAGACGTAATTCCACTGCACTTTTATCACGTTCTTCTTGATACGAAGCCAGGAACTCCTCGATGTTCTCCAACGAAATCCACGCATGACGTTCCAGCTTCACTAGCTGTCTCAGTTCAGACACTGGCATCGTTACAGAAGACTTGCACTTGCACTTACTACGAATCACTAGCCCAAATCACTCCCGAGACCTCAAGCGATCGAACGATTGACAACTGACAGGCCAAATGTAAAAACTCAATCAATTATCAGCAATATGAAAGTTTTCCAGCTAGGCAATAAATTATAAAAACCGGAGAAATGCAAAAACGTTCTCCACAATATTCTACTGATGATGAGTACAATCTCGCATGCAATGTAATCTCATCAAGCTTTAATTTTCTCTACCGTTCGTAGAGCTTTTGCTATGGCTGTCGCACAATGCAAACCAACCAAGCCACCTCAACCACGCAATCTCACACACACTGTACTTAGCTGACTTGGCCCTAGGCCTTTGGGAATCTATGGTGATGTCCACAGGAGATGAACGAGATCCTTCTCAAACCTAAACAGGTATCACCTACTGCAATCACACATGTAGAAATCCAAACGCTGTTGACGCAGACTGCACCAGCAGAATCTTTATCACAATTTATTCCGCGCCAGCGTATCACCACGCCACTCGGACAAAAGCACCTTCTTCACCCCAGCGTATCACGCTGGCAGGTCAGAACAATCACTTTTCTCGCACTAGCGTATCCTCACGCCAGCAGAACAAACCACTTTTTTCGTACCAGTGTACCACCACGCCAGTAAAACGGCAAACAATCAGACACCACTGGTCTATTGTCCGGTAGTTCGATGACCGTATCGAACCCAAGCGACGCGCACTATCACCGAACAAGTTATCAACGGGTCTGGCAAATCCGGCTCGAAGGACCAAAATGTTGGGTAATTCCCCGTTTGCACTACGTGCGCACCCGCGAATAGCTAGTTCGGATTAACACCGGTGTGTGTAACGGCGCCGGTGGTGTAGTGGTAAGCGTGATTACCTCTCACCCCAGCAGGCCTGGGTTCAATCCCAGTCGGCGCCGCCGGGATGTTCTGAGGCATAACATCTCTGATCACGCCTTCCTTCGGATGGGAAGTAAAGCCGTTGGTCCCCGGTTCATGAGTTGATGGGTCGATAGGTAGGGTCCAGGTGTAGGAGCTGCCTTCCTGGCACGTCGGTAGCATTGGTGCTCAGCACGGAAAACAAGATCGACGGAAAAAACAAACCAAAGAAAAAAAAAACACCGGTGTGATACGATCACTAATTAGTAATAAATACGTTTCGTAGCGCATAAAAATAAAATTACTAATTAGTGATCTCGTATCACACCGGTGTTAATCCGAACTAGCTATTCGCGGGTGCGCACGTAGTGCAAACGGGGAATTACCCAACAGTGTACAAGACACGACCGCATTGTTGACGTAGGTCTACGAAATTTTTGTTCGATTTTCTAGTTTGTTGTTTCGGAATTTATTTTGGAATTAAGTGAATTTCATAACTCAACTCTTTTGTAGTAAGTTGTGGTGGCCCTGAACTGTGATTGTTTCTTTATGGCAAGGTTTCTTCGTAGATCAGACCGGAAATACGCTTGACACCACCACGTCGAACCAGACGACGGATGGCAGGCTTGGTAATACCCTTGATGTTATCACGCAGAACCTTCCGATGACGCTTGACGCCTTCTTTTCCAAGATCTTTGCCTCCCTTGCCACGACCAGTCATTGCTGCTTGATGTTTGTCGTTGAACAGGTGAATCGAAACTAAGCCAAAAGCGACTTTTTGACTTTAAATGATCTTTATTTCTTGTGTTAGTGTGGTTTACATGTATGAATTTTCAAGTGACACAGATGCGTCTTTTCAACTTTAGTACATTTGAGATTTTAATTAATATTTACAGTTCCAAGTCCTATCAGGCCTGTTTTAAGAATGACCACCTTGGTGGGATTGGTTTGTTTTAAATTTGAAAAAGAAGACTACTTATAACTACTATTCACAACTACAACTAACCTACAACTACTATATACACCTAATCTACTATATACAAATTGCTTATCAAAGCATGTTCTGATAAAATACATTTTTGTGTAAATTTAGTCTTAATTTCGTCAATTCTGTAATCTATTTTGGCAATGCCTGCCTCTTCATGTAAATTTGTTATTCTAGTGTCGAAAGGACGATCAAGTACCATCCTCAGCACTCTATTCTGAGCGACCTGAATTTTGTTCCTGTGAGTCTGTGCACATGATTCCCACACCGGAGCTGCGTAGAGGATCGCAGGTGCTATGATTTGTTTGTAGACGGCCAGTTTGTTCACCCTTGAGAGGCGGGATCTGCGGCAAATCAGCGGATACAGACACTTTACTACAGTTTTCTCAACATGCGCACGGAAGAGGAGCTTTTCATCAAACAACATCCCGAGATAGGTTACTTCGGCAGACCAATCAAACCCTTGTGCCATCCATGATTACAGTACAAGATGGAGCCGGTTTCAGTTTGGGCGATTGCCGATAGAGGAACATGATCGCTTGAGTTTTTGAAGCATTGATTTTGATTTTCCACGTGGTGGCATAATCAGCAAAGGCGTTAAGGCATCGTTGAAGTTTGTTCGTTATTTCGCGAGGCATTCTTCCTTTGACGGCTATTGTGGTATCATCTATGAACAGGAAAAACACGCAACCGTCACCGAGGGGAGGAATGTCGGAAGTATAAATTGATTGGTTTGGCCCAGCAGACTGCCTTGCGGGACTCCTGCTGGGATGGAAAACGTGTCGGAAAGACAACCATTCAACGATACCTTAAACGACATTTGCTGGAGGTAGCTATGGGTGATTTTAACCAGATGTAATGGAAAGTTGAAGTTACAAAGCTTGTATACAAGCCCATTGTGCCAGACATTATCAAACGCTTTCTCAACGTCTAACAAGGCTGCAAAGGCCTCAAAAACCAATATCAATCTGAGTAAGAAATTAACCAGTAATAGACCCCCATACGGTAGTAGAAAATACACAACTTAACAGCAGCAGTGACAATCTTGCACATTTCCAGGGTCAGTTGTTTATAAACAGTTGCTACCGCGTCGTCAGCGATGCGCGCTGGCTTAACTAGGTGCCTCGATAAAGGTCAAAGTAAACATTGGTGAGTAAGCATCCTACATAGCCGTTCCTACCGCGAGGAGCATTAATTCTTGTTAAAAAAAACAGACACCGACTTTCCAAGAGAAAAACTATCTGTCTCGCTTTATATGTACATACTGGAGAAAAACTATTGTGTAGAGTTTAAGTAACAAATTCATGTATAAGAGGTTTCGAATAATAAAGAATCGGGGCAGTTGTTCTGATGAGTTTATTATCCGAGGTTTGCTAGGTGCGGACGAGCACAGTTCCAACCTCAGGATAACTGATTCATCAAAGAGCTTTTTCCATACAGTAGAAATGGAATTGCACTGTCTTTCATTTTACGGAGAAAGAAAGACCACGCGAGTTGTTGCACTACGTTGGGCGCTTCACCACGGGAGTGAAATATGGATGCGCAACGGAGTATGGGCGCTTCAAAGGCCATGGCTGTGGACTTGGATACAGCTTTGTTACTTCGGATGTTATTCATCACCCGTACTAGCTGATGATTGGTGGAGTGCCCCTTTCTGAATCCAAACTGTTCCGGAAGGAGAATGTTATTTTCCTCGACAAACTTGAGCAAACGATTGAGAATGAGTTTCTCGAACAATTTGCTCAGCGCTGAAAGGAGGCTGATTGGTCTGTAGCTTGAAGGCAATGTTGGATCCTTACCGGGTTTGCGGATTGGTATGATTTTTGCTACTTTCCAGATACTTGGAAAGTAGTGCAGTTCCAAACATCTGTTAAAGATAGCGGTTAGAAGAGACTGCACTTTCATGCTGAGTCTCTTCAAGATCAAGTTGAATATACCGTCAAACCCGGGAGCCTTCATGTTCTTGGTGCATTTCAGCGCTGAGCAAATTTGTTGTACTGTAATCATATCCGCCGGAGGCACGACACAAGGGGAGGCATCTAGGTTTTGAACGCATTGCGCAACCTGATCTTCGAGCGGACTTTGGATAGTCGAGCCAAGCAAATGCGATGAAGCGACATGCTCGCCGATCGCATTTGCTTTCTCCTGTGGGGTGATTAGAAGCCGATCGTCATCATTTTCGACTCTGAGAGGTGGAACGGGCTTGGGATGAGTTTTCAGGACCTTGGCTACCTTCCAGAATGGTCTGGAGCGGTCGTCCAGATTCTGGACAACACGCCCGAAACTTTCATTTCGGAGTGAGTCCATTCTGGAAGCAATCTGTCTGTTCAGATCAGCCATTTCACGTTTTTTGCCCAGATCTCCAGTCCTCTGAAACTGGCGTCTACGAACATTTCTCAGGCGAATCAAAAGTTGGGTGTGGGAATCAATGGCAATAAACTTACCCCTCACAGGAACTCGTCGGACGCACGCCTCGTCAGCCACGGTTATGGCTTGGTGGAGTCCCTCCAACGCTCGGTCGATGTCCTCCACGGTGTCAAGCGGCGGGTTTTCGATGATGTGCCTGTCTACCACGCGTCCAAACTGGGCCCAGTTTACGCGATGGTAGTCCTTGCGCAGGCTTGAAGCAGGAGCCACGTTGCAGCCCAGTTCAGCCACCACCGGTTGGTGGTCGGAGCTGACTTCGTTCAAGGCTACCGGCTTGGACAAGCCGATATTTGTCAGGAACAGGTCTAGCGTCGATGGGTTGCCCGCCGGTGAGATGAATGTTGGTTCATCCGAAAACCAAACGGAATACAGCCCATGCTGTGAGTGGTCAAACAGGAGACGACCGTTCTGGTTCTGCTGGTAGTTCCGCCAGGCCTCATGGCGAGCATTCAGATCTCCTCCAACTACGAAGCGGGAACCGGTACGGGTGATGGTGGACAGGTCCTTCTTGAATTTAGTCGCTAGTCCACTGCTGGCGGCACACTATCGAGGGCAGTAGACGGCGATGAACTGGACGTATCCAGTCGACGACTCCACCTCCACACCAAGGCCCTCGGGGCAGTTGGAAGTGGCGTTTTCTTGAGCGCAGTTGCTGCAGCGTGGCTTGATGTTGCAGTTGCGGGTACCGTGTCCAAAATTGAGGCACCGCTGGCACTGCGTTACGTCACGATGGCCGCCACGGTATGGCTCCCATCGTACGATGATGGAGTAGATCGATCAGATGGCTTGCAGCGCATTGAGCGTCACCGTCCCTTTCTGGAAGTGCACCTGGAAAAGACAATCCGGGTACGTCTTCACGTTTTCGTCTCTCCTCGTCATCCGAAAGACAGCGATTGGGGCCAGCTTGTACCGGTCCTTGAGTTCTTCTTCGATCGCCTTGGGATCAACATCCGGTAGACCCCTGATGACTACCTTGAAGGGCTTTTCACCGGGGATGTCGTGCGTGAAGTATTCCGCATTGGAATCCTTCAGGAATTTGACGGCGATTTCATATTCCGCTTTCGTCCGGAGCATCACCTTAGTGCCGATCCTGCTGATCTTGTACTCAGCTGCGATGCCCAGCGATGTGAAATCGCCAATGAGCGTCTTGAGTGGCACTACCTTCACGACCAGTGGAGGAAGCTTGATTTTCACCGCACTCGGGCCGGCAGAATTCTCGGTTTCGATGGCGTCGCCGAAATCACCGATGTCGCTGGCGTTCGTCGCGGTGACATCGTCGCGTCCGCTCGTACCATCGGACTGTCCTTGGTCCTTCTTCCTCTTTTTCGTCCGCTTCACCGGGACTGGGTTGGTATTCCCAACATCGGTGGGAAGAGTAGCGAACCTATTTGAGGTAGGTACCGAGCTACCCTCACCACTGTTTTTCTTCTCCGCTTGGTCACGAAGTCTGCTCCGGGAGCGCTGTCTTCCCATCACGCGATGCGACCGACACTACTTACGACGCGACGTGCAGTGTATCTGCGAACGTTTTTAACAAACTATAGGTTAATCGAACAACTCGACAGAGCGAGAAAAGACCGAACTGTACATGAATACAAAGATAAAATTATCATTTGTACATTTTTCAAATGTTTTTTTTTTGTAGAAAATTGAAAAAAAAAAAATATTTCAGCAGATTCGTAATGTAATATCCTATCGATTGGCGTATTTGAATTATACGTTCAAAACCTAACACTATTTCACCACACATATTTTTTGATTTGCACCCCAGTATAGTTGACAAAGACGTAGTTATACGTCAAAAAAGTTCGAAGAAGTGGAAGTCTCAGCATAGGACTGTTGCGTAGTGATCGGGGTTGAACATTAATGTTCACTTGTTGCAGAATTGCTTCGCAGTCGATTCTTCCTTGCAGAATATCGGCGACGGTTAAGGCTCTGAAAACATCTCTTCGGATACGTAAAGGCTCGACATTGATCAATTGGCAGCGATTCTCGTAGCTTGGAATTCCAACGTAGATCGTACAAGAGAGCAATAGAGCGATTTCAAGCAGTAAATATCTGTGAAGTTCTTAGTAATATTGAAGACAAAGTCGATATATGGTGTGAGTATGTCAGCTTTGAGTCCAGAAAAACGCCCAAGTCTTTCACGCAATGCACCCGTTCGATAGTCGTGCCTAGTAGTTTACAGTTGAAAATAATTGGTTGTTTCTTGTTTCTATTCCAGTCAGCAATCATGTCAATCTGATTTTGGAGAGAACGGCAGTCGGCGAGTGAGTGGATGCGCAGAAAAACTTTCAGATCGTCTGCGAACGATAATCATGGCCCTGTGATAACATGGTGAACGTCGTTGAAGTAAAGGATGAATACCAATGGTCCCAGATGGCTACCCTGAGGTATACCGGACTTTGCGCAGAAGCTTGCTGAGCGACAAGTACCCAAAGTTACTGTCAGTTGGCACTCCGTGAGGTATGTACGAAACCATCTCAAAAGATTTCCACCGATCCCTAGCCTATCAAGCTTCGCGATCGCAATTTCTTGGTTCAGCTTATCTGCCGTAAGATCTGTGTAAATAACGTCCGCTTTCTTCTGAAATAGATTTTCAACTACCTGGATTTTGATATCTACACATAAAGTGAACTGTTTTGTTCTAAGAATATCGTAAAACTATGGCTGTAAATACAAAGAAGGCTTGCTGCTGTCCCACATGGAACTGTTATGCATGTTGCGTTACGTAATTTGCGAACAGACCCATACCTACCGTTCACTCAAGCGAAAATGCTACCACTGCACTATGGATGCCGTGCACGGCCAATGAGATCAACCCAAATTAGTGTACTCAGCGTTTGGGTAAATTTGCCTCATGTTTTCTTGTGGAAAGCCTCGAAAATTTGCCAGAAAATGAGGAAAATTGACGAAAAAATTACTGAGAGAAACTAATCTTTACTTTTCTCATATATGGGATTTTTTCCAGGAAAAATTTGAACTCCTGTAAAAACATGAGGCAAATTTACTCATCGCTGACTTCCTGCACTTTTTGCGATTTATGAGAAAACTGAACTCAAATTTTGGGTTGATCTCATTGGCCGTGTGGGACGTTGCCAGTCAGCGCTTAAAGTTAGTTCCCCTAGCGCTTTCCTCCCAGCCGACGGGAAGCGGAAAATTGCTGCAAGCATCTTGCCGAGTTTAACTTTTCCATTTGATCGTTTCAAGCTGCCGTCGGTCGATGCTGCAGAGCATACCCAAAGGCGAAAGGCAGGAAAATGCAGCAACAGTGCTTGTCTGCCAGTTGGAAGCTTTCCAAAGCAAATAGGTAAAACGGTTGCGCTCATCTCAAGGTAGGTAGGTATAGACGAACTGAGGAGGGGTCTACCCGAGCAAAGTCGGTCAGCAAAATGAAAACAAAGCGATATTGAAGTTTGCAGTTGCTATCATAATGAAAAATCATTTTGATTTCAATTGTCGTGAAATAAGTCTGATATCATATTGTGCTTTCATTATGCAGTCAAGACTTTTTGAATGAAAGCAATTTAACTTGAAGTTCTGCTATTAACGTCATGTTTAAAATTTAATTTAAGTTCATCTGTCGTTGAACTAACGATTGTTGTTTATTTGCTTTGTTTAACACATTTTAAGTCATTCGTGACTCGGGGTGACATATGAGCTCAAGTCTTTTAGCGTGAGAAGCATGCATGCTCATTAGAGTGATGCAAAATTTGAAATTTTCGCTCCACAATACTTAAACAATTCCAAATCGGATCCTGACTAACCTCTCAAAATTTTAACCCATTTGGTGAGAAACTGAGATCGCACAAACCATTTGAAGTTTGTATGGGAATTACTATGGTTAAACCAAGATTTTTGTTCATGTCTTTCTAATAATTCACCATATCGGTCTGCTTCAAAAATTTTCAACTGTACTTGTAGAAAATTTTCCCAGCTACAACTTTGCTAAAGAACATTTTTTGATTAAATGCAAGGATAGAAAGTTATCAATGGTTCAATGCGCTGATGTCTTATGATCATGCTCAATCAACTGCTCAGCAGGCAACATTGGTGTTTCTGGGGCGTTGAATAGGACACAAAAATCATGGCTACTATGTCACACTGCAAAATACAGTGTTGTCTACAGAGCAGCTGCTTGATCATGTCATAAGATTACCAATCTCTTAAATAATTAATAACTTTTTCCTGTCACGTTTTACATAGAAACAATCTTCAGCAAAGTTGTAGCTGAAAAAATTTTCTATAAGAATAGTCATCGAACTGTTTCGCAACTCAATATGGAAAAAGACTAAAAGGCAATGAACAAAAAGTTGAGATTTCCCATAGTAATTTACATGCAAACTTCAAATGGCTTGTGCGAAGTCTGTTTCTAACCAAATGAGTTGTAACTTTGGGAGGCTAATCAGGACCCAATTTGAAACCATTTAAGCACTGTGGAGCGAAAAAGTCAAATTTTGCATCAGTCTAATGCTCATTATGAATGCAGAATCAGTAATCAAATTGATTTCATTGAAAGCAGAACTAGTTTTCCGTTTTATTCAACAGTGTAAAAGTTTGCCCTCATTTTTGCTATAATAACCGTTAAGTCAACCAAACTGAGATCAACTGGTGTATTCAAAAGAAGTTACATCAAAACAGCAAATTTTAATTTCAATTTGATCTCCAGCTTTGCTCGGGAAGTGCTCGTTTCGAGTTACCTCATTTGTAATTAATGTTAATTATTTCCTTCTTTTGTTCTTTTTCCGCCCACTGACTGACTAAGAAGCGATACGGCCTTCCGGGTAAGAGGATACAAGTTGTTTCACTCGTTTTTCCCTGCTGATCTTGATAATGATTCCAAATTGTCTGCATGCAGTTGGTAGCTAGCGGAAAGAATGGAAGCACTTTTTTATTTTAAATAGACTTCTTGCATCTCAAGTGAAATCCGGGAAACTTATCTCTGAGAGAATGATCTATTTATGCACTCTACGTGTTCTTGACTGAAAAAAAGTGGCATAACAAGAATGATGCCCCATTTGCCAGCGGATGGCTTTCTCAATATTTCTCTGAAGCAAAAAACTTCACCTTCAAAACAGATTCATTCCGCAAATCATATTTATTTATTCTCGCTGCTATCGAACATACTCCGTCATTGCAGCTTCCACCTTCCATTCCGTTTCACAGAAACTCTGTGTTGTTTTTCTCTGCTCAATAAATGCACACTGGTTTGAACTTTTCTTTATCATGTTTTTTTTTTATTTCTATTTTGTTGCTCTTGCTGATTTGAAACAAGTAGGACTTCCAGCATCATCGATTCTTCGATTTGTTCGCTCTTTTGTTTATACTTTCTACATCAACGCGAAACTGCAGTTCTTTTTCTTTATGTTTGGTTGTTTGTTTGTTGATCGATGTGTTTTTTTTTTCTATGCTGTTTCGGAAGGTGGGAGGGGTTGGGAAACCAATAACCGTGGCTGGTGAAGTTTCAAGTTCTTTTGATTTACCTTAACAATCTCAATTTGATTCCTATGCTTTGATAAATCTCGTCCGTTTGGTTGAACAATTTCTACTATGTATAGCTCCTGTTTTGGGATGTTTTAACAATATTTTATTTTTTCATCTGTTGGCCGTTTAACTACTCGGTTCGATAATCGATTTTTTGGGGTTAATCTTCAACGGTTTAATTTACATATTAAATTGATTTTTTCCCATCATGTTACCGCTAGCTTACGGTATCAACATCGTGTACAATAATTGAAAAGCGAATGCCTCAGTTTTAATGTTTCTTCTTACTGTATGCAAACATTCAAAACGTACAACAGTAGTCTCTTAATAAAATGTGCCTAGATCCTAATACATTGTTCTCAGTTCGTAATAGTATTTAGTTACAGTTAACAGGTTAAAATCTTTAAAATGTATACAAATAGAACTCTGATGCTTCTTCTGTCTTAGGTAACTTTCTTAGATGCTAATATCTTCAGTCAAACCAGCTTTATCTACGATAAGCGATTTGGTTTGTCAGTTTTTTTTTCTTTCGCCTTGTCAACTTTTCAGAAAAAGTTTTAAGACTTGCTGGCTACCAGCGTCCTAAGTTTGGTCTGCAGCTATCTTGGTAAGAAAAATACTAATATACTAGAACAAGTGTTATTCCTTATCAGCACCTTTGATTTAAAGCATAATACTGTTAAAAACAATCATTGGCTGGTCATTAAACGAAAAATAAATGCTAGTTCTGAATCATTGCGCAAACATTTATAGCCCTCTATAATCATATAATCTTTTAACCATTGACAAGCAGCATTTTGTTGCGTCATCACATTCATGAACAGGACATTTTTATCTTAACACTAAAAAAAACCCATGTAACTAATTCGTGAAGTTGTCGAGTTTCCATAAGAAAAGCTCATATATTTCTCAGACAACAAGTTGCTCAAATAGTTGTTCATAATTGGTGAAAGCCCACTATCGTGGAGTTTATCCGAAAGGACATCGATACAAACAGAATCAAAAGCCCCCTTAATATCCAAGAAAACTGAACCCATTTGCTGTTTTTGCGCATAGGCCAGTTGAATTTCAGTTGAAAGCAACGCAAGACAGTCGCTCGTTCCCTTGCCTCTCCGAAATCCAAATTGCGTATCTGAAAGTAAGCCATTCGACTCGACCCATTTGTCTAGACGAAAAAGAATCATTTTCTCCAACAATTTCCGTATACAGGACAGCATCGCGATGGGACGGTACGAGTTATAATCCGACGCGGTTTTACCGGGTTTTCGAATGGCGATAACTCTTACTTGCCTCCAATCATCCGGAACAATGTTGTGCTCCAGAAATTGATTGAATAAGTTCAACAAGCGTCTCTTCGCGACGTCTGGGAGATTTTTGAGCAAGTTAAACTTGATTCTATCCATTCCTGGAGCTGAGTTGTTACATGAGAAGAGCGCAAGTGAGAATTCCACCATCGAAAACGGAGAATCTATTTCGTTACTACCCGACGGACTATCACGAACGTTGGTTTGAACCGACACCGAATCCGGGCATATTTTCCGCGCGAAGTTGAATATCCAACTGTCTGAGTACTCCTTGTCTTCGTTGACCGGTGATGACGCGTTTCGCATTCTCCTGCCGACATTCCAGAGTGTTCTCATGGAAGTCTCTCGCGACAAACCATCGACGAACCGACGCCAGTAACCGCGTTTCTTGGCTTTAATCAAGCCCTTGAAAGTTTTCTCAAGGTCGGTGTACCGCTCGAAATCCCCGACCTTACCGTGTTTGCGGAAGCGTTTAAACGCGGCGGACTTCTCGCTGTTCGCGTTGGTGCAATCCTTATCCCACCACGGAGTGAGAGGTCGTTTGCGAATGGAAACACCCGGAACGCGTTTCGTCTGTGCTTGAAGAGCGCAGTCAACGATAAGTCGCGATAAGAAGGAGTACTCATCCAGCGGAGGGAGTATCTCAACCGATTCAATACCACCGAGAACCGTGGCCGCAAATTTTTTCCAGTCGATGTTTTTCGTGAGGTCGTATGCGATGTCAACCGAGCGAGTGGAAGATGAACCATTGGTAATAGAAATTTTGATTGGCAAATGATCACTACCGTAGGGATCTTGGATTACTTTCCACGAGCAATCCAACGATAGTGAACTCGAACAAAGTGAGAGGTCTAATCTGCTTACTCTTGCTGGAGGTTTGGCTACTCGTGTTGCTTCCCCGGTGTTCAGAATTGTCATTTTGAAGATGTCGCACATGTCGTATATCAAGGTTGAGCGGTTGTCGTCGTACAGTTCCCCCCAGCCTGTACCGTGAGAGTTAAAATCTCCTAAGATCAACCGAGGCTCAGATAAAACTGAGCAGATATCTGAGAGACCTTGGCGAGAAATCGCAGTTCTCGGAGGAAAATATACTGAGGCAATACTGAGGCTTTTACCCCGAATATTTACCTGACACGCGACAACTTCAATGCCTGTCACGGAAGGCAGATCGATTCTATAAAAGTAGAAGGGTCTGTGCCTAGGGACACGAACGGAAGCTTGACGTAGGACCACTAGTGAACGGAATAAATGTGATATTATCTCAACTCTTTCCGTTTTTGAATTGTAGGCGTACCAAATTTGTAGTAATTATTTTCAAAGAGAAAGTTGATTAAGAGAATCAATCAAAATCACTTTCACTGCTTCCAAGTTTGGTTACAAGATTACAACTCTGGTGAGCATTTTGTGTGGTCGTTGGGGGCTTGTGGTTCTGAATATGGACAAACAAGCACAGATTAATTCTATTCCAACTCTTTACTGGTGTAAGCTTGATGGCCCTGAAAAGGGCCGTTTTATTGAAGAGGACATCCATGGTCACTTACGCTTGGCGTGTTTAGTGTAGGTGACAGCATAACGGACCTCATTTTGCAGGAACACCTTCAGCACACCTCGTAGATCAGATCGGAGATACGTTTGATACCACCACGGCGAGCCAGACGACCGATGGCGGTTATCTCGAAGAACTTTGCGATGACGCTTGGCGCCTCCTTTACCAGACCTTTTCCTCCTTTGCCACGACCAGTCAATTGTTACTTGATAGGTGTGAAGGAGTGGACTAGCCACCACCTTCCTATTGATGCTATTGCTGTTCACCACGCCGTCCGAAGCGAAAATGAGCTAATGCCATACAGCAGCGCTGTTTTATATCTTTTCAGGTTAAAGCAAAATGATGTGCAACCAAGTGGTATAAAAGCTACAAAGACTCCTCCCATTATGAGTAGTTTGCTATCAAGTAGCGACACTGGCTCTTTTGCTTTTGCGTACACGACGATTGAAAACGGCCCAAATTTGAGTTTAGTTCACTCTTAATCGCCAAAAGTGCAGGAACTCAGTGATGAGTAAATTTGTCTCATGGTTTTCTGTGGATCACCTAAAAAATCTGCCAGAAAATGAAGAAATTGACGAAAATTTTATTCTGTCTCGGAGTAGTACAAATAGACTGAGTGAATCCAATCTTTACTTTTCTCCAATTCGGGAATTTTTCCCTGGAAAATCCTGGAAAAACCTGGGAAAACATGAGGCAAATTTACTCATCGCTGAGTTCCTGCACTTTATTTCTTATTTCTGAGATAACTAAACTCAAATTTGGGTCGATCTCATTCGCCGTGATATCACCTTGAAAGATATCGGCGCCGGTGGTGAGCGTGATTACCTCTCACCCCAGCAGGCCTGGGTCCAATCTCAGTCGGCGCCACCGGCATGTTCTGAGGCATAACATCTCTGATCACGCCTTCCTTTGGGAAGTAAAGCCGTTGGTCCCCGGTTGAGTTGATGGGTCGATTTGTAGGGTCCAGGTGTGGGTTGATCAACATAATTTGTACCCCTGCTTCCAGTTTGATTACATGAGCATTTTGTGTGGTCGTTGGTTCTGAATATGGGCAAAAAGGCAGATGAATTCTATTCCTACTCTTTACTGTAATAAGCTTGGTGGCCCTGAAAAGAGCCGTTTTGTTGCCAAAGTTGGTGATGATTTAACCTCCGAAACCAAACAGAGTGCGTCTCTGTCACTTCAAAACGTATGTGACATCCATGGCCGCTTACGCTTGGCGTGTTTAGTGTAGGTGACAGCATCACGGATCTCATTTTTCAGGAACACCTTCAGCACGCCTCGTAAATCAGACCGGAGATACTTCAGACACCGCCACGGCGAGCCAGACGACGGATGGTAGTTATCTCGAAGAATTTGCGTTTGGTTCTGAATATGGCGATGAGTGTGCAAAATATTACGCAATTCCATCCACCCTATTCGCACGCGCCCGAGGATCGGAGGTGAATGCCACTTCGACTTGTTTCGTCTACTTACTACTCTCTGACGACTGTGCTGGGGAAGCAGCATATGCATGTAGGTAATTGGTGGATTTGTTAGTTAATTTGACGCTTTTGGACAATGCTGGACATTTACCAGTTTTTCAATAGTTTCTTGTTGAAAATCAACATTCGAAATGCATTGTTATCGATGCGTAGCCATATTTCTGATCGATTTATGATAAAATTATTGAAATTGGACCAGGGGCAGCTGAGTTATTAACGTTCAAAATCTTTCTTAATTTGTTACATGTTCCATTTTCGTTTTTCACAAAGTGTACCCCCATATAGAAATCAAAGACGTAGTCCTACGTCAAAAGGAATGCAGCTTATTAATCCCTAGAAGCACCCCTCCATACGAATCTGCTCGATCAAGGCGAATAATGTTAAAATCGTGGAAAGGGAGATCGGTGTCTGAAGAAAGCCATGTTTCACAAAGAGCAAATGCGTCACAAAGTGAGTTGTGAACTAAAAATTTGAATGCGTCAAGTTTCGGTATAAGACTTCTACAGTTCCACTGAAGAAGAGAGATCATATCTCCGACCTCATTCGGAAAATTATCCATCAAAGGATATGATCGACGCAAGGAAGGACCACCTAGAAGCTAGTTGCTTCAAAAGAGTTTTCACAAATGGAAGCACTAAATTAATAATGTTCCTAGTTGAGTCAGAGACGTTGAATATATTGAAGATGCTCTCCACAATTCCAGAAAACGTGAACATGGCATCATGTTCTTGCTGGTTATTCAGCTGTTTTTCTGGCTGAAAAACTGGGATATCTGGGGTTTTAGATGATCCCGGAAGTGGCGGAAAGTCTTTGTTAAAATTACAAACTTTAAATCCCGGTGGTGGGGGTTTTGCTACATTTCCGCTACCTCTTAAATTTGTCAAGGTAGGTTGAGAGTCCGTACGAGAGGCCTTACGAGGTTTTTGGGTGACGTTTGTTTTGGACCGCTTCCTCGTGTTGCCGTTAAAGACAAAAGGACTACTCTCACCAACCTCTGAGTCAGAGCCCTGATCATCATCTGGCAGGAGGTGGAATGTGTTGTTGCTTTTTGGGGTGGTTTGGGAAGATGAAGCGGTCGTTTTTAAAATTTCTGGTAACGAGCGCTTAGAGCGAGCTTGCAAGGACCGCTTTAGTTTTTCTCCCTGCTGTTTGTACTTCGGGCAATCACTCAGAGCATGCGGAGCATCCTTACAGTAAACGCATTTTGGTGTAGCATGACAAGGACCCTCCGTATGCTCCTCCCCACATTGATCGCACCGCGGTTTGTTGGAACAAAAGTCCGCGGTGTGACCTAGTTGTTTGCATTTCAAGCAATTCATTACCCTCGGTACAAACAAGCGTACAGGTAGTCGAACCTTCCCAATTGTGACGTAGTCAGGTAATGCCGATCCTGAAAAGGTCACACGAAACGAATCTGAGAGGGTATACTTTTTGTTTGTGCCTATGTGCGACACTGACTGCAGTTGAATGCAGTCCAGTATCTTGACTTTCGGGAGGGCACGGTTTTTGAAAATGCCGAAAGATTCGACTTGCAGGAAATCCTCACAAGTCAGACTCGATTCGGTGACCACTCCTTCAATTTCTACGTCACAACTGGGGACGTAGACTCGATATTCGATCGAAAAAAGCTCACAGGCAACAATCCGGTTTGCCTGTTTCAGGTCATCAACGGTAACGCGCAGTTTGTTTGACGTTACCTTAAAGATATCGGTTACGGCCGAAAAATGTTTTGTCAGATCCTTCGAAATCCGAGAAATATTCAAAGGTTTTTGTTTGGGCCGGAAGAAAACAACCCACGGACCTTTCGAGTCATCAGGGTAAGCCTTGTGGCGGGGGGTCGCTGATATTTTCGGGGGAAGGAGTGGAGTAGGGGGCACATAAGGACGAGGCGGCGATGGTGGACAAGGCGGTGATGGAGGAGAAGGGGGCTGTGGTAGAGATTTCACTTTTGGATAGGCTCCAGTGTTCTTGCTGGTGGTTTGATCAAGGTGCTCTTCGAGGGTATCCATTTCCTCAGAGCTATCAAGCTTTTCAAATGAGGGAGACTTTATTGACTCATCATCAGAGATGTCAAGCGACAGACCCCCGCCTTTATTTGTATCATCCATTGCGGTGACTTAAGATACCACCGCAACGGAATTGGTTGCAATCTTAATTATTAAATGTTTATATTTTCCACAAATTTCAAATATATGGATTGAAATTGGAAAGGAAACAACAAGAAAAGGAAGTCAACACTGTGAGTGAATTGCTCAGTGTTAAAAAAAAAATAAAAATAAAATAAAATATGTGCAAAAAAAAACCAAATAAGATAATGAATAATAATAAAAATAATAATTTGTAAGAAAGGAAATTCAACGCTGCTTTTACAAAAGTTGATACAAAAGTTGATAGGCACTTTTCAAATGTTAAGCGAGATTTTCAGATGCAGATATAAACCCAGTTGGTATGATGAACTATTAAGTAATTACCTAGGGGTTGACAGATTTTGGTAATGAGCAGTGCTGTGTTCCTAAAATTTGAGCTAAGTAGTCGCACCCAATATTGATCAGCGCCCTTAAAATATAAATATATATAAGTTAACCCTCCGTTAAGGGCTGTTCATAAACTACGTAGACAGTTTTTTGTGATTATTGACCCCCCTCCCCCTGCGTAGACAATTGTCCATACAAAAATTTTAAAATTTGTATGGGCCATGGGTAATTTTCAACACCCCCCCCCCCCTAAACTGTCTACGTAGTTTATGAACAGCCCCTTACTCGCGCCAACTTTTGTTACACGAGTACTTGCGCGTTGTACTTTGTACAACAATGTAAGTTTTACATTGACATTTGGCAGCCGAGCTACCAATCGATATGAAACCAACGGGTTTTCCTTAAAAAACTTGTTTTTAACTAAACAAGTTAAACTTTTATCACAGTTAACCCCCAAAAAATGCGGATAATAGAGAAAATGTGAATGGAAACCGCGTAAACGGTGTCCGTACTACGAGGGATTTGACTCAATTGATTACAACATGGAAAATTTCGAGATCCTGACCAGATAGAAAGTTACTGTCTTAGGCAAAGTTGTTTAAGAGATCATAACCTTTTTGCTGGTGGAGAGTAGTTCAAAATTTTCTCAATACTCGGCGCTAGTATACACGTGAAATTCTCATATAAAATATCTCGAGATTCTGACCAGATAGAAAGTTACTGTCTCCGGCAAAGTTGTTCAGAAGGTCAAGGCCTTTTCGTTGGTGGACAGTAGTAGTTCAGAGTTTTCTCACTTCGAGGCGCTAGTATAATGTTAAATTCTCGCACATATAAAATAACTCTAGATCCTTATCAGATAAAAAACTACTGTCTTCGGCAAAGTTTTTCAGAAAGTCAAGATCTTTTCATTAGTGGACTAGTTTAGAAAATTCTCACTACGTGGCACTGGTATCTACGTGCAATTTTCGCATATACAATAGCTCGAGATCCTGAGCAGATAGAAAGTTACTGTCTTTTGCAAACTTGTTCCGGGGGTCAAGTATTGTTGGCTGGTGGGCAGTAGCCCAGAATTTTATCACCACGTGGCGCTTGTAAACGTGTACAATTCTCGCCTATGCTATAGCTCGAGATTCTGAACAGGTAGAAAATTACTGTCTTCGATAAAGTTGTTCTTGAGGTCAATGCCTATTGCTTGGTGCACAATAGTTCAGTAGTTTTACACTACGTGGCGTTAGTATACACATGAAATTCTCGCATATAAAATATCTCGAGATTCTGATCAGATAGATTTCGCTAGTGGACAGTAATTCAAAATTTTCTCACTACGTAGCGCTAGAATACACGTGAAATTCTCGCATGTGGTTTGTTTCGAGATCCTGACCAGATAGAAAGTTACTGTCTTCGGCAAAGTTGTTCAGGAGGTCAAAGCCTATTGCTGGGTTTACAATAGTTGAGAATTTCCTAAGCGGCACGTGAAATTTTCACATATAAAATATCACGAGATCCTGACCAAATTGAATATTACTGTCTTCGGCAAAGTTGTTCTGGGAGCCAAGGCCTTTTGGTTGGTGGACAGAAATTCATTTTTTTTTCACATCATTGCGCTTGTATACACGTGCAATTCTCGTATTAGATATATTTTGAGAATTGCTAAACTGTCATCGGCAAAGTTGTCCAGGAGATCAAAACTTTTTCGTTGGTCGAAAGTACATAATTTTCTCACTACGCGGCGCTAGGAAATACGTGAAATCTTTGCACATATAATATCTCGAGATCCTGAAGAGCTAGAATTTTACTGTATTTGGCAAAGCTGTTAAGGTGATAAAGATTTTTTGACTGATGAACAGCAGTTCAGAAATTTCTCCAAACTTGGCGGGAGATTCTCGCATATCAAATATCATAAAATAAAAATATAATTTACATCAGCCTAAGTGGGATAAGACAAATATATTCTGGATTTCTTTGACTGGTGAACATTTTCATGCAGATTTGTGAATACATAAATTGGAGTGAGTCGTTCCACTTGTTTACCTCTGATAAATTCGTGGCAATACGTATCTCAGATGGAAAACATTATCTTAAAAGATCAATATCACTGAAACTTCCACCAAATTAATGTTTAGAGTCTCCCTTTCATTTTAGGCTAATTTCAAAATTTCTTATCGGAGGTCTAGAACAAAAAAATCCCTATAGAGTGAGGCACTTTTGCTCAGTTGAATGGAGAAATTTAGAAAACCGTACACTCCTGATTATAAGTTTAAGGACACGCCCTAATAATATCAAATTATGTATACCAAAGGTTCACCCAAAGTTACACTATTTTTCAAAATTTACTTCAAAATTTATTTAGAATCATGATTAATTTTCTCAGAATTAACTTGAAAAAAAAACTATTTGAAATAAAAAGAAGTAGTAGAACCCTTATGTTATACCATTCATACCATTCAAATAACCTAAGGAGATCAAAAATTGGACGTAAAATGAGAGAGCTTTGAACTAAACACATTTGCATGTTCACCATCCGGAAGAACTTTGCCGCATATACAACTTTGACGATGACAGTTAGCGCCGCATACCAAAAATATTCTGAACTATTTACTGTTCACCAGCAAAAAGCTTTGATATCCTAAACAACTTTGCCGAAGACAGTAATTTTCTAGCTGTTCGGGATCCCGAGCTGTAGCATACATGAGAATTTCACGTGTATACTAGCGCAGCGCAGTGAGAAAATTCTGAACTACTGTTCACCAGCCAAAAGACCTTAACCTCCTGAACAACTTTGCCCAAAACAGTATCTTTCTATTTGGTCAGGATCTCGAGATATTTTATACGTGAAAATATCCCATGTAGGGTTACGGTATGTAATGTGGGTCTAGTCCTTTCATTCGGCCTATCACGCAAATAAATAATTAATTAAGGAATATTACACAAAAAATAAGGAAAATATTGATCACTGATGGTTGATAAATGTGTACCACACACAAATCAATTTATATCACAACATTTCAATACATTTTCAGCTCTCGTAAGTAATAAAACTGGTTGAGAATATCACTATGTTCGGAGTTTTTAGCCGCCATGACTTATAAGGTTAAGATGGGAAGGTTGACTGACGATCATCAAATGGCCTGATTATGGCATTTATTGATTGGAATTACCTGATAATACACACTAGACGTAAAACTTACAGTTGCTGTTTGAATATTTTATGTTTATTTTAATTGTTTAACAACGTTTTCACAAGTAAAACATGGACCCAACTTTAGGGACACATTTCTTTTCTATGTTCCTAACTATGGCCCATGAAATTCATTTGACAGCATATAGCAATAAGAGTAACGTCAACAATGTTGTTTTGCATTTGGATGATAAGGAACGAACAGGAAGGGAGATTTTTTCTGCCAAACCTGTATAATGAACATCACAATGTTCTGATTTAGATATTCTGCGGTCAAAAGACGATAAGCGAAATTTTTAATTTTTAATTTTTAAATTGAGTGATTTAATGTAGTTTTCGTAAAATTTTCTCTAAGAAATGTTTTGAGGAATGAAGAGCATTAAGTTAACAGTGATAGTGATAAAAAAAAAAATACATCAGAAAACGTTACCAAGAGCGTTTTTTTGAGGATCAAACAAGATAGGACGAAGTTGCATCCATAAATAGACCCAATTTGGGGACAATAGACCCATATTACATACATTTCCCTCGTGAGTTATTGTCTTAAAAAAAGTAAGTTTTTCAACTTTTCGTGGTTTCTGATAGCAAACGACATGATAAGCATATCTAAGCATACCATTTAGCAGTAGAATATCGTTTGCAGGTAAATTCATTGATGAGTTATGATTAAAAACGTAATCTATGGCTGCATATTAGACCGAGGTTAGGGACGTATACCCTATACTAGCGCCGCGTAGTGAAAAAATTCTGAAACACTGTGCACCAAAAATAGGCTTTAACCTCCAGAACAACTTTGATCAAGACAGTAACTTTCTATCTGGTCAGGATCTCGAGATATATCACAGGCGAGAATTTCACATTTCACTAGCGCTACGTAGTGAGAAAATTCTGCACTACTGTCCGCCAGCGACAAGGCAATGATCTCCTGAACAACTTTATCGGAAACAGTATGTTTCTATCTGGTCAAGAACTTGAGATATTTTATATGCGAGAATTTCACATGTATACAAGCACCATGGAGTGAGAAAATTCTGAACTACTGTCCACCAGCCAAAAGACCTTGACCTCCTGAACAACTTTGTCGCAGACAGTAACTTTCTATAAAACAGCAAAAAAGAGTTATCTTCCATTTAATTCCACATAATTAGTTTTGGTATTCATGACAGATACGTATTTCGACTACAATGTGCAGTCAGAGACTGATAAATTGCAGAAGCAGATTCGTCACCAAATTTTTTGAGCCACTCCGTCTGTCACTTCGTTTGTGCTAGAAGGTCCCGAAAAAACGTGGTCAAATTTTTGGCTCAGCTCTGGTACTCTCTTTGGTCCCAAGCTAATCGATGTACCCCTCGAAACATAGGAAAATCCACGAACCCCTCATTTTATCTGTCAAGTTTTCATAGCTAATCAAAACAAACATTGCGTAGTACTAGAATTTCGACAAGAATGGGATACGTTAATCGATTTGCTTAGGACCAATAGGCTAGTCAAGTAGTGAGCCAATTTAAAATCGTTAGTTTTCACCGGTGGTTATATGTGGTCAGAACCTCACCACTTTTCGTAATGCGGTCTATCCTGGTTTTTTTTTTAAATTGCACCCCCAATATGCTGCCAAAAGACGTAATCCTACGTCAAAATACCAACTGTTGAAACATAAACATTGTTCTCTGATGGATAATAGCACGTGCATGCCTTGTTCAGACTGGAGAGTTATAACATGTTATAACTGTTGTCAAATAATTGCAACACAGAAACCACCATCAAGATAGCGCAATAACATGTTAGTCTGAACCTGAGTACTGCGGAGTAAATCGATTTCATTTTGCAAGCCAATGGAAAACTGCTTGAAAATTTGTTTAAGTTTAAAATTGTTTTGTTCTTTCT
Organism: Ochlerotatus camptorhynchus; assembly: GCF_037179485.1. Lineage (NCBI taxonomy): Eukaryota > Metazoa > Arthropoda > Insecta > Diptera > Culicidae > Ochlerotatus > Ochlerotatus camptorhynchus. The sequence goes on from NW_027040640.1 coordinate 368,436, forward strand.
CAGTTGATTCCCGCCAAAAGCTCTGAGCCAGGAGTGCTCGAGCCCCCATGACTCTATCAACGTTTGTTTACAAACATGTTTCGCCAAAGTATGTTTTACTGCAATCGAAAACTCAGCTGAGTCATAAAAACTATGCTTGTTTTTATGCTTTCATCATTGAGCCTGTTGGTTTTTGTCTTTGAGCTTACAATTAAGAATGTGTTATGAAAACGTTTGAATCATTTTTATGAGATTGCAATGCTTGACGAGAGGTAAGAACAGTAACTGAGTTTGTTGCTTCTGAATGTTTGGCTCCCGTTTGACAGTTCTGACTGGCTCCCAAGTGACAAGCACATTGAGTGAGTCCGCAGTACCCAGGTCTGAACGTACCAGTCTGTACAGCGTTTAAAAAGGCTATGAAATATAGTATTGTCCTCTTGTTGTAGTCGGAGAGTCAAACCGATAACTTGGTCTCTCAGAATATTTTTTTTAATAGTGCAAGAAAAAAAAAATAAAAGCACAAGTAAGAGAGGAAGAACGCACCGGCCGAGATCATGTTTGGAAGACCATTCAGAGGGTTGCTGCCAAATTTACGTACTGATCAGCAGCAAGTAGACGATGATGAGTTGCGTGTTCGTGACCAAATAGCGAAATTCAATCGCAATGTTCAGAAAGACAATCGACAATCGATGCTGATAATTGCAGTGGACACGGTTTGATATGATAACAATGATAAATCTTTGAATACATTACGTTTTGTAGTAACATGATAATACTCTATAAAATAGATTAAATCAGTAATCACCAGCGAGATCGCTCAGTCAAGTGGATTCAATAAAAAATTTAAATAAATAACCGGAACTTTTGTCACTTTGCTGAATCCAATAACGCACAACCCTATCGACGCAGAACGTTCAACGGCTGCCATAACACGATTAAAACGATAGGGTTAACTACCCCATTTCCGGCCTATTGAGTATAACCCGCACTTAGTCTTTCTGAAGCTAGCGTAGTTAAGCACAGTTTAACACCAAACGGAATGTTATTATCACTGATGGCTTCCAAATTTATTTACCTTTCCGAATGTACCGTAAGATTTGACAAAGAGAAACCAATCGTTGAGATATTGTCAAAAGTCTAACACTGCTTCTTGACGCCAAACTCGACTTACGGATTCTAAACTCGGCCTAATGCAATGAAACGCCAATGAATTCCCTTCGGCCTTTCGGATGAAGATAAAAATTGATTCGGTCGGAGCGCTTCTTTTGTTTTTGGAAATAATGGGTGCAAACCATCATATCACGCGTTCTCATCGACTACGTTCCGTAGCTTATTAACTAAAGTATCGTACCAAACGCATAATTGACTTGTTAACTGTGAAATCATGGATTTATTTGAAGTTTTCTGCTCGATAGGCCCAAAATGGGCGATTAGGCCGAAGTAGTTCTCTACCCTACAAAGCGAAGAACTTCTAAGATCTTATCGATCGCGAGAAGAATAAAATACGTTTCATAATGGGCGTAAAAAGAATGTTTTTTGAAAGGACGTGTGAAGGAGACAATAAGTATATAAGTACAGTCAAGATTCCTATAGTACGGATTCGTTCTTGCCGGATTCCTATACTACGGTTGCCAGTGGATTCATATAGCACGGTCGATTCGGCATTAACGAATACATGTAGCATATGGATTTTGAGCTGATTGGGACCAAACACGGCAAATTGAAGAGATAACTTCCTGATGTCTTTGGAGAAGTTGTTAAGCAGATAGTTGTTCACCTTTACGGAACAGTCAGTTTGCGGTAAGTCACAAGGCTGGTCCTGTGGAAGATCCAAAAAATCCGTGAAAGTGGTCATTTTATGAAACTGATCCTAAAGCTTCGTGGTTTTTTTTTTTTTTCTAAACCACTCAAAGACGTCTTATCAGAATTAATTTGGAGTTGTGACTAGAATATGGACTCTGGGAAATACGGGATGGCCCACCGGAAGATCCGAAACATTCTTAAAAGTGGTAAATTCATGAAACTGATTCACGGAGCTCTAGGATCAGATTCATGAATTGACCACTTTTACGGATGTTCCGGATCTTCCGGTGGACCATCACATGGTCTCCAGTGTTCATATTCCAGTCACAACTTCGAATTCATTCTGGTAAGATGTCTAGGAATGATTTAGATAAATCTTCTGAGCTCTAGGATCAGATTCATGAATTAACCACTTTTACCGATGTTCCCGATCTTCCCGTCGACCATCCCGTGGTCCTCTGGGTCAAAACTTCGAATTCATTCTGATAAGACGTCTATGAGCGGTTTCGAAAAAAAAAAACATGAAGCTCAGAATCAGTTTCATGAAATGATCACTTTCACGGATGTTCCAGATCATCGGGTCATCACTTTTACGGATATTCCGGATCTTCTGGAGGACCAGACCGTGGTCTCCAGTGTCCATATTCCAGTCACAACTTCGAATTCATTCAGCTGTTCGATATAAATTCGCGCAGTTTTTATGACTTTTGTTGATTGTTCACTCGGTTCATTTAAGATCTGTGCACGTGGTTGTAAAATTTATCATTGTTGGGTGGTTTGTTTACCCATCAATATGGGTACTTTTTGAATTGGGGTGATGTCTATTGATCGAAAATTGATATGCGACGCCATTTTTAAATCCAAGATAACGGCTTCCAGTTTAAGAAAAAGTCAAATACTTATCAATAAAGGTATTTTTGGAATCGGGATAATGTCTAGAGAATAAAAATCGATATCCAACGCCATTTTAAAATCGAAGATGGCGGCTTCCGATTTAGGAAAAACTGGAAATACAGTCAAATACTCATCAAAATTGGTATTTTTGAAATCGGTATGAAGTCTACAGATCGAAAACTGATATGCGACGCCAATTCGAAATCCAAGATAGCGGCTTCCGATTTCAGAACAAGTGGGAAATATTGTCAAATACCCATCAAAATAGGTATTTTTGGAATCGCGCTAACGTTTAGAGGCCGGTAATCGATATCCGACGCCATTTTGAAATCCAATATGACGGCTTCCTATTTCAGAAAAAATTGGAAATGCTGATGCTGTCCCATCAATATGGGTATTTTTGGAATCAGGGTGACGTCTGGTGATTGGAAATCAATACCCGACGCCATTTTGTAATCCAAACGGCGGCTTCCGATTTGCGGAAAAGTGTAAAATACCCTAAAATATGAGTATTTTCAGGATGGGGTTGAGTCGTAGATGCCAAAAATTGATGTCACGCCGTCTTTATACCCAAGATGGCGGCTTTGGTTCAGAAAAACTTGTGAAATACTGTCAAATACCGATCAATGTGGGTTTTTTGGGATCGGGCTGACATCTAGAAGCCAGAAATCGATGTGCGACGCCATCTTGAAATTCAAGTTGGTAGCTTCTAATTTAAGAAGAAGTGTTAAATAGCCAATACAATACAATTTTCAGCAACTACGCGTGGTCCTTGTTCCGAAAATACTCAGTTCTTAGGGAATTTGACACTTTTTGTGAAACCCGATGGCCGCCATATTGGATTCCAAATTGGCATCGAATATCGATTTTCGGCATCTACACGTTGTCCCAGGGGGAACGACCCTTCAGGATTATTCAATTTTTACCCAAACCATCCTATCCATCCTATCTATTCTTTCTATTCCCAACTTATCCCTTCTGCATGCACACAAATTGTCTAGCAAGCCGTGCAGTTTCTCGATGTTTTCAGGTCGACCGCGAAGCACTCTGCCATACTCACTGTCAGTTTACAACACTCTCCACAACAAACACCACGTATGTCAGCTGGCCATGCCGGTAAAAAATCGGTGCGAAAACTAAAAAAAGATGACGGACCATTCGTCAATAATCGGTCTCGGGGGCAAAAAACATCAAGTGCATCACGGAGGAGACGGCAACGCACATCCATTCCCGGACTCAAACCGATCGAATTCGACGGATAAGAGCCCGGGTCTCTGTGTGTTGTAGCATGGAAGTTGCCGAACAGGCGCGAAGCAACTGTTGATTTCGTTCGAACGGCTGATTCTACCCCGGGAAAAGCCTTACCAATAAAACCCCCTACGACAAGCAGGTGGAAAAGGAATTCAGGTAATTTTTTCCACTCGGCCCAAGTTTTACTCGTCTCTGCTGCTGGTCAAGGGTTCGGATAAGAAAGAGCTAATGGTGAAGTAAGACACCCACCGGCTGATGTATTTCTGTGCGAGAATATTGCGAATCAAATTCCCGTCCAAATACAGCTGGGAATATTAACCGGAACCTTGTAATCCATTGCCATCACCCGTTCCTCCTACTGTGCAGTTTCGACCTATTCGGTGCGGAACCGTTTTCTGCACTTGAGCTGTGAGCTTTGGCTATTATAGTTGGGCGGTGTCCCGAGCGGTGTCCATTAATTCCGTTTAGCTAAAAATCAATATTTTTGACCCCCCCCCCTTTGGAACAGAACGTTACACTGAAAATGACCCCCCTCTATTTATTACGTAACGCTACGTTAACCCCCCTCTATTTATTACGTAACGCTACGTTAACCCCCCCCCCCCTTGTCATTTAATTAATGTTTGATTTCGTTTTGTATTTTTTTATTTTTAGGTAATTAATTATATTATTAATATTCAAAACAAAAACAAAAGATCAGCGTACCATCGAGTACCTCCTTTTCAAAAGTTCAAGGATAACAAAAATCTCAATTTATAAAATTAAAACAGATCCATTTTGCAAAGCAAGATTTAACGCCTTCGTTGTCGTTGCCAAAAATGTCAAAAAAGACCTGTATTTTCAAACTTTACATCAAGAAACGAAAAAAAAAAAACAAAATGTTCTCTTTTTTTCGTAACGCAAAGCTTTACTACTCCTCCCCTATGTATAATTCGTAACGATATAGGTGACCCCCTCTCCTCCAATAGCGTTACGTAATTCATGAACGCTTCATTGCAGCAAATTTTTCTTCTTTTTACACCTATCCTCTTCGCGTTCAGACTCGTATCCCTCTGAAATTTTTTAACACCCCTCACATCACATCAATTGCCTGATCTATTCTCATCTATTTTTTCTATCCCTGCTCTATTTTCGTCAACACGACACACTCAAAAAAATCCCATCAATTATGTTTTTCCCCGAAAATCCCAAGTAATTACTAGACTGAAAAAATACATCCAAATGAATGTCATGCCCCCTGCGTTGTCCTCATTCCGAAAATACCCATATTGTAAGATATTTGACACTTTCTGAACCCTGATGGCCGCTATATTGGATTCCAAAGTGGTATCTGATAACGATTTTCGGCATCTACGCGTTTTCCCTGTTCTGAAACTAACCATAATGTAGGGTTTTTGGCACCTTTTCTGAAACCCTTTGGCCGCCATATTGGAGTCCAACATAGCATCGGATATCGATTTTCGGGGTATTTGGCACGTTTTAGGAAACTTGATGGCCGCCATTCAAAATAATGTCGAATATCAATTTTCCGCACCTTCATGTCGTCCTCGTTCCGAAAATACCCATATTGTGGGGTATTTGAGACTTTCCCCAAAGACAACAAATCTAGAAGACTGGCAACTCTTCCATTTTCTCTGAGACAGGTACAATCGAGTCATCTGCCGCTCAAAGGTAAATACTTCGAACGAATTTGATAGATAAGATTACATCCTCATAAAAAAGGTTTGTGTATTGACTCAGTTTTCTATGCGTTCCTTACACCTTCACTCAAGCGTAGCGCTATTGTAACTGTCGCTTGGATTCTGACAAAGTTGCCAGTCTTCTTGATATGGTGTCTTCGCTTTCCTTGACCCCGATGACCGCCATCTTGGAGTCCAGAATGGCCTTGTTAATTTAATTTTCATTTAATATAAAATAATATATAATTACTACATAGAATCCGGATGCCATCCCTATCGGCAACCGATATTGTGCGGATACTATATTTGATGCCTGCGTCATCAGGTCATGACAAGTCGAACGGGCCCTGAATTGAAGTGAAAGTGGAAACAACGAAGGAAGCAGTTTTCTAGTCATTCATTGCGTCAATTTAAACAAGTCTTTGCTTCAAATGAAATTAACTGAAGCACTCGACGAACGAAACAAGTGATAGTCCTGTCATGTTTAAAAAGAGGAATGTTCATCGTGACTCGATAACAAGAAACACGATGACATACACGGGAAAGATATTGCTCGAAATGAAGCGATTTTGCGGAGAGTTCATTTTATTTTCTTTGTTTCGAAAATGCAGAACCCTGGCTACGTGTATTTTGTTAATGCCGGTTCCTGTAGTGCGGTCCCTATTAACCGTGCTATAGGAATCTTGACTGTATGTCGGTTCGGTTTTCGATACGATGGTTCGTTTGGATTGTTGTTCGTGATTCACGAATCGTGATTCTGTTGGCGATTCTCCATGCCAATGGTCGCAATTTTCATCAAGGGATTTGTTCCAGGGGAGGGAGGTGGCTGTCAAATACGAACAATTGTCGCCTACCTCGCATAACTGGTTCCAAACGTAAACAAGCCATAAGAAACCTACAGGTTTCGTTTACGTTAGGACCAATTTCAAACAACGATGATCAGTAGGCTTACCCCCGATTTGTTCACAACAGCGATATGCGTCACAGGTGAAGGACGAGACGCTGTCAAGGATATGACAACCAACAAGACGTTTGACCGGAATATTAAACAATTGAAGCAGTTCAAGGAAAGAAGATCATCGAAGGAAGCATCTGATTGTATGTTGGATGGTAAAGTATACTAGAAAGTAATCCTTATGGATGAATTAGTTACTCACTTATGTTTTATTTTATATTTTAATTCATTATTTGTTTGTTTGTTATATTTTTTTTTTCAATAGGAATGCCGGAAAAGAGCCAAGACAAGCACAAGTTAACGAAGTCAACTGGACAACAGGGCGTGGACTGTAGATTACCTACAAAACGCACAGCTTGCGATGATAGAACGATCGAAAATCAGATTTCGAAATCAATCTCAAAACGACAAGCAACCAGAATGATTAAACGACCACAGCGATACATGAATAATGTAAATAATCTTTCGTAAATGGAATGAAACAATATCATATGTTGCAGTTAATTTTACTTAATGCGTGGGTAGGATGTGGCATCCCGATTAGAATGTTACACATTGCTGGCGTAGTTGACGAGCGTGTATAAGGAGAGACGAAGAGAGAATAAATGGTGGGCGTTGCTTCTCAATTGTTGCTAATAATCAATTGTGAAATAAGCCTATTAGGGTTTTTGATCTAATTTCCGTCCTACTAAGCACAACGCGCACTTTACCTCTCTTTTCTGAACGAGTTTTAACTAAAAATGGAATATTTCTGTCAAAGATGACTTCTAAATTTATTCACCTTTCCATACGTACCGTTAGATTTGATAAAGAGTCACACATTGTTGAGATATTGTTTAAAATCTAATACTGCTTCTTGATTCTAAATTCGTTCTACGAGTTTCAATTCCGTCCAAACGCATTGAAACGCCATTAGATTTTCTTCGTCCTACGGATAAATGTAGAAAAAGGGGATTCGCTAGGAGCGCTTCTTTTGTTTTGAGAACAATGAGCGTAAATATTCATACAATGCGCTCTAACAGGATTTATGTTGTAGCTAATGAACTAACGCATCGGAACAAACCTATTATTGATTTGTGCACGGTGAAATCATTGATATTATTGATATTTTCTGATCGATAGGACGGAAATGGGCGATTACGACGAAGTAGCGCTCTACCCTATATACCGGATATCACAGCGGGAACTTCTTAAAAGCGCTGATTTGAAGAAGAAAAGTGATATTTAGTTATTGTGTGGTTAGATTCGCTGGAGGAGGAATTGTTTAAAAATGACTAGAGAAAATTAAACATCGGGAATGCGCTCCCGGATATTTTGATTTGGTGAGTACGTTCCAGTTAAAGATTGTTCTTATACATTTCCCGATTGCATTTTCGAGGGGACCTGTCTGCTTTTGTGGCAGTGCGTTTGATGGTCGGTTTGGTGTGGCTGGTGGCTCTTCCGCGCGTGCTGCGCCGCTATAAGGTTGGGGAAAATTTCCCCTTTCTAGTGGTCACACCATGTGGTCATGCGTGGGCGGGATGCCGGTTGCGCCGAATTGGGGATCGGATGCATTGTTTGCGGGAGTGGATGCGTTCCTTCGGGGGAGTAATCGAGATTTATTTTCATAGTTCCCATTTGTCAGAGAGATGACCTCGATCGCATGAAGCATGTTCCTCGGGTTTTTACGAACAGGCGTCTACGAATAATCCATAATATTTTTTTCTTTAATATATTGAGTTAAGCTATTCTATGGTGCATAATAAAGCGTTTGTTTCAATTCCAATAAAACATCAGAAGTTGAAATCAGTTAAATGAATTGAGGTTAACAAAAATTAAATATTTTATATATTAAGTGACTTGTAAATTATATTATCATTATATCATTATAACTAAATATTTCAATTAAAGAAAAAAGTTGTCATGCAGATCCTGAAGGACCAGAAGATTTATCAAATGGCATATCATTGGTATTTTATTATAATTTAATATGATCTATGGTTTTCAGAATTTGGATAACCCGGATAATCAATTGGATATCATCATACATTAGGTCAATGCTCTTAAATTGTTTTACCTTCGCAGAGTTTTGCTTTTTCAAGAATTATTCATGGATACTTGTTTTTATAACTCTTATATGCTCAAATAACCTCGATTATTTAGCAAATTGATTCTGTACTTAAATGGTGGATTGATTCAATAAGCAAAGTTGAGTTTTATCATACCGTGCAGGTAAATCACATATAGCACGAGTTTAAAGAAATTGAGTGAGAAGATCGAGGTTGTTAGTATTTTGTTATATTTTATTAATTATATATCGACAAGATGGATCCGGAATTTTGACGATGCGATGGGTCGAAGAAAGTCTACGAGGAGGCCGGTTGCTGCTGGTGCTGCTCCAAATGTTTATTTGGGTGCGATCATTCCTTTTTGTTTATTTATACAGTAACCCCTCCCTATCGTTAGGACATCAATTCAGCTTATTGTTTACCAAAACGAACCCTGCTGCAAACCCTACCCTCTTATCCAACATCCCAGTGATTCCTCGTGGAAGTGCAGAGTATTTATCGGCTTCCATCAAAGCGAGTGTCACGCCAACACATTCCTACTCATTCCTTTTTTGACCTGTGTTCGGGCGCGGCCGGCGCTGGTATTGCCTAGTTTGAGATCACCAGTTTTTACACAATGAGAATGATTGCTAGTCCCAAGCATTGGTTTTTTGTGCAATTACAGCAGATCTGGCAAAAACAGAGTAGCAACCTTGGGCGGTCAAAAATGCTCATGCTCATATCAGAGCGGGAACTCCTTAAAAGTTCTAAGAAATTCAGGAAAGTACAGAAAACTTTGAGAAAGTTTAGAGAACTTTAATAAAGGTCCAATGACCATAGAGAAGCGTTGAACCCTTTACTTCGGTCAGAGAGCGTAGAGGGCGTCATTGTGCCAATTTGGTCGTGGCACATTTCGAGTATGAGAGAGTGATTGCAGTTAGAACAAAAAGTGCCTGAGGGGGCGACCCCGGCGTAGTGGTTAGCATCCATACCTCTCACGCCAAAATCACGAGTTCAAATCTCACCCCCGTACAAGTCATGAATGACGCAAGAGCGTTAAAGTGAATATAAAAAAAGCCTGAGAAAAATGCAAGTACTTTCGCGGATTACCCGAAGTTGCGATAGTCAAGTCACATACAAGCAGGCATAACACTCTTAAAATGTTAATCGAAATCGCTTTTAACGGTCAATTTAAATGTTTCTTAGTTGGTAGTACCACCACTTGTGGCGCACACAATCAATTACCTTTCGTTTGACGTTTACGCACTACAGCCATCTGTTGAGTGTCTTCCCCATAACAGTGTATACAACAGATGGCGGTAGGATTTACACTGAAAAATGCTCAATATGTTGTGTCTGTTTGTCCGTGATATAACATTGAGGTAACGTTAGGATAAAATCAAAACATTGAGAAATATAACGCATCACTTTCAGAAATACTTCACTTAGCACATTCGGCCATATGAGTACCCAAGTAACCATGTAGTCGCAATATAGCTTGTAAATTCTTACTTTGCTTGAGTATGGTTAGTTGGGGAATCTGATGAAACTGTCACGTTTTGAAACTGATCCCTTTCGTATTTCTTTCATTCTCTTTTCGCACACGGAGCGCTCGGTGGACCAGCGACTTTGGACGTGAGCCTCGTTCCAGATCACCATGGCAATTCAGTGACAGATGATGGACATGAAACCGACCACAAAAACCAGCCAGAAAGGAGTCAACATTGAACCAGGAACGGAAATTAGTGCAGATTTATCTTCCTCGGAAAACAAGAAAAACCCGAAAAAGGCGGAATCATGTTAGAACCAACCAAGAACGATCTACGGAAGGAAATTGCCTGTGAAGCACGGAATGATATACGAAGCGTTAGAAAAAAAAAAGTCCAATGGGTTGCTGGATCTGCAATAGAGCTATCACCTCCTAACTCCCGGAATAAAGCTGTCTACAATGATCCTAAATTCGACATTGTAGAGAGAGTTCTTCCATAATAACACTGCCGGCCAGTGGGGGTTAGAGGGAATTCACACACACAATGACCATGGAGAAGCGTCGAAAATCTCAGGAAAGTCTAGACTTTCGGGGAAGTTTAAAGATCTCGATGAATTAGTTCCGATAAATTATGTGCAGTTACATGATGTTTGGAAACATTCAAGACCTTCAGTGAAAATCTTAATTAATTTAGCATGACAGCACTGCTTTAGATACTCTGTCATTTAAACTGAATATTCCACGTTTTATATTGGGACTCAGATTAAAGTTGAATGCTTTTTGAGTCTGAAGAACATAAATATCTATACCCCCTTTCAGAATATATCTAGATGAACATTTCAAAAAGTCATATCTCCTTTGATCGATTCTCTGCATCGACTTTCCCTTTCGTTATTAACTTTGCTGCAAAAACATTATCTGCCTGTTTTGACGTTTTCTGCACTAGTCAATAACTTCATTTATCGAACTGTGTGATGGAAATAGCCAGAAATGTATCCGTACAGCCGTGGTTCTCAAAAGAGAAAGTCGAATAACAGAATCGATCCAACCATATATGAACTTTTCAGCGTTCACTCGGCTGTCGACAAAAGCAGGCCACTCTCGATGTGTGCTACGCGATCGTCTGTTTTCTCGACATCAACCATTGTGTGGTCCTCCTCAGTGTTCTTCATCAGCAGTTCTTTCGGTCGATGCGTCGTCGACTTAGGAAAGTAATCGTTTCGTGATGAGTGTGTAAGTGTTGACCACGTTTTGCGTCCATTGCTGCAATGGAAGCGCTCTGACCCCCGTTGGCGTAACAGCCATACAATGAAACCACTGGAAGCAGCTCCAATTCTGATGGAGGAGGCTTTTTGGATAGCGGAAGATAAAGTGTTTATTGCGTTGTACCTAAAATATTTTTTAGATTGACCTTTTCAACTAGCGATAAAAGAAGATTTCCAGGTAATTATCAGTGCATTCGATCACAATAGATAAAACATTCCAATGTGTGGACACTAACGCTGATAGCTTTCCCCCTTTCCAAAGGGTCTGATAAGGAACAAACACACAAATCACATCACCAGATAGCCAATCGTCTATAGTTCCTACAACAAAACCTCAAACTGGACCTTCTGCCTCGGGCCCAGAAGTAGAAGGTCACGGAGCTTGGTTGACGAGAGCTGACAGCCATCTGTTCCTTTGGTTGCCTCCAAGATGTCAGTAAAACGATAACAATCTCATTGCCGCACCGCGGGGGGTTTGGAAATCTGAAACGAAAAACAAGACAGGCAAGTTTCAATAGCTGAATTCCGAATATTTTTGATATGATCGATTCTTAGAAATTATAAAGCATTAACTTCAACCAGCTCGCCTGTCAGCATCAGGTGACGTTTCCCGAATCGGTGATGTTACAATTCCCTGAAGTGAAACCAGCCTTGATGATTGCAACCAAGTCACGTTTCCCCAAATATCCGATGAAGGATCATAAGAACGCCCTTCTGCTGCTGGAACAGACAACAAAACATCGCGCTGATGAAAATCCATTTCCCGCCCATAACTTATTTCTGGCTCTTTTTTTTTTGTGCGCTTGTTGCCTTACCTTCAACGTCGCCATTCATCTCCAACAGCCTTTTGAATCAACTTTTCGGCAACATGCGACCGGTTGGTTATGACGAGAGAGCGAAAAGCTAATAACAACTCGCTACTACCGGCAGACTTGAAGCTTGTTATCAGCGAACGAAAATCCACCCTTTGGTCTTGCTGTGTATGGGTGGAAAGGGGAGGGACGGACAGGATAGATTGTTTGAAGTGGAGAAATGGGGGGAGAAAAGCAACAACGAGTGATGACAGTGATTCGCCCCCGAAATTATTAGTTCCACGCCTTTATGATGTTGGAGATTTCGATGATTTTCCGAAGCAGGATCATACGGCCGATTAATTCAACTCAAATTGTAACTCAAATTCGCAAAAACGTAGGTTACTCCTAGCCTGAGTAAAATTTTCGTCGATTTTTCCTATATTCAAGCAGATTTTTGAGCAAAACTGAGAAAAATTTTACTCAGTCTTTGAGTAACCTACGTTTTTTGCAGTTTTGAGTGAAACCCCGTTTCTATTTTGAGTCGAACTCATTGGTCGTGCAGGAACGCATTTTGTCAGACAGGGATGATGGCAGGGAGGACGAGTGGTTGAATTTTAATTTCGAAATGTCGCTGTCGGCGCTACAGTACACGGGCACGACATGACAAGAAAAGTGACTGGTAAATTGGAATTTCAGTGCTCTCTAATGAGTTGGTGATAATTTAGAGTTGTAAATGGGGTAATTTTCGAAGAAATCATTAATAGTACATTATTATTCATGGAAAACCGGAGAGGATAGTAAGTTACGCCGAGTTGGTAGCATCACTTTTATTTGTGTTTGAGTGTTAATCAGTGTCACTATTGTTCCGGAACGAGCCATTTCAATCGATGTCTTTGAATTTTGTTTAAACCCTAACTATAACCATGCGTCTCCATGTGTAATTGGACATTCGAATGGAAAAGCTCAGGAACGTGCATATACCTAATTCCTGTTCGTTATTTTCAAATGCTTTACAGAGTGAGGGTTTCTTTTGTAGTAGGCAGCAATGCGTAAAAGTATTCAAAGAAAAATTTATCAGCCCGGAATGAACCTTGGATTATCGAAAATAATCCACATAACACCTCTTCGGTATGAACTTCAACACGAATGAAAGCATTTCTCTGTATGAGAATTGCTGTTATGAGAAGCAATAAACACGTTCCACCTTGCCACCTTGCCAGAGCTGGCAGAATTCTTCCATAAGGTATTATCTTTTCATTGTTCTGAGTTTGCCACCACAAAGCTCCGACATTTCTTTGTTGAAAAAAAAAAATTACGCACGTTTCGTTAATTCCCCACAGAGGTTTATATTCGGAAAGACCTACCAGTTTTGGTACACGACCACGGAGATTAACTCAAAATTTGGTAGAATTTCTCTCATTTCGGTAAAAATCGGATAACTCATGCACTGAGTGGTACTCAAGAATTGAGTCAACGTAACTCAGTTATTCAAATAGGGGCCTCAGATAGCCTAGTCGGTAAAGACTCCGTACGATGGTTTTATTTGAATTATCGTTTGCGAGAAATTGGCGATGGAAGTCAAAACTGACAGTTACGTTATATCAAGGTATACCTTACCAAGCCGGAAACGGAGGGTTCTATTCCCGGTCAGGACTAGGAAATCTTTCGGATTGCAAATTTATTCGACTTTCCTTGGATAGAGAGCTTGCCACACAATGTGCTATGAGTAACGTTTATGTTGGCCATGAATAAAACCTAGTTTTCTAAAGTGAGTCTATAAAGAGATGTTCCCCGTCAAATGACGAATTGGTCAAAACTCTACCTTCCCGATTTGCAATTTTTTTTTTACAATTATGTGTTATAGGCAGTCATTCACATTTTTGCAAAAAATCGGCCATTTTGGTACTTGTTGAATGATTCATAGTGGTGTCATTGTCATTTTTCAATACATTGTTGCACGAAGACGTCTCTTTTGATTAAAATGACGTATTTGAAAAAAGTTGCAGGAAAAAATAAAGTCTTTCTGGGTCAAATAAACACGGAATTTTAAATACCGTAAAACGGGGTATCTTTGATAATGCGAGTAACTTTGATAGTATAATGTAAAGATTAAGTTTACCCGCTGCGCTTTTCCAAATTAGAAACATTGGTTCCATATTGTAGCTTAGGCTATTTCCGTTGATATCGTATATAAATAGTTTTTATTCAGTATGTGTTACATTTTTCGATTGTTTGAAAAAGCACTCAAACCATCACTTTTTTATTTATTTATTTATTTCTTCATCAACAGGCTTCTTGGCCCCAATGATGGATAAGTTGTTGCCAATGAACTAAATTAATATAAACCAGCATAGCCTTAGCAACGTCTCTTCGTGTACTAAGTGTATCCAGACGAATTAGCTGACATCGGTGCTCGTAGTTTGGGAGACGAAATGGATCCCGCCATGGTAGTCGACGAAGTGCGAATCGAACAAACCGCCGTTGCACTGATTCTATTCTCTCAATTCCATTTTGGTAGTGAGGGCTCCAAACAGTCGAACAGTACTCCAATGTCGACCGAACTAATGCACAGTAGAGCGCCTTTAGACAGTAAATGTCCGTGAACTCTTTTGTTAACCGGAAGATAATGCCTAGAGATTTTGAAGCTTTATTCTCTACGAACGACACGTGCTGCTTGAAGGTTAACTGGGAGTCGAGGACAGTGCTGCACAATTTCGACAATACACAGTGATACTCAAAATTCTGCTTTGGTCACTCGTTTGAGCTAACAGTCATCGTCAAGGCAAACCATGTCAATTGTCAGTGGCATTTTTGTCAGTGACGAACATGTGCTGATTTGTTTATTAGCTAAATTTAAAATGAAATTAAATGTCTTGAGGAAAACATTCACATGGAGCCATTAAAGTGAACAAGCATCTACGTCCTGAACAGCTTGGATAACAATAATGTGACTCAGAATGCAAGAAATTACCCTTTCTGTTAGCAGGTGAATCTTTGTCATTGACGAAAAAATGAATGAGATTAGATTATTGTTGAGAGTGAGATTATTGTCTTGTTTTGAATGTAAATATAATTAAATATGTAAGGCAAATGAAAGACCACTCCCAAACCAACGGTCCAATTAAATATTGTAACCCAGTCACATCAACAACACATAACACAGAACACATAACGGGAAGGAGTAAGGATGAAGGTGGGCGTTGGAAACAGGAGAAGGATATGGACAAGGAGTGGTGGGAAATTGGGAGGGAGGTGGAAATGGGCATAGGTCAAGGGGGAAGCTACTGGGTCAAACTGAAGAGAAGGTTCTCTTGCACTTCAGCCATTGCGCGAGATAGTTCGATCTGCCAAGGTTGCTATAAGTTTTGAAAAAATAGTGAAGAGTTACCAACAAATACCGGCTAATACAACCGAATACGGAGTCAGGTAGGACCCAATCAATAACCCGGTAGCGGAATTCCCAGCCCTAAGACCACCTCTCATATTCCCTTCAGGACCCATTAATTACGGGCTAAGCCACGAGGGCGTCCGTTAACACGCCAACACCCGTGTAGCAAGCGTCCATCGGTAAGACACCGACGACCACTGAGAGACCACCGTCGATCAACCGATCGAGTCCCAGTGCCACATCCGTCGTGCCACACGGTGACAACCGTCGAGCACCGGCATCCACTGTGAACAGTCCGTTCATCCGCCGCCGAAAAACCCCACCCCCTGCAGAATCCCGTCATCGCTGGCCAGCACAACACACACACACACACACACTACAGATACCGAAACCGTAAGTAATAAGTGAGTGGGACAATAAACGAGTTAAAAGTGATAAAGAGGTGTTTTGTACTTCGGATCAGTGTCGACAAGCCAGGAGCCGACCTTGAAACTCCAGGGTTTCAAGCTCGAGCTAACCAACAAAAGAGGCGAGTGTAGCCCACCCCAGGCGATCTCCGTGGCTAAACCAGAGGTTAGGGGAATCCCTTTAAACTAGCCCATCTGGTTACACATTAACAATATTTAAAGAACTAAATTGATTGAGTTTCACCAATTTTTGACGTAGGACTACGTCTTTGATTTCTATATGGGGGTACACTTTGTAAAAACGGAAAATGGAACATGTAACAAATTAAGAAAGATTTTGAACGTTAATAACTCAGCTGCCCCTGGTCCAATTTCAAAAATTTTCAAAAATCGATCAGAAATATGGCTACGCATCGATAATTATGTTGATTTTCAACAAGACACTATTGAAAAACTGGTAAATGTCCAGCATTGTCCAAAAGCGTCGAATTAACTAACAAATCCACCAATTACCTACATGCATATGCTGCTTCCCCAGCACAGTCGTCAGAGAGTAGTAAGTAGACGAAACAAGTCGAAGTGGCATTCGCCTCCGATCCTCGGGCGCGTGCGAATAGGGAGGATGGAATTGCGTAATATTTTGCACACTCATCGCTATATTCAGAACCAAACGCAAATTCTTCGAGATAACCACCATCCGTCGTCTGGCTCGCCGTGGCGGTGTCTGACGTATCTCCGGTCTGATTTACGAGGTGTGCTGAAGGTGTTCCTGAAAAATGAGATTCGTGATGCTGTCACCTACACTAAACACGCCAAGCGTAAGCGGCCATGGATGTTATCTACGTTTTGAAGTGACAGAGACGCACTCTGTTTGGTTTCGGAGGTTAAATCATCACCAACTTTGGCAACAAAACGGCTCTTTTCAGGGCCGCCAAGCTTATTACAGTAAAGAGTAGTAATAGAATTCTTCTGCCTGTTTGTCCATATTCAGAACCAACGATCACACAAAATGCTCATGTAATCAAACTGGAAGCAGAGGTACAAATTATTTTGATCAACCTTGATCAACTTTGAATCGCCACGGCCGGATATTTTCGATGGAAGAAGCAACAATCTAGCATCTAATTCGACGAAGACATTTGTGAAGCCGAGTTATTTACGAAAGAGAGTGTCGATGAAGAGAATCAATGTAGATAGGACCTATTGAGATTTGTTTTCCGTACTGAGCTCCAATGCTACCAACGCCAGGAAGGCAGCTCCCACACCTGGACCCTACCAATCGACCCATCAACTCAACCGGGGACCTACGGCTTTATTTCCCAAAGGAAGGTGTGATCAGAGATGTTATGCCTTAGAACATGCCGGTGGCGCCGACTGATATTGGACCCAGGCCTGCTGGGGTGAGAGGTAAACACGCTAACCACCGGCGCCGACATCTTTCAAGGTGATATCACGGCGAATGAGATCGACCCAAATTTGAGTTTAGTTATCTCAGAAATAAGAAATAAAGTGCAGGTACTCAGCTATGAGTAAATTTGCCTCATGGTTTTCTAGGATTTTCCAGGATTTTCCAGGGAAAAATTTCCGAATTTGAGAAAAGTAAAGATTGGATTCACTCAGTCTATTGGTACTACTCCGAGACTGAATAAAATTTTCGTCAATTTCCTCATTTTCTGGCAGATTTTTTAGGTTTTCCACAGGAAACCATGAGACAAATTTACTCATCGCTGAGTTCCTGCACTTTTGGCGATTATGAGTGAACTAAACAAAAATTTGGGTCGTTCTCATTCGCCGTGTACGCAAAAGGAAAAGAGCCAGTGTCGCTATACTTGATAGCAAACTACTCATAATGGGAGGAGTCTTTGTAGCTTTTATACCACTTGGTTGCACATCATTCTGCTTTAACCTGAAAAGATATAAAAGTGCGCTGCTGTACGGCATTAGCTCACAAAAAAAAATCAAAATTCTGCATCAAACCGTTGTGCAGTACAGTCGGTTGTTTGATTTGCTCACTTGTGCCAGTGATATTAATAGTGCTACGCGTTTGTTTACGTTTTCGGTCGTTTCGGTGCATCGCGTTTGATGTCGAAGCGGAAGAAGAAGACAGACTCGAACCAGGGTTCGAACCCTGCAACCCAGTCTAACGCTGCCCAAGGCGGCAAAAAGACGAAGAGAGACGCATCCGACCGTGGAAGTGTCCATACCCCAAGAAATAGTGGTCCCCAGGATAACGCCACAGCAATCAACGGTAGTGACGTCCGTGCTTTCGGCGGGTCCGTTAAAAACTTGGCCACGGGCGGCCAGAACGGTCCGAAAGTGAAATTTCCACCTCTGGTGGTGAAGTCAGTACCACTCGACAAGTTGGCTCAAGAGATGGCATCCCTTGGCGTCGCTGCCGAGTACAAGCTGTGCGGGATTGGCACGAAAATCATCCTCCACACCAAAGCGGACTACAACAAAGCTTTGGCTTCGCTGAAGAATTCCAAAGTGGAATTTTTCACACACGACATCCCGGGTGACAAGCCATTTAAGGTAGTCATCCGAGGCCTTCCGAATTTCGAAACGAAGGTGATCGAAGCTGAAATTAAAGACCGGTACAAGCTGGCCCCCATCGCCGTCTTTCGGATCAAGAGGAGGAACGAAAGCCAGAGGAAGTACCAGGATTGCCTTTTCCTGGTACACTTCAAGAAGGGGACGGTGACGCTTAATGCGTTGCAAGCAATCCGCTCGCCCTTTAACGTCATCATCCGTTGGGAGTCCTACCGTGGTGGCCACCGCGATGTAACGCAGTGTCAGCGCTGCCTCAACTTCGGATACGGCACCCGAAATTGCAACATCAACCCACGATGCAGCTTCTGCACCAAGGACCATGCCTCCTCCAACTGCCAAGATGACAGTCCTGAGGTTATCAAGTGTGTCAACTGTGGCGGTGCTCATCAGGGCTCTGACAGGCAGTGCCCCAAACGCGAGAAGCTCAAGCGTATCCGAAAGGATGCATTGACCTCCAACCAACCAGGACGTAAGAAAAATAAGTCCCCGACTTTCGGGCCAGGCGATATACCGCCTCTTCGAACCAACCAGCAACCGCGAGTGCAACCCGCACCACCCCCCCCCCCCCAACCAACGGCCGGTGAACAAATTCCACTCCCCCCTGGATTCTGGAGAACACCGCCAACGCTAGAAGGTATGTACTCGGTGGACGAGTGTTGGAACATCGTCCATGTTACAAGCGCTTTCCGCAAGTGCACCAACAAAAACGAACAGTTCGAAACTATCGTGAAACTGGCTATGCATTATGGCGTCTAAACCACTATGCATAGTCACATGGAACGTTGGTCCTTAAGATCAAAAACCATCGAACTTGCGGACTTCCTCCGCAAGCATACCATCGACGTGGGCCTCCTCACCGAGACCCACCTCACGTCCGGTGACAGTTGCTGGTTACCGGACCACAATATCAATCGGCTTGATCGTACCAGCTCCAGGGGGGGGGGGGGTGGTGTTGCGATCATCGTCAGAAACGGGATAAAATACCGCAGTCTGTCCCATATCCGCACCCCTATCATCGAGGCCCTTGGTGTGGAGGGGGAGTCGGCGACTGGATACGTCCAGTTCATCGCCGTCTACTGCCCTCGACAGTGTGCCGCCAGCAGTGGACTAGCGGCTAAATTTAAGAAAGACCTGGCCACCATCACCCGTACCGGTTCCCGCTTCGTTGTTGGTGGAGACCTGAATGCTCGCCATGAGGCCTGGCGGAACTACCAGCAGAACCAGAATGGCCAGCCCAAGAAATAAAGATCATTTAAATGTCACAAAATGTCACATTAGCTCACAAATTTGCACAAAAATGTTATTTATAAGAACATGCTTTGATAAGTAATTTGTATATAGTAGATTAGGTATATATAGTAGTTGTAGGTTAGTTATAGCTGTAAATAGTAGTTATAAGAAGTCTCCTTTTTCAATTTTGAAACAAACCAATCCCACCAAGGTGGTCATTCTTAAAACAGGCCTGATAGGACTAGGAACTGTAATTAATAATAATTTAAATTTCAAAGGAACTAAAGTTGAAACGACGCATCTGTGTCACTTGTTATATGTAAACCACACAAATTCAAGAAATATAGATCATTTAAAGTAAAAAAAAAAGGCATTTGCTCATTTTCACAGCAATAGCAGCAGTAGGAAGGTGGTGGCTAATCCACTCCTTCACACCTAACAAGCAACAATTGACTGGTCGTGGCAAAGGAGAAAAAGGTCTGGTAAAGGAGGCGCCAAGCGTCATCGCAAAGTTCTTCGAGATAACCGCCATCGGTCGTCTGGCTCGCCGTGGTGGTGTCACACGTATCTCCGGTCTGATCTACGAGGTGTGCTGAAGGTGTTCCTGAAAAATGAGGTCCGTGATGCTGTCACCTACACTAAACACGCAAAGCGTAAGTGGCCATGGATGTCATTTTCAATAAAACGGCCCTTTCAGGGCCATCAAGAGTAAAGAGTTGGAATAGAATTTATCTGTGCTTGTTTGTCCATATTCAGAACCACAAGCCCCCAACGACCACACACAATGCTCTCCAGAGTTGTAATCTTGTAACCAAACTTGGAAGCAGGGGTGCAAGTGATTTTGATTGATGCTCTTAATCAACTTTCTCTTTGAAAAAAAAATGTTACAAATTGAATTTACAATTCAAAAACGGAAAGAGTTGAGATAATAGATGATCAATCAATTAAAATAACTAAATGCTCTTCACATTTATTCCGTCCACTAGCGGTCATACGTCACTTCCGTTCGTGCCCCTAGGCACAGACCCTTCTACTTTTTTTTTTGCCAAAATGAGTCTACTCAATTTTCAGGTTGTCTCAGCGTCCATGTAGAACACTTTCGGTTCAAAAAACCGACCAACCCGACCGGTCGGCACTCTTGGCGAGATGAATGGGATCCAATTTACCGAGGCAAAAATATTTCCAATTTTTTTCGCATCGAACCATTCATTGTTGTTGGGCTATCCGATACTTGGACACAGGATCAATCGACACTGTTGTGCATTATTGATTGGAATGTAGTTTTTTTTTATCAACATGAACTTTTTACGCTCACCAGGAAAGGTCGCACTTAAAATAAATTGAGGTTTTGCTTTTGTTCCACCACGAAGTAGGTGGGGAAAAAACAATGATTGAATTTTGCGAACTCTCAACAGCTAAGGGGAAACCAATTGTTAACCACACTGTAGTAGGTCACTGAACACTGACTACTGACTGATAATGAGAGCTGCCCCGTCGAGTGATTGGTTGATTGATTGAAAATTTTTCATTTATCGCTAGTTCACCTTTCAGGTCAATTGACCGACCAGCGCTGTCAATGTCGACTGACATATTGTATATGTATGTGCGTTTGTGTGCAAAAGTTGAGTGTTTCGGTGGAAACTGGAAGTGAACGGTTTGGGAGAAAACAATCAGAAAGCTTTCAAACTGGAACAACTTCGATGAGATTCCCCTTTTGTGGCATAAATGGAGTGATGTTCCACGAAATGGTTGATTTAGTGGAGGCGCGGGGTTGCTCACAGAATGGGGAAAGTTTTAACATTGATGAACATTTTAATTTGAGAATGAATCGGTGGCATGGTTCGAAAGGTTTTTTCTTGGAAAAAAAAATCTGTTTCCATATTCGTGCTTGGCAGTCGCGAACTAAGTATAGTTCACGGTTCACGCGTAGAAGGAAATGTACCCAAGTAGACGAGAATATCAAATCAATAACAAGTTTTAACATTAAAATTGGGGAACAGATCATCAAAAATTGTTTTTAGTTTGATTGATATAAGGTCTGTATCCACATTAATCCGGACACCATTTTGAAATATTGCACGTAGGAGTGAAAAATTTCGCTATACCTCAGTCATTAGCTGGGAGTCATTGATGAAAAAGACTATGATTGGTGTTTACATTCCATGTTTAGTGTTCAAGATGGCGACGAATGAAAAACACGTGCGCGAGCGGATTTTGTACAGACTTAATACAAATCCTGACTAACGGGAAATTACGAAAAAAAAAATGATTTACCTAACTGCACTGTTCACGGTGGGCTCAAATCATTTGCGAAACGTATGACGGTCGAGAGAAATCGAGAAGTGATCCTGTTATGGACCGAAAGAAGAAGATGATATTAAAGGAATCGAACGTCTCTGTTCGAACGGTGGCTCGTAAATAGTGAATTTCACCTGGTTTTGTCCAAAAATCAAAACAGCGCTTAAGGCTGAAGTCGTATAAAGTAAAAACAGTTCCAAATCGCAACGACAAACAGAAGTTGACAGCAAAATCATGGGCTCGACATTTGTACTGCGAATATTTGGCGAAGTTTTTATGCGTTGTTGTTATTTCTATTCTGCAATTGCCAAAAATTCTATAGCTGAGTATTTCAGAACGAAGAAGGCATCGAAATGTCCCAAAAAAATACATTATTTCTAGATAGAGCTGGAATTAGGGCGTAATAGCTTTTGTAAACAATGACTTTTTTCAATGATTTTGAAAAAGTCAAGGCTCGCCAACGCAAATCAAGATCACTATCAGGTAGGAGTAGACTTCCCCTACCCGACGGTTATGTTGCTTTACGTGGTCATGCCTTTAATTCCTAGAAATCACCAAGAGAAGTCATTGTTTACAAAAGCTGCTACGCCCTAATTCCAGCTCTATCTAGAATTTGGTAAGCAGTTTGCACGTGTGGCCTAAAGATTAAATACGCAGACAGACATTCAAGCAAGCAGGGCGTCAATCGACCAAATCGATGCGACGAAGAGACTGATGGCTTTTTTTCTGTTAAAGTCGAACAGCTTCGCAGCATTCTAGAACCTCAGTCGGCGTCCACAAACAAATGTTCAATTGCTTGTATCTCTTTCTCCCGTCGCTCCATTGGTCTTTTTTTCAAGCTTCGGTGAAATCTTTATCTTCATCCGGATCCGGATCAATCTTTATCTTCATCCGATAGGCCAAAGTAAATTCATTGGCGTTTCAATGGCATGTTAGGAATCCGTTAGGCCGTGAAGAAGCAGTGTTAGATTTTAAACAAAATCTCAACGATTGGTTTCTTTTTATTCTCTTATGTAGATAGTATCAAAAAGCACAGTGAAGAATACATTTATTCATACAAACAGGCCACCATTACCGAGCATGGAAAACTGGATAGAAACGAAGCATTGAACACATTGTATGAGAGAAACAAGACTCGAGTTTATTTTAGAGCTTGAAAAATTTAGTGCCCTGCAGGAAAGCACAAATTTTATCAAAAATGTTGTGTAAATTTTCATGCCAAAATTCGTTAGAAATCACTTGCTCACTAGCGCCACGTAGGTTACAAATTGCCACAGTAAAATTGGCAGACTATCATCTCATGACAAATGGAATGTTGGCTGAATGTCATAGACAACAGATCCGGCCATGTGCACCTGGCCATCTCTTTCATTATCTCGCTTTTCAATGGAACTGCGAATTTGACGTCAAACTCACTGTTGCATATGCGCAGTGGAAGAATGAAAGAAATGACAAATTCACACTTCCGTACCTGTTCTCCTCGACATGGATGATGGCTCCCGCAGAACTGTCAGAAAAACAAGGGACAGCCCAGCCCTATGGGGTAGTACGCATTGGTGACGTAGGACTACGTGGTCTTATATCAAGAGCAAATTTTCATTATGTCGTAAGTAACATTCGCACCGATCCGAGAAAAATAAAGTTTTGTTTTGATGACCGAAAAGTTATTCCTATTTCCAATTAAACACATATAATCTCATAGTGATAGCAATGTTTAACATATTCAGCCGGGTTTTAATCATACAAAGGCAAATCGCTAGCTTTCATGCTAAGAAATACTGGTTTTTGAGTCAAAAGTTATTATACGTCGTTTGGTGGCCCCTATTGTTACTTAAGTCAAAGTGTATTTACCAGGATATTCGGGAGAATTATCAATTACGTCTCCTTACGTGCAGCCCATTCATCATTTTAGGACCACCGAAATCATCTTAGCAACAAACAGTTCGATTTATTCACTTTAATAATGAGAAAGCAAAACAACGAAAGTACACTTTTCACGGGTTTCTCAGTGCTGTTACTTAAGGCAA
This sequence comes from Ochlerotatus camptorhynchus, assembly GCF_037179485.1. Lineage (NCBI taxonomy): Eukaryota > Metazoa > Arthropoda > Insecta > Diptera > Culicidae > Ochlerotatus > Ochlerotatus camptorhynchus. The sequence continues at coordinate 392,472 of NW_027040640.1, forward strand.
ACGGCATCTCCATAGAAATCGGGTGACTTAAGTAACATCGAAAACTATTTTGATCGGAAGGTGATTACGTCAAAAAGTAATTCGACTGGTAAATAAATTTAAAAATGGGATGTGATCCTATATTCGGACAGTATATAGTGTAATAGCAGGAGCATCGATTGACACTGATAGCTCGACTTTGTTTACCTTTGTTACATTCGACGTAATGAAAATTAGCTCTTGATATAATACATGTTATTTGTTAACTGCAGCAGGAGCTTGTGTTTTGTGTAGGAATAGAATTTGAGCGGAGTTCTCTGTTTATACATGATTGCCCTGAAAAGAACCTTTTGCTATGAATTTTAGTTGGGCCATGTTCAAAATTTAACTCTTTTGGAAAATCTTGGTGGCCCTGAAAAGGGTTTAAAGCCTTTAAAAGGTGATGATGATGCCGTGTAAGCAGCTGGATCAGCAAATCGGACCGGACAATCCCATATTCTTCGGTTCAATGATTGGGTACTCGCAAGAGTCTCGGCCCGTCTGCTGCTGGACAGGGGTTGAACTGGTGTCTGCGACAGGTTGGAAGGCCGCAGAATATCAGTGTCCACCCAGCTAAAGCTCCTCCCCTTTTTAGTTTTTCTCGTTAAACTCCTTCTCTCAACAAGTTGGTGTCGTGACCGGACTAAATTATAAAAAGTGATGTTGGTTACGCGCTCTTTTAATTGAAAATTCGATAAATATTTAATCGAATACCTGGAAAATCTTTACGATTAATCATTAATGAATAATTGAACTTTTAGGCATGCATAGAAAATAGTGTAATTTCATGTTTTTTTGTGGTCTTTCGAAAATGTCGAACATTTCGCAATATTTCCGCTTTGCTCTTCTATCATCCAGAACGACAAACGTATCAATGAATGTGTTTGCTGCCGAGTTATTAACGAAACAGAAAGTCGATGAAAATAATCGATCAAAAGATGGGGTCGTTGGGGGCGTCTGGTTCTGAATATGGCGATCAGTGTGCAAAATGTTACGCAATTGCATCCTCCCTATTCGCACACGCCCGAAGATCGGAGGCGAATGCCCCCTCGACTTGTTTCGTCTACTATCGACTCTCTGATGACAGTGTTGGGGAAGCAGCAATGATACATTGACATTTTTCGTCTAGAAACGATTGCCTGGTGACTTTGTTGGGGAAGCAGCATATGCATGTACGTTATTGTTGAATTTGTTATTTATTTCGACGCTTTTGGACAATGCTTGACCTTTACCCCTTTTTTAATAGTTTCTTGTTGAAAATCAACAGTCGGAAGCATTGCTATCGATGCGTAGAAATATTTCTGATCGATTGGTGATAAAACTGTACAGGGGCAACTGAGTTATTAACGTTCAAAATCTTTCATAATTTCGTTGCATGTTCCATTTTCGGTTTTCACAAAATGTACCCCCATGTAGAAATTACAGACGTAGTCCTACGTCAAAAAATCAAAACAATCCACTGTGGTTGATTGGGAATCTTGTTGGGAATACAGTTCTCGATGAACATTTCAAATGGTCCTATCTGCTTTGATCGATTCTCTTCATCGACATTCTCTTTTGATAACCACGTGTACGCAAATTCATTTGGTGCTATTTTGCCACACATGTTGATAGCAGAAGGTCCTATCTTATGCTTAGAACGTTGGACACAGCAGGGAATGCTTTTGAAGTTGAGTTATTAATGAAAGAGAAAGTCGATGAAGAGAATCGTTCAATGCAGATAGGACCTTTTGAAATGTTTATTTAGAGGTTAATGAAAAATCTCGCGAAAATTTGATCGTTATCGAATTTTTGTCCAATGGCAATAAAGTAAAATTTGCATGCATATCCCAGTACAGTTCAAAGTTGCATGCCGTTTTGTGGTTTTGCTTTAAAGATATTGCTTTATGTTAGTTCAGATTTAATAGACATTCCGTCTAAACAAACCATCACCATTTAATCCTCATTTTTCGTGAATTCTTCCACTTGCATCTTCATTCTCGATTGAAGTATTTTATTCAAACCTGGTTGTACTCGGATATTTGTGTGATACCCATACACAGTACTTTTGTGCGGTAGAACTAATTGATTTGATTTTCAAACCGGTACGTACAAGGACCGGTATATTCCTGACGCAAATTTAATCGTTTCTGGATGATTTCGCCTAGCTTTAGGATTTCTCGAAGCATTATTCAGTTAATCGAATATAACAGGATACATCCTAGCTTGGTCTCCTTGTTTTTCGTTCTTAGATTTCCTCCTTTGCAGCTGCCTCATTTCCTTTCGCAGTTTCGAAACAAGACGTTTATCTCATCTAGAAACTTCTTTGTGATTGCTATCTTGTGATAGAGATAGTTCGCTAGGTGTTTTGGGGACTTCCATAACTATGTCCAAAATCGAAATATCGACAGCTCACTAGTAGATGGAGGGGTCTGATCCGCACCATATCCAACCAATGTGCACCACATCTTGAAAGCTTCGTCTCCGGTAATGAATTCAATTTTTATTTCATCTTAAGTACCATCGTTTGTAGGATCTTCAGTAATCATTTCGGAGCCGTTTTTCACTTGAGGATGAACAACGTGCGAAAATGGAGCAGCGTCGGATAGTAGCCTAAATGAAATCCATAATAGACGAGTGCACGGGTGGATTTGAGTTCACTCACTCGACAAAAAATGACACAACAGCAGGACTCTGTTTACTAAAAATGAACATATGAATAATACTCGCAACATTTGAAACGGGCCTTTCAACTTTTGTACACAAAACTTCGCGCGAACCGAATACGCCCACGCCAATACGCCGATATTGGTACAAAGTTATCAAATAAAGTTCGTAGGCCATAATTAGGAACACGTCTCAAAATTATGTCCCTAAATTTCTAAAGATTTCCTAAAGTGAAATCTTCTTAATTTGTAATAAGAATGAAAAGTGTGATGTTGATTTATTAGGCTAGGATGTTACAAAAAGGTAAGTCTATTCAATTCATGCAATTATCAGATTGTTTGATGACCCCCGAAGCGTAGATTTTCATTAGTACAATAATATGGCAAGATCATGCCGCCTAGAAATCGAAAATTAAGAGAATTTGATTATTTTTTTTTTTTAAATAACAATAAATGTTCAAAATTTGTCCCAAAAATAGGCAATTGATTTACGGCTTAGAATTTTGCAGCAGATGTGGTGTTAGTTTTTCATATTGTGTATTATTGCTGAATGAATGAGTTATTTGCTTGATAGGCCAAAGTGAGGGGTTTGGTTGACATTACATCCCGTAGCCCTATTATCCAGGATGGAGCTCACAGCTATTAGAGTGCTAAATGCATCGTTTGTTGGGGAAAACGTTTCAGGTGAAATACCATATAGTATCCAATCTACGAAGTATATCATAACAACGCTAACGCTAAACGTTTCAGAACTCATTCTTTGCTCGACTGTTGAGCTGTTCAGTCCGTATTTTTCGCTCGAGATCTCGTTTCGATTTTGTTTCGTTTTGTGCTGTCGCGTTGCGCCGTGGAAGTGTCGCCACCTTCTTGCCTTCTGGCAAGTTTACTTGAACTTGCAAACACGAAACAAATGGTGCGTAAACGTGCCAATGAGCCAGCAGCGGGCCCTTCAAAGAAGGTGCTAATCAAGCCCAGCGCGTCGCAGGATGACGCCGGAAAACGAGTACTGCAAGCCAACCAGTATGCAGTACTCCCGGATGAAAATGACGATGGTGACGCCGTTCCCATTGCAAGATGAGAGTGGATTCCCCCGCTTTTCACGCCGGTGAAGGATGTTGCCAAGCTAGGTGCCGAACTGGTAAAACACAAGCTGCTGCCACGCTTCAAGCTTTGCAGCATCGGTACCAAAATCATGTGGATTACCGTCGTTCGAGGCGGCTGCGGTGAAGTCCGAACTGGAGCGGCTTGGGCTCCAACCTGAGGCTGTGTTCCAGATGAACCACCGTTCCATCAACAATACCAGCTTCCGTGACCAGTTGTTCCTGGTGCACTTCACGAAGGGATCCACCAGTCTTGCGGCTCTGAGATCCAAAAGCCGGGACCTGTTTCAGGTCATCATCAGTTGGGAGCATTACAAACCTCAACATCGTGATGTTACGCAGTGTATGAACTGCCTCTCCTATGGCCATGGCACCAAAAACTGCCATATGAAGACAAACTGCGGCAAGTGTGCTGGAACTCACTCAACTGCGTCCGGTGAGCAAGTTGATGACATAGAGCCAACGTGTGTCAACTGCGGTGGAAGCCATCAAGCCTCCAATCGCGGACGTCCCAAGCGAGTGGAGTTTATTAATATCCGTCGGAAAGCTACAATCAACAACCAGGTCGGTCGCCTCCGTAATCATCGTTCGCCTCCTGTACTCACGGAAGTCCAGTACCCAGCTCTCCAGCCCCGTCGACATGTTCTGAACCTAGCCCTGCTTCCGCTCAACAACCAACAAGCCAACCATGCGAGTATTCAAATGGTTCCCAACAGTCGGACAATTCAGCATCGTCTCACTGCTGCTGCGGTCCAGCCAATTTCAGGTTCATCCACCGCCCCTGGTTTATCATACGCTGCTGCTGTCTCAGGTGATCCTGTCGACGATTCTCCGTTCACCTCGGAGGAACTTGTGACGCTCGTGGCCGAGGTCATCATCATCATGCGCACCTGCAAGACTCGATCTGAACAGCTACATGCTGCCCTGTCCCTTGTCACTAAGTATGGACCGTAAAGCCATCAAGATCTTAAATTGGAATGCGTGCTCCTTGAAGAGCAAAAACATTGAGTTTGTTGACTTTCTCAACGAACGGCACATCGACATAGCCGTCATCACCGAGACTCACTTGAAGCCCGAGCTGAACGTCTTCCTTCCCGACTTTCGGCTCGTAAGGCTTGACCGCACCAGCTCCGGGAGAGAGGGAGTGGCCATCGCTGCGAGGCGGAACATCAGCTGCCGGCTACTACCAAGCTTCCAGCTGAAAACTATCGAAGCCATCGGAGTTGAGGTGAGCACATCACTTGGTCCAATCACCATCATCGCGGTCTACCATGTCACCATCGACATCTTCATCAGCAACATTGGCGATAACATCTCCCAACCCATCGCCTATCAGGAACTGAGCTCGGACCACTATCCGGTGGTGGCCGAAGCAGGTTCCTCGGCCAAAAGGTTTCAAGTTTCCCGGCGAAATTACCATCGGGTCAACTGGCAGCAGTATCAGCGCTGTGTGGGCACAGCAATCTATTACGACGTCCTACCGGAGTCGTATGAAGAAGTCGATCAGTGTCTGCAAGCCATCGAAGAGGCGATATCCCGTGTCAGGGAGCAACACGTACCAGCATCCAGACAGGTGAGTCATACTCTGAACCTTGACAGCCCAACCAAAGATCTTATCAGGCTCCGTAACACCATTCGTAGGCAGGTCCAGCGTTCTGGGCTGCCCCACTTGAAGACCAATGTCAATAGGCTAACCAAAATTATCCAGGCCAGGATGGTGGATCTCAGAAATAACGACTTTACCAAAAAGATTCGCTCTCTCCCAGATTGTGCAAAACCATTTTGGAAGATGACCAAAATTTTGAAAAATAAGTCGAGGCCGACCCCTCCGCTTTCCTCTGTTGACCAGATTTAAGACCCATCCCTACTGATAACCCCAGTTGAAAAGGCCAATGCTCTTGGCCAACATTTTGTGATTTCACGTAATCTTGGCCAAACCATGGTGAGCCCCCATGGGCCTACCGTACTGGAGGCAATGACTCTAGGCTGGCACCCCCGTAGAGTGCATGATCATAGTAGAATATCAGCTGATGAGGTGATAGCAGCTATTAGAAGTACTAAAACATAAAGGCTGCGGGATTGGATGGTGTAGTCAACCTCGAGTTGAAAAACTTGAGTATTGACTTCTTCAACCATCTTACCGTTATCTTCAACAAATGTTTGGAGCTTGGCTACTTCCCTGCATGCTTGAAGTTAGCCAAAGTGATTCCAATACACAAGCCTGGCAAAGATCCTACCAGTGCCAAAAGCTATCGCCCCATCAGCCTCTTGTCCTCCATCTCGAAGCTATTCGAAAAGTTGATACTCAGCCGTCTGCATATGACCGTTTACTTGGATGAAATATGAAGACACTCTGAAAAGGTTACGACATTTCAGCCCATCTCCAGCATCGTCCATCCTGTCAGGCAGTGCGGATGAAAAGAAGCTTAATTGATTGTGATGTGTATCAACTGTGAACAACAACTCAGCACCCAACAACGAATATCCTTGATCTCCTTTAGCTATTATTTCACGAATTCGCTTTAGGATCCTTATGAACCATCTTCTGCTTCGTCTTAAATTTTGGCACGGGTAAGCCTAAGCCGGGAAATCGGATGCGTACGGGATTCACTCCTCCATCATCCATCGCATGTGGGGATGAGATGCAGCCATGTTTATGTTCTCATAGCTACCTTCCTAACCGTTCGAAGCAAGTGTGTGACGTCTTCTAACTTTTCGTAGAATTCGATTAGCCAGCAGCATTCTTCGGTGCTTTCGTAAAGTATAGCTCGTTTTTTTGGTGGCGCGCCCTGGGAGGAAATTTGATTTGATGTCAGTCAGTTAATGCTTATTTATGACGGTAGACTAGGGGCATTTAATGGTTTCATCTTCCGCTTTTGGCTATTTAGGCGAAATCATAACAAGGAATTATGGGAATTTTATTCGAGACTGCTGGAACTGCGCGCACTTAATTGACTCGTGGGGGGTAATGAAATCCGGCGCAGATGAGTTCTTGTAAGGGTGCTGCCACCGCAATGTACCTAAATGTTGTTCCACTCGAGAATCGGGTGCCATCCCGGCGGGGGATGCGGACGTGATGTAATGGGAATGGGTCGTAAAAATTGTATTTTCACGTACAGACACTTGACGGCGCTCAGAGTTGGAAAAGCGGAGGAAAAGGTGTGCTAGGTAACTTAAATACTGTAGATAGGTGGGGGAAATATTTGTGAGCATAAGAGCCAGTTTACGTGAGTCGTTATTTACTGTTTCAGCACATATGGGACAAACAAATCGTTTATCAATTCTAATTCATACATTTGAGTTTAATTTAAAAAAAATAACGAATACATAATTGGGGTCTCCCTTAGCTCCGTCGGTAAAGGCGCAAATATAAAGCAAGACCATACTGCAGATGGCTGGGTTTGATTCCCAGTCCGATCTTGGCATTTTTCAAGTTGGTAAATTTCTCGACTTCCCTGGGCATAGAGAATGATTTTACTTGCAACACAATTATGCAAATGCAAAAATGGTTAAATCTAGAACTCTAAGTAAAGAGTACGCCATAAGCTTAACATGCGATAAGCAATAAGCTTGAAATGCCAAGAAGAAAAAGAAGAATACATAATTCTGGATTAGAGTACATCACTGCAATAGTCATCCATCTTAACACGCACATCCTACTAACGAACAAACTGAAAAATAATCTTCACGTAAATCCATGACCTTTCGCAAGCTGCCATTTTATCAGAAAAAAAAAATACCTTGGCATCAGATTGACAGACTTCTCACATTCGCTTGTTAAAACGCTTCTCAAACACCCGCGTCCTCGCTATCCAACCGACCGACACTACATATAGTGCCTAAGGACAAAAAAAAACACTACACATGTTGGTGTTCCATCATCAGTAGCCGTCAACAACGAATAAAAAAATGAAACATTCATGATAACTCCTTGCTGTATCACCGACGTGGTGGTGCTCTACCGTGACTTGGATTCTGTTAAAATCTGGTTTTGATTCCCGTATTTTTTTTTCAAACATCGACGTACCCAGAACTAATAACACTGGAAGAAAAACTTACCCGACAACCGTACATTTAACCGTCGAAATCATAATCAATTCGAAAATTTAATTAACTTATATTGAAAGTAAAAGACAATAATTACCATAGCCATACCGTGGACGATTCAATCGCTGCAGACTCGAAGAGGAGGTTTCAACTGGTATCGCTTGCTGGGTTGGTCCAATTGGTACCGGTCGGGTTAATTTGTGCAATCAGCACGTAGCTGGTCATCGTCACTTTCGTCGTCGTCGTCGTTGTCGTCGTCGGTGTCGTCGGTGGTTTCCTTGTTAATTTCCTATTCTGAAATCCTCTTTCACAACCTGCTCATCCATGTGAAACTGGTACCGTGACAACATCCGAACGGTAGCGCTAGTAGCAGCTGCCATACCGACCGATGATGTTGCCCTCTATGGGGAAGCTTTAACTGATGATTCTCTACTGCTGCTGTCCTTCTCGATGAGGGATTTGAAAATTAGTTTTCTTTCACCATTTCGCTTCGTTCTTGGTTTTTTATTTAGCTTTTGTGTCGAAGTGAAAGGAAGGGTTTTTGCATCACCTGCGGATAAAGGAAGGTAAAAGAGGTTGTCAGAGGTTGCAAATTAGTTTCCATATTTTTTTTTGCTCGAGGGATTCCAGGAAATTGATTGAACTGACTTGGTTGATTCATATTAGTTAGGATTTTTCATTTGCTTCTATTTCAGAAGAGATGAAAGGAAGTTATTACCCAGAACATGACAAGAATGATTCATTTCTGCCCACTTGATTGGCAGGGCTCTGATATTGAATAAAAAGAAACGGATTCTATCAAGCTAATCACAAACAGATTTGAAATTCGATCAAAATCAAATCAACAAGTCGACATGGCAAATCAAAGTGAATATGTAAAATTTCTGTCAAATTGGACACAACATACATACGATTAATGAATTCAGTCTATACAGCATCCCACAAATGGTACGTTAAAGTGATAGTTAAATCTATTGTCGCACTGTCAAATTTACATCAACGCAACACGCATTAAAAATATGTTTTTAACGCAAACATTTTGAATATGTTTTTAACACAGACATGACAATCAGTTTTAAAGGAAAAGCTTTACTATAAAATCCATTAAATGTTGAAGTAGAACTCTTACTTCATTTAAGTAAGACTAAGATCACAACATTTTTAATGTCTTAACGTTTCGTAGTAACAAAAATGTGAAAACTTTAATGAAGTTCTATTGATCTCAGAGAAGGTAGATCTAGAAATCTTTGGGGAATTCCAGAGATCTTAAGGGGAAGTCCCTGAAACTTTAGCCCAGACTATTGAATTGGTTTAAAAATCTTTAAGCGTTAGCTTAGACAAATTCAGGATAGTTCCATGATGTGCTGAATTAAAATCGAGAACCCTTAAGATGTTCCGAAAGGTTCAGCACAGAGACCTTCAGAAAATTTATGAATACTTCAGAAATGTTTCAGGAACTTCAATGAAATCCAGTGAATTCCAGGAAGTTTAAAGGTGTTTACGAGAATTCCATTTATTTAAAATGCAAAACCGAGATCTTCATTAGAGTTGAGAGTTTTAAGGAAGCTCCGAGAACATCAAGACAGATCAGATTTTATTTTATTTTATTTTATTTTTATTTAATACATCCATCTGACAATAAGTCTTAATGAACCAGAAGCCATAACAAATACTAAATGTATCTGGAGTTAATAATACGTCTCTGGAATTGAGCAGCAGGTTCCCTAAACTCGAACAACTCTTCAACTGTAGAAAACGTGCGAATCATACTCGTAACAGGTTCATGTTGTCCAAAAGAAGAGCGGTGTGAGTCTTGACGCAATAGGAACGTTGAGCGTAGAAATCTGCTTGGCGCACGAAAGTTCAAGCAAGAGAGTAAGTGGGTAGAGTCAATTTCCCCACTTAATAACTTCGCGACGAATGTTGCCTGTTGAATTTGTCGCCGTCGTTGTAACGTGTCCATGCTTAGCAAGCGACATCTCTCAGCATACGGAGGTAAGTTTAGTGGATCTCTCCAAGGAAGTTGTCTTAATGCTCGACGAATGAATGTTTTTTGGATACGTTCTATTCTGATGTTCCAGGAAAGTTGGTAGGGAGTCCAAACAACAGATGCAGTCTCGATAATCGGACGAACGAGTGAACAGTACAGTGCTTTTAAACAGTACGGATCCGAAAAATCTCTTGAGATTCTTGATATAAAACCAAGCTGACGATTAGCCTTAGTGATTACCATTGAACGGTTTAAGTCAAACGTAAGTTTAGGGTCCAGCATTACACCTAGGTCGCTTACTTGTTCTACTCTTTCTAGTACAAATCCATCGATTGAGTAATCGAATACGATTGGCGTTCTTGTGCGATTAAATGTCATGACCACACATTTTGATATACTGACGGAAAGCTTGTTTAAGCGGCACCAATCAACAAATTGGTCTAACATTGCTTGGAGCTGACGGCAATCCTCGACGTTCTTGACAACAATGTATAGTTTGAGATCATCGGCGTATATGAGCACACAACCACTCGGCAAGAGGAGCGTCACATCGTTGAAGAAGATTGTGAACAGCAATGGTCCTAAATTGCTGCCCTGGGGAACACCGGAGGTTGCAGCAAATGGTGATGAAGTGCACGAACCCAGCTTGACACGAAGTGTTTTGTTGGAAAGATATGATTTCAGCCAATCAACCAAACCATCCGAAATTCCCAGGCGAGACATTTTCCGAAGAAGAATACCATGATCGATGCAATCGAATGCCGCTTTCAGATCGGTATAAACGGTATCTACTTGAGCCCTATTTTCCAAGTGATTTATACATGTTGAGGTGAACTCCAGCAAATTTGATGTAACTGAGCGTCCTGGCATAAATCCGTGTTGCGTTGCTGAAATGTAGCTCTTGACATGAAAGAAGATAGCATCGTTCACAATGATCTCGAATAATTTTGAAGCTGCAGATAGACTTGTTATGCCACGATAATTTGTCACGTCACGTGTGTCGCCCTTCTTATGGACAGGGAACATAAAGGAATGTCTCCATATTTCGGGGAAAACTCCTTGGTGCAACGAAGCGGTAAAGATGCGAGCTAGGGGATCAGCTAAAACAGCAACACAGCGGCAAAAAATGATTGCAGGTACACCATCAGGACCCGGTGAAACAGATTTCTTCAACTTCCTAACAGCTTTAACGACATACATATTGCTAACCACAAATGTACGCAAATCGATGAGACCCTCAGGAACATTGCAAGCCGCTCTTTCTACTTCATCTGCGTTGGCGGCTGAATCCGAAAAAACAGAACTGAAGTGGCGGGAAAATAGATCACACGATTCGAGCATAGAAGTAGACTCCAAATCGCCAAAAAATACGGATGAAGGAATATTCGACGATTTTCGCTTGGAGTTCACAAACTTCCAGAAGCTCTTGGGATTTCTACGTAAATTGGTCTGGACACGCAAGACATATGACTTGTATAGGGTTGAATTAAGCTTACGATAGGCGTTGCAAGCGCGATGAAAGTTGCGTTTCGTTTCAGAAGTTCGATGTCGGCGAAGTTTACGCTGCCAGGAATTTTTATCGCGTTTCAAAAGCCGCAGGAGAGGAGAACTCCAAGCAGGAGATATAGGAGGTTTTCGTCTTGGAGTGTTATCGGTGAGCCAATTGCAAATTATGTTGCAAAATTGTGATGCCATATCGTTGACGTCATTTGTTGCCAGAATACTGCTCCAATCACAGCTCATCAGGAACTCGTTGAGCATGACGAAGTCGATTTTTGAGTAGTCGAGCGTATGTTCACCAGCATCAAGGGATTCCACACGGTCAACACAATCGGATTGAGTTGGTAAAGAGAATAAAATCGGTGGATGATGTAAATCAATAGCCAGCAATGGGGACACCGCTTCGTTAACTACAATGTTGCAATCGGAATCACAGAAAACCAAATCTAGGATGCGCCCCAGGTGATTGCGAATAGAGTTGTATTGCCGGATATTCAGGAAGCCGCGTTCCATCCATCAGAGCAGCACTGGCAGCAGACGTCGTGGAAGGATCAAGGTTTAAGATTCCATCATCAAGACAATGCCATGCTATGTGTGGTTGATTGTAGTCACCACAAGCAAGCAAAAGGTCATCATCTGGAGTTGCATCACGTAATTAACGAAGAGTAGCTAAATGGGCATCGATAACACCTACGTCCCGACTACGATCTGGAGGAATATATACAGCGCAAAGCACGAACCGCTTTCCGCGAATACAGGCAGACACACTTACTTGTTCCAGGTTACTACCATTAATAGTCTTTATCTCAACAGACTTGTATAAAAGGACAGTTCTAAAAAATTCAAGGAAATTGCAGAAACCGGAATTTCCAGAAACTTTGGTTTGCTGAGAGAAAATTTATGGAACGCGATAAAAATTATATGAACATCTGGAAAATGTGACAGTATTTCAAGGAAATTTCAAAATCTAAAAATAAATTGAAAATTTAGCTAAATTGATTAGAGAACATCAACGAAGTTCCATTATTTAAAAAAAACCAGAACTTTTAGTACGCTCCGATATTTTCAAGAACTCCCAGATAACTTCTAAGAAATTTAGATATTTTTAGATTGTTTCGTTATATTCAGTGAAGTTCCGAGTAGTTCAAGAAGATCAGAAAACATCAGAAAAATCATATTCACCCATATTCTTGTTTTCGTTCAAACCATATTTTCCATACAAAAAAAAAAAAGTTTTTTGTATGGAAAATACGGTTCGAATGAAAACAAGAATATGGGTGATTAACTTAAGGAAGTTTGCCGCGACTTACAAGGAGTTTCTTAGAATTTTGATATATTCCGAGAATTCTATGATTGATCCAAAAACATTAGAATAATTCCCTGAAGCTTCTATATATATATAATATATATCAGAAAATTTACCGGAACATTTGATCAATTTAAAGAAATTAAGGTAAAGCATAGAAAACTTCTGAGATGTCCAGGATTTCCAGAGAAAATTTGTGATTTAAGACAAAGTTCCGTGAGCGATTATAAACCTTATAAAGCTTAAGTAAGTTGTAGAACTTAAAGGCAATTGAATCAATTCCAGTAAAATGATGGGTTCTTATAAAAAAAATAATAAGATATTCATGGCAGTCTACAGAATTTTACGGAAATTGAGAAATATTTTGGGCAGTTTTAAAAACATCAGTTTTCGAGAAATTCAGTGAATTATTAACACTTTTCAGAAGATTCATGATCGTTAGGAAAATCGTGGAAACTTTTGGAATTTAGGGGAATATTGTGAGCATCAGTTTCTCAAGCTACAATACAATCAAGGCAATTTAATTAACTTGAGACTTATTTTGGGAACTTTCCAGAAGTTTTCAAGTCCTCAAAATAGTCCATTACATATTCAACGGAGATTTCTCATGAAAATTCGCTTGGAGTTTACTATCTTAGGTTTAGGCTTCACATTAAGTCTAAAATTCCTCAGAACTAACTACCATAAAAGCAGATTGCAGTTGATGTTTTGCTCCTAGATTTTTTTTTTCCTAGAACTCCCGTGGAATAAGGTGCTTAGAAATTATAATAAAATTCCATGAGTCTTAAAACTTTGCAAGGAATTTGACTCCAGATTCTTGAAAATTTCTTTTCAGTTCAGAATTTATAAAGTTTGTGGGATATATGCATCTTCTAGAACCAAAAAAAAAATCATTTGAAGCTTCTGAATTTTAAAAATGTATTAGTTACTGAAGATTAATCCATTTTGGATTTATAAAATTCAATGTGTGAATGAAAATAACTAGGAATATTAAATGTTTTTATTTAAAAATGCATTCTTAGCAAGAAAATTATTAAATTTCCTGAAAAATGATAAGATTACCTGTGACTTCCTGGTATATTAAGAAAAAATAAAATTCCCTGATAATTCTCGGGTTTTCATGTTTTTTCTAGGAAGTAGAAGCTTGGAGGTTTAGTCATAAACTTTCTATTGAATCATTTGCTTTGAATATTCCTATCGTGTTTATGGATATCTAATTTAAAAAGTCTAAAACATCAAACATTTGTATGGTATGCCATCAGAACGACTAATTTTCTTCCCTTAGGTAAATTTTTAGTCACTTTTATACAACTATAAGTAACATGGTCACTAAAATCACTATTTTTGACAGGAATCTTTGGTGGTCCCTATTCAAAAAGTTGGTGGAACGATTAAAGCCGAAGATTTTCGTCCCATCAGCATGTTGCACACAATAGAGACAAAATTAGAACTAGTTGTTGAAGACCAGCTGTTGGAGTGTTTAAATAGTAATAGTTTGTTGATACCAGAACAATCGGAATATCGGGAAGGTCATTCTTGTGAAACCACGTTGAATTTGGTATAAGCAAAGTGGAAAAATAACTTGGAGTGTAAAATACAATTGTTGCTGTTTTTTTTGGATCTGAAACGCGCTTTTGAAACAATTTCTAGGCCCTTATTGTTGAGATCAATCAAGCGCTTTGGAATTACGAGTGCTGCATATAAATGGTTTGAAAGCTATTTCTCTGACAGAACTCAACGGACTGTTTTTATTGATTCTGTTTCCAGTCCCGTGGGGAATAACCTTGGAGTGCCCCAGGAAAGTGTATTAGGGCCCCTGTTATTTATTATGTATATTAATGACTTGCGACGTGTTTTACGATTTTGCGACATTAATCTTTTTGCAGATTATACTGTGTTATTCATTGCAGCTAAGGATTCAGTTTAGGATGCTGTTTTACACTTGAATGAAGATTTGCGTTCTCTAAGTAGATGGTTGACGTTGAATTTGAATACAAGTAAAACTAAATTTATGGTAATTTAGTGGAATCGACTATATTATAACGTCTCTGTTGGAATTGAAAATGAGACTATTGATCGCGTTCGGGAGATTAAATATCTTGGCGTGATTATTGTTGAAAAACATAACTTCAACTCTCACATTGACAATGTCGTGAAGAAAATTGCCAAGAAGTATGGAATTCTATGTCGATTGAAAAACGATTTAACTAGTCAGTAAAATACAGCTATACAAATCAATCATCTCTCCTCATCTAGACTTTTGCCCATCCATTTTATTTCTGTCCAATGCAACACAAATGTCGAGATTACAGCGCTTGCAGAATAAAATAATGCATTTGATTTTGAGATGTAATAGATTCACTTCCTCAACTTTGATGCTAGACGCCTTACAATGGTTGTCGGTAAAGCAAAGAATTATATATTTGACTATGGTATTCATTTTTAAAGTAGTTAACGGTTTGCTGCCTCGATATTTGTGTGATCTAATTGAAAGAGGAAGTGACTTTCATAGATATAATACTAGAAACGCGGTTGAAATAAGAACACCACATTTCTTGACTTGTGCTTCACAAAATTCATTATATTTTAAAGGAATAAATGTTTTCAATTCGATGCCTAGACGTATCAAACGTTCAGCAACACTTACAGAATTTAAAAGACACTGCATACTTACCTTACCAATCAGGCTAAGGCCTTGTTGTCCTCTGCTGTCCGAAGAAGTCGTCTCCATCGATGGCCACACTTCGCCAGCCTCGTAGTCTGCGAAGTGTCCGCAGGTCGCCTTCTACTTGGTCGATCCACCTTGCCCGCTGCGCGCCTCTTCTTCTTGTTCCTGTTGGGTCGCTTTCTAGAACCATTTTCATTGGGTTGTCGTGCGGCATTCTTACGACGTGCCCAGTCCACTTGGGTAGTCTCCCCATTTTTGCAATGTGGACGATGGATGGTTCTCCCAGCAGCTGGTGCAATTCGTGGTTCATTCGCCTCCTCCACGTTCCGTCATCCATCTGCACTCCACCGTAGATGGTCGCAACACCTTCCGTTCGAAAACACCAAGGGCGCGTTGGTCCTCCACGAGCATAGTCCAGGTCTCGTGGCCGTAGAGGACCACCGGTCTAATCAGCGTCTTGTAGACAGTCAACTTCCGGAGTCCAAAGTAGGCACGATTCCCTGCCATAATGCGTCTTTGAATTTCTGGTATCATTTTCGGCGGCCACCAGTGAGTTCAAATACACGAACTCATCAACCACCTCGATTTCGTCACCGTCAATCTGAACTCGGGGTGGAAGGCTAACATTGTCTTCCCTAGAACCTCTTCCTTTCATGTATTTTGTCTTTGATGCGTTGATGGCAAGTCCAATCCGCCTAGCTTCAGCCTTCAGTCTGATGTACGTTTCCGCCATCGTCTCAAAGATCCGTGCCATGATGTCAATGTCATCGGCGAAGCCAAGAAGCTGGATGGACTTCCTGAAGATCGTGCCACTCGTATCTATCCCAGCTCTTCTGATCACACCTTCTAACGTGATGTTGAATAGCAGACACGAAAGTCCATCACCTTGCCGTAACCCTCTTCGAGATTCAAAGGGACTCGATCACTCGCCTTCATCGTCGCCTTGACCAATCGCGTCAGTTTATCCGAAAGTCCGTACTCGTGCATAATCTGCCATAGTTGATCTCGATCGATTGTGTCGTATGCGGATTTGAACTCGATGAACAAATGATGTGTGGGCACGTTGTATTCGCGGCATTTCTGCAGAACCTGCCGAATCGCGAAAATTTGGTCCGTGGTAGCGCGGGTACCCATGAATCCTGTCTGGTATTGACCCACGAACTCTCTTGCAAATGGTGACAGGCGGCGGCATAGAATTTGGGAGAATAACTTGTAGGCGGCGCTCAGCAGTGTGATCGTGCAGTAGTTGCAGCAATCCAACTTGTCGCCCTTTTTGTAGATTGGGCCTTCCATCCACTCCTCCGGTAATATCTCCTCCTCCAAATTTTGGCAATTACTCAGTGCAGCGTTCTAGCCAGTGGCTTCACCACCGTATTTTAACAGCTCACTTGGTAGTTGATCTACACCAGTTGCTTTGTTGTTCTTCAGCCGACCGATCTCCTCCTCAACTTCTTGAAGATCAAGGTCCGGTAGCCTGTCGTCTTCTGCGCGTGCTCCAAGGTCTGTTGCCGTGCCACCTTCGTTTTCTGCTGCTTCACCGTTGAGGTGCTCGTCATAGTACTGCTTCCACCTCTCAATCACCTCACACTCGTTCGTGAGAAGGTTACCGTCCAAGTCCTTGCACATATCGGCTTGCGGCACGTAGCCTTTGCGCGAACTATTTAGCTTTTCGTAGAACTTCCGTGTTTCGTTTACGCGGTACAGATTTTCCATCGCCTTGCGATCTCGGTCTTCCTGCTGACGCTTCTTCCTTCGGAAAACCTAGTTTTGTCTGTTCCGCGCTTGTCTGTAGCGCTCCACATTCAATCTCGTGCGGTGTGCTGCATTCTTCTCCTCTACTAACAGTTTGCATTCGCCGTCAAACCAGTCATTTCTTCGGTCCGGGATTGCAGTACCTTGTGCCGCTGCAGCAGTACTACCTATGGCGGAATGGATGTCCCTGCAGTCATCTTCATAAGAAGCTGCGCCAAGCTGCTCTTCTGTGGGTAGTGCAACTTTCAGCTGCTGCGCGTAGTTCTGGGCAACTCCGGCGTCCCGTAGTAGCTCAGTGTTGGGTCGCGGCGTTCGACTTCGACGGGTGTTATGCACCGTCGAGAGTTTTGAGCGCATGCATACTGCAACTAGGTAGTGGTCCGAATCTTTGTTCGCACTGCGGTACGTGCGGACGTTGATAATGTAGGGGAAGAATTTCCCGTCGATTAGAACGTGATCGATTTGGTTTTCTGTGTGTTGGTCAGGTGATCTTCAGGTGGCTTTGTGGATATGCTTGCGGGGGAAAAACGTACTTCGAAAAAGCATACCCCGGGAGGCTGCAAAGTTCACGCATCGTTGCCGTTGTCGTTCGATGCAGCATGCAGGCTGTTTGGCCCGATTGCCGGTCTATACATTGCCTCCCGTCCTACCTGAGTGTTCATTTCGCCGATTACGATTTTGACGTCCCGTTGCGAAAAGCCGTCGTACGCCTGCTCCAGCAGCGCATAGAACGCTTCCTTCTCGTCGTCGGGTCTCCCTTCGTGTGGGCAGTGCACGTTGATGAAGCTGTAGTTGAAGAAACGGCCCTTAATCCTCAACTTGCACATCCTCGCGTTGATCGGCTGCCACCCAATCACGCGTTGGCGCATCTTACCCAGCACTACAAAGCCAGTTCCCAACTCGTTGGTGGTGCCACAGCTCTGGTAGAAAGTAGTCGCTCGATGCCCGCTTTTCCATACTGTTTGTCCCGTACAGCAAAGTTCCTGCAGTGATACGACTTCGAAGTTGCGTGGTTGAAGTTCGTCATAGATTAACCTATCGCAACCCGGGAAGCCGAGCGATTTGCAGTTCCATGTTCCGAGTTTCCAATCGTAGTCCTTATTTCGTCGCGTAGGTCTGTGCCGATTGTTCCGATCCGTATTTCTTTCTTCGGTATTTGCAACTTTATGTTCTTTCCAGGGCGGCTTGTTGGGCCTGCCCCAACCCCCTGTCTCGCCGGAGGACCATCGTGCACAGCTCTGTTTATAGTCCCACGCTGGCACTAGGACGGTGATCAGCCGCTCCTAACATGGAGAACAGACGCCGCTTTGAACCGCACCTCCATGGTGAACAGACGCTCTGGTTTGACTATGGTTACCGCGCCAGTGTTCGCGTCGCACCTCTGCACTTTGCTATTGCCGGACTGGCAACATTGCCCAGGCTACGCCACCCAGCTGTGTCCATGTTTCAGCTGGTAGTCTTTTGTTATCATATAACTCGGGAAGGCGTGAAGTAGGAACTTATAAGGAGGGCTAGGTATTCCACTTCTTCCAGATTGTCAACTCACCATTTTGTAGCACCAACTTAAACAAACATCTAAGAATAAATATTACTCGTATTTGACTAATCTTGTTTTTTTTTTCTATTACATATTATATTCTGTTTTGCCATAACCTCCAACCGTCTGGGTCTCCTTTAACGATTTTACCACACGGGACACGGTCGAATTGTCGATTCCAAACTGTTTCGCGATCCACCTGTGGGACTGGCCTGGATTTTCCACAACTGCTCCCATAATTTGTTGTCGAAGCGCGGCCACAAAATGAAGGCTTGTATACTCGAGACTTCCATTATGCAACCTTGAGGAGCTATTGCTTGATACCGCGTTTTGGTACGTGGACGTCTTACGTCTCCTAGGCGAATACATGCGCAATGAATAATGAACCACCCTAATAAAAATTACGATAAACGAACGATAACCCAAATAATAGAACTATTCCACAGATGGTTTAGATGATACATCGACAGCATGTCGTTTCGCAAAATAACCATAACAATTTTATTAGGGCAACCACTTTGCATCTTCATGAAGATAAAAGTACATATGCGAAGAACTAAGAGGAGTCCTCATCTTGCAAAGAACGAGGAAGTGCCGAAGGGCAAGAAGCATGACTTTTTGCTTGTTGTATTGACACTCATATTCCATTTAAGCAGATCACTCACCATAATTTACTTTTACGTGGGTATCCTCTTTATTCGAGAGTGTTTGTGAGATATCGGTGATTCGAAGACCTTTGCATGCGATGAGTGAATGCGGGAAAAATGATGTGAATAAAAAAAAAACAAGTTGACAAATGGACAAAAACGATCTGTATCCGATGCATATTTTCACTTATTTGATAGGCCCTTTTGTAATTTTACTGAGTTCTACTACAGTTCATGCCATTAGAAATCGAGAACCACCGATAGTCGAGAACACGACCAATTTTTTTTCTAATAAAACAAAAGATAGTAACAGATAGTAATTTCTCTAAAACCATTTGAATAGTTGAGCTTTGTTCAAAAAATATTCATCTTTAATTAAAAATCTCCTGTAGAATTTTATATTTTGGTTTGAAAACTCCAAAAAATGTAATGACAAATTAATTGATTTTGAAAAATATTATACAAACAATTTCATAAATGTCAATAAGAGTCAATAGATAAGTAGTGTGTAAGCACGTATCATCAGGAACAACTTCAGACACAAATCTAACTCCACTATTTAGTAAAGCATTTCTCTTGAGATCCAATTAGGAATGAATTTTAGACCTCACCGGGTATTATTGATCCACTCGATGCCACACGATCCTGGGTAACTATTTAAAATGAACTTTGCATCGTCGATGATGCTTACATTGATAATCATGTTTCTAAAATGCGACCAGAATCGAGCCGTATTCATTCAAGCGAATAATGCTAAATTTCACTTCATCAATCTCCAATCTTACACGATTGCTGCACATAGAGTTTCCCTCGTTAAACTGAGCTCCATAACCATCTATTCGATTTTCAAATTTGCACAACACCAGCGCTAATGAGGCAAAATCTGCAATTTATATCCGCTCATTAGTCACCACACACGGCAAATGCCAATTCCAATCACCTCAGGATTGCTGCCAGCGGGAAATCGTGCGTATCACTGTTGTATGCGAATGAATATCCTGTTAAAAATATCGACATTTATACCTACACATACAGACGTGCAAATCGGTGTAATCCGCTTCCATCTCCGTGTAATCCGAGTGTGGGATGTTGTTTGGTTGTTGTAGCTTCTCCACACCCGACCAAACCCAGGATGTGTGTTTGACGGAGAGCAGCAGGTTCAATTACATGCAATGAACTCTTGCCACGCTATCGGCAGTTTAACCACCGACAAACAGACTTAACACATTGAATATTCATCACTGTAAAACATGGTCGCTAAAACATTACCGCCATCTGTTGAGTACACTGTGGTGGGTAGTACGCTGAACAGATGGCAGTAGTGTGTAAACGTCAAACACAAGGGAATTTACTATGCGCGCCGGAAGTGGCGGTACTACCAACTACGGATACTTTTAAATTGATCGCTAAATGCTTGCTCGATGTACAACTTGCGAGTGTTATGTCTGATTGTCTGTGGTATTACCTTGTGCAGCAGGGATAACAGAACACGGAAAGAGAGTGGGCTTTTTCGAACGAGATTGTGACGTGGAACCAGCTACATCGAGTATGTCGTCGGTTTCATGCAATACTGTCGTAACTCAAAATCCGTGAGGTTTCATTTCTTTTCGTCTGAGGTGGGGGTGTTTCATTCATTTTGTCAAAAATTCGAACAATAAATAAATAATCCAATGATTTTTACTACATTTTATATTGAACATATTTTGAGTTGATTTTTTATTTGAGTTTTGTTTTTTTTTTCCTGGTTTGTTTTTCCGTCGATTTTGTTTTCCGTGCTGAGCACCAATGCTACCGACGTACCAGGAAGGCAGCTCCCACACCTGGACCCTACCTATCGACCCATCAACTCATGAACCGGGGACCAACGGCTTTACTTCCCATCCGAAGGAAGGCGTGATCAGAGGTAAAATTCCGATTTTTTTAGTGTGTAGTTAACCCTACTTGTTATGGGCAACATGAGCACATCTCAAAATGAACTTAAAAAGTAGCAAAGGCACATCTACTGATAACTTTCGATTTGTCACAAATTTCAAAATTGTTTTTTTTTTTTAAGGAATGAAACTTCACTGCAATTTGCTGTCAAAATTCAAAAACAGACAATTTTCGGCTTGTGACAGTATTGCATGGAACCGACGATGTAACCTTGGAGCTTCAAGTTGATTATGTATGACCACAACGAGCGCTCAATAGTAGAGCAAACTAATGTTCCCCATTTACTTAGCTTATCAGCACGGCGACCACCTTTGAAAAACGAACCGTTTTCCGAAGGTTTACGCTTTTTCACCTTTATCACGTTTATCTACATAGGTACGGGCGATTTAGGTGAATAGAAAAAAAAATCGGTAATCGGTCGTTAGTTTGGGAACAAGCGTAAACATGGGAAACCTGAAATTCCATTCTTTAACACCACGTTGGGTGTTGTTGATAATCCTGGATGGGTCAGAACACTGGAGGCAGTAGAAGGTGACAAAGAGCAATTTTCCAAGCTTATACGGGGATTACAGCGCCGGGAGGTGGGAGTCTTGAATGTTTGCGTGGTAGTTTTCGATAAGGATGGAATATTATATTAGCTAAATTTAGCATTCAATTAACGTTGATTTATTTCGACTAATTATTATTATTTAGCTTTATTAAGGAGGCTTTCAGCCTTGGGCTGGTTCGCCTCCAACCCTTTCGACTAAACTGATACACACCTCAAACGAATTTAGCTGCAAGCTAGCTTATACAGGCAAAAAATAGCTGTACTCGCAAAACAAATGTCTGTTACGGGGCTGTGTCATTTCGCCGAAGGACATCTCGCCGAATGGGTCATTTCACCGAATTTTAATCATGAATTTAACTTAATGAACTGGTCATGTTTCAGAAGAAATCATTCCCATAAATAAAAAAAATATTGATTATTTAGAAAATAACGAAATCAGTATAACTCGAATGAACTAGTCATGTGCAAAAGAAGAAAATTCTTCTACAAATGTATTGATAAATTAAAAATTTACAAAATCAGTACAACTCGAAAGAACTGATCACTGAAGGAAGACATGCCTATAAATCAGGGGTTTTCAGACCTTTTGTGTGGCGGAGCACTTTTATGAAACATAGAAGGTTTGGCGGCTAGCAATGAGCGATCTTGGATCGAAACACAAAAGAACTTATCAAAACCTAGCCCCCTTAAGTACTCATCCCCTAGGTAAAAATGTCAAGATCACAGGTATACAAATGAAACTACAATGTGTAGAATCGGAACCTATCTAATTAAAAAACTAATGGCTACCAAGATAGATATTTGTATCGATGTTTCTCCTACTTAAATATTTGGTTTTTTAGTTAGGTACGTTACGCTGAGCACTCTTTTGTTGCAAAAAATTGTGTACGCAACTCGTTGTAAAATACAATTTTTTCATCACTCGTTGTAATTATCCAACTTGGCTCCGTTGCAGCTTGTTGCATAAATAGCTATTTTTGTATTGTATTATGCCACTACATATTTTGAAATAAAAAACTTTGGTTAATGGTATCTTCCAATATTGATGTGAGTCTATTCAATTAATGAATTTTAAAAACGGTGTCCCATTGAATAAGATAGCTGTTTGTCATAACTTGCTTCACGCAAGATTTCATGGTTTGTGTATTCTTGTTCAACTGTAAGAAAAACATTATCAAACTCAGAGTTGGGTGGAAATGCTTTACTAATGGGAAAATGTTTTTTGAAATATTAAAACGATTAAATGTTCCATAAACCTTGGAAAAATGCTCCTTTAATACGTCCTTTACTCAGATTTACTGTCCTATCCGTGTTGTTTTTAGTCAGAGGAGTGAAGCGGCGGGCAAGCTATGATAAGTTTCTAAAAGAAAATTCTAAAGACAAAGCTTCTAAAGTAGATTCTAAAAGAAGTTTCTTAAGACATCGATTCTGAAAAAAAGCTTCTTAAGAATATTCTAAGAAAATATTATTTTAGAATCTTCTTAAGAAGCTTTGAGAAGCTCAAGCAGATTCTAAAAGAAGGTTCTAAAAGAAATAAAATAAAAAGAAGCTGACTTAAAAAATGACGGGCAGTACATCTGAGTAGCAATAGTAAACGATCATTTTTCCAAGGTTTATGGAGCATTTCATCGTATTAATATTTCGTTTCTATAGCTGCCCTATACTAATATCAACATTAAGCTTTAGTGCGATAGTTTATTAGCTAGAGAAAGTTCTGAAGAGGATAGGTTGATAGTTCCGCTAGAGTACGGCCGTGTGAAAATTGAATAGAAGTTGAAATTGACATTTGCGTAGCTGAGGGGGTGCCAAGGGGGGAAGGCCCCCTCCAGAACTATCTAGGCCCCCTCCAGGATTTTTTTAGTTTAGTTCGAGGTTACTTTTTATTTTTATTCATCTTTATGAATGTTTACTTTTCTTATTGTTCTAGAAGAAACAATCTTGAGAATATACATTATATCGAAATTTAATCCATAGCATAATAAGACGTATTCAGGCTCTACAAATTGGCCAAGAGCTCAGGGATGTTTCGTTAACGTTAGGGAACTTCGTAAAACTTCAAGAAATTCTAAGAAATTCAGGGAACATCGTAGAAATGAACGAAAGTTAGTAGACATTCTGGGAACTTAATAGAGCTTCAGAATAATTCTTAGAAACTCAGGGAGCTTTGGAAAAGCTAAAAAAACTGCGTAGAATTGGGAATTCTATTTATGCTTTGGGGTCTTAGTAGAAGTTAAAAATTATTTAATTTTAATAAACCTGATTATTGTTTGGGGATCTTCATATAATTTAAGAATACTTTTTTGAAGCCTCAAGGCAAGTTAAAGAAATTCCATTCGTGGAACTTCACGAAAAATCAACGAGAAACGTAGAAGTGTAGCAAGGTATGTAGAAATTTCGTAGCATTTTGAGAAGATGCATAAAACTTCATACAAGCGCAGGGAATGATGTAGACGATCTAAAAATAATTCAGCAATTTTCTGAGATCTTCAGAGATCCTTGCTTCTGCGCAATGAACTTCTTGAAAATTTTGGAAACTTCGTTAAATTTTGTGGAATCCTCAGGATACTCTCGGGTGAGCATCTTTAACTATGTAAATCGTTGACTTCACGCAGAGGTAATACTAAACATATAGTCAAAGCAAATATTCTTGCAAATCAGTCTTCCAATCACGGCCAAGTGCGTGGCTAATTTGTAGACGCTTCAACAGGGAGCGGTTTTGAAGCTCCACCAAACCATTTTCCTGTGGTCAATAGGGGGCGGAATAGTTCAAATGAATTCCATTCCGTTGGCAATAGTTTTCAAAAGATGAGCTGATGAATTGTCTGGCATTATCTAAAGTGAGCGTGACTGGAAATCCAAGCCGAGTTAAGATATTGTGTAGTCGTGAAATGGTTTCCTCTGCGGTAATCTGCATCATTATCTCGATCTCCTTGTAGCGACTATAATAGTCGATCACAACGAGAAGATAGTCTCCAGACGGAAGTGGTCCCAGAAAATCTAGAGCTACGTCAATCCACGGTTCAATCGGCAGCTCTCTACGTTGCATCGGTTCTGGATTACTCGGTAGTCCTACTAATCTACATCCTTCGCAAGCTGTCACGTATGCCTCAACTTCACGGTCCATCTTCGGCCACCAGGCACGGTCCCTCAATCTACGCTTTATCACGGCCTCTCCCGGGTGACCTTCATGCGCTAAAACTAGTATTCTGTTTCTCAGAGACTTTGGTACGACTAATTTAGATCCACGTACCAGCAAGTCCCCAACGAACCCTAACTCGTTCTGAAAAACTACAAAAGGCTTACCTTCGCTTTTGTCCCACTTCCCGCTTCGGACACACTCACGGACGATGGAGAGCTCATGATCGTCAATTGAAGCTTTCTCTAACTTGCTCGTATCTATTGCTGCTGATACCATAATAGCCAAAACCAGGAATTGGCAATCACATTCAAAATCTCGAGAGATGCTTTCGACTGACAGTTGCGAAAACGACATTTCCTGATCCTTTGCGGTATTTCACAACGAAGGTAAACGCTTGTAAACATAGTACTCACCTCTCAATGCGCACACAGGGTCGAGAAGTGGGCGAGAATAATTGTCTCGAGAGGCTTATGGCCCGTTTCGACAAATTTCCTCCCCAGCAGATAGGTCGAAAATCTTTCAACTGCCCAAACCAAAGCAAGCGCTTCTTTTTCAGTCTGGCAGTACCTCCTTTCAGTTGGACTCAGACTCTTGCTGCAATAGCATATCACGCGTGGTTTAGAATCCTCGTAATTGCTGATGAACTGGGCAAGCACGGCTCCAAGGTTGACCGGCGATGCATCCGCTATGACTCGAGTTCGAAGAGTATTATCAAAAAAAGCGAAGTGTACTTATATCCGAAATCATACTTTTCAGCTCACGAAAAGCCTCTTCGGGTTCCTGTTGCCATGTGAACGTAACTCCTGAGTGAGTCAGTACACGGCATCATATGTGTTTCACGTTTTATGGCCAAATTTGCTCTTCTGATGTCGAAACACAAGCGTAGGTCACCGTTGTCTTTTACAATCGTGACCAACGGCGACACCCATTCACTAAATTCCGATACCGGTTCAATGATATCTGCAGTCAGTAATGAATACAGTTTCTCCTCAATTTTATCTAACAACGCCAGAGGTGACCGGTGAGCGTATTGACTGATCGGTGCAATAGTTTCGTCGATAGGAATGTTTAGCTTTATTCCTTTTATTTTCGGGAATGGATGCTTTAACTCAGAGCGTACGCGAAAAACATCTGGGGAATTGGTGCTTGGGAGTCCCAGAACAAGTACGCTCAGTTCTTTGGCCGTACTCCTACCCAAAAGTGTCTGTGACCCGCCTTTGATAACGTAGAATGTTGTTACCGTACGAATGTGCCTTTCTCCATCCTCGACCTCGACGAGGCTTTCGAACACATTTTCGACAACCAACGGCTCCGAATTGTGTGCATAAGCTCTGAAAGTTTGGTCGGAATATGATCGCAAGTTTTGAACTTCTACTCCCTGAATTCGCATTTTCTCCCAAGTAGTGTCATCTATAATATTTTTCTGGCACCCTGAGTCGATTAGCATCTGTATAAGCACTCCTCCGATCTTAACCCATAGGAACTCGTCCCCATCAAAGCTGTAGAATTTACCTTCATCCTCCGAATTTTTGATTGCTCGGCCTGGTGATGATACTTCACACGTTTGCGTCTCGAGTCCGTTCCGTCGCGGTTCTCTCGTTTTGGAGCAGCACGAGGTGTGCGACAGTATTTCGCAAAGTGGCCGATTTTTCCACAGTTGTCGCAGACCTTTGTTCTGGCTGGACATGAACGATCCGTTCCGCTATGGCCTCTTCGACCGCATCTCGAGCATTCGTAATCCTTGCCTCTACCAGAAGGAGGGTTTGTGATTTTGTGCACCGTGTCCAACGTGAGTTGTGCTTGTGATACACTGCTGCCTGCCATCTGATTTGCCTGGTACTTGATGGGTCCATGAGAATTCACCATTTTAACAACCTCGACAACAATTTTGTCAATCACCCCGGTCTCTTGTGCCTCCTGCTTGGTATTTCCAAAATTGCATTTACCAGCATACTCAATTGCACGTAAAAGAAACTTATACAATGGTTCTTCTTTGTCCTTCGGCGTCAATGACCAGAACATGAATCTTTGGTAGGCTTCATGCTGTTTCGGCGCAAAGTACGCAAAGTTTGGTGGGATCAGTTTGAACCTGAATGCAGGAAAATCCCATTTGTCCATTGTAGCCTCAATGAGTGCTTGGGGTACTGTAAAAGTTTAGAAGATTTCTCAGGGTTCCATTTCTCATTCAAGCAATGCAATTTCACCTCAGTCTCGCTGTCTCACCAAGTATCTTTTCGATTCAACGACCTTGTTTACTCGACGTAACGATGTTCCTTAAAATACAAATCATTTTAACGTCAGTTTTACATTTAAAATGTATTGTTCGTGTTTCACAAAAACGTTCTACGTTTCAGCTTAAAGCTGTTGCACTAACTATTTCAGTCTCTAAGACATACTTGTTGTGTTATGCACCAGTCTCATCATTCAGTCTCTATGACCTGTTTATATGTGTTTAACGCGATACATCTGCCATAATTTCTAGTTTCTAAGACCTTTTGCTGTGCCGTGCACCCGCTTTAACTTCCAGTCTCTTGGACCTACTGGCCATGCCATGCACCTGCCTCAACTTCCAGTCTCGAGGACCTTTGCTGTGCCGTGCGCCAGCTTTAACTTTCAGTCTCTTGGACCTATTAACTATGTCGTACACCAGCTACATTTTTCAATTGTTTAGGAGTGTAAGATTATCGCAAAACCTTCTTTTGCGATAAATATTCGATCTGCACAATAATGTTTGGCCAAAACTGGTCTGCAACCGGCAATTCATTTTTCATTTTTTTTCTAAATGCGCACAACTAACCTCACTTTTATTTTGCAATCCGCTAAAAAGAGCAGCCCGTGGACAGCCATTTCGTTTTTTTTCTTACCAATGTACAAATCCACATCCACGGTCACCACTTGTGGAATCCTCAGGGTTCTTCCGGGTGAGTAATTGTTTGAATAATTAACACTTGATCTTAACAATATACGAAACGTTTATTCTCCTTCTGTTCTTAGGCCCACTACCTCTTACACTCAACTTAACCATAGTCACTTTCTCGTTGCAGGTAGTCTGGCTTATAAGACCATAGTCATGTAGCATGCTTGTTGCCCAGAGTAGAGGGCACCACAAATTTCAAGGAAATTTCCAAATGTTCAAGAATATTTGTAGATGATGGGGGTCATTCCCAGGCATGGAAAATCATTTACATTCATTTCATGCATTCATTTACATTCATTTGCCTCTAACCTCTTTCATCAACAGCATTCCGCAAAATGATGTATACAGCTTTAATAGGTTTTGTTATTAGCTACAACTTTTGCTCATAACTCAAATCTGTATCTCTTATACATCACGGGTTAGAGCGGCCAGAACTTGTTACTGTTTTTCAGTGAATGTAAAATACATTCACTGAAAAAAGGTAGTGGCTTCTGTTCGCTCTGGTTTGTCATGCATAAGAGATACGGATTTGAAATGTTAACAAAATTTGTAGTTACTAACAAAACCTACAAAAGCTTAACACATCATTTTGCGGAATTCTGTTCATGAAAAAAGATAGGGGCAAATGAATGTAAATGAATGCACGAAATGAATGCAAATGATTTTCCATGCCTGGTCATTCCAGAAGTAATCGCAGAATGGGAGATTGAGGGATGGAAAAATATGGAATTAGGAATGAATTCAGCGAACTTCGTAGAAGTTGAGGAATTTTTGTAAAACTTAAGGGAGTAGTATAGATGTTGAGGGAACGTTGCATAGGTTATAGGATATCTTTTCAGACATCCTTCCTAAACAGCAGGTAATACTCAAAAGATGTCCAGATAAATAGACGAAGATATTAGTAAAGTTCTTTGGATATTTTTTCAAGACTTCTGGAAGATTTCCAACTTTTTGAAATACAAATGAAGGCTCCCATATATTCTTTCAAGACTGCAGGATGATTAAAAAGTAATCGAAAGTACTCCAGCTAATTGAAACAGATGGAATCTTGCATGATGAATCTAGATGTTTGTACATTTTCTGTATGGAAGACTGCTGATTTAGATAGTTTTTCAAGAATTAACACTCTCGAATAATGTGGATGGTTTATAACATTAAATTAAATTTCTGTTCTATTATGTGTGTGTTTTGACGTAGGATTACGTCTTCCGGCAACATATTGGAGGGGCAATTTCAAAAACCAAAATCGACCGCGTTACGAAAAGAGGACAGGTTTTGACCACTTATAACTCTGTTAACAGCAGATGGATTTTAATTCTAAACAAGCCAATCGATTCGATTTTTTTTTACGAATCTGCTAAAGTGAACACTTTATCCATTTTCAATAGGTCACTATTGAATATTACATAAATGTCCAACTGTTGGAATCGTGAAAAAAGTTATCACCGATTGCCTGCACAAAGGGCTTTCCCTAACACAGATTTCAAAATCGAATTCTGCCGGTATCACCGAACAGTGATTATTCAATCACCGTGTGTGGTGGTGTCTGGCCAGTCGGTGCAGCAGTGCGTTCGGTGCGTGTTGTTGACCAGTGTTCTCCAGTATACAAGTATACAACGAAAGGTTGCCCGCAAGCAGCGAACTGTAGCCCACATGAGTGTCCATGCACCGAAGAAAGAGGAAGAAGCCGCATCGCTACTGATCGGATTCAGCTGCTCGTCGTGAGCCGCTGTGGGCCATCTATGCCAAGCGCGTCACCCTCGTTCCAAATAACATGCAGCTCGCCAATCTCATTTGTGTTGAATACCCTAATAGCTCAGCATTACTCAACCATCACGACAAAATGGTCCTTTTCAGTACCACCATAAATTTGTTCTTGCGATTGAAAAATTTTAGTGAGGAATTCCTCCAATCAATTTTCAAATTTTTTTATTATCTGTTGAATAAACCAAAAATTCCGTGAGTTTTGTGCATGAAAATGCGTAATTTTGTCATCAGAAAACGAGGCGTTTCCGTGATGGAAAAAAAGGTTTCCTTAACACAGTCAATATTGATATCGAGCACGTAATCCTATGTCAAATCTACTGTCGTGTCTTGGATACAACCTCTTACTTTTTCATAAAGTAAATAAAAATACCGAAAAAGCTACTATCCGTATAAAGTACGAGTAAATAATAAATTGGCACCGAATGGGTTAAACCAAAACCAACTCCATTTCAATGAAAAAATAAAATTAAACAATAAGCTTTTGTGGAAAAGAATTCAAACAGTATCGAGTGGCACAATCACACAAGTTTGGAGCTCATTCCTTTCGATTGTAATTAAAATTAAATTTTGGACATAAATCTTGATTTTATATCTATCTCCGCGATCTTTAAAGTTAGTTAATCCGTACCAAATAAATAAAATTCTAGATAAATGCTTAAAATTTTCTTTTTTCATCAATTATTAGAATCTTGACATTTGAAATCCGGTAGGCACCATAAAAATCTGAAGAAAATTAAATTATAATCTGATTTTTCATGATTCTTCAAGTTAATTATTTTTTTTTAAACAAATGTGTTTGATATCTCAAAACTATTTTTATTTTAGCTTTCCGTTTTTTACGAACTGCTCTTTGACATATATTTTGAGATTTTTCCTATGTCCTCATATTGCCATATAGGGGAAATGTCTCTAAAGTTGGTCTATGGATCTAAGATTGGGCCCATCGCTAAAAATCTGCTATTTATCAATTTTATCTAGATGAACACGTCATTGGGACGGTATTGATGAATATTTTTGGTCGCTATTGAAAATTTAGTCGATTGCTGAATGTATGTATGGACCCAAATTAGGGACACTTACACGACATTACCTGCATTTCCCCTATAAAAGCCAGACAATTTTAAAATTTAAAATTAAAAGTTCTAGAAGTTAGTGTTGTTTCCTGAGATTTTATTGATGTTCAAAAATATAAATGATCTAAGAAAAATCTTGTTCCGAAATTCATGGAATAATCTAACCTTGAGAATTATCTAACATGAGAATTTTCTTATATTTGAGATCCTTAAAATCCTAATGGAAATTGAGCTCATCAAACTGCTTGGCTCCCATTGACAGTTCGTGACTGCTCGAATCAGGCTCCTTTGGACGTTCATATGTTTTGAATCTGCTTCTCACTCACAAGTACATTATGCTTAACATCCATTTACCCAACCGTCGATTATGGCAATCGTCCATATGCCTCGTCCAATAAATAATAAATAAGCATGTTAGCCAAAGCAGCAAGAAGAATCGTGTTCACCGTTGACTCTTCCATTTCAAGTAACATTGCATGCTTTATAAAGGTTTTATAACATTCTACAAGCCAAAAT
This sequence comes from Ochlerotatus camptorhynchus, assembly GCF_037179485.1. Taxonomy (NCBI): domain Eukaryota; kingdom Metazoa; phylum Arthropoda; class Insecta; order Diptera; family Culicidae; genus Ochlerotatus; species Ochlerotatus camptorhynchus. The sequence goes on from NW_027040640.1 coordinate 423,576, forward strand.
CATGATCTACAGAAACTTCATAAAACGAAAATTGTTACTTGAGATTCAAAAGAAACCTCCGCTGGGAGTTTTCCGAATTGATTATTTTTTTAAAAATCCTACCAAACAGTTCTATTTCTAGAGCACCACATGATGCGCACAGCAATATCCTTATAACCTTTCGTTACTCTTCGCCAGGCTTGACAAGCCTTCCGTACCTTTGATAGATACTGACTGAATAATGAATAAGTCAGGGGAAACATGTCACAAGGGTATAACTTGAAACTTAAACAATGACTTTGAACGTCGATTTCTCTTGAATGACCACTGATTACACCAGCTCATAGAACAAACATTACTCTGTCAGGCGATTTAGTTAGTTTGAGTGCGTGTGTCGTCATTCGTAAGAAACCGACGATCCAAGTCATTGTTTACGTTTCGAGTAAGACCCTTCTGACATGTTTCCCCTGAAGTGTTCAATTTCAATTCCCATAGGTACACCACGCTGGGATTATCTACGAGAGAGCGAATGTAGGACGGGATGTTGTCAGTTTATGCAAAGTAATTCACGGCATCGGCAACGATGCAAGTAATACAAGCAGAAAAGGATTAAATTAATCACAAGCTAACTGGTGTGAGCGGAGGACTTTGAGTCGGACATCGTTGTCGCCGTCGGGACCGTCTGCACTAATGGAATAACAACATCCAGGATGAACGATGGAACGCTTTCGATCGGCACGAAAACACAGCCACCGTAATGGATTAATGTCAGTTTTAATCATCTCACCACTACTGACAGCATGGTACTACCTTCCTATGGGCAAAAAGCTATTCAAACACATATGTTTGGATATTGGGACATTTTTCTACATAAGGTACCACTTGTAACTTTCTTTTACTAGCGACCTCTTTTGCGAAAATGAACAATGCTGTTGTTCTATGAATAAAATTTACCCGTCAGATTGGCAGGTGATTAGCAATTCAATGCGGGATCGAACCCCAAACTTTCGATGTAATCTCAACCGTGTGATATGCCTTAGGAGCAAATAGTAACACATACCAGCAAACCCGGTCGAGCCTCGTTTTGAAGACGAAATTCCACCACATCAGAAACCGGATGCCTACGAACCACAAACCATGCCCTTATTCCATTCTACGACGTACAACGGGCTCAACCACAGACAAATCCTCGCAAATCTGTGACGGGCACCAGGGAAATCCAGTTGAAATTTTCCATTTTTTTTTGTTCATCCCGGGTGCACCTTTTCCGCCGGAGGCAAATCGGATGAGATATATTCAACATCAGCACGAATCCGAATCCCAAACTCGGCGGCAGCAGCCGAGTGGAGTTGAGTTGACTAGACCGACTGGGCGGTGGTATTCCACATCAACACAATGAATACTAACGCCACAGAAGTCTTTCTTGTGACTGACAAAGTCACAGTTTTCTCCGGCAAGCCTTTTCGACCTGGCCACTAGAAGCTGATAGTGCTCTTCCCGGAAGGCACAGACCCCTTTTCTGTCGGTCCGCTCACTGTTGCACCTTCTTCCCCAAGACCCCGTGATCATGCGGCTAGCTTCATTCTTCCCACTGAAACAGAATCCGCCGTGCTCTCATACCCACATTGTTATGCGGCAACAATAATCCAGCTTTTCATTAGATGTTCGGTTTGACCTACCGCTGAGATTTTTCTTTTTTTTTTCATCCTGCCTGCGAGGGTTTATCCCGATTCGGAAAGGTTTATCCCGGATGTTGGGAGAAATTGAATTGAAATGTCCGATTGGAAAAAGGGATTCCGTTTTGGCCACAGAAGCGGATTCGTTGTGTGGCTTTGCCCCTGTTTAGTATGTTAATGTTGGAGTTATGTGGGTCGAGTTGAAGGAAAATGTTTACCGGGCAGTTTGACCCGTTTTGTGGCGGATTTGGTTGTTTTGAATGACAGGTTGTTTTCGTTTCTGTTGCTAAGTGAAACCGGGGTCGGCGAAGGCAAAGTTGTGGTACTACAGGATTCCGGAGGAGAGGGGGGGGGGGGGGTTGTAAAAGACGAATTTCACGCCATGGCAGCACCCTCTCAGATTTCAATTGAACTTTGTGGGTGTAAAGATTTCGGATCTAAGATTAGGCCTCTTAGATCCATAGATTGGGCCCATCGCTAAAAATCTGCTTTTTATAAATTTTATCTAGATGAACGCGTCATTGGAACGGTACAAATGGATATTTTTGGTCACTATTGAAAATTTAGTCGATTGCTGAATTTATGTATTAACATTAGCATCGAACAAGTTGCACAGTATCGTAGGTTGTACGAATTCAAAACTATTAAAGGGTGATACGGTCAAAATTTGGTCAAGGGAAAACGCGTGTAAATCGGTGAAATCGTTTATTTAAAAAATCAAATTAAATTTCTTTTTCAAGTTCAATTAGTATAAAATTCAGGAAAAATATTCAGTTAGGCTTCCGCTTTTCCAAATCCGAATTGCCGGGCCTTACGCTTGACCCCTGCCATCAGATTTTGTACAGCCACCTTGTCCACCTTCTTCGCCGCAGAAAGCCAGTTTGCCTTGAACTGCTGCTCGCCTTAGCAGTTTTTTTTTTTGGTCTTCTTTAGGTTCCGCTTGACAATAGCACAGTATTTCTCAATTGGGCGGAGCTCTGGCGTGTTGGGAGGGTTCTTGTCCTTGGGAACCACCTGCACGTTGTTGGCGGCGTACCACTCCATGGCCTTTTTACCGTAATGGCAAGATGCCAAATTCGGCCAAAACAGTACGGAACAACCGTGTTTCTTCAGGAAAGGCAGCAGACGTTTATTCAAACACTCTTTCACGTAAATTTCTTGGTTGACAGTCCCGGAAGCTATGAAAATGCTGCTTTTCAAGCCACAGGTACAGATGGCTTGCCAAAATAGATATTTCTTTGCGAACTTTGACAGTTTCATGTGCTTGAAACATCTGCTACCTTTCCCCTTCCTTTTGCCGTATAAAACTCCTGTCCCGGAAGCTGCTTGTAGTCGGCTTTGGCGTAGGTTTCGTCGTCCATTACCACGCAGTCAAACTTCGTCAGCATCGTCGTGTACAGCCTCCGGGATCGCGCTTTGGCCGTCGTATTTTGTTTATCATCGCGATTTGGAGTCACTACCTTCTGGGGGAGAGGTAGCTCATCGATTCTTCCGGTTCGCCTCCTAGCATCGTGCTATAAGGTACCAGGCGATAACCAGGGTAGTTAATCGATAGCTCGATGACGTCATTTCGTTGGCGTCTGCAATGGGAAATTTTCATAGCAGGCGTTGACGATGGGACGTTGTCGAGTTGTTGAATAGCAACTATCGTGGTAACTCACCGATTACCTGTCGATCTGCCAAATTTGGAAAGACGTGTGCATTGAATTGTCTCATATAATAATATTCCGCCCACTATATCACAAGAAATTGCGAGTAGCTGAGTGGAATGGAGATAAGTTAAGCATTGGGTACAGGACCAAGTCTCCCCTGGGTGGTGCCAAAAGATGAGCGCAATAGAATCATCAAGTTGCCATAAGGCACGGAATGAGACTATTGCATGGCTGGGTAGTCAAAGTCTTCCATTCGTTAGTCATTTCAGGTGGATTAGAACAGGTTTAGGTTTAGGGTGGGCGTTGGCCAGATTTGGATTTTTCAGATGTAATCCTGGATAGGACCCTATCATTGAACGTCGCGTGAAAGTGGAACTTAATGAAGGCCTAAGTACTTTTTCGTAGTTTTTAGTTTTCGGATTTGAAAGATCGTCGGTTACAGTGGCCTGCTTACTGAGCAGAAAAACGCGGTCCCAGGTCCTTACATATCAAAGAGATTTATGGTAATATCGCTTGTGTATCGTGTATTTTGCGAAACTCGTTGTTGTCGTTGGTTCCGGGTTTGAATGGATACACAAATTTGAGCAACGGTATGTGATATGAGGGGCTCGGTGTCCTTAGAGCAACCGTTTTTGCTTACTGAGCAGAACATCATGAGTCTAATCTCAGGCCCATCCACATTCAAGATTCGCCAATCGTTTTATTTGTTAATATGACTACATGGTAATAACAGCAACTCGGTGATTAAAAAGGTGCTCGTCTGCCTAGTGGCAAACGTTTTTGCTTACTGAGCAGAAGACCGTGGGTTTAGTCCCAAGCTCCTTCGCGTTATAGGATCGTTAGGATATCAATTCAGCTTATCGTTTACCAAAACGAACCCTGCTGCTAACCCAACCCTCTTATCCAACATCCCAGTGATTCCTCGTGGAAGTGCAGAGGTGTTCTCGGCTTCCATCAAAGCGAGTGTCATGTCAACACAATCCTTCCCATTCCTTTCTTGACCTGTGTTCGGGCGCGGCCGGCGCTGGTATTGCCTAATTTAAGATCACCAGTTTTTACACATTGAGGATGATTGCTAGTCCCAAGCATCGTCTATTGGTTCTCTGTGTAATTACAGCTGATCTGGCAGTAACAGAGTAGCAACCGTGGGCGGTCAATCAAGCTCAAGCTCAAGCTCAAGCGATTTGGAGTCACTACCTTCTTGTAAGTCGATAGTCCGGCTCGTTTTTTGGCTCGATGCACGGTTGTAGACGATACACCCAGCTTATTTGCGGCATCTCGGAGAGAGAGGTTAGGGTTTCGCTTGAAACTACCGGCAACTCTCTTTGTCGTCTCAGCGGCTTCCGGTTTTCGATTTCCCCCGATCCAGACTTCCTGGCTGTCGACAAACGTTCCCCAAACACTTTAATTACATTTGTTATGGTTGATGTGGCAACTTTTAGCGATTTTGCCAACTTTGCGTGCGAGTAGCTCGGATTTTCGCGATGCGCGAGCAAAATTTTGATACGCTGCTCTTCTTGCTTGGACGGCATTTTGACAACTGAAGAGTGCATTCCAAAATCAAAATAGGAGCAACATTCTACACACACACACCTTCAAAATGAGGGGTGTTCAGGTTTCTTAAATGCAAAATTGAAAGAAATACGTCAAGTTGATATTGACCAAATTTTGACCGTATCACCCTTTAAGGTGATTCCCTGTAGCGTTTGTTTTTTTTTCATGATGATGATGATGTTTACATGTGCGAAATCTCGTCACAAACTTTCAAGTGGTTATCGAGATCTAAGAGGAAGAGGTGAAAATTGTTTTAACAAAATTTATCGTGAACACGTCCATACGACCTTGTATCGATGCCACGGTGCTCTCATACGACTTGGGCAAACTCGTAAGTATGAATGACCTCCACACCTTCGGAGAGCTCCATTTTCGAAAGCTTTTTAATCAAAGCTACTCTTCCAACCGACGAATCCTTCACGTAGTAATTCTCAAGAAGAACCCAGGCTTCCCTTGCCGTTGCAGCATCCTTGATTATCCTCAATTGAGGATCCTCCATTAGAAAACCGATGGTTTGTAGCGCCAATTCATCGTTCGAAGTCCATTCCGCTGTTTTGTACTTCATCGGAGTTTCTGCACACACATAGCTCCATAACTTTTCACGGGTCAAAACCTGTCGTGCACGAAGCGTCCAGGTCTCATAATTATCATACGTCAGTCTTTTGATTCCCGGCATTCCGACATCCATTTTCCTCTTGCTTACACTTGTTCACAGCTGTAGCACACGAAGGAATCACTTTTCTAACGAATCCAATTACAACAACAACAAACTCTGCTGTGCTGGGCCCATAACCTGTTGAACAAGCAAGAGTAAAACAGGGTTGTTTTGTTTTGCAGATAAAAAACGGTTTGTTTATTCTTAGACGTTCGGAACACAACTGAATGTTTCTTCTCATCTCGCTGTTTCTTTTACAGTTCGACAGTGAGCATGCTTAAGGGCCTATACGCGATGATCGATTCTCTTCGATTACCGAATGTTCAGCTGTTCCATATTCGGTAAAAAATTACAATGTTCTGTAAAAAAATCTTAGTGTGAATGTCAGAGCTTAAAATTATTGACTGCCTAAGCTGAGAGTGAAAGCACTGCACTATTCAATCCATTGCTCTGTGCAGATCGTTTGTACCAAACGGTAAAGGACAAGGCAATGAAAGAGCCAACAAAAACATTCAGTCACTCACGAGCAGGTGATGCACACCACTTGCCTTCGCTCACACAGCATGTAATTGAGTCATTTTTCCAAAGAAAATGTACGCTCAGTCATTCAAAACAAATATTGGGTACCATCAACCTGGTCCACGATGGGAAATGACAGATGGGCAGGAACTCACAGTCTCCCAGTGTTGGTGAGTTCTTTGCCGTTAATGTTCACGAAAAGTTCACTATTTTGCTATACAGAAATTCAAAACAAAAATTTTTTTCTGCGGATTTGAACAGTTTTTGACCCGTTTCATACTACCGGAAGGTGTATGCTGGTCACAAATGCCGTACCAAACTGATTTCCTACTCAATTAATCAATCTTTGATGTGAAATTCGCTAATAAACACGAGGCGCATTTCTTATAGCAAACATGCCATAACAAAATGGGCATGGTTCATTTAAGTAAACAAACTAACACTTCTTCCGACTGCGAACCTGGTCTGTCTCGAACCTGGTCTATACAAGGTGTGGAATTGATGGCCTGTGCGTATTGGTGCAGTTCGTTTTTCACTCGGCTTTCAGTCGGCTTCGCACGAGTTGCTTCTTCCGTACGCTCAAACACGCTCGTAGTTACGTCATAACGTTTGTTTCAATCAGCGTTTGCATTGGAAATTGAATATGAATTATAGAATTTTTATTTTTATAGAATCACTGAATTTTGAGATAATGTATTGATTATTTTATTAGCACACTGTATACCAAGAAAAAGCAGCCTCCTGGTCAGTTTTTGCCCGTTTTCAAGTAAGTAGCTACTATAAAAATACAAAACGGCTGCTGATATTTCCCGGATACTTTACAAAAGCATACAAGCAAGAGCAATCATCATGCAAACATATCTAGAATTTGCTGTACTTCATATTTCACAAATTTGCTTTCGACTGCTATGACGTCGTGGTCATCCTCTCCAGCAATGTTTACCTTTTTCCCTCTACCAACACATACGTGAGGGCTAGATCTCCACACCTTGTATAGACCAGGTTGGGGTACCATCACGGCAGAATAAACGTGTTGACTGAACTACTGACTGAGTGCTCGGCTGTCAGTGACTCGTTTACCTCTGAATCATTCAGACTCTCACGAGGCAGTGAATGATGAGGTAGATGGCAGTTCATATTCATATCAAAATGACTCAATGAACCTGACTGTTTTGCGCACTGGTCAATGTTGCCAGTCAGAACATATTACACTGAAACAATTCATCACGCTAGCGTTCTTGTATATCGTCTCATTATCAACATCTTTGAGGTATGACACGGTGCGCCGTCCTGTTGGAAAATGACATTTTGGTGTGCTCCAAAGATGGCTTTCATCCATGGCAGAACGTGGTCCTTCAAAATGTTCATGTAAACCTCGGTATTAACTTTTAATCCAGCTTTTATAAATACTGGAGGCATTTTCAAGCCATTGGACGCAACTGCCCCGAAAACCATGACTGACCGTTACAAGGTGGCGCTTTACTCTTGCCCTGGACGAACATTTCAAGCCATCTTTGACCAACCTTTGCATGGTAGTTTTTGAAATATCGGCTTCCTTAGCCAATTTTCGTATCGATCTGATAGGATTACGCCTCACTTTGTTTCTCACTGATCTGATGACCTTCGGTGTGCGAGCGGACTGTGGACGGCCACTTCCCGGCTTCTGTGGACGTGGTCCATCAAGGTGTGAACGCTGGATACGATAAACGGTACCCAGGTGGCATCCCACAATCGTTGCAATTTGTTTTACGGGCTTTTGGGCGAGCAGCAAACTAGTCACAACCTCCTTTGCGTACATTTTTCTCAACTTTGTTACTCGCGAACCATTGTTTGTTTACATCGTCTCAGAGTATACAGTCAGATGATTACACACACGCATCAAAACAGTAAAAAAATATTTAAAGCTAGCCAAAAAAGTATTGAAAGCTTTCGCATTTTTTTATGGGACATACTGTACAAACCTGGAGGTCATATATGTGTATGTGGAAAAATACTCCTACATTGTATGATTTCATATGATTCAATAGGGTACTTTATACAACTCCTTGTATAACTTTATCTTGCATCTAATATGATTTTGTATATGCCAATATCTTATTTAAAATGTTATTTGTACGAATTTCAAATTACATCTCTAATATTATGACAGACCAAAAAGCAAAAAGCATGAAAAAATACCACTTCAATGAACCTTCTATTTTCTATAGTTGGTGGTACCTGATGATATTGATTTGAATAAAAGTTGGTTATTGAAATATAATGACTTATCTTTTGAAATGATGACAAATTTAAAACTTAAAGTCAATATTACCTGCAATACCTTGTTTCGAACCAAAGATCTTTAGCTAAATACGTAGTCCTGCTGCGATCCTCGCTGGAATATGAGCACGTATATTCGGAGCAATAAATTTCAAATTATCATGCCTTGCTTGTATACGTGATTAAATCTAATTCGATCTGGTGTATTATATGATATCATTCCTCCTCTAGCTGAAACTGATTAAAGCAGTGCAGATTGCATTATACAATCTTTGATATATGATATATATATATATGACTTATGATATATATGACTTATGATATATATGACTTATTATCTTATATAATTTCAACTGTACATTAATGTGATTCGTAATGAACTATTTTAATTTGCAACAAACATGGTTCCCAGAGAAACAGCAATGAGTACAAATTTTGGTTTGGTTGGTTGGTGTGAAGTGCTCATAATATCTGTAAGCTAGGTGATATTTGAGCAGAACTACACTTACATAGTTGTGATAAATTATGTATTCCAAACCCATCCAAAGAGATATGTGGTCCATACGGCGCATACGACAATGAGCTTTGCAGAAATTTCTTGCTTTTCTTTGACACTCCATTGTACGTTTTTAGTCATTGATCCGATTACTCCTACATAACATATGGTGGAAGATGGAAGATGGAAGATTAATCGGTAATTTTATAAACAGTGATACACCACGTTGCTAATGAGTTCTCAGCTCCGCATCTACTTTTAGAAACACCATGGCTCTCGTATCTGGAGAATATTTCCCCTTGGTAGTGCATTTAATCCATGTTTCCCATTTAAGTTTAAAACGCTTTTTAAAAATGCTCGAATTTTCAATGAAATCCGGTGGTTATTTATGAATACACCAGAATCCAAAAGTAGCAGTAGCTCTTCTATCATCGGTGACAAAAATTCATCAGCATCCACGGGTTTACTCGCTCCATTGTAAATTTCGATAGTCATTGGCTGAATGTGAGGAAACTCATGAATATTGGCAACAATTGGCTGTTACTTTTTGTTTGTTATGGTCCAATATTTTGTTTTGACAATATGACTGAAACTGATCTTATGTACACATATATAAGATCATCAACATTTTTAAAATAGAACGCGTTGAATAATTCCTTATTGACATCAAACGAACTCATATATAATTTCGCAAAGAGAATTATAATTGAATCATAATTTTTCATCTTAAACAATTTCAACCATCTTATGCAACATCAACTTAATTTGGATAGGTATTCAAACGATTTTAAACGAACATCCTTATAAGATTTGTGGTTTGCTGGGAAGGCACCTAACCGAACCGATGAACGGAATACGGTGACCAAGTCCCGCGCTAGGAAGCTGTATCGCGAGTGGTTGGTGCAGCCGAAATGCATCGTAATGGACGACAAGACGTACATTAAAGTGGACGCCAAGCAGTCCCCCCTTGATGGTCCGGAGAAGTTCCGGAAGAAGAAGGTCGACAAATTTTCCAAGAAGTACTTAGGCTGTGTTCCATTTGGTGAATTTTCACCTTAAGTTGACAGTTGGAAAATTTTCAAATAAACCTGCTATTGTACCAGACTTATTTCTGACAGACAAGGAATCAACTTTGACAGACGCTTTCTCGAAAATTGGGCGATCAACAACAGAGGGATTTTCGAACATCTTAATTTATTTTCGAAGTGTCAAATTTAAGTGAAATTTCACCAAATGGAACACAGCCTTAGTGTGGCCGGCGATCTGGGGGTGCAGCAAATTCAGCAAGCCATATATAACGACCGGCACCATCAACGGCCGAATATATAAAGAAGAATGCCTCCAGGAGTACCTGCTGTCTTTCTTCCGGTCCCACGAAGGTGACGCTCTGTTTTGGTCAGATCTGACATCGTGCCATTACGCTAAACCGGTGATGGAGTGGTACGAAGCCAACGATGTTGTTTTTGTGTCAAAGGGCGCAAACGCGTCAAACTCGCCAGAACTTCGCTCAATAGAAAAATTCTGGGCGAAGAAAAATTCGGAAAACAGGGAAGGTTTTCGAAAACGACAAGGATTTGAAGAAATAGTGGAAAGTGTGTAAGAAAGATGGCGCAAGTATTGCAAAAGATTTGATGGGTAGCGTTAAGTCCAAGGTGCGTTCATTTAGCCTTGGAGAGGAGGTTGAATAAATCAACTTTGCAAAAACATACCAAATCTAATATGTGTTTATTAATTCGCTTGGAGTTTCAAAAATATCGGACTTAAAATTAATTTTTGGTGATCATTTTTGTCTGTTGAATTTTTTTCGAGTACAGTCTTTAGAAGTAACACATCATGGTGCAAATCAGAACGCATAAATCGAAAACAAGATCAATAATTGTTATATTGAATTACCGGTACTACAATGACCACAGCCCTGGACAGTTTCTGACGTGATCATGTAGATTTCAAAATAAAGTTTAACCTTCCTAGTGCATTAAGTTCTTAGCTGTAACTTTGTAACGAAATATGATAGAGACCTGAAATTTCCTAACCTATCCTTACGTTCGGAAACAAATATTTTGCTGTCAAAAGAAGCTCTAGGAGTAGTGCTACAAAAAAAGTGACACATTGAGCATTAGTGGGTCAAAAAAGACCTGGCGCAGGTTCCGATAGGACACATACGAACACTTCCAAAACCTCATGTACTGGTGCCATCCGATGGCTTTAAATTTATGATTTTTAATCCAGAAGTAAATAGACATCATGCCATGGACCAACAGGTGGATCTGGCAACATCCACATTTTTTTTTCCCAGAAAAATATTATTTGCATCAGAACTACCGTTTACGCACTAAAAACTTCTGTGATTTATATATGGGAGTACACTTTGTGAAAACTGAAAATGGAACATGTAACAAAATTATGAAAGATTTTGAACGTTTATAACTCAGCTGCCGCTAGACCAATTTCAATAATTTTATCACCAATCGATCAGAAATATTTCTACACATCTGTTAAATTTAAGACTTATCATTTTTCAAAATATCACTGTTGAAAATTGCACGCATGTGCAACCAGTGCCTTAGATTATCGTTATTTATTCACGAAAGGAGAAATTATTTTTTCTCTCAGTGTGGGATGACTCTTCTTCTGTTGACACACAACATCATTTCTGTCATGTCAATGATACATGAATTTTGTTTACCTTATTGAATGAATAATTCATTTAATGAGTTTCAAAAGCCTACAATCATTGATATTTCTTACTGTCAATGGTTTGAAGTGATTATCAGACAAGCAAAGTTGATATTCATCTGTGGTGGTGAAATTTTATAATTGAGAAAGACGAGTTTGATTCTGCATCCGAAATAATGGAAGAAGCAGGCCCATCATCTAAACAAAGGACAACAACGAGGCGATGACAACAAGCGCCCTCTCCAGGAAATTGCATTATCGTTTATTCATCGAGAAGGGAACAAAGGTATCTGTCGTATTGAAGAAAGCAGCGGATGTACCTACGTCCAAATGACTATAGATGTCGGTAATTTTATCCGTCATTTCCGCACAAAGCATACAGATGCTGCGAATAAATGTGGCTTGCTGAAAGAAACTGATGCTAGCGCCAAGAAGCCAAGACTGGTGTCCAAACGATCCATAGCCATTGATACGCCGCTGTACATGGACTCTATTGTCAAATTATTGACCTACCATCAACTCGCTCTTTGCTTCGTAGAGTGGGAAGGGATGAAACAACTCATGGACCCAATATCTGCTGCACTTGGTGTTACAGTAAACAGAAACAATGTAAAGATGATTACGCACTCCGTCACTGATCAAATTCGTAAGGCTTTAAGTGATGAACTGAAGAACAGGTTGATTTCACTGAAAGCATCACGATTCAACCGACACGTTCTCGGCATAAATGTCCAGTATTTTTTGGATAGCAAAATCGTCATTCGGACATTAGGTAAGTGTTAACATAGCGTTGAGAGATTAGTGGGATGTTTCATTCAGGTACATTATGGAGCCAATACATACTGCAATGTGGTAGTACAACCGCTATAGTTTTACCATATACCATACGGTTTAATCACTTGGTATATGCTAAAACCATAATAGTTGTAAAATCAAATTGTAGTGAGTAGTTATGTTATAGCGAAGACAACAAATCAAGAAGACTGGCAACTCTTCCATTTTCTCATACAAACGCTATGAGACAGGTACAATCGCGTCATCTGCCGCTCAAAGGTAAATGCTTCGAACGAATTTGATAGCAAAGATTACATCCTCAGAAGAAGGGTTTGTGTATTTGCTCATTTTTCGATGCGTTGCTTCCACCTTCACTCAAGTGCAGCGCTATTGTATCTGTCGCTTGGATTCTGGCAAAGTTGCCAGTCTTCTTGATTTGTTGTCTTCGGTTATAGCCAGCGGAAGCAAAATTATTGTTCCATTTTCAATAGAGCATCCTATATACATGGGACAGTTATGTGTTCACTTGTAGATTATACCCACGAAATAAATGTTATGCTTGATTATCCTGAATTAAATTTAAACTAGTTAGCAACTGCTATCATTCTCTTTTGAATGAACTTAATTTAGTTACATGTAATATATTTCATGGTATTTATTTGAAGTACTTTAATATGTTACACCTATAACATTCTTACAATTTCTTGTATTTCCATGTTACCATTCCAGGCATGATTGAGATAAAAAAACGACAAACGGCAGCTTTTTTGAAAATTAAAATTTTAGAGGTTCTTCAGACATACGGAGTTACTGTTAAGCAAATATTGTCGGTAACATGCGACAATGGAGCAAATATGTTGGAAGCTGTAAAAGGGCTGAAGAAAGAATTTGATTTTCTAGTCTCACAGCAGCTTGAAAATGTAGACCTTCTGGGTGGCACAGAAACCGAGGTCTATACTGAAACCGAAACCGAGACTGCTGAAAACAATCAAGACCAAGAGCTTTCCGATGCACTTTCAACTGAATTCCATCAGAATCAGTTGAACCTTGTAAGATGCTCGGTACACACATTGCAATTAGCTATTCTTGACGTTGTTAACAAAAGTGACGAATCCATCAAGCAAATAACTGGTGTGGCAAAAAAATGCAAAGGAGTCATAGTGCTACTTTCCCACCGGTTTGGGGACAAACCAGATGGGGAGGTATTTACATGATGCTGGATTGCTTTCGCAGACAAAAAAAAATTTCAATCAACTGACACTCCAATTTCCTGAGCTCGGTAAGTTTAGGATGTGCTTTAGATCATATGGTTTTTATTTTGCATTGAGCTGCCAAAAATTGCGGATAATTTTACAAATCCTATGAGTTAACTTTACAGTATCCCCCCACTAATCCTACAATGTAATGTCCAGATTATCGAATGTGGACTCTCTTATCTGAATGTTTTACACATACTGGAAATTTTAACAAAAAGACGCTGCACACAGCAAAATTTTAAAAATGTACAACATAATATACTGTCCATAAAAGCATAACTGTCCGATATGAATCGAAAATCAAGTAGAGATGGGACAAATACGCTTTTATGGGTAGTGTACGAATATTTGTCATTCAGGGTTGCTAACCGATATCCGTAGATATCGTCTGCGTTAACCACGTTTCCAAATTCTCCATTATCGATTAACAACCCTGGTCTCATACCATCGACGGACACTACTATTTTAATCCATTATTGTAATCGGCGTACTAGATTAAAAAACACAAAGTCACTACAATAATGTATGTCATAAGTATTAAATAACACAGCCTTGATTTACAGCTCTCACTCCGAAACTCTGGGATTTCGTTGAACATTACGTTCAAGCCTTCGAACCACTTTACATTTGCACCAAAAAAATGCAAGCAGCTCACGTTTGGTTGCCAGATTTTTATTTATCATGGCTGATGGCAATCAACGAAGTTCAGAAGATGTGTTCGAATCCGTTTGCTCAGCCACTGACTAGATCCTTAACAGACCGCCTTGGCAAGCTAAAGACGTCACAAGCATTTCAAATGTCACTGTACATGGATCCACGTCTGAACTATTTGAATTCAAACTTGTTCAGCAACGATGAGAAGCAATATATACATGTACGATATTACACGTACCTTGTAACCACGATAAGTGATAAACATCTTTCAAAAATTTTATTCTCATATATTTAGAACTGCATTAAAGACACCTGGAACAGGATCAACCAACTAAAACAGTCTACATGTTCCAGTGAAACAGTAGAAAACGAGGCCAACAGCAGCAGCCAATTTGACGAGTTCCTCACAGAGCTTTTTGGTGGAACTCTGTCGAACACGGAAAACTCAAATGACTCATCGTTTGAGCAACAGTTAAGAGCACTAGAAGCTGAACCGCGACAAAATCACTCTTTTGATGTGTTTCAATATTGGTTGATACGACGAAAGACTCATCCAGAACTCTTTGAGGTAGCCATGGTTGTGCTAGCAACGCCATCAAACCAGGTGTCTGTAGAGCGTGCATTTAGCGCACTTGCGTTGGTTCTATCATCTCACAGAGCTACCTTGGGGCAAGGTGCATTGGAGGACTAGTAAAACTAAATCGAGATATTTTTGAGAAGGTATCTGCATCATGCGATTGGTCCGGCATTGTAGCAACAATCAATACGAAACTAACGATTTTAAATTGGCTCACTACTTGACTAGCCTATTGGTCCCAAGCAAATCGATTACGTCCCCTATTCTAGTCAAAATTCTAGTACTACACTATGTTGGTTTTAGTCGCTATGAAAGTTTGACAGATAAAATGAGGGGTTCGTGGATTTTTCTATGTTTCGAGGGGTGCATCGATTAGATTGGGACCGAAGAGAGTATCAGAGCTGAGCCAAAAAGTTGAGCATGTTATTTCGAGACCTTCTAGTCTTGGAGTTACCTCTATGATTGTAGGGTGTGCTAAATGATTTCTGATAGCTTTTTTTGTTAGTACGTTATGGCATCGAATACATGAATACAATAAATATTTGCATAAAAACTATACATCTAAATAAATGTTCTTTCATAAAAGTTC
Source organism: Ochlerotatus camptorhynchus (assembly GCF_037179485.1). Classification (NCBI taxonomy): domain Eukaryota; kingdom Metazoa; phylum Arthropoda; class Insecta; order Diptera; family Culicidae; genus Ochlerotatus; species Ochlerotatus camptorhynchus. The sequence goes on from NW_027040640.1 coordinate 438,892, forward strand.
AACCAATAAATAAGCACCAACACAACCGATTGTAGAAATTCCCTTATAAACTCTTATTTATTTGCATCCTTACGACAGTTTACATTACGATCTCCTACATACAAAGAAACATTCAATGAAACAAGAACTCTTCGTTTTCTCATTACACTTTTCAGGTTTTCTCAATAGCACAATTTCAATTCACCCACCAATATTAACACTAACTTTAACAACCATCCACGAAAATTAAAGTTCACGACACTTTTTTTATCAACCTACTGACGCAATTTAGTTTAACAATGAAAGTCGTAGTCCTGCTCGGATGAGATGCTCGAATAGGTGAAGCTGGCGGGTTTTTCGTTTTGAGCCGAGTTGCTGAGATTTTTTTCCTTTTCCGGTTTCTGCTGCGATGGGCACAGGTAGACTTCTTTGCCGTTCTCCCAAATTGTTTTAAGCTGGTCGTTATGCGGGTTGAAGGTTTTGTGGTCATTTTCCAGCTTGGAGAGAAGCTGCAGCCGGCGGATGTGGTTCTGCTCGTTGGCAATACTAATCTTCTCATAGTGCATTTTTTCCCTTTCCAGTACTGCCTGTAGTTGCATGGTTTTCAACTGTTGCTCCAAGCGGTCTGCTCTCATTTTTCTAACTCGATTGATTTTTGTTGCTCCAAGAAATCTGTAGTAAAAATAAAGTATTGCAGAGCAAAACAAATAAGAATTAAAAATTATTACCTTCAATCGCAATTGGTTGAACTGTTGATTTGATTTTCACTAACATGAATTGAACTTCATTTTTGACGTTTAAAATATCAAGATGATAATGAAGAAGCAACTGATAATGAAATTCAAAAAATCAGTGCCAACATTTCAAAGGGGCGTAATTTCTTTTGTAAATAATGGTTTTAGCTATCGATTTCTCGCAAATCAAAGCCCATCCCTTACAATTAACAATGCTAGCTAGTAAAGGAAACATTCCTTTACCTGCTGGTGTCATGATTCTTCATGAGTAAGTTTTTATTCACGAGAAATCGACGGCTAAAGCCATTGTTTACAAATGCAATTACGCCCCTTTGAAATGTTGACACTGAAATGTTGAATGTTGATGTTCATCCGTCAGGTGTTTATTGATTGTCGTGTTTCAGCATTGTCGACCCTCGCTAGAATAGTAGGTTACCAATATAAGGTAGGCTGAAAATCGCTGTATTTGAACATCGTGAAAGTGAATAATCTCAGCACTGTGCGCAACTCAGTGCCAACATTTCAAAGGGGCGTAATTGCTTTTGTAAACAATGACTTTAGCCGTCAATTTCTCGCGAATGAAATCTTACCTCTCCAAAATAACAATGTTAGCTGGTAGAGGAAACATTCCTCTACCTGCTGGTGTCATTATTTTTCATGAGTGAGCTTTTATTCGCGAAAAATCGACAGCTAAAGCCATTGTTTACAAATGCAATTACGCCCCTTTGAAATGTTGGCACTGAACTGTTGCTATGATAGTTAAAATTATCACCGATTGCCTATGAAAAGCGATTTTCCTAACACAGATTTCAAAGTTGAGTTCCAACCGGTCTCACCAAACGGTGTTCATTCAATCACCACGTGGTGAGTGGTGGTGTTCTCCAGTACACAACAAAAGGCTCCCCGCAATCAGCTAGCTATCAAGGCTGTCCGCAAACCGCTGATCGGATTCAGTTCCAATCACCGTGGTGGTGTACGGTTGGTCGTCATCAACAGCAGCAGCAGTGCTTTCGGCGCATGGCGTTCAACATTGTTCTCCAGTACACAACGAAAGGCTGCCTAAAAGCAGCGAGCTGCAACCCACATGAGAATCCATAGAACGAGGAAGAAGCCGCACCGCTATTGATAGGAATCAGTAGCTATTCGTGAATCGCTGTGGACCATCTATGCCGAGCGCGTTACCCTCATTCCAAACAACATACAGTTCACCAGCCTCATCTGTGTTTAACATCCTAATAGCTCAGCATTACTCAATTATCACGAAAAAAACGGTCCTTCTCAGGACCACCATAAATTTGTAAAAGAGTATTTTTTGGACATTTGTCAAGGTCATCAATCGGATGTCAGTTCCCATATCAAGATAGAGCTGAAATTAGGACGTAATAGCTTTTGTAAACAATGATTGCTTTCGAAGATGTCTTGAAATTCAAGATAATGTTGGTTTGCGTGGGCGTGCCTTAACTTCCTATAAATCATCGAGAGAAGTCATTGTTTACAAAAGCTGTTACCCTCATTCCAGCTCTTTCTAGATATGTTTAAATCTAACATACCATGTACTTCAAGGCAACATTGAGGGTGCAAATTCAAAAACCAAAGTCATTTTCAGCATAAAGTGGTCTGATTTCGATCCAGAGATGATGGATTTTAATTCTTAATATGCCAATCGATAGGAAATTTTTCTTCAAATCTGTTAAAATTAAGACTATAATTTTTCAAAATGTCACTCTTGAAAATTGCCCTAATGTGCAACTGTTGCTATGATAATTAAAATTATCACCAATTGCCTGCGAAAAGCGATTTCTTTAAAAACAGATTTCAAAGTTGAGTTTCATCCATTCTCACCAAACGGTGTTTATTCAATCTCCGCGTGGCGAGTGGTAGTGTTATCCTGTACACAACGAAAGGCTGCCTGCAAGCAGCAAGCTACTGCCCACATGAGCATCCATAGAAGGAGGAAGCAGCTGCACCGCTATTATTCGGAATCAGCAGCTCTTTGTGAGTTACTGTGAGCCATCTATGTCAAGCGCGTCATACTAAAGAGTATAAACAAAGACAACCCCGCTCAAATTCGTATTCCTACACAAAACACAAGCTCCTACTGCAGTAAACTAATAAGATTTATGATATAAGACGACTTAGTGCTATGTCGCCATTGCGTACAATTCCATAGGGCTGTCCCTTGTAGTTTTTAATTCTGTTGAATTCTCCCCAAAACTTCCATACACTTTCCTCAGATGTTGTGAGTTTGAACTTCTTTGGAATTTAACTCAAACTACTGCTCAATAACCTTCCCTAGATGCTGTCCAATCAACTTCAGAAACGGATTCCTTTCGAATTCTTATCACAATTCTTTTGAAATTCATGTTGATGTCAGAATTTCGAAGAATTTCTTGTCAGCATTTCTTTGGAACTCTTGTGAGAATTATTTTGGAGAGGAAGATTTTTGATGAGTTCTTCTCAGCGATTCTTTTTAAAATCTCCTACACTGAACAAAACCGATTCCATATTCATGAATAAAAAATCATGTAATGAAAAAACTTGCCATCCCATGAAATCGTAGCAATGATTCATGATTTTGGGGTGGAAATTCATGATTTCATAATGCAGAGGAATCAAGACCACTAAAAGCGTTACATGTACTTTGCAAACCGTGTTCATAAACCGCACTACATATGTATCTCTTATAAGTCTTTTGCCTTCCATCTTATACAAGTACTGATAGTCTAGTGGTCAAAGTATGAGTTTAGCAATCTCAAGGTTCTTGGTTCGAATCTCGTCTGATGCTTTATTCTATTCTTTTTACATTTTACATAACATGAGAATACGCTGTGTTCATGAAATCATGAGTATTTTTTTTTCATTTCGGAGATCGGATTTTTTCCCGTGTATACATTTGTATAAACCCATTGGAATTGCCATGCAGTTCTACTCAGAGTTGCGACCTATCACAATCATGATCGCCAAACAGCTGATGGTAGTAACGCTTTGTACATTCCTATCAATGTGCTCGTCGAAGCTCTCTCCATGACCATCCATCAAATTGACGAAAGAAGTAAAAAGCAACTGATGAATGTCGTCTTCTGTTCCCGACAATCACGACACTCATCTGTGCTCGTTTTGAAGCAGTTGCTGCTTTACTTGCTTATTTGAGTGTGTTGGTGAGTGAACCCAACAGCTTCCGTTTCATGTTGCCTGCTTTGTTTGTAACTCACACAGTCGCGCCTGCCGAGACGAACTTGGAATGCGTAGGCATTGTTTTCATTTTCTTCTGTCGTTTCGCTTTTTCTCATGATCGTACTGCAGAAGTCTTCACTGTTTTCGTTGTGCTTTTCATCATCATCATCAGCGAGTGTAGCGTTTTGCTTGTGAGCAGCAACCATTACTGGTGATTGTTGTTTGCCATGGCTCTTACTCTCACTGCGTGACAAAACGATCTGTCAGCGATATTCGGTTGGTGCGAAGACGAGTGTCACGTGAGTGTCATGATATTTTGCATCACTGGTTCTACTTATAAATACCTTCAAATTGTCCAAGTATTTTCTGGAGGCATTCCTCACAAAGCCTTTCAATTTATTTTCATAATTACTGACAGTCTCCTCGGAATTCTGTAAGAATACTGTCCAGAATTCTCTAGAAGTTATCTTCGGAATAAGCTTTGGATTATGTCAATTCTCATCGAAATTCCATTATTTTTTTCCTGTAAGTTCATCCAAGAAAGACACATCCCCAGTTTTTTTAAGCTCAAGCTTTCTAAAAAAGTTTATTACTACAATCTATCACTTTCCATAAATCAACCGTGTTATCCATGGCGTTCAGCATAGCAGCAGATTCTGGAGCTCTGAAAACTTTTTAAATCTTAATGAGGCCTTGGAAATCTTTCGAGATATCCAACTTCAAAAAATTAACTTAATTTTAGAGCTTATAAAATCTGTTACAGTTTTATAGAAACAATATTTTTCATAATTCGTGATCTGAATGATTTTTCAAGATCTATAAAATTAATTCGTTTGTGATGCAATATTACTACGGTGCTGAGTGTGGCCCGCAAACTTGCAATACGACTCTTATATGCCTTCAGCTGAGCACCACTGCTCTAGAGGTTTAGAAAACACCAAATCTACAACTGTGGAAACAGTAGAAAGGGGACGTATTAGCCATAAAAATCGAAATGTAAAATCAATTGATTATTTCATCCATTTCAAATTCAGAAGAATATCGGTTCATAATCGTCCATGGAATATTCATGTCCCAAAGTTTATGCAATCGATGTGTTCAATTATTACACAAACCTGAAATAACAAGACCCGGATGACAACAGCAGATATTCACTGAACCACTCAGCCGTAGAAAATGGTCTCTCTTCGGTGGTACCCAGGATGCCATCCAACTCGAACCAGCCGTACACATATCACATCAGGTTAAGGAAAACAGATTACTACTCGGTTGCGTAGATTAACCAAACAAAGCCTATCTAAATTTGCCATCTTCAACCATCTACGTACATGCTATGCAAAACCACTTCCACCTGTATGCACTGATATTTTGAATTCAACTGAACGAAATAAACGGATGTATCAACCAACAATGCTCTGGTTGCGTTACAACCATCGTAACCACATTACACAAGCAGAAGAATTGTAGGGGGGGGTTAGCGGCGCCGGTGGTGTAGTGGTAAGCGTGACTGACTCTCACTCTAAAGGTCCTGGGTTCAATCCCAGTCGGCATAAAATCTCTGAATACGCCATGAGTTGATGATGGGTCGATAGGTGGGGTCCAGGTCCGTATAAAAACAAGATGGATGGAAAACAAATCAGGGAAAATCTTATCTCATTTCAATGCATAACCTGAAACAAGTGACATTTTCTTTCAAAACTAGAGGTCTTTCAAGAAAAGTATAGAAAATTTAGATGGGATGGGTCTTCTTTTTTCAATAGTTAGTAAGTAAATTTAGATTCTAAGCCGATTAGGTCTGTTGATTGAACATCAATTTGGCTGAATCCCATTTCATCGGCATCTAATGAAACCAAAATAATGCCAATAACCTGGAGCAATAAAGTAGGGGTTGGGAAAATTGATTGACACATTTGGAAAAAAGAACTCAATCATATTTCAAAATTCTGGAAATAAACGTGCTCTGTCTGTGTAGAGTAAGGTGTGGCAAAAGTTCGGTTCAGCAATAGAGAAAATTTTCTCAACATTGATGACATTGCCTCCCCCTTCAAAGTCTATGTGGTTTATGAATGGTCCCTTAAGTGTTTAACTGATCTAGGTAGTGTAGGACTCTCGAGATACTAGAGACAAGCAGCAACGATTCGAATTAATGGGCGCACCATTGTTGTTGCGGCAGATTAATTCTAAAGGGCGTCGGACCAGGAAAAGTTAATTAAAGTGAGAGTGAGAAATCAATTCTTCTCTACCCACCCCAAAAATGTACAATAAACGATTCAATCTGCCCGGAATCCACACTCCTAGCCAGACAAGGAAAAACACAGAGAACAAACTAACCTGAAGTGCCCTTGCCGGGGAGGGAATGCTCTGATTGAATTAATTTTCCCCGGTCTGATAGGCGAGGCGGAAAAGTTCGCCCACACGTAAAAGCTGGCAAACGGAAAGCTAATTGTCTATTCATGAAGTTGGTCCAGCTCCGAACCGGTCCGCCAAGTAGAAGCACCACTAGCGGTCTGTGGATCAAATTGAGCAGTTTGGTTCGCTGTCGTTTCAGCTGTATTTCATTGATTGTGGATCGCTTTGCGTGACGAGCGGATGTTCCGTGAATTTCATGGCGCTAGAATCTGTGAATGTTGGTGAAGTTTTAAAACATCACATTTCAAAGTCGACACGCCATCGACCACCAAAATCCAGCGTAAATTGAAACACAATACAACGGTGCAGACGGTGGCGCAAAAGTTTCCGATTCAATTAAATAATGCTATGTCGTGAGGATTGGTTCTGCTTGCCGGGCAAAACATGGCATCCACCCAATCGATCAGTTCCAGATTCGTTTAGTTTATATCAATATTTAAACAGGAACCGACATTTCAATTGGAATGCTTCTTTTCCACCCAGGGAAATTTCTTGGTGGTGGGAGCAAAACAAAAAACCCCAATCAATTCACCTAGCGGTGTGCTTTTCTCGCGCAATAATAAAAAAAACTTAATTTCTTATTCTGGTTTCCATTGCAGGGGCACCTGGGACATGCCTGAGTGTTGCCAATGTTTGACACACAATATCTATTCTCAAATCCATGTATGGGTGAAAAGGGATCAATAAATATGAATAGTTTGTAACCTTAGCAATGCCGGCTCCAGGGGACAAGGGTGAAAGCACTGCTGCTGTTGTTGCTGATGACGACCGGACACCACCAAACACGGTGATTGAATAAGCACCGTTTAGTGAACCCGGATGGAATTCGATTTTGAAGTCTGTGTTGGGGAAAGCGCTTTTTGCAGGCAATTGGTGATAATTTTGATCACCATTTCAACAGTTGGACATTTGTGGAATTTTCAATCGTGACCTATTGAAAATCGAAAGGTGTTCATTTTGGCAGATTCGTAGAAAAATTTCCAATTGATTGCCTTGTTTATAATTAAAACCCATCCTCTATTGACAGAGCTATAAGTGGTCAAAACCTGACCACTTTTCGTAACGCGGTCGATTTTAGTTTTTTTGAAATTGCACCCCCAATATGTCGCCGAAAGACGAAATCCTACGTCAAAGAAAGTAGAAGGGTCTATGCCTAGGGGCACGAACGGAAGCTTGACGTAGGACCGCTAGTGGACGGAACAAATGTGAACATTTAGTTCTTTTAATTGATCAATCATCAATTATCTTAACTATTTCCGTTTTTATTTGTAAGCGTATCAAATTTTAAGTATTTATTTCAAAGAGAAAGTTGATGAAGAGAATCCAAGGGACTGTCAACTTGAGTATTTTCGATTTATCTACCCGACTTTAAAAGGTGTATTTTGATTTTTTTGTTATTTATGAATTTTTAAGTTTTGTGCATTTTGGTATTAGAGTGTATTCAATTCACCCCTCACAGGATTTCCTTCCAAATTATATGAATGGGGCGGGGCGGAAAGTATCGTTTGTATGTAAAAAAGGAGGGACTTCGAGAGATTGAACTCGTGAGAGCTAATTTTCTCACAAATTTGATTTTATTGGCTTTCTGGGGACTGAATATACACCAAAAGCGAATTATTCCCACTTCTCTCAAATTCTATATGGAATTTTAACACTTCTTACCGGCGTGTTCTGGAAAATGGTCGGACGATGATTAATCTCACCAATACATTCGGGCCTACAATTCCACACCTTCTATAGAGACCAGTTTGAGCCTTGATAGCTAGCTGCTTGCGGGAATTGATGACCTTGACAAATGTGCAAATAATACTCTTAACAAATTTATGGTGGTCCTGAAAAGGACCGTTTTGTAGTGATGGTGGAGTTATTCAGAGCTGAGCACAACGAGCTACTGATTCCGATCCTAGCCTAGCGGAGGGACTTCTTCCTCCTTCTCTATGGTTGCTCATATGAGCTCTGCGCTCGCTGCTTGCAGGCAGCCTTTCGTTGTTGTTGTTGTTAAAAGCACTCCTGCTGCTGCTGCTGCTTCTACTACTGCTGCTGCTGGACTGAACACCACCATTTACGATGATTGAATGAGCACCGTTCAGCGTTGCCAGTTCCTTTTCATAAAAATCTGGACTAGTTAAAATTTAAAATCTGGAAAAATCTGGAAGGCTCCAAAAATCCTGTTTTTAACATAATGCTATTGAAATCAAAGTGATGTGCCAATCTCCCGTAAAAATCGGTCAGTATGATCATCTGAAATTTATTCAAAGTATCAGAATGATTATGAATTACATGTTTAAATAAATTATATAAAACAAATAACTTGTTAGCATTGCTTAAATCGTTCAAAAGTTAAGAAAAGTATTGACACAGTGTGCCCAAGAAGTTTGAATATCCATTACGCAGCATTTCAAAAATTGAGTAAAATCGTTGGTAAAATACCGCAGAAAATATTTTTAGAATTGCTTTTTAAGCTGTACCTTTTTTTTAAAAAGAATGAAAAGCAAAGAATCAGGCGACTGTGACGGGATGGATTTTTTAAACTAATAGTCGATGTAGTCCTTATGTCTTGAAGATTTTAATAGTTCTAAATAATTCTAATATTACCCTGAGGTTGATCCTACTTACAATTTAATTCTTGACATCATAGTAGGCAGTAGGCATTTTTATTTTGAAGTAAAATTCACCAGGCTGAAGTGGAAATCAAAGCCTAACATCGTGGTATTCACACACAGTTTATCTAAACTACAGGTAACTCAACTGTTTGCATTACCATTACGAATAATTTTATTATATAACTAAAATGAAAGTCTGAAAATGGAATTTATATATGTCCTGGGTCCCAGATCACGAAACTTTTTGTTAGTGTGAATTTACATGAAACTCTTTACAGGATATCTTCGTGAATCATCGTAGAATTCCATTATATTTCTTTTCTGGATCCCCCTAAAATAATCTTGATAATATCCAAACGTTTCCAGTAACATTCTAAGAGTTCTCTTGTTATCTCTTATAAATCACTCTCCGATTCCACAACTCCCTCAAACTAGCAAAAAATGCCAAGAATTTACATAAATTTGTTCTCATCTTTCTCAATGAAATTCCATTAGAATATTCTTAATAATTCCCTTGGCACAATCTTCACAATGCCTGTCACACTATTCTCAGACTTATCTTCCCAGAAATTGCCAGATGTTCTTTTGGCATAATTCCGAAAAAAAATTCTCAAAATTTTATAAAAATGAATCTCCATAGCAACATTGAACAGAATTCCATTGAAATTATTTTAACTATTCGTATCAACATACTCCTTAAGTTTCATCATAAGAACTTTCTTTGATTTCTCTTCCGAATTCTATTTTCATTCTTCACAAAATCTCCATGCAATTGTCATCAGAGTTTTCAAAAGACAACTGACACTGCCTTCAACCAGAGGTTGCACAGACTGAAAACTTTACACTAGAAAACTGACAACACACCACACCCAGTAGACCAGTAGGGAAATTTTCAGGTTGCGAAAAGTTCCACTGGCTGAAGCGGGAGTCGAACCCTCACTTCGTGGCACTCACAATACGCCTGAAGGACGGGTGACACCGCACGACCACGAAGCTTACAAAGATGGATGGAACTCTACTCAGAATTAACTTGAAATTCTCCTTTGGTTTTGCAAAGAATTTGCCTCACACTTCACTGTAAACTATTTTCAACATGGAAATCAAATTCAGAATGCTGTAACTCGATATTCACAGGTTCTTTAAAAAAAGTGCTAAAAATTATCAAATGCCTTTCAAATTTTCCTTATGATTGATCCTCAAAAATCTCACAAACAAACTTCAAAGTCCTGGTGGTTGTCTAGATTCAAAAGCCTTGCTAATTTTCCAAGGCTGAATTTATTGTATTCAATCCTGACAGTTTTCGATTTATCTAAATTAAAAAATTATGGAAATTCCTCCATATTGAAATTTTGTTTTTTTTTTAAATAGAAAATAAATAAAAATTCCAATTAAACAAACATTTAGGCCCACTATTTTTAATAGTTTGAAGATTTCTTTAGAAAATGGCTCCATTTTCATGATTTTGCAACCCATTAACATGCAAACATGTTGTAACAATTCCATGTACGATGTTGTAGCAGTTTTTAATTTTTTAATTAGAGTGTAAATCAATTGTTGATATTTTCAAAGCAACATGTTTGAAAAATCTGGGAAAATCTGGAACATATTTTAAAAATCTGGAAAAAAAAAGTGATCTGTCTGTGTATCTGGCCGGATGACTGAAAATCTGAAAAATCCAGATAAATCTGGAATACTGGCAACGCTAGTGGGACCGCATCGAATTCGATTTTTATGTCTGTGTTAGGGAATACGCTGTTTTCAGACATTCGGTGATAATTTTGATCACCATTGCAACAGTTGGACATTTGGTATTTTTCAATAGTGACCTATTGAAAATTAACTAAATGTTCATTTAAGCAGATTGGAAGATAAATTTCCAATCGTTTGGTTTGTTTAGAATTAACATCTATCTGCTATTGGTCAAAACCTGACCTCTTTTCGTAATGCTGTGCATTTTGGTTTTTTGAAATTGCGTGGATTCCATAGATCCTGTGAAGATCTATCTAGCCCTGATAGCCCTCTAATACTACTTCTTGATTCTAAATTCGTTCTACGAGTTTCAATTCCGTCCTAACGCATTGAAACGCCATTGGATTTTCGTCGTCCTACGGATAAACGTAGAAAAAGGGGATTCGCTATATGAGCGCTTCTTTTGTTTTGATAACAATGAGCGTAAATATTCATACAATGTGCTCTAATAGGATTTATGTTGTAGCTAATGAAATAACGCATCGAAACAAACCTATTATTGATTTGTGTACAGTGAAATCATTGATGTTATTGATCTTTTCTGATCGATAGAACGGAAATGGGCGAATACGACGAAGTAGTGCTCTACTCTATTATGTGGTAAAGTCGCCGGGAAAGACCAGCTGGCGATGTGTTTTTTATGATAACTCCTTACTTGAAAACAGGCAAAAACTCACGAACAGACTGCTTTTTCATGGTATACAGTGTGATAATTCAATAATCAATAAATTATCTCAACATTTAGTGGCAAACCGTTCATAAATTTTGGTAACATACAAAAAATTCTATAATCCACATTAAATTTCATATGTAAGCGCCGATCGAAACAATTTTTTGACGTCACTACAAGGGTGATATATTAAACGAAAGAAACGAATCGTGTGGAATGAAAGCCGAGGAAAAACTAATTGCACCTCTATAGACAGGTTGAGCCTTGATAGCTAGCTGCTTGCGGGCACTGATGACCTTGACCAATATCCAAATAATACTCTTTAACAAATTTTTGGTGGCCCTGAAAAGGACCGTTTTGTAGTGATGGTTGAGTAATGTTGAGCTGGGTGTTCAACACGGATGAGGCTGTCGAGCTGTATGTCGTTTGGAGCGAGGGTGACACGCTTGGCATAGATGACCGACCCGCAGCGACTTACGAAGAGCTACTGATTCCGATCCATAGCATAGCGGTGCAGTTTCTTCCTCCTTTGATGGTTGCTTATGTGGGCTCTGCAGCTCGCTGCTTGCAGGCAGCTTTTCGTTGTTACTGGAGAACAATTTTCAACGCCACACGCCGAAAGCACTGCTACTGCTGCTACTAATTTCGACGACCGAACACCACCACACAGTGGTGTGGTCGTTGGGAGCGCGTGGTTCTGAGTATGGCGATGAGTGTGCAAAATATTACGCAATTCCATCCTCCCTATTCGCACGCGCCCGAGGATCGGAGGCGAATGCCACTTCGACTTGTTTCGTCTACTTACTACTCTCTGAAAACTGTGTTGGGGAAGCAGCATATGTATGTAAAGGGTGATACGGTCAAAATTTGGTCAAGGGAAAACGCGTGTAAATCGGTGAAATCGTTTATTTAAAAAATCAAATTAAATTTCTTTTTCAAGTTCAATTAGTATAAAATTCAGGAAAAATATTCAGTTAGGCTTCCGCTTTTCCAAATCCGAATTGCCGGGCCTTACGCTTGACCCCTGCCATCAGATTTTGTACAGCCACCTTGTCCACCTTCTTCGCCGCAGAAAGCCAGTTTGCCTTGAACTGCTGCTCGCCCTTAGCAGTTTTTTGGTCTTCTTTAGGTTCCGCTTGACAATAGCCCAGTATTTCTCAATTGGGCGGAGCTCTGGCGTGTTGGGAGGGTTCTTGTCCTTGGGAACCACCTGCACGTTGTTGGCGGCGTACCACTCCATGGCCTTTTTACCGTAATGGCAAGATGCCAAATCCGGCCAAAACAGTACGGAACAACCGTGTTTCTTCAGAAAAGGCAGCAGACGTTTATTCAAACACTCTTTCACGTAAATTTCTTAGTTGACAGTCCCGGAAGCTATGAAAATGCTGCTTTTCAAGCCACAGGTACAGATGGCTTGCCAAACCAGATATTTCTTTGCGAACTTTGACAGTTTCATGTGCTTGAAAACATCTGCTACCTTTCCCCTTCCTTTTGCCGTATAAAACTCCTGTCCCGGAAGCTGCTTGTAGTCGGCTTTGACGTAGGTTTCGTCGTCCATTACCACGCAGTCAAACTTCGTCAGCATCGTCGTGTACAGCCTCCGGGATCGCGCTTTGGCCGTCGTATTTTGTTTATCATCGCGATTTGGAGTCACTACCTTCTTGTAAGTCGATAGTCCGGCTCGTTTTTTGGCTCGATGCACGGTTGTAGACGATACACCCAGCTTATTTGCGGCATCTCGGAGAGAGAGGTTAGGGTTTCGCTTGAAACTACCGGCAACTCTCTTTGTCGTCTCAGCGGCTTCCGGTTTTCGATTTCCCCCCGATCCAGACTTCCTGGCTGTCGACAAACGTTCCCCAAACACTTTAATTACAATTGTAACGGTTGATTTGGCAACTTTTAGCGATTTTGCCAACTTTGCGTGCGAGTAGCTCGGATTTTCGCGATGCGCGAGCAAAATTTTGATACGCTGCTCTTCTTGCTTGGACGGCATTTTGACAACTGAAGAAAGAATTCCAAAATCAAAATAGGAGCAACATTCTACACACACACACCTTCAAAATGAGGGGTGTTCAGGTTTTTTAAATGCAAAATTGAAAGAAATACGTCAAGTTGATATTGACCAAATTTTGACCGTATCACCCTTTAGGTAATTGGTGGATTTGTTAGTTAATTCGACGCTTTTTGACAATGCTGGACATTTACCAGTTTTTCAATAGTATCTTGTTGAAAATCAACATTCGGAAGCATTGTTATCGATGCGTAGCCATATTTCTGATCGATTGGTGATAAAATTATTGAAATTGGACCAGGGGCGACTAAGTTTTTAACGTTCAAAATCTTTCTTAATTTGTTACATGTTCCATTTTCGGTTTTCACAAAGTGTACCCCCATATAGAAATCAAAGACGTAGTCCTACGTCAAAATATTCCCGGAACCTTCTTCGTCGGGTTGTGCGTTCTGTGTTTGCTTCGTTACAAGGCCTAACCACCTACATAGTTCAGAAGGTCCGTGTCATTTATAGTACCTCGCAAATCCCACTTGTCCAGAATAACGTGCAGTGTATGTTGAAGCAGCAAAAGAAAGAAAATAAAATGAACAACCATCGTTCTTCTTGCGATTTGCTCGGTCGGTAGCAGTTTTTTTTAAATCGTTACCAGAGGATTTATAACGCTGCTCTTTCGAAAAATTGAGCTATTCGGCTCAAAATTTGGTGAGATCCATCCATTTAATAAAATTTAATTTATTCCAGTACATAATATAACAAGCATTTACACATCCAACAATATTCAAAAACTATAGTAAATAACATTCAAGGTGTTTTTTATGTTACTTCATACGCGAAGTTAACGATTTTCAGAGTTGGTTGGAAATGCTAACATGAAGCTTTAGTGTGATGATTTATTAGCTAGAGAATGATCTTTAGAAGAGTGTAGGTGGATAGTTCCGTTAGAGTACGGCAGTATGAAAATTGAATAGAAGTTGAAAATGAGCGAAGGGCCATTAAAGCGACAGTTTACAAGATAGACGCACATTTTTGCCTAGCCCGTACGATGTACGCGGGGACTTGAAGTATGTCTCCAAGTCCACAGGCAAAAATGTGCGTCCCTCTTGTTGCTCATTTCGCTCATTTTCAACTTCTATTCAATTTTCATACTGCCGTACTCTAACGGAACTATCCACCTACACTCTTCTAAAGATCATTCTCTAGCTAATAAATCATCACACTAAAGCTTCATGTTAGCATTTCCAACCAACTCTGAAAATCGTTAACTTCGCGTATGAAGTAACATAAAAAACACTTTGAATGTAACAACTCAAGGCGGGAGTAGCCGTCAACAATGCTGATGATGGTACAGCACGCAACAACCACCCTACTGCTTTCTCTCTGAGATGATCACGTTGGTCATGACGAGAGGAGCAACACAATAGTTGGGTAAAGAAGAACTGCATTATAACACACCATCGACTGGAAATGCTCTCGCGACGTGGGGCTTTAGGTAGTGATGAAAAACGTCGCTAGAACTATTCCACAGCCGCAGTCAGTTTATGAGCAACAAGAGGGACGCACATTTTTGCCTGTGGACTTGGAGACATACTTCAAGTCCCCGCGTACATCGTACGGGCTAGGCAAAAATGTGCGTCTATCTTGTAAACTGTCGCTTTAATGGCCCTTCGCTCATTTTCAACTTCTATTCAATTTTCATACTGCCGTACTCTAACGGAACTATCCACCTACACTCTTCTAAAGATCATTCTCTAGCTAATAAATCATCACACTAAAGCTTCATGTTAGCATTTCCAACCAACTCTATAGTAAATAAGTTCAAATGCAAACGTCAAATACCCGTAGCTGTAAACGTCAAATTTTCGAATCAAGCTATCTGTCCCCACGCGAATTTGTTAATTATTCAGTTTCAACCTGGATCGGGTATCAAGATTGATTCTGCCTGTTTTCTGACTAACGTCAGTTTGATCGTTTGTTTTTAAAGCCTACCTCAGGTTGAGGTACGCATTGACAAACAGTTCGGTATCGCTATAACACCACCATTCGATACTCTTTTGAGCGCAAAATTGCGATTTTTCAGCACTCGTCGTAATTATCCAACTCGACAAGCCTCATTGGATAAACTATGAACTCGTGCAGAAAAAATCTTCTTTTTTCAACTAGTTGCATAAATAGCTTTTTTCGAGTGATATTATAGCCTTTCGGTACACCTAGGTGTTCGAGAAAGGCAAAAAAAGGTTCTCTGTGTGAAATTGCTTCAACTTAACTGGGTATCAGAAAACAAGCAAGCAAGACACAATTTTTCTGCCTATTGAAAACCTGGACCCGTATCCTTTTTTTATTTTCTGATTTGGAGGTAACGTTTGTTTATTTGTTTGAGCAGGCAGCTATTTAGAAAAACTTTTGTGAAGCACGTGCCTTTTTTTAAAGATCCATTTAGGGAGATGGGCGGAGACATTATTGAAGGATTTTTTTTACCAGCACAAAAGGAAGACCAATAGTAAAAGTTTTTCCGGACAATTAAACGAATTTTCAAATGATTTTATCGAAACGTTCGACTGTTTTTGAATCGAAGCATGAACCATAGGTTGTCCGAAAACAGCTTTTAGTCATAAAATCTGTTGACTCACCTCCCATATGATGGCTCAGGGTGTTACAAACAAACTTTTGTATTACGACAACTCTAGGAAATGTTGTTAAGAAAAGTCCCTGTGTCCCTTATTCTTAGCATATGCATAACAAATTTCTTATTATTTAAAATCTAGTGAAATCTAACCCTTTCATGTTTTTTTAATATCTTAGGGTCCAAACTTTTAAAACCAAAAATGTTAAGGCTTGTTTTGCCTCAAATTTTTAATTCTCTAAAACTATGATTTTTATATTTAATCCCCATTAAATTTAATGACAAACAACTATGCCGAAGAAAGTATGGTCCTATGTTGAATCCTCGCTGAGAAATTCACAATTTTTTAACGGAGGAAGACACACTGTTGCAAGTAATGTTAAATACTTAAAATGTTCTCAGTGAAAAGTTATGTTTATTAACATAATACACCTTATCATTATTTTCAGTGGATAACTAATCAATGACAGATTTCTTAAGAGAACTATTTCGATGTTAGTTGATGTTTTTCGGAATCAGTAGTTGAATCGTCTTCGTTCAATTCTATTGCCAATCTTAGTTCACGTTCTTCCGGATAATTTTAGCCTTGGTGCTTACTTAACGTTGTTAGACTACAGTTGCTAAGCACTTTATACTCTATACTTTCAACACTTCATCTATCGTATAAAATGACTACTGTAAGTCTGATATTTGTCGTTAAGCATCTCCAACTATGTAAATCGTTAACTTCACGCATGAAGTAATACAAACATGAAAAGTTAAAGTACATACACACTTAGAAATTATTATTTTTACTCGAGGCGTTATTCAGCTTTGACGTAAATCATGGAACGTAAACAAACATGGCATGTAAAATTAAGTGTCCTGAAACTCAAACATATGCAACTCAACGAAAAGTGCGTTTGATTTAATTGATTTTCCCGTCTTTTTTAACTTTTTTTTTTAACTCTTTATTAGTTCCAAATTCAAAATAAATTACATTTCATTTTAACCTAGGTGCTCCAGTTACTACAGTAACTTACCAGCCTTAATTGTTATGATATATATCTAAGTGTTTTTACATTGTTCATGTCTTGGCAATTAAGTATTTTAAACAGGTTTTTTAACCTGCATGTCAGTATAACAATTGATATCTTAAAACTAAAAACTAAATCTTATCTAAGTATAAAGGGAATTAATCGTTGCAATTGAGGATTGCAACGATTTTTGCCTGAAATTATTCATTATTTTGTTGGACATTTGTTCTAAAGTGTCAACATTCGAAATTCTATTTACCTCGGTAGTACTGTACCAGGGAGGCAACTTCAAAATCATTTTCAGAACTTTGTTCTGAATCCTTTGAAGTGCTTTTTTCCTGGTAGTGCAACAACTAGACCATATTGGCACAGCGTAAAGCATGGCTGGTCTAAAAACTTGTTTAAATATTAGAAGTTTATTCGTCAGGCAAAGGTTGGATTTCCTGTTTATAAGAGGACATATTATATAGTTATTACATTTGGCTTGAATGCCCTCAATGTGATCTTTAAAAGTTAATTTTTGGTCAAGTATTAATCCAAGATATTTCACTTGCTTTTACCAGGAAATTGGAACTCCGTTCATAGTGACTGTGTGACTACTACTAGGTTTCAAAAACGAAACTCTAGGCTTATGTGGAAATATTATAAGTAGAGTTTTAGAAGCGTTGCTAAAATGGCAGTGTTTTTCGTAATTTAGACGGCATTTATCTGATTATGATCTCGTTTTTCAGATGGATGAAAGTCGCCCTCTACCAATGTTCAGGTGTGAACAGATTGAGAGTGCAAAATTGGCTAAAGAATGGCAGGAATGGAAGGGGTCTCTTCAGTGTTACTTCGATTCGTATGAAATTACCGTTCAAAAAACTATGCGGGCCAAAATGCTGCACCTAGGCGGACCACAACTTCAGAAGGTCTTCAGAAGTCTAGAAGGTACGGAGGAGTTTCCGATGGTTCTAATTGAAAAACCTTGGTGCGATGTGGCAGTTGAGTGATTGGACGCATATTTCAAACCACGCAAGCAAGACTTGTTTGAGAGACACAAATTGCGCAATATGAAGCAAGATGCTACCGAACGTTTTGTCCATTTTGTCTTGCGTTTGCGGCAGCAATTGATGGATTGTGGCCTGGAGAAATACTCCAGTGAGGTTAAAAAGGTAATGGAAGAGACCATGCTAATCGATGTAATTGTCGAAGGGTGCGCTTCTTCGGAGTTTCGCCGGAAGATACTGGAACGAGATCAGTCCCTCTCAGAGATCGAAGCTATGGGTGAATTATTGGAAAGTGTTCGCATCCAAGAGAAAGAGCTGAATAATGGGAGTCAACCGGTTCCAGGTAATCCGTTGGAAGTTCACAAGATTCGAGATCAAGGTCAAGCGAAAAAAATTCGCAAGCAAAGTCGTTTCATCAAACGTATTGGCTCGACCGACCCGAACGGTGGTGGTAAAGAAAACAGCATGATAAGTTTTGCTTGCGGACGTTATGGTCATATTTCCAACGCTTCCTCGTGTCCGGCCAGATTTTCCACAAGTGCCAGAGACCCAATCATTTTGCGATGTTTTGCCGAAAACGCCAAGTCATTCCAACTACACAGATACCGAACAAAATCCGAGATGTTACCGATGTCACTGCATCAAGCCCCGGTGAGGACGACTCGTCTACCGACTGTTCGGAAAAGGTGTACTATACCTTTTATACCGGAAACGATACGAATGTGATAAATTGTCAGATAGGAGGTGTTGCTATGGACATGTTCGTCGATTCGGGATAGGATGCGAATCTAATCACTGTTAAAACGTGGGATGTTCTCAAGGACAATAAAGTTATCATTCGAGAATGCACTGGAGGAAGCACCAGAATATTGAAGGCGTACGGCAGCGATACTGCTTTAGAGATTATGGGTACGTTCAAGGCCATTGTAAAAGTAGGATCTCGTTCAGCCGAAGCGGAGTTTTTCGTAGTACCAAGTGGACAACACAACTTGTTGGGTGATGCTACTTCGAAGCAGCTCGGTGTTCTGAAGGTGGGCAACGAAGTGAATCAGGTGATGAATTTCGACGATACAAGTTTGCCGTTTTCGAAAATAGCTGATATACGAGTTCACATCAAAATGAATCCGGAAATAACTCCCTGTTTTCAACCGTTGCGTCGCATTCCTATTCCTATGGAATCTGCTGTAAATAAGAAGTTGGATGAGTTGTTGAAAAGGGGCATTATTGAAGCAAAGAAAGGACCTGCTACATGGGTGTCACCACTGGTGGTGGCCAAGAAGACAAATGGAGATATACGTTTGTGTGTAGACTTGCGACGCGTAAACCAAGCAGTGGTCAGGGATCGTCACCCGATGCCCATTATCGTGGACATTTTGATGATAATTGGTAAAGGGAAGCTCTGGAGTGCATTGTACATTAAGGATGCATTCTTTTTGTTGGAGCTGGATGATGAAACACGAGACGTAATGACTTTCATCACGCATCGAGGCCTATACCGGTTCAAGCGTTTGCCCTTCGGTTGGGTTTCAGCGTCCGAAATTTTTCAGCGAGCAATGGACGAAATCCTCGCAGATTACGAAGGTTGTTACTGGTATCTCGATGACGTGGTTGTTGAGGGAAGCACCAATGAAGAGCACGATGCTCGTTTGAAACTACAAAGATTTACGGAGAAAGGTGTGAGTTTAAACCAAGAAAAATGCAAATTTCGTGTGATTCAGCTAGATTTTCTTGGATACAATATCAGCCAGCAAGGTATTCTTCCTTCAGATTCAAAACGAGACACAGTAATGGGATTTAGAACACCTGAGAACGAGAACGAAGTGCCATAGTTTTTAGGGCTAGCCAATTACATGGGAAAATTCATACCCAATTTGGCTACCATTGATGAACCTCTTAGGAGATTAACGCAAAAAGGAGTTGTGTTTGTTTGGGGAGAATCAGAACAATCAGCGTTTCTGGAGATAAAGTCTAGAATAGCAAAAGCGAGTTGTCTAGGATTCTACAGATTGGAAGACGAAACCTCACTAATAGCTGACGCTAGTCCTTATGCTCTCGGAGCAGTTCTCATACAGACCAACAACCAAAATGAGTCACGCGTGATCGGATTTGCTTCTAAATCGTTGACCGATACTGAGCGAAGGTATTGTCACTCTGAAAAAGAAGCACTAGCTCTAGTATGGGGAGTGGAACGTTTTCAAGTATACTTGATCGGACGAGTTTTCAATCTTGTAACTGATTGCAAGGCCCTAACCTATCTTTTTACGCCAACTTAACGTCCGTGTGCCCGTATTGAGAGGTGGGTCCTGCGGTTCAAAGTTGTCTGTACCGGATTGCGTTCATATCTGGTCAACTAAACATAGCTGATGTCTTGTCGTGACTCTCAACTCTCCAGCCCAAACCATTTGATAAAAGCGAGGAGCTACTGGTGCATGAGATCGCAACGACTGCTGCAACTGCAATTGCTTTGAAATGGGAGGACTTCAAAACAGCTAGCCGGGGAGACAGATAAAGAGCATAAGTGATGCTCTCGAAACTGGATGCAGCGATGAACTACCGTTAGTATACAGGTCCACGTTCAACGAGTTGTGCAGAATAGAAGATGTTCTACTCAGTGCCAGAAACGCTACAGGATCGTGTGATTCAGATAGCACATGAAGGGCATCCAGGAGTTAGAATCATGAAAGCTCATTTGCGTACGCATGTTTGGTGGCCTAAAATGGACAATCAAGTGGAAAATTTCGTGAAGGCTTGTCGTGGATGCATTTTAGTGTCCGCGCCGAATCCGCCTGAACCGATGTGTAGAAAAGAACTCCCAACTCAGCCTTGGCAACAAATCGCAATCGATTTTTTAGGGCCATTACCGGAAGGAGAAAATCTATTATTATTATACCAGGTACCTAGAAGTCGTTGAAATGGACAGCATCACAACACAATCTACCATTAGAGAGTTATTGACTGTATTTTCTCGTTATGGTGTCCCGGAAACACTTCGTGCTGACAACGGCCCTCAATTCAGTTCAGAAGAGTTTCGAGTATCCTGCACAGAATATAGCATTAATCTAGTGAGTACTATACCTTATTGGCCTCAAATGAACGGTGAAGTCGAGCGCCAAAACCGTTCAATTTTGAAAAGGCTACGTATAGCTTAAGAGCTGGGACAAGATTGGCGGGTTGAGCTTCGAAAATACTTAATGATGTATCATGCTGCCGCTCACTCAACGACTGGAAAAGCACCTATGGAACTAATGTTTGGCAGGAAGATGCGCACAAAACTTCCTGTAGTTCCAAGCATTTCGGCTGAATATGAAGAGGTGAAGGATAGAGATACAGTCGAAAAGGAGAAAAGTAAGCATTATGCGGATAAGAAACGTCGAGCTAAGCCAAGCGATATTGAAGCTGGAGATCAGGTTTTGGCTAAAAGGCCGAAGAAAAACCATAAACTAAACTCAGATTATTCACCAGAGGTGTTCGATGTACTCAGGAAAGAAGGAACCGATGTCACTATACGTTCTACTTTATCGGGCAAACAGTTCCGCAGAAGCGCAGCTCATCTCAAGGTGATTTCCCGAGACCAGAGAAATGCTGGAGCTTCACTGCAGAATCAGGATCTAGATGGAGAAACATCTGAAAGCGAAGTTATACAAAATGCAGATCCTGCTCAAGAAGACAAAGTTCCCGTAGAACCCAGGTCAAAAAGAGGTAGGATGGAGCCTTCACGACTCAAGGATTATTTGGCGTATTGAACGTTTCATTTAAAGAAGGGTAGGATGTAAAGTATAACGCATTATTACATTTAACAATTTAGGTAAATTATAACATAGTTTATATAATTCCAGATGAGCGTACACATGACAGAAGAACGACAGCGGGAGAGCGGAGAACGACGAGGAAGAGGAAGACGGTAGGAAAGGAGGATGGTTGTGTAAATCTCGAGGAGTAATCTTGATCTGGAAATAAACCGTAATACTTAAATATATCCCGGTATTATTTACTATAACCCTAAGCTATCATTTGTTGGGTGCGCCCCCAGGTTTCATGACAAAAAGCTTTTTTATGACAGCCAGATTAACAGCCGAATTTAACAAACACAAAAACACTACATTCTTTGAAAAATTCATGTAAATGTAGGTGCTCTGTGACTGACATATACGAGCGTCAATACTGACATAACATTTAAGGCCCACGCACATTAGATCCGGATCGGACGCGTTGCGGCAAAGTGACAGCTAAATCTATTGTCTAACAGTCAAATTTACGCAAACGGATCTAATGTGGGTGGCCCTTTAGTCATAACAGGCGAGAAATTCACATCAATCAAGTCAGTGCCAACATTTCAAAGGGGCGTAATTGCATTTGTAAACAATGGCTTTAGTTGTCGATTTCTCGCAAATGAAAGCTCACTCATGAAAATGAATGACACCAGCACGCAGAGGAATGTTTCCTGTATCAACTAGCATTTGTAATTTGGAGGGGTGGGTTTTCATTTGCGAGAAATCGACGTCTAAAGCCATTGTTTACCAAAACAATTACGCCCCTTTGAAATGTTGGCACTGAAGTGTACTTTTCGTCGAGTAACAAACTTTTCAGTTTCGCAGCGCTTAGTATTACATGACATATGTTTGTTTACGTTTCATCCTTTATGTCAAAGATGGATTTCGTCACGTGTAAAATTAGTTATTTCTAAGTGTGTACGCACATGGCCCTTTAGAATAACTCAAAATTGAGTAGAATTGTTTTGACATAAACCGAACAAGCGTTACTCATTCTCTGCCCATTCTTTTGGTTCTAGAAACTTTACTTTCAATTGAACCAAACCGGAGTTGAATGCTTTCAGATCAACTTTAAAATAAACTCCATTTATTTATTTACTTATTTATTGGGAGGGAGAATTTCCACAAACGTCACACAAGTCAATTTCCGATCATTTCCACGTCTGGCGTCCGTAAAATCATCCACGTGTCGTCGTGTTGAACGTTGCAAGCAGATCAATATTGACCAATATACAGTGGCCCCGGGCTTCGAGAAGCAAAAAATCAAACTTTCCTTTTAAGCTTTCCACCCTAATGCCCGGTTTACACATGTGCTGGTGAGTCTGTCGCTCTCTATGATGGTTATCAGCATGAAGTAAATAGTTTTTTGCAGCTGATTAATTGGCGTATCAATTTCTGGCCGGTTGACACCAATTATGATTAATCAGCATTATGAAGCAGCACTAGTGTAAACCGGTCGTAAATAAGCACCAACCAAGTTGCTGCACACATGCTCGACGAAGGGTATAGGGAAGAAGCTGGAAATAGTCCGCCCCAAACGAATATGTCACCCAGCCGCTCGGGCACTTGACAGCGAAGATATGAAGCAGTCCCAAATGGACGTCATAAAAGTACGATTTATACTTCGCTCGTGGGAAATAAGTTATGATTCTATTTTTTTTTTGACTTTTGCTATATTTGCTATTTCACCACTTCATTTGATAAATGTAGTATGTTTGAAATCAAAATTTATGGAGAAACGATTTTTGAAAACCATTCAGACGATTCCGCTTGGTGGCGATGGTGAATGGAAAAAAAACCGGACGACGGAAGTGGAAATGCTTTAAAAAAACTGCAACTACTGGAAGAAGTCCACTCAATCCTGAAGGCAAACGGAAGGCGGAACAGCAATATCGCTCTTGGTCTTGCGGATTGTGTACCTTCCATCATAGCGCTCGACTGGAGTAACAGAATGCAGCCATCGGATCGCATCGTTCGCCATCGTCGTCGGTTGTCATCATGATCTCGGAGGAAAACAATTCCGGAAATCATAAAGATGAAAATTTATTTCTCCTTTCTAGCAGATGAAGCGAACGAAGTCGTTGCTGCTAGGAATCCATATCGAAACTGTGACGAGAGTTGCATTTCTGAGAAAGTTGTTCCACTTTAAATCAAACGGCAATTCCTGTCGCATTCGGCATTTCTCTGAGATTTCCTTCCGCTGAAGTTGTTCGTCTACTCTGCATTGATGTGACAAACGATAATATAGGAAGTGAACTATCTTCTTGGTTGACGACTCTGCGGGTTTATTTCAATTTTATGGATGAAATTGTTCCGTGCCAACACCCACCGGTAGTTCAAGTCAAGAGCTCCGGAAAACCAGAAATGCTGACTTCGTAGTTTGGAACATGGGAAAGAAACTGTTTCGCCTAACAAACGGCACCACAGCGAAATGTAATAAAACACATTCCTCGCAAAAACAGTTTCGAATTCGTTGTTGTTGCTGCTGGTTTGCTGCTAAAGTACGGAATGTTTTCCAGAGCAATTTCAACTCGTTTGCGGTGTACCCTCCGATTGCTTACAAGTGCGATAAAAACGGAAGGATGTTTTCGAACTAGCTGAGAAAATCGGTTCGAGAGATTGTTTGTGTTTTGTGGAGTCAACCATTTAGAAGCCGAATGACTGTTGTTTGCCTTGCAATTCAAGTTGGTACATGCCTTTTTGGGAGAAAGACGTTATGCGATTTTTATGGGAAATTCACTCCACACCCTGCATTTCCCCAACCCATTCTTAAAAAAAAAACAACATATTTTTAAATTTGTTTAGTCAGAGTCTATGTTGACGTGGCGATCAATGTTTGTGGGTGTACTCGAAAATTCTGAATTGGAGACCTCATGTCTCATCATAAATCGTTATAGGTGGATAAAATTCATACTTTACATTTGAAAATTAAGAGTTTCAAAAATTCATGACAAGTCGGTAGTTTACATAATTTATTTAACAAAATTGCATCATCTCAGAACTAAATTTAAAAATCTATAAATATCTTCATTCAGTGTTCGGATTATGGTTATGGCGCCAGTTACTAGGATTAAAAACGTACTTTATGAATTCAGCAAGGTCCATTCAATAAAATCCAAATTTAACTTTTAAAGGACGGTATCAAATCCAACTTAGAAGAACAGGAAAATCAAATTTCGAAAAAAAATGATTTTCGAATTACAAACCCGGTTTAACCGGATTCAGCAAATCCATTCTGCCGGAGATGAACCAGCGTCTGGCTGAAAATCTCCTTAATAACGGCAACCAACCAACCAACCATCCAAATCCATTCTATAAAATACAAGCCAATTTTTAAAAAGGTATGAGCCGAAATGCAATTCGGCAGAAGCGAAAAACCAAATTTCTATGAAAATACGTAAGGATCCAGCAATTCTATAAAATCCACGCCTATTTTTTCAAAGGAAGGACCCGAAATTCAACTTGGCTGAACAGGAAACACAAATTTCTATGAAAATACATACTTTTGAGAATTCAAACCCAAAAAACTTAAAGGGTTGTGTCCTAGACACGACCGCAATATGACGTAGAACCACGCAAAATTGATGTTTGTCATGCATTTTTGACTATTATACTTATTATTATGAATGGGGCGGGGCAGAACATTTCTTTTGTGCAGAATATGTATAAAAAGATGGACTTTGGATGTTAATCTAACTGCAAGTATAGCGAGAGGGGCGACACATCTAAATCTCAATTTTAGATGCTCAAAAAATCTCACACTAGCGAATAAATCTTCGAAAAATCTTCTTTCATTTCTCGCATCTACTTGCATCGCACATCATCTTTTTGCAGGAAATCTTCAAAATCGTGATAAATTTTCGTTCTATCTACTCAGCGTACGCGCAGCTAGCCACATCAAAACACAATATTTCCTGCATCGTAGATAGAGTCGTCCCCCTCGATGTATAGACCTACCAGATATGTTTTACAGTCAGTTGTTGGTAATGCATCGAATGTATGTTTCCTCTGAAGCAAAAAAAAAATTTGGCTCTGCGTGTAAAAAATTGTTTTTACATATAATATATGTAGGGGAGAACAGTACATCACGCATCCCCGGGATAAGACGCACTTTTTCATTTTATTTTGAGTTTTTCTTGGAATTTTTAATCCAATTCAAGGATTTTCCATGCAGGATTTTGAGTTCAGATGCTATGCTAGAAGTACAGCTTGAAAAGACAACAAGTTACGTAAAAGCCATGAAAAACACAAATGAAAGTCAACTGATGCGTTCTGCCCAGGGGGTGCGTTGTATACCATTCTCTCCTAAAAACAATTTTTTACACGCAGAGCCAAAATTTTCAAAATAAAAATTGCTTAAGAGGAGACATACATTTGATGAATTACCAACAACTGACTGTAAAAAATATCTGGTACTTCTATACATGCAATTAGATTAACATCCAAAGTCTATCCTTGTTTACATATTCTGCACAAAAGAAATGTTCCGCCCCGCCTCATTCATAATAATAAGGTGATGTTCATAAACTACGTAGACAAAGTTTAAGGGGGGGGGAAGGTTGGCAATTATCCACAGCCCATAAAAAAATTTAAAAAATGTATTGACAATTGCCTACTCAGGGGGGGGGGTCAATAATCAAAAAAAAAACTGTCTACGTAGTTAATGAACAGCCCCGAATTGTGGTTTGCTTAAAATTTATTTCCCGGAAAAAAATGATTGTCAAAGTCCATGTATTTTTCGGGTTGTTATTAAGGAGGGTGGAGAGGTTGTTGTTAAAGGGGGAAGGGGTTTTACATACATAATTTTCCAAGTCTCATTCCTCATTGTGGTGGTCACGCCGTACTCCACCTTTAGCCGCTGACTTGGTCCTGCTTGCTGCAGGACCTTGTGCCAAGCCGTCCGAAGCGGTAATGAGCAGAAGCACTTTTGACTTAAATGATCTATATTTCTTGAATTTGTGTGGTTTACATGTATAGCTTATCAAGTGACACAGATGCGTCTTTTCAACTTTAGTTCCTGTGAAATTTCAATTATTATTAATTACAGTTCCTAGTCCTATCTGGCCTGTTTTAGAGAATGACCACCTTGGTGGGATTGGTTTGTTTGAAAATTTGAAAAAGGAGACTACTTATAACTACTATTTACAACTACAACTAACCTACAACTACTATATACACCTAATCTACTATATACAAATTGCTTATCAAAGCATGTTCTGATAAATTACATTTTTGTGCAAATTTAGTCTTAATTTCGTTAATTTTGGAATCTATATTGGCAATGCCTGCCTCTTCGTGTAAATTTGTTATTCTAGTGTCAAAAGGACGATCAAGTACCATCCTCAGTACTCTATTCTGAGCGACCTGGATTTTGTTCCTGTGAGTCTGTGCACATGATTCCCACACCGGAGCTGCCTAGAGGATCGCAGGTGCTATGATTTGTTTGTAGACGGCCAGTTTGTTCACCCTTGAGAGGCGGGATCTGCGGCAAATCAGCGGAAACAGACACCTAACCAAGGCAGAACACTTGACTACTGTTTTCTCTACATGCGAACGGAAGAGGAGTTTTTCATCGAACAACATCCCGAGATAGGTTACTTCGGCGGACCACTCAACCCTTATGCCATCCATGATTACAGTACAAGATGGAGCCGGCTTCAGTTTGAGCGATTGCCGATGGAGGAACATGATCGCTTGTGTTTTGGAGGCATTGATTTTGATTTTCCACGTGGTGGCATAATCAGCAAAGGAGTTAAGGCATCGTTGAAGTTTGTTCGTTATTTCGCAAGGCATTCTTCCTTTGACGGCTATTGCGGTATCATCTGCGAACAGGAAAAACACGCAACCGTCACCGAGGGGAGGAATGTCGGAAGTGTAAATGCTGTAAAGCAAGGGGCCCAGCAGACTACCTTGCGGGACTCCTGCTGGGATCGAAAACGTGTCTGAGAGACAACCATTCAACGATACCTTAAACGACCTTTGCTGGAGGTAGTTACGGGTGATTTTAATAAGATGTAAAGGAAAGTTGAAGTTACAAAGCTTGTACACAAGTCCATCATGCCAAACATTGTCAAACGCTTTCTCAACGTCTAACAAGGCCATAGCTGTGGACTTGGATACAGCTTTGTTACTTCGGATGTTATTCATCACCCGCACTAGCTGGTGATTGGTGGAGTGCCCCTTTCTGAATCCAAACTGTTCCGGAAGGAGAATGTTGCTTTCCTCGACAAACTTGAGCAAACGATTGAGAATGAGTTTCTCGAACAATTTGCTCAGTGCTGAAAGGAGGCTGATTGGTCTGTAGCTTGAAGACAATGTTGGATCCTTACCGGGTTTGCGGATCGGTATGATTTTTGCTACTTTCCAGATGCTTGGAAAGTAGTGCAGTTCCAAACATCTGTTGAAGATAGCAGTTAGAAGAGACTGCACTTTCATGCTGAGTCTCTTCAAGATCAAGTTGAATATACCGTCAAACCCGGGAGCCTTCATGTTCTTGGTGCATTTCAGCGCTGAGCAAATTTGTTGTACTGTAATCATATCCGCCGGAGGCACGACACAAGGGGAGGCATCTAGGTTTTGAACGCATTGCGCAACCTGATCATCGAGCGGACTTTGGATAGTCGAGCCAAGCAAATGCGATGAAGCGACATGCTCGCCGATCGCATTTGCTTTCTCCTGTGGGGTAATTAAAAGCCGATCGTCATCATTTTCGACTTTGAGAGGTGGAACGGGTTTGGGATGATTTTTCAGGACCTTGGCTACCTTCCAGAATGGTCTGGAGCGGTCGTCCAGATTCTGGACAACACGCCCGAAACTTTCATTTCGGAGTGAGTCCATTCTGGAAGCAATCTGCCTGTTCAGATCGGCCATTTCACGCTTTTTGCCCAGGTCTCCAGTCCTCTGAAACTGGCGTCTACGCACATTTCTCAATCGAATCAATAATTGGGTGTGGGAATCAATAGCAACAAACTTACCCCTCACAGGAACTTGTCGAACGCATGTCTCGTCAGCCTCGGATATGGCCTGTTGGAGTCCTTCCAACGCCCGGTCGATGTCATCTACGGTGTCGAGCAGTGGATTTTCATCGATGTTGCTGTCCACCATTCGACCGTACTGCACCCAGTTGACATGGTGGTAGTCTTTACGCA
This sequence comes from Ochlerotatus camptorhynchus, assembly GCF_037179485.1. Taxonomy (NCBI): domain Eukaryota; kingdom Metazoa; phylum Arthropoda; class Insecta; order Diptera; family Culicidae; genus Ochlerotatus; species Ochlerotatus camptorhynchus. Next base: position 467,764 of record NW_027040640.1, read on the forward strand.
GGCAGCTTCTTGCAGGAACCACGTTGACACTGACTTGGTGGTCGGAGCTGAAATCGTTGTGCGCCTCCGGCTTGGATAGTCCGATGTTTGACAGGAAAAAGTCCAGCGTGGAGGGATTTCCCGCCGGAGAGATGAAAGTTGGTTCGTCCGGAAATAGCACTGTGTACAGTCCACGTTGTGCGTGGTCGAACAATAGACATCCGTTTCGGTTCCTCTGGTAGTTCCGCCAAGCTTCATGGCGGGCGTTCAGGTCGCCCCCAACGATGAATCGGGAGCTAGTACGGGTGATGGCGGTCAGGTCTTTCTTGAATTGGATTCCTAATCCGTTGCTTGCGGTACACTGGCGTGGGCAGTAAACAGCGATGAACCGGACGTTTCCAGTTGGTGATTCCACCTCCACACTAATGGCCTCGATGATAGAAGTGCGGATGTGGGGCAGAGTGCAAAACTTGATTCCCTTTCTGACGATGACCGCTACACCCCCCCCCCCCCCTGGAGCTGGTGCGATCAAGCCGGATAATGTTGTGGTTAGGCAACCAGAAGCTGTCACCGAACTTTAGGTGGGTTTCGGTTAGAAGACCCACGTCGATGCTATGCTTGCGGAGGAAGTCGGCAAGCTCAATCTGTTTAGCTCTTACAGAGCAAGCGTTCCAGGTAGCGATGGTTAGCGGTTTAGACACCATATTGGATGATGAACTTACCGAGCACTTGGATTTGTTCGGGTTTATTGCGGCACTTACGTAGAGCACCGGTCATGTTGATAAAAATCTCCATCAGTTCGTCTGCTGAGAACAGATCGGGATTGTTTGTTTGAGCTGTTGGTTGCCTCCAGAATCCAGGGGGGGATGGAGAGCTTTGTCCAGCAGAGGATCCAGAAGTTTCTTGAGGGGGCGCGGATCGCACCCTGGGATTCGCTTGTCCACGAAGAGGTGGAAAGTCCTCTGTCCTGAAAGCCGGGGCCTTATCCTTCCTTCGTGCTGGTTGATTGTTGGTGGACGCTTGATTTCGGATGCGCTTGAAATCCTCGCGTTTAGGGCACTGCTTGTTGGATCCTTGGTGAGCACCACCACAGTTGGCGCATTTGGACGCCACAGCTTCATCCGCAGCACATTCGGAGGTGGCATGGTCTTGAGCGCAATTTCCGCAGCGTGGCTTAATGTTGCAGTTGCGGGTACCGTGTCCGAAGTTCAGACACCGCTGGCACTGAGTCACATCGCGATGGCCGCCACGGTATGGCTCCCAGCGAACGATGATGGAATTGATGGACCGGATGGCTTTCAGTGCGTTGAGCGTCACCGTTCCCTTCTGGAAGTGTACCAGGAAAAGGCTATCCGGATACGCCTTCACATTCTCGTCTCTTCTTGTCATTCGATACACGGCACTTGGGGCCAGCTTGTACCGGTCCCTGATTTCTGATTCGATAAACTTCGGGTCGAAGTTTGGTAGGCCCCTGATGACGACCTTGAACGGCTTCTCACCGGGAATGTCGTGGGTAAAGAATTCCACCTTGGAACTCCTCAGGTGGGCGACGACCACGTCAAACTCCGTTTTGGTACGGAGCATCACTTTAGTGCCGACTCTGCCCAACTTGTATTCGGCTTTAACACCCAGCGTCGCTAGATCCGCAATGAGAACATTAAGATAGGCATTTTTCACTACCAATGGAGGTAGCTTCACTTTTGCCGAGCTCATTTCGTCAGTATTCACGGTTTCGGCAGCGTCACCGAAATCTCCAACATCGCTGTTGTTCGTCGCAGTGATATCGGACTGGCCTCGATTCTTCTTCCTCTTCTTACTGCGTTTTTCCAACACAGCTGGCTGGATATTCCCATCCATGGGGAGAACAGCAAACCTGTTCGAGGTAGGCACACCAGAGCTTCCTTCTCCGGGGTTCTGGACCTTCGCCGGGCTTCGCGACCGATGCTTCCCCATTACGGGGCACACACACACGCACGACAAACCGCGAAAGAGAGAGCGCGAACACTATCGCAATGAACTTTTCAAACAACTCGAGAAAGCGAGCTAACACCGAACTGAACTGCTTGACGATCAAGCAGAGAATGCTGAGCAGAAGCAGGAAAGCAGCGCTGTTTTATATCTTTTCAGGTTCAAGCAGAATGGTATGCTACCAAGTGGAATTCGTTTATGATGACTGGGTTTGGGGAAAGCATTTATTTCATGAAAACAGTGATAAAGTTATCATTTGCGCATTTTTCAAAAGTTTTTTGATTAAAAATTGGAAAAGTATTTAATTCAGCAGATTTTTTAAGTAATTTCCTATCGATTGGCGTATTTGGATTTTAATTTCATCTATAAATGTCAAAGTTACAAGCGTTCAAAACCTAACACTATTTCACCACACATATTTTTTGATTTGTACCCCAGTATAGTCGACAAAGACGTAGTTCTACGTCAAAAAATGGGCATGCTTCAAAAAATGTACCATCACGTATGGATTTAGCAAGGTTCATTCTACCCCGTATCGTGGGTAGATCACCTTTTATAGTACTTTACGGGAAGATCTACCACTGATTTCTAGTCCTAACTACTTCAAACTAGGGGAACTGTATTTTTCAGTAATCAAAGGAACACATCTTAGTCCTTGTTACTTTTTATGCCTCTGTTGATAGTGATAAGACCCGGCTTTGTCCACCGAGGATGATCTTGAAACAAGGAAAAAATGAGCTAGTTAGTCTTCATCTATGTGGTTCCTAATCTTCTATTCGTTGTAATATGACATGCACCAAACTGAGGACACGGGATATACTACAATATATAAAATTACTGGTCGCAGTGGTGTTAGGTCCCGAACAGAGAAAAAAGGTCCATTCTATAAAATCTAAGCTTATTTTTCAAAGGACGTAGTCAAAATCCAACTTGACTGAACAGGAAACCCGAACTTCCATCAAAATACGTATTTGTGTGAATTTAAACTCGGTTTTCAAAAATTTTTTAAAGATCAACCCTGACGCATGGATTCAGCAAGGTCCATTCTTTAAAGTCAAAGCCTAATTAAAGCACAAATTTCAAACGATAGCAAGTGTCCATCGGTAATACACCGACGACCACTGAGAGACCACCGTCGATTACCCGATCGAGCTCCAGCGCAACATCCGTCGTGCCACACGGTGACAACCGTCGAACACCGGCATCTACCGGGAGCAGACCGTTAATCCGCCGCCGAAAAACCCCACCCACTGCAGAATCCTGTCATCGCTGGCCAGCAATCTACACACCCACATCAAAGGATGCATCCAAAATCCAGCTTGGCTGATCAAGAAACCCAAATTTCTATAAAAATACGTACTTTTGTGGATGCAAACCCAGTTTTCTCAACAATTGTGCATGCTTAAAAAAATCTACCGTCAGGTATGAACACTCGAAGGACCATTTTTTTTTAAATTAAGGGGTCTAGGGGAGCGGAATCTACGTTAAAGTTAGTTAAATCACTTCAGGAAAGCTCAGACTAACATTAAATATAATTCAATCACTCAACAGAAAAGTTTGGACTCCCTAAGGAAGGTTTTGAACCACTTCAGAAAACGTTGGACGCCATTTGGAAAATTTAAGCTAAAAAAATTGTCGGTTCACTTCGGAAAACTTTCTACACTTGTAGGAAAGCTAGATGACCTAACCAAGATTGTATCCAGTTTTGAATCTGCTTTGAAAAGTGTCACCTCAATAAGGAATTTCCTAAATCGTTTCTAATTTGGTATGACTTCTAAAAAATTTAAATCAATTTTGAAAAGATTAGATTCTGTAAAGAACAAGGTGATATCCAACAGCATAGTAAAATCTGACAAATCAAGTAGCCATACCCAAATGTATTAGCGATACTCGAGAACAAAGGATCGATTGGCGTCTTGCAGTGAAACTTTTCCAAGCTTTCGCCACCTACATTTCGAAGTGAGAACTACTAGAAGGAGGATAGTTTCCAAATTTTCTAAGTAAAACAGGCGTTTTTTAGGGCAAATCGGTCCATAAAGAAAAATTGATAATTTCCCGTGGAAACTTTTGCTTGAATCGTGTAAGAAAACGTGTTTGAAAACTATTTGTTATTATTTCGGTATGGATCGGAGATGTTTTCATGGCAAATTATGCATAATAAGTTTGCACCCACAGGGAGAGGTTACCTCCTGCTCAGCTGCATTTTTCGGAAAATGGTGAATATGCTGCCCTCCGAAAGTATTGTAGCTCTCGCTCGCCGTACTACAAACGACTGTTCAATTTTGTGAGTCGTAGTTATCGACACGTGAGACGCACGGAAGCGAACCTCCGCACGAATCCGAAAAGTTTTTGTTCGTTTGTCAACTCAAAACGGAAGGAATCCGGGTTGCCTTGTTCCATGTTTCTCGGGAATGACTCGGCTAATAATGAAAGAGAAAAATGCGACTTGTTTGCTCGACATTTCAAGCAAGTGTTCAACGATTTCTCCGCTTCGCCAACACAAGTGCTTGATGCTGCTGTTGGGATGCCACGTGATGTGTTTAGTTTCGTTATTCCGCGCATTTCAGAAGACATGGTGATAGCCGCAACACGCAAACTGAAGCTCTCGTTCGCCTCCGGACCTGGCGGCATTCCGTCATCAGTTCTAAAACGTTGTGTAGCCAATCTCTGCCTTCCACTTTCGAGGCTATTCAATCTCTCGGCACAGCAATGTGAGTTCCCCTGCCGCTGGAAACTTTCTTATCTGTTCCCAGTGCACAAAAAAGGAGATAAACGGAATGTCATAAATTATCGTGGAATCACCTCCCTGTATGCCTGCTCAAAACTGTTCGAGATTATCATAAATGGTGCTCTGTTGGCATGCTGCAAAAATTATATCGATACAGAACAATACGGTTTCTACCCGAAGCGCTCCGTGTCCACGAACCTGGTGCAGTTTACCTCTAACTGTCTGCGATGCATGGATTCAGGATGGCAAGTCGATACTGCGTATATGGATCTAAAAGCTGCATTTGACACTGTGGACCATAATATCTTGCTGGCCAAGCTGGAGATACTTGGCATCTCGTCAACTGCTGTGGATTGGTTCAGATCTTACTTGGTGAATCGCTATGTACATGTCAAGATTGGCGCGTCGGAATCGGATGTTTTCTCAAACAACTCGGGAGTCCCGCAAGGCAGTAACCTAGGACCGCTACTATTTTCGATCTTTTTAAACGATGTCGCCTTGCTGATACCATCAGGATGCCGTGTTTTCTATGCAGACGATTCGAAAATCTACAAAATTAGTAAAAGCCACTCGAACTGCTGGGATCTCCAGAATATGTTAGGTATTTTTGCTGACTGGTGCTCAAGAAATTTGATGAATCTAAGCATAGATTCACCGAAAAATCGAAAAAAAATCATATTTCGGCGTTACCTTGGACTGCAGACTCACTTTCAGAATCCACTACAATGACATCATCTCCAGAGCTAATCGACAATTGGACTTTATTTTCAAAATTGCCGACGAGTTTCGTGACCCGCTATGTCTATCGCTTGTGCGATCCTTATTGGAGTCAAGTACAGTTTTTTGGTGCCCTTTCCATGCTAGCTGGATCACTAGAATTGAATCCGTTCAACGAAAGTTTGTGAGATATGCTCTTCGTTTCCTCAACTGGCGTGACCCAACGAACTTGCCACCGTACGAGGAGCGTTGCTGTCTCCTGGGAATCGAGTCATTAGAGGTGAGACGGACGGTCGCTCAAGCTATGTTCGCTGGAAAGCTGCTTACAGGTGACATTGACTGCCCAACACTGCTGTCACAGCTAAATATGTATGCCCCTGAGAGGTCTCTTCGTCAACGCGACTTTCTGTTTTTGGAACCACGGAGCCGGAATTATACACAACACGAGCCAATTCGAGCAATCAGCCGGCAATTCAACAACTTTTTTTATATGTTCGACTTCAATGTATCAGCTGACATTTTTCGTCATCGGCTACTTGGCCTTGGCCGTAACTATTTAGTTTAAGTTTTATTCATTTAGACAGTAATTGTCAGTTGAATTTTTCAATAAACAATAAACAATAAACAATGTGCGATTTTCACTAAGATGAAAGTGGAAATTAAGTGAATTTACTTAGGAAAGGTTGTATCATGCTGATGGTAATAGAGAATTGGTTGTATAGGACGCCAATATTCAATACATGTTCATTTTGTCCTTTTTTAAACAAACAACTTGATTTACTCAACACACACCATACTATAAAATGGTGCTAGATCGTCGTCAAAGTGATAACAAGATGACAAATCATCTTTATTTTGAGTAATTGAGCAATTTACTTCTGTTTACATTATATTTACGATGCAGCATTGATGGAGCCGTGAAATGAAATGAATATATCTTATGAAAGTTCATCTGGAAAAGTCAAAGATTCACATCAGTCTGATCGTAAAAACGTTTTCTTCTTCAATTCGAATGTTATATTGGAAGGATTTAAGGCAGGCTTGATGAAAATTTAAGGCAGGCTTGATGAAAATTATTAATTGTCACGAATTTTATATGCAGTCTGTCAACATTATCATCATCATGCACTGGCGACATCTGCGTTGAGCTTTTGCGGCAATCTTCCAATTCTGTTCGTTCTATCGTCTGATCCGTTTCCTATACGAGTGTGTCGAAGGGGAGCCAAATCGGAGCAGCTCCAGGAGTCCGTGATGTTTTCTGATATTGTCATACGACGCTTTCCGAATGCGAATATTGTTCTTGGTTACAAATAAAGGTTTGCAAACAGCAACGTAGCAACAACTAATCACTATGGAATCTACACGAAACGAAAATCAATTATTTCATTTATGTATTTCACTTATACATTTTTGCCAAGACATCAGCCTTATACATTCCATAAGACAAACCACATAGGTCCTATAAGAATGCATAAAAGGTATGTGTGACCGCTTATACATTTCACTTGACACATGATCTTCATTAACTTTCTGCAAGGCGTCTGCTTATTAGTTGACTTATACATTTTATGAATAATCAGCAATAGAAATTTGCCAAAAGGTATAAGGAGATTTCTATCCGTGTACACTTCGACACGAGATGCACGAGATCACACTTCGGATCACACCGCCATGAAATCTTTTGACACTTTGTATGGCTGTGAATGGAAAAAGCGCAAAAACGAATGACAGCTGACCCAGTGCTTAAATTATGGCAATAAAGGAAAGAGAGAGGGAGCGCGCTCAAGCGGTGCAACACCCAGTGAATGAAAAATAAATATACACTGAAAAGAGGGGGGTGACAAAAAACTTGTGATTTGTTCCGGCCTAAACTAAAATGAAAGTTTGTTCGAAGAAGCGTCACTTAGCTCTGGTCAAATGACCAGTGGCTCCCCCGCCCCACTCGGGCCTCCCCTGACAAGCCTATTGGAGCACAATGCGATGGCAGGATTCTCAACTGGGTGCTAGGTAAAGACGAGTTGGCCCAAACCATGGTCCTAGTTTTGCGACGAAGAATTGACGTAGATGGAACGGAAAATGATAAGCGAGAACAAGAATTACGTCTCCCAGAACCTTTCACCGTTGGTACATCAGTTGATCTGGCAATCGCTGAGAATGAAGGACGTTTGTCACGATATCTTCTCCACACTAACTCCAGAACAATTGTTGAAAAACTGACTAAGATGACAGAACTCATCGATGGATCCGAAATTGAAATTTGATTCCACCCCACACTCAACACGATTCAGGGAACCTTGTATGATCCGGACTATCTCAATACCGACATCAGTCTTACCGAAACATGTTTATTTCGGATTACTAAGAATCACAGTACATGCCTACTAACCATCCCCCACGATTTGCTTCAATTGCCGGTACCCGTATGCGATGCTCTCAACTTGGTAGACGGAGAGCAGTGCAACAATCCACCACATTGTTTTCATTGCAAGAATGGACACTCACTTACATCACGTGATTGCCCCAAATACAAGGAGGAGGATAAAATTGTCCACTTGAAAGTCGACAAGTGCATCTCGTTCACTGAGGCAAGATGTATATACGACGAAGAAAATAAAAAGAAAACTATTGCTCGCTTGGTTCAGAACTAACTAAAGTAAGATCTTGCAGGCAGAGACCAGATGATAATCAAGCTACAGAAACAAGCAGATGCTCTAGCGAAACAGCTTGCTTCACTGAAATCAGCCTTTAAATCACGCTCTCAAAGCCATTTTCTAGCTCCACAAACTATACAACCATCATCCACCAAAAAACCTTCAACAAGCAGCTTCAGTCACCTATATCGCCTCATGCTCATGTAAATGCTAGTAAGAATGGAACTGATAACGATGTACGAACTAGGAGCAGAAGCGCAAAACGCCACATGGAAATATCTCCAACAGATACTAACAACAATCGGGGAAAACGTGCATCAACACAGTCTGAAACTAGCAGCAGCACGATTAGTTTGGACGAATGATGGCTCCAAACCCTACCAAAGAACCTTCCGAGACACTTCACATTACTGACCCCGCGACAAACCTGGACCCGACACACATCCAGACCACAGCAACATCCAAATGGAACACGATCTAGGACACCACTTAAACACTAAAGGAATACGATTTGTAGGCGGGGAACGTGTAATACCCCCCTCACTTCCAGAAGAGGAAGCAAATCTGGCATGGGAGGTAGCCCAGAACGTCTGCTTGCAAGAAACGAATGTAGATTACCACTGGCTAAGAACTGAGTTTCTTGGAAATAAGTACCAGCTTCTGCTTAGTCAATGCTCCGCCCACGGTAGACAAGGTGCTGGTATGGCCATTAGGAGTGGAGCCCCCTTCCAAACAAATCCCAATTCAAACTAACACCCAAGCAATTGCCGTACAACTTTACGCTCCGATGAAGATAACAATCGCATCAATCTATCTACCACCCAAGGACAGAGACTCTGCAATATTGTTTGACGAACTGTTAGAAGAACTTCCGAAACCCGCACTCCTTTTGGGTGATTTAAACGCTCTCCACTCAGATTGGGGCAGAAGGATCTGTTCTTCAACCTCAGAAGCGAAAAAAAGAGGCGAACAAATATTAGAATTAGTTGTGCAACGTAATATCATAGAGGTAACTCTAAGACTCAGCTCTGGTACTATCTTTGGTCCCAAGCTATTCTATGCACCCCTCGAAACATATGGAAATCCACGAACCCCTCATTTTATCTGTCAAACTTTCATAGCAAATCAAAACCAATGACATTTATATAAGGTCTGGGCCAACAGGCAGCTTGCTGGTGTTAGAAGCAAAAATGTTGTAAACATTGCTGAACATCTGCGAACAGATAGATATACGTCACCGCCAACATACTGAGAACAGATAGATATACGTCACTGCCAACAGCTGTTTCGTGTAAAAAGATAAACATTGCAATATAATACGAACACCACTAACCATTTGCACATTTCACTAACACCAATAAGCCCTTTGGCCCAGACCTTATATAAACGTCATTGAATCAAAACAAACATAGTGTAGTACTAGAATTTCGACTAGAATGGGGTACGTTAATCGATTTGCTTGGGATCAATAGGCTAGTCAAGTAGTGAGTCAATTTCAAATCGATAGTTTCCACCGGTTGGTAATATGCTGGTACTCAATGATGGTTCTTACGCACGAATAGAGCCTGCCACTGGAATTTTCCAGGCTCTCGACGTTTCCATTTGTTCTACAACAGTTGCCGCGAAATTCAACTGGAAAACACTACCGGGCTGTTCTGACAGTCCTGCCAATTTTAATTGACATTTCTGGTATTTCGAACGTACCGGTGCATCGTACCGAATGGATATATGATAAAACCAGGGCATTCTCTGATGGTAGAGTAGAATCAATTCTTCTGTAGAAACTAGCATTCCGAGAACCACTGGTAAAGACGGACCAAAGGCTGTTGTATGGTGGAAAACAGACGTCAAAACAGCAGTAAAAGAACGTGCATTTCGTACTGACGATCCACGACAAATTACTGCTCTGAAACAGTTTCAGGAGGCTAGATCAACGTGTCGTAAAACCATCAGGGTCGCGAAACAAAAAAGTTGGGAGGACTTTGTTGAAAGCATCAACCCAAACAGCCCTACTAGCCAAGTGTGAAGCAACATAAACAGACTTCAGGGTAAAAGGAAAAACAACACAATGCATCTCCAAACGGGCATGACCAAGGACAGACGCCTGGTAGCAGGCAAACTGGCCGATGAATACGAGAACAAATCATCCAACGTTGATTACAATGAAAAATTTCGGAAGAAACATAAAACAGACATCCATACTTCAACCAAGTCCCAGCGTCCAAAACTACACAAACGTTATAACGTGGATTTTTCGATGCAAGAACTGATGTGGGCTCTTGACCGTATAGGAGTATCTTCAACTGGTGCTGACAATATAAGCTACCTACTGCTGCACACTATGTCTGAAGGCACCTTTTTGCAACATTCATGTACCTCAGATTTTCCTTCACAGGATGTTAGTATTGATCCTAACAATTAAATCTGTAATGGTTTTAAAAAATTTCACCTTGGGTTTTTTGAGAAAAAGTGTTTTGAAGTTTACAAAGCCGATTATGAAGGCGTATATGGACTATTGACGATACAAAACTATTACGAATTGAACAAATGCAGTTAAACAATATTCAAAGGTTGATTGAATTAATCCAAATGGCATTAAACAGTTTTTTTTTGACTCTCAAGTAAAATCCAAATTGATTAAGTCGACTTTGTGCAAAATCAATTAACATTTGTTGCTAGAACAACTTCCTATTTAATTTCTCTTCCCTCATAAGAGTATAAGAGACAGAAACGAGCAGGACAGTCCCAGACAGCTATGTAATCATAGTAGGCATTTTTTTTTAATTGGAGGTATAGTGTAGAAAATCTGTAAAAATTAAAAAAAACCTTATGAAGAAAATAGAGAGTTCGCTTCTTGTGCTTTGAAAAAGCGACTCTGTAAAAAAAATCAAGCCACTAGTAGCGACGATTGTTGAAAGATTTTTATCGGAGTTCAATAAAGGAGATAGTAGGAACCGAAAGTTTTGTGTCCCGGCAAAGATGGCATTTGCCACCAAAACATCCTGAGGCTTGAAAAATTTGCTTGGATTAACGGCGAGATCGAAAATAAATTCTGGCAACCATGACGAATTGGTTTGAAAATCGTTTAACCGATAATGCCTTTAAATACAGGAATGAAACTCACATGAGGTTAGCTCAAGGGGTAGGTCACTCCACACACCAATCTTGGGTCATCTTTTTGTCAGTGTGCCGCAAGTGTGCCGATTGTGCCGGTCATAGAGCAAGCTGCGATTATTTGTTTAATACCCATCCCGGAAACTCGGTATTTCTGACACCTTATGTTTTGGTTCGAAATCGCAAGGATAAATCGGATTGAGGATGACGTGGGAGCTGGCGGGTGTTGGTGTTTTATGCTCATAGGATGATAAAAGTCCTGTGTTTTAGGATTTTATAATGCCCTCAAAGGCAGACCAGAAACCAAGCCTATCGTGCTGTAAAAACAACGATCTATCATCGGCCGAAGAGAGATGGAACCGGTGGGGAACATTGTTGGAGACCGACTTTAGAGGATGATGAATAAACTTCTGTAATTTGTTTTGTGTGAGTTGCATCATTATTTGAATTAAGGGTGCTAATGGGGTCTGAGTAACTGCTTCTTTGTCTAGAGCCCACCTACACATCGTATTTAGATCTATAAGTGAACTGCTGATCTGAGTTTCTTAGATATATTCAATAAGAGGATGTTCCTTAGTATACAGTCAAACTGCACGTAATGTTTTGAACAACTTCAATGACAGTTATCCAGCAGTGCTCCCATTTCATTAACAACAACCTAATGCCTACGAGCTGGTGCCGAAGGTGTGTCGATGAATGTGCCCAAGCTGTGCCGAATCTAATTTCGGCACAATGTGCTGAGTGACTTACCCCTTGGGTTACCTACTCTTGCCCAGTGAGTTCAGATAGTCCTCACCTTGAATTACTACAGAATTGATAGAGCTTCATTGCAATTCCCATATTTTGTCTAAGGAAATTTTCAGGAAGGTTAAGCGACTTTCTAGGAAATTCAGCGAACTATAGGGAACTGTAGTGAATTTTAGGAAAGTTCTGCAAACTTTAAATAATTTCCTCCAAAGAAGCAGAGCAATTCAACAACTTTCAGAGAAGTTTATTGAACTTCAGAGAAGTTCTACAAACTTTAAAGATGTGCGTCGATCTTCAGAGAAGTTCTTTAAACTTCAGGAAAATTCTGCCAAATTCAGGGACATTTTGTGAGCTAAAGGGGTGTTCAATGGTAAGGGGATGTTCATAAACCACGTATACTCTTGGGGGGAGGGGGGGGGGGGTGACAAATGTCTACGGTCCACACAAATTTCTAAAAAAAATTGTAGAGAGTTCTGTGAAAAATACCAACGTTATATGAATTTCAATGATACTCTGCAAAAAAATCTTTAAACGGGAGGAATTTTTTGCAAACTTTATGATGGTCTGTAAAATTTAATAACATTAGGAAAGTACTGTGAACTTTAAAAAATAACTGAGGTTTTCGGGAAGAAATGCCAAACTCAGCAGAATTTCATCGAAGTTCAACGAAATCAAGGAAAATTGTATGAACAGGGATTTGAATTTGAATGTAACTTCTGTAAGCTGTCTCATCGGGTTGTTGGTGTAATGAGTAAGAGACGGTATGGGAAAAGCGTATTTTTCTGTTTGGCCCCATATACGACTAGCTAGTTTAGCTAATTAATTATATCTTAACTCATGCGTTTGATAAAAACTGTGAACAGCAAAGTTTAGGGAAATTAATTGGGCTTTTTGTTAAAAATATTTTCAAGATTGAACACTAACGAATAACATCTCAAAAGAGCGAAAATTGCTCAAATTATGCGATAATTGAACTTTAACCTACGAGTATCTCAAAAATAACAACTTTGGGCAATTTAAGCATTATGAGCTTTTTTGTTGTAAATTTAATGTATTTTAATAATCAAAGATATTTGATACCTGCAGGTGGTATTTTGGAAAATTCTTATTTTTTCAATAATTCATAACTTTTTTGTGTATGATTTGCCCAACAAATGCACAGTGTCAGTAGCTAGAACTTTCTCTAAACTACAAAATAAATATAAAAAAAAAATTGAAAAAATGTATGCAATTACTCACTTACAATTACTTTTTTTTTATAATTTTGATTTTTTTTTGTAAAAAATAATTTTTTACAGTGCAAATCTTTTCTTGGAAGGCACAATACTTGTCCACTACTTCACGCAAGACACCATCTCGATCAAACAAATCGTTTACGAGATATATATTTTTCTATTGATGTGTATCATTTTTGCATAAGCCCATTTCAAGTGTTAGTCGTGTGCAAAACTAGGGAACCATATATGTAAAATGGCATGTTGGGCAATAACAAACAACTGTGCAAAGTTTCATCATAATCGTAAAAGGTCGATCCGAAACGATTTGCGAATCTGTGTGGAACTGCTCATGTATAAAAACTGGTTATCTCACACTAGGCAATACCAGCGCCAGCCGCGCCCGGACACAGGTCAAGAATGGAATGGAACACCTCTGCACTTCCACGAGAAAACACTGGAATATTGGGTAAGAGGGTTTGGATTGCAGCAGGGCTCGTTTAGGTGAACGATAAGCTGAATTGATGTCCTAACGATCATATAACGCGAAGGAGCTTGGGATTGAACCCACGATCTTCTGCTCAGTTAGGAAAAAAGTTTGCCACTAGGCAAACCAGCTCCTTTTTAATCATCGAGTTGCTGTTTCATATAGTTATATTAACAAATAAAGTGATTGACGAATCTTGAATGTGGATGGGCCTGAGATTAGACTCATGATGTCTCCAACATTCAAGGGCTTTCCTCAGAACTGCAATAGCTGACCCTTTTTTCTCATGGCACATCCATCCAACTCTTTATTTATTTTTTTTTTGATACATTTTCTTCCAACACACTTTTGTCCTGCTCCTTCCACGAAATCCAAAATGCTACCGCTTCGGACTGACATTGCTTCTTTGTTTTCTCTGGACGCAATAAAAAGGGAAAGAAACAATTCGATTCAAACTGCTTTCAATGAAGCGCGCACTCAAACTGTTATGAATGAAAAGCTGTCAATCACCTATGGTGAGGCAGTACCTCTTTTAAATGTATTAGTGAGCGTTGTAAGTTAGATAGTTTAGTCCTGTATGCACGGAGTACCCGATTAAAAATGAAGGTAGTTGTGACGTCACAATAATTATTTTCCGTCTGCAAGCAATTGGTTCGTGTGACGTTGACGCATTTCCTCTGCGGAAATGCTTCATAGTCTTGCTCTCAAACTATCACGTGCCACTCATGTTATATGAATCACATTGGGCAATCCTAACAAATGCCGAATAGCTTTTAATTTTTTTATCGGGATAAATTTGGAGTGGCGTAACGTTTTTATCAACCCCTCCACCACCCTTGTCACGATTTGTCACAATACTTGAAGCTGCACGGTGCCATTTTACACCTGAGGTTCAATATGTCTTTCCCTATTTAATAAACGGGAAAAAATATAATACCTTCATCAATTTACCACTAATTGCGGAATAAATTTAAGTGTTTTCATGGCTTTGGAAAATGATAATGAAGACAAGTATTATTAATCATCCTTCGCCGGGGCCTTCAGTAATGAAAAAAGGATCTCACATATTCACTACATGTTACAGACAAAAAATTACACTTGAAAGGATGCATATTTTTTTGTGAAATCAATGTTTACTAAAGGGCGAACACGAAATTATTGCGACACCGAAAATGTCATGCCAATTTTCTTATAATGTTTAGAATCAAACCAAAATTTTAGGGTAGTTTTATATATATACTTCAAAAATCAAAAGAAAAGTTAATCGATGGAGCCTTGAGTGTAAAATTGAACGCATTTTCGCTTGATGCCCTCCATCAAAGTCTTTACAGTGTCATCCGGTACCAGTTTCTCAGTTTTTTTTTCCATTTTCTTAACATGTCCTTCTCGTCTTTGACTGTCTTCTTGCTCTTCCGAAGTTCCCGCTTGATTATTGCCCAGTACTGCTCCATCGGGCGCAGCTCCGGACAGTTTGGCGGATTCATGTCCTTTGGAACAAAATGGACAGAATTGGCCTCATACCACTCCAGGACACTTTTAGAATAGTGGCATGATGCCAAATCTGGCCAAAATAGCGGAGCTTCGTCGTGCTGCTGCAAGAACGGCAAAAGGCGCTTCTCGAGGCACTCAGATTTGTAGATCTCGCCATTTACTGTGCCCTTTGTCACGAAAGGCTCACTCCTCAGTCCGCAAGAGCAGATGGCCTGCCAAATGAGATATTTGGAGGCGAACTTCGACATTTTCTTCTTCTTAAATTTGTCGTCCACATCGAACTTGCTCTTGCCGGTGAAAAACTCCAACCCCGGAATTTGCTTAAAATCGGCTTTTATATACGTTTCGTCGTCCATCACACAGCAGCCACATTTTGTCAGCATCTTCTCGTAAAGCTTCCGTGCCCGAGTTTTAGCCGTCGATTGTTGCCGCTCATCGCGGTTTGGGAAGTTCTGTACCTTGTATGTATGTAGTCCAGCTCTCTTCTTTGCATTCTGGACGTAGCTCTGCGACATGCCGATCTTTTTAGCCAAATCACGGCTTGAGACGTTGGGATTTGCTTTAATCATCCGCTTAACCCTCCGTCTTTTTGTTCTCCGGTCCCGGTTTTCTTCCAGCTCCTTTGCCGTGGTCCAACGTCAACCACTCCTGGAACCGCTTCAACACTCTGGAGACGGTTGAATGGTGAATGTTCAGCATTTTTCCCAACTGCCGGTGCGACAGGTCAGGAAATTCCAGGTGTTTGGAAAGAATTTGTTCTCTCAACTCGCGTTGGTTCACCTCCATTTTCGTTGAATCGAAAAACACGACTTCGAGTTTGACAGCATGTACACAATACACATCAATGAGAAAGTGTGCAAAATTTGGTTGATTTTTACCCAATGGTAAAAAAGTTATGCCCTATTGAATGTGTCGCAATAATTTTGTGTTCGCCCTTTAATATGGTGCCATAAAGTCCTATAACGGTAAGCGTCTTTTGTTAAAAAGGGATAATTCTGTTTTTATAGTAAAGGGTGATACGGTCAAAATTTGGTCAAGGGAAAACGCGTGTAAATCGGTGAAATCGTTTATTTAAAAAATCAAATTAAATTTCTTTTTCAAGTTCAATTAGTATAAAATTCAGGAAAAATATTCAGCTAGGCTTCCGCTTTTCCAAATCCGAATTGCCGGGCCTTACGCTTGACCCCTGCCATCAGATTTTGTACAGCCACCTTGTTCACCTTCTTCGCCGCAGAAAGCCAGTTTGCCTTGAACTGCTGCTCGCCCTTAGCAGTTTTTTTGGTCTTCTTTAGGTTCCGCTTGACAATAGCCCAGTATTTCTCAATTGGGCGGAGCTCTGGCGTGTTGGGAGGGTTCTTGTCCTTGGGAACCACCTGCACGTTGTTGGCGGCGTACCACTCCATGGCCTTTTTACCGTAATGGCAAGATACCAAATCCGGCCAAAACAGTACGGAACAACCGTGTTTCTTCAGGAAAGGCAGCAGACGTTTATTCAAACACTCTTTCACGTAAATTTCTTGGTTGACAGTCCCGGAAGCTATGAAAATGCTGCTTTTCAAGCCACAGGTACAGATGGCTTGCCAAACCAGATATTTCTTTGCGAACTTTGACAGTTTCATGTGCTTGAAAACATCTGCTACCTTTCTCCTTCCTTTTGCCGTATAAAACTCCTGTCCCGGAAGCTGCTTGTAGTCGGCTTTGACGTAGGTTTCGTCGTCCATTACCACGCAGTCAAACTTCGTCAGCATCGTCGTGTACAGCCTCCGGGATCGCGCTTTGGCCGTCGTATTTTGTTTATCATCGCGATTTGGAGTCACTACCTTCTTGTAAGTCGATAGTCCGGCTCGTTTTTTGGCTCGATGCACGGTTGTAGACGATACACCCAGCTTATTTGCGGCATCTCGGAGAGAGAGGTTAGGGTTTCGCTTGAAACTACCGGCAACTCTCTTTGTCGTCTCAGCGGCTTCCAGTTTTCGATTTCCCCCCGATCCAGACTTCCTGGCTGTCGACAAACGTTCCCCAAACACTTTAATTACAATTGTAACGGTTGATTTGGCAACTTTTAGCGATTTTGCCAACTTTGCGTGCGAGTAGCTCGGATTTTCGCGATGCGCGAGCAAAATTTTGATACGCTGCTCTTCTTGCTTGGACGGCATTTTGACAACTGAAGAGTAAATTCCAAAATCAAAATAGGAGCAACATTCTACACACACACACCTTCAAAATGAGGGGTGTTCAGGTTTTTTAAATGCAAAATTGAAAGAAATACGTCAAGTTGATATTGACCAAATTTTGACCGTATCACCCTTTAGACTCAATAGCGTAAAAAGCTGGAAAGGGTTTAAGTTGATTGTATTTGCTCAGCAATGATAAAGTTTATGAAATGGAAAGCTCAACTCCACTTGTTTACAGGAATAGTTATCATGTCGATATGATAAAACGTCTTGATTCCTGTGTTAAAAATCCTCTGCAATGAACATGTTTACAATATGACGGAAAGAGTAAATTTCCATTTCATATACTTAACTCAGGGGTATAAAAACAACGCAAGTGTCATCATCAAGTTACCGTTAGGATTTCAACTGCCAAACTCTCAAATGATTTGTCCATCTCTTTTATAATTGAAATACAAAGCTCTGATGACTCAAACCACTCATCGCATCTTTACGATCGCATCTATTGAGGGAAATGGCATTCATCGTGATTCAATCTGATCCATCAGTAACGTTTTCCATCTCCGTCAGCATCCCAGGAGGGAACCGATTTTCGACGTTAAATATTAGCAGTTCCAGGCTAAATAGCGAAAAAATAAGGTTTTTCCTCTCAGAATTTCATAACTTTTTTAACTTCGCATAATTATTTGCTACGGACCATGAACCAAGTTTGTACTGGAATTTGGCAATTTTGACTGACGCCTAATTTTTCAAAATGGCGTATTCGATATTTTTTGAAAAATCATAGCACGAAAACGCCTCTCTAATCGAAATGATGTCTGAGAAAATGTTTCAGAAAACTGGTTTTTCTGTTCAGAAAAAAATAAACACGGAAAGATATAACAAATTTTCGTAAAAATTAATGGAAAATCATTCAAAGTGCATTCATTAACATTAATTTGACATTTAACATTTTTCATCAACTGAATTGAATAAAATAATAATTGAAGGTTTGTAACTCCCCCTTTGGAGAGGGATGGTGAGGGGTGTCCCCCCCCCCCGCCACCTCTCCAGAGGGGGAGTTTGGTAAAGAGAGATGAAAAAACCGATTTGTACCTTCCTTAAAAGTTGTCCTAGCTCGCTTTTCTAATATCTATATACAATCTTCACACTGCCGTACTCTAACGGAACTATCAACTCTATGCTTTCATCTACTCCATCTATCGTATAAAAATTACCACTACAGTCTGTTATTTGAAATTAGCATCTTCAACTATGTAAATCGTTGAATTCACGTAGAAGTAATACTAAAAACATATAGTCAAAGTGATTTTCTATGCTAAACAGTGTTATGTTTATTTGAAAGCTTATAAAAAATGATAACTTTTCTGAATTAAACTAAATTGACCAACACCGTACAGCATCAACTTTTAGTAAAAATGGTCTTCCTTTTTAACGCAATATTTATAAGATTCGTGCAAGTGAAACGTTTTTCTAGACTTAAGCATATGTCTTCTGTTAAATTTTCAAAATGGCGTGTTTTTCAATAGTCATAGCACAAAAACGATTCATCTAGTCGCCTAGAGTTGCAGAAAACAGGATTTCCTTTTCTGAAAATAATACACACTATAAGTGTACACACATTTTCGTAAAAAAATCTTCAATAACAAAAAAAAACTTCATGTTTAGGATTTTAAAATAATTTTAATCAAAAATGCTTACTTTTCTGAAATTAATACAATCTACACGACGCTTCAAAATTGGCCAAAATCGTACAAAATCAACTCATATTTTTGATTGTTTTTTATTCGGAAAACATATCTTTTGGTCCAGAAAATCGTTTCCTATGCACAAATCACATAAAAATTACGTTAAAAAATAGTTCGAACATTTGACTAATAGTTCATGTTCTATGATTTTGGTCAATTTTGTAGTGTCCATAATTAGCATTTTTGGAAAGCGTCAAAGCAAACATAAGTTTTAAAATCCTAAAATTGTAAAAAGAGGCAGAGAAGGATTTGAAAGCGGCTGTTTATGAACAACGTAAACAGTTTGGTGGGAGAGGTTGGAAATTATACACGGCCCATACAATTTAAAAAAATGTATTGACAATGGTCTACGCAGGGGGAGGGGGGTACAACTTTGTTTCAGACGTTATTTCGAATAGATTAGTCGTTTTCGTGCTAGGATTTATTAAAAAAATAGCACATACACCATTTTGAAAAATTAGGCATGAGTCAAAATGTTCAAATACCAGCACAAACTTCGTTCATTGCCCCTAGCCATCAATTATGGGAAGTTTCATGGGATTCTGAGAGGTAAAATCTTAACTTCGTATATTTTTTCACAATTTGACCTGGAACTGCTCAGGAGGGAACCGATTTTCGACGTAATATTTTACCAGATTGATTAAAAGCATACAGGAAACCATCGATGGGGACGACCCTGGGAAGAATAATGCACCATCCCGCCACAATTTATCATTTCCTAGCAGCAAGCAAAATCTCCACTTGATTGCTTTTTAACTCCCTTCCAAAAAAAAATTGACATCTCCCCACCTCCCAAAGTCAACGCAAATGGGACCGTAAATGTCACTTAATCGTGTGCGTCATCCCGATTGGATTAGAATCTTGAAGCGAATTTAAAATTAAAATCATCCTGTCGTCAATCAGAAGTTTGATAATGCAATTTTCGTGAATACCAATTTAGAAGCAGAAAATCCGATTAAATCACTGTCAATCATCTTCTGCCGCAGAACGACGACGGGCAGAATATGCCATTGGATTGGGCCATCAGTGCTCGTCTCATATTTAGTACTGCTCGCAGACGATGATTAGCTTAAATTAATTGACGTTTATTTGGCATCGAATCAAACGATTAACGTCATACTTGTTTACATTGCCCGGAGCGGGGAGGAGGGGTTAGGAATTTTTGGAAGCGTGAAGACGAATGGTTTTATCTATATCCAACATTGACAGTCAATAGAGCACTTAGGATAGGTGAAATTGTTACAAAACTTTGGAGCACGTTTTGCCTTTCTCGTACATTTAAGGCTCTGAACCATTTGGTGGATTATTTTAACATTTAAAGTTGTTTGAAAACATGCACAAAATGAAGAAGCCTTTTAAGCATACATATTATGGATTTTAATTAAAATGAAGACCAGAGATGCCTGATTTACAGACATGTCAATGAATTTACAGACTTTCATTTTTTTTTTTTCGTTACAGACATTTACAGACGTTTGAGTTTTTTTTACAGAGATTTACAGACTTTTGTAATCAAGAGAAAATTTTAAAATTTATTCGGTTACACTGTTTTATATCTTTAGATAAATTACACGTGCGATGCATTTTGCAACACGCATTAGAAATTCGCGCATTTTCAAATCCACCACACGAACGAGCTGTCACTGTTATAGACGGTCATACTAGCGGCATAGTTACACACGCTATTTCAAAACTACCCAAAATTGGGTAGAATCCACCCAGATCGGTCAAAACTGAACCTACCAAAAATTGGTAAACTATGTTGTGAGTGACAAGTTGACAAATGGACAACATCAACATGAATCCGATCGACTTTGTTCATTTGTCAACCTGTCACTCCGAACACAGTTTACCCATTTGTGGGTAGGTTCAGTTTTGACAGATCTGGGTGAATTCTTCCCAAATTTGGGTACTTTTGAAATAGCGTGTAGACCTGTCAATGTGCTCTCATGTTGTAAATATCCAAAACAAACATTTTCCATACGATTTGACGGTTTGTTTGGATACGTCAACTCACGTTGACCGGTCTATAACTTGACTGTCACTGAAAAAGTGAATGAAACGGACAGTGTGTTTCCTTTCTATTCCGTCTTTTTATTCGAGAACACCCACTCCTGGATGCAGTTTCGGTACCATAATTCCGTTCGAAAAAAAAAAATCAATAGCGATCTATGGGAATCTGAAACACATTTTCTGAAACTTGTTCCAAATTGGTCCAGCCATCTCTGCAAGTTTGAGTGAGTTACACTCATATATACACATTGAAAGCTGAATAAGAGCTTATTAAGGTAAAAATTTGCTTCTTCCGCTAAAAAAATGGCATAAAGTATATGCCCATAAAACCTAACTGCCCGACAAACAATTTTGGCAGCATTCCAGCTTATACAATACAGGCAAAAATTAGCTGCATAAAACGCTGGCCAGACTGAGCAATTTTAACATGTTATAAGACTATTTGGATAACATTTTTCTTGAGGATATTTATTATAACATGTTATAAATCTGTAGTCTGAACGTATTATAAGCCAAATTTTGCCTGTATAAGCTTATTTGCAGCTTACAATTGTAAGTTGGGTGTCCCATCTTTGATTGATTTCCTATTCAGTTGTGCTATTATGGGTAGGGCAATTAACATTCTCAATATCCAACCGATTCAAAACCGACTGATAATTCCAGCATCACACTTTCATCTGAGTTGTGCCAACTGCTAACCTCAAAATTTTCACTTCACATTAGCTGCGTAACGCTTAAAATTATATGAACTTTAAAGATTATCCTTGCCAAAGCAGTGCGGTTGAACCATAGAGGTAACTCTTAGACCAGAAGGTCCCGAAGAAACGAGCTCAACTTTTTGGCTCAGCTCTGATACTATCTTCGGTCCCAATCTAATCGATACACCCCTCGAAACATAGGAAAATCCACTAACCCCTCATTTTATCTGTCAAACTTTCAAAGCGAATCAAAACAAACATTGTGTAGTAGTAGAATTTCGGCTAGAATGGGGTACATTAATCGTTTGCTTGGGACCAATAGGCTAGTCAAGTAGTGAGCCAATTTAAAATCGTTAGTTTCGTATTGATTGTTGGTTGAACTTACCACCCGTCATCATTGGCTTTAAAAAGTGGTTTTCACTTCAAACACAGAAAAACTGCCTCCCTTGAAGCGAAAAAAAAAACTCTCACAAGAGGGAAACCAGTCAATTAGCTGGTAATTGTTTTCAAAACTTCCCGTATCAATTCTTTATGACTTTCCGTTCAGCGAATACGGTATCTCCTGACAGCAGTTTGCCGTAGAAGTTAAACTGAGTTATCTCCTATCTGAAATTGCTATTTCCAAATAGGTAGCAAACGGGGGACACATTTCTCATGATGGTTATTCCGTGTTTCCAGTCAATTGGTTCATTTCTTCGGTACAGAATGGTAACTGCAAATGTCACTTGAATGGCACTCCATGTATTGGCCCTAGACGGTGCTTCTTTTCTTTCTCCATAGCGGTGTAGAGATGTAGTCGAACAGATATCTTCTTTTAGGATTACCTACTGTGCATGTCCTCTTTTCAGCTCAAATCTATTGAGTTTTGCAGTAGAAAGAAGGGAAAGCATCTTCGTATCGAACTCATGAACGGTACCAAATGGGACGTGGAAGCATTTGTCATCATAAACGAACACGGTGCCTTATATTGCTTATACAAATTGTTGGTTTACAATGCCATAAAACTAGTTTCGTTCCTTGGTATATCAAGCTATCTGTTTCTATATTTATCTTCTTGGTTGTCTATGGTTCTGAAAATGAAATAAAAGTACCGACTCCGATTATTAGGTAAAATGTTAAATAACTCCGTGCCATTGGGATCGTTTTTAGTCAAAATTAAAAAAAAACTTTTCTATACAAACATTTCAAGAGGGCGAAACTGCTTTTATAAACATTGACTTTAACCATCTATGTCTCGTGGTTAAAGCATACAATGTAACGACACCAACAGATAGAGGGATGTTTCCTCTACCAGCTTGCATCGTTAATTTGCAGGATTGAGTTTATATTTGCGAGAAGTCATTGTTAACAAAAACAGTTTCGCCCTAATGAAATGTTGGCACCGTATTGTCCGTTCGGTACCTAACTCGTACAATGTACGAGGAGGTTTGAAGTGTTTCTTCAAATCTACAGGCAACAAAGTACGCGTTTGTCTTACTCATATACTGTCACATATTATCAAACTAAAGCTTCATGTTAGATAGCATTTCCAACCAACTCTGAAAATCGTAAACTTCACATATGAAGTGACAGAAAAACACTTTGAATGAATTATCCGTCCATTTTAACAGTCCGAACACGGTGGATAAAAAACTTTACACTAACTACGAAGCCTCCGAAAAATGTGTAACGGCATGCCATGGCATAGCTTAGTCATTTATTTAAAATTTTGGTCCCACTAGAATTCCTAGTGTCTGAAGTCTATTCTGATTGTTAATAGATTGAAAATAAGGTCGTGAACTTTTTGACGTTGGATAACGTCTTTCGGCAACATACGGGGGTACAAAATTGAAAACAGTCATTTTGGATGCGTTACGAAAAATTAAAAGATTTTGAACGATAATAACTCAACCGTCTCTCAATAGATTTACGAGATAATGGCATCAATCGATTGGAAATATTTCTAGCAATTTGCTGAATATTTCAAAACTATTGATTTCATTCTGTAAACTATTGAAAAATGGTTAAAAGTAAACCATTGTCTAAAGATGGTGAAAATCGATTGATTTTTTTATATTCTTATACTTTCTCCAACCGAGACAACATGCGAGTATCTGACACCTCTGATATTTTCTGTTCTACTATATAAGCGTCCAACAAGGTCGCCCGTTCCATCATTGTCAACAACATCAGCCCAAAAAACGGCCCTTTTCAGGGCCACCAAACTTTTGCAAAAGAGTTATTAAGGAATATTCCTAAAATATAATATACACCCAACCGGTGGATGTAAGATTCGCTTACAATTATGTGGGATTCATCATCAGAGGATGTAAGTGGAGACCGCATGAACCGAGGATGCGATGTACCTAGCTGCGGTCCAATGCAAGAAAATTGGAGACCGAAAAATGTAGAGTGTATTAGTGAGGTAAATTTATTATGTCAAAAAAAATAGGAAAAAGGTTGCCGACTGGACTCGAACCACGAACGTTGCGATTAACAGACCTGTGCTTTCTCCACTGCTCTCTCCATGCTTCTGAATAAGGATAGCCTAAAAGCAAACAAGAAGCGTTCCTTTCCTCTCACACTCGACTTCGTATGCTTTTTCTGCTGGAGAGATTCGAGGCAAGTGTGTGCGTCGTTCTGCCATGTTATACATAAAAATCAAGGCAAATGCTTGCTTGTGTAGGTGAAAGCACAGACAGAACACGAAATAAAAAAGGCAAAAAACCATTACATCGCCTGTAAGGTAAACTTCTAACATTCGCTGCGATGTTCATGAACAGAGGATGGTAGGAAATGGAACTAACATTCATTGTAATAGATTTTTGGTTTGCGTGTACATAATTAAGTACAACACATAACAGGCGTTATCCAACGCCAACCCTGCGGTCGTATCTAGTATACAACCCTTCCAACTTTTTGGCGTAGTTTACGTCTTACGGGAAGGTGCAAAAGGGTAAATCGAAAATCTAGAATTGCGATCACAACGAAATAGTGTGAGGTTTTGAACGCTTATAGCTTTGTCATTTATAGATGAAATTAAAATTTAATTACACCTTTCGATAGGAAATAGCTCTACAAATCTGCTGAAGTAAATACTTTTCCAATTGCAATCTTTTGAAAATTGAACAAATAAAAAATGATAACCAACGTTTATTGGCAAATTGTGCTTCAGTCTCTCGAATAGTTGGCGCAAATGATCTCGATGTTCTTCAGGCGACGACGAGGCGTTGAACAAGTTGTCAATATAGAAAGATGAAGTCCAATCCCCGAACGATCTCGTTGATTAGCCGTTGAAATGTCTAGGCCGTATTGCGTAATCCGAACGTCATTTACGAAAACTCAAAGAGTTCAAACAGTGTCATAATGGCTGTCTTGAGGAAGTCCTCGTGATGGATCGGTACTTGGCGTTCCCTTCTGGAAGTCTACTTTAGAAAAAATATAGATTTTTTTGTGGTCGTAAAATCCTGTTGGTACGGAAGAGGTTATCTGTCGGGAACAGTTTGGGTGTTCAGGGCACAAAAATCTCCACACGGGTGCCAAGATCCATCAGCTTTTTTAACCATATGCAGTGGGCTGGCCCAGTTACTGCTGGACGGCCTATAGATTCCAAGCTTCATCAGGTGTTCGAACTCGGTGCGGGTTGCTTCGAGCTTGTCCGGTGGAAGACGCCTTGGCCTGGCGTAGAAAGGTTGGCCGGTTGTCTCGATATGGTGGACAATTGAATCGCGAAAAAGTCGAAACGCTACCTCTTCTGGTTCTGGACCACCACCATCACCACCAAGACGCATCATGGATAGCACTGTGGAAGCCCCCAGTCGCGCTTACTCTAGTCAGCGCTCAGCATAGTCGTCTCGGCCTTGAGTGTAGATGAAGGTCGGGAGTCTTCCAACCAGCTATTACTGGCAAGTATATTGACGATTTAGCCTCATACCGCTCAACTTCTAGCTGTTTTTTCGATTCTGCGGCCTCCGCACTAGCCACATCATGTCCATGCATCCATCCTACCAACTGCCAGCATGAGATATCAGTCTACTACCAGAACGTCGGTGGTATCAACTGTGATGTCGACGATTTTCGCGTAGCTACCTCGGATCTTTGCTACGACATCATTGTTCTCACGGAGACATTGTTGGATTCCCGCACGCTCTCTCTTCAGGTGTTCGGCGACGATTACGAAGTTTTCTGTTGCGATTGGAATGCTACTAATAGCTGCTAATTCTAGGTTTAAAGCGAGGTTACTAGAAAATAATGCTTGGATATTCTTAGAGCAGGTGTGGACGTCGATCAAACTGGGTGATCGTACCTTGTTTCTCTGTGCGCTGTACTTTCCTCCCGACCGTATACGCGTGCGTGACCTCATCGAAACCCATTGGGAATTGGTTTTCTCTGTTCTGGATACCGCTAAAGCAACCGATGAAGTTATTATGTTTGGTGATTTCAATCTCCCGTGGATTTCATGGGAAAAAAATCACAACGGCTTCCTCTATCCTGATATGGATCACTCCGCCATCCATTCCAACCCTTCGCTCCTTCTGGACAATTACTATACAAACATACGCTTCACATCCGAAGATTCGGAGATCCGTCAAGTTTGGTTTGTTGCCTGTCCACAACCCGAATGGCGTCTTAAAGGGTGTCCACGATGAAATTGCCACACTATGAAATTGCTCTAACTTTTTAACCGTTGGGTAGAATTTAATGAAAATTTGGGTGGATTTAGTTCATAGTGCATTATTTACATCCTGCAAGTTTTAAAGTCCTGTGATCAAAACTCGCGGAAATGGAGTCGAAAGAACAGCTCGTGCGTGATAAAATCTTGCGCATTCATCACGAGAACAAGGATCTCTCGTATCGTTCCATCGCTAAAACGTTGGGAATCGCGAATTCCACGGTGTCGCGAGTGATTAAGCGGTTCGAGGAACGGTTGACCACCGATCGGAAGCCCAGAAGTGAAGGAAAAAGTATTCCGTACAACACCAAAAATCACAACCGCGTAGTTAGGGCCTTCAACCGAAATCCGAACGCCTCCGTTAGGGATGTGGCTAAGAAGCTGCACCTAAGCCGAAGTTTTGTCCAGAAGGCCAAAACTAAGGCTGGGCTTCGAACGTTCAAGGTACAAAAGGCCCCTAATCGCGACGAGAAGCAGAACAAGTCCGCCAAAACCCGTGCCAGGAAGTTGTACCTCAACATGCTAACGAAAGTTGAATGCTGCATCATGGACGACGAAACATATGTGAAGGCCGACTTCAAACAGATCCCCGGCAACCTGTTTTTCACGGCCAAGGATAAGTTCAGCGTTCCGAAGCATGTCCGCACTCAGAAGATGTCCAAATTTGCGAAGAAATTCCTGGTTTGGCAAGCCATCTGCACGTGCGGGAAGCGGAGTGCACCTTTCGTGACCCAGGACACGATGAACGGACAGGTGTACATAAAAGAGTGCCTCCAGAAGCGGCTGCTTCCTCTCCTGAAGGCCCACAACGTCCCAACAATCTTCTGGCCGGATTTGGCCTAATGCCACTACTCCAAGGACGTGCTGAAGTGGTATGCGGACAATAAGGTCAATTTCGTGCCGAAAATGTTCAACCCTCCCAACACTCCGGAGCTCCGCCGCATCGAGAAGTACTGGGCGATTATGAAGCAGCACCTTCTTAAACGACCTAAGGTAGTGAAGACAGTCGAGGAACTGAAGAAAGTATGGGTTTACATGCAAAAAACGGTTGATTCACAGGTTGTGCAGAATCTTATGGCCGGGGTTAAGGCCAAGGTGCGGGCATTTGCATATGGACTGTAAATAAAATACGAGTAAAATGGTAAAATGAAGTTTAATAGTTATTTCTCAATCCCTGAAAATTTGATGGCAATCGGATGAAAACTCGAATTTTGCGAATCAATTTTGTGTGTGGCAATTTCATCGTGGACACCCTTTATGGAAACCGGTTTTCGATAAACGTGGCCATTAGAATCGCTTTTTCCTAATAGAGTTTGGGAAGGTTGGCAATTTCTTGGAAGAACCTGTTCTTTCGTTCGGCTATTCCATTTGACTGCGGTGAATAGGGAGTCGAGAACTGCTACTGTATGCCCTCCGACCTGCAAAACTGCTTCTGCTTATCGCCTACGTATTCTCCTCCTCCATCAGATCGCAGTACACAAGGCTTCCTATCGAATATATTTGCTGCCCACAGAACATATTCCACAATCTCATCGGATCGGACTGAACTCGTCGATTAGGGTGATGAAATACATGTTGCCGCTTGGTATTGGATTTTCCATGGGCCCGCAGAGATCGGTGTGTATGATGTCCAGCGGTCGCTTCGACTTCCGTTCCAGAACCTGTGGAAACGGTTTTCGTACCAACTTACCCATCAGGCAGCACTCACACACCAACCGTTCTCGGCAATCCGTCAGTTTGATTCCGTTGGCCAAACATTGTGTCACGATTGCATTCATAACACTAATTTCACCATGTTTAACACAGTTTACACCATGATTTCCCGCAACCTACAAACACTGCTCTGCCAGCTTTAGCTTGTACTGGCAGCCGACCAGCTCGTCTACTGCCAGCCTGTGGCCTCAAAGAATACTGTGAGGCCTTTCGTTGTGAGTTTTCCGGACAGAGATCAACCCGCCTTCTAGCGAGGAAACCAACAACACGTTCTCGAGAGTAATTGCAACGTGTTCCCCCTTGGACTATGGACGTGAATCATAAGCACGCCACTATCGATCGTCCACGCTCCAGGAACAACGTCACCGGCCGTAAAGCACACGGCTTCACTGACAACATCATTCACTACCGCTAGCTTCGAACGATCACCACCGCCACCCTCCGCTTGGGCTTGTTTTTCTTTCTGCTTAGCATCCTGGTTTGATCCCGTCGGTTTACGATTTTCACTTCCATTTTCACCTCCTTTCTCCGCGAGAAATTTACGGCAGTTTTTTTCTGAAAATTTCCTGGTTTTGAACAATAGTAACACTTCTTTTCACGTTTTTCTTTATCGGCAACTGGCAGCGCTTTCTCACTGTTGTCACCACGTCCCACTATGACCCACCCGCTTTTGGTACTCGTCACCAGGGGTTGAAACAGTTGACGTTTTTTACTACACTCGCTTCGTTGTCGTGCGCGACAGTCTGTTTGTATTCGAACACTCATGCTCTACCGTCGTCTCTCTCACACAACACGAGTGGTAGAATAACATTCGAGCTAAAAGAAAATTATCAAAATAGCTATCATATGACATGTGTGATTTCGTTGTAATTCCTCAATTTGGTGTAAATCAAACCATTTTTGATTAGAAATATTATTACTAGGACATCATTGCTTGCTATTTTCAGAATTCACACAAGCACACCATCAGCAGCTCTTATTATGAGAAAAAACAAAATACATACATTCGTGACGGTCTTCGGCGACAGTGTCGTATGACAGAGCCTGTCATACGACATTTTAGTTTGGTACTGTACTATGATAGCTTGTTTTGCAAGTGTCGGAGGCAAAGGCAGTCAATTATCACAGAAAATGTGTCAACTACCGTGACCGCTTACAAGACTGCTCGTCACGCAATCGAGCTACCACTAGATCCATCGTGAAATCCCCTTGCGGTCGATTCTCCAAAGATATTATACGATGGCGGGAGACTGCACAAATTCTTTGAGCATAACTGCTGCAACAACATTGCCTGGTTACCGATGGTGGCCTTATCATGGTACACTCGCAAATTTTCCCACATCTGGTGAGCCGTTTCACATTTCAAGCTGCATTAGGTCCTAAGTAACATTGATCGATTCTCTTCGTCGACTTTCTCTTTCGTCAATAACTTGAGCACATAACCGTTTCTTGTTGTGCTTGTCATATTAGATGCTAGATAAAAGCTTCGTTTATCGATGTGTGTGCTTAAAATACCTGGGAATGTCTTTACATGGCCGTGAGGATGCAAAGAGAAAGTCGACGAAGAGAATCTGTCCATATAACGTAGTGCATAAAGCAATTTTCAGCTTGATTTCTTTACAAAGCGGAGTTGACTGTCCTCGACGAATAGAGCGATGGTCGCTCGCGCTTGGATATCATTTTTCTTCCACTGTGGAAATTCGTCATCGATCTCTTCCGGCTTCGGTTGACCGATCGTATCCCACAAATCGTCACGCTCCAGCAAAGGTCGCATGCGGAACTTTCAAGAGGCATAATTTCCACTGCCGAGCTTAGCAAACGATGCTTTCCAGCCGTCGGCCATATTGTCTTTTCACTTTCGCACTAGGCATCGTGCCGCAACAAATCTCTTCCGAAAGCATACACAGAAACTTCCCGGAATACCAGCTCCACCGAAACACTTCACTACTTCACACTCCCGGATGACTGGGCCCATAACCTGAAGGACGGACAACCAGCAGGTAGGCGGAACCAAGGGGGAGGACGGCTTTAATGTGAGTGTCTCTTTAGCTGAGAGTTACTCAGGCTGTGTTCCATTTGGTCACATTCGCTGCCAGACTGTTGAGCAGTACAGTCGACTCTTCGTTCGTTCGATTGCGTTGTTCCGTTTTTTTTTTCTCGCGTTGAATAGTGACGCTCTCGCTGACCCAGCCATGGGTCAGAAAATCGCGCGGTGGCGCGAGTGCCGGCAATCCCGAGAAACGGTCTAGGCCTGAAGACAACAGTGACAGTGCGACTGCCGCGTAGAAGCTGCTCGACAACAATCGGTTCTCCGTTCTGAAGGACGGTGCAGAACCAGTGACGGTAACAACAGGACCGCCGAAAAAGGACAGAATGCCGCCCTTCTACGTGAAAGGCTTCCCTCCCGGACTGCGGGAAAAAATAAACTTCTACATCACGAAGGGCGTCCGGTGCACCATCCAGCTGTGCACGGAAGGATACAAATTGATGGTTCCTGCGTTGAACCATTACAACGCGGTTCAGCTCATGCTGGACCAAGCACAGGTGGAGTACTTCTCCCACAACATCGAGGCTGTTAAGCCGTTCAAGGTGGTCCTGGGAAGACTATACGACATGGAAACAGGCGTCCTCTTGGAAGAGCTGATGGCTAATGGACTAAAGTCGGTCCAAATTCACAAGATGGCTGTTCAACATAGTGGTGAAGTGGGAGCGGTAAAAGCCGGTCATCCGTGGAGTCACCCAATGCTCGAACTGCCTGCTGTTCGGACATGGAACGAAGAATTGCCATATGGTCAGCCGCTGCATCAAGCGTGGCAAACAACACAAAACCGACGCCTGCGACAGATTCGATGAAGCCGATCACATTTGCGCCAAGCGCGGTGCTGATCTCAAAGCTACAAGCAAGGCCTGCCCGAAGCGCACCGAGTACATCGAGATCCGGAAGAAAGCATCGACGAGAAACCAGACTGACCGCAAGAAAGTGCCGGAAATTAATGACCAGAACTTCCCACCGATACCTCGACGACCGATTACAGTGCTGCCACCGCTACCACTCAATCAACGATTGGCTGCTGCGGCGGCCGCCACCGCTCAAGTTAGAGTCCCTGCAAACTTAGGCCAAGAGACGACCGCTGCTTCACAGCCGCAGGATCTCCCCACAGCCCCTGGGCTAAACTGGCGTCAGGATGGACCGTCCCTACCGCAGCCCGAAATCAACGATGGTTCTTGGTTCACCGCAGCGGAACTAATGATCATCTTCCTCAAGATGTACGACATTGCCAACACCATCAAGAACAAATCCGACCAGCTCCAAGCTGTGGCTACCTTCATGCTCAGTTATGGACCGTGAAACTATCAAGATCGCCAACTGGAACGCTTGCTCGCTCAAGAGCAAGATCATCGAGTTCGTTGACTTCCTCAATAAACAAAACATCGACATTGCCGTTATCACCGAAACCCACCTGAAACCGGAGGTAAACATCTACCTTCCTGACTTCAGGCTTCTAAGACTTGATCGAACCAGCTCAGGGGGAGGAGGAGTGGCCATTGCTGTAAGGAAAAACATCTGCTGTCGGCTTCTGCCAAGCTTCCAGCTGAAAACCATCGCAGCTTTAGGGGTAGAAGTCTCCTCTCCTGTCGGCCCTATCACCATCATTGCGACCTACTGCCCCAAGCAAGTCACCATCAGGGACGGGTCGGCAGCAGACCTGCGGAGGGACCGTGCACCAGCTGACTCGAGTGAAAAACATTCTCAGACGGAACAAGTCTGTTTTGAAAACATCTGCCATGGCGTTGTTGGACGTTGAAAAAGCCTTCGACAATGTCTGGCATGATGGCCTGGTGTTCAAATTGCAGCTGTACGGTCTTCCAATCTTCCTAGTGAAGATAATAAACAACTATCTATCGGATAGGACGTTCCGAGTCTCTCTGAATACCATCACATCGGATGCTTTCAACGTCGGTGCCGGGGTTCCACAAGGAAGCATCCTTGGCCCCATTCTATTCAACCTGTTCACCTCCGATATGCCGGCTCTCCCTGATGGTGGATCGTTGTCTCTGTTTGCAGATGACACATCCATCGTATACAAGGGTAGGGTCATCGGAGCTCTGACTGCCAAACTTCAGAGAGGCCTGGACGTCCTGTCTCAATATTTCAACAGCTGGAAGATCCGTATCAACGCGGCAAAGATCCACACTGGAAATCTCCTAGACTTGTTCCGTCGGAGAATAACAAGATCTGCCTGAACGGCACAGTGGTGGAATGGTCCAAAGAGGTCGTGTACCTCGGGCTAACACTAGACAGCAAGCTTCTTTTCAGGGAGCACGTTGACAAAACCAAAACTAAGTGCAACAGCTTGATAAGATCGTTGTATCCACTCATCAACAGGAGGTATACCCTGTCTCTGAAAAATAAGCTTGCTGTCTACAAACAAATCATCCTTCCCGTAATAGAATACGGGATGCCAATCTGGGAGAGTAGCGCCAAATGCCAGCACCTTAAACTCCAATGGATCCAGAACAAGATCCTTAGGATGATCCTTAACAGTCCTCCGCGGACTAGAAATTCTGAGGTCCACTGCCTGGCTGGTCTTCAGACACTGGAGTTACGGAGAGCTGACTCCATCGCAAGGTTCAGAGATTGCTGTAGGCGATCCGATCAACAAATCGTCAGGGATCTGGCACGTTAGGGTAGGTTAGGTTAAGTAGGTAGAATCACAACTTAATACATTCAAACAACATACGAATATCAAGAAATTGTTGGAAAGTATAAGAGTTACTAGAACTTCTTGAAAATTTAAGCAACTTCAGGAAAATTGAGATATTTCACAGAAAGTTCCACGAGTTTCAAGGAAGTATCGAAAACTTTAGGAAAGTTGTGGGACTTTTAAGCTTCTGAGTCCTTGTTGGGTAATTTCCCGTTTTGCACTACGTGCGCACCCGCGAATAGCTAGTTCGGATTATTCAGCTTAACAACTGTGTAACACCGGTGTGATACGATCACTAACTAATAATTTTATTCTATGCACTACTAAACGCATTTATTATTCTAAGAAAGTGGACTGTATTTAATCAACGCAATCGAACTAAATCGATACCGGTACCGTCGGCGGTCGGGAGCTAACTGGCTATTCTCCTATCTCTATTTACAAGTGATGCTGCGAGAGCACATCATTGATAGGCTATCGTGAGTATGATCTACAAACATGCAAACGATCGTGGTCACTCGTTTCTCCTGGATTCCCTAATCTACAGTGATGCACACTATTATGAATTCTAGTTTCCCTATCAGCCTTTTAGAGCAGTTTCAATTACTTCAAGTGAGCACCGAAAATTTCAGAAAAGTCTAGATTTGCAGGGAAGTTTAAAGGTCTTGAATAATTCTCGAGTAACATTTGAAATGGGCCTATGTCCAAAACGTAAACAAATCGGGTTTTGATACCATCCTTTAGCTAATATATAGATAGCTACTAATCGTGTAGGAAAGTTCCGCAGAATCGAGAAAAATCATTAAAAATAACTAGATTTTCGAAACGGCCGATCAACGAAATTTTTCGATTCATTGATAGGGCCGCACGCTATAATGGCCAATCATTCATTTATTTCATTTCATTGATAAGCCTAGTGACCAAACTAGGCCCTACTGCTTGAGGCAGGGTCGATGATTTGTTTTGAATTTATGTTGCGGAAAGGCTTAGGGGCTGTTCATAAACTACGTAGACAGTATAGGGGGGGGGGGGGTTGACAATTATCCACGGCCCATACACATTTTAAAATTTTTGTATGGACATTTGTCTACGCAGGGAGAGGGGGGGGTCAACAATCCCAAAAAACCGTCTACGTAGTTAATGAACAGCAAAGTTCGTACCATTTCTGATGACAAGCACAACGGTTTAAAAAAAAGGGCCTATCCATTGAAAGATTCCCAAAAAGGCTTATTAATTTATGAAATTAAATTGTTATCGATTTTCATATATTTTTCAAAGCTTTTCGCATATTTTGATGTTGTATACTAAGATACAGTTGCTATTGTTATTGTGAACAATATAAATGCCTAAAATACTTCAATTTTCTTAAATATAAATTGAATAGTGGCGGATAAATTTTAAATTCATTTTCTGGTTTGTTTCAGACAAAGGCCCATTTCAAATTTTACTCTAGAATTAGTCATTTTCCATCGGCTTTTAAGTCTAAGTCCAGAGGTTGGAATCTTCATTAGGATTAGTTTTAGTTTAAGATCGTAAAGATATCTGCACTGAACGAAAGACGGGATAACTTTATATCCGCCGCTGAAGATGGCCAAATTTAAAGACCGAAACGTCGGATATAAACATTGTTGATTGATCGTTGCTTTTTAGTTTTAAAGGAGAGCTGATAGCAGACACGATTACCCGTACGATAGTTTGAATTAAGGGAATGTAAAATGTGTGTTTTTATTCCGAAATTACAATCGATTTCGATCCGAGGTATAAACAGAAAAGAAAATACATGCAAATGTGGCACCTGTGATGAAATTATAATTTCTTCGAATAAATGTATGCAGAGTATACAAAATCCAAACGTAATTGATCGCCATTATCGAATGCCATTATTTTTTTAAATCTCTGATCTGTGATTCAAAGCGAGTTTCCCTCTAAAAACTTTGTACTTCAACAAAACAGACGCAACAGATTCCTTAAATCGACACGAGCATACATTCAACAATTACTCCATGTTCTATACACAGACGATAGCAACGGCAACCCTTCATCTGTCTTGCGATGCCGAAATTTTCAAGCCACCGCCATCAAATTTTATATCTTCCATACATCTCAATCAATTTACGACGTTGAAGGCGTTTCTCGTCACTCCGTAGCCCCTCTATCAGGGCGAGGAGAGTCAGTTAAATTTACGACTCTTTAAGTGCGTTACACGAGATACCTCTTTCAAATTTTGAAATTGAATTTTACGATTAAACGTGGTGAACATCGTGAAATATTAAATCCCTATCGGAGTCGGAAAAATGTGATTTATGCGAAGCGCTTTATTGGCCACGTGAGAAGAGTGGGACAAATCTCGGTGAAGGATTTGAATATTGTGAAGCAGCAAATGTCGCAATTCTTGTACAGACCAAGACACACAACCGCAATCCAGGATTAAGACAAGCTACAAATGTGCATAATTTAATGCACTTATGCAGCTCTTGAATGCAATTCACACCAACCAACAGCGGAACGCCAATCCACCCACTTGTCACACCCTTGAGAAACCGTTTCAAATTGCAGTCGAGAATTCCGCTTTAACGCGGAAAACCATGATTTACGTGAGTGCTCGGTAACCGCAAACAGCTTTCGGAGTCTTTCGAGCGCCATTTAGAGCAATTGCTTCCTACATACATATATTGCCACCTCCAATAGCAGCGCCCGTAGCTTTTGTACTAAGAATGCACATTCAAGCCCGGGCACTTGAATTCCAATTTATAACTCCTTCAAGGCATGGGAAGCAGTGCAGCAGAAAATACCGAGCAATGGTAGAATAATTATTCATGGCTAGTTTGTTTCGCTGTAATTATAGCAACAACCTTCCAACTATCTATAACTGTTTGTACTTGGAAGCGAAGGCCCCCAGGATTGAGTGGTGGGCAGAAGTCAGAACTATGTTGATTCTAAAGACTGATGCTCATCTGGAGCAACTGACTGAATGTGATAGGGCAATTAGCAGCTCTATTGTATGGTTCATGCTCAGTAGCAGTGGCTTTCTATTAAGCTGTCAGTTACAAAGGGTAATCGATATGGTTTCGTCACGTTAATTAAAGTGTATGCTCATAGGTAAGATGACTTTCGAATTTTATTCCTTTACTAACTTTCCTCTCCCGAAGAGACCTTCCCATCGAACTGGATCTGTCCAAACTCCTTTTCAATCATCCACTTTCATTTACTACACTGATGAAAAATTGTTTACTGAATGCCACACATAAATTTGTCAGCAAAGTGACACCGCAAGCATGCAAAGAGCGCATTCGTAATCGTCAAACGAAATAATCGAAATTGCTTTTGGATGTCTCAATTCAGAATACGCGCACCCGTCTGTCCAACCGAATGTATATTATTCAACGCGAAGCTTACCCCTTCCCCTTTCTGCCCTTGATATTCTTCGCCTCATTTCCCAACGGAATGCGATACAAATAACAACAGATCGCGATATCCTGAGTAAATAAATTACATTTCGCTTCCCCTGGTACTTCACCCAAGTGTCCATTTTGGTTGTAGATTACAAAATTTACTACCAAGGTAAGCATCCTAGCAACCACAACCGTTGGAACGTGAGCAGATCCCGCCGGCAGGGCCATCACTTGTTGTTGTCGTGTATGAGCTAGTCAAGAGTAGCGGTAGCGCTTTGCGATAAACTAATTACGAAAGAACGACTAGGACGACGGCGACGACGACGACACGTCCGGTGGCAGTCCGTCGATGTGGCGAGCGAACAAACAAGGAAGGACGCCCAGCAGTGGTCCCGTTGATGCTCTGAGCAAAGACAACAACAGCGGTTGAAGGTATGCAATGAATGTGAAAATAGGGATGCGACGCTCAGATAAAACGAAAATGCTGAAATGTCAGGTTTGATATGAACGAATGGTATTGAATCTTGAATGGGTTTGGTTAGGTTTTATTACTTTAGCTTAGCTTTAGTTCTCGTTAAATTTACATTTTGCTCTCGTCGTGCCGAGCTATTGGGATCCTTTAGAGCACCCGCACCAATGCGTTGCTAAAGCTATTTTAGCAAACTCTACCATAACGCAGTAACTGCATCGGTTGGAAACTAACGATTTAAAATTGGCTCACTACTTGACTAGCCTATTGGTTCCAAGCAAATCAATTAACGTACCTCGTACTACTCGTACGTAACGCACTCTAGTCGAAATTCTAGTACTGCACTATGTTTGTTTTGATTCGCTATGAAAGTTTGACAGATGAAATGAGGGGTTCGTGGATTTTCCTATGTTTCGAGGGGTGCATCGATTAGCTTGGGACCGAAGAGAGCACCATAGCTGAGCCAAAAAGTTGAGCACGTTTTTTCGTTACCTTCTAGTCTTAGAGTTACCTCTATGGTAACCGCACTGGGGGTTGCTATTCAAGTGCGGGAAATAACAATCTGCCTCTCGGTGAACAGCGGGTTGATAAATATACAACCGGCCCAAGTGTTGCTATCTCTGAATTGGTTGTTTTATTTTCATTTTAACATTTGGATATATGAATGAATTTGGATCTGGAACAAAAATGTGGCATCAAAAGGATAGCCCGGAACATCCATAAATGTGGAAAATTTGTAAAAAAGGATCTAGATTTTTTAATCAACTTGTTTTTTTTTCCTGCATGAATGAATTTGGATTTGAAACCAGTATGTGCACTCTGGTGACCATGGAACGATCCTTCAAAATATCCGAAACATCCGTGAAGGGGGCCAATTCATAGAAAAAATCCTAGAACTCATTTTTTTTTTTTTAATAACTTATTTTGATGCTACATGAATGAATTTGGATATGGGACCAGCATGCGAACTCACAATCCGGTCTTTCGGGAGGTCGGGACCATGCGTAAAAGTGATCAATTCATAAAAAAAGATTCAAGAGCTTCACGACCTAAGTAACAATGCAAGTTTTAACAACGTTTCAAAGCATTCTTCTTCTTCTTCTTCTTCTTCGCATTTCAAGCTTATTTCATATCGCATATTAGCTTATTGCGTGCTCTCAACTTAGTGTTCTAGATGCACTTCCACAGTTATTAATTGAGAGCTTTCGATGCCTGTACCAATATTGCATTGGTATAATTGTGTGGCAAGTCCAATCATACTTCTATGCCCAGGGAAGTCGAGAAATTTTCCAACCCGAAAAATTCCTAGACTGGACCGGGAATTGAACCCAGCCACCTCCAGCATGGTCTTGCTTTGTAGCTGCGCATTTACCAACTGAGCTAAGGAGACCCCAAAGCATTCTACAAGTCTTTAATCATGGTCTACAGAACCCCCATAAAACCCAAATTGTTACATGGGGATTCCCTTATTCTGAAGCTACATGTATGAATTAGGATCTAAGACTAGCATATGCAATCAGGTAGCGGTGTGGTTCTCTGGAAGGTTTTGAACATCCAGACAATTCGCGCAAAATTCTAGTTTTATTTGGACTTCCGTGAGGTTTTGAATCTTTCCTGTAGTTCATTAATGTTTCTATTGTTCCGGAAATTTTGATCATATTTATAAAATTTTCTGAAGCATCGCAAAGTTCATGAAATTCTTGAAATATCCCATAATTTCCTTGAATTCCTTGAAATATCCTGCAATTTTCCTTAAATAAATGATAACTGTAATGAAGATCTCTAATCATCCACGAAGCTCCGAGAACTTTCCAAAATATAATGAAACTACCAAAAAATCTATATACTTCTTTGAAGGTCTCTATACGTTCTTGAAGATTTCTGAACATTTTAAAAGATCTCCCGATTTTCTTGAACATAACCTGATCGTCCTAGGGGCATCCCACTCTAAACTATAGCTCTAGTATCAATTAAGTGTTTCCAAGTATCTGATAAGTATTCTTAAGTATTTTTAAGTATTTTAAGATTTGGATTTTTTAATCGTACTGACCGGTTACTAATGTAGTTGTTCGTTGTTGTATATTCCGTCAACGTATTACTTTTAATCACGTATTAAAGCATGATAATACTAGTTTCAATATGTTTTAAATTAAATGAAGTAGTGTGATCATTTTTATTAGTAATTATTTTAATTCTAGTTATGAAATAGTTCATCAAAAACATTTTACTTTCAGCGAACCAGTTAGAGCAGGGATAGCAAATTATTTATGATTTCGAACTGGCTGTTTAGTACGATATCAAACTTTTGAATTATATTGCTTAGCTGGAGGTTAATAGTGCCGTTGTTGTCCGAACTCGTACACTCCCGATCATAAGTTTAAGGACACCCCCAAAAAAACATGACAAATTTATTATGTTCATACCGTTCCGATTCAAATTTCGGACGATTCAAATTTCGGACACTTTAATTTTTAATTAAATATTACATCCAGTTAGAAACAAAGTAATAATGTTAGATGATCGTGGAGGGCACTAGTCAAAAAAACTTAAAATTTACAAGACATGTGGATCATATTCGACCGATATAATCAACTTTTAAAAGTGTCCGAAATTCGAGTTTAAGTGTCCGAAATTTGAATCGGCACGGTACCTCTGTCATGTTACGTCCAATTTTCGTTCTCTTTAGATCATTTGAAAGGTATTGAATGGAACTTTCCTCGTAGGCAAATTTTTCAATATAATTTTCAAATTTTGTGTGCTAAAAGTTCACCCAAAGTTACAATATTTTTCAAAATTT
Source organism: Ochlerotatus camptorhynchus (assembly GCF_037179485.1). Lineage (NCBI taxonomy): Eukaryota > Metazoa > Arthropoda > Insecta > Diptera > Culicidae > Ochlerotatus > Ochlerotatus camptorhynchus. Next base: position 507,221 of record NW_027040640.1, read on the forward strand.
ACTCTAAAGAATCGTGACTGATTTTCTCAGAATTGGGTTGGCCAAATTTTGAAATAAAAGTATTAGTAGAACACTTATGCTATACCATTCATACCATTCAAATAACCTTTGGAGATCGAATATTGAACGTAAAATGAGAGATAATTGAACAAAACATATTTACATGGTTTTTTGGGGGTGTCCTTAATCTTATGATCGGTAGTGTAACTAGATTTCAAACTGAACTGCCAAAATAAAAGCGTACACGGTAAGAAAAAAGTACCCAACGGCCAGTTCACTTTTGACTAGTTTGTCTCCTTTTCTCCTTCTAATGTTGTCAAAAACGGAGGAGCAAAACCACCCAACAGGGGTAGTAAAGTGTGGGAACCCAACGTTGAGTATTATCATATTTACCTACTGTTGGGTACAACTAACTTACTTTTGGTTGAAAAGCCAGTGGAAAATTCCATACGAACTGCACACAAGTAAATGAAAACTACTTTGGCCCGCTTTACCTACTGTTGGGTTCCTGCACTATAGAGCCGAGATGAGTGAAAAGAACTTAATTTTGGGTGCTTTTTTCTAACCGTGTATGTTGAATGTCAATTCGGTTGCATGATTATGAAATTTTTGGACTACACTGGTTATTTGCCATAGGCCAATGAAGCATAACTACCAGCAATTCGTTGTGCTGGTGGGCTCGAAGTTGAACTAATTGCAATTGCCACTGGTGGTCGTATCGTACCGCGTTTTGATAAATTTACATCGGTAAAGATGAGTTATGACGGACTGATGAGGGAGTTGAGTGAGTATCCTGATAGCAACCGAAGGCTTTATGTGAAATCAACATGAATTTCTCACTTTTACAAGTAAGTAAGGATAAGAAAAATATTAATCTGTTCTGAAATTATAATTTATAACAAACCATTGATATACCATATAAAACGATTTAGTTCCAACACGTAAGTTATTTGTACCAATTTCATGTAAAATAATCCTAAGTTAAAATGTATGAATTTATTTCAAACCATTCCCCAAACAGTCCAAATTAAAGTTTTAACACATAGCCTTTTCTGATGAATGATAGAATCAATTAGAGAACGGTTCTGAGAATAGCACGGAGCGAATATGTTGGTTTGACCATGTCCAGCCTTATTACGGCTAAGATCTTATTTTGGGCTTAGTAAGCACAACTCGCCCTTTACCTCTATTTTTAGAACGAAGTTTTTCACAAAATAGAATATTCTCACTGCAGATGCCTTCCAAATTTATTGAACTTTCCGTACGTATCGTAAGATTTGATAAAGAGAAACACATTGTGGAGATATTGTTAAAAATCTAACACTGCTTCTTGACGCCAAACTCAGCCTTCGGATTCTAAACTCGGCCTAGCGCATTGAAACGCCATTCAAACGCAATTGAATTCACTCTTTTGTTTTTTGAGAATAATGGGTGCAAACATTCATATCACACTTTCTTATTGACTTCGTTCGGTAGATTTGGAGCAGAAGTATCGTACCAAACGCATAATTGACTTGTTAAAGCCGTAATCATGGTTTGATTTGATGTTTTCTGCTAAATAGGCCTAAAAAGGGCGAGAGCAGGAGAGCATCGAAGGTTCCAAATCCGAGGAAATGTGATTCTCTTCTTATTCGACGGCAATCTATAGGAGATGTGGCTTTGCGGATGGTGCAGAAAGCTTACACAACTTCTTATTCAGCTTCAATCAGTTATCGTCCAACGGTCAAGAACCTAATGGACGAAAAATCCATCTTTATGGAGACATGGTTTTGGGATAGAAACATTTGCTCAGGGAATTCGCTTCCACACGCAGTTTCTTCCACAGTAACTTTCCAAATAGTTCCTTATTCTTCCTTTGAATGACATGTGAATCGGTTTGGCAATGTAATATTCCTTGAATCAAAATGGTCTCCTCCTCGATTCCTACAAAAAAGGAATAAATTAAAAATAATACTTGATTTTTCTAAATACGCACACACAAATTCTCGGAAAACACCGGGTAAATAATCGAATGAAATCTGTCTAGCAACGGAGGTACCAAACTAGCGCTAAATATTTTTTAAGTATTTTTAATTATTTGCAGGTATCTTAGATATCAGTAAGAACTTTCTGAGTATAATGCGAGAAATACAAAGTTTAGAGTGGGATGCCCCTAGTGATCGTCGCTTAAGTTCCTGCATTTTTTTTTCAGTTCTTCAAACTGCATTGAAAACCATGGAACTCCCTTAAAATGATCTCAAATTTTCCTGATGCTCATGTAACATCTCTTATGTTTCTGAAATTTAAATAAAGGTCTTGGTACTTTGATGAAGTTTCGGAGATTCCCTGAGTTTCTTGGAACTTCTTAAATTTTCTTCAATTTCCTTGAAATTAGTTGAACTGTTCTTAGTTTCTCTGATCAGTCCTTCGGCTCTCGAAGCATTTCTGAAGTACTCTCAATTCTGTTGAAGTTCTGGAGACGAGTTTCGAACCCCTTCGGATACGGTTGTGTCCAGAGTTGCGACCTATCACAATCACCATCATCAAACAGCTGATGGTAGTAACGCGTTGTACATTCCTATCAATGTGCTCGTCGAAGCTCTCTCCATGACCATCCATCAAGTTGACGAAAGAAGTAAAAAGCAACTGGTGAATGTCGTCTTCTGTTGTGATCCATCACCGATCTGGTCATTCCTGACAATCACGACACTCATCTGTGCTCGTTTTGAAGCAGTTGCTGCTTTGCTTGCTTCTGTGAGTGTGTTGGTGAGTGAGCCCAACAGCTTCCGTTTAATGTTGCCTGCTTTGTTTGTAACTCACACACTCGCGCCTGCCGAGACGAACTTGGAATGCGTAGGCATTGTTTTCGTTTTCTTCTGTCGTTTCGCTTTTTCTCATGATCGTACTGCAGAAGTCTTCACTGTTTTCGTTGTGCTTTTCATTACCAGCAGCGAGCAGCGAGTGTAACGTTTTCCTTTTTAACCATTACTGGTGATTGTTGTTTGCCATGGCTCTAACTCTCACTGCGTGACAAAACGATCTGTCAGCGATAGTCAGTTGATAGGAAGACGAGTGTCACGTGAGTGTTATGATATTTTGCATCACTGATCGAAAGCAATAGCAAACGCACCGAGAAACGTCAATTCTAGCGAGTTATTAACAAAACAGAAAAACGATGAAGAGCATCCATCATCGCGTTTACGCCCTTATTCAAAATCCCTATCGACTTCTTCCATATTCCTGCCGCCACTCACTCGAGGTGAGGGCAGGCTGTACTCGCAGGACAAGAGTGTTTTAAAACCTCCAGTGAGTTTGAGGAGTTTCAGCAAGCCTGCCTACCTCGCATAACTGGTTCCAAAAGACAACAAAGCCATAAGCAACAATGGTTTGTTGATGTTTGGAACCAAATTCACATAAGAAAAATCATTGAGCCTAAACAGGTGATGCCCAGTAAATTTGTCGTCTCTTTCGTTCGCCGGCTGATTAAATGGATGACGATCAACAATTTAAACAGCGAGAGAACGAAAGAGATGACACATTCACTGAGCCTTACACATTTACATCTCATTGATGGATTTTCAGTAGGCCGATTTGACAGCACATCTCGCCCATGGCTTTAGGTCTTCAATCTTAGACCGATGGCTATAGAGATTTTCACGTTCGGTTGCATTGGTCCGATATGTGAACGCGTGTTAGTGAAAATCCGCGGAAAGTACATAAAAAATCTCTGTAAAACTTATTTTTCCAGAGCTAATTTCATTTATTTTTTTTGGGTTTGTCAGAGGAAAATAATAAACAACTTTACACGGCGATGAACCCACTAACTTGCGTGTGTTAAACGTTACTACTATCTGTAGGATGAATGTAACTTTCTCACCACTGCAATGGGAAAAAATGACGGAAAAATGACATTTAATTATGTGCCATAGATATTCTCTGAAACAAAAATAAAGTTTATATCATTTCTGTAGGGAAATAACAAGCGGGATCGAGCTGTACGTAAACAAGCCACGTAAACGGGATTATTATGATTGCAGTTTTGAGTTTGAGCGACTGATTTACGTATGGTTTTTGTGGTAAGTATTACCAAATTAATTTTACTTTATTACACAAAATACACGTTCATTCGATAAAAATACTTTGACACATTCATCAAAACGTTGACCTGAATCGAAAATACACTAGTGAATCGCCCCTCGTTTCAGAGTAGTTCTGAGGAGAAGTTCAAAGTAGTTCTGAGGAGACCTTCAGCGTAGTTCTGTTGAGGGTTTCAGAATAGTTCCGTGGAGTGTTTCAGAGTGTTTCTGTGGAGAATTTCAGAGTAAGTCTGAGGAGAACTTCAGAGTATTTCTGATGAGACCTTCAGCGTAGTTCTATTGAGAGTTTCAGAGTAGTTCTGAGGAGAACTTCAGAGTATTTCTGCGGAGGGTTGTCGGTGTACCCAGTCACAGGGCGCTGATGCACTGGTGAATATCAACAGCCCTAGTCACAGGACCAGCAGAGAAAGTAAACAAACTGTGCTTTTTATATTTTTCATCTGTCATGTATCTAACCCCAAAATAATCGCATTAAATATTCACGTGTGTAAAACAGTTCTCCGGTTGTCCGTGTTTTTCTACCGATTCCAACGCAGATTCGTGGTGCCACTCTGTTTAGGTCATTCCCTGGTTCCAACAGGCTATGCACAGCAAAAAAAAATGTAATATCGATCAACGTAATTCAAGCTGATGTATGAAATAATGATGTAATAGCAAAAAGCAGATACAATATTACATCAATGGATGTAATTTTGTTCGCAAAATCGATGTACATCGTACAATGTGATATTACACAACCGATGGATTGACCTGGTTGCATCAGTTTCGATGTAATATTCAACAACTTTTTTTGCTGTGTGGGCCCAGATGTGGATCATGGAAAAACGGATTGTTCTCGCGGGTAGAAGTAAAAGTGTTTTGTTGATCGCGGTGGTGGTGGCGGTGGTGTTCTTTCGTCGGTAGCGTGTGTCGTTCGTCGGGAAGTTTGTTTAGTGGAGTGGAATGGCGGAAGTGGGAAAGTTTACCCTTGCCAAGCTCAACAACAACAACTATGCGACGTGGAAGTTCGAAATTGAGATGCTTCTCACGAGAGAAGATCGCTGGTTTGTTGTGGATGAGGTGAAACCTGAGCCGGGGACGGACACTTGGCGGAAAGCCGACATGAAAGCGCGAGCCACAATCGCTCTCTGTGTGGAACCGAGCCAGTATACGCTCATCCGTGATTGTGCTTCTGTTCGTGATGTCTGGGATGCACTTAAAGCATACCACGAGAAGTCGACGACTACTTCCCAGCTATCGCTGTTGATACGGCTGTGCTATGCAAAGCTCCAGGAAGGCGGAGATGCAGAAAAACATTTGCTCGAAATGGATACGCTGTTTGGACGTCTGCAGAATGTTGGGCTTACTCTGGAAGAGAAGCTGAAGGTTGCCATGGTGCTGCGCAGTATGCCCGAGTCGTATCACTTTCTGGCATCAGCACTGGAGGCACGACCAGATGCTGATATCACCATGCAGCTCGTCAAATCAAAACTCTTGGATGAATTTCACAAGCGGTGCGAGAGGGACGGAAAAGGACCCGGTGGCGAGCAGGTGCTCAAGACGCAGTCAAACTTGACGTGTTTCTTCTGCAAGCAGCCTGGCCACTATAAAAAGGACTGTTGGAAGTGGCAAGCAATGAAGGGGTCACAGGATGAAGCAGGATTTTCCGGAAGCAATAAGCCAAACAACGGTGGTCAAAGGAAGTTCAAAGCGAAGCAAGCTACGAGCGCCGAAAGGGAGCCGGTGATTTTTCTCGTGCAAGAAGAGAGTTACCGTGCGGGACCGAAATCCGTACAGCACCGAAATCCGTACACCCTGTTGAATTTGTTTATTTATATGCATCATAACAATGTAAATATTATACATGAATACATATTCATGTTCATTCATGCATTAGCTTGATGTTTACGTCAACAATTAAGCAGTATGTCATGCAATTAAAATAAGAAAAATAAAAACCTTATCATGTGTCGGGCATTTCTATCAATCGGTTGCGTTCTTAACGATTTTCTAAGAAAATCACTCGGATTTACTTCCAGTTGTTAAGCGTATTTAAGTGATTTTTGCAAGTAGTTTCCTGAAGGTCGATCGGAAAGGTAAGTGTTTATCGTTTTATATCTCAATTCTAAGCAATGGATCATTCATATGGTATTTATTTATCAAAATTAGTACTGTACGGATTTCGATCCATATATAACAGCTGATTCTAAATCCGTACACTTGTGCATTAACAATGACGACTCCACTTTATCCAATGTTTTTCAGCAGATCATGGAAGCTAAATACACGCCGGAGGATTTGGAGAAGACTGTGGCAATGATGCGTGCGGGGAAATCTTACCGAGAAGCATCCAGGGATTTTGCTGTTCCATTCGCCACCATAAGAGATGCCGTATTGAATCGCTACTCTCTTATTTTATTCGTATTGTAAATGTTATATTATTAATATCTTTTAATGAAGAGCGACAAGAACCTGCCGAAAAGGAAAACAGCGCAGCTCTCCTACACCAACACGCATATACAAATTACAGAGAGCAGGCAGAAATGGGCAAGAGAGCATTCCCAACAGTAGCCACCAGCGAGGAATGGCCGGAAATATACATGAAAGTGAACGGGAGAAAATTGATAAAGAGAACGCAAAGAAACAAAGGATTGAGGAACGGCAAAAGAAAAAGGTTGAGCGAGAGAGGAAGAAGAGGAAAGAAAGCTGGAAGCAAGAAAGCATTATAACTTGAAAAGGCAATGGCAACAATGGAGAAGAAGCAGAAGAAAGCTGCGGAAAAGAAGCAATGAAAGATCTGCATTTTTATGATTATTACTCTCTTGACGTTTTAAATTAAATTAAGTTTTTGTAGTTCACTTACGTTTATTTTAATTTTCATGCTCAAAACGAAAACTAATCTTTGATGTTAATTCATTGTCTTTTTTTGTTGGTTTCGAAGATGGTTGTAATTTTTTTTTTTTCACTTATCCGCCATTATATCGCTACCATCTTAGGAACCGCTTATTCTATCGCTTGATGCCAGTGGGTTGGTGGAACGTTTCCATTATCGGTGTATTAAAGATGTTTCGGCAGTCTTCTCTTCAGTTTGCTATTATTGATTCGACAACATTGTTCAAGCTACACCGCCCAGTTTAGTCCCGGTTAATAATATTTTGTAGCGTTGAGCTGGAGTGCCCCCAAGTTCCAAAGTAGGGCGAAACTTGCACGTTATCACATGTCAAATTTCAAAGACCTCGAAGTTGTGATCGGAGGTAAACTCTAGTAATAATATTTAACCCAAAGCACTGGTATAGAATAAAATTTGGAGGAAATGAATCCTTAAACATGATATTAGTTAGCATAAAAATCCAGAGCAGTCACCTTCTTAAATAAAAAGAAATCAGTTACCTTTCCTTTGAATCGATTGGAGCATCAATTAATCTAACGCTGATATTACTAGTTAAAAAAATAAAAGTAAAAAAATGAACTTGAACCTTTGACGAACGATTCTTATGTAAAATCGTGCGCTGAATCCAACAATATAAATATCAGTTATTTTAACGCTAAATTAGAGGTAAGAAATTTTTCGTTCGATGAATTGAATGTCAGTGAGGTTAGTGATATTGTTATTAGTTAATAGTTTGTTTTTTTTTTAAGTTTTTCTTAGAAAAATTGAATTTCTGCTAATTTTTTAAGCATTGTAAATAAAAATGTTTATTGTGGTTCTACCATTACTCTCACGGAAAAATAGTGCTGTAATGATCGAAATCAATTTTTAACTCGTTTAATTCGGCGTTAAAATAATTAATATTACTTCATTACAGCCGGAGGTATTTGTGGTTTTAGTAAACATGTTTTTTTTTAAGTGAGATTTCATTTTTTAGCTATATCTCAAAAACTGTCCTACTGAGATTTTTTTGGACTACATTTTTGGATTCAGCGCACGATTTTACATGGGAAATGACCATCAGCGTACAAAGTTCAAACATGCTGTAAACTAGTGTATTTAAACGAGTATATATGTTTTGGACTCCTAGCCAAGCAACTTCTAAAAAAAATACTTTATTCAAGATAGCAATATGTTTTTTTTTTTTCATTGATTTAGATCGATTTACATGCATGTACGGATTTTGATTCATCACTGTACGGATTTTGATTCATCCTCAACACAGTGTACGGATTTCGATTCAAAATTGTACGGATTTTGATTCAATCGTAGAACGCTGTACGGATTTTGATTCAAGAGATGTGCAATTTAAATACTTTTTTCTTATAATTAAAGGTAATTTTAAGACCTGGTGTTTGCAAATAATGGTAAAATAAAGATAAATGTATAGGAAAAAGATGTGATACAGAGCATAATGTGATAGCATTATTTAGTATTGACTGTTAATGATTCTCTCGTGCTTAAGTGTACGGATTTCGGTCCCGCACGGTACGTCACTCGTTCACATACGAAGCAAAAACAGTCGTGGACCGTGGATAGCGGTGCGTCATGCCACATGACAAGTAGCGGTACCTTTTTCGATACTCTGGACGAGTCGAATAGTGTTCAAGTTGTCATGGCAAATGGAAACCGCACAAAATCGGGTGGTCACGGCAGTGGATTTGTCAAGTGTGTGGATGGCACTGGCAACCCGGTGGATGTCCGGTTGAATAACGTTTTGTACGTACCAGATCTCGATAGTGGATCATTTCGGTGAGTAAAATTGCGGATAAGGGCTATGACGTGCTTTCAAGCAGAATACTGTTGAAATTATTGACAATGCGAAGAATGTTGTGGCGATCAGTGAACGTAGCGGCGGACTCTATGTACTGAAGGACCAGGAATGTGCAGCGGTATCAAATGCGTGCCATTCCGTAAATTGTCAGCACACATGGCACAGAAGATTCGTCCGCCGTTTCCCCAACAAGCCGATCGAAAGACCACCCAGCCTCTGCAGCTCATTCACACGGATCTGTGTGGGCCGATGACAAATGTCACTCCGGGAGGCAACCGTTAATTTATGGTGCTGATTGACGACTTCAGTCGGTATCTGGTACTATATCTGTTAAAGGAAAAAGGGGAGGCAAAGGAGTGCATCAGGAGCTTTGTGAAACTCGTCGAAAACCAGTTCGGCAGGAAACCGTAGGTTATTCGATCGGATCGAGGAGCTTAAGCAGTTTTATCGTGAGGAAGGTATTCGGATGGAGCTTACCGCTGGCTATGCCCCTCAGCAAAATGGAGTTGCCGAACGTCGGAACAGGTACCTGCAGGAGATGACGGTGTGCATGCTGCTGGACGCTGGACTCGAGAAGCGGTACTGGGGAGAGGCAATTGCTGCAGCGGGATATATTGAGAATCGATTGCCGTCGAGGGTAGTGGGAAAAACTCGAACTGGTCGAGGTGTCATGCCTCTTCCATTGTTCACTGTCAAAGACGACGCCAGCCAAACTTTTCCGCGATCCACACCAGCGACTGTCCGCTTTAAAAATCGTTAACAGAATGGCGAGCTAGTCTGAACGGGCTCGATTAACTAGTTCACACATCGTGTCGCACTCTTCCAACCCAAAGGCTTATTCTAATTCTTTATTTCATCTCCCTCACTTCGCATCTTATGCATTCGTCGTTTCGAAGCCGATCTTCGATTGCCACTACATACACACTTAGATTATTTCACCGAAATCTGTGAAATTTTACCGAAATCTCAACAGCTGAACGTTCGGTAAACAGTTCGGTGATTTTTCACAGATTTCCTGTAATTTTTCATCGAATATCTGTGAAAAATTACAGAAAATCTGTGAAAAATCACCGAACTGTTTACCGAACGTTCAGCTGTTGAGATTTCGGTAAAATTTCACAGATTTCGGTAAAATAATCTAAGTGTGTAGGCACGGATCATATTCGTGTATTCGGAGCTTTCCGAAGCTCAAGTTCAATCCAATATCGGTGCGTATCTGTCAATAAGCTATTCATGTACGTCGACGCTCAGTGTTGTCAAATTCAATTAGCTGACTTCACACCAAATGAAGGTTAATTGATTTTTCTTTAATTACTACCATGTCACATATACTACACTATGGAACGGCCAAAAACCGGACCTGAGTGGACTGAAAGTGTTCGGATGTGATGCTTATGTGTACATTCCAGACGTCAAACGCAGAAAGCTGGAGAGGCGTGCTGAAAAGCTGACGTTCGTCTGATACGCCTGCGGATTAAAGGCGTACAGATTCCTGAACAAGAAAACCGGAAAGATTGTAGTCAGCCGAGATGCGAAGTTCCTCGAACTCGGTGTTGAGATGCAGGAGGAGCTTGAGCCCAAGCTGCAACGGTCCTCAAGCGGACCATTGACGGAGCAGATGTTCGACGATGACAGCAAGGAAGAAGAATGCGAAGAATCAGCGGTCGATAGTGATGATGATCCATTTGTTGATTTTTCGGATGCAGAAGAGCCTGAAGGCGAAGAAAGTGATGATGAAGTGAGTGCTAGAAGGTCGAAGCGAAGTACCGCGGGTGCTTTACCGAAGAAACTTGAAAACTATATTGTGGGCGTGAAGGAGCGTGATCCAAGGAACTATAAGGAAGCAGTAGCAAGTGTTAACAAGAAAGAATGGCTAAAGGCTACGGACAGTGAATATGAATCGATACTTTCGAACGATACTTGGAGGCTCGTTCCTCTGCCAAAAGGGCGGCACGCAATCGGGTCGAAGTGGGTGTTTAAACAGAAGAAGGACTCAAGTGGACAAACAGTGAGTTTTAAAGCGCGGCTGGTTGCTCAGGGCTACGCACAACGTTACGGTGAAGATTTCGATGAAGTTCACGCACCAGTTGCACTGCAGCAAACGTTCAGGGTGCTATTGACTGTGGCGGGTCATAAGCAACTTCAAGTGCAACATGTGGACGTTAAGAATGCTTATCTGAACGGAGTGCTGCAAGAAGAAATTTTTATGCGCCAGCCACCAGGATACTCGGTGCAGGGTAAGGAGGAGCTCGTGTGCAAACTGGATCGCAGCATTAACGGACTCAAGCAGGCCGCTAGAGTCTGGAATGCGACCATCAAGGTCTTGGATTCCGGCAAACGGAAGCGGAAGCTTGTCTCTTCAGTAAGCAACTGTCGAACGGTGAGTTGATTTATCGTTTGATTTATGTTGACGACATGATCCTTGTATGCCGAGATGGACGTCAAATCGATTTCGTCGAGAATGCGCTGCGAAAGCATTTTAAGATTTCCTCTCTTGGGAAAAAAAAGCAGTTTTTCGGTATTAACGTGACGAAAGACAGTAATGGGATGTATATGCTGAGCCAGAAATGTTTGATTCGCGAAGTAGCGGATCGATTCAGTCTAACGGAAGCCAAACCGTCGAAGTATCCGGTGGATCCAGGTTATTTCCGCCTGGATGGTGGAGAGCAACTTCCGGATAATACGCAGTATCACAGATTAGTCGGTGCGCTTCTCTACATCTCAACGAACTCAAGACCGGATATATCAGCGGCAGTCTCTATTTTGAGCCGCAAGACAAACTGTCCCATGCAGCGGGACTGGTTAGAACTGAAACGTGTTGTCCGATACTTGATCGGAACTCAGGACTTCCAACTGAAATTGGCTAGCGATCGGACGAAGAATTTGGAATTAGTCGGGTACAGTGATGCTAATTGGGCCGGCGACATCACCGATCGACAGTCTACCAGCGGTTTTGTGTTCCAGATAGGCGAAGCGAGCGTGAGTTGGGCTAGTCGAAAGCAAGCGTGCGTGGCGACGTCGACGATGGAAGCCGAGTACGTCGCGCTATCTGAGGCGGCTCAGGAGGCAACCTGGCTCCGGAGATTGTTGGAAGAGCTAGGCTATAAGCAGCGCCAACCGACCATCTTAAACGAAGACAATCGCGGCTGCATTGACTTCGTTTCGCTGGAGCGGCAGAACAAAAGGAGCAAACACATCGATACCAAGTTTTACCATGCTCGGGATCTCTGTAGTCGTGAGGTCATCTAATTACGCTATTGCCATACAGAAAAAAATGATCGCGGATGTGTTCACGAAGCCACTCGGCGCAACCAAGATGCAGTTGTTCGCGGAGAATCTTGGTCTGTGCCTAAAGCGGAAGTCTGTTACGGAACTCCAGTGATCAGCGAAGAGGAGTGTCGGTGTATCCAGTCACAGGGCGCTGATGCACTGGTGAATATCAACAGCCCTAGTCACAGGACCAGCAGGGAAAGTAAACAAACTGTGCTTTTTATATTTTTCATCTGTCATGTATCTAACCCCAAAATAATCGCATTAAATATTCACGTGTGTAAACAGTTCTCCGGTTGTCCGTGTTTTTCTACCGATTGCGACGCAGATTCGTGGTTCCACTCTGTTTAGGTCATTCCCTGGTTCCAACAAGGATTTCAGAGTGCGTCTGAGGAGAACTTCAGAGTAGTTCTGAGGAGACCTTCAGAGTAATTCTGAAGAGAATTTCAGGGAAGCTCCGTGAACTCCGGAGAAGTTCCACTGGCATCAGGAAATTTTTGGAAAATTTATGAAAGTCCCTGGGAGCACCCGAAATATCTCTAGCCAGCGTGATCCTGAATACTTAATATGGCTACCAATGTTCATATTTTTGAGCTAGTTTGATGTGTCACATGAGGATGAAGGTTCAACTTTCACTTCTCCGGGGGTATCCGAATCATGTCCGGATCTGACCAACGTAGTACTGAGTACTTAATATCAGGGTTGCTTCCACTCACTTGCTATAAAAAAATGATTTCCTGAATTTTTAAATTATTAGATGTTATAATGATATTTTGTACTCGTTAGATACAAGAAGAGGTTGAAAGGCAAGTGTTTGACTCATAAAAGCTGTCAATTTCCCTACCAAATTGTTACAATAAGCGATCTTATGATTCGTGAGCGCTCACTCAGAGTGAGCAAGTTTGACAGGTTTCATGTGTCAAACACTTGCCTTTCAACCTCTTCTTGTATCTAACAAGTACAAAATGTGATTATAACATTTAATGATTTCAAAATTCAGAAAATCATGTTTTTATAGCAAGTGAGTGGAAGCAAGCCCGCTTTATATGGCCACCAATGTTCTCATTTATGTGTCGTATGTAGGTGGTGGTTCAAAAAGAAAGGTTCCCCGGGACTTTTTGTCAGTGTGCCGCAGGTATGCCGTTTGTGCCGGTCATAGAGCAAGCTACGATTGTTTTTAAAATACCCATCCCGGCAACCCGGTATTTCTGACACCATGAATATTTTGGTTTGAAATCGCAAAGATAAATCGGATTGAGGGTGACGCGGGTGGTGGCGGGTGTGTGAAATTTTGGTGAAATTTTTTTAAATTTGTCTAATTTTTATATCGCCGTCATCAGAATATGTTATAAGATAAAAATTTCCTTAACATTAAATTAAATAAAATGGGTACTAATGGGGTCTAATTAACTGCCTCTTTCTCTTGAGTCCGCTCTAGAACTTACATTTCGTATTTAGATCTATAAGGGAACTGCTGGTCTGAGTTTCTCTGGTATATACAATTAGAGGATATTCCTGAATAAACAGTCAAACAGCTCGTAATGTTGTGAATAACTTCAATCACAGTTTTCCAGCAGTGCTCCCATTTTATTCACAACAATCCAATGTCTACGTGATTGTGCCGAAGGTGAGCAGAAGGTATATCGAAGGTGTGCCGATGGATGTGCCTAAGCTGTGCCGAATATAATTTCTTTTGAAACATTGCACGTACACGGTAAGAAAAAAGTACCCAAAAGTAAGTTCTTTTCACTCATATCGGCACTATAGTGCAGGAACCCAAAAGTAGGCAAAGCGGGTCAAATTGGTTTCCTTTAGTTGTGTGCAATTCGTATGGAATTTTCCACTAGCTTTCTACCCAAAAGAAGGTTGGTTGTACCGAAAAGTAGGTAAACATGATTATACGTAACGTTGGGTTCCCACACTTTACTACCCCTGTTGGGTGGTTTTGCTCCTCCGTTTTTGACAACATTAGAAGAAGAAAAGGAGACAAACTATTCAAAAGTAGGTAAAAGTGAACTGGTCGTTGGGAACTTTTTTCTTACCGTGTAGGAGATAAAAATTTTGCTGACGTATAGTCATTAATGAAAAATACTATGATTGGTGTTTACATTCAATGTTTAGTGTTCAAGATGGCGACGTGCGCGAGCGGATTTTTTACGGACGTAATGCAAATTCTGACTTGTCAATACGGAAACTCGCAACAAAATTGGATTTACCTTAATACCTGTTCACGGTATGCTCAAATCATTTTCGGAACTTTTGACGGTCGAGAGGAAACCGAGATGTGATAAAAACATTCGACGTGCTGATACTGTCATGGACCGAAAGTTGAAGAGGATATTGAAGGAAAACCCGAATCTCTCTGTTCAAACGGTGGTTGGTTTTGTCCAAAATTCAAAACAGTGTTTGGGACTAAAGCTGTATAAAGTAAAGACAGTTCCAAATCGCATCAGAATGTGACATCAAAACCACAGACCCGACGTTTGTGCTACCAATATTTGACGAAGTTTTAATGCGTTGTTATGTCCACAGGCTGAGTTATTCACAAATTTAGTAAAGAAATTGTCATACTTTGTGCCCTCACAGACAATAATCCGGCAAAATCCGGCAGGTGAGTCTTGTATAGGATGAAAGTCTGGCCCTTTTAGTGTCCTCTTTGATTATGTTGCATTTCAAAAAGGTCGAAGAAAAAAAAATCCATGTAGGTTAATGTTCCCGGTCATACGTTAAGGTCAAATTTGTGACCATCATTTTGTACGTCAGCCCTTCGCATCACTACCGATTATCAGGGCACCAAACATTCAAATTAATTCAAAACACAAACAGCTCAAGCCAACTTCAGTGACAAAATACGTTACTCTCCTTCCATCCCCTTCTTCAGTCAGTAGAGATCACTAAAACGCCAGCCAAGTATTATCACAATAATGACACAGTGGGGAACCAGAGCAGATCAACCAACAAATTTCATAACTGCACTCTCAAAGTGCATCGTATTCGCTTCACCAACCAGCACCAAGTCCGCACAGACAGACACACCAACCGAACCGACCGACGATTGTTGTGCGGTGGCTTCCGAATGGGGTCGATTTATCTTTTTAATTTGACGTTGAGAGAGGACAAATAGCCGGGCATTATTAAGTTATCCCTCCACACGCATTCCAGCTTCAACTGCACTGACACAGTTTGGTAGCGTAAGAAGGAATGAAGTTAAATACGAGACGAGACTCACACTGTCTCTGGGGGGGGGGGGGAGTCGGAAGTCGTTTTCGCAATCAATTATTGTAACTCTTACTTCCTTCGCTTTGCTCGAGGGAATCTAGGTTGAATTCGGACTGGGGAAAAGTTTGCCTCTATTGGAATCAAGATAAGTTTCAGTTCATCAATTTCCCGAAAAGTAATTCTTAGATTCAGATAGTGAATGTACTTACCTAAAATAACACACACACACACACACACATGCACGAAACCGCTCGTCCGGTTGATCGATGTTGCAATTATTTGTAACCAATTCTAGTTGCTAAGTAGTAGTTATATCAGAGCTCGTCGAAAATCAAACTCTCATCAGTCTCGGAATCGATTTACAGTATCTCCGGAACCTTGGTATCGCCGCAGGTTCCGTCGTTGATCAGGATCAGCGATTGCAGCTTCGGGTTGCTGCTGGTTTTGGTAGATGTCATGCCCAGAGCAAGGCCCCCGTTCCCCACTCCGTTGGTGGATGAAGGTGGCTGTTTGGAACTGTCGCTGGTTTTGGGAGCTAAGGGGAGTTGCACTTCGAAAGGGGTTTCCAAGACCCCGGACGGGAGGATGATCGTTTCCTGGCTCTGGATCGAAGGAAGCAGAGGAGCATTGGTCATGAGAGCTGAGGGAGGGACGATTTCGGACAGGAGGATCGAGTCGACGGTTTGCTTGTTGGAATCGGTGGTGGTCGTGGTTGTAGTTGTGGTATTCGGGGATCTACTGGAGATTGGGGGTAGCACTTGGGAGGAAGGAATTAGGGTTTCCTGAACGGTGTCGTTGTTACCGTTGCAGGTTCGATGTTCGGATCGGCGAGTGCTGACGGTGCTGCGTCCTCGGGATGGATTGAAACACGGCAGAACTTGTTTAAACTCCTTACGGAAGTTGTCGTTGAGCCATGCGTACAGAAACGGGTTGTAGCAGGTCGAGCTCATGGCGATCAGATGAGCGATGAAGAATAGAAGATTGTAGTACGGCCAACGGTTGATGTCTGAGTAGAAGTCGTTGCTCATGTTGACGAGGTTCAACGGAAGCCAGGAGATGCCGAAGATCGCTACCATAGCGATCAGCATTCGATTGGTGCGCTTCTTGCGGTCACGCTCGGCCTCCTCTCGGCGCGTCGTCTTGGAGCCGGGTTTCAACCGAGCACGATCGTTCAGCTTAATTGACACGCAGATGTAGCAGATGGCCATGATGATGAAGGGCAGGACGAACTGCAGAATCGAGGTAGCGATCGAGAAGACCTTTCGCATGTCCTCTGGCCAGAGTTCCTCGCAGTAGAAGATACGGTTCTCCGGGAGGGTTTCGTTGGCCAGCGTTCCATTCATGTCGTCATGATGGCTCATGTAGAGACCGTACGGGAGGGTAACCAGCATTGCGAACATCCATATCAGGACTATGATCGTTATGCAGGTAGATAGCTTCATTCTGGGATGGAACGGGTAGATTATGACAAAGAACCTATCTATCGCTATGGAGGTCAGTGTCAGGGTCGATATGTACACGCTACAACCCTGCGCCAGTGGCACCGTGTGGCAGATGACTTTTCCAAAAATCCAACGCCCCAGAAACGTGTAGGATGGTGTAAAAGGGACGGCCAGTACACACATCAGGATATCCGACAGGGCAAGGTTTGTGATGAAAAGATTCGTCACCGATTGCATGGCCTTGTTTCGGAACACTACGTAGCACACCAACACGTTACCAAAGATCCCCAAGATGAATATGCTCGAATAGAGCAGGCAGAACACTACCCGGACCATCTCGTTGGACGTGACATCATTGCCATAGTCGGCTATCACGGCCTGAACGGTGCTGTTCCGTCCGGTTCCGTCATCACCGGGGCTCAACGTCATATTTACAACCTCGCTGAATACATCGTACATATCGGTCACGGTCATTGTCGGCACCATGGTGACCTCACTCGCCTTATCACCACGTGAGGACATCGTTATGGCCATTCTCCACTTTCGATGATTGATGAACTCTGCGGCGCGCCAACGACCGGGAAATCAATTAAATCTCCCTCTGAACCACTTTTACGACTTGACGTCGTCTTCCAGCTCTTCCAGCGGCAACAATTGTGATGGCAGCAGTGACTGGCTTCCAGCAGCCGTCGTCACCACCACCTCAACCCCCCGCTACACCTGCTTACACACGCCCACTTAATGACAAGCTTCGATGGTAGCGATAATGATTATCCGACACACTGTGAAAACGAGATACAGAGAACGAGAGGCGCTACTACGAACGCCACGCCGACGCCACCGCTGTCAACATCACTGACTGGCAACGCGTTACACAAGGCTTTCCTTCTCCTTGCTTTCTCCAGCTACCCACCAGCACAGTTATCTCCAATTACACGATAAATATTGTGACACACGCACGAATTCCCCCTTCCCCGGAACTTCGTCAGCACTAATCGACTACCATCAGCTTCCGTCTGCTATTGCAAATTTCACAATCACATTTCCTATCACACTCAAACACACACACACACACCGGCACACTTGCACAGCTTCACAGCAATCCTTTCGCCACCCAGCTCCGGAGTGCCGAGATGGCTGCTAAATGCCAATCAAATAGTGTGTCGGCGGTTGTAATCGATTTCCTCGTGCTTTCTTCCAGCTGCGATGACGACGCTCTTATCGGGGCGTCTCTTTTGCACGTTTAACGGCCTTCAGCTCGCAACACTAGGTCACGCGTGATGGGTTAACGAGGGGCGGCACAGGTGGTTCTGAAAGAAAGAGGGAGAAAGGTGAGACATTAGAATGGTTATTTAAATACGGTTATACCGGTAGTTGTATTTTTAATTAAAAAGGACCATTAAATCAAGATTAAGCAAATCTGATTTTGAGTGTTTTCAATCTTATGAATTGTTGAAATTGACAGATGGATCAAAGTATGCTATGCATGGAAGTATTTCTCGATGAACATTTCAAATGGTCCTATCTGCTTTGATCGATTCTCTTCATCGACTTTCTCTTTCGCTAATAACTCAGCTGCAAAACCTTTCCCTGTTGTATTTGACGTTTTGGACGCTAGATAAGAACCTCCTTTATCAAACTATGTGGTAGAATTAGCGCGAAATTTGTTTGCATAGCAGTGGTTATGAAAAGAGAAAGTCGATGAAGAGAATCGATCAAAGCAGATAGGACCATTTGAAATGTTCATCGAGATTTTTTTCCGTCAAGTTAACAGTTGGGAATCCATACTGCTGGATACCCACCGCTTATAGGATGTTCACTAATAGGCGCTGTGGTGGATTATCTCATTTGTTTCAATATATAACGTTACATAGTCTTCGACAACGTTGTTGTACTGCGGTAGACCAACAAGCCTGTTTCATTTGGTTCAGGTTTAATTGGGAACTATGCCGCTAGAGGCGCTTCACTTTCATATTACTTATGACGCGCGCTTAGGGTCCAACATAGAACATCTAGTGATCCTGACCATATAGAAAGATAATGTCTTCAGTAAACTTGTTCAGGTGACCAAGTCCTTTCAGATGATGTTCAGAACTCTCTCACTACACAGCGCTAGTGAACATGCGAACTTCATACATATGATATGCCTCGAAAACCTGCCCATATAGGATTTTTGTGTGAAATATGAATATTTTCGGAACTGGAGTGACGTGTAGAGGTCAAAAAGATGGCGGCCATCGTTTTTTGAAAAAAATGTCAAATCTATCCATATCTATTCTATATATAAAAAAGAATTTCTGTATGTCTGTCTGTCTGTCTGACCCTTATAGACTCGGAAACTACTGAACCGATTGGCGTGAACATTTGTATGCAGTGGGTTTTTGGGGCAGGGAAAGGTTCTTATGATGGTTTGAGATCCCTCCCTCCTATGTAAGAAGGGGGCTCCCATACAAATGAAACAGAATTTTTTGCATACCTCGAGAACTAATCAAGCAAATGGAACCAATGGCATCTTAAGGTCATAGGGGGTATTCCCTTAGATAACGTACAATATAGCATGCTTTTTTTTTTTAATTGGCGCATAAACTCAAGCTTATATTGAATCCCGAGCAAGGCCGGACACAATCAGCTAGTATTCTATAATATGGTTATTTCTAGAACGGGGACGACATTTATAGGTCGAAAAACGATTATAGACGTCTTTTTGAAATCCAATATGGCGGCAATAGATTTTTGAAAAACTGTCGTATACCCTACAATATGGGTATTTCCTAAGGGGTAGTTCTCTCCACACACCAATCTTGCGTCAACAATTTTCTCAGTGTGTCGCAACTGTGCTGGCAGTGCTGGCAGAGCGAGCTGCGATTTTTTGGTAAAATATCAATATTATGCTATATTTGGCAACCCGGTATTTCTGACAGTTTGAATGTTTAGTTTGCAATCGCAATGATAACATCGGTCTAGCGACAACCAAGGAAAAATGCTGGTGAGATGGACCGTGAGCGGTCTCAGCCGTCCAACAGGACACCACAAATAAAAACTATAATGGACAGCCCTATGGGGTTGTACGCAATGGTGACGTAGGACTACGTGGTCCTATACATATAATAAATCTTATTTGTTAACAGCAGCAAGAGCTTTTTTTTTGTAGGAATATGAATTAGAGTGGAAATTTCTCTGTTTATACTCTGACGTGCTTGAAATAGACGGCCCCCAGGCAACTCACGAAGAGCTACTGATTCCTTTGGTTTGTTTTTTCCGTCGATCTTGTTTTCCGTGCTGAGCACCAATGCTACTGACGTGCCAGGAAGGCAGCTCCCACACCTGGACCCTACCTATCGACCCATCAACTCATGAACCGGGGACCAACGGCTTTACTTCCCATCCGAAGGAAGGCGTGATCAGAGATGTTATGCCTCAGAACATCCCGGCGGCGCCGACTGGGATTGAACCCAGGCCTGCTGGGGTGAGAGGTAATCACGCTTACCACTACACCACCGGCGCCGTTAGCTACTGATTCCGATCAATAGCGGTGCTACTTCTTCCTCCTTCTATGGATGCTCATGTGGGCTGCAGCTTGCTGCTTGTAGGCAGCCTTTCGTTGTATACTGGAGAACACCACCACTTACCATGCAGTGATTGAATAAACACCGTTTGGTGAGACCGAATGGAATTCAAATTTGAAATCCGTGTTAGGGAAATCGCTTTTCGGAGACAATCGGTTGTAATTTTAATTATCATAGCAACAGTTGCACATTTGTGCAATTTTCGTTTTGAAAAATTATAGAGTCATAAATTTTTACAGATGCATAGAAATATTTCAGATCGATTGGTGATAAAATTATTGAAATTGGTCTAGGGACAGCTGAGTTATTAACGTTCAAAATCTTTCATAATTGTGTTACATATTCCATTTTCGTTTTTCACAAAGTGTACCCGTGTTTAGAAACCACAGACGTAGTCCTACGTCAAAATTGCAGATTTTTCCCAATTCTCCCCAAAATACATTAGAGAACCTAATAAAACAGTTGACAACTTATTTGGCACCCGGGAAATGAACTAAAGTAGCACCCATCTATAGTAAACATATAAAGAAAAACGATAGCCACCCATTTCATAATGTGCACAGCTTTAAAAATGGCTTATTTAGCGCCAAGGAAATGAACTAATTTAGCAAATATCCATAGATAAACATATCAGGAAAATCTAATGACATCCATTTAATATTGTGTAGACCAAAATATGGTCCTTTTAAAGGTATCGAAAACTGATTTGGCGTCCGGGAAATGAAGTTAAAAAGGGCTTAGATCTAATTTTGGGCCTACTAAGCACAATCCGCGCTTTACCTCTATTTTTCGAGTAGAATTTTTGCACAAAATGGAATGTTTTTGAGACAGATGACTTCTAAATGTATTTACCTTTCCGTACGTACCGTAATATTTGATGCTACACAGATAAAAATTCTGAATTTTAATTGTGATGTAAACATTCATTCACGTAGACTTGTATTTCATTTCACGCAACCGAGCAACTTGCAAACAATGTTGATTACAAATATGGGCTTTTGTATACAATATTTACTACATTGCATGAAATGTGTCAGAAGTTTACATGATATATAATGTAAACGTATTTGATATGTGACGCTCCATTTATGTGCATCATATTGAACAGAAATTTACACTACTTTTTCGAAGTGTGTAGTCTTCATTGCTATGACGACGACTGAATTAAGGGGCTTAGAAGCAGAGGGGTGAAAGCCAATTCTCTTCATCGATTTCCTCTTTTGATGACCATGGCTTCACTAACCCATTTCGCACTATTTATGTTATACTCTTCTTTCATCCAGAACAACAAACCTATCAATGAATGTGTGTCGAGTTATTAACGAAACAGAAAGTCGATAAGGAGAATCGATCAAAATCACTTGCACCCCTGCTTCCAAGTTTGGTTACAAGATTACAACTCTGGAGAGCATTTTGTGTGGTCGTTGAAGGCGTGTGGTTCTGAATGTGGCGATGAGTGTGCAAAATGTTACGCAATTGCGTCCTCCCTGTTCGCACACGCCCAAAGACTGGAGGCGAATGCCACTTCGACCTGTTTCTTCTACTAAAGACTCTCTGATGACAGTGTCGGGGAAGCAGCAATGCTACATCGACATGTTTCGTCTAGGAACGATTCTCTGATGACTGTGTTGGGGAAGCAGGAAATGCATGTACGTAATTGGTGGATTTGTTAGTTATTTCGACATTTACCACTTTTCAATAGTTACTTGATAAAAAAAAATCAACAGTCGGAAGCATTGCGATTGATGCGTAAAAATATTTCTGATCGATTGGTGATAAAATTATTGTCATTAGTCCGGGGGCAGCTGAGTTATTATCATTCAAAATCTTTCATAATTTCGTTACATGTTCCATTTTCGGTTTTCACAAAGTGTACCCTCATATAGAAATCACAGACGTAGTTCTACGTCAAAAGACCGGAGAACAACTGGAAGTGTCGCCTTTACGCCAACTGGAAGGAACCAGAGTTTTCCCATGATGATTCACTGCATAAGATGGATTGCATTCTGACAACGGTCGGCGTAAACCAGGAAATCCAGCTCGCTGCAGACCTGCCTGCTGGGATACGAGCTGACCGATACGATTACGGTGCTGTACGAAAAGTCCATCTTTTCCCTGACCAGCAAAAAGAAGATCGACTTTTTGAAGCAGAATCGAGAAGGACGGCGGGGAGGGCATTCCGTCGGTGAAGCTGTTGGTTCGGGATAAGAACGACAAATACTAGGTCAATTGTGAAAAGCTGCTTGAGGCGATCAAGTGATCCAAGGTGTAGAAAATAGGACAAATATATTGTTTGTTATGTTGACATTCATTATAGATCGATAGTAGGCGAAATATATAGTTTGAGGTAAAGATTATGATCGGTGAAATCAATAGTAGGCTAGTTGATAAAAAGGACACAACAAATCAGTCTTAAGAGTGAGTTCGTAACGAACGGAAGCAAAAAATAAAAAATCGACTATTTACCGAAAACTAGAAAAAAAAAAGAAAGAAGGTTCTAGTTTCAACCGCTTGGAAATGGATTGTCCAGAAATCGAGTTCGGTCACGACACAAGGCAGGGATGGCAAATGTCATTTTCAAGGAAAGATCTCACGCGATATTTACAGAGATACTTCTGTCATTATCATTGGATGAGAAAACGGTGATGGAGATTTTCTTTAAAATCTCATCGAAATTTCTATCATGACATAACGTGGCAGTGTTGTGATCATCGTAATTACTTGCTCATTTAATGCTATTAAAGTTACTTGTGTAGAGACAGGATTGAAATAATAATTAAAAATAATAATAATAATAATAATTATAATAAAAAAAATATAATAATAATAATAATAATAATAATAATAACAAAATATACATAGGGTAAATTATGGCTTCGGCACCCATTGACTATTTTCGGCAACCGAAATTGAAACGTTAATTTCACTGTATTTTCCCATCAAAACTCTTCGCTGAATGTATTAAGCCGATTCCTTACCTTTTCAGCTTCAATCTGATTACATTTTTACGACTGTGCAATCCTGTTATGCCATATTTTTCTTTAAATTAAACATACACACTACAAAATACGGCTGATTTCGAGTTACCGATAATAGAACAGCTGGTTAACACGCAGTTCAAATGGAAAGGGTGCCGAAGAAAAAGAGACTGCCAACAATAGTCACACTCACCTGAGAAGTTTGGATCGTTGTAAAAACATGTTCAACCCGTTTTGATCAATTCTGTCGATTGGAATTGGTAGAACAGCAAGCAGCAGATAAATGTCAACAAACAAACCTGTCATGTATGTGTGTGACGCTGAGAAATCGCTAATAGAAGTTCGGACGCTGCTTAGATTGACGAGAATACGTAAATTCCCCTATGTATCAAAAAAAAAAAAAGGCAAGCGTCAATAAATCTCCCTTCTTACTAAAATCGTTATCATGATGCTCATTGGTCAGAAGAAAAGGGGAAATGAAACGATCTTGGGTATAAATAAGAGAGCACAAACTGCGCTCTCGGACATTCTCTGCTTGAACGTCAAGCAGTACAGTTCGGTCTTTGCTCGCTCTGTCGAGTTGTTCTAAAGTTTCTAGTTTGTTCCAAACATTCGCAGTTTAATCGCGTCGTCAGTAGTGTCGGTCGCTTCGTGTGATGGGAAGACAGCGCTCCCGGAGCAGGCTCCGAGAGAAAACGGAGAAGAAGAACAGCGGTGAGGGTAGCTTGAGTGTACCTATTTCGAATAGGTACGCTACTCTTCCCACCGATGTAGGGAATCCCACCTCAGCCACGGTGAAGCGGTCTAAGAAGAGGAAGAAAAATCAAGGCCAGTCCGATGGTGCGAGTGGACGGGACGATGCCACCGCGACGAACGTCAGCGTCATTGGTGATTTCGGCGACGCCGTCGACAACGAAACTACTGCCAGCCCGAGTGCAGCAAAAATGAAGCTTCCTCCACTGGTGGTGAAGCAAGTCCCACTCAACACGCTGATTGGCGATCTCTCATCACTGGGCGTTGCAGCTGAGTTTAAGCTCGACAGGATCGGCACCAAGGTGATGCTCCGAACCAAAGCGGAGTACGAAGTGGCCGTGAAATATCTGAAGGATACCAAGGCGGAATTCTTCACGCACGACATCCCCGGTGAGAAGCCCTTCAAGGTAGTCATCAGGGGTCTACCAAACTTCGATCCCAAGATGGTCGAAGCCGAAATCAACCGGTACAAGCTAGCCCCAATCGCTGTCTTCCGAATGACAAGGAGAGATGAAAACGTGAAGACGTACCCGGATTGTCTTTTCCTGGTGCACTTCCAGAAAGGGACGGTGACGCTCAATGCGCTACAAGCCATCCGATCGATCTACTCCATCATCGTACGGTGGGAGCCATACCGTGGTGGTCATCGTGACGTAACACAGTGCCAGAGGTGCCTCAATTTTGGACATGGTACCCGCAACTGCAACATCAAGCCACGCTGCAGCAACTGCGCTCAAGAACACGCCACTTCCAACTGCCCTGCGGATGGAGCCGTGGCGATAAAATGCGCTAACTGTGGTGGTGCACATCAAGGCTCTGACAGACAGTGCTCCAAACGCGAGGACTTCAAACGCATCCGAAAGCTGGCGTCAAGCAACAATCAACCAGGACGCAAGAAGGACAAAACCCCATCATTCAGGACGGAGGATTTTCCGCCTCTTCGTGCTCCCCAGCAAAGGCAAGCGAATTCGCGGGTGCAACCCGCCCCCCCTCAAGAAGCTTCCGGTGATTCTGCTGGTCAAAGCTCTTCATCCCCCCCTGGATTCTGGAGACAACCAACAGCGCAAAACAACAACCCCGATCTGTTCTCAGCGGATGAACTGATGGAAATTTTCGTCAACATGTCCGGTGCTCGTCGTAAGTGCCGCAATAAGCCCGAACAGATCCAAGTGCTCCGTAAGTTCATCATCCAGTATGGCGTCTAAACCGCTAAGTATCGTCACCTGGAATGCTTGCTCTGTAAGAGCAAAAAAGATTGAGCTTGCCGACTTCCTCCGCAAGCACAGCATCGACGTGGGCCTTCTAACCGAGACCCATCTAAAGTCCGGCGACAGCTTCTGGTTGCCTGACCACAACACTATCCGGCTTGATCGCACCAGCTCCAGGGGGGGTGGTGTTGCGGTCGTCGTCAAGAAAGGAATAAAATACCACACTCTGTCCCATATCCGCACCTCTATCATCGAGGCCCTTGGTGTGGAGGTGGAGTCGTCGACTGGATACGTCCAGTTCATCGCCGTCTACTGCCCTCGACAGTGTGCCGCCAGCAGTGGACTAGCGGCTAAATTCAAGAAGGACCTGTCCACCATCACCCGTACCGGTTCCCGCTTCGTAGTTGGAGGAGATCTGAATGCTCGCCATGAGGCCTGGCGGAACTACCAGCAGAACCAGAACGGTCGTCTCCTGTTCGACCACTCACAGCATGGGCTGTATTCCGTTTGGTTTTCGGATGAACCAACATTCATCTCACCGGCGGGCAACCCATCGACGCTAGACCTGTTCCTGACAAATATCGGCTTGTCCAAGCCGGTAGCCTTGAACGAACTCAGCTCCGACCACCAACCGGTGGTGGCTGAACTGGGCTGCAACGTGGCTCCTGCTTCAAGCCTGCGCAAGGACTACCATCGCGTTAACTGGGCCCAGTTTGGACGCGTGGTAGACAGGCACATCATCGACAACCCGCCGCTTGACACCGTGGAGGACATCGACCGAGCGTTGGAGGGACTCCACCAAGCCATAACCGTGGCTGACGAGGCGTGCGTCCGACGAGTTCCTGTGAGGGGTAAGTTTATTGCCATTGATTCCCACACCCAACTTTTGATTCGCCTGAGAAATGTTCGTAGACGCCAGTTTCAGAGGACTGGAGATCTGGGCAAAAAACGTGAAATGGCTGATCTGAACAGACAGATTGCTTCCAGAATGGACTCACTCCGAAATGAAAGTTTCGGGCGTGTTGTCCAGAATCTGGACGACCGCTCCAGACCATTCTGGAAGGTAGCCAAGGTCCTGAAAAATCATCCTAAACCCGTTCCACCTCTCAAAGTCGAAAATGATGACGATCGGCTTTTAATTACCCCACAGGAGAAAGCAAATGCGATCGGCAAGCATGTCGCTTCATCGCATTTGCTTGGCTCGAATATCCAAAGTCCGCTCGAAGATCAGGTTGCGCAATGCGTTCAAAACCTAGATGCCTCCCCTTGTGTCGTGCCTCCGGCGGATATGATTACAGTACAACAAATTTGCTCAGCGCTGAAATGCACCAAGAACATGAAGGCTCCCGGGTTTGACGGTATATTCAACTTGATCTTGAAGAGACTCAGCATGAAAGTGCAGTCTCTTCTAACCGCTATCTTCAACAGATGTTTGGAACTACACTACTTTCCAAGTATCTGGAAAGTAGCAAAAATCATACCAATCCGCAAACCCGGTAAGGATCCAACATTGCCTTCAAGCTACAGACCAATCAGCCTCCTTTCAGCGCTGAGCAAATTGTTCGAGAAACTCATTCTCAATCGTTTGCTCAAGTTTGTCGAGGAAAATAACATTCTCCTTCCGGAACAGTTTGGATTCAGAAAGGGGCACTCCACCAATCATCAGCTAGTACGGGTGATGAATAACATCCGAAGTAACAAAGCTGTATCCAAGTCCACAGCCATGGCCTTGTTAGACGTTGAAAAGGCGTTTGACAATGTTTGGCATGATGGACTTGTGTACAAGCTTTGTAACTTCAACTTCCCATTACATCTGGTTAAAATCACCCGTAACTACCTCCAGCAAAGGTCGTTTAAGGTATCGTTGAATGGTTGTCTTTCCGACACGTTTTCCATCCCAGCAGGAGTGCCGCAAGGCAGTCTGCTGGGCCCCTTGCTTTACAGCATTTATACTTCCGACATTCCTCCCCTTGGAGACGGTTGCGTGTTCTTCCTGTTCGCAGATGATACCGCAATAGCCGTCAAAGGAAGGATGCCTCGCGAAATAACGAACAAACTTCAACGATGCCTTAACGCCTTTGCTGATTATGCCACCACTTGGAAAATTAAAATCAATCCCTCCAAAACACAAGCGATCATGTTTCTACATCGGCAATCGCCCAAACTGAAACCGGCTCCATCTTGTACTGTAATCATGGATGGCACAAGGGTTGAGTGGTCCGCCGAAGTAACCTATCTCGGGATGTTGATCGATGAAAAGCTCCTCTTCCGTTCGCATGTAGAGAAAACTGTAGTCAAGTGTTCTACCTTGGTTAGGTGTCTGTATCCGCTGATTTGAGCAGGTCCCGCCTCTCAAGGGTGAACAAACTGGCCGTCTACAAACAAATCATAGCACCTGCGATCCTCTACGCAGCTCCGGTGTGGGAATCATGTGCACAGACTCACAGGAACAAAATTCAGGTCGCTCAGAATAGAGTGCTGAGGATGGTTCTTGATCGTCCTTTCGACACTAGAATAACAAATTTACATGAAGAGGCAGGCATTGCCAAAATAGATTCAAGAATGAACGAAATTAAGACTAAATTTGCAGAAAAATGTAATTTATTAGAACATGCTTTGATAAGCAATTTGTATATAGTAGGTTAGGTGTATATAGTTGTAGGTTAGTTGTAGTTGTAAATAGTAGTTATAAGTAGTCTCATTTTTTCCAATTCAAATCAAACCAATCCCACCAAGGTGGTCATACTTTAAAATAGGCCTGATAGGACTAGTAACTGTAAATAATAATTAAAATCTCTAATGAACTAAAGTTGAAAAGACGCATCTGTGTCACTTGAAAAAATCATAAATGTAAACCACACAAACACAAGAAATAAAGATCCTTTTAAGTCAGAAAGTTTCGCAGCTTAATATGGGAAAAAACTAGAAGGCAATGAACAAAAAGTTGAGATTTCCCATAGTAATTTACATGTAAACTTCAAATGGCTTGTGCGAAGTCTGTTTCTAACCAAATGAGTTGTAACTTTGGGAGGCTACTCCCCAAGCAACAATTTTTGTTTTATTTAAGTTTTATAGCAGTTGATATAACCAAATTATAAAACCTTCACTGACGACCACATTGCTTTAACAATCTCCTGAGAACCGCAATACAGCCATGTCATGGCCAATTGGCCCAGTTTTAATGCAGTGATTAAAACTTGATATGCGAACTACTTTAGGAGCATAGGATTTATGTCAGTTTTATCACACTCTAGACGTGATTGTTAAAAATGAAAACATAAAACCTCCTCCAGGTCAGAAAGTTTTAACAGCCTTCTAATGACTACCATAAAACCATATTACAACCGCATAAATCGCTCCTGAAGAAGTTGATTAAACATGATACGCAAAACATTTTGACAAATTTGAAGGTTTTAAGTTGGGGTTTTTGGATGATAGTTAATATTGAGAAATATTTTATTGTGGTTTTATTCTTTCGATGTTTGATGTGAAATCATGATCCTTGTCAGTTGGTAATAATGGCTGATATTATTGTACATTGAAAATAAGACGACTTTATTATAATTTTAAACCAATCTGTATATGCTTCACATCATGCCGTGCAATATTTATGGTGATTATTATACCAAATAGGAGCATAAATTTAGTGCGCCATATGAATACTAAAATATAGGGATATTTTTAATTTGTCTGCATTAGCACCATGCATTAAACAGTCATTCAAAGATTTTCTATTTAGTACAACACTGTTACTACTGTTGAGCAATAACCAGTCACATTTTATTTAATTATACATAGATGTATGAAAGTGTTTTATTGCCTATCAATTAAAGTGTAATTATTCATACTGTGTGAAATTTGTTCATACGGCGACATTTTTTTTCGTTATAACTTGCTTCTCCTTAAAAATACCTCAATATAACATATTCTCCTAGATTGGAATTCTATAGCATAACATAAACCTAATGGTTATATCTTAGCATTTCGTAGTCCAAATTGAGAGCGTTTAGTTATATTTAAGCTATATAACTAGCTTGCTGGTTTTATTCGGTACAGCGAATCAAAACAAAACAAAAACCATGACCACCTGTCAAAAAGTCAACATTCCAAGCGATCCTCTTATTTTCGCTTGTAATCAAGATGTAAGAAATGCTTATTGGATCCACTAAAAGCTTTTTCAATACAAGGTTTAAAGCCGTGATGTCAATACTGGCCATCTCCAAACGGATTTAGTGAAAATGTCGGCGTTGCTTTAAGATGGGTTCGTGGATCTTTCGGAAGTGTATCGGAAAGCCGCTTGTTCAATATTTTTAAGAGCTCCTTCACCGCACTGTGCCTTATGTAGGGATCGTATAACTGTAGTTCCTCCAGGAGTTTCATATTGTCGATCGTCTCATCTTCATCGTGTTCAGAAGCACTGAAGGGGTTTTAATTTCATATATCTGAATAGATTTGTTTTTTATAATGACAAAAAATTTCAGAGTATTTTTTGTTGTAGCAGTATATTTCTTATCTGTGAATCTTAGGCCTCTGATAAAGATGATAGTTGTAATGAAGCTTTAATGAAGGTCTAAGACTGCTTCAAGTTTTATATCGGTCATAAAAAGTGTACCATAAAACATAATTGTATGTTTTGTTTTGGTTTTATTCTTCAGTTATAAGTAGTGATGCAGAACCACCTTACAGCTACCGTTAAAACTATGAAGTCTGAGTTTTAGTTTAGTAGTCATAAAACAGTATTATAGACGACTTGACGGCCTGATTTTATGACAAGCACACAAAACCGTAATACAACCACAGGCTGGAAGGGATGCTATGATAAAACAATGATAAAATAAGAATAAATCTTCCAAGCATTTAGATTGTTACTTGGGTGGTCAAGTGAGTAGAAGTGTCCTCGAACGTACTCCTCGAGAATATGACGTCGGGCTAACATGAGATCTTGTTTTTGTAGCATACGATACCGAACATCGTGACAATTGTGCCTATGCTGTGGGCTCTTAACACTAAAACGGAATTTAGTTAAGAAAATAAAACCGAAAATGAAATTCCAACATTGTATTTAAAAACATATTTACACAGATTCTTTGAAAAAGGCACAATACATGTGACCGAAACGTTAGATGAAAACTTAAAACTCCGTTTTGAGCATCAATATGTCTGGAGTTTTTTTTTTTTAAATTTAAAGGACTTCTCTGGACTTCCCTGAAATACTTTTTTTTTTTTTTTTTTGGTTTGTTTTTTCCGTCGATCTTGTTTTCCGTGCTGAGCACCAATGCTACCGACGTGCCAAGAAGGCAGCTCCCACACCTGGACCCTACCTATCGACCCATCAACTCATGAACCGGGGACCAACGGCTTTACTTCCCATCCGAAGGAAGGCGTGATCAGAGATGTTATGCCTCAGAACATCCCGGCGGCGCCGACTGGGATTGAACCCAGGCCTGCTGGGGTGAGAGGTTATCACGCTTACCACTACACCACCGGCGCCGTTAACCCTGAAATACTTAAAGATTCTCAAAATGTTGCTGACGTTCATGGTGCTGTCCTGAATTTAGGCTTTTTAAACTTGCTGTAATTCTGGACGTCCCTGAAGCTATTGTGATAGTCTTAAGATCTTTGAGCAACCCTAATAATCTCTAGAAAAATAGGTTTTCACAATTTTACTAAAGTTTTCTTAATTTCTCTGAAGCTACCTTGACTTTCCTAAAGCTCTCTGGATATCTCTGAAGGTCCAATATCTTCTTAAAAGTTCTTGCAGTTTCCCTGAATCTGATGGAACCATTTTTAATCGTTCAAAGTTTGTCTGAAGTTCTTGAAATTTCACAAAAGTTTAATTACTATCAGACTATTCATGGTATTTCTTCAAAATCCTCTGTATTAACTTTCATTCCTGAGAACTTCTTCACAGTTCCTACCATTTTGATGACCACCCTGCAGTTCTCTTATCATCCCTGGAATTCTCACTACTCTTCTAATTAAAGGGTGCATTAGATAAAAATTACACACCAAAAATCTTCGGTAACTTTCAAACCGTATGAGTAAAAAACCCTGAAAATTTGAGTAAATCTTATTCATAGTGTATTGTTTAGATCTGTCAAGTTTCAAAGTTATCCATAAAGTAGTTCCAGTCATGTCGTCGAAACAATAAATTGTACGTGATTTTTTTTTTTTTATTATTAATTACTTTATTTGTACAGGCTCAATCGAATAAACTTTACAGAGCCGAGTTATGAAATTTGTTTGTGCACTTACAATCAAAATCCAGAGGCGTCGCTAAAAAGCTTGGAATTGCAAATACATCAAAAAGTCCAAGGTGTGTTTACACGAAATTTTTACACAAAGTTGCTCACCAAATCCTGTTGCATCGTGAAAGATGACGAAACTTACGTCAACTTCCTGGGCAAGAATATTTCGTTGCCAAGTCTAAATTCGATGTTCCGGAGGATGTTCAAAAGAAGAAATTATCGAAATTTGCAAAGAGTTTTGGCCCGATCTAGTATCCTGCCACTACGCTCGAAACGTGTTGGAGTGGTACCAAGCCAACGGAATCAGTTTTGTGCCAAAAGATATGAACCCACTAAATTCACCGGAACTTCGCCCAATTGAAAAGAGCTGGAGTTGAAGAAAACTTGGGTAGAAACAACAAAACATTGCAAAAATCGGTTGACAAATTTTGTTAATCTTAATTTATTCGTAGTTTTTCATACCCTGAAAATTTCAAGAAAATCCGATAATCGGTTTATTTTGGTGAGTAAATATGTGTGTTAGAGTTGGTCATCGTTATATGGAAAAACGCAAACTTTACCGCACCAATCGAGAACAACCCTTTTTTGGTTCCATTTGGAGTCCCAAACAACTGTGCAAAATTTTGGAACGATTGGTTGTAACTCCGCTTTCCGCATGGCGCACAGTGGCACAAATATGAATTAAGACGGTCAAAAATATTTTCTACCCTTTTTCGACGTTTTAGAGACTGGGTGTCCTGGGAGAAGTTGCTACAAATTATGTGTCGCAACTTTTGAAATACACACCTGAATAAGCTTTAAGCTAGTATTACACATCCAAATTCTAACTTTTTTCAGTTACGAGATAATGGTTCCATGTCTTACACAAAGTTGCAAAGCAGTTGATTTTATGAGCATTTGCTAAAGACACCAAATTTCTACATCATTCACACCAAACTTCTTAAATTATGTTCGGTACTTTTTTTTGCTGAACTTAGTCTGTAAAATACAATTTTTACCGATTGTTCTGTAAAATACGGTGTGTTACCGCTTTTCAGCATTTAAAAGTGACGAATTTCTGTAATTACCAGAAAATTACCGTAAACTGTAAATAAAATTACGGATTGAACCTGTAAATGGCTGCAATTCCGTAATACTGTAAAAAACTATTACGTATGTACAGTAAAAATAATGTTTTACAAAACAAACTGTACAGTTAAGTACGATATTTTTGAAAAAGTACCGAACGATTTGTGAATTACGTGCTGTCAAACTTATTTATTGCCCACCTTTTTAAAGTTGGTTATGACTCGTTTCTCCGGTGTTATAAAGTGCGCAATTGGAAAGTGTTTGAAAAACGAGTAAATACTCCAACAAATTTAAGCTCTCGATGGAGGAACAGAAAATCTCTTTCGTTAGTAAGTAAAATTAAAACTATTATTACTATTATTATTATTTTTATTATTAATTTCGATTATATTTTTTAGATGGTTCTCGAGATGAATGAAGATCCCATCATGTGTTTTTCCTACGGTCAGCTCGGGCACCACCTCCATCACCATCCATGCGCTATCAGCATTTGTGTTCCCTGCAGAAGTGAAAAGATGCATCGGGAAAATGCATCCACCGAATTCAGAGAATGAAGGAATATGAACTCTGGGTACCTTCATGTTCCAAATCACAATGCTGTTAACAGTTTTCCGACACAGACGGAAAATGCATGCATATTAAAGACATTGTAGCTAATAACATTCGTAGAAAAAAAATATACCAAATAACCTATTTATCTTATTGTTAACTTTAAATTTGAAAAAAGAAAGAATAATCCATGCATCCATAAAAAATGCAGTAACAAAACAATCGGTAATTTTTACCGAACAAATTTTAGATCGACCGGTAAATATTTTACAGCATTTTCGGTAAAAATTTACAGAGCGGTAAATGCAAAATTTACAGTATGTATCGGTAAATTTTGACAGCTCAGCTGAATATAAATTTACTAAATGTACTGTAAAACATAAAAATTACCGAATCGATTACCGAATTTTCAGCTGTTCCATATTCGGTAAAAAATTACAATGTTCTGTAAAAAAATCTTAGTGTGTAGTTCTAGAGAACTATAATAGATTTTCTTTTAAGACTACCTTAATATTGGTTTTTTTAAGTTAATTAGTGCTTTTTTCAAATTTGATCAATTTATCATGTTCTAAGAAATTGGCATCAGCAAAATATACAACATTGTTGAATACACCAATGCTTTTCATTGACATCAATGTGATATACAGCCCATCAAGCGTTTTTGTGACGTCATATTCAACGGCTCGAAAAGAGGGTGGGCGGGCCTTGGTGGTGTCTAAAACTGGTTGTATTTTGAAGATTACCTTATAAAATAGTACTTCTGAAAATTTCAGCGTTGGGTACTAAGGGGTACTGTAACCCTCGTCTAGGGTGACAATTAATAACCCATCCTTTTAACGTGTTTGCCATGAGCGTGTGCCTTGTCTGTTATGATTTGTTTTTGTTTTGGTCGCACGCTCGGCAACATACTCACCACTGCTTTATTTGTAAATATTTTAATTTGTTATTTTCATCGTAGATTTTATTCGTGTAGGCATGTTTTTAGGATTAGAACATAGTGTAAAAATTATCGTTTAAAATTGTCTCGCGTGTAGAATGAAGTTAGGTCCCGTTTCTCCTCCCGCTGCAAAATAAGGCGAAAAACATAACCAGCACAACATTCGAGCGCGGTTGCAGGAGAACGATGGCGGTTGTTGTATTGTCGGTGATTGTCAAGTAGTACAGAGGAGAAAGTTACGAGCCACGGTAGGAAATCGACGCGTTTTTTGCCCCGTCCGTTTGAAGTGAAAAACGAAAAGTTGGAGTGCCGTTTTCGTGGCGTGTGTCCGCTGGAGGGATAATTCCCAGCACCGTCGCGTGGAAGTGACGTCGTTTCCCCGAAAAGTGCCGTGGTTCGTGAGCTTCAGTGAAGGGTGTCGGATCGCCGCCAAGGGAAGCTAAATTTCGAGGATTTTTCCGCTTCCCGGCTAAACCCCAAGGATCCCCGAACACCCACCGTCCTCACTGCGGTGGCTCAGCCAGTAGAGCCAGTCTCGCCACCGCAGTTAAGAGCCAAGGAGGGACGAAGCAGGCAGAACCGAAGGAGCGTTCGCCTGGGTAGTGCACTGCGGTGACTACCGGGACCATCTACGGCGAGTAGTTGGTCCGGTGATTCGTCACCATTGTCGCCGAGGGGGTTCCGATAAAGGAGCCTTGCTCATCCCCCCCGCTAAACGCCAAGGACCGCTGCAAGGCAGCTAACGTGAAGAAGTACGATCTGCAACCGTCGCCGAAGGGCCCCATCGAGTGACACCGAGGACAACGAGGAGAAAAGGGAAAGGTTAGAGGATAATAGACGTCTAAAATTGCATTTTTTCTTTCTCTTTTCTTAACAATCCATCCAAATCCGAACGTCTTTGGGGGAAGTACTCTGCTCGTAGCCGCCCCGCCGGGGTAAATCGGGCCAGCTATAGGCTGGCAAGTAAGCCGCAACTTACAGTACCTAGCCAAATCTCGATTCGAAAATGTCAATATTATATACAGCCCATCGGACGGTTTTGTAACGCCATATTGAACAGCCCGAAAAGATGGTAGGCGGCCCCTGGCAGGGTTTAAAACCGATTGAATTTCGAAGATTACATTATAAAATAGTACTCCTGAAAAGTTCAGTGCTGGGTTTCCAGGGGTATCTAGTCAAATCTCGAGTCAAAATAGTCAATGTTATATGTACCCATCATGCGTTTTTGTGACGTCATATTCAATGGCTCGAAAATAGGGTAGACGGGTCGAAAACTGATTGTATTTGGAAGATCACCTTATAAAATAGTACTCCTGAAAATTTGAGCGTTGGGTACCGAGGGGTACCTAGTCAAATCTCGTTTATATATATTTAGTACAAGTTATAAACCAATGTAAGGGTGAATTAGTCGTATGTTAGCTTAAGTATAACAAAATCAATCCAAATTAGCGGACTTAATGGTTGCCTCCGAAGTAACAATTTGGGTTTCATGAGGGTACTGTAGGCCATGATTTAGACTTGTAGAGATCATCCTCGGTAGACACAGCCGAGTCTTGTCACTATCAACAAGGCATAAAAAGTAACAAGGACTAAGATGTGTTCCTTGGATTACTGAAAAATCCTGTTCCCCTAGTTTGAAGTAGTCAGGACTAGGAATCGGTGGTAGATCTTACATCCCGTAACGTATCACGAAAAGGTGATCTACCCACATTACGGGGCAACTTATAATGTTACTTGGGCTGGGATGTGCAATACGATATCTCACCGGAGGTATCCCACTGCGATCAAGCGTTTGGTTAAATGTGTTATCAATAACAAATGTTCATCGTAGATGGGATGGGCATTGAAATGTGCACGGGGAATATATTTTATACCGGAAGATTACAGAGAAGTGTTTCATATGAGGAAATATCCCTAACGGAAAGTCCAGAAGCAGTCAGAAAAATAACTAATACGGGTGACGAAATTGACATGTCAAGTAGAGGAAATGGAGTTACTTAACTTAATCAACCAACAGCCAAAATGTCATAAATCATTGATGCGCATACTGATAAGTAACAGCTCTTTGAATGTTTATGAAGAGTCAATGCCCAGTTATGCCCAGTACTGTTGCTATACGATCTGAAACGCAACAAAAATGAGCATCATTTGACGATGGGCAGACCAAAACCCTCCTTGTCTCGAGTCTGTTGCTGACGTCAGACTGGCGGGTAAGTATCTGTCACTGAAGTCCTCTTGAAAGGACAATTATTGCCTCATTTCATATGGCAAGAAATAGAATGTTCCTCAGCGGCCACGAGGGGTCAAACGCTATTCCTGCAACGCTAGCCTTCATTCTGAGCTTCCATCTCGGATTCGAGAGCCTTGTTAAATGTAGTGTTACACTGTTATGCGCTAATGGCCACTCACTCACAGCCAGACACCGAAACAAACAAACACGTTTCGTTCTTTCTCCTCGTCTATTGATTGATTATCTATTGATGGAAGCGAAACCATGTGTACCAAAAATCAACAGAAGATCCCAGCTCGGATGTGTACGCAATCAAAATAATTAAATGAAATTCGTCTTTTCTCACGGCTTCATATTCACCGTAAAGATCAAACGACGCTCATACAGTGTTCATCGTGATTTCCACCTCGTCGATTAGATGGCAGTTACTTATCAAATTAGATCCCATTCAGGGCGTTTGGGTGCAATTACCAATCCCGGGTGCTGGAGAGACACGGGAAGACACAAGACGACACCCGATTAGAAGTTAATTAATTTCATGCTTCTGTTCTGAGCTTCCCCATTGAAGCGACAGATTCTGCCTTTCGAAAACTTGGGCAACAACAAGGCATCAGACAAACATTTAATTAACGAGTGAGCGTATTGAAAGAAGTTTCGATTGAATAGACTTTCACGGTCGGCAGCGGTGATCTTTACGCGCGTTTTCGTTGTTGGTTGGATGAAAACGATGATGGTCGAGGGTTGTTTGAATGGAATCCATGTTCGATAATTTAATTAAAAATTCATACCAGCTTTTAAGGCTACAGATGAGAAAAAATACAACAAATCGTTTATTGGAAGCCATGTAGAAGACTCATTTCAATATGACGGTTTTTAATCCATCAATATGCTTTATCATTTGTTGTTAAGCTAGTTTCATGAACCATTATGGTCATGGCACCATTTTCTAATTATGGCCTATGTTCCTATGTTTCTGATTCAACTCATGAATAAACATTGACAGTCGGTGGCGGCAGCCCTAAGTATGCACCTTTAGAATTGATAAAACTATTCATAAAATATTGAAAAACGTTCCATTGAAAACATCCAAATGATCCATAAAACATCTGAGAAAATCCCTAAAAAAGTGTGAATGATCCATAAAAAAATATCAATATTATCTATATTTCATGTGAAATTTAGCAACACAATTGTGAAAATTTACCGCTAAATTCTAAATAATGAGCATTGGAATTGTACGAATTACCCATAAACTTATTGCAATTGATCCATAAAACATTCAGCAATGAACCTTAAACTAAAGAAAGTGATCCATAAAAAATAAAGTTTGCGCACTTAAAAATATAGGCATGATCCATAAATTAGACGTATATTATTCATGTTCAGGACATATTTTTTTTTTTTTAATTTCGATCCATAAACTTTGAAAAATTGATCCACTGCTTATCTACTTAGATTTACTGTCCTGCCCGTGTATTTTAGGTAGAGGTGCGAAGCTTCATTTATAAATTTCTTTAAGAAGCTTATTCTAGACGCTCGCCCATCGTTCCGCTCTTTGGACAAAACAAAAACACGGGCAGAACAGTAAACCTGAGTAGCTACGCAGTAATGTAGCAATTTTACAAGGTTTATTGATCAAATTTAAAAAAAGGATCCAAAACATGAAAAACATATGTATATCCCATAGACTATAATTGGAACGAACCATACTAAGAACGTCTACCTATAACTGGAACACCTACCTTAGGTATGATCCATAAAATTAACATTTATTTTTCATATTTTCTTAAGAAGATTATTTTAGAAGCTTCTTTGGGAAGCTAATTATAGACGCTTGATCATCGCTCCACACCTCTACCTAAAAAAACACGGCAGGACAGTAAATATAAGTAGTTACGCAGTAATACAGCAATGTTTCATGGCTTATGGATCAAAATTAATAATATAGTGTCCAAAACGTGAATATCGGGATAACCCTGTACCGCCAAGCCCAGCGACAACCCTGTGGGAGATTTGGAGAGCTACGGTAACGGACACTGTCAGAAATGACAGACGTCAGGTTTGGTTCAACGGAACCAACGGAACTCACAGTTCTATATTTGCGTAATCCAGATACTACAGTTTGATCCTAAACGCTATATACTTGATTTACCCAAAGTAACTAGTAAGTAGCTTATTCTACATCGTTTGCGTTCTTAACTAAAATAATAATTAAATCCTAAATCTAGCCAAATCTTTGTTGAAAGAGTGACGGAAGATACCTCTCGGTTTGAAAAATCTCCCGCTCAGCCTCCTATCGTTTTTCATGGAGGAATTTCTCTTCATCCAGCGCTTTCTCCTTTGCGCCTTTCTCCTGCTGCAACTGGTCTAGGGATTCCTCCAGGCTGACCTCATTGGTACTTCCTTTTCCAGATTCGGATCCGGCATCACTCCTCGCACTATTCTTTCTCCTAGGTGGTTTCTTTGGTACAGACTTCTTGGTTCCTTTCGGCACCTTCAGCACTTTGGTTCCTTTCGGCACCTTCAGCATATCTACGGGACCTCCTTTACAGCTGTTGTCTTACCAGCTCAACTATAATGCGTGCAGAAATCGCAGACATCACACTGGACCATATCATGTACGTGGTCATGGCTTTCACAAAGCGTACAGTTTCGATCGCTGTTCTGTTCGTTCTTCACTCAACGGTGGTGTTGATCCCTCTGACATTTTGAGATTATATCCGATGTTGTTCTTCAAGAATGTTCGGATTAATGAAAGCAACTTCCTTAGAGCAGTGTCGTTTTGGACAGCTTGAAGCTGAAATAGGTTTTATTATAAGCATTAAGATTGGTTAAGACTTTATATTAGCTTTATCCGAACGTGGCTATATTTTTAAGTGCGCACACTCGATTTTCTATGGATCACTTTCTTTAGATTAAGGTTCACTGCTGAATGTGTTATGGATCAATTGAAATATGTTTATGGGTAATTCGAACAATTTCAATGCTCATTCTTTAGAAATTTAGCGGTACATTTTTACAATTCTGTTGCTAAATTTTACATAAAATATGGATCATATTGATATTTTTTATGGATCATTCACACTTTTTTAGGGATTTTCTCCGATGTGTTATGGATCATTTGGATGTTTTTTATGCAACATTTTCCAATATTTTATGGATCATTTATTGGTTTTTTTTTATATTCAAAACTATGTTTGCCGTAGGTGGCTTCCTAATGGCCTGAAGCGACGAAATGACAGCTAGCTTTCTTTTCTGTTGAAGTCCAGCAGTTTCGCATCATTCTAGCACCACAGTCTGCACAGTTCGAAAAAGTAGTGTAAATTTCTGTTCAATATGATGCACATAAATGGCGCGTCACATATCATATAAGTTTACATTATAAATCATGTAAAGTTCTGAGACATTTCATGCAATGAAGCAAATATTGTATACAAAAGCCTATTGTTGTAAACAACATTGTTTACAAGTTGCTCGGTTGCGTGAAATTAAATACAAGTTTACGTGGATGAATTTTTACATCACAATTAAAATTCAGAATTTTTATCTGTATGTGTCTAGAAATAATTGTTCAATCGTTTGTCACTCGTTCTTCCCTCTAGAACAAAAAGCTGGCCAAAAGAAGAAAAAACTTTTCTTGAGGTTTTCTATGTTGATCTAATTTTGTTGCATACTTAAATACATGCTGTACAAAGTGGCAACGGTTGCCTTTTTTCCCGTCACTAAAGGTATCAAATACAGATGTAGTTTGCCTCAAAACTCAGAACGAATTTTCTTAAAATATTGTTATATTTTTTTTATAATTCAGTTGAATTCATCTCAAATCTCCCATGACACTATCCTCAGATTTTATGAGTTTGAACTACCATAGAAACTTCAATCTTCTGCTAAATAACCTGCTGATGAAAAATTTAAATTCTCAATAGAATTATTTTCGAATCAAC
The DNA here is from genome assembly GCF_037179485.1 of Ochlerotatus camptorhynchus. Classification (NCBI taxonomy): domain Eukaryota; kingdom Metazoa; phylum Arthropoda; class Insecta; order Diptera; family Culicidae; genus Ochlerotatus; species Ochlerotatus camptorhynchus. The sequence continues at coordinate 547,391 of NW_027040640.1, forward strand.
TCCAGATTCGGATTCCTTTCGAATTCTTATCTCTTGAAATGTTTGTCAAAATTATTCAGAAGTCTACATTGCTTTGGAACAGTTGTCAGAATTTACTTGGAGTTCAGATTAATAAGACCATTTCTAAAATATGAAGGACGGCGGCAAGACGCCAAGCAGTGAAAACGGAGGAACGAACGTGTTCGCAAGGAGCGGGATGTTGCAGTAACACACCGAAATCCAGCAGTAGCACACCCCAAGAAGGACTGCAGCTTGGGAAGACCAAAATGATGGAGGTCAGGAGAGGATCAATGAACTCCATGACTTCGTCAAGGATAAGAGCAACGTCCACAAGGCAATAAAGGAAATGGTGACGGGGATCAAATTCGCCATTATTGCTGCCGAACGTGAACAAGATGCGGTGAGGACGAGATCCGTTGCAGCCGAATGGGCACTGATCGAAACCAAAGAAGAAAGCAACAACTGAAGTACAGAAGACACTGAAGCGACCCTGAAATCCCCCCTCGGAGAAGAGGAAAACGGAAACGCCAGGAAAGGAAGAGGAGTTGAAAAAACTCAAGAACCACAAGAAAGACTACAAGGAGGAAGGATGGCGTACCGTCGAGAAATCGAAGGAGGATTTGAAAAAACGGAAGGAAAAAGAAGTGAAGAAGAACAGAAGAAGGAGAAACGCGGACCTCCTTAGGAGCAAAGTGAGGGCGATTCTCTGATCATCGAAGCAAAAGACAAAACGACGTAAGCAGCACTTCTCCTGAAGTTTCGAGATGATCTGGAGTTGATGGAGCTAGGAGAGATGCTCTTTGAGGAGGATCTTGCGATCAAGAGTTCAGCCTTCAAGGAGCTCCTCGAAAAGTCTCTTGGCGAAGGGGCGAGCGTAAGAGCTCTATCCCAGGAGACACTGGTCGAGTGCAGGGATCTGAACGAGATCATTACAGAAGAGGAGCTGAGAAGTGCGTTGAGAGTGCACTTCGATCGATGACAATCCGGATGAGGGAGGCGTACGGCGGCATGTAAACGGCGGTGATACGGCTTTCAATAGTTGAAGACGGACAAGGTCAAGGTTGGACGGTCAGTATGCTCGCTGAAAGCTACTCCTCGGGTAACCAAGCAACTGAAGCGATGCTTCAAGCACAGACAAACAGACGTAACACTTCATTGTGTATCTTCGTTCACGCATTTAACGGTTGATTTGAATATTATAAGTTCCGCAAACTACTCGCCGCAGCGTTGGCATCGGATCACTTTGACGTTTCTATACATTCTACAGAACTTTTCTGCAATATTGTTTGCGAGTTAGCGAGCAAGCTTGTTTTCCGCGAGAAGCCCGAGAGATGTCGTTACTGAGGTCCTATGTCTTGAGATACTATGTTTTCAAGAAAAACTTTTTCAGAGAGTTACGTCTGTTTGTCTGTGCTTCAAGGCAGTCGACAACAGAAACAATGTGCGACGTTGGAATTATTGCCGAACCGTATGGAGTCCCTTCCGATAACGATAACTGGGTGGCGGATAGAGCAGGGATGGCTGCAATACAAGTTATGGGCAGATACCTCATTGAAGAAGTGGTTGGGAGCTCATACGAAGGTTTCGTGATCGCCAAAATCAACGGAATCTTCATATACAGTTGCTACGTATCCCCTAGATGGACGATGTAGCAGTTCCACGAGATGCTGGATGGACTAACCGAAGAGCTGATCGGACGAAGACCGGTAGTCATTGGAGGAGACGTCAATGCTTGGGCAGTTAAGTGGGGAAGCAGATGTACCAACGCAAGAGTGCACAGTTTGCTGCAAGCTCAGGCAAAGCTGGAAGTTAGGCTGTCCAGCGAAGGTACCAGCAGTGCTTTTCTCAGAGATGGCTGGGAATCCATTTCTGACGTCACTTTCTGCAATCCGTCGCTGATGGCAAACATGGATTGGAGAGTGTGCGGAGGATATACCCATAGCGACCATCAGGCGATCCAATATGACATTGTCCATCGGAATACCGTCGCAGCACGAAGGACGAGAGCTTGCAACCGGAAATGGAAAACGAAGGCTTTCGACAAGGATCTTTTTGTTGACGCACTCCGTATGAACAGGGACCTCGTAGATCTGAACGCGGATGAGCTGACAGAAACATTTGTGAGTGCAACTGATACGACCATACCGAGGAAACTGGAGCCAACTGGAGGGGGCGACTCTATCTACGATGAAGGAAAAAAATGTTTTTGCTGTGGTTAACTGCGCGCACGCTGAGTAGATAGTACGAAGATTTATGACGATTCTGAAGATTTCTTGCAAAAAGATGATGCACGATGCAAGTAGATGCGAGAAATGAAAGAAGATTTTTCGAAGATTGATTAGCTAGTGTGAGATTTGTTGAGCACCTAGAATTGAGATTTAGATGTGTCGTCCCCCTCGAGCCAAACAACAGAGGGCGTCCAGCTGATCGGTAAAAAGAGGCACTTAGCACCCTGCACGCTAATTGTCTCTGAGCCAGAAGACGTGTTCAGAGAGCAAGAACAGAAGCAGACAGAGAGGAACGAAGAGGAGTGTTCCGAGCAATCAGGGCCGCACTTTGACGAGTGATAAAGTAGGGCAAGGCAAACTGTTTTAAAGAGCTGTGTCGAGACGCTGAAGCCAACCCCTGAGGCGACGCATACCGAGTCGTGATGGCGAAGATCAGAGGTCCAACGATGCCTGCGGAAATGCACCCAGAGAAGCTGAAAGTCATCGTGGAAGGTCTTTACTCGAAGCACGACCCAACAACTTGACTACCTACAACGTTCGGAGAAGGAGAGGTAGATAACGTTGAAGTCTGTAACGAGGAAATCGTAGCAGTGCACAGTGGTCCAGAATGCAGATTTAGGTGGAATGATATGTTTTGAGCCTGAAATTGAAACTTTAGACTAAAAGTCTCTTCTACAAAGTTATTCCTTATAGTTAGGCCCTCATTTTTATGACAATGAATTCTAGGATGGTTCCTATTATCATTAAAATCAAAAATCTAACTTTTTTGTTTGAATAAATTAAGGTATACATTGTTGGGCAAAGTTATAGCTGAGCTATTTTCAAGCAAATTTGTTGAAGATAACGAAAGGATTGAAGGTGAAGAATGCTCACAGGTCCGGATGGAATCCCCAACGTGGCGATCCAGGCGTTCCCAGACTAGTTCAGGATGGTGCTGCAGCAATGTCTGGCCGAGGGTCACTTCCCTGACAGGTGGAAGATACAGAAGCTAGTGTGGCTCCTGAATCCAGAAAAACCGCCGGGGGACCCAGTATCGTACAGGCCTATATGCCTGCTGAATAAGCTAGGAAAACTCTTGGAGAGGATCGTCCTAAACAGCCTGTGAAATCAACGTTGGATGCAATTCAGACAGTGCACAATGGTCCCAAAGCCGTATTTAGGAAGACAAAAATGTTTGCACCCAAACCGTCAGTTTTACGTATATAGTGGGAAAGTTTCTTAATATTTTTTGGCCGATCTTTTTATGTTGGTGGAATTAGGGTGGTCATAAAATTGGTGCATTGGAAATTCAAACTTTTTTATTATTTGATAGTTGTAGAACAATCAATTTGAAGCAACTCTGCTCAAGACATCAAATTTCTATCTCTTATGGTTCCTGAGTTATGATTATTTTAAACAAGCAGGTTAGGGTGGTCCCTAAACAATCGGTTTTCTTTGAATATCATTTCATACGTTCATTTGTATTAAAAATGTTGTTGTGGAAACATTTAAAACTTTTGATGACGCATATAGCATGCTCATGAACCATAATAGATAGAAATGTAATGTCTTGAGCAATGTTGCTTCAAATTGATTGTTCTAAAACTGCATTGATCTATCTCAAATAATAAAAAAGCTTGTATTTTCGATTCACCAATTTTATGGACCACCCTAATTTCACTAACACTTTTAGAACTTGCAATGGCGCAAATTTTCTGTGAAGACACCTTATTTCTATCTCTTATAGTTCATGAGTTATGGTTTTTTAAACAAGCAGGTTAGGGTGGCCCCTAGCAAATCGGCTTTCTTTATATATCTTTCTATATGTGCATTTCTCGTTAAAACTTTGTTCTAGACGCCACCACTTTCACATGGAATTTAAACTGAAAAAATCGATTTGCTCCATTTAAAGATATCGGTAATTGAAAAGAGCCATTTTTACCAGAAATCACCTCTCACTTTCTAAAAAAAAAGATAGCAACCTGATCGCTCGAGCGAAAATATGCGTCATCAAAAGTTCTAAAAGTGTCTACATTAACGTTTTTACGAGAAATGAACGGATGAACAAATATTCAAATAAAACTATTTTTGTAGGGGCCACCCTAACCTGCTTGTTGAAAAAAATCAAAACTCATGCGCAATACGAGAAAGAAATTTGGTGTCTTGAGCAATGTTGCTTCGAATTGATAGTTATACAACTTTCTATAACATTGCATTGGTCTATTTCAAATAATAAAAAAGTATGTATTTTCAATTCACCAATTTTATGAACCACCCTAGTTTCACTAACATAAAAAGATCGGCCAAAAAAGATGAAGAAACTTTTCCGAAAACAGCATACACCTACCTAAAAATGATGGTTTGGATCCAAACATTGTTGTCTTCCTAAATACGGCTTTGAGCAGTGATCGAGAGCCGAGAAGGCGTCCAAACAGAAGCGGAGAGGAGATCGATATTGTGCCGTGATAACGATCTTGACGTGCGTTCAACAGCGCCAGTTGGGAGGCCATCTTCAAAGCGCTGCAAAGAATGAGCATCCCTGACTCATGTACCTGTGAAGAGTTATTTCCAGAACCGGGTCCTGGTATACGCGACAGACATGGAACACAGATCAATTAGGACGTTCCACAAGGCTCCATCCTTGGTCCAACTAGAACTAGAACCCTGAAGATGAATTACCGTAACGGGTACAGCTGATCTGCAGCCAACAAAGGCAATACGCTACGAATCGAAGTGTGGCTATTGTCCAGTCTCACGTAAAGGATAGCAGCAATCATCGTCACATACCTACGGTCGGACGCCGTCGAGGTCGGCAGATGAGATGACCAGGTGGATAACTATTCGAAACGCCGAACGTAGGTAGTTTTCCTAGAACGCGAGCGGGAGAGTTGGGCTAAGCGACCACGGGCCAATCCACATGTATTTGTTAAGTGGATAAGGAAGATATACCCCTGTATGAAACAGGTGGAGCTGTGCTACAAGCAAGCCCACTTTCCCAAGGGAAACCATCAGCTGCCGGTAATTCATTACTCTATCCCCAAGCAGTGTTGGAGTCTACCGGATGCTCCACTGCCTACAAATCGAAGGAGGTAAGCCGGCTATCCAACAGCATGCTAACGCTGAAGCTGCCCGAAGGAGTTGTGATCGTTGGTTTTGCGAACGACGTCGTCTTGACGGTAACAGGCAAGACGCTGGAAGAGGTCGAAATACTGGCAACCGAGGTGTTCGCGATGATTGGTAACTGAATGTAAGGAGTGAAGCTGCAGATAGCCCGCCACAAAACGGAAGTTATATTGGTCAGTAACTGTAAAGTGGTGCAGCGGGCAGATATCACCGTCGGGAAGCACGCCATAGCCTCGAAGCGTGTGTTGAAATACCTGGGAGTGATGATCGATGACCGGCCAAACTTCAACAGCCTCATCGAATATGCCTTTAAAAAAAACTTCGAGGCTTATAAACGCGATAGCTAGAATCATGCCGAACAACTCTGGTCCCAGCAGTAGCAAGAAGCAGAACCAAAGGAAACTGAGCAGTACTTTCCATGAGTGCGTGCAGAACCATCAGGAATGATCCCTATCGGCATGACCCTGGTGGAGGTCAGTGAGTGCTACAGGTGGAGAAAAGCCGGAAAAGTACGGAAAGTGGTAAGAGCGGAGTCGTTGGTTAAGAGGCAAAAGGAGTGGAACACTGAGGACGGTAGATGGACACTAGACTGATGCAAAATTTAAAATTTTCGCTCCACAGTGATCAAACGGTTTCAAATCGGATCTTGATTAGCCTCCGAAAGTTTAAACTCATTTGATAAGAAACTGACTTGGCACAAACCATTTGAAGTTTACTATGGGAAAACAAAACATTTTGTCCATTGTCTTCTAGCCTTTTTACATATTGTACTGTTAACAAATTCTAATGCTATTCGCATGGGAATTTTTATCAGCTACAACTTTGCAGAAAATCGTTTTACAGCCAAACGCCAAATTAAATAGTTATTAATTATTTAAGAGATTGATAATCTTATGGCAAGATTAAGCAACTGTATTGTGGGCAACACTGTATTCTGCAGTGTGACATAGTAGCCATGATTTTTGTCCTCTATTCTACGCGCCATAAATACCAATGTTGCCTGCTGAACAGTTGATTGAGCATAATCATAAGACATCAGTAACTTGAATAATTAATAATTTTTGTTCCTTACATTTGATCGAAAAGTGGTCTCGAACAAAGTTGTAGCTGGAAAAATGGTCAACAAGCTCAGCTATCATTTTCTAAAGTTGAGTGAACCGGTGAATTTTGAGATAAATATGAACCGAAATTATGGTTTCTTCATAGTAATTCCCATATAAACTTCAAATGGTTTGTGCCAAGTCAGTTCCTTACTAAATGAGTTCAAATTTTAGCAGGCTAATTAAGGCCAAATTTGGAACCGTTTAAGCACTGTGGAGTGAAAATTTCAAATTTTGCATAAGTCTAATGGACACACAGACTAAAACCGATTCTTTCGACCTGGGTGATCAGAAAACACGGATAAGTCAACTTCCCCCTAACGCAGTTTCTGTCTGGCCACGGCTGCTTCAGGAAATACCTGCATTGGACACGCAGCGTCACCCCTCTGTCCGGAGTGTGGCAACGTGGATGAAACGGCGGAGCATGTGATCTTTGACTGTCCAAGGTTCGAGAAAGTGTCACGCAGATTATGTCGGAGCTGCAGCGTAAATGGAGAGAGAAGCAGCGATCTAGCTACGCCAACTTGTGCTGAGAGTATGATAAGTGCATGAGCACAGCCTCAACCCCCCCCCCCCCCCCCCGCTCCTCACAAATATATACGATTCATAAGTTAACGCAAATGTCTAACCGAAACTTTGTGAAAACTTAACCTAAAATAAACTTTTCTGGAATTCTAGAAATTAGGAGCGAAGAAGTGTGTCGAGTTTCCCCTACTCAATTGAAACGTTGAGGGTAATCATAGAGATAGGCACATAGAGCAGTCATCTCTCCCTAACTCAATATTGTCACGTCATGTCTTAGTTCCAATCGACTCCTAGAAGGGTAACACGACAGTATTGATTCTTGTAGAACGATTCTTCAGCAAACACTACCTCATACCAGATGAAACCGTTTCGCAGTATTATTTGTTCCCAGCACACAAAAAAAAACAACCAACACCTAAACAGTCATCGAACAACAGTCAGATCGAAAATTGCCTTCCGAAAAATACAACATTTGACAGCGCATTCCTTGTAGGTAGGTACGTGCATGACATTTTACCCCTTCCGAGAACACAAACTGGAGCAAAAGGACAGCACGTGCGTGAACCGCACGAGCACAGAGGCAAAGGACATGCACGAACCGTGAATGCGATATTCAATGGATTTTTTTTTTTTCGTTTGGATCCTTCCAAATTGATTGCCGGGAAAAGTGATTCTCAATGACGTGAGACACGGTCAATCAAATAAGGGATGCAACAAGATTTTGCCGTTCCCGGAAGGACAAAACTGAATGGACGTTGGCGCGAATTCATGGTTAAAACCTGTAGTAGCAGGAAAGCAAGAGCCATTAAATGTCGAACGCATAGATAAATAAATGCTCGCTACAACTACAGCTGTGTTCGCTTTCGTTAATGGCATAAAGCACTTGCATTTTAGTCAACCACCCAATCATAATTCTGTCGATCAAAATACGAGCATCACCGGAGCCAACCGCGCTTCACTGATTATAATACCCTCTCTTACTCGTTTTTGTGTTGGCACCGAAGAGTCCTTCGTGTGGGGTTTGCTGAAGGAGGAGTATTTTTCAGTTTGATTCCATTCATTGTTGGGATGGTGATCTCCTGGCGCTGGCAGCACGGGTCTCCGATGAAATATTTCTGATTGGTACTAAAACATTCCTCCCGCATCACCGAGCACAATCAATTTTCCAGCTCACTCATTTCGATTTTCGGTGTTTTTCAATAAACCGTCTAACGAGGTGCCGTAGTCAGGAGTATTGATTTGGGTAAGAGGTAAACGGTTCAGATTTAGGAAAATTCATAGGCCCTCTTCAGGACGATACTAAAGAACACGTGTTAAGGACTCTGGATAAGAAATGCCCTATACACTGAAAACGAATCTTGCTCAGAGAGTAAATCACTTTTACTCATTTGTACGGAGAAATATCTAAAAGCGTACAAAGCCAAAAAAATTTAATAGGATTTTAGATCTAATTACCGTATTACTAAGCACATCCCGCACATTACCTCTCTTTTTTTGAAGGGTTTGAACAAAACATAGAATGTTTTCATCAAAGATAACTTCCAAATGTATTCCCCTTTCTATACGTACTGTTGGATTTGATAATCCTGCAGTAATTAATCAAAACGGTCCTATTGCCAAAATGAGTTGCATGCAGTTTGAAGCAAAATTCAAGATCTCCAAATCCCAATCCAAAACCTGCAATAATTTTCGTAATCTTACCTACAGTTTGATGAAACGTATGAACTTGAAACAGGTTAATGCTATAATCAATCATAATTATCATGTCGATGAATTATCGATTTTATCTTCTATAACCGTACAAAAGGAAACATTTGATTTCAAAATTCTGCCATTTGATTTCCCGCAATTAGTTAAAAGCATCAGTCATCTTCAAATAAATGGTACTCGCTTCCGACCTGGTCTTGTCGCTAAATATCGAACGTGCAAAGATCTAAAATATGGAATCATTCAAGCCATTATAGCGACAAACGAAGATCCTCTTTTCATTATACAAACTTTGCTTATCGTTGAAAGTAACAGATATTTAAATAGTTATATGGTTGTACCGTCATAAGAAACTATTCGAGTGCCTTCCCATAGTATTGTCAGTAGAAAATCTTACAGTTTGTGGAACCTGTACGGCACAAATGAAAATTAATATATAAGTTTGAAGTATAACTATTGAAACTAACTTTGTCCAATGAATAAAATGATTACCTGCAAATGGCTTTTGTTTCATTTATCGCAACACATTGAAGTTCCCATATGTGGTGCTCTACTTAAATGCATGTAATCATAAATACTAATGCAATATTTTTTATTTCATGAAATTCTGTTCACATAGGCAGTAAGCTCCAACTCGGAATAAAGAGCCACGGCTGCTTTAATGCCAACATTGGAGTTAATCAATACGATTTACAGATCATCAAATATTAAAAATTTTACAGCTCATCCAATAAGGGTTAAAAGTTTAGGCTGGTGCACAATGGATAAGTTTTCGGTTTTTTTTTTAAGTTAACCCATGCATTATTCTAGAAAAAAACACGAAAACTTGGCATCAAAGCAGCCGTGCATTCTAATTCGGAATTTAATCCGAGCATAATACGGGATGCAGCTTATCGCCAAACAGTTTCAAACTTTTTTCATAAATTTAATCACTTTTTTACAATTTTAGATAACAAATTCAATTATGAATCATTGCAATATATCACCGATGATGACCTGACGAAGATTGGCATTATTGAAATGGGTCCACGACTCATTATCAAATCGGTTATTTCGAAAGATTTGAGGAAATTCGTTACTAATCATTCGGCTGCTGGACCGTCTGGTTCCTACTCAAATAGACCTTCCAAAGAAACTAAAGAACCTGCTTGTGAACCTGCCCCACCCACGGTAAGTTGTAATTAAATTCACCGATGAAAATGGTACCTGGCAGTAAGTCACTTGTAAATTAATTCTCCTATTGAAAAAGTACGCCTCCTCTAGCAGTTAAAGCTCTAAACTCAAATCTTATGAACATGTTTTAACTATCACAACCTAGCTTTTGTTTATATTGTTGTTCATAGCGTTCAAACCCATAAGTACCTTATTACAATGAGCGATTATCTAAACGATTTTCTCTTTTGATTATAACTCGACACGTTGGTTGCTGCTTTTATTGGCCAATATAAAGTTTCACTAAAAAAAAAAAATCGAGAAAATGGTTCACTTAACAATTAAAACAAAAAGAAAAATGCAGAAAATCGATCATCGTATTAAAGCCCTTATGGTTGTGAACGCTATAGATTTGATTCTTGGTTTAATGGTTGTCATTCATATTAGGCTGGTGAACCGGGTGAACCGCAAGCACCTGATCGGTTAATCTACCCGATACCTTAGCCGGTGCAACAAAAATCGACGATACCTCGCGTAGTATTTGAAAAGAGCCTATCTATTTTTGTAAACAAAACTTACCACACTCTTCGCGCGGACCGAAATACGTCCACGCAAACCAAAAACACGAGTACTATTGAGAAGAGGAGACTTTCCTCTACCTTACGTTGTTGTTGGTTTGCGTGGGCGAGCTTCGTGACTCGCACGACGAGAGCATTGCAAATTTTGTTTACAAAAATAGATCGGCCCTTTTTACAACGAGATACAACAAAAAATTTGAGTTTATAGAAATAATGATGTTTTTTTTCTGTAATTCATAGCTGTGAGAAATTCTGGAGAAGAATGCAAAGTTTCGAAGCATTTTGTATTCAAAACTGGATGCAAACACTCGGATTAACAATCTTTCCAACGATAGAATTGTTAGGGAAATAAGACGACATTCAAGCAAGATTAAAAAAAAACGAGTTGCGTAGCAAAAAACAAAACCGGAATCTTGTTAAACCTCGTGTTAAACTCATGTTTCAAACTGAGTTAAAAAAAGTTTCATTGAAAATCGGAATTTGGAAGTATTACTGTAAATACTGTATTTGAATATCCAGCTTTCCATGTTTGGTAATGGTGGCCTGTTTGTATGAATAAATGTTTCCTTCACTGTGCTTTTTGACACGGGTAGCTCAAAAAACTTGACATCCACCGCTCCATCCTCCATCGTAGTTCGTAACTTGTAGAACATTCATTCAAACACGAACGCCACCATCTTAGGCAAGTTTGAGGTTATTAACCTTCACGAAGGTACATCCAAGCCGCCTGCTTGCCTGGAGTTGAAGTACATTTTTGCATGTCAGACCAAGTTCTTTCGCAACGAACTTGTGGATCTTGTCATGGAAAAATGCTTCGTAAACTGCGAATAGTCGACGCGAAACGTATTTTCGTGGCACGGCATCGCGAGATATGACGTCGCGACAGAGGCGAACGCGGTACTTGTTACGACGGGGAAAACCCGACAAAAACATACAAAATAGTCTGTGAACGACTTCCGGAATCTGCTCGTCCGAATACACCGACTGATCGGCTTGGAAGTTGAGCGCTAACTTGTATAAATACCGATAAATCGGTATATCTGGTAACGCTGGGTGACTCATGCGCTGAGTGACCAACACTGTACCAAAACATCATGCTCTGTTCAAATGAAACCTCAGACCATTCGTATCGAAACATCTAAATTGCTTTTCCGAATGATAGCAGCAATCGGACGACGGTTGTTTTATAATAAGATGATGCTCCTCTCGAATACAGGATGATACGAGAAGCGAATGAACATCAGTTGAAATGCGTAATACTCTCTGTAGAATGATTGTCATCCCAAATTGAAATGCATATGGTATTGGTTCAGCCCGATAACGCAAATCATCCAAAACGATGATGTAAATAATCCTAACGAACGTCATTTGTTGCAAAGCGTAGAAACCTAGGGGAAGGACAGCTCCAAGTATCAGTATCAATACCGATAGTGGAAATATTAAATATTTTAATATGTGTGATATTTGCGAATCTTACACTTAGTCTGACAGTTGTTTTTTGTTTGTTTTTGACTATTTTTGTTTTAAGTGTACATTTGACATTCGTTTAATCAAAAATGTATTTCACACGAGAGGCAAGTCATTCCTTTGTGATCTTGCTGGCCACCGCCACCAAAATCCGCTCCTTGTTCTCATAAATTCGGCATTTTTTGGTAGCTGTTCTCAGTGCACATAATCGGCCGCACTTCCATTCCCAGGAATTAATTTCCACGAATTCTTCATCGTCTGTGAACCAATGTGCTGTTCTCCTATGGAACGGGAATCGATTGACAACGCCGCCCCTGTTAACGGAAGCCCAGAGTGATGGTCCCGTGGTCGTATTATGCTCGATTCGCCATGAGAATGCAACTTGGAGAGATTTGTTGCTGGGGGAACGTCCAGTACCGTTTTTATCATGAAAAGCCGAAGTCGAAATCGATCAGAGCTATCGAAAACGAAAATCTAGGCAAAAATTATGACAAACAGAAAGCTGCAGTAAACATAAACAACAACGGTGCAACGTCATTGAGTGTATGCGTTAAAGTTACACTGTTATTTTTTTTACTTTGAAGCTTTCCGCTTGACAGTTAATATCATTAATATTTATACTAAAAATTATAATATCTACCAATTTGAGCAATTTTTACATCAAATATTACTTCAGATCAAGTTGTACTTCCCCTAGGTAGAAACCGAAGGTTGTCTAGTTCGTAGTGGAAGAAGTTTTTGCTACCAACAAACGATTGTTGTAGCCATGATGGCCAGTTCATGGCTATTCAATATGAAATTGTAAAGAATCGAATTATAAATCTAATTTAAAGCATTTGCAAGTCATCCTATTCTTAAGTTATTCATCAAATGACGAATTCAAACATAAGGCAATCATCCGAAATTGAAAATCATATTGTTAAAGGGATCAAGCAATGCAATAATCATACGAAGTATTGCCGACGGTTTCGTTCAGTGTACGATTCTACAAATGTCTCCATACGAATGAGTACAAGTGACTCACTCTCTGAGTAGAAGTGACTCACTCGCTAATTTAGTTTCGTTTTCAGTCTACGTTCCCCTGGTTGAAACTTCCGAATCCCGTTGCGTCCATGAAGCAGATAAAAACACGATTTGTCCCTAGCAGCGCTGATTTTTTTCTTCCTTGGCTGGTCCGAGAACGATAACAAACCGGAAAAAAATGTGTTTAAACTCACTCTTCCGCAAAGAAAACAACTCCGCAGCATGCACAGCAAGCAAATTGATTCCCATTTAACGCCAACTGCGGTTATCTCACCCAGCACCACTGACTGAATTCGATTAACCAGCTATCATCGGGATCAAATTTCCAGACCGACGACGCGGATTTGCTACTTGGATACCTATACGGATTGCGACGTAATCGATTTGTGTTCAATTAAATGCTCACGCGCGTCCCGTCGTCGTCGTTGTCGTCAGCGTCGGTGTCGAGAAATGTCATAGCGACAGAGCTGCAACCGTCAGCATCCGTCCCGGTCGAGTCTGTGTCTATTAGAAAGCAGACGCTAGATGTGCAAAATTTTAACCAGATGCTTTCATCTTCGTAATCCTATACTACAACCCGCCATCCCTCCTCCAAGCACCCCCCCCCCCCCTTCTCCACGACTTCAAATCGATTTCAGGTGGAAATTTATGGATGAGCTTCCATCTCTCAATAGATTTGGAGGTGATGGCAGTGAATGGATGGGTGAAATTGGAAATTGCAAAGTAAAGAGCAGTGATCTGTAAGCGAAGGAAATGAAGAAATTGTAAGATTAGGTCTTGAGTTCCCGAGACTGATGAGATGTAGTCTGTCAGCTGAAGTGATAGGGGTACGTGACTACGCATTTAGGGAGCGTTCATTGATTGTGTCACGCAAAATTTACCGTGGACGACCCTCCGTTGGCGAGAAAAGAGCTTACAATCTAAGTCTGGCGAAGTCGAATCGCAGCCAGCTTCAGACACTATCCAAGACGCATTGCAGCAAGCTTTACTCTGTTCGAACGGTTGTCAAATTGATAAACTAAGCAAATGTGTGCAAGATTGTGAGTGACTCTCTTGAAATATCGATTGATAGTTGTAGTCTGTTGTAGTTCGTTGTTATTGTCGGTCGCGTTTGACACCGGAAAACCCCACACCCGACTTTCGATTTTACTCTCGTTCCGTACAACAACAAAGCGTTGGACGTGGTGTGCATTATGGCGCATCATTGTACAAATACAGCGCACTATGTCCGACGTTATGTTTTATGTACAGATTGAGAATAAAATCGATTGGCGCGTGTCGAATTTTCCGGTTTTCTACTGTATCAATAATAACAATAATAACAACTACGTTTTACTCAGATTACAATACTCCCTATCTGTTTCTTTCATATGAGCTCTTATAAGAACAGTAACAAATGGATCGATTTTGACAGTTCAAATTGGTTCGAAATCCATTACGAGTCCGCCAGACCCAGCTTACAATCATAGAGGTAACTCTAAGACCAGAAGGTCCCGAAGAAACGTGCTCAACTTTTTGGCTCAGCTCTGGTACTATCTTCGGTCCCAAGCTAATCGATGCACCCCTCGAAACATAGGAAAATCCATGAACCCGTCATTTCACAAACTTTCATAGCAAATCATAACAAACATAGTGTAGTACTAGAGTATCGACTAGAATGGGGTACGTTAATCGATTTGCAGGTCAAGTAATGAGCCAATATAAAATCGTTAGTTTCGTATTGATTGTTGCTACAATGGTTTGTTTTCAAAAAGTGTGGATGCCCTTTTTACGTGTGGATCTTGACATGTGATGGTTTTCTTTGTTTACATTTATCTGCTGCTTGCTGTTCTATCCGTTCCAATCGACAGAATTGTTCGAAACGAGTTGAAAACGTTTTATCACTGCCCCACCCAAGTAACAAATCTAGAGCTGCTTGGCTAAATTTAAAATTTATAAAGGTTTTATTGCAGCTGCAACAATTACCTACAGATTTATGACGGTCATATACAATGCAAGTCATGGAACATTCTTATAGCTATCTACAAAGGGCTATAGCTATCTATAGGGGTAAAGCTTATACAAAAACCAACTGATGCTTATGCTATTTTCACTTATGAATGGTTTTATGATTGCCTTGAAGTATAAAAAAAAAAACAATATGAATTGCAAGCAAACGATGGTTAGAGTTACAGACATAGTTCAGCTGGATGAGTCCCGCGGTACTGTAATCATCCAGGAGTTGAGGCAAGGTCGGGATACAGGTAATCCGATGAACTTTGAATCCACTTCATAGAACGCATGTTGAAATCACTCATGATGAGGATCTTATCTGTCAAAGCGCGAGGTAATCCATGCCAATGTTTCACAATGTTTCGACATCAAAGTTGCATCGGTGACACGGTCAGGAGGTACGTAAATGACACAGATGAATTATGTGAAGCCTGGGATGAACAGTTCCACCTATATCAGTTGGGAGATTGGAATAACCGACATTTTTAGTAGGAACGAACAGCCAAAAGCACACCTCCACCAGATTGTTTCGTACTTGTCAGGTTTGTGTGATCAGAACCAGGTTGGTACACGTTCAAAAATCTGAGTGGAAAGTGTGATGCAATTAAACGCTGTAGAATATTACCTAGTTGACCGATCCTTTTCAAACTTAGTAAGTTTTTGGCATATTTATTTCATTCAACTTCAATACCATAACCGTACGGTCGCACCTTACACTTAACTCCACTCATTAGATTCTGTACAACATCTGGCTGCAGCTTCTTCTGTACGAAAACCCTTGCTCGGATTTGACCTCCTTGGGAGTGACCCCGCTCGTTGGCTTCGTACCACCCCAGGACAACATTTGAATTGTGGCTCAAAGCTAGATCCGGCCAGAAGATCGTAGGGCCCTCGTGGTGCTTCAACAGAGGAAGCAAACGCTTCTGTAGACACTCCTTTAAGTAGATCTTTCCGTTTGCAGTCCCGGTAGTCACGAACGGCACACTTCGTTTTTGACATGAGCAGATCGCTTGCCAAATCATGCATTTCTTGGCAAACTTTGTAAGTTTCTGCGTCCTTACTTCCTCCGGAACATCAAACTTGTGCTAGGTGGTGAAGAACAGTAACCCCAGAAGCTGCCGGAAGTCCGCCTTGACGTAGGTCTCATCGTCCATGATGAGACAATGAGGCTTCGTCAGCATCTGGGTGTACAGTTTCCGGGCCCGTAGCTTTCCCACCGTATTTTACCGTTCGTCACGATTTGGAGCCTTCTGCACTTTGAAAGTATGCAGTCCCTCCCGGTCCTTGGCTCTCTGAACGAAAGGACTTGGACAGATTCAACTTTTTGGCCACATCCCTGACCGAAGCATTGGGATTCCGCTTGAACGCTTTCACGACACGCTTGCAATCCTGATCACTAATAGAACATCCATTCTGACCGCATTTCTCCTTCCGTTCGATGCTCAGAGTTTCGTAGTAACGCTTAATCACACGACTCACCGTTGACTGCACATTCCGAGTTGTTCTCCGATGTCCCGATGAGAGAGTTGAGGACGCCATTTTTTTTCAACTTTCGAAAAACTCTAAGAGGAAGAGGTGACAATTGGCTTCTTACTTTTTTATTTCTATCTCTATCTCTATCTTTATCTATCTCTATCTCTATCTTACGCGCATGAAATCGGCCAATCAGGAGCTGGTTCACGTTTGACAGAAAAGTGGTTCATTTTCGCCCCCCTATTGTCACCTCTTCTCTTATGAAAAACTGACAGCGATAAAAAATGCAGTGTGAAGAGAAAATACCCAATGGGTAATTTTCTACAGCGTTTTTTTCCATGATGCAATTTGATGTGGGACACCCTTTAGTCAGCAAGAGTAGTGTTCATTCAACAAGAGCCAGTGTTTTGGAGGACGCGATAGTGTTTGCTGTGGAGCTGTGGTGGGTTTTGGGGGTTGAAGACGTTGAAGCTCTTGTCGTAGAGCTGGTGTTGCAATGTGGAGCATCTTGTACGCGGGGTGAAGGAGTTGATTGATTGTACCCGATAGGGCGGTTCGAACGAGCTTGTTTTCGAATTCCAACCGGTTTGTGACTGTTGGATCACCGGTCTAAAAATGGAGCTATGGATACTCCATTTGGCCAAATGCCATCCGAAAGCAAAGTTTGCTCAATATTAGAAGGAACATTGAGTTTGAACGGCAGGAATGACAATGGTCTATCGTCACCACTGCGGGTAAGTCGATGGCAAGCGATTAAAGTAGGTTCACAATAGGTATGGTGAGCAATATTATTGATTATGTTTGATTCTATTTCGTAAGGGTTGAAGCTTTGTAAGGTAATACCAATTCCTATTACTATTAATAAGCGTAATTCTTGACGGTGGCGTCGGTGGTGTTACTTCCTTGTGAAGAATCGTTGGTTGCATTAGTGTTTTCACCTGACGTAGGATTAATAACTATAGGTCTATCGACTTGATACTGGATCGGGTGGCTCACGGATGTGAATGGTACAGATGGAAAGATGTTTTGAGATGTCGTTGAGACTGGACATTGATTTAAAGGACAGGTAGCAAAGGTTGTACTGGCAGTTGTTATGGTGGTGTGGTTCATGGACGCGCTAGCGGCTGTAGCGCTGACAGGATAGTGAGGTAGGCTTCGAGCAGAGCGTTGTGCCCCTAGACACAGTAAGTGTTGGCGTTGCGTTGGTATCAGCGGTTGAAATGGTTCCATTACTGACAGGGGTACTCACGGAAGTAAATGGATTTCGTCAGAAGGGGGATCAAAAGATCACGTTTAGGCGCCATGGCGGCAGTATAAAATTTCTCCAAATCAACTTCGAAGTAGATTGCCATCAGAATCCGAAGGATCTAGAGGGATTTTCCAAGTCGATGTCCAAGCAGGATAACCTCGGGTAGGGCCAAAATAATGATCGAAAGGAATAAGAGTCAAACAAGGTTGACAATCCCAACTAACATTTTCAGCTTTGTAAGCCAACTTTTCCAGCATTGTGCTGTAAAGTAGTTGAACAGAAGCTGCAGATACAGCTACAAGCAAAAGCTAGCAAAATAGTTTTGGAGAGCGTTTAGTCAACTTCCTCACAACCATTATTCAATTTGTCAGTCGCACTGAATAACATCAGCCAATAAACGCTAATGTCACTTCTATACACACACTACCCAACTTTCAACTTGTAGCTGCAAAACAAAGCTAACAAAGTGAATAAGTAATATATCCTGTCATTTCATGGCTTCTACACAACCAACCACTCTTGCTGAATAACATAAACATCAAAAGTGCTTTTTCAACAACTAAACAACCTGTACTCAGCTTATAAACTGTGTTAGAGCAAATTCGGAAGCATTTTCACAGTCAACTAGGTTTATTTTTAGACGTGTGCAGTTTTGCAGCTTTTACTCTGCTCTTTTATAACTAGTCGAGAAAATTGATTCATGTGTACTATTATAAAGCCTCTACTCAGCGATTTTGTTGTAGAAGGGAATGTTGATTTGTTTACATAAGTTCAAAGTGTTGGCGTAGCACAGTTGGTAGTGTCAACGTTTGCCAATGGGGTCGTCTGGAGTTCGATTCTAGGTTCCGGTGCAGGGTAAATAATTTGGTGATGATTTGTAACTAATTTCGATTAATTTGATTCACAGCAAAATAAACTCAATAAATTCCTTCATAAAAAAGCGTAAACAGTATTTAACTCGGCTTCAAGAGAAAGCTGTGTAGTGATTATTGGATAACCGGGAAAAAGGTTGAATAAGCGCCTTTCAAGTTCACACACAACTTAACAGCAGGATAACAGCTGTATAGAAGCGTTAATGGATATGCAATAAGAGCTTCTCCCGACCGTTCCAACAGCCATAAGTAGCTGACTAAGTTCGCCAGATTTGCTTGTATAGAGGTTGAGACTCAAGTGCTCAACCGTTGAGTAAAGGTTTCCTTATATCGTATAACGTTTGAATACAGCTTGAGACTGTATAAATGAAATGAAACGCTTTATTACATTGTGAAAATTGTTAGTTGGGAATGCCCAGATAATATTTTGCATTAAGAAGTGCTGTTTAAATTAGTTGTAGCTTTAGGTAGCAGAAACACATCCTTCAGCAAAAATCAAATAGATTCGCACGGCAAGAGATCACACAACGATATTTATATCGATTCCATAGACATTCATCTCGATTTTTAAATCAACGATATTCTTTTAATTGTTGACACTAGTTCCCATACAAGTTGACAGCTAGTTCCCATACAAAGTTCCACCGAGGACGCACTTATTTAAAATAGTTCCAGTGCATCAAAATTTATGAAATTGTGCATTTCGGATCCATTTTAATGCAGATTACGAATATGTATTTACCTCAATACCCCTAACAGCACAATTCTTTACAATTGTTGACTAGGAGTTGTAATTGCGTGCTTTTGTAAGAGTAGTTCATTTTATAGTATCTAGATGGAAAAGGCACCGCCGGTGGTGCTCAATGCATGGATTAAAAGCATATATCGATAGAATAAGCCCCACTCGTATGTCATGTGACATCAACAATTTAATTCTCATCACTTCGAAAAACCACACCGCTTTAAATGGATGTCAGCTTTCGACTTCACCACCGTTTAAAACGAGAATGTCAATTTACCAAATGCTCGAATTACTTTTGTCTATTTTGAAATTAAATTGAATCTTCCAACAACTCTAATGGCGGTGAATAATCCTAGTTGCACGGATTAAATTTTCATGAGCCATCCTCTATAACCTTTACATTATCCCGAGTGCAAAATTTAGCAACGTTAAGCCACAACAATAACGTTATTACCACCCATTCAAAAGCGCACCACCGGCATCGTCGTCATCGTCTATTTTAATCACATTTCATTCCGTCCTTGTGAATGACGGAGGGTGTGGGTGTGTGTGTGACAGAGAGAGAGTGTATGAAAATGCATCGCGGATCTTCAATGCTGGAACTGCGCCGAGCCCCGAGATCCCTTTCCATCAAGCCGATCAGCTCAAACCCTGCTCCAGTTCCAGAGGCACTGCAAATGGCTTGTGAAAATTTAATGGTGCAATCAAAGTTGGTTTATACATAATTCAGCTCTATCCACCGCGTGCCGTTCGGGAGGACGGAATCCTTCATCACCAGATGGCACAGCAGCGCGAACGTTTTAGCTTAATGGCGACGAATCAAGCGAGCTGCACACCCATAGAGGCTTTTATGCACACATGCATACCTACCTGCAGCGTCGTGTCTAGTTTTGAAGTAGAATTACACTTCGTTATATGGATCCGTCGTGAGGTTAGCTTCAATAAATCTTTTTGGTTGGCCTTTAGTACGATATGCTGTGAGAGACGAATGCAAACATGGATTTATGATGATATCTAGAGTGCTTTCTATGAAATGTTCTCAGCATAGGAGTTGGAGTTTAATTGCAAATGTGGCATTGAACTTTGCTGTGGAAAGAATCCTGATGCAGACAGGTGGCTGGTGGATACATTCAGAATAACTAGCACTGTTCAAGTTCCCCAGAGGTTTAGCGACTGATTTGTCAGGACAAGGGGTGGAAATGGTCGACGTTTTTTTACTACACTCGCTTCGTTGTCGTTCGCGACAGTCTGTTTGTATTCGTACTCTCATGCTCTACCATCGTCTCTCTTACACAACACAAACGGTAGAACAACATTCGAGCAAAAAAAAAAATGTCGAATAACTATCATATTACATGTGTGATTTCGTTTAAATTCCTTAATTTGGAGTAAATTAAACCATTTTCGATCAGAAATTTTACCACTAGGACATCGTTGCTTGCTATTTTCAGAATTCACACAAGCACAACATCAGCAGCTAAATACATACATACATACATACACTCGCGACGGTCTTGGGCGACAGTGTCGTATGACAGAGTCTGTCATATGACATTTTAGTTTGGTACTGTAATTTGATAGCTTGTTTTGCAAATGTCGGAAGCAAAGGCAGTCGATTATCATAGAAAGTGTGTTGACTACGGTGACCGCTTACAAGACTGGTCAGGACTCTAAACAAAATCTATCTCTTCAAGCTTTCCCTTCAAGCTTCTCGTTCTTTAAAAATTGGTTTTGATTGATTTTGCTGTAATGTTGCATGCTATAATAAAAATTATTATCTATTCAATGTACCCTACTTAGAAAGTATAATCATAAGAATTATTTGAGATACTGTGATTCAAATTTGAGATTTAAGACTTTGAGTTTTAAAAATGTACACTTTGAACTTTGGAAAACAGCGACGCCGGTGATGCAGTGGTAAGCGTGATTGCCCCTCACCTCAGCAGGCCTGGAATATAAAGCCGATGGTCCGCGGTCCATGAGTTGATGGGTCGATAAGTAGGGTCCAGGTGTGGAAGCTGCCTCTCTAACGTCGGTAGACTTCAAAACCTTATATTATTATTAGATGTTTCCTTCTTTTATACATGATCAGTTCTTTCGAAAAATTTTCCCTACATAGCTACCTTAGGTTGATCAATGTTGAGCTCGACATCGACACCGACTACAGCAGGAACTGACCCTATTTTCTCACACATTTTATATTGATTTACACCTCCGTATAGTACACAAAAACGCCATGCATGGTGTGGGATAAAACAATTCCCAATAAATACGTTATTTTTGACGTAAAACTACGTCTTTGTCAACCATACTGGAGTTCAAATCAAAAAATATGTATGGTGAAAAAATGTTTAGTTTGAACGCTTGTAACTTTGTCATTTATAGATCAAATTAAAATCCAAATACGTCAATCGATACGACATTTTCACAAGTCTGCTGAATTAAATGTTTTTCCAATTTTCCATAAAAAAAAATGAAAAATTTACAAATGATAATTTTATCACTGGTTTCATGAAATAAACGTTTTTCCCAAACCCAGTCGTCATAATCGAGCACCACTTGGTTGCACATTTTTCTACTTGAACCTGAAAAGATATAAAAGAGCACTGCTGTCGTTCCTCTGCCCATTACCGTTTCGGGCGGCGTGGCACTAGGTCCTGGAGCAAGCAGGAGCAAGTCAGTGGTTTGTGGTATTTACATCTATACGAATTTGCTAGCTCTAGTGTACTAGCACTGTGTAAAAAAGTAGCCAGCATAATGAAAGCAGGGCATCAGCGGATACACCAGCATGGCTAGAAGCGCTAGCAAATCCGCACAGATGTAAACACCCCTAGGGGCTGTTCATTAACTACGTCGACAGTTTGGACAGGTTCACCGCGGAAAATTTTTACACAAAACACCCTCCCTCCCTATAATGACAACCTGAGAAAAAAAAAGACATGACATTTCAGAAAAAAATCGCTCATGACTACATTACCCAAGTAACATTGCAAGGTTTTAAAGCGTTGTACAAGTCCAATTCATGGTCTACAGAACCCTCATAAAACCAAAATTGTTACTTGGGTAGGATGATATTCTGTTTGTGATTTAACAACAACTAACTGTTAAACATATCTGGTACCTCTCTATATGCAATTAGATTAGCATCCGAACTCTATCCTTTTTGCATATTCTGCACAAAAGATACTTTCTGCCCCGCCCCATTCATATAAAAACGCCAGGAAATCCTGTCAGGGGCGGAGCTTAGAAAGTATTTGTTGTGCAGAATATGTAAATAAGGATGGACTTCGGATGTTAATCTAATTGCATGTATAGAAGTACTGTAAAACATATAGTCAGTAGTTTGTAGTGAAAGATCGCCAGGCAGACGGTTTTCCGTAATGACCCTAGACCGCTGCAGAGAGAGTTCGGTGTTATCAAGCCAACAAGAAAGCAGTCAGAGGTAATACGTCACCATCTACTGGTTAGGACGCTGGGGAAGGTGACGGCAACTCGGAAATCGGAGGTAGGAAATTCAAATTAATTTGTAATATCCTTTCGAGTTATGAATTTTGGTTGGACCTATCCAAAAATGAATCATGTTGGACCTATTTTTACCGGCGCTAATTTCGTCCAAGAAAGTCTTAGAAACTACTTAGAAAAGCTTATGTATGTATGTATGTAAAGTAACCACCGTCCCTTCAAAGATCTTGTCTTGTATGCAGCTCCACTTAATAGCAAGATCAATTTGAGCTACCGATCTGAATTCACAATATCGCTGTATGAAGGGCCGAAAACGGAGGTGCGGACCCGTAAGCAGAGACACTTACGCGAAATCCACGGGAATTTAAGAATCTCCTTCCAACGATACGATCCAACAAATCGAATAACGCAATTCGCAATACTTATTAAGCTTCCTACAGGATGGTTTGTAAAGAAGGACACGTCAATCTCACTGAAACTTAGAAACTTCTTCTAAAAGTTCATGGCTATAAAAAAAATGTTTTAATGATTAACATAATTTTAGTTTTATTATGTTTTCAAAAACAGCTCACTATTACTAATTTTCTCATCAACATGGCTCACTTTAGAACGTCCACAAGAGGAATGTTTACTTACATCTTCAAAGTTTTTGTGCAGTTTATATATAACGGTTGAGCAACTTGTTGTCTGAGAAATATATGAGCTTTTCTCATGGAAACTCGACAACTTCACGAATTAGTTACATGGGTCTCCCCCAGGGCTCATGTTTAAGCCCTCTTTTTTATATTTTTTATGTAAAAGACATTGATGGTTGTCTTGGTGAAAATTGCTCGCTAAGGCAGCTTGCAGATGACGGCGTTGTGTCCGTTATAGGACCAAGTGCACCGGACCTGCAAGGACCATTGCAAGATACCTTAGACAATTTGTCTACTTGGGCTATGAAGCTGGGTATCGAATTCTCTCCGGAGAAAACTGAGTTGGTTGTTTTTTCTAGGAAGCATCATCCTGCACAGTTACTGCTTCAACTAAAGGATAGAACAATCACTCAAAGTATATCTTTCAAGTATTTAGGTGTCTGGTTCGATGCCAAATGCACATGGGGAAAACATATTGCGTATCTGAAACAAAAATGCCAGCAAAGAATTAATTTTCTTCGTACAATTACTGGAACTTGGTGGGGAGCACACCCGGAAGATCTGATCAGGTTGTATCGAACAACCATCTTGTCGGTCCTAGAGTACGGTAGCTTCTGCTTTCAATCCGCGGCAAAAACACACATCCTGAAGCTACAACGGGTTCAATACCGTTGCCTCCGAATCGCGCTTGGCTGTATGCACTCGACGCATACGATGAGCCTCGAAGTACTCGCGGGTGTTCTCCCACTGACAGATCGTTTCGCGGAACTGTCCTTCCGGTTTCTTATCCGTTGTGAGGTAATGAACCCATTGATAATAGAAAACTTTGAGAAGCTGCTCGACCGAAATCCTCAAACAAGATTCATGAGTTTGTACTATGAGTACATGACGCTGGAGGTTGGCCCTTCTTCATTAATCTCCAATCGTGATTGCTTTCAAGCCTTCTATAGTTCCTCTGTAAATTTTGATCTGACCATGAAGCAAGAAATCCATGGAATACCAGATCACCATCGGTCGATGGTTGTTCCCTCATTTTTTGCAATCAAGTACCACCATGTAAGTAACGATAAAAGATTTTTCACAGATGGGTCAACCATAAATGCTTCCACTGGATTTGGTGTATTTAATCAATTTCATAGCGCCTCTTTTAAACTGCAGAAACCATGCTCAGTATACGTTGCGGAACTCGCAGCTATATTTTACGCAGTAGAGCGAATTGTCTCACTACCTTCTGACCATTATTTCATTTTTACGGATAGTCTTAGCTCATTGGAGGCTATTCGTTCAATGAGGCCGATGAAGCACTCCTCGTATTTCCTGCCTGAAATACGATCTAAACTGAGTGCTTTATCTAACTGCTCCTATACTATCACCTTAGCTTGGGTCCCATCTCATTGCTCAATTCCGGGTAATGAAAAAGCGGACTCGTTGGCTAAGGTGGGCGCTATGGAAGGCGATATTTTTGAGCGACAAATCGCTTTCAACGAATTTTTCTCCATTGCTCGTCAGCAAGTCCTCATCAGTTGGCAACACAAATGGAATGATGGTGAATTGGGAAGATGGTTACATTCTATTCTCCCACAGGTGTCGAACAAACCATGGTTCAAAGGGTTGGACATGAGCCGCGACTTTATACGCGTTATATCAAGGCTTATGTCCAATCACTGCTCGTTAGACTCGCACTTCTATCGAATTGGGCTCTCAGGCAGCAATTTATGTGCGTGTGGCAGTGGCTATCACGATATCGAGCATGTTGTTTGGTCGTGTACTTTACACCGTGTTGCCAGATCTGAGTTATCCACATCCCTCAGGGCCCGAGGAAAACAACCCGCGATACCCGTTAGAGATGTCTTGGCGAGCCGAGACCTTGACTATTTGAATTTAATTTATGTGTTTTTAAAACGGATAGATTTGAGGATTTAGAAGTTAGTGTCATCTTGTGTTCTCCCAAGTTGTTAGCTACCCATCGGTGTACCCCCATGTTTGTCTTTTTCATCAGAGTGTCGCCTAGTTCGAGATCAAGAGCACATTGCTCTCCAAACCTTGTGTTCACAATCCCTACCCTGCCATCCATTTGTTACAATTTGTTACCCCTAACCTCGAGATAGCCGCGAGTAATCGGCCCCCGCTTTACTAACGTTAGTTTTAAGTAATTTTGTAATCTAATCAATGAATATTGGCTCCGCAAAGCTATAGCAATTGAGCCTGAAAAAATAAACGCATTATAAAAATAAAAAAAAAAACATATATATATATATATATATATATATATATATATATATATATATATATATATATATATATAACGGTTTGTTTAGGACCCCACATTTGGATTTTAATAATTTATGACTTTCCAAGAAAAATACATGAATCAACATTGAACCATAACCGAAACAATGAAATACTTAAAAAATTTAAGATAAAGTATAATAATCAAAAATGCATGACATATGTACATTAATTTTGCGTAGTTCTACGCCATACTGCGGTCGTGGCTAGGACACAACCCTTTATATTTTTTACAGTAGCTTCATCATTAGTTTTAAATTAGGTCTCTGAAGCAGAGAAGAGAGTGAAGGTTGCATTTTATGGTAACGCAACAGGTAGTTGTTTTCCCTATCAGAAGACAGTACTTTCAATATTGAACAAAATGTTGGTTCATATGTCAGCGAAATAGGGGAGGAAATGGTATAACGAACATACGGGGCTTAAGCACATTTTTGTTCTCCAATTTGGAGGACAACCCTGACATAAAATTATCATGCATCATCATTATGAACTTTACAGCGTGTTCGTAGAATGATACAAAATAGGATACTGTGACTTTTCTCAAATTAAGAGTTTGGTTTCCAATAAGTAGGAGCTTGGTACAACATCAATTGAAAATAAGTGGTAATCAGTTATTGAATTTCAAAATCAGAGCAAGAGCTCGTATACAGGTTCTTCACTGTTCAATGTTTTGATAGAAAGCATCATAGTTAAGGTACATTTCAACTTGCCCCGGTTTAGGGTAATGGATTTTGGTTGGACCTATTCATGTCAGTTTTACACTGCGTCTAAATGTATGCCAAGTAAGTAAAGCTATCAACTTGTACACCAGAGTAATAGGGTTAATTATTAAATAGATATGAATACAAAATTTGTTTTTCCCATAGTAATTTCCATATAAACTACAAATGGTTTGTGCCCAGTCAGTTTCTTACCAAATCAGTTCAAACCTTGGGAGGCTAATCTAGATCGCTTTGGAACCGCTTGAGCACTGTCGAGCGAAAATGTCAAATTTTGCATCAGTCTAGTAAACATATTGCCTGCTGCCAAAAGCAATGAAAGAGCTGACAAAAGCATTCAGTCACTCACGAACAGGCGACTCCCGCCGCTGAAAATGTACACTCAGTCATTCAAAAGAAGGATTGGGTACCATCATGGAATAATAAACGTGTTTACTGAGTGCTCTGTCAGTGACTCGTTTACTTTTCAATCATTCAGACTCTCGCGAGGCAGTGAAGAATGAGGCGGATGGCTGTTCATATTCATATGAAAATGACCCATTGAAGCTGAATATTTTGCGCACTGAGTATAACATATGGTCATGAAAAATGTGTGTTTGATGAAAAACTAACTTTCTAGTAGAGCTATATTCTCTATGATGCACGGTCAGGGCTGAAAAGCACCTCAGAATGTTAGCAAAGCAACTTTGTGCATGCATCTCACAGCACTCAATAAAGAGTGGGTGGTTCTCCCTTTTACTTCGCACACTCTTTTCCAACTAATCCGTGAAAACGCCATCCACACAATGAGCGGTACACTCCGTGCGGCGCAGGGAGCGAATATAATTCAACAAGCGCTAATGTCTTCTTTGAATTCTTCGCAGACTTTGCTTACCACGACTGCATGCATAGGAGATGAAGAAGGGCATAACAAAAAGAATGTTGTCTTTTTACTGTGTTTCCCATTTGCAACCCTACACTGAGTGGCGCTCTTTGCGTCGTAGTCGTGGGAGCGATGGCTACACATTGAGCTTTCGTTATTTCTGAGTGTGTGTCTGTCTTCTCTTCTCCGCTGCTTTACACTTGCGCAGAGTGAAAAACAAGCCAACTTTGTGCCTGCTTGATTCTCACTTTGTATATTTCAGAAAATCAGTACATTGCGCGCATTGAGTGATCAGATGACAGCCCTGTGCACGGTATATGCATTAAGGTTAACATCCGACGATCCTCATTTTTTACATATTTTGTACAAAAATACTTTCTAATCCCCACTCCTGACAGGATTTCCCGCCGTGTTTTAAATGAATGGGCGGGGCAGCAAGTATTTTCTGTGCAAAATATGTAACAAAGGATGGACTTCGGATGTTAATCTAATTGCATATGGGTCATTCCAGCTCAAGTGGGTACATAATTTAAAAAAGTTATGGTCGATGTCACCGATTTAAGCCAAACATGGCCAAAATACATATGGACACAGGGGTCGTCCATTAATTATGTCACACATTTAGGGGGGGATGGGGGTGGGTTGAAAACTGTGACGAGCCATACAAAAAAAAATAAGGTCCATACAAAAAATGTGACAAAGGGGGGAGGGGGGGGTTGAAAATGGACCAAAAACAATTGCCTGGCGTGGGTTCTGTAATGCGGTATTTCACCCAAAATGCTGTCACTTACCAAGTGAACTGTTGGATGAAGTTGACCGGAATAGGCAATTATTCTGGATGTGTAAATCTTGTGCAAGCATAATGTCAGACATTCGGCATAGTAGGAATATAAAGGCTGCATATGATTCTGGTCTGGAGAAACAGTTGAGTACTCATACGGAGTTGCTGGGGAAATTAAAACAAGAGATTCTGGAGAACTTGAAAATTGAAATTCGGTCCAATTTCACGAAGTTGACCAATACTGCTTCCATCACTCCAGTTTCCTCCAAACGGTCTGGTTTTATGTCAAGAACCATAGGAAGCCGGTGGTTTCCAAGAAAGGACAATAATGTACCAAACCTAATGTGTGCTACTGGTGAATCTATATCTCAAACCCTAGGCCAATTCACTGTGCCTGCCCCGGTGGAAAGTTTTGGATTATTCTCGTGATGTTACTCCAGAGCAAATTGGTGAGCTGGCCAAAAATCGTTTGTCAACCGACGATGTTGAAGTCATCCGACTGGTTTCAAAGAACAAAGACGTCAGCACCATGTCTTTCATTTCTTTCAAAGTCGGTGTCTCAGCAGATTTGACGTCGAAAGCACTTTCGTCCTCTACATGGCCCAAAGGAATGCTATTCCGTAAATTCGTGGACAACCGCAGAGTCGAAAAATTTTGGAAGCCTCAAGGATTGTTACAAATAAACATACCGCAAACAACACCAAAGTCCGCCAATTCCAGTCATCAATCATCTATGACGGAGTGATATTGCCGGGTCAGGAACTAGAACCTCAACACCGCATTTTTATCAACCGATTACTTGGACGCTCACTTGCCACTAGCATTTTGGAAGCCCCTTATCCCCTTATCACAGTCGAGCCTCTCCCGCCATCGACCTGCAGTCGTCCCGGTCCTGTGTTTGAGTCCGGAAGCGGGGTCTTCCAAAATCCAACCGCAGGCAAGTATGATCGCTTTCTGAATAATTCCGTCCCTGAAACGATTATCACTTCTAGTCGAACTTCAACAATGACTCCTTCGTGATTGACCCATGTTGGACACCGGGACGCACGCCTGCCATATGTGTTATGGAAGCCCCTAATTCATCCATCACAGTCGAGTTATTTCTGCCAGCGACCTCCAGCCGACCCTGTCCTGTGTTTGGATTTGATGAAGGGGTCTTCCAAAACCCTATCTCAGGCAAGTACGACATTATTTCGAACAACCCACTTCCTGAAATGTATTATGCCTACAGCCGATCATTTCCGATAAAAGCACAACCTGCTTTATTCAACTCGACACTCGGACGCACACTTGCAACTTGCCTTGAGCCGCACACTTGCAACTAGCCCTGATCCTATCATCGCAGTCGAGCCAATGCTGCCAGCGTTCAACAGTCGTCCCAGCCCTGCGTTTGAGTTAGGAAAGGGGGTCTTCCAAACTCCAACTGTTGGCAAGTATAATCAGCTAGCAACAACTGCAACTGCTCTGTCTGAAAAATTCTTGGTTTCCAGAGTGCCATTGTCTGCTCCTCGACAATTGTGGTCTGAAGATAACATTAACAGTATACCAGCCCCACCATACCAGAAGCCGAGACGCTCCACAGAAAATTCACCGGAAGAAGCATCCAGATCCTCTGATCTAGTCCTGCTGAAGATTGACGACTTACACCATTATGATGAATCAACTTCTGTTTGTTTACTGGGACGCACTGCCGTTGGCATCATGGAAGCCCCCGAACCCCCCGCCACAGTCGAGCCATTCCCGCCAGCGACCTGCAGCCGTCCCGGCCCTGTGTGCGGGCCTGGTGAAGGGGTCTTCCAACCACTCGTTTACGGCAAGTATGAACTCGTCCATGTGAATTCAACTGTTGATCCGCCACTTGGTTTCAGTTCATCTTCGCTTATGGCCACCACTTCGAGCCTTTCTACGCCAGGTGATCTTTCGCTGCCTGATAGTTCACCGTTCTCTCGTTCGGATCCTGGACAAGTTACCATTGACACGGCTCGCACCGGTCGCTGATAAATGAGAGATTGTTTGCTTCCTGCAAGCATTACATAAGTACATGTCAACATGGTTTCTTTCCTGGCCGCTCCGTGGAAACTAATCTCGTCAGCTTTACGTCGTTCTGTATGGACAAGGTATGCAAGAAACTTCAAGTGGATGCCATCTACACTGATGTTAAAGCTGCGTTTGATAGAGTTGTGCACGACGTTCTGCTAGCAAAGCTTGAAAAAATTGGATCTTCTGTTTCCTTCTGCAGCTGGCTTAGATCGTACCTCATGCAACGTGAAGTTACTGTATGCATCGGAAACTACTCATCGTACTGTTTCTCGAACAGATCAGGAGTTCCACAGGGTAGCACTTTGGGACCACTGCTCTTCTCTTTATTTGTGAACGATGTAACGTTTATTCTACTACGTGGAGGTAAATTGTTTTTTGTCAATGACTTGAAGATTTATCTAGTCGTTCGAGGCTATGTCGACTGTTTAGAACTACAAAACCTTCTTGAAATCTTTAATGATTGGTGTGAACGTAATTTTATGGTCTTGTGCGTCTCAAAGTGATGCGTAATTAGTTTCCGTCGAACTAGGACTGCCGTTTTGTTTGATTATAACGTTGCTGGGACTGCAGTTCAACGTGTCGATCACGTTAAAGACCTCGGTGTCATGTTGGATGAAAAGCTCACATACACTCGCCACTTCTCAACCAAGATCAACAAAGGTAATCGTCAGCTTGGATTCATGTTCAAGATATCTAAGGAATTTCGTGATCCTCTGTGTTTTAAAGCCCTTTACTGTTCATTGGTACGCTCACTACTGGAATTCGCGTGTGTTGTCTGGAATCCCTACCAAGCAATATTGAGTGGACGATTCGAAACTGTTCAACGCAAATTCGTCAGAAGCTATTTGTGATCTTAGAACGTTAATTTGAAGGTTTTTTTAAATTTAGATTCTTATAAATGTACAAACATTTTGTTTTTGTTATAGTAACAACAGTAAACAGGCTGATTACCGGCAGGTATCCAAATTGTCAAGAAATGGCCTATTTTCACCATTGGCTCAAATGTTCACCACACTTCGGAAAACTCTTCTACTATATGTGTTTCCAAGGGTAAACTATTTGGACCAATAGTTTTTGAGATATGACCAGATGAGTGAGTGGTAATTTGGAGCTTTTTTGGTGCAAAATCAATACTATTTTATTTTTTATTTTTTCTTGAATTCCTTCACGCCGATGGCACAATAATATTTTTATGTTATTTTTCACATGTTTTGGGCATGATTCTCAAGAGATGAAATCATAACTACCTCATTTATTTACTTCTGTCCATAATTTAATTGTGGTCCTAAAAGTGAAAAATACGTTCCTATGGGATATAGCCAAAACGTGAAGTACGATGAAATCAGATAGATAAGCAAGTATATAGCATTTCAGTTGTGGATGAAAGCTGCTACTTGAATAATACCCTTACTCAGTGATGGAAAAGTTTGCGAAAAATCACTATGACTCACGAACTTTTCCCTTGGTGAAGAACTTTTCCAACACTGCCCTTACTTGAGTAATTAATTTCACTAGCAAGAATGCTTTCTTATTAAAGTGATAAAGCAAAATAAACGACTTATAATTATGTCTAAGTATTAGTATACATTTTTGGCATGCAAAAACAAAACAAGTAGTAAGTTGTGTTTGTGCTCAGAAGACAAAATTAGCCTGGGACATAAGAAGAGGTATGTTTTCAACGTTGGAAGCACTTCAAAAATTATTTCATCTGACTTGGCTGGTAGCAAACAGATATTTATGTAAAACTGAATCGCAAGTATGTTAAATAAGTACCATCCTCCGAATAGCGCGGTGGGTTGTACCATTTTCCCATCGCTATTTCTCGGTTGTCCTCTCTAACCAATCGAACAGATTAATTGTAGATGACTAATTTAGAGTACTATAGCACTAGTAAAGAAAATAGTTAGATTTTCCAAAAGAAGGAAATAACGGTGGGTGGATAAAGATTGCAGTAAAAACATTGTACATAAGGGTTTACAAACTGATTTTGAACTATAGGTTTGCTGACGACACATGACAGTTACGTTAACAATTAACTCATGCATTGATTTTGGCTTCGAAAGCTCTTAATTAATAACTGTGGAAGTGCATTTAGAACACTAAGTTGAGAGCTGTTGAGAGTACGCAATAAGCTAATATGCGATAATTTCAACATTTCTGCCCTTTTGTTTCGACCTTTGTCATAGATTCTCTCAATAATGTCTCCTAGGACCTCAATTTGCTTCATGTGAAAGTTTTCTAAAACATTTTTTTTAGAAAACTGTTTTACTTCCACACATTCGATTCAATTACCCAATCACCTTAATGGCATTCGGTTTAATGTCCCATCGCAATACCATACTTTTCATATTAAAGTTTCAATATTAACACTCCGAACACGATGCCTCCGGTAAAATGTGTAACGGCAAATTTGCAATGTTAGAAAAATCAAAGCTCCCCCCATTTATAGTCGAATTTTAACTATAATGATGCCATTTGAAACTAAAGACTTCAAATATGGCCTCCCTTAGCTCAGTCGGTAGAGACGCAGCTACAAAGCAAGACCATGCTGGAGGTGGCTGGGTTCAATTCCCAGTCCGGTCTAGGAATTTTTCGGGTTGGAAAATTTCTCGACTTCCCTGGGCATAGAAGTATGATTGGACTTGCCACACAATTATACCAATGCAAAAATGGTACAGGCATCGAAAGCTCTTAATTAATAACTGTGGAAGTGCGTCTAGAACACTAAGTTGAGAGCACGCAATAAGCTAATATGCGATATGCAATAAGCTTGAAATGCGAAGAAGAAGAAGAAGACTTCAAATATGTTTTCGGTATTAAAAGATTTGAAATCTATTGATAAATTGCTGCGCAATGCTTTTTCAAACATTGCCAATTCGCCGTTACACAGTGTTAAGGAAAGTGGCTATATCGATCGGCCTAAACCTTCAAAGGGTGTTACTTCCCTGAAGGCAAGGTTCATATCATTGCAACGAAGTACATGCATTTGATTTTCCAACCAATTTTTAACTGCCAACTGCACACTAGAGTGATGCAAAATTTGAAATTTTTGCTCCACAATACTTAAACGATTCCAAATCGGATCCTGACTAACCTCTCAAAATTTGAACCCATTTGGTGAGAAACTGAGATGGCACAAACCATTTCAAATTTGTATGGGAATTACTATGGTGAAACCAAGATTTTTGTTCATGTCTATCTAATAATTCACCATATCGGTTTGCTTCAAAAACTTTCAACTGTACTTGTAGGAAATTTTCTGAGTTGCAACTTTGCAGAAGACCACTTTTTGATTAAATGCAAGGATCGAAAGTTATCAATGGTTCAATGCGCTGATATCTTATGATCATGCTCAATCAACTGCTTAGCAGGCAACATTGGTGTTTCTGGGGCGTTGAATAGGACACAAAAATCATGGCTACTATGCCACACTGCAAAATACAGAGCAGCTGCTTGATCATGTCATAAGTTTACCAATCTCTTAATTAATTAATAACATTTTCCTGTCTCGTTTTACATAGAAACGATCTTGAGCAAACTTATAGCTGAGAAAATTTTCTATAAGAATGGCTATCGAACTGTCTCGCAGCTCAATATGGAAAAATACTAGAAGGCGAAGTCTGTTTCTAACCAAATGAGTTGTAACTTTGGGAGGCTAATCAAGATCCGATTTGAAACCATTTAAGCACTGTGGAGCGAAAAAGTCAAATTTTGCATCAGTCTACTGCACACTTAATCACATAAACGAAATTCAACAAGCTCGTTGACCTTTTCTATCAGCATATTTCCTTTCAAACGGATCCAAACGGGCAAGAAACCTTCATTAGCCAATGCTATTCTGCTAATTCCTCCTTGACCGAAAGTGGATCAGATTACACAAACCAGCCGGCCTCAAATCCTGCTTATGGTGAAACCAAAAGATGAAGCTTTTATCTCAGTCCCCATCTATGTGTGTGTGTGTGCGTCAAGCATCAAACAGTCCATAACCAAGCACCATTTCCCATGAACAAAGCCGTTCCTGCTCTCGGCCGATCTCGTCCGTGCCACCATCCTTCATCTAATCCGTCGACAGCATCGATTATACTTGCAAAGTGCTTTCTTGCTTTGAGTAGGTTGTTTTTACATGACCTGAATTGCCATAACGGTAAGCGCGGTGATGATACCATGGCTCTTAGATTGACTTATGAACGCGATATGATTGCATTAAGGATGGTTCCTGAGCAACACTCAACCACCCGGCCCACAGTGGGACGAATTCGAAAAAAGTGGGACGTGGGCCATTTGCGACCAAACTATTGAGTGTAACATTTTGATGTCTTCTAGAATGTTTCTTCAATTTTTAAATACTTTATTGCAGTGGCGATATTTTTTACAACTTACACTTACAACTTTGTAGAACATTGAAAAAATTGTAAAATTCAAACTAAAAAGTTATGGTAAAAAACCGTTTTTAATAAGGTTTGTACTCCATTTTCACCTTATAACTTCGTCTACTTGAGAGATAGAAAATTGAAGTCTTGGACAAAGTTTCTTAAAATGACTTCATCTACAATGTTTTCATAAATGTTCATCAATTTCAACAAGACACAAAAACGTTTTTTATCTTAGTGTATACCTCCCTTAATCAAAAATGTTTACTTCTCAATTAAAGTTGTCAAAAAATGAAGAAACATTCTAAAATAGCCATGTTCCACTATTTTTGATTTCGTCCCACTGTGCGGTTGGGCGACCCAAGCGAAGATAAATTGCAGCCCGCAAAATTGAAATCGCAAGACCAGAGAGACCACCACCGCAACGCTTCGAACTAGATGAAAAGGAAGAAACACTATTCCTGTGCCCAGAACACCCCACTTGAATATTTATGGACCATGCTGTATAAAGCTTTCATTTTCTCTGTAGCAAAAGAAGCAAGGCAGATATAAAAAAAAAACTAAAAGATCCTGCATATAGTCCCAGTTTCCGCCATAATCATCATCGCCGCCGTCGTCGTCGTCGTCGTCGTCACAGGCAAGTTGGACAGTGACCCGAGAAGTACATTAGTTCCCACGGTCCACTTAAGGCTTAATCTTAGAGCAATTCCAGGCCAAATAGCAAATTTTTTTTTTTTATGAGTTTTCTGGCAATCAAGGAAAAACAAAAAGGATTTTTTTTTTTAATTCAAGTTTTAGAAACTTCAGTTCACAACAAAGTTCAAGATGATGATCTAAGAATATGCTCAAGATCAAGGGACTAGAAATTTCTGAAAAATGTATCTTTGAGATATCATACTCTATACACTGGATGTTAATTCAGGGGGAGAGGTAGCTCATCGATTCTTCCGGTTCGCCTCCTAGCATCGTGCTATAAGGTACCAGGCGATAACCAGGGTAGTTGATCGATAGCTCGATGACGTCATTTCGTTGGCGTCTGCAATGGGAAATTCTCATAGCAGGCGTTGACGATGGGACGTTGTCGAGTTGTTGAATAGCAACTATCGTGGTAACTCACCGATTACCTGTCGATCTGCCAAATTTGGAAAGACGTCTGCATTGAATTGTCTCATATAATAATATTCCGCCCACTATATCACAAGAAATTGCGAGTAGCTGAGTGGAATGGAGATAAGTTAAGCATTGGGTACAGGACCAAGTCTCCCCTGGGTGGTGCCAAAAGATGAGCGCAATAGAATCATCAAGTTGCCATAAGGCACGGAATGAGACTATTGCATGGCTGGGTAGTCAAAGTCTTCCATTCGTTAGTCATTTCAGGTGGATTAGAACAGGTTTAGGTGGGCGTTGGCCAGATTTGGATTTTTCAGATGTAATCCTGGATAGGACCCTGTCATTGAACGTCGCGTGAAAGTGGAACTTAATGAAGGCCTAAGTACTTTTTCATAGTTATTAGTTTTCGGATTTGAAAGATCGTCGGTTACAGTGGCCTGCTTACTGAGCAGAAAAACGCGGTCCCAGGTCCTTACATATCAAAGAGATTTATGGTAAAATCGCTTGTGTATCGTGTATTTTGCGAAACTCGTTGTTATCGTTGGTTCCGGGTTTGAGTCTAATCTCAGGCCCATCCACATTCAAGATTCGTCAATCGTTTTATTTGTTAATATGACTACATGGTAATAACAGCAACTCGGTGAACCCTGCTGCAAACCCAACCCTATTTAACAGCAACTCGGTGAACCCTGCTGCAAACCCAACCCTATTACCCAATATCCCAGTGATTCCTCGTGGAAGTGCAAAGGTGCTCTCGGCTTCCATCCAAGCGAGTGTCATGTCAACACAATCCTTCCCATTCCTTTCTTGACCTGTGTTCGGGCGCGGCCGGCGCTGGTATTGCCTAATTTAAGATCACCAGTTTTTACATATTGAGGATGATTGCTAGTCCCAAGCATCGTCTATTGGTTCTCTGTGTAATTACAGATGATCTGGCAGTAACAGAGTAGCAACCGTGGGCGGTCAATAAAGCTCAAGCTATACAGTGGATGTTAATTCATAAATAATATGAAAAGTTCTCAAGGCTCTAAAATCAGTGTCTGAATTTTTAAATTTAATTTTTATTAGTTTTTTTTTTAATTATGATTTATAATACGTCATATTGCCATTTAGTGCACGACGTGAGCAAATTTATTCATTATTAATCAATTAGTGCTTACTTTTTTAAGATAATTCGCAGACATTTGTGCCTCGTTGATTTATTTTTATTTGAGAATGATTTCACGAGGCCTGAAAAACTGTCTGTCTGTCTGTCTGTCTGTCTGTCTGTCTGTCTGTCTGTCTGTCTGTCTGTCTGTCTGTCTGTCTGTCTGTCTGTGTCTGTCTGTCTGTCTGTCTGTCTGTCTGTCTGTCTGTCTGTCTGTCTGTCTGTCTGTCTGTCTGTCTGTCTGTCTGTCTGTCTGTCTGTCTGTCTGTCTGTCTGTCTGTCTGTCTGTCTGTCTGTCTGTCTGTCTGTCTGTCTGTCTGTCTGTCTGTCTGTCTGTCTGTCTGTCTGTCTGTCTGTCTGTCTGTCTGTCTGTCTGTCTGTCTGTCTGTCTGTCTGTCTGCCTGTCTGTCTGTCTGTCTGTCTGTCTGTCTGTCTGTCTGTCTGTCTGTCTGTCTGTCTGTCTGTCTGTCTGTCTGTCTGTCTGTCTGTCTGTCTGTCTGTCTGTCTGTCTGTCTGTCTGTCTGTCTGTCTGTCTGTCTGTCTGTCTGTCTGTCTGTCTGTCTGTCTGTCTGTCTGTCTGTCTGTCTGTCTGTCTGTCTGTCTGTCTGTCTGTCTGTCTGTCTGTCTGTCTGTCTGTCTGTCTGTCTGTCTGTCTGTCTGTCTGTCTGTCTGTCTGTCTGTCTGTCTGTCTGTCTGTCTGTCTGTCTGTCTGTCTGTCTGTCTGTCTGTCTGTCTGTCTGTCTGTCTGTCTGTCTGTCTGTCTGTCTGTCTGTCTGTCTGTCTGTCTGTCTGTCTGTCTGTCTGTCTGTCTGTCTGTCTGTCTGTCTGTCTGTCTGTCTGTCTGTCTGTCTGTCTGTCTGTCTGTCTGTCTGTCTGTCTGTCTGTCTGTCTGTCTGTCTGTCTGTCTGTCTGTCTGTCTGTCTGTCTGTCTGTCTGTCTGTCTGTCTGTCTGTCTGTCTGTCTGTCTGTCTGTCTGTCTGTCTGTCTGTCTGTCTGTCTGTCTGTCTGTCTGTCTGTCTGTCTGTCTGTCTGTCTGTCTGTCTGTCTGTCTGTCTGTCTGTCTGTCTGTCTGTCTGTCTGTCTGTCTGTCTGTCTGTCTGTCTGTCTGTCTGTCTGTCTGTCTGTCTGTCTGTCTGTCTGTCTGTCTGTCTGTCTGTCTGTCTGTCTGTCTGTCTGTCTGTCTGTCTGTCTGTCTGTCTGTCTGTCTGTCTGTCTGTCTGTCTGTCTGTCTGTCTGTCTGTCTGTCTGTCTGTCTGTCTGTCTGTCTGTCTGTCTGTCTGTCTGTCTGTCTGTCTGTCTGTCTGTCTGTCTGTCTGTCTGTCTGTCTGTCTGTCTGTCTGTCTGTCTGTCTGTCTGTCTGTCTGTCTGTCTGTCTGTCTGTCTGTCTGTCTGTCTGTCTGTCTGTCTGTCTGTCTGTCTGTCTGTCTGTCTGTCTGTCTGTCTGTCTGTCTGTCTGTCTGTCTGTCTGTCTGTCTGTCTGTCTGTCTGTCTGTCTGTCTGTCTGTCTGTCTGTCTGTCTGTCTGTCTGTCTGTCTGTCTGTCTGTCTGTCTGTCTGTCTGTCTGTCTGTCTGTCTGTCTGTCTGTCTGTCTGTCTGTCTGTCTGTCTGTCTGTCTGTCTGTCTGTCTGTCTGTCTGTCTGTCTGTCTGTCTGTCTGTCTGTCTGTCTGTCTGTCTGTCTGTCTGTCTGTCTGTCTGTCTGTCTGTCTGTCTGTCTGTCTGTCTGTCTGTCTGTCTGTCTGTCTGTCTGTCTGTCTGTCTGTCTGTCTGTCTGTCTGTCTGTCTGTCTGTCTGTCTGTCTGTCTGTCTGTCTGTCTGTCTGTCTGTCTGTCTGTCTGTCTGTCTGTCTGTCTGTCTGTCTGTCTGTCTGTCTGTCTGTCTGTCTGTCTGTCTGTCTGTCTGTCTGTCTGTCTGTCTGTCTGTCTGTCTGTCTGTCTGTCTGTCTGTCTGTCTGTCTGTCTGTCTGTCTGTCTGTCTGTCTGTCTGTCTGTCTGTCTGTCTGTCTGTCTGTCTGTCTGTCTGTCTGTCTGTCTGTCTGTCTGTCTGTCTGTCTGTCTGTCTGTCTGTCTGTCTGTCTGTCTGTCTGTCTGTCCGTCTGTCTGTCTGTCTGTCTGTCTGTCTGTCTGTCTGTCTGTCTGACAAATGAAACAGGAATGTCTGAATAACTCGAGAACTAATCACGCAAATGGAACCAAATTTGGCATGTGGAGGTCATAGGGGGTAGCCCCTTAGATAAGAGGGGGGAGGGTACGTACAATATAGCATGCTTTATTTTTCATTAGCGCATAAACTCAAGCTTATATTGAATCCCGAGCAAGGCCGGGCACACTCAGCTAGTAACTAATAAATATACTTCGGCCTAACGTCCTTCAGCCTAACGTTCTTTGGCTTAATGACCCAACACCGAAGAAATAACAACGAAAAAAAGCTTGTATGACGTTGAATTTGTCTCCTCACTAGTGATAGAGAGTCACACGACGCACATTGGTGATTGGTCATTGTCATGAGTAATCACCAGGACTGGGAAGAGATGTCCATAGAATTTTGGAAAAAAAAAGTCCCAGTACGGCTGGGAGATGCCGAAATGTATTAACCCCAAATAAAGGGTGATACGGTCAAAATTTGGTCAAGGGAAAACGTGTGTAAATCGGTGAAATCGTTTATTTAAAAAATCAAATTAAATTTCTTTTTCAAGTTCAATTAGTATATAATTCAGGAAAAGTATTCAGTTAGGCTTCCGCTTTTCCAAATCCGCATTGCCGGGCCTTACGCTTGACCCCTGCCATCAGATTTTGTACAGCCACCTTGTCCACCTTCTTCGCCGCAGAAAACCAGTTTGCCTTGAACTGCTGCTCGCCCTTAGCAGTTTTTTTTGGTCTTCTTTAGGTTCCGCTTGACAATAGCCCAGTATTTCTCAATTGGGCGGAGCTCTGGCGTGTTGGGAGGGTTCTTGTCCTTGGGAACCACCTGCACGTTGTTGGCGGCGTACCACGGCCTTTTTACCGTAATGGCAAGATGCCAAATCCGGCCAAAACAGTACGGAACAACCGTGTTTCTTCAGGAAAGGCAGCAGACGTTTATTCAAACACTCTTTCACGTAAATTTCTTGGTTGACAGTCCCGGAAGCTATGAAAATGCTGATTTTCAAGCCACAGGTACAGATGGCTTGCCAAACCAGATATTTCTTTGCGAACTTTGACAGTTTCATGTGCTTGAAAACATCTGCTACCTTTCCCCTTCCTTTTGCCATATAAAACTCCTGTCCCGGAAGCTGCTTGTAGTCGGCTTTGTTGACGTAGGTTTCGTCGTCCATTACCACGCAGTCAAACTTCGTCAGCATCGTCGTGTACAGCCTCCGGGATCGCGCTTTGGCCGTCGTATTTTGTTTATCATCGCGATTTGGAGTCACTACCTTCTTGTAAGTCGATAGTCCGGCTCGTTTTTTGGCTCGATGCACGGTTGTAGACGATACATCCAGCTTATTTGCGGCATCTCGGAGAGAGAGGTTAGGGTTTCGCTTGAAACTACCGGCAACTCTCTTTGTCGTCTCAGCGGCTTCCGGTTTTCGATTTCCCCCCGATCCAGACTTCCTGGCTGTCGACAAACGTTCCCCAAACACTTTAATTACATTTGTAACGGTTGATTTGGCAACTTTTAGCGATTTTGCCAACTTTGCGTGCGAGTAGCTCGGATTTTCGCGATGCGCGAGCAAAATTTTGATACGCTGCTCTTCTTGCTTGGACGGCATTTTGACAACTGAAGAGTGAATTCCAAAATCAAAATAAGAGCAACATTCTACACACACACACCTTCAAAATGAGGGGTGTTCAGGTTTTTTAAATGCAAAATTGAAAGAAATACGTCAAGTTGATATTGACCAAATTTTGACCGTATCACCCTTTAATTCGTCAGATCTGGGCCGATCGACGATTGGAACGGATTAATACTGTCAGTTTGTTCCACGATTTGGACATCATCGGTCATCAACGATCCGGTCATTTTGCAGATGCATCGCTGTCAGCATCCTTCTATTGAACTTGTTCATCATAAGAGGCCCCGTTGCGATTGGTGACCTACCGATCGGTCAACTATAAGGCCTTGCTGAATTTCAGCAGAGTGAGTTTCGGTGCGCTCAGTGGTTTCCATTTGACCACTCTGAGCAATTTGCTGATTAGCAAGAGCCCGTGGGCTTGAAGGCCATTAGATTGTTGACCAAATTATGGACAAGCAGGCATTAGTACAAATTGTGCAAAACAGATTGTCGATGCGACAATGCGACTCATCCAGAGATTACGAGCTATCTTCTTGCATGGATGGCTCTGGATCCGCACTAGGACGCGTCGTTTACATGACCTTCGTTCATTTTTTTTTACCTCCATCGATCAGTTTACGACTTCGTTTCTGCATACCTACAAGGAATCAGTCATTAAAATTGACATCGAGTCAGAATCTTGTGGAACGGTCGTGTCTGCTTGAACACCGTATAGGTTTGATAGCTTCCAGTTTCTCTTTCGCCTTCTGCTAAGAAAATGAGAATTTAAACACAATCACAAATGTCATTTCAACTTTAGGGATGCCAAACTCATGGGATATTGACAATTTAATTGGCACACTTCGGCCTACTTCGGCACATTCGGCATACACTGGCATAGCGTTTGGTACAGCTAAATAATTTGGAACAGATGTAGATGTGCAGAGTTGACTACCCATTGCTGCAGACAGTAAACTTCTATATGGCCACGATCTCGAGATATATCTTATACAGAAAGTTTATGTGTGTACTAGTGCCGCGTAGTGATAGAGTTTGAAATAATATTATCATTTGGTCAACTGAACAACTTTGCTGAAAATAGTTAACCATATATATGGCCAGGATCTCGAAATACAGCTTATAAAGAAAATAGTTGCGCCACATAGTGAAAGAGTTTTGAACTAATATGGCCACCATCCGAAAGGACTTGGACACTTGAACAACTTTGCTGAAGTCAGCTACTTTCTTCATGGCGACGATCACGAGAAATTCTATATGTATATTATAACACCCGTCATAAGTAGTATGAAAGTGAAGCGCCTCTAACGGTGTAGTTCCCAATTAAATCTGAATCCAATGGCACAGGCTTGTTGGTCTAACCCATTACAGTAACTTTGTCCAGAACAGTAAAGCTTTATACATTGAAACAAATGAGATAATCCAACACAGCCCCCAAAGGGTGCCCCACTTCAAATTGCATCACGGTAAAAACGCTGTAGAAAATTACCTAGTTGACCGATCCTTTTCAAACTTTCAGATAATCAAATATAACCCATTAGTCAGCTTTTGGCATGTTTCTTTCATTCAACTTCAATACCATAACGGTACACTCGCACCTTACGCTTAACTCCACTCATTGGGCTCTGTACAACCCACTTATACTTCATGTCTTCCTCAGATTTGACCTCCTTGGGATGCTTTTGTAGTGCCTGCTTCATAATAGCCCAGTATTTTTCGATGGGACTTAGCGCCGGTACGTTGGGGAGGTTTATGTCCTTGGTACGAAAGTGACCCCGTTGGCTTCGTACCACTCCAGGACAACATTTCAATAGTGGCACGAAGCTAGATCCGGCCAGAAGATCGTAGGGCCCTCGTGTTGTTTCAACAGAGGAAGCAGACGCTTCTGACCTTGAGGTAGATCTCCCCGTTTACAGTCCCGGTAGTCACGAACGGCACACTCCGTTTGCCACATGAGCAGATCGCTTTCCAAATCATGTATTTCTTGGCGATCTTTGAAAGGTTCTGCTTCCTTACTTCCACCGGAACATCAAATTTGAGCTGAACGGTGAAGAAAAGTAGCCTCGGAAGCTGCCGAAGGTCCGCCTTAACGTAAGTCTCTTCATCCATGATGAAACAATGAGGCCTCGTCAGCATCTGGGTGTACAGTTTCTGGGCCCGTGACTTTCCCACCGTATTTTGCCGTTCGTCACGATTTGGAGCCTTCTGCACTTTGTACGTATGCAGTTCCTCCGGTTCTTGGCTCTCTGAACGATTCCGAGTTGTTTTCCGATGTCCCGATGAGAGAGTTGAGGATTTTCCAGGTGCTTGAAAACAATACACTCTAAAATACTTCTACACAATTTTTGAAGAGAAAATACCCAATGGGTAATTTTCTACAGCGTTTTTTTTTTCGTGATGCAATTTGATGTGGGACACCTTTTATTAGTGAAAATCTCATAAGCTGTGGGTATCCTTATTCGTGGTTAGTCCGTTAGTCGTGGAAAGTTCAGGAACTTCAAGCAATTTTGATAACTTTTTGGCCGTTCAATATATATTAATAAAATGCAGAAACTTTTTTAAGAACACAGTCCAGAAACTTCAAAGAGGTTGGGATTCCCAGAAATGCCAGAAAAGGGAAGTTTAATGCAATTTCTATAATTTTTGGCAAAATTAGACAAACTGCTCCATTAACATCAGAAAAACTTCTAGAAGTTTTGAGAATTTCATGGAATTTCTAAAAAACTAAAAGAAGTTCCGAAGACTAGAGAGTGGATCG
This sequence comes from Ochlerotatus camptorhynchus, assembly GCF_037179485.1. NCBI lineage: Eukaryota > Metazoa > Arthropoda > Insecta > Diptera > Culicidae > Ochlerotatus > Ochlerotatus camptorhynchus. The sequence goes on from NW_027040640.1 coordinate 590,541, forward strand.
GAACACTTCAAGAACGTTTAGAACTACGGGGAAGATTTATGTTCATTCAGATTAGTTCCGATCACCACCCCCCCCCCCCCTTCCCTCTAAGGAATTGACTGGATTACATCGAAACCGACCGCTAATAACGTCTGCATTAAAAAAAAATAGACTGAGACCTTGGCTATAGAAAAAAAAACGATGTTGGGATATTCTTCAGCTCCTTCTTCGCTTTTTCTATCAGTTGCTTCTCGGATTTGGTCACAAAATTGTTGGAATAGATCCTGCGTTTGAGGTTGGCCCAGAAATTCTTGATTGAGATTGGGAACGTTCGGAAAGTTTGCGTTCGGGCGGTCCACCTCTTCCAACGACCTTTGGCCAGGTCCGGCCAAACCACCACATCCTCTCCCACATGGTGCATCCGGATAAAGGTGGGCACTACCAGCAGTTATTTGGTACTGTAAATCTCTCCATTCACAGCAAGTCCCGAGGAAAAGAACAGTGGCTTCGACATCCCTTTCTCTCTAATAGTCAGCCACCGAAGAATAGAGATGGGCGATCCGCTCCCGAGCTGTTCCGTAGACCCGATTCTTTAAAGTGAGCTGATGACCCGTGGTTAACTTTTTGGGAACCGCAGCTCATCAGCTCACTGATATCACAAGCCTAAACCATTCAATTTATCACTCATAGCGGAACTTTTCAAAAAAGGACACATTACTCCATTTACGCATTGAACAGTAAACCAAGACGAGAGAGAACGAGAGAAATGTGCTACACGATCTTAATTTTCTACTTATTTATGTACTCGGCTCTTATTGCTGATGTTATTCCTCCAGCATATGTGCTCTCACCTCTCCTCCCATCATTCTCTGGGGGAGCGGAAGATCCCCACAAAAGCAAATAACCGAAAAGCGAAATGCAGCTCTCCAGCTTATCAGCTCAGCTCCGAATCTGAGTCATCGACTCAAATGATTCACTGAGAGCTGTTTAGGATGACAACTACTCTCGGACCCGTCTAGCTCTCGGATCCGTCGAGCTCTTCGGATATTTTTTTCTCTCTCTCTCTCGATTCTTCACGATTCAGCTCCGGATCCGGATCTGAGCTGATGATCTGGAGCTGATGCCGAGAATAGTGAGAGAAATTCTGCTGGAGAATTAACATCAGAAATAAAATTTGAATGTAGATTGGATTGTGTGCCACGATGTCAATCAAATCATCGCGTGTGACATAGTCGTTGTCGTCTCTCTCACTCTCTCGTAGTCGTTGCCGTCCAGGGTCAGATATGTTTCATCATTCATCACCACAACCACATCGCGCCTCGCCGGGAAAATTTTCTTGACCATTATCTTCAGCCGCTGCATCTGGGTGGTGGCCTACTGCTCCGAGACGGTCCATGGACTGGAGGTACTTTTTGACGATTTGTCCGGTTGCACTGACCTCTCGACCCAAGGCACGGAAGGATGTTGCCACATTTTGCTTGGTATTACGCTTCAGCTTCTGCTGGACCACTCAGGAACGTCGGATGGCCAGACACATCTAAATCTCAATCTGGTCGGAAAATCTAACGTTAACCCATCTACGAAAAATCTTGTTTCAACTCTTGCATCTAAATCCATCACTATTTGCAGGAAATCTTCAAAATCTTCATCAATCTTCTTTCTATCTACTAAGTGTGCGCGCATCTCATAACAGCAAAGCAAAAATATTCCTGCATCTTAGATAGAGTCGCCCCCTTGCTCTCGATGCTCTTTCCTTCGTCCAGCAAATCGATGCTCTTGCCGGATCTGCTGTATCCCATCGACTTCTCCTTCTTTCCTTTATTTAACGACTGTCTCTGTTTGGCAATCTAGTGCCAATCACCGACAGACATCGATTGCCATCCATTGACGGCAATCGAATGAGCAGGAAGGCAGATTCCTCACCTGCGTAGGATATCGTACCCATTCAACTCACATGGGCCGGAACCAACTGCTTTACTTCCTTTCCGAAGGAAGACGAGACCAGAGATTTTTATGCCTCAGAAAAATCCCACCGACCTCGGCTGGGATTGAACCCAGACCCATCGGGGTGTTAGAAAGCAGTCACGTTTACCACTACACCACCGGAATTCATTTTGTTTAGTGATCATGAATTTCAAGATTCATGACATAGAGCTTGGGATTAAACCCATGATTTTCTGTTCAGTAAGCAAAAACGATCCCTCCAGGGTCATCGAGCATCTCAGTACCATAACGCTTCGCGACAATACAGGACTACGTTTTCGCTTGATATGCAAATAGTTTTCGAGATTAATGTTCAATATCAAATATACAAATGATGGTGGTGATTTATTGTGATGTGGATGAGCTTGGGGTTAAATCCATGATTTTCTGCTCAGTAAGCAAAATCGATCCCTCCAGGGTCATCGAGTGTCTCATAATCCACAGCGCTTCGCGTCAAAGTACGAATACATTGATGAACTATCTATTATTGAATAACTATTATTTAGAATAATTACATGAAAAAAAATATAAACTACAAACAAGACGTGACTACTAAAATTTCAAAAAAAAATTCTCACAAATATATTTCACGCAACCAGGAATCTCAAAACCATTAGACGCTATAATGATATTCTGCACATGTTAGACACAAGAAGAGGCCAAAAAGCAAGCGTCCGACACACAAAACCCGCCAAATCCACTTGCAGTCACAATCAACGATTCTACGAATCGCGAGCGCTCACGAATCATAAAACCACCGACTGCGACACTCTGTAAGCAAAATTGACGGGCTCCATACGTCAAACACCCGCCCTCCAATCTCCTCCCGCATCCAACAACACAAATCTCCGTTACAACACCTAACGAATTCAATACTCCGAAAATCACTCATCTATAGCAAGTGAGTGGAAGCAAGCCTGCATGCAACCATTCTTCATGATACACTTTTTCTGCCTATCTTTCTATTAGGCCTGTGGACATGCGTTAGTTTCGAAATTTCTAACCAAACTGGGAAAATTTTCAGATCACAAAAAAAAACTTGAAAAAAAAACTTTCAAATGTAATTACAAGTAAAACAATTATTGATTATTTTGCGCAAAATGAGCAAGTAATATTAAATCTATTGTATTGTATGCTAATGCTAATTGACTGTTACAAAAATAAAATGCTTAAATAAAATAAAATATTAATAAAATTATATGCAAAATTTACTAGAAAATCATTACTTTATTGGTGAGAAATTTCTAATAAGCCCTCCCAGTTCCTCTGTATACAGAACAAATCTTATACTATAATCAGAATTGCTCAGTCTGCATGAAGCAGCCGATTTCATCAAGGAAGTTCTATTAACAACCAAGAATTAATCGTTTTAGGCATACTGAAGCATTAAGAAGGTGATATGTGTCACTATAGGAAATCATCATCGTTGCAAATATGAAGAAATTAAACATAACCCTTTGCTTCAGTACCGTCAACCTCCATGTCCATGGGGAGGGCTAAATTACGAAAACGGGGTATAACGCACATTAAATAAACTAAAAGAGCAGGCGACAGAGTGTCGCTGAAAGGAAATGAAAGCCGAATTGAGGCTTCGATTCAACTCGAAAATCGACGTTACTTCCATGAAAAGGAAGAGAGCAAAGCAAGACGAGAAAGTCCACAGCTAGGCTTTCGTTCTTAGCGTGCTTTGTTTTCGTTTTCGTATGTCAATACTTTTACTTGTTTTCGTACAAGGGGCAAACAAAGCACTTGATTGCTACTTTAGGATGATGTTTAACATCGTTTGAACAAAATTGAGCGCTCAAGGACTTTATTTGACCCGCTGGCGATAATAGGTAAAAGTATTGTCAGTGCCGTGATTTTCTCTATGTGAAATAAAAATAATTAATACTCAACATTTTAGAACTTCAAATGGTGCAATTACCCACCATGGGTGTCAGAAAATGGGAACCTTAGATTTTGTTTAATATGTGGTTAAAATAGTTCTTCGACTAAAATTAACTACTCCTGTAAAACCACGTGCTTATCATTAATATGAGAGGTTAAATTAGCAGATTCCTCAAAGACATTTTGCAGTATTTTATCGCCCTGATCATAACGTATTAAAAGACCGAAAATCAAGATACTGTCCTATCCTATCTAAACAAATTCTAAGCTGAGTTTGAGGTTAACGAGGGTCTTCCGTCGCAGATAAACTGCCTAGTTATGAAAGAATGCTGGATAAATGTGCCAACATTCTTCACAACAATTGTTCAGAGATTTCGCAATAACAGATAATGGCATCCCATACATTCTGCCAAATTGGCAACTCCATCTCATATCTCATCATTATCACCTTACTAACAAATGGTAAACCAACCACTCTTCTTCTTGTTGAACTTAACCGGGGAGAAAGTCCACACCAAATTCACCCAAAAAAGTGAATAAGGGCTTCGAAACATTATGTTAGCCCTCAATAAGCCTTATATAGTAAAAAGGCAAAATAACGGGGTTGTTGATACACCACTACTAGCACAAAAAATTTTATAAGCACAAAAAACTTTTCCAATCGCCAGTCAATTCGACGTGGACTTTTCCCGAAGAAAAGCACTCTCGGTAGATTTTCCCACCCAGAAGGGATAAGAAGAAGCCCCTTCACTTCCGGATCACCGTTCATCTTTCACCTCTCCTCCCACATTCATTCATCATACGCCGACAAACATGGGCAAACATTTGCTGCCCCAAACGTTCCATCGCTCGCTATGAATGAATTATGAAGGAGGCATGCAGCATCAGCCAGCCGTGGGAAACGTGCTGTGTCAGAGAGGTGATGTACCCCCGAGGAACTGTAATGGAAATGGGTTTCCGCAGAAGTGGTCGGTTCCGAAGGCTGAACGAAGATGTTTTCCCTTTCTTGAAATGCAGAAGTGTGGAATTTGAGGCGGCTAGAATTATGTAAACGCCAACTCAGAACTCATAACCACCGTCTGTCTGACTGCTGCCTGAGTGCATGTCAATTACACGTCAATTGTGTTTGCGGAGCTTCCCATCTTCACAAAATGTGGCAATAAGTAACTGACATATGCTGAGTCAATGTTGTGTTAGGAGAGAAAAAGGTGAATTTGGATGGAAATGAATATTTGAATATTCGTTGGTGTACATATTTTGTATGATGTGCCAAATAATGCAAAATTATCTTAAAACAAACGTACATTTCTCCAACGCCTTATTCTCTTCTGAAATTTACAGAATCACTTCCAAAGAATTCTTTAGTACTTCAAGCCAGTTTTAAATTTCAGATTATAAAATTACATCAGAACTCAAAACAGGATCAATGCCAGCCAGACCAAGAGCTCTGGACCACATTAGCCAAAACCGGCCCCCAGGCCCCAAGCCATGCCCGGAACTGATCAACCGCGGCGCCAATGGCCAGAATTGATTTGGTTATCATATTTTGTAATAATTTGTTCTGTCACATGATAGGTTTTATTCCTTCCCTTTCAAATTTTGTATCATGGCTCACATTCCCCGTAACATGTTCTTGCTACATTTCCAGCACCAGTTGACCGATTCTAAATCTGTTCAATAATGTTCTATGGGCTAGGCTATGGAATCATAATATAAGCTGTACTTTGCATTAGGTCCTTAGTAACATTGACAGATTCTCTTCGTCGACTTTCTCTTTGGTTCTGCATACAGAATAGTTAAGCAACATTGTCGTTGTTCAACGTGATGATCCAGAATTAGGAAGCATTCGAATTTGTCTTGACGCAATACCTCTCAACAAAGCATTGAAAAGACCTCACCTTCAATTTAACACACTGAATGACATCCTCCCGGAGCTAGGAAAGGCTAAAATCTTTTCCAATTTCGATTCCAAAAGTGGTTTTGACATTTTGAGTTGGATGATCCCTAGCAGCAAACTCCCAACGTTTTGGACACCGTTTGGAAGGTACCGATGGACCCGTTTGCCAATCGGTATTTTATCGGCCCCCAAGATTTGTTTTAAACAGTTGACAACCCAAGGGGCTGGTCACTTCGCACAGTGTGCCAAATATACAGATGGGCACCCCAAATTTTTATGGTATTTAAAGTTACTGGCAACCAATGCTGAGATTTGTCATTGTCATTGACAGACTTTTGCGTGATAGTGACAAAATTGTTTTTCACATAGTCAATGATAGACTTGATCCTCAAAAAAATCTTTGTCAAAATCTCATTCATTTTTTCGTCAATGACAAAGATTCACCTGGTAACAGAAAGGGTAATTTCTTGCATTCTGAGTCACATTATTGTTATCCAAGCTGTTCAGGACGTAGATGCTTGTTCACTTTAATGGCTCCATGTGATTGTTTTCCTCAAGCCATTTAATTTCATATTAAATTTAGCTAATAAACAAATCAGCACATGTTCGTCGCTGACAAAAATGCCACTGACAATTGACATGGTTTGCCTTGACGATGACTGTTAGCTCAAACGAGTGACCAAAGCAGAATTTTGAGTATCACCGTGTATTGTCGAAATTGTGCAGCACTGCTGGCAACACTCTACTATATCTGCGCCTGCTCTGGTGCATGTCAAGATAGAGCTGGAATTAGAACGTAGCAGCTTTTGTGCCCTGTTACACGAAGGGGGTGGGAAGAGCTATCTGCAACAAAGGAACAAGATTTGCTAGCGGATCTGACTGAATTTCTCCATCGAGGTCTGTTGACACTAGGGGTGTTCAGCAGACACAATCACAACAGAAGCAGAAATCATCATCGGTGAAGGCCAGCTATGGCTCAACCCAAACGTCTGGGGGACGCTCCGTGGTCTGCTCAACAAATCATCCGCTTTATCAGTGCAACGCTTTCCAACGGCTGGAAGTTTCAGACAGAGATGCTCTTCTGAAGACACACTCGCTCTGCCGGAATTGCTTCAAAGCCGGACACTTGGCTAGGGAATGCCAATCCAAATATTCTTGTCGGCACTGTAAGGGTCGCCACCACTCACTGGTGTGTTTCAACCCAAAAGAAGATGGTGATAAACGGGTATCAGCTGCTGCTGGATGCAACAAACCTTTTCCTCCTGAAGATCCATCAAAATCTCGTTCCATCCAAGTAGCTAGCATGACAGCTACGAATGCATTGGTGTCTGGTACGGTCCACCAGCATGCATCACAGGTACTGTTGGCAACGGCTGTCGTTATAATTGAGGATGACAATGGCTGTCGCCATCACGCTCGCGCTCTTCTGGACTCAGGGTCGGAGAGCAATTTTATCACTAAGCGATTGAGTCAGCTGATGAAGGTAACTCGCGACCGAGTGGATATATCGGTGCTCGGGATTGGACAAGCGACCATCAAGGTCAAACAAAGGGTACACGCATTGGTGCGCTCACGAGTGTCTCAGTTCTCACGTGAACTAGACTTTCTGGTTCTCCCGAAGGTGACGGTGAACCTGCCAACAATCAGAGTGGATACGAATGGATGGTCGCTTCCAAGCGGAATTAAATTGGCTGATCCCGCATTTTTCGAACCGAACGCAGTGGATCTCGTTCTCGGTATCGAACACTTTTTCGATTTCTTCGAAACTGGTCGAAGAATGTCCCTGGGAGAAGGTAATCCAGCTCTCCATGAGTCCTTATTTGGATGGATAGTAAGCGGTGGTGTCTCTGTTCCATCTCGCTCTCTCCAAATCACATGCAATGTATCGATGCTGGATGAGTTAGATGCATTGATCTATCGTTTCTTGTCCTGTGAGGAGGTTGAGTCAGGCAAGGCTCACTCGCCGGAGGAAACACAGTGTGAAGACATCTTTGACAGCACAGTACAACGAGGTTCGGACGGTCGGTACACCGTCTCATTACCGATGAATGAAGACGCCGTCTCACGGGTGGGCGATTCAAGGGACATCGCATACCGGCGTCTCCAAGGAACGGAACGCAGACTGGCTAAGGATTCATCGCTTCGGGAACAATACAATGCTTTTATGGAGGACTACATCAAGCTCGGTCACATGCGTGAGGTGGTTGAAACGGATACGGAGTTGGTTAAACGGTGCTTCCTCCCACACCATCCAGTCATCAAGGAGGCTAGTACCACAACCAAGGTGAGGGTGGTTTTCGACGCGTCGTGCAACGGAGTGTCACTCAACGACGTGCTAATGACAGGGGCAGTCATTCAGGAGGACCTTCGATCCATTACACTCCGCAGTCGGACAAAACAAATCATGCTTGTGTCGGACGTTGATAAAATGTTCCGACAAATTCTTGTTCACCTACTGGAACGTGCATTGCAGTGCATTCTGTGGCGCTTTTCACCTGCGGAATGTGTTCATCTGTACGAGCTCAACACCGTGACATATGGTACTAAATCGGCACCTTTCCTGGCGACAATAACGCTCAAACAGCTAGCCTTGGATGAAGAGGCACAATATCCACTCGCAGCGAGAGCGGTTCTCGATGACACCTACATGGACGATGTCATTACAGGGGCGGACGACGAAGAAACAGCAACCACATTGCGGGTACAGCTGAACACAATGATGTCAAGTGGTGGATTCAAGCAGCGGAAATGGGCTTCGAATTGCCCAGCGGTGCTGGAAGGAATTCCGGAGGAAGACATGGCGATTCGGTCGTCAGAAGGGATTGTTTTGGATCCAGATCCCTCAATCAAAACACTGGGGCTAACTTGGATGCCAGTCTCCGATACTCTCAAGTACCAGTTTTCAGTTCCTAGTCTGAACCCTGATACATCGCTCACTAAACGATACGTGCTGTCAGTAATTGCCACACTGTTTGACCCTCTGGGGCTCTTGGGAGCTGCCATAACATCGGCCAAGATATTTATGCAACAATTATGGGCATTACGTGACGGACAAGGTCAAAGGCTTGATTGGGACCAGTCGCTACCATCGACGGTGGGTGAGCCCTAGAGAAAATTCCACGAACAGCTACCACTGTTCAATGAAATACGCATTGACCGTTGTGTCATCACTTCGAATGCTGTCTCGACGGAGATCCACTGTTTCTCGGATGCCTCGGAGAAGGCGTATGGAGCATGTCTGTACATGAGGAGCAGAATGTCAACGGAGAAGTGAAAATTTGTCTTCTTACCTCCAAATCAAGGGTAGCGCCTTTGAAATGTCAAACAATTCCCCGACTGGAATTGTGCGGGGCGCTCCTTGTGTAATAGGCCATGTGATATCTTTCTTAGACATCGACTAGTCGCCGTGAGGGTTCACATAATGAATGTTTATTCTTGTATCAGTTTGGTTACATCTTACTTAAACTCTACACATCTTCATAATTCTACACAAATAACAATTAGGTGGGGAGGCGCTTGGAGTTGCCGTTTTAACCAATAAGAGTTCAATTAGAAATTTGTCAACAAGAGAGAAGTCGACGCTAAAACAAATGGGAAAGAGAGTTCGGCGCTGTGACTTGTAACATGATGCGCTTGGCGTCTGTCAGGCTTATTGGTGCATAAGCAAGAATTATCGATTGGCTATAAGTGTCGTGTATGGGAACAAATGTGGTTCGGAGAAGGAAGAGTCAATTTACGGTTCGCTATCTGGGAATGTTTTGAGGTGACGAAAACATGGGTCATCGTTTAGTGCTGCATGGGAAAATGCGTTCGCAATAATTTAATTTGAAGTGGTGTTTTACACTTGTGCAACTAAGCAATCAATTGTAAACCTCCACCGAGCTGATGGTTTGAAGTATGAGAACTTTTGGTTTGGATTGTGGGAATGTCTGGGTTTTGTCAATTGTGTCAATGTAAGGATTTTATGAACTGTGGGAATGTTTGGAACCTTGAAGCATGAGCTAATGAAGGCTTGAGGATAATGTGTGGCATGCATGTTTCATGTCACTGGCGTTCATGATAATTTATGATAATTTGGAAATATTAGAAATGCTACAATTTGGGATGCTACACCTTCCCCCTTTGGGAGAATGATGCAATGAAATGAAATCATTCGTCATAGGCTTTTCTCCAAGTACCTCATATAAAAATGTTCTTAATTTTTAATCCTAACCGAATTTCGCACTTCTTAGTTCGTGACTAAGATTTTTTTTTTTTTTTTTTTTTTAGATTTTGATTGTTCTGTTTTTGTGTACTTTTGTTACTTTTTGTGTTTCTTTATGTTTAATTTTGCAGTTTGGGTCATCTATTTCGGTTACAATGAATGGTCCTAAGTAAAATGGATCAAGTTTTCTGCGGTTTTCGTTACTGAGATACACTTCATCTCCTACTTTTATATCGATTTTATTTGTATTTCTATTGCATACTTCTTGTCTTTTTGTTTTTTGTTCAAGTAAATTTTGTTTTGCTACTAAATTTGTATTTTGTAATCTAAATCTGAGTTCTTGAAAGTATTGTTCTGGATTATATAGAGGTTGAATTGGTGTATTGTTATCCGGTAAATCATGTGGTAATATAGCTTTTCTGCCGAAAACTAGTTCATATGGCGTATAACCATGTTGTGTGTTTGGTGTCGTATTGTATGAGAATGCATAAAATTTTGTCCATTCATCCCAGTCTAAATGGTGAGCATTGGTGAAGGATCTCAGATACTCGTTGAGACATCTGTGATTCCTCTCCAATGCACCTATTGTCTGAGGGTGATAGGCTGTTGCAAATGTTTGTTTAATTTCCAGTAATTTACAGATCTGCTCAAAAACTTCGTTATTAAATTCGGTACCTTGATCAGATTGTAACTGAAGAAAGTTTCCATATATCAAAATAAAATTATCTACTAATGCTCTTGCCATTGTAGAGGCTTCTTTAGTTGGTACTGGTATAAGAACTATGTATTTTGTAAGGTTACATTGTATAGTTAAAATGTATCTATTTCCATTATTTGTCATACCAAATGGTCCTGCAGTATCAATCGAAAGCAATTCGAAAGGTTTTGTAGGAGTCGTGGTAATAACAGTAGGTTCCTTGGTATGTCTATAAATTTTGTTGATTTTGCATTTTTCACAATTTCTCACAAAATTCTTTATATTGTTTTTCATATTTTTCCATGTAAATTGTTCTCTCAATTTTAAATATAATCTATGTTGCCCGATATGTCCTCCCGTAGGTGTCATATGGTGATTGATTAAGATATCATTTATTTCATTTTGGTTCTGCAGAAACTTTGGTGGTTTATATAGTACCAGCTGGTAATTAGAAATGGCTCGATTCGCGATTTCCTTTAATGTTTCAATTGTAATTGTTGTAAAAAGCTCATCTAAAATAGAGATGGCGACCATGGTTCTTTTATATTTTCTCAGTAGTTTTTCGATTTCTAGAAGTGCAAACTCTAGTGCTTGACTTCCATTTGTATTTTTATAGCGCGCGCATTTTAAGTTTACGTTAATTTCTCCTAAAATTTTTCTATAATTATGGTTAAATAATGTCATCTTCAATTGGTTGTGGTGCACATCACATCCAATCTTAAGATATTTTCTAACTTCCGAAGGATTCTCGGTTTGCCAAGCCGTGAGGTGATCAGTCTCATAGTCTGGCATCGTTGAACTATCGGGTTTTGGTGAATTCGTGTTTTTGAGTTTTCTTGTCATGGCCCTTGTGTTAACCATGAGAACGGATAATGTTTTTAATTCTTCTGATTTTACAGGTATACGTGATAATGCATCAGCACACACATTTGATTTTCCTGCTAAAAACTCTATATCGAAGTCAAATTCTTCAAGGTCTAATCTCATCCTTGTCAATTTTGATGTCGGTTTTTTCATACTAAACAAATAAACTAATGGTCTATGATCTGTTTTAACAGTAAATCTTCGACCATATAGATATGATTTAAAGTAATCAACAGCCCAATGTATGGCTGTTAATTCCTTTTCAATAATTGGTTTCGAACGTTCCCCTTGGGTGAAACTTTTGCTAGCGAAGGCTATTGGAAAATCACCTTCCGGATAGCGTTGGGAAAGTACTGCTCCACATGCTAAATCAGATGCATCCGTAGTCAAAATAAATTCTTTAGAAAAATCTGGATATCGCAAAATTTGTGGTTCCATTAAAAGTTTTTTCAATTTTTGGAAACTATATTCTTGAGTATCATTCCACTGGAATGTTACTCCCTTTTTAAGCAACATATTTAAAGGTTTGGCAATGTCTGCGAATTGTGGTACGAATTTACGGTAATAATTGCAAAAAGCAACAAACCTACGTACTTCATCAATATTAGTTGGTCTGGGGTAATTTTTCAATACTTTAAATTTGGAATCGTCTGGAAGAATTCCTTTATCTGTAATTTTGTGTCCGAGGTATGTAACTTCAGTCAAGAAAAATTTACATTTCATTGGATTCAATTTGAGATTATAATGTCTCAATCTATCAAAAACTGTATTTAAATTACTAAAATGATGTTTTTCAGAACATCCGATGACAACGATATCATCAATGTAGATAAATGCACATTCAGGTGTTAATCCAGCCATCGCGATTGTCATCATTCGCTGGAAGCTATTGGGACTAACATTCAAACCGAATGGCAACCTTTTGAAATGAAAATGACCGTTAGGGGCTGAAAAAGCTGTGTACTTTCTAGACTCATGATCCAATGGTATTTGGTGAAACCCCGCCATTAAATCTAGAGTGCTGAAGTACTTCGCTCTCCCTAATTGGTCTAAAATAACATCAATACGTGGCAATGGAAATTTATCTGCCAACACTTTTTTATTTAATTGTCGAAAATCGACTACCAATCTCCATTTTTTTGAATTATCATTGCTCTTCTTAGGCACTAAAAGAATAGGTGAATTATACGATGAAACTGATGGTTCAATTATTTCATCGTCTAGTAGTTTTTTGATTTGATTGTCAATTTCATTACCTTGTGAATGGATAGTTTTATAGTTTGGAATATAGACCGGTACTTGGTCTTTCAATAAAATGTTTTGTGAATAAAAATTGTTATGAGTTAATTTTTCATTCTCTAAACTAAATATATCTGAATATTTATCAATCAGATTTTTTAAAGGTGTATGAACATAAGAAGGTATTTCATTAAAATTTATTAGGGAAAGAATTTTATTTGTTCTTTCAGATTTGTTATTAAAAGTTCCTTCACTTGTATCTACTTTTAAATATTCGTTTAAAGGTTCACAAGTAGGTCTAAAATTAGAAATTGCTACTTGTACAGATGTGGTATTTATAAATTTAATGTATGGTGATTCATGGGATACAATTGTATTTCCACAGAAAACACCTGGTAGTATTTCCTGTGAGAGCACAACTGTATCCTCACTTACACAGAAATGTGGTAATTTTCTGATTACTTCACATCTTGGTGGTATTATGATATTATCATTCAATTTGTCCTCAATTGGTATGGAGATAAATTGATTGTTAAAATTAAAATTTAATAGCCAATTATTATAATCGATAGTACACCTGTACTTGATAAAGAAATCGCGTCCAAGTATACCATCCGTATGTATAGGTATTAGTTCATCTACTAGTTGGAAGCAATGCGCTATAGTTAAATTATTATCAAACGTAAGATTAGTCATAGTTTCAGCTATCGTTTCAGTTATTCCGTCAGTTACTCCTGAAATTTTTAGTTTTTTGTTAAAATCTACTATTTGCATTGGGGAGACTTTTGATACTTTAAAAAGAGATACGTCAGCTCCACTATCTACAATGAATGTACATTTGCAGTTTGCCATTTGGACGTACAATGTCACAAAGTTAACCGCTTTTAAATTTATTGTATAAATTGTCTTGCAGGGTATTGACCCTGGTTCGTTTGTCCTAAAAAATTTAAGTTTTGTTGTGGTGTTCCTGCTGGAACTGTTAATTGTGATGGGTCCCTTTGCAATGGTGGGATTAAATATCCTCCATTGGGCATGTTTGTCCCCATCGGTTGTGGATTTTCCACGTTTGTCATATAAACTTGTCGAGATCTGTTATCTCGGCGACCTCCTCTGGTGTAATTTCCAGATATATTGTTTCTATTTGGAAACCGTGCTTGGAATCTGTTGTTTGTGCTATATCTGTTATTGTTATAATTATTACCATTATTGTTTGAACGGTAATTATTGAATCTATTATGGTTGTTAGAGGTATGATTTCCAGTTCCTGTTCTGCGTCCACGATAATGTCGGTCGTTGTTGTTCTGTCTTTGAGCATTGAATGACATAATTTGTGTTGGGGTTTGTACGGAAGCTGTATTTTCTTGCACTTTTTGTAAAGCGTCTTTTATATTTGTGAAGGTTCCGGCCTTCAAAATCAATTTTGTTTCAAAATTATTGACTCCATTAATAAGAGCTTCAACTCCGGCTTTCGTTGCCATTGATTTAGCAACTTCCTCGGGAATGCCTTGTCCCAAATAAATGCTTTTTAATTTATTAGATAAGGCATCAACTTCATCGCAAATCGTATTTGTATCGCCTTTCTGTTTAGTGTTTTTCAATTTTGCTAAGATGTTCTCTGGTGAAATTCTTTCAGAGCATCTTGCTTTTACATCATTCACCATGGCATCTATTGTTACTAGGTTTTCAGGTAAGCCAATTCTAGCTTTTCCTGTTAATCTTGTTTTTAAGAATTTGACAGCCATTGGTATTTGTTCTGCTGTCACATAATCCTTCAATAGATTTGCTGCGTCAACAAACGCATCTAAATTGTCAGCGGTACCATCGTACTGTTGTACGATGGCTGTTGCTGTTTTGATATCGAACACTTGTGGATTTGCCATTTTCTTTTTTGAATTAACTTGATTAATAAAAATGATTACCAAAACACATGATTTAAAGGATAACGTTTTCCTGGCGTTTTTCAATTTGAATTGTAAAATATCATAAATTGCATTATATTCTAAACGTGTAGCCTTAATCAGAAATTCTAGTTCCTGAGTGTTAATTGAATTTTCATTTTTTTGTAATTCTTGATTAATTTCTGAATATATTTTCTTAATATTATTAATTTTTTTGATAATTGTGCACCTTAAATATGTTCTATTGGGTGCTTTTTTCAAATTTAATTGAATTTTTGCTAATTTACTAAGGAGAGTTTCAATGCTCTCAGGAAATTCTGTTGTCATGTGAGTTTATTCAATTACAATTAATGAATCAAATGAATTAAAATTTTAAGATTGTTTTTTTTTTTTTTACCTTCATTATCTTCTGCTTAAAACATCTTGGTTGTCCTCGCTCGTACCCGTACCTCAGATGGTTGAAATCCCGCCTGCCGGTCCTCCGACAGTGGTCTCGCCTGCAGTTGAATTATTTTTTGATGTATTTTTATCACTTCACTTCTGCGTCTTAGTTCACTCATTGTTTTTATTTTAGTCAAAATAAACTAGTCCGTCAACTATACGGTAGTTTGGATATTTCTTCTCGAGGTACACTGTTTTTGGATCACGACAGCAACGATTTTTATCGCAAACACCTAACTTGTGCTGTAAATTCGCGATTATGTCCATTTTCTGATGATGTTCTGCCAGGGCTGTAATCTCTGCCCAAAACTGGCGTATTTCTTCTAATGACATTTTTCCGCTCATGATGTAAATTTTGCTTTTCAGCCACAGTTATGTCGTCTTTCAATTTTTGTTTTTGTAAAGTTCAGTGTGTTCACTTTTCGCGCTCACTTTTCACGCTGTTCACTTTTCGCACCCGCGCATCTTCAAACGTTCACGCTCTGCAAAGATTGCAGTCTAGCAGCTGTTGCTGCTACTCGCTCAGTGCGGCTGGTGTTGTAGCCGTTAAAAATTTTCAGAGCACCGTAGCCTAAAGCTACTGCCGCGAGAATGCACAGAGCCACATTTTGCGTTGTTAAATTGTCTGAACTTGCACTATTTGCGGAAGTTGAGATTACTTCATCCGCGCTGAACCAACCCATATTGATCGTTTATTGTCACTTTTGTTGAGTACTACTGGCACTGAAGGCACTGAATTTTTCACTGATCACAAGGTTTCAACTTTAACTTTTCACAGTATTCGCGCCACTTGTCAACGGTCAGCCATGTAATAGGCCATGTAATATCTTTCTTAGACATCGACTAGTCGCCGTGAGGGTTCACATAATGAATGTTTATTCTTGTATCAGTTTGGTTACATCTTACTTAAACTCTACACATCTTCATAATTCTACACAAATAACAATTAGGTGGGGAGGCGCTTGGAGTTGCCGTTTTAACCAATAAGAGTTCAATTAGAAATTTGTCAACAAGAGAGAAGTCGACGCTAAAACAAATGGGAAAGAGAGTTCGGCGCTGTGACTTGTAACATGATGCGCTTGGCGTCTGTCAGGCTTATTGGTGCATAAGCAAGAATTATCGATTGGCTATAAGTGTCGTGTATGGGAACAAATGTGGTTCGGAGAAGGAAGAGTCAATTTACGGTTCGCTATCTGGGAATGTTTTGAGGTGACGAAAACATGGGTCATCGTTTAGTGCTGCATGGGAAAATGCGTTCGCAATAATTTAATTTGAAGTGGTGTTTTACACTTGTGCAACTAAGCAATCAATTGTAAACCTCCACCGAGCTGATGGTTTGAAGTATGAGAACTTTTGGTTTGGATTGTGGGAATGTCTGGGTTTTGTCAATTGTGTCAATGTAAGGATTTTATGAACTGTGGGAATGTTTGGAACCTTGAAGCATGAGCTAATGAAGGCTTGAGGATAATGTGTGGCATGCATGTTTCATGTCACTGGCGTTCATGATAATTTATGATAATTTGGAAATATTAGAAATGCTACAATTTGGGATGCTACACTTGCGTCAGAGCTCTTTGAAAAGGTTGCACAATCGATTCGGTTCAAGGGAAAGTCGTTTTTCTGGACAGATTCCACCTGCGTTCTGCGTTGGATAGAAGCTCCTCCAATGACTTGGACCACCTTCGTTGCAAACAGAGTTTCAAAAATGCAGTCCATTACCCAGGAATCTCAATAGCGACACGTTCCAGGAATTCAAAATCCCGCAGATCTTATCTCCAGAGGGATTTCACCGGAAGATATCGTGAACAATTCGTTCTGGTGGCAAGGACCGAGCTGGCTAGAGGAAGAAGAAGGTCAATGGCAAAGCCTGCCACATAATTCACCAACTGGAGAAGGAGATGAAGAAAAACGGCGGACTGTAGTTGCTGCACCAGCTTCTGTATTCGCCGAATTCAACCAAACGTACTTCAGCAAGTTCTCGTCCTACACAGATCTTGCTCGTTGCACAGCATATTGGCTGCGTTATATGAAGCTTCTACGAACACCGCGAATGGAGAGGAATTGCCCAGCGTACCTGTCGTCGGCAGAGCTGAAGGAGGCGGAAAACACCATGGTCCGCTTGGTACAGAAGGAAGTTTTCGAGACAGAATGGAAGGCGTTATCCAAAGAGGAGGCTGTTGTGAGAGGATCGGCGTTGCGGTGGTTCAATCCATTCATATCGACAGATCAACTAATTCGGCTTGGCGGCCGTTTGAAGCATTCCATGGACACGGAAGAAACCAAGCATCCGGTTGTACTGCCAGCACGGCATCTATTCACTCACATGCTGCTACGACACTACCACGAGCGACTGCTACACGCTGGACCACAACTGCTGTTGAGTGTTGTAAGACTTCGCTTCTGGCCGTTAGGAGGAAGGAGTGTGGTGAGGAACATAATCCACAGATGTCAGACGTGCTTTCGCTCGAAACCATCGTCAGTCCAACAACAGATGGGGGATCTACCATCGTCACGAG
This sequence comes from Ochlerotatus camptorhynchus, assembly GCF_037179485.1. Classification (NCBI taxonomy): domain Eukaryota; kingdom Metazoa; phylum Arthropoda; class Insecta; order Diptera; family Culicidae; genus Ochlerotatus; species Ochlerotatus camptorhynchus. Next base: position 608,146 of record NW_027040640.1, read on the forward strand.
TCACGGTTTCTCGACCCTTTTCACGGACGGGTGTGGACTACTTTGGTCCAATCTACGTAAGGCTCGCTCCAAGGCATCCGGCAGTCAAAGCCTATGTAGCGATTTTCATTTGTATGAGTACCAAGGCCGTGCACACGGAACTTGTCTCGGATTTGTCAACCGACAGATTTCTTCAGGCACTGAGACGGTTTATCGCCAGGCGAGGGCGGTGTACCGATGTTTTCTCCGACAATAGCACCAACTTTGTCGGTGCACGGAATAAGTTGCAGGACTTCCTCAAGTTGCTCAAGAACAATGAACACCGTGAAGTTGTCACCAGGGAATTAGCCAAGGAAGGAATACAGTGGCACTTCAACCCTCCGAGCATGCCACACTTCGGTGGCCTATGGGAGGCTGCAGTTCGGTCAGCTAAAACCCATTTACTGAAAGTCGTAGGAGAAGCACCAGTATCCCCGGAAGACATGAGTACACTGCTCACTCAAGTTGAAGCATGCCTCAACTCTCGCCCTCTCACTCCCATGTCAGATGATCCGAATAATCTACAGCCGTTAACGCCTGCTCACTTTCTGGTTGGAGAATCACTGCAAGCGTTTCCCGAGCCAGACTTTACGGACGTTCCTCTCCATCGACTCAATCAATAGCAGCTGACCCAGCGAAGGCTGCAAGACTTCTGGAAGCGCTGGCGAAGCAAAATTGTCAATCCAATTTTTGATTTCATAACTTCAACCGTGAATTTCCGGCGACGTTCTGCCATGGATTCCTCACAGCGCACATATTTTCAAAACATTAGGATGAGCGAGGTCATTAAGGCGATGACCGTTGCCAAGTACAACTGTCATTTTGGGGTCATTCTGGAATTCTTCCGGATGGTGCTGGAATCGCTACCGGAAGGCTTCGAGATCGGAGAAGCTCCACTCAAGACGATCGAACTGTTCAAGGATCTGATGCGGAAGGCTTTGGTGTTTCAGAATAGTTTGATCGAAGTTGGGAAGAGGGTGGCATCGTTTTCAGAAGCTGATTGAAAAGATGACCATGAAGGGACTGCTGCCGATTCGGAATGTGATTAGTGGGGAGAGCGAGACCAAGAGAGAGGAAGTGAAGGGAACGTTGAAGATGTTGGTTGATCAATTTGGGGTGAAAAGATTCGTGACGGAGCTGAAATTACAGGCGAAGGAGGTTAAGTGGAATTGTAAGATGTTGATTGGTCAGTTGTTGGGTTGGGGGGCTCCTAAAAGTCGACATCGGTGAGTTGGTTGAATAATAGGTTTAGCTCTCAGAGACGCCCTGGTAACCCAGCGCTTGAATTTGAATATTTATAGGCTTGGCAGAGAAGAAGTAGTTTTATCAGTGGTCGTTTACAATGCATCAGCCAACCGACATTCACTTCCTTGATTCGTTCTTCATCGTAACTGACATCGATTAATTCACCTTCGATGATCACTCGGACCATGTTGGGTAGAATCTTCACCGGTATTTGCTTTCCTATCATCTACAGCGCCCCATCTTTTACAGGTTTTCTCTGGCCGGCACTTCTTTTCGCTAGAGACATCATACTTCTCTCCATATTAAACCGAGTATTGAACCCCACCTCGACCAGGGAAGTCTGATTCCAATTGAAATGCCTACTAGAACGCTGACGCGTCGTCTTTGACTGAGTCGATGGTTTTCGGGAGAAACTCCTCCCGGAAGCGTTCATCAGAATCTGAAAAGCATCTGGACCAGTTTCCTTTGATGATGCACGCTCGCTTCGTCTACCTGTGGTTCAAACGAGTCATCATCATACTCCAATCCAGTAGAAGTTATTGTCCTGTCGGCAAATGGAAATGCTTCCTCCGGAGAACGTTCTCGCTCGAAGCATCGATTCGGTGGCCGAGCCCGTTGCTTATTAGGTTCAGTGTAATCCTTTTCCGATAGAATTTGGGAGCAACGAACCGAGAGTCACGGCAGTTAGGGATCTGGGATAGGATTCAACTGCTTGTTGTTTTGTTTCTTCTAAACAAAACATGTGAACTGTCAAATCAACCGGGTTGCCGAACATAACATTATACAAACAAAAAAATTCAGTCTGATGACACGCTCGGTACTGTCGGCACACGTTAGGCACGCTGAGAAAAAAAGTTGGCGCAAAATACGTGTGTAGTGTGACCAGCGAGTGGGCTACTACTCTGAAGAAAGAAAATGAAGCAGAGCGCGTGGGCTACTGCATGATTGAATGAATTCAAAATGGATCAGAGCGGGTGGGCTACTTTTTCAAAAATCATAAGAAAGTGATAATAATCACTATGAAGCAGGACGTGTGGGTTACTGTTCTAAAGTATTAGAATGATAAATATTTAAAATAAAAAAATAAAAATAAATGCAGAAACAGTTGGTTCCTGCATACTTGAAAGAAATCAAGAATTGCATATTAAGACCGTTGCTTTTTTTTTCAATTTTAGACAAATCGGTTCGAACGCCGCGTGATCAGAAAAAGAAAGCCAAAGAGATGGCCAGAGAGCTGGCGAATGCAAGGTCTAAGAACGCGGCTCTGGAAAAAGCACTGGAACGTAGTCTTCAAGTGAACACAGAGCTTCAAGCTTCACAGCAAGATGGCGTCAGACAGACGGAACCGGAGGAACAGCCCGAGATTGAATTCGATGTTGACAATGGATTGAGCAGTACGAGACGTGTAACGGGTTCCAGCTTCGAAGAGTGGAAATTCTTATCATCGATGAATCAGCTCTCTGTAGCGTCTATTAATGTCCCGGAATGTAAAGCAACGGACGATGACGGAATTTACCGTCATACATATGAGCAGTGGAAGGACTTGCTGAGTGATTCCCTTAAGCTAGCCGGCATAGAGGACGAAATGACAAAGTGAAGGCTGCTGCCCGTCTGCTCGAGATATTTAGGAACACGAAGTCAGACGCCGAGTCTGTAAACTATTGTTGTGGAAGACAGCCGTGTACTCAACTGCTGCTGATTTGAAGGTGAAATTTGACACAAACTTGAACAGACGTTCAGTTTTTGCGTCTTAAGTGAAAAATGTGTGTTGCTTTGCTCACTTGAGAAGACGTTTGAAACCATCCAAGGTTTGAGCCAGTACACGGCATTCATTCTGATTTCCGAAGAAGTTCAAAAGTTCCGTTGCAAATTAGGCGTGGTTATCACAATAGGGTGGACCTTTTCCTTTTTGGCAGTAAGCCGGGAATGTTCTCAAATAAATTTCATCAGAAGGGGGATCAAGAGATTTCCCTTTTCTTTTGCGTCTAGGTGCCATGGCGGCGGAATAAAGTTTCTCCAAATGGACTTCCAAGCAGATTACTACAAGAATCCGAAGAAAAAATTTCAAAATCGATATTCAAGCGGGATTACCTCGGGTAGGGTTCAAACAAGGATCGAAGAGGAATAGGAATCGAGAAAAAGGAGAAAAAGTCCAAATAGATCCGCACGGCAAGAGAGCACGATGCGGACTGATTAAAATCAGATAAGAATCGGTTTTACACAGCCAAAATAAAACTGGTATTACCATTAAGTGACAATAAGCGTTAGACGGTAAAGGATGTGTTGTTTGTCTCTGAAGTTGAGTATTTGTGGCCTATTGAAGGATTGTACAGAGCTTCTCTTCTGGAATTTATTAAGTGCGTTCTTGTAGAAACATTTGGCATGGCAGTTCCCATATCAATTAACAGAAAGGCGTTCCGATAAGAATGACACCCTTTATAATTGTACAATTACCATCTCGTCTCTTGCTCTTTTCATCCCCATGAAATAAATGCAAAGCAGAATCACAATTAACCCTGCCTCATACGCTCTTATTCCCTATTCCCTCCAGTATCAGCCGGGAGAGGGAGGCAAAGACCATTTGTGAAATTAAAAAGTCACATTCCGTAAGCCGATTTGACGGGTAGACTGCGTGCTCCATTGCCGCTAGAAATAATAGCGACAGTTTAAAAGAAAATTGAAACCTCTGATGAACCTTGAAACAATGCCGCCGACGACGAGGGTGCGCTTCTGTCATAATTGGAATCCTCTAATTTTAATTGTTTAAAAGGTTTCTTTTTCGTTGCAAATTTTTTGAAATGAAAATCTAGATAAAAAAAAAATTGAACCAGGAGCCATCATTCCAAAGATCAACTTCCTTTCAATTACGTTGTTTGAACTGTAGGACAAAACAAAAGTGGGGACAAATTTGAGTCCTTCTACCTTCGAGTGGACTTGATTGACACTGGCTTCACCATTATCCCAAATGTTTTCACCGTTCGTTGTCCCCTTTTGTCAATCGTTCATTTCATTTATTGAACCGACCGGTCTAGTGCAAGATAGGTGTATGTATAGGTGGCACAGTACTCGCGGTCATCTAGTGTTGGTGAGTTATTTGCCTCATGGAAAGTTCACTTTTTTGCCATACACAATGCCAGAAAAAAAAAACGGGTGGATTAGGACAGATTTTGACCTGTTCCATACGACCGGAAGGTTGGTGGTCACAAATGCCTTTCCAAATTTATTTGGCGCGAATAAACACGAGAAGGATTCATTATAGCAAAACTTGACATGTACAATCGTCATAGTCCATTTTAGTAAATACACTAACACTTCTTCCTTGTGTAGCACCTTTACTAATCCATCTAGGGTCTAGTGGTGGTCCTTTCTGGATTGGGAAATGTCCTTTTGTCGGTACAGTGTCCGGCTGTGTAATGCGATTAGGTTTGTTTCACTTAAGGGGAATCCTAATTCGATTTCTCGTTCTGAAGAGGCAAAAGTAATTTGCTTTTTTGTTTGGACGGAAAGGTTCGCAATTGTGCCTATTTTTCTTGAGCCTATTTTTTTTTGTCGCTAAAGGCTCTTTGACGAGTTGTGAATTGGATTTTTTTTTTCGAATGCTTCTTGGAAGCATTTTAGCATAGGAAGCAGATGGCACCTGAAATTGAATCATGATGGGATTTGGGTGGGAGGGGGTGGTTGAGGACAGGCCAAGTTTCAATTGGGACGGGGTATGTATTGCATTTAGTATGAGCTTCCCTTCATTGGTTCGCAGACATAGGCGGGATCGAATCATCAGCTATCACTAATCAAGACAGCTAAATGACAAAGATCAGAACACATGCACACAACGAAGCCTCTGTAAGCCAACAATATCAACCAATATTTAAAATGGTTCAATAATTAAATTAAAGATTACGTTGACACATTTTTCAAATTTCTGTTGCTTATTCCAAGACTGCGAGCGCCGGAAACCACCCCCAAAAGTTTTCAGATTACAGTCAAAAGCAGCACCAATGTGTACCTTACGGTACTGCACGATACTGTTCGACTCGGAGGATGCCAGTCAATCATCTTTTCTATTTTCAATGAATATTCAAATTTTGTATTCATAAATCTTCCAACCAGACAACATCATCTAGTTGAGAATTGTAAATTTTGCAACGGAAGCCACATTATGTAAGGTTCCGTATCTAATTGAATATGCATAACGCACAGCGTTTGATCTCAGTTCTGCAGACGTTCCGAATATATCCGGTTCATTGCATGCCTGAGTGCTCCCCATATCAGCAGAATAATCCACGCACACAAAACCAAAAGTTGGAGTTGCTATAACCTCCTTGCCGTACCGTATCTTCTGGGAATTCATCCATCTGTGTCAATCAATCATCGGATCCGATTGCCATTGTCATCATTACCGATCGCTTTTTCGCTCCTCTCCTGTTGAAGCCCATAAACGGGTGCTGCGATGGCCTATTTCTGGTACTGCTGACAGATGTGACATTAGGGTGCTTCATTTCGTATGTTGCCTAAAGTTCGCTTCAGTTCCGGAGTAGGCTGTGCATTTGATCGAACCTGACGTTTGTTTTTTTCCGTGGAGTTTTTTTTTTATCTATAATCGGTTGCTGATCTGGCCAAAACCAGGCCCAGGAGACAATTTCTAATTCTTCAGTCCCTATTATTTGCCGCTGAGAAGCTGTTCCGAAGACAAGTAGAACCTCCACGAGGCGTCCCATCATTAGTTCCATCAGTCGTTGAGTCGCAGCGTTGAACCTGACTATTGGCCACGAAAAGGCTTGCACATCAAAAATCGACTACATACATCCGAACATAGTTCATGTTGATGTTCGTCAAGCTTCGTCTACAATTTGGACTTCTAAATCAACACATGTCAGGCAGCCTTCAGGTTCAATTGGCTAAATTTGGTGAGTTCGTTCCATTTTGTAAACTTTTATCTTTTCAAATCAGTTACGTTGGGAGATTACCTTTTTGTGGTGCGTTATTGGTATAAGATCTTCCACCGAACCCTAGTCGTGACAACTTCAAACTAGGAATCAGGATTTTTCAGTAATCAAAGGATCGCAATTTAGTCCTTGTTACTTTTTATGACTTGATAATAGTGACAAGACTCGGGTAGTGACCACCGCTGTTATGCATTTCTATATTGTATGCTTCAAATCAAACATATTGCTTACGTTCAAAGATTTCACATAATCCTTTTCCCTTTGTCCTTCTCCTTTTCCTTTCCCTCTTCTCTTTTTAAAAAGCGAGTAATGGCGCTATAGCCATGAGTCATAAAAGGCTAGGACAAAAGTAAGTGCTCGTGTCCCAACCGTCAGAAGAAAATGGAGCATCACTTAACCTTTCTAGCTTTGATGCTTCCAACATCAAAGTTTTCTAAATCATTTTGTCCCTTAAATGCTGCACAGTAGGCCTGGCTGTTTTGATAGGTGTGACGCATCTTCGATGTGAAACACATATCAAATAGACAAGAAAAATTATGGAGGTATATCCATCATTTTCCAGGATGCTTTCAAGAACTAGCTGTGTTGGTGATAGGTTTAATTAGATTTGATTAGATTAGACACATTCAATCCGTTTGCGTTGCGTTGACGTATATTTGACAGTTTGGCAATAGATTTAGATGGTTGACAGCTCTTGGACTATTAGAGTTGGAGGGACATAAGTGACATTTAAAAATCTTCCATAGTAGTCGCCATACAATGTTTGAACCTTTAGCACGATCCCAATTTGCGCACAGACTTGTATTTTTGGGCTATGTAGCGAATTCATTTCTTTGAAGTTCGAAGTAGGCAACGCTTCTCAATTGACGTATTCTTGTTTTGCTGTGTTATTTTGTTCATGTAAGAATATTGTGAATTCAGCATTGGATTCTACCGCACGGCGAATGAGAACGGCTCAATTTTGAGTTTAGTTCACTCATAATCGCCAAAAGTGCAGGAACTCAGCGATGAGTTAATTTGCCTCATGTTTTCCCAGGATTTTCCAGGGAAAAATTCCCGAATTCGAGAAAAGTAAAGCTTGGATTCACTCAGTCTATTGGTACTACTCCGAGACTGAATAAAATTTTCGTCAATTTCTTCATTTTCCGGCAGATTTTTTAGGTTTTCCACAGGAAACCATGAGAAAAATTTTACTCACCGCTGAGTTCCTGCACTTTTGGCGATTATGAGTGAACTAAACTCAAATTTGAGTCGTTCTCATTCGCCGTGCGGTTATTTTTTGACAGTTTTCATTACGTGGGGGTGATTCATTCAAGACCAAATTTACTCATGAATCACCCTTTTCAATTGATATCAAAACAAAAACATTGAATCAAACAAAAACAAAAAATTGTAACAACCTAGAATTAAAGGACTCAAATCTCGAACCTACAAAAGATTGGCTGATTGCACGTAAGTTAAATGATTTTTTGCTTTAAAGATGTGAGCACAAAGATTACAAAGACTCTCAACATTTTACTTTTCAGCATGGAAACCTCTAACATGGAAAGCGAAAGCAGTGAACCAACAGGTTCGAAGAAGAGAAAGGTGGATTCTGACCAAGATCCGGGCCCATTCGCGGACATTGAATTTCCTGACCTGATTGTCTGGCACCGGTTTTGAAGACAGCGAGTCGAATAAAAGTGGTTCCTCATCAACTCACCAAAAGGAAAACAATGGATCTCAGCTGAATATGACTGTCAATATTACTGTTGGTCAGTTCAAGAACAAGCAATTTCATTTCAACGGTGTGTTTTACATTCGGTTGTTCAGATCACAGCATTTGGCAGATCCGGTTGCTTCGAAGGATATGTACGGGAATTCTGTGTCAAGTTTGTTGACGTGCATCTGGGAAACAGCCAGGGAATATGTTGCTCGGGAAATAGTGGTCGAGCATAGTGATAATCAGATGGTTTGCTAAGGCTGTGAACCATTTGCTGAGTTAAATTTAACTCGTGGTCAAAAGTGACACTTCGCAAGTTATTTTCCATGTTCGAAAATCCCCGTTTTCGACCAGTTTTCGAGCCACGGTTGCCACAAATTTAACTTCTTGTCTGTCAGAAATAACCATGCCTGGATATCAGTAACTTTCCATCTGTCAAATTTTAACCAAAAGTTAAAAAATTCGCCAGTGGTTCAGAGCCTAAGAACAATCCAGATTAAATTGCATTGGACAGATTTGTGCTGTTGAAGCACGAAAAAAATAAGAAATTTTATAATATGGATGACATTTGGCACAACAACAAGCTGCTGACTCATTGGAGAGGTAAACATATTCAGGTCCATGTGTTCAAACACTCCTCCTCCATTGCAACGCTACCCATGTGTAGGGATACCATATCAAAAACTTGAAAAGGAGGACATTTCGGTTTAGGTTTAGAGGTAAAGGAGGACAATGTTTCCTTTTCTCGACATTAAAGGAGGACAATGAATTTTTATCAATTGAGATAGTTCATAACTTGTAGTCGTTATCAATTCAATTCATCTGAAAAATGCATCCAAATAGCCTTCATAATTTATTTTTAATACTAGAAAATGATCTAATCCAGCTGTTCTGCATGAAAACTACAACTTTACAGCTTTAAACCGTCCCAACTTTTATGATGTACAAAAATCAGGATACATGCCATCGCTGATTGGAACCAACATGAAAAGGAACATCTAAGCAACCTGTCAATTTTACCATTGATTCAGCAAAAAACTTTAAACCAATACCCTAGAACCAGAGCGTCAAGGTCCAAGCGCAATGACAGCGGAAGCGGAACGGCAGCGGCAGCGGAAAAGCCCGATCTGAGTTAGCCTACTTGTCGGAATGAAAACTAGTTAGAATCGAATCGACTTCGGTTAGGCATCTTGATGGCATTTGTGACAAATGTCAAACTTTCCGTTTCCGTTCCGCTTTCGCCCACATTGCGTTTGGACCTTCAAAATCAAACACATGTTGGATTGCTGTGTTTCATTTGGTGAATTTTCACTTAAATTTTAAAGATGCGAAATTTTCAAATAACCCTGGTATTTCATCAGACTTATTTTTGACAGACAAGCAATCCATTTTGACAAAAACCTGCCCGAAAATCGGCCAAAAAACACGAGAGGAATTTTTGAACATTATTATATATTTTCGAAATTTCAACATTACATGAAAACTCCTAAATTGTAACACAGTCTAAGGCTCTAACACCACTATCAAGTAGATGATTGTTTTCCCTATTTGATGGTAGTGTTAGTATGCGTAGGCGAACTACCAGTTACGCCAAATCGACGATCAAATGCATTGTTTAGAAAAGCTGATACGTCCCTTCGAAAACTGTTCCGATGCAATGAACCATAACACATGCGGGAGGGAATCGCCGTGGAAAACGATCTTGGGATGACACTGGAAGTGCCCTTGACGATTCCCTTGGATGGAAGGATCTTTGGTGGTGGACTGTATTTTCGGATGATCGGTTCGATGGAAAGAACACTTTTGCTAAACTAACTTAACTACATTTATTGCTCTTTGCTCTAGTGTACACACTTTGAAGGTTGAATTAATACTGATCTCGTTTTGTACTGTTCTCCCTCGCACGGTAGGGATTCGATAGTATTGAGCGTCGCTGTTCGTAGTGTTGCCGTAGAAATAGGATTGGGTGCTACCTCACTTCAGTCCTTCAGGGAACGGACGGAACAAAAACCTAATCGAAATTTGGTGAATTTTCACTTAAATTTGTTACTTCGAAACTAAATTATAATGTTAGAAATTCTCTCTGTTGTTGATCATCCGAATTTCGAGGAATTGTTTGTCAAAATTGATCACTGATCGGTCAGAAATAGCTCTGGTAGAATAGCAGGTTTATTTAATAAATTTCATGTGTCAAATTAAAGTGAAAATTCTATATATACAAGCTGAGGTTGCGACATAATTAAACAAATATTCTCAGCAAACAACGCTCTTGAAAATAATTTTATAAATATGTAACGGGAAAAAATGCAATTATTTAAAAGGAGGACATTTTCGGGCAAAAAGAGGACGTAGAAAAAATATTGAAAAAGGAGGACATGTCCTCCTTAAGGATACCATATGGTAACCCTACCCATGTGGGAGAAGGCCAGCAAACTACTACTGCACCCAGAACGCATGGATAAAGCTGGGGCTCCAGCAACGGAGGAAGTTTTTGACTGTGTCCTTGAATTGAAAGAGATTTTTGGGAACACGGTGGGCAAATTTTGTTCTTGGCAACCAGCAGACCAACGTACAAGGTTGATGAGAGAAGCGCCGCCGGATGAATATCTCCACTTGTTTCGTGCTGCTCCAAATTCTGAAGCAAATCAGCTTAAAGTTACGCGTCAAGGATTGCAAGTGACTTACAATATTACAGACGGAATTTTAGCAACAGTAAGTGGCTTGTGTACAATAGCAATGAGTATGAATCAAATCCTCACTGCCTCAAGACACAGGTGAGTTCTTCCCGCTCATTGTTGGATGCAATGCAAGATTCCTTACCACCGGAGGAAACTGAATTCAGCAAGAAGTTGGCGTCTCTTGTTACGGACATGCCTGACATCGACCATGCTGACTAAGCAAGCAAACTGAATTAGTGATTATGATTTATCTTCCTTCAATAAAGAATAGATTGATTGGTTTTATTTCAATTTTGAGTTGTGTTTATTGTGATTTATGTTCCTAATTTGATTCTACCTAATTAATTTAATAACTATTGACTTAGTTGAGGAAGTCCAACTGAAGGGTCGAATATCCCTCCCGACGAGAACCCACACTTTTGAAAAAGACCTGTGCATTTGTAGGACATGAATTTAGTTAGGGCGGCACCAACAGTTACAGAAAGTGGAGTTGTGTCATGTTCCCTATAGCTACGTTTCAAGAAACACTTCACCAACCCGAACACAACCTCGATCGGATTATAGAAGGGGCAGTAAGCTGGCAAGAATATTGGAATAATATCTATTGATCTTAAATACATCACAATATTCTTGTTCCCTCCCCTTGGCTAGTTTTTAACCTGGACGTTGGTGGGTGGGCCTAATCTTATGCTTCATAGTGGAGCGTTGGAGACGGTTGGTTTAGGTCCGGCATATTTGGCTCATGCCGTGACAGAATAGCGTCATGAGCATGCGATGAGGATTACTGAGCTTACCCTCTCTGATGAACCATTGCATAAGAGAACCAAAGTTCTAGCCTGAAGTGATAGTATCACACTTGTTACTCCTTTAGTTGAAAGCCGCGTTTTTTTTTTTTTTTTTTAACTCTTTATTTGTTCCAAATTCAAAATAAATTACATTTCATTTTTAACCTAGGTGCTCCAGTTACTACAGTAACTTACCAGCCTTAATTGTTATGATATATATCTAAGTGTTTTTACATTGTTCCTGTCTTGGCAATTCAGTATTTTAAACAGGTTTTTTAAACCTGCATGTCAGTATAACAATTGATAGCTTAAAACTAAATAACTAAAACTAAATCTTATCTAAGTATAAAGGGAATTAATCGTTGCAATTGAGGATTGTAACGATTTTTGCCGGAAATTATTAATTATTTTGTTGGACATTTGTGCTAAAGTCTCAACATTCGAAATTCTATGTACTTCGGTAGTACTGTACCAGGGAGGCAACTTCAAAATCATCTTCAGAATTTTGTTCTGAATCCTTTGAAGTGCTTTTTTCCTGGTAGTGCAACAACTAGACCATATTGGCACAGCGTAAAGCATGGCCGGTCTAAAAACTTGTTTAAATATTAGAAGTTTATTCGTCAGGCAAAGTTTGGATTTCCTGTTAATAAGAGGATACAAACATTTTATATATTTGTTACATTTGGCTTGAATGCCCTCAATGTGATCTTTAAAAGTTAATTTATGGTCAAGTATTAATCCAAGATATTTCACTTGGTTTGACCAGGAAATTGGAACTCCGTTCATAGTGACTATGTGACTACTACTAGGTTTCAAAAAGGAAGCCCTGGGCTTATGTGGAAATATTATAAGTTGAGTTTTGGAAGCGTTGGGAGAAATCTTCCATTTTTGTAAATAAGAAGAGAAAATATCTAAACTTTTCTGAAGTCTGCTGCAAATAACACGAAGACTTCTTCCTTTAGCGGAAATGCCTGTGTCATCAGCGAACAAAGATTTGTGGCAACCCTGAGGCAAATCAGGGAGGTCCGAAGTAAAAATGTTATACAATATAGGCCCAAGAATGCTACCCTGAGGAACTCCTGCTCTAACAGGTAGTCGATTAGATTTGGAATTTTGATAATTTACCTGCAGAGTTCTGTCAGTTAAATAATTTTGAACTAATTTCATAATGTAAAGTGGAAAATCAAACTTTTTCAATTTAGCAATCAAACCTTCATGCCAAACACTGTCGAATGCTTTTTCTATGTCTAGAAGAGCAACTCCAGTTGAGTGGCCTTCAGATTTGTTTGAACGAATTAAATTGGTAACTCTCAAGAGTTGATGAGTAGTTGAATGCCCATGGCGAAATCCAAACTGCTCATCTGCAAAAATTGAGTTCGTATTGATGTGAAGCATCATTCTATTCAAAATAATCTTTTCAAAAAGTTTACTTATTGAAGAAAGCAAACTTATTGGACGGTAGCTAGAAGCTTCAGCTGGATTTTTATCCGGCTTCAAAATTGGAACAACTTTTGCATTTTTCCATTTATCAGGAAAGTATGCCAAATGGAAACATCTGTTAAATAATTTTACCAAGAAAGACAAGGTACTCTCTGGGAGTTTTTTGATGAGGATGTAGAAAATTCCATCATCACCTGGAGCTTTCATATTTTGAAACTTTTTAGTTATAGACCTTACTTCGTCCAAATCAGTCCCCCAAGAATCATCAAAAATATTTTCCCGAGAGAAAATATTCAGATAATCCCGAGCAACCTGATTCTCAATAGGACTAGTAAGACCCAAACTGAAATTATGGGAACTCTCGAATTGCTTAGCAAGTTTCTGAGCTTTTTCCAAATTTGTGATCAAAATTTTACCACCTTCTTTAAGCGCTGGAATTGGCTTTTGAGGTTTTTTCAAAATTTTTGTGAGTTTCCAAAAGGGTTTGGAACTCGGGTCTAATTTAGAAACATTATTTTCAAAAGTTTTGTTCCTCAGGGCAGAGAATCGCTTTTTAATTTGTTTTTGCAATTCCCGCCAGATAACTTTCATGGCAGGATCGCGTGTTCTTTGAAATTGTCTCCTACGGACATTTTTAAGACGGATCAAGAGCTGAAGATCATCGTCTATTATAATTGAATCGAATTTAACCTCGCATTTTGGTACTGAGGCAGCTCTTGCTTCAACTATAGAAGTAGTCAGAGATTCAAGAGCATAATTAATTTCATCTTTGGTTTGCAAAGGAATGTTTGGATCGAAGTTATATTCCATAAATGTTCGATATTGCTCCCAATCAGCCCTATGGTAATTGAAAGTAAAGCTGTTGGGATTAGAAATTATTTCTTGGGATATTTCAAAAGTTACTGGAAGGTGATCAGAACCGAAGTCAGCATGGGTAACCAATTGGCTACAAAGATGACATGAATCAGTTAAGACCAAATCAATAGTTGAGGGATTTCTTGCAGAAGAAAAGCATGTTGGGCTGTTTGGATATTGAATAGTGTAATAACCTGCAGAACAATCATCAAACAGAATATTACCATTGGAATTGCTTTTAACATTATTCCATGAGCGGTGTTTTGCATTAAAATCACCAATAATGAAGAATTTAGACCTATGACGGGTAAGTTTCTGGAGGTCACCCTTGAGAAAATTCTTTTGCTGGCCTACGCATTGGAATGGCAAATAGGCAGCTATAAACGTAAGTTGTCCAAATTTTGTTTCAACAGAAACTCCCAAAGTTTCAAAAACTTTGGTTTCAAATGAAGAAAGAATTTTATGCTTGATTCGTCTATGAATAATGATGGCAACGCCACCACAGGGTCCATCAAGACGATCATTTCTATAAATCAAGTAATTTGCGTCCTTCTTAACCTTATGGTCAGGTTTAAGGAACGTTTCAGTTATAACGGCAATATGCACGTTATGAACTCTCAAAAAATTAAATAGCTCGTCTTCATTATCTTTAAGAGATCGAGCATTCCAATTTAAAATGTTTAATGCTTTAAAATCCATTACTGAATTTTAAAGTCATGACAATATTATTAGCAAATTTTACTCCAGTTTGAATAGCATCAAACATGGAGTTAGATTTAAGCATATCAGAAATCATGTCAATTAATGAATTCTGTAAAAATTCCATTTTAGGGGCAGTAATGCTTCCTAAGTCAAAATTGTCAAAATTTCCGTTAGAACGTTGGTTAGTATTTTGATTTCTACCCGGTGCAATAGCAGCATAGGTAGCTCCATTACCTCGCTGAACATTGTTAGCAGCGAGGGGAGTAGGTACAGATGAAACATTTGAAGCAGGGGTGATATTTGTACCTACGGGTACGAATGTAGAATTTGTTCCTCGCTGACCGTTGTTAACAGCAGAGGAATTTGTACCTGGTCGGAAACGTGCAGCGTTTCCTACCTGTCGGTTAGAACGAGATTGTAGGATCGCTTTGCGAGTCTTACATTCCCAAAAATTGGATTTGTGGTTTTCACCACAATTTGAACATTTAAATTTCTTAGGATCTTCCTTCACAGGACAGTCGTCCTTTGCGTGAGAGGAATCACCACAATTCATGCATTTAGCTGGCATGTAGCAATTTTTAGTTCCGTGACCCCATCCCTGGCACTTACGGCACTGAGTGAGGTTTTGGAAATTTCCTCCAGTCTTCCTGAAGTGTTCCCACTTCACTCGGACATGAAGCATAAGGCTAGCTTTTTCTAAGGCCTTAAGGTTGTTTAATTCACTAGACTTGAAGTGAACTAAATAAAAATCATTAGAAATCCCGTTGCGCGAATCGCCAGGACGGGATTTCATTTTCATTTTGATTACTTGGAGTGGCACAACTCCAAGTAATTTTGCCAGTTCATCTTTGATCTGATCCAGGGATTCACCACTGGCCAGTCCTTTCATGACAACCTTGAACACACGTTCAGTTTTGGTGTCGTAAGTAAAAAAATTGTGCTTCTTCTCAGTAAGATACTTGAGAAGACATTTAAATCCGTCCAAGGTTTCAGCCAATACACGGCATTCACCCCGACGTCCAATTTGTAGTGAAAACTTAACTTTCACGAAATTCAAAAGTTCCATGCGAAGAGCATGGAAATCGGTAGTGGTTATCACAATAGGGGGAATCTTTTCCTTCTTGGCATTAAGCCGGGAAAGTTTACTAGAATTTTTCTTGGATGATGGATCATTCTCATCATCCGTGAGCAAATCAAATTGATTACTCAAATTAATTTCTTCAGAAGGGGGGTCAAGAGTTTGCCCCTTTCTTTTGCGTTTAGGCGCCATGGCGGCAGTAAATTTTTTTATCCAAATCGACTTCCAAGCAGATTACTATAAGAATCTGAAGGATCGAAGAGGAATTTTCCAAATCGATATCCAAGAAGGATTACCTCGGGTAGGGTCCAAACAAGGATCGAAGAGGAATAAGAGGAGTTGAACAAGGTAGAAAATTTTTACAGGTTGAGCACTGAAAAGTGCTGTTTAAATTTGTTGTAGCTTTAGGTAGTAGTAACACTTCCTTAAGCAAAAAGCAAATAGATCCGCACGGCAAGAGAGCACGATGCGGACTGATTGAAAGCCGCGTTGTAATACGCTTACGTATAGGCACTGACGTTGGGTGCGATACTGGCGGGTTTTGCCGCAAATCACTCTTATTTTATTTATTTTTACGCAGATAGATTTATTTGGGTTTGCAAGGGAATTATAATATTGAAATATTTCAGAAAGTGCCCAACAGTGCTCCTTCTACTTGCGTCACAAGCTTTCGTTGTTGTTTTTATTGAGGTATTACTCAGGGAACAATGTTAAACACCATTTTTGTACATGGTATTGCAACTAATCTTATATGTGCTTCATTTTGATTTGGGATAAGTGTTTGAACTATGGCTCGGGATTTCCACTGTGGCGTGCTTCTATTGTGACATAACCATACGTATTTTTGTGGTGCGACATAGTGGAAACGTGTGAGCGTAGTTGAAGCATATACCCTATGTAATTTAAAAATCAGCTAGGAAACTAACTTCAAAGTGAAGCATTTTAGTCACTTGAAGGTGTCACCTGGAACGAACTAATATATATTAAATATAGGTCAAAGTCAAAAACAACTTGAAACACGTTAAATTTTAGATTACATTCACAAGTGTAGGTACTTAATAAAGCATGGTAGGTAGATTAGAGATTTCAATTATTTATTAAATTAGACTAGAGATATCATAATCATCAAACGAACTTAAATAAGAAAATTTAGACGGCCTAGTAGGATTAACAGAAGAGTTAGGATGCGGAGGGTCCGCTTAGGGAGGCAACTAGCCTTTAAAGCAACTGGCAACTAGCCTTTTCATGTATTGTTTGTTCATTTTGATTATTGCTTTAAAATATCAATTTGGTATATATGTGAAAGGATGAATCAGTGGGAGATAGATTTTCGGATTCTTTACATTTAGCATCACTATGTGTCATTTCTTCAAAACCCCCAATAACTGGCCTCTTCAATCCCTTCCTTTTCCCATGGCGTTCAAGTGGTCCGCATAGACTATTCAGCCATTACCCGTCCTTTATCCTCGGCTTTGGATTGACTTGCGCTCCCATTGCCCCACCAAACGCTGCAAAATAAAAATGAAATACATCACAATATTCTTGTTGCAATGAATACGTGCCCTATCCATTATCCATACCGAGTGTTTTCCAGGATATTTATTAAAATTTCCACTAGCCATTTTAGAACAACAATCGAAAAATTTCTTTCTATTGAAAGTACCCTACGTTTCAAAAGATTCAATTACTCCCGATTGACAACACGATTTCGAAGCATTTAGCGGTTGTCAAAGGAAACTTCATCCAAAAATACCAGCTGCTCTAGTGCACTGGAAGCACTTCAGCTCATTGGAGAATCGCAAAACATCTTTCTGACGAATTTGAACAGCTCTTCTCTCCAAAGCTTTTCATGACATGCCGTAAGCATGTAGAATGTTGCATACGGAAGCAGCACTGATAGACACACCAAAATGTTCGACAAATAGTTGGCGTGCTGCATATAAATACAGCACAGGTCGTCTGTTGTACAAATACAGGATCCATTGTTGCTTCGTGTCATCAAACTTAGGGTACACTGCTGTCCTCTTTATTCTGGATAATGATCCATCTCGTTTGTCGGTAGTAATCCACGATGAATCAGTCGTTTTCGATTTATGACAAAGTGTGACAAGATGAGAGCGAGATAAGCCCAAAAAATAATAGTCGTACAAGCAGTAATATTTCGTGTTAGTGGTAGCCTGCTTGTTCCGAACGTTTCTTACTATCACATTATTCATGTTACGCCTGATCGAAGACAACAAATCAAGAAGACTGGCAACTCTTCCATTTTCTCATACGAACACTATGAGACAGGTACAATCGTGGCATCTGCCGTTCAAAGGTAAATGCTTTGAACGAATTCGATAGCAAAGATTTCATCCTCAGAAGAAGGGTTTGCGTATTTGCTCATTTTTCTATGCGTTGCTTCCACCTTCACTCAAGCGCAGCGCCATTGTATCTGTCGCTTGGATTCTGGCAAAGTTGCCAGTCTTCTTGATTTGTTATCTTCGGCCTGATGCTAGCTGAAAAATTAAACATAAATTCAATAATCACATCGTTTACATTAACTATTCCTGCTAACCACTTGCTACATTGTTTTTCACGTTTTTATTTTTATTTAGAATTCTCTACATTTTTTTTAAATAAAGCACGATAGAAATTGTAAAGTCATCTTGACAGCACGATGACAGAACAGGTTGACAAATCTTCGACCAATTTTTTTTATCGATGATTTTTAAACCGCTGATTTCAATTCGTCGGGTCCAGTTTACAAATCAACGCACAATAAATTCAAATTTAATATAATCAATAATGTGAAGCGGAATTGTAAAAATGGTGCAGTGAAATTAAAAGTGGATTGCGTGACGGTGATCAAATGGAGTTCCACTCTTTTCATCTTCTTCTTCTTCTTCTTCGTAGAATTTCAAGCTTATTGCATATCGCATATTAGCTTATTGCGTGCTCTCAACTTAGTGTTCTAGATGCACTTCGAATTGAGAGCTTTCGATGCCTGTATCATGTTTGCATTAGTATAAATATGTGGCAAGTACAATTATACCCTATGCCCAGCATGGTCTTGCTTTATAGCTGCGTCTGAGCTAAGGAAGTCCCATTCCTTTCAATTGCTGGCGAAAAGTGGAGTTCGGGAAGACAGCAGTTTGTTCCAGTCAGTGCTGACGTACAGCTTAAACAAAACAATCAATTAACTGATGCTCACCAAATACGCGTCAATCGAGAATTGCACTTCTGCTTGATTGAAAGTTACAATACATTATCAGTGGTTTAGTAGCATCGATAATTTAGTAGCATCGATAATTTATTACTCAGTGTTCATTCGGCTGTCGACAGGAGCAGGCCACTCTCGATGTTTGTCACGCGATCGTCTGTTTACTCGGCAGGAACCATTGTGTGGTCCTCCTCATTGTTCTTCATCAATAGTTCTTTCGGTCGATGCGTCGTAGATTTTGGAGAGCAACCGTTTAGTGTTGAGTGTGTGAGTGCTGACCACGTTTTGCGTCCATTTCTGTAATGGATGCGCTCTGCTATCCGTTGGCGATACTGCCACACAATGAAACCACTGGAAGTGGCTCCCGTTCTGATGGAAGAGGCTTATTGGATAGCGAAGGATGAAGTGTTTATTGTGTTGTACCTTTTGGCTATAGTTTTAAGATTTATTGTATAGTAAACAAGAATCCTCGGCTCTGTAAAGTAAATTCGATTGAGCCTTATCAAATAAATTAATAAACAAATTTACCCACCATGACTGAATGGAAAACAGAGAAGACTTGTGTCCAACCACTACTCGCTAGACGCACATCTTTACAGAATAAACCTCGTTTACAGCAATATATGCAGGTGCAGAACCGGTTACGATGACATCCCAACAAACATTAGATGGAGAATGAAAGCTTATGCAGGCAAAAATATGCTTCTTCAGCTAAATAATGGCTTATTCAGCATTTAATTAGCACTGATTGTTTGCTGGGATCGATCACGCAGTTTGGTATTGCCCAGGTAATGACACCTCCAGAGTACGACTGTTGGATACCCTAGTGGCCCAAGGTAGACAACCCTTCCGTAAAGTAAGAGATGTTTTGGGAACACGTGATCTTCCCTACATGCAGGCGATCTACGAATTCCTTTGTTTGTCTGATGTTAGAGTTTGAGGTGACCATCCACTCCTTTCCAAACAATTTCCAGCCATTGTGTCCCAGTCATATTATCCTCCTGTTTATGTGCTACTTGCCGCTGCCCAGCCAAGATTTGGTGAAACCGTCCGAGAGTAGTATCTGAAGGAGGCTTCAAAAGCCAGTTTCATACCTAGCTCCTTTCAATTGAAATTGTTACCCATAAACCTCGAGCCCGCCACGAGTAATTGGTACCCAATACTAACTTATATCTACTGCTGTTTAAAATGTAAATTCAAACATTACCGATTTTTGGCTCCGCAAAGTGTCACACACGACTGAGCCTAGTAAATAAGCGAACTAGTTAAAAAAATCAAATTTATTGGTGTGTCAAAATACCTTCGGAATGCTTGCGTTTTTGAAATGGGCTCTGAGATTTGTGGTAGAGCTGTCACCTTCTAACTCCCGGATTCAAGCTTTTTGTAGTCATAAGACATGATTCCAGGGAGATTTTATCCTAAATTCCACTGGGAGTGGGAGTTAGATCATTAATACATGCATGTATACTTAAATAAATAATTAAATAAATCAATTTAGACTCTCTTTTTTTCCAATATGAAGCACCCTAATGTGACATGAACACTCAGATTTGTTGTGTGTGCAGCAAAATTTTCCGCCACTTCGTCTATCCATTTCGATTCGGTATAGGTATGGTAAGTAAACCAATCTTTAGGAAGGAGAGATGGTGGTTGAATCAGAGCTTGAGGGATCGGGTTTCCTTTTGTGATTGTCTTTGGCTTATGAGTGCCTTTGCCAGTGAGTCAGTGAGTGAGTGACAGCTTCCAGCCTAATTTTGCTGAGTCAAATCAGTTTTTTTTTTTTTGAATCATGAATATTGAATGGAAATAATGTTATTCTAGATATACATGTGAAAATGGCCAGTGAGCGAAGTGTAACAATGACGATTTCCCGCAAATGACAAAACATCCACGCAAATCTAGTACAGCATCTGATAGAGAAATTTTCCTCAACCATATGCTGCTGTTGGTTTGCATGGGTGGGTCCTCATCCGCGAGAAATCTACGTTTAAAGCCATTGTTTACATTCGGCTCATTGGCCTTTTTCACGTGTTCGTCAAAGGCCGTTACCATTCTATACTAAGAATTCATATTATTGATATATTATTCCTTACATTTTGATTTCACGCTTCGCGCACCTCTTCGCTTCCACTATGGCAGCGGCCATAGGTGCTGTAGGTTGCTGCTATATGTATACAGAAGGCGGTTTCGCTTAACGAAATCAAACCCAGAACGATAACATTACATTGTTTACAAGACGTTCTCTTCTTCCTTCCGTGAAAAGCCATGCACGATAAATCAACTGTGTCCAAATCTATTTTTTGACGTAGGATTACGTCTTTCGGCAACATATTGGAGGTGCAATTCCAAAAATCCAAAATCGACCGCGTTACGAAAAGTAGTCAGGCTTTGACCACTTATAACTCTGTCAATATCGGATGGATATTAATTCATAACAAGGCAATCGATTGGAATGTCATCTACGAATCTGCTAAAATGAACACTTTGTCATTTTTCAAAAGGTCACTATTGAAAATTGCACGAATGTGCAACTGTTCGTATAATAATGAAAATTATCACCGATTGACTGCGAAAAGCGCTTTTCCTAACATAGATTTTAAAATCGAATTCACTCCGGTCTCACTGAACGGTGTTAAGTCAATCCCCGCGTGTGGTGAGTGGTGGTGTCCAGTGGTCATCATCAGCAGCAGCAGCAGTGCTTTCGGCGCGTGGCGTTGTACATTTTTCTCCAATACACGACGAAAGGCTGCTTGTAAGCGTGGGCTGTAGCCCACTGAGCGATCCATTCGCCGAAGAAGGAGGAAGAAATTGCACCGCTACTGATCAGATTTCAGTTGCTCGTAGTGAGCCACTGTGAGCCATCAATGCCAAGCGCGTTCCAAACAACATACAGCTCGTCAGCGTTATCTGCGTAAAACACCTTAATAGCTCAGCATTACTCAACCATGACGACAAAACGTTCCTTTTCAGAGCCACCACATATTTTTTAAAGAGTAGTTTCTGAACACTTCTCGGTTTATTTTTCAAATAGAACAATCTACATTGGTCAATTCTCTTCATTGACTCTCTCTCTCTCTCTCTCTCTTTCGTTAATAACTCGGCTCCAAAAACATTTTCAGGTGTTAGTATCGTCGATAATTTCTGTTAATATACCATGTAGAAAAATTAGCCCGAAATATGAATGCAGCCAAGTTAACAATGACAGAGAGAGTCGATGAAGAGAATCGATCAATGTAGCTTGGTCTATTTGAAAAGTGACGCGAGACTTGTCAAGATCATCGATCGGATGTCAGTTCCCATAAGTTTAAATCTAACATACCATGTATCTTCAAGGCAATAATTTCAAAAAAGTGGTCTGATTTTGATCCAGAGATGATGGAAATCGCCAATTGATAGAAAATTTTTCTACGATTCTGTTAAAATTAAGACTATCAATTTCCAAAAGGCTACTTTTGAAAATTGCACGAATGTGCAACTGTTGCTATGATAGTTAAAAGTATCGCCGATTGCCTGCGAAAAGCGCTTTCCCTAACACAGATTTCAAAATAGAATTACATCCGGTCTCACCGAACGGTGTTTATTCAATCATCGCGTGTAGGCCTCATAGCCTAATCATGTAGTCATTAAAGACACAGTATTACCAACAATCAATACGGAACTAACGATTTTAAATTGGCTCACTACTTGACTAGGCTATTGGTCCCAAGCACACGATTAACGTACCCAATTCTAGTCGAAATTCTACTACTACACAATGTTTATTTTGATTCGCTATGGAAGTTTGACAGATAAAATGAGGGGTTAGTGGATTTTCCTATGTTTCGAGGGGTGAATCGATTAGCTTGGGACCGAAAAGAGTACCAGAGCTGAGCCAAAAAGTTGAGCACGTTTCTTCGGGACCTTCTAGTCTTAGAGTTACCTCTATGGTATTACCAAGACGGAGGTGGCGAGGGAATCTTCCGGGTTAATTAATCATGTTTTGTTGTTTTTGACATCATCCACATCCAGAGGGCCAGTCACTTCGAATGTATGGGAGTGGTAGGAAACCATTTGGAAACGCATGAAAATTTTCAGTTTTTATTCATTATCGTCTTTATGGGTAGTTTTAGATGCACAAAAATTGCACGAGTACGTTACTATGGTGCTAAGGTAAACACTCGTTTATTTGTTTCCTTCTGTGAAAGCATGTTTAGTCACAAATCGTGGATTTTCTGATATTCTCCATACTGCAAAAATGATTTTCCTACCATTGAAGGGGCGACATCTCTCGGATCTTCAGTATAGCTACTACTCAACTCATTTAATTAATTAATAACTGCGAAAGTGCATTTAGAACAGTTGAGTTGAGAGCACGCAATAAGCTAATATGCACTAAGCAATGATGATGATGATGATGGTCCCACCTCTTACCCCTACAAAGGTTTGAGCTGGACGATTTATCTTTAAGATAATTGAATATGACATTTTAACCAGGTTGGCAAACAAAATCGAACTGGTTTCAGTTACAGATATAGATTCCCTCTCAAGTTTACAGTTGCTTCACAGCGATATAAATGTGGAAAAGCTCAGGCGTCCACCTCTTAGTTCGCCTTTTTGTCCACCTAAAATATTCATAAGTATTACAAGCAATCAAGAGTTAATGAACAATCAACAAAGCATCCTATTACACTAGTAACCCCGCAATCTGATGCTATCATAATTTTCAGCAATGTCAGGAATGCTCACGAACCCCCAACATTTGCCAGAAAACTTACTACTAACTCAAGGTATCTTTCAAATAAGCTTCAAAATTGCATTTTTTTTATCAAATGTTAAATTCAGTCCTCTATATCCGTAATACGCGCGCGAGGCTTAAACCTTTGTAGACTACTTTTTTTTTTTTAATTAATCTACTATAAAATCAAATATTAAAAATCCATCATCACCCTCGTGGCGAACAGAAATAGTTTTTGCAGTGCTACAATAATTATTAAAAAGTCGTTATGACAGCTATCCATATAAAATAATCCGTTAGAGATAACTTCGTCAAGATACATAATTTGTCAATTCATAAAAAAATCACTGGATAACTGTTCAAAAGACAGTTTTAACGTGTGAAATGCAGTGTCTTTTAAATTCTGTAAGTGTTGCTAAACGTTTGATATGTCTAGGCATCGAATTGAAAACATTTATTCCTTTATAATATAATGAATTTTGTGAAGCACAAGTCAAGAAATGTGGTGTTCTTATTTCAACCGCGTTTCTAGTATTATATCTATGAAAGTCACTTCCTCTTTCAATTCGATCACACAAATATCGAGGCAGCAAACCGTTAACTACTTTAAAAATGAACACCATAGTCAAATATACAATTCTTTGCTTCACCGACAACCATTGTAAGGCGTCTAACATCAAAGTTGAGGAAGTGAATCTATTACATCTCAAAATCAAACGCATTATTTTATTCTGCAAGCGCTGTAATCTCGATATTTGTGTTGCATTGGCCAGAAATAAAATGGAAGGGCAAAAGTCAAGATGAGGAGAGATGATTGATTTGTATAGCTGTATTTTACTGGCAATAGTTAAATCGTTTTTCAGTCGACATAGAATTCCATACTTCTTGGCAATTTTCTTGATGACATTGTCAATGTGAGAGTTGAACTTAAGTGTGTCATCAATAATCACGCCAAGATATTTAATCTCCCGAACGCGATCAAGAGTCTCATCATCAATTACGACAGAGACGTTCTCATTTACTCGATTCCGCGAAATTACCATAAATTTAGTTTTACTTGTATTCAATTTTAACTGCTTATACTTCAACCATCTACTTAGAGAACGCAAATCTTCATTCAAGTGTAAAACGGCATCATCTAAATCCTTAGCTGCAATGAATAACACAGTATCATCTGCAAAAAGATTAATGTCGCAAAATCGTAAAACACGTCGCAAGTCATTAATATACATAATAAATAACAAATAACAGGGGCCCTAATACACTTCCCTGGGGCACTCCAAGGTTATTCCCCACGGGACTGGAAACAGAATCATTAAAAACAGTCCGTTGAGTTCTGTCAGACAAATAGCTTTCAAACCATTTATATGCAGTACTCGTAATTCCAAAGCGCTTGATTGATCTTAACAATAAGGGCCTAGAAATTGTTTCAAAAGCGCGTTTAAGATCCAAAAAAACAGCAACAATCGTATCTTTACACTCCAAGTTATTTTTCCACTTCGCTAATACCAAATTCAACGCGGTTTCACAAGAATGACCTTCCCGATATCCCGATTGTTCTGGTATCAACAAACTATTACTATTTAAATACTCCAACAGCTGACCTTTAACAACAAGTTCTAAAATTTTCTCTAATGTGTGCAACATGTTGATGGGACGAAACTCTTCGGCTTTAATCGTTCCAGCAACTTTTTGAATAGGGACCACTAAGGATTCCTTCCAAATTTGTGGCACATGTCCAGTTTGTAATGATTCATTAATAAGGTCCAGCAAGATGTGGCCAATGACATGAAAGCAATCTTGAATAACTCTAGCATTAACATTATCTACTCCAGCCGATTTTCCTAATGAAAAACAAATAACTCTAAGTTCATCTAATGTGATTGGGTGAAAAACTTCAAATCTACAACTACTATTAACTGGCTGTTTTATTTCGTCAGGTTCATCGACCAATTCAATAGATTGATTAATCAATGAAACGCTATCTACGAAATAATCATTAAACTTAGCTGCAATTACTTGTTCTGACTGTTCTAATGTGCCATTAAAAGTTATGGACCGCGGTTTGCAATTACTAGGTTTTAATAAAGATTTCAAAATTTTCCATAACTCTTTGCTGTTGTTTTGATGCTGATCAATCTTCCTTTGAACATATTCACAACGAGTTTTCTTTATCGATTGTGAATACTTATTACGCGCGATTGTGTACCTAGTCCAATGATTGTCATTATTAGATCTACAAAACTTTTTGTACAATTTGTCCCTTTTCCGTTTAAGACGCAAAAGATCCAAATTGTACCAGCTGTTCGAGTTTTTCAAAGAAACAAACTTTTGCTCAACTAGTTGATTGGTACACGTTTTCACGCAATAAGCTTGAAATGCGAATAAGAAGAAGAAGCGTGTGGTGAGAGGTGGTGTCCGGTCGTCAACAGCAGCAGCAGGCGTTGTTACCAGAACGAAAGGCTCACCGCAAGCATCTAGTTATCAAGGCTGCCCTCAAGAGCTCTCAATTCATTGAAGAAGGAGGATGAAACCGCACCGCTGCTGATCGAATTCAGTAGCTCTTCGTGAGCCGCTGTGGACCATCTATGCCAAGCGCGTCACCCTCGTTCCAAACAACATACAGCTCGTCAGTCTCATCCGTGTTGGACACCCTAATAAATAGCTCAGCATTCCTCAACCATCACGACAAAACGGTTCTTTTCAGGACCACCATAAATTATTGCTGTTTAAGAGTTCTCGCAATGGCCGAATACCATATGACCTTGTCAATTCACCAGAAACACTTCGAATTAAGGTAAAGTTTTTGTTTTCCAGGACGCTAGAAAAAAAAATCAAAAAACAATCTCGAATTTATATGATTGATCGCGATTGGAAAATGTTAGCAACAAATTCCTCCAATCAATGTTCGCTTGATTTTGTTATTTATTGAAAAAAAAAACAAAAACTGCATGCGTCTTGTGCACGGAAATGCATAATTTTGTCATCAGAAAACGAGTCGTTTCCGTGATGGGAAAAAGTGGTTTTCCTAACACAGTTGCCCAATATTGATACCTCGGTCGTTTCTTGGATACAACCTCTTACTTTTTCAAGTTAAAATCTGTTGCAATGAACCTTGCATGTTTATTTACATCATCGAAAAATATGGCAATTCGATAAGCAGACCTTTGACTTGAACTATGGACAATTGAATTTCAGGATGGGACTGATATGCGATTATTTTGTTTGATGGAACGAACTGACTTGATGTTGTTTTCACATTTTTCATGATCAAAGTCCATAGTTTTATCACATAAAATGAAAATAGATGCCAATTGATAGTGGCATAGTTCAATTGTTTCGCCAAACTCAATTTTTTAAATTCTTTATTAAAGACATTTTTAGCATGCATCCATCTCTAATCGTATTCATGACTAAAATATTAATTTCATTGAACCGTGACGAAATTTATCGCGTGAACTCCCCGGTTCACTACCCAAGCCGGAGAAGATGGTTTTCTTCAAAATGCCAACGTTCTGAACGAAATAACATAATCAAAATCAAACTTCACCACGGGATGAGGACGAGATTGCCATTTTTAGCGGATGACCAAAACCGAAGGACCGTTTTTGCAGAAAGCTCGAAAAAAAAAATCGTTCGACTCCCCGAAGTGCTCAACGATGCGAATGAGACATCGAGAGAAATTCAATTTGAGCAACGTTATACAATTAGGTTGTGCGGCGGATGGCGATGGCTGTGCATTCGAGCGATAGATGTTGCACCCACCACCACCACCGAGGGCTGTCACCATGCTCAATTTGTACCACTTGTTGACAAATTGATGAGGCGATGTTTTCCCATAATCGGCTTGGAACTTGTTGAACTTTTGCTCGTTAGGAGCTCTATCATAAATTATTAAATTCAATCTCTGTGGAAATCCTCCGAAATTAACAAAAAACGAAACACAGTGAATGTACACACACACACATGTGCGGAATTAATTAACGTGTCCGCTCAAATATTCAATTAACTGTTCGCGCTTTCTGTGTTCTTGTCTGAGGCGTACAAAGGATTTCATTAAATTGTATACAATTTCCATACGACACCGTAAATAAACAATGCGCAACGAGAAAATATTCAGTGAATAATTATGGCAGCAGCGGTAAAATCCGTACACTGACAATGCAGTAAAAAATAATTGCCTGCAACGTGATTAAAACACTCGAATCACGCGTGTGTGACGACAAGTTGTAATAGGCAATTGTAGTGAAAATATGCTTTCAAGTAAAGAATTTAATTTTTCAATGGCGAGACTCTGAAGAGCTTTACCGAATATTTTCCAGTAGCCCTAACGCCATTAGCAGGGCTGGTAGCAGGTAACTTTATAGTTACTTGGTCACTATTTTCAAGTCAGTCACTAAAAAGTCACTTTTTTCACCTAAAAGTCACTAAAGTCAATATATCTTAAAATTTAGTCACCAAAATCAGTTTTTTACGACTAATAATGTCAAGAGCAAATAAGATGTCTTTAAAAAATCACATCAAGCAACAGCTTGATTTAGTAAAAAATTTGTGTTAAAAAGATTCATTAAAAATCAGCATGTAAAGTTAGACAAAAAGGAGTTGCGAACAGACCAGAACTGTTCATTTGGTGCTCATGGAATAAATAATATTTTTTATATTTTTCATCTTCGTGATCTCTCAGTGTTCACTCGGCTGTCGACAAAAGCAGGCCACTCTCGATGTGTGCTACGCGATCGTCTGTTTTCTCGGCAGCAACCATTGTGTGGTCCTCCTTATTGTTCTTCATCAGCAGTTCTTTCGGTCGATGCGTCGTCGACTTTGGAAAGCAACCGTTTCGTGATGAGTGTGTGAGTGCTGACCACGTTTTGCGTTCATTGCTGCAATGGACGCGCTCTGACCCTCGTTGGCGTAACTGCCATAAAATGACACTACTGGAAGCGGCTCCAGTTCTGATGGAGGAGGCTTTTTGGATAGCGGAAGATAAAGTGTTTATTGTGTTGTACCTTTTGACTATAGTTTTAAGATGTATTGTATAGTGATCAAGAATCCTCGGCTCTGTAAACTTAATTCGTTTGAGCCTTATCAAATAAATTAATAAACAAAAAAAAATGTTTTTGAAGTAAGTTATTAACGAATGAGAGATTCGATAAAGAGAATCGATCAATGTAGATTGGTCTATTTGAAAGATAACGCGAGAAGTGTCCAGAAAATACTCTTTAAACAATTTATGTTGGTTCTGAAAAGTACCATTTTGTTGTGATGGTTGAGTAATGCTGAGCTATTAAGGTGTTCAACACAGATGCGGCTGGCGAGCTGGATGTGGTTTGGAGCGGTGGCACGCTTGGCATAAATCAAGCTGAACATTGCATTAGGTTCTAAGTAACATTTACAGATTCTCTTTGTCGACTTACTCTTTGTATTCCCACGGCCATGTAAAGACATTTACAGGTATTTTCAGTACACAGATCGATAAAAGAAGCTTTTATCTAGCATCCAATACGACAAACACAACAAGAAACGCTTATGTGCTCAAGTTATTAACGAAAGAGAAAGTCGACGAAGAGAATCGATCAATGTTGCTTAGGACCTAATGCAATGTTCAGCTTGAAATGGCCCACAGTGGCTCATGACGAGCAACTGAAATCCGATCAGTAGCGGTGCAACTTCTTCCTCCTTCTTCGGCGAATGGACCGCTCAGTGGGCTGCAGCTCGCGCTTGCGGGCAGCCTTTCGTCGTGTACTGGAGAACAATCTACAACGCCCCGAGCCAAAAGCACTGCTGCTGCTGCTGATGATGATGATGATGACCACTGGACACCACTACTCACTCACCACAAGCAGTGATTGAATAAACACCGTTCGGTGAGACCGGAGTGAATTCGATTTTGAAATCTGTGTTAGGGAAAGCACTTCTCGCAGTCAATCGGTGATAATTTTAATGATTAGAGGAACAGTTGTACATTCGTGCAATTTTCAATAGTGTCCTTTGATAAAGATTCGTAGATGAAATTCCAATCGATTGGCTTGATTAGAATTAATATCGATCCGCTATTGACAGAGTTATAAGTGGTCAAAACCTGACCACTTTTCGTAACGCGGTAGATTTTGGTTTTTTTTTAATTGCAGCCCTAATATGTTGCCGAAACACGTAATTCTACATCCAAAATAATGGTCTTATATTTTGCAATAAGGAACAAAGCTACCAATTTTTACGAAATTCTAAGAACCACTATATTGTTTTGCTATGGAATGCCTGAATAGTTGTTTGCTTTTCAAAGCAAGGCATTCGTTTTGTAACAGTTGATGAAAAAAGAATCAGCAAATAAAGAAGGCACATTATATCGATGAACAGTTTATCGGAGAAGTCAATAATCATTGCCCCAATATGCCCCAAAAAATCGTGCATAGTAGAAGACAAACTCAGTTTTTTAACCTTCCCACGGTGTTCGGGTCGAGTTTACCCCATTAGGCATAAATACGTTTGGCATACGGACGTTAGGCATAATGGACGTTAGACATAAACTCATTAGGCATAATATACGTTATGCATAATTGACGTTAGGCATAAAATACCTTGCCGCTGTGCAACTTTAAAAACCTGTTTCGAGCATGGTAAACAATGCTTAAATTAGGCTAAGCGTTGAATAAAAAATGATACAAGTTAAACAAACATAGTTTATTTAATAAACACATTTTGCAATCCATTATTTATCATATCATAAGTGACGTAGCTTCATATTAACTTAGATCCAAGATTAGTAGCGATAGCGGTTAAGTAATCTTGCAATGCAAACTCAGCATAGTTTTGAACTATATCTTGAAATCAATCGCATCTAGAAATAAAAAAAAATCACACATTTTTTGTAATATATTCGTACACACATATTGCAATTGTCAAAGAAGAAAAGGTTTTCCTCAAAGAACAGCTCATGAAATAAAGAATGGTAAATTCTGTGATTTTTCATTCAATAGCAAAAAACAGCTAAGGTTGAATACAATATGATGCCAAAGAACAGCTCATGAAATTAAGAATAGTGAATTCTGTGGTTTTTCATTCAATAACAAAAAAACATACCTTCTGCTTCCAGAATTTCCTGCCATACTTTTCGATACAACGATTCTGTTTTTGTCCATGAATAGTAACGAGTTGCCAAGACAAACAAGGAACTGCGGCAAACGTACCATTTGTAATAGAATATTTGCCTGTCCAAGACGTCACAAGTTTTCATGAGTTCCAAAAATTAAGGCTCTTTCATTATTGTCACCGAAGTCAGCAATCAATAGACGGTCCCCATTATCATCCTTCTGGAATTCATCGGGTAGATTATGTCTAACGTCCATTATGCCTAACGTCTTTTATACCCAACGTCCATTATGCCTATCGTACATTATGCCTAACGTCGTGTATCGCACTTTCAAAGCTTAATAACTTTTGACGGTTACCATATATCGCTCTCAAATTTTGTGACTTTTAAGCTTCTATGGAATCCTCAATTTCTCCGTTTTGACCGAAATTTTTGGACGTTTCTGAAGGGCTCCATAAAAAAGTTGCGCTTAAGGTGTTTGGGTCATATTAACCTAGATTTGACCCAAAGATTTTGGAGGTATTTTCATATCAAATTTCACATTCTTTGCACCCAGACTAATCTTTACTACAATTGAAGCGGTTTGGGTTAAGGGCAGCCTCACTAAGCGGAACATCCTCATTGGAGCGATGTATATTCTCCCTGAACGTCGACATGACTGCCGCACAATGCATCTTCATCTGGATGCTGCAGCATTTGTATCGTCTTTGGCTGATATAACGGTTGTCTCTCCTTGAATACACGCTGATTCCTGGTGTTTCCTTTTCATCAGGGAAGATTTCCTGTAGTCCTGTATCTGTGATCTTTTTAATATTCAGATTTCCATCATCCATAGCTGGTACATCTAATATGATATGTCACTAAAGGAGTCCTCAGGATCAGCACTTGTGGGTCGCTTCTCCATGATGTCGTCGAAAACGAAAGACGGAATCAGAAAATGGCACTCCGTATGTTGAACTGGTTTTACGGCACCATTGATGTGAAGTGAAACCTTAAATCCCGTTATATTGCCTATATTATTTTCTTCGGCATCCACCTTCCAAATGTCCGTGTTAATATTGAGGATTCCTAGTTGGGTGGCTGTCCTTCACTACGACGACCTCAACAACTACACTACAATGTTTGGTTGGAATGTTAGCCGTGAATTCACCGATTACTTGCAAATTGTTGTTTTCGTACGATTTTAGGGTTCGCTTGGTTTCTTTGGTTTGGAAGAGGACGTCAACCTTCTGTTGCTTCAAATATGACCATGTCATGCTGTCAAATTGCGTTCCGATATTCAACAAAACATCACGATAAGCTGAACTACTAGTTATTTCTAAGTCATTACCTAATTCCCATAAACGTGATTGAGTAAATCAAATTTTCATGAACAAAATCTCAAATCTATGAACTTAGCTCACGCCTGTTCAGCGCAACTCCGCACTAATAACCATAAGTTGAAATGATTAAATCATTATTACATTGGAATTATTCCTTACCTCTCGGTACCCTTAGAATGCACAAAAACTAAATGAAATTAATATATTCTTTCGAGAGTCGGCTGTTGATAGCCTTGTTTAAATTTGAATTCCAGCAATATACCTGAAAGCAGCCTGACTGAGATTTTAAAAAGTGACGTGAGTGTCACTAGTATCCAATCTACGAGGTAAGCCGTAACAACGCTAACGATTAATCGGTTAATATGAGATAACGCGAAATTCGATTGGAGGAACGAGCACTTAAAAAAAAATATTCGAGTTTTAGGAAAGTCACGTTGATCGGAAATATATAACAAATGCTTTATAAGAGTTGTTGTTATCGTCGTCGGTGAGGTCACCGCCGGGATCGAAATCTAGTAACAGCAAGTTGAACAGTAACTTGGTCGTAATTGTTTTGTAAAATGAGGAGCTCGGTGGCCTTGTGGTGACCGATTTTGCTTACTGAGCAGAAAATCATGGGTGTCGTGAACCGACGCAATTCATCAAAGCCGGTTCCATCACACACTGCATAGACACTACACAAGTCGCAACTTGCTTAGCAATTCGAGAGTTCCCATAATTTCAGTTTGAGTCTTACTAGTCCTATTGAGAATCAGGTTGCTCGGGATTATCTGAATATTTTCTCTCGGGAAAATATTTTTGATGATTCCTGAGTGACTGATTTGGACGAAGTAAGGTCTATAACTAAAAAGTTTCAAAATATGAAAGCTCCAGGTGATGATGGAATTGTCTATATCCTCATCAAAAAACTCCCAGAGAGTACCTTGTCTTTCTTGGTAAAATTATTTAACAGATGTTTCCATTTGGCATACTTTCCTGATAAATGAAAATATGCAAAAGTTGTTCCAATTTTGAAGCCGAATAAAAATCCAGCTGAAGCTTCTAGCTACCGTCCAATAAGTTTGCTTTCTTTAATAAGTAAACTTTTTGAAAAGATAATTTTAAATAGAATGATGCTTCACATCAAAACGTACTCAATTTTTGCAGATGAGCAGTTTGGATTTCGCCATGGGCATTCAACTACTCATCAACTCTTAAGAGTTACCAATTTAATTCGGTCAAACAAATCTGAAGGCCACTCAACTGGAGTTGCTCTTCTAGACATAAAAAAAGCATTCGATAGTGTTTGGCGTGAAGGTTTGATTGCTAAATTGAAAAAGTTTAATTTTCCACTTTAAATTATGAAATTAGTTCAAAATTATTTAACTGACAGAACTCTCAGGTAAATTATCAAAATTCCAAATCTAATCGACTACCTGTTAGAGCAGGAGTTCCTCAGGGTAGCATTCTTGGGCCTATATTGTATAACATTTTCACTTCGGACCTCCCTGATTTGCCTCAGGGTTGCCACAAATCTTTGTTCGCTGATGACACAAGCATTTCCGCTAAAGGAAGAAGTCTTCGTGTTATATGCAGCAGACTGCAGAAAAGTTTAAATATTTTCTCTTTTTATTTACACAAATGGAAGATTTCTCCCAACGCTTCCAAAACTCAACTTATAACATTTCCACATAAGCCTAGAGCTTCCTTTTTGAAACCTACTAGTAGTCACATAGTCACTATGAACGGAGTTCGAATTTCCTGGTCAAACCAACCAAAAATTAACTTTTAAAGATCACACTGAGGGCATTCAAGCCAATTGTAATAAATCATAATTGTAAGCGAATCTTACATCCCCGGGTTGGGTGTATGAAAAAGGGACTTTTTTCATAAAACTTAAATTAGCAACTCGAAGCAACATTTCCCAGAGCTGCCATCATACAAAAGTTTGTTTCTGGCACCCTAAGCTTTCATGTGGAGGGCGAGCCCCCAGGTTTCCTGACAAAATGCTATTTTGGGCCACCCTACTCTTTACTCTCCGCCCATACGTCGGGAGCAGAATTGCTTTCCGTTCTAACGCCGGAAGCTCTTTACTATCCGCTCATACGTCGGTAGTAACATAGCTTTCCATCCTTCCGATGGAAGCTCTTTACTCTCCGCCCATACGTCCGGCAGTAGAATAACTTGCCGTCCTTACGCCGGAAGCTCTTTACCATCCAATCATACGTCGGTAGTAGTTACAAGGCTTTTAGTTCAGAATTCAGATTTAAACTAAATGAACAAATCAAAACGAAATCATAAAATCCATCTAACAAATCATCAAATCAACATCCTTTCGTTTCGAAAACGATTAAATCTTACATGTACCTCAATACTACATAATCGTAATTGTTTTGTGAAATAAGGAGCTCGTTGGTCTAGTGGTGACTGATTTTGCTTACAGAGCAGAAGACCGTGGGTTCAAACTCTTTTGAGATATTGAATCGTTACAAAAACGAATCCTGCTGTAATCCCTACCCAACATCCCAGTGTTTTCTCGTGGAAGTGCAGAGGTGTTCTCGGCTTTCATTAAAGTGAGTATTTCGTCAACATATTCCTACCCATTCCTTTCTTGATCAGCATTCAAAAGTAGCCGACACTGGTTTTGCCTAGCTTTAGATCACCAGTATTTACACATTGAGGATGACTGCTAGTATCAAGCAACGTCTATTGGTTCTCTGTGTAATGACAGCTGGTCTAGCAATAACGGAGTTGCATCCTCAGGCGGTCAATCATGCTTAGAGGCATGCATTTTAACCGCAACGCCGGGGTCGTCACCTAAGCCTTACAAATTTTGATCATTATCCAATGATTAAAGAAAATATGAGAGAGGAAAATTATGAACATTCAAAAGCTGCAAACCGACAACCAGTGATAACAATGACACCCAACAGACCTTTAAACATGGCGCAGTAAATCTCTGCGTTCGTCATTTCGGCGTACCCTTTTCACCCTCCTGGCTCCATCGCCACAGTGAACCCTATTTCGAACACGCATCCATCGTTAACGTGATTTTTATAGATTTATGGATGGTAACGGAATACAGTAAATATCGGAGGGTATCCACATACACCTACCACCACCACCAGCAGGCAAAACCCCTCTGCATCTTTGTCGTTATCTATCAATGCACGGCCATCGATAGTAGCTCAAAATTGAGTCGAATTTGACTCAAAATTAGATAAAAGTGAAGTTACTCAATGAATGAGTAAAATGTTAGTCGATTTTCCAAAAAAACTTTTTCAATAAGAAGAAACTTGATAGATATTTCACTCAATCTATTAGTAAACTTTTAGCCTGAGTAAAATTTTGGTTGATTTTACTCATACTCAAGCAGTTTTGTCCGGAAAAGTTAGGGAAATTTTACTAACTCACTAAGCTAACCCCACTTTTTTGCAATTTTAAGTTGAATTTAACTCAGTAACTCAGTTACTCTCATCGACCGTGCGGTGCATTGTCCCGCCAAGACCCGATCCGGGGAAACTCGAGACACCGTAGAAATGTGAGAAAAATTCAATTTACCCTCTCTATCTATATATATATATTTGTATCAGACATCAGACCGTCTTCTTTCGACGGAAAAGAAACCCGCTTACAATTTTCCGCCGTCCTCGACGACCGGCTTTAAGTATATATTTCCTGATACAGTCGAATTGAGTGGTGACATTCCCAGTGGCTCCAAAAGCAGTTTTGCGCACATGGGGAAAATCCGCTTGTCATTCAGTTAGTTGCTCGCGATGTAGATTAGGTTTAATTGCTCTGAAGACATACAAGAACTCGACCATGGTCGGATGGCAGCTGTAGGGATATTTCGTTTCGACTGATTTAATCTTCGAGAAGATATCTACGCAGTGAAGCAGCACCGAAGTAGAGCACGTGTGGATCGACGGTGCGGAGCAGGCTTGAATCTGTTTTACCGCACGACTAAAAATCAATATTTTTTCTGAAGAATATTGCGCCTTTCCGCGGTTGATGATAAACTGAGAACAGCTCCGAGATAATAAATGTTTATCTTATCTGCGTGCGTATGAGCGGACGCCCACTGGATTTATAGCTAAAGGTCAGGACACTGAATTGTGCATTCATTCATTCATTCATTGAAATCGATTGACTGGACGAGATTTCCCGAAAATAGACTACACGGCCAGTGAGAATGACCCAAATTTGAGTATGGGTTAATCATAAATCACATAAAGTGCAGGAACTCAGCGATGAGTAACGTAAAGATTGGATTCACCCAGTCTATTGATGCTACTCCTAGGCTGAGTAAAATTTTCGTCAATTTTCCTCATCTTCCGGCAGATTTCTGAGCTTTAACTATTTTGTTTGTATTACTTCTGCGTTAAGTTAACGATTTACATACTTTCAGCTCCTCCATCTATCGTATAAAATTACCACTTTAAGTCTTTTATTTGACGCTCAGATTTTTGAGGTTTTCCACTGAGTTCCTGAACTTTTGGCGATTATGAGTGAACTAAACTCAAATTCGGGTCGTTCTCATTCGCCGTGTAGGCAGTCTACTGAAGGCTCATAATTCTATGGCGATCATCTCTGCTGCAGAAACCGAGCCCGCAAAAAGTAGGTTCTACAGCGGGGGAATGAAGTGGCGTGGTGCCTTGACGAGCCCAAACGGAGCGGAAAATTGACATTCGATTGAGTGCAAGTAAGCAACGGAACTGGCTACAATCGCCTATCAGGCCAATATTTACTGGGTTGGTTGGCTGGTTGATTTTATTATCGATGTTTAAACCATCGTTGGGCCCATATTAAGTTGATTTCCAATACACATGAGACAGTTATGCGATTGCGGCCATATAGATATCATATACCATCGCTTCGCTTTGTTGTTCGGAGGATTTGATGGGTTTCCATCATGGAACATTCATGGTTATACTCCCTCCCGCCTATAACTCTTATCGTTGTTTTCCTAAGTCGAATGGTGAATGACGTCAGTGTGGGCGATTGGAAAACGTGATGCATAATTATGTGTAAACTTGAGGCTGCGAGTTCAGAAAAAGCTGGCATGTCAAAGTGCTGAACTGGATATGTATCCATTTTGAGTTGATGGTGGTTGTTTAAATATCAGCAAGTCCAGTTTGAATTTCATTGGAGCCTTAACAGTTTTTCACAATACTTTACATTATTTCACAATTTCTTCTTTCTTCTCGTACCGTATAAGTTTCATTTCGTAGCCTTCCTTAACCTAACTTACTTCTAACATTAGACATATTCATTCATCTACACGCATATCCATACACTCCTCCTAATACAGATATGTTGTTTTATTGTTTTATTGTTGGATGAAGCCCCAATGATGTTAACCTAATAACTATAAGCCAAGCAGGTATTGTCGGTTATTTTTTTTCGTGAGAACGTAATAGCGGAGCATTTGGTTGGGTTCACTATCATTCTGTTTAACCTGCACCAACTAGCGAGTACATTCAGCTGACGTTGAAGAAAGTGACAGTCAACAATGGAGCGGATTCGTAGAAAGATTTTGAGGTCATCTGCATATGATAACCGAGGAGCTTCGATGACCAGATGCACGTCGTTGAAGTAAAGTATAAAAATTAACGGTCCCATGTGGCTTCCCTGAGGTAACCTGAAGTGACGAAGAAGCTAGCTGATCTGCAATCTCCTATGGCAACCTTTAGTTGGCGACCGGTAAGATATGATCAAAACCAACTCAGAAGATTACCTTATACACCGAGCCTGCCAAGTTTAGCAATCGCAATAGCATGGTTCAGCTTGTCGAATGCTGCGGATAGGTCTGAATAAATAACGTCCGTTTGAACCCGATCCGACATGCTTTCGGATATATATGAAATGAGACACAGCAGATTGGTGGTTGTAGAGCGGCCGACAATAAACCCATATTGATCAGCACTCAAATACTACTTGCAATGGGACAACAACGATTCCATAATCACTAGCTCGAATAACTTCGAAACGGCACTTGACGATGTAATTCCTAGTTATCCACAGCTCGTTTCCTTCCTTTTTGTGGACGGGAAACATGTGTGCAAATTTCCAGCAAGATGAAAATATGCCACTGGAGAGAGACATTTGGAACAGGCGATGAAGCGGAATTAACAAGCTAGCAATATGTCTCTTCAAAAATACAGATTGAACTCCATCAGGACCAGGATCGAAGGATGACTTGAGCAGAGTCGTGGCCTTAGAAATGATCGCAGCATTAACATCAATTGCACCCAGCGTTTGATCATTTACTGAAACGTTCCTGGCAGCTAGGTTAATATGGTCGTCAGTTAGTATCTCATTAGTGAATACACTGGCAAACTTGTCGGAAAAAAGGCGGCATATATCCTGAACGGTGGCAGCAACTTCTCCGTTGAATTCCATAGAAGATGGGAGGCCGGATTCCCTGCGTTGCTCGTTCACGTAGTTCCAAAAGGATTTCGGGTGTAGCTTAACTTTGCGCTGGATGCCTCGTTGGAAACTTGAAAAGCATTCACGACCGACTCGCTGGTATATCTGATTCAGCCTTACATAATGTAGTTCCAGAGGAAGCGTGCGATGCTTCGTAAATCTTCTCAATGCTGCTCTTTTCATTGACTTCAACCTACGTAGCTCTCTGGTATGCCAGGGAGGGTGAGACACTTTGTGGTGAGTTTTTTTCGTGACGTGTCTGTCAATGACATATGCCAAGACATGTGAAAAGGTTTCCGCTGCAACCTCAACGTCATCTGGATCAAGGATGTGCTCCCATACCATGCTAGACAATACATCTATGATGCTACGGTGGTCAGCTTTACGGAAGTCATAAGAAACCGTAGCAGGGATAATCGTCGAAATCACGCACGAGCTTGTCCTCAACATTGAAAATTAGAGGAGGGTGATGTAGAACTAGCTTAGTTAGTGCACAAGGAGCCGAGGAAATTATTGAAGCCCTGTCCTGTGTGCTCACGAAGCAGAGGTCCAAACTACGATCATTTTCGTTAACTACATGGTTAATTTGAGAAAGCGTCGCTGCGCTGTAGTTGTCGAGAAGGCTAATAGCTCCTGCGTGAAATGTAGAGCTATCAGGATCGGGGTACAGGAATCCGCTATGAGATGGACTCCACGAAACGCCTGGCAGATTGAAGTTACCAAAAATGAATATCTCATCAACTAGAGTGGCACTATCGATAACTGTGAAAACTGCTGTCGGTCGAATGAGTATGCTGAGTATCGATGAGTTCATTGTCCCGGACTTGAACAGGTGGAATGTACAGACCGCATAGAAATAGTGTGTGTTCACCCAGATTGATGGCTATCCAAACCTGCTCCACATAGTTCCATGAATCGTTCTCGATGGCCTTTGCCTCCAACCTGCCACGGACAGCTACAAGGAAACCTCCACCAGATGTTTTCCAGCTGTTGTTAGGATTCCGATCGCAACGAAAGACCTCGTAGTCAGGACCGAAGACTTGACTGGAAAGCGTTCGATAATCGAGCCACATTTCGCACAGGACAATAACATCGTAGCAACAATCCGATACAGCTAGGCGGTACTCTTCAATATCAGAATTCATTCCATTTGGTAGCAGATCACGACTTCCTGCTTGCGGCAAGGAATCGATCAACTGCTCTTTTTAAAAGATGTGCGCTCCCCCACTTACCGTGCTGGATTCTTCAGTCGTAGGCAGCCTTGATGTAATCGAACGGCGACGGGTGCAATATTGGGAGAGACTTTGGGGTTTTTCAGACGACGGCGAAGGACACAAAGGAAAGATTTCCTTTGCTTTTGTTTTTTCCGTCGATCTTGTTTTCCGTGCTGAGCACCAATGCTACCGACGTGCCAGGAAGGCAGCTCCCACACCTGGACCCTACCTATCGACCCATCAACTCATGAACCGGGGACCAACGGCTTTACTTCCCATCCGAAGGAAGGCGTGATCAGAGATGTTATGCCTCAGAACATCCCGGCGGCGCCGACTGGGATACAAAGGAAAGATAAACTGCACCTTTCTTCAGTAGAGGCTTTCTCTGGAGGAGCGATTTGCTTAAGCGATGGAGGAATGATAGAAACCGAACTTTACTGTGCCACTATCGAATGCAAACTCACTTTATTCTCCTCTTCGTGTCTCGGGTATCGTGCTCAGGGCGTCACAATATCAGCTTCAAT
The DNA here is from genome assembly GCF_037179485.1 of Ochlerotatus camptorhynchus. Classification (NCBI taxonomy): domain Eukaryota; kingdom Metazoa; phylum Arthropoda; class Insecta; order Diptera; family Culicidae; genus Ochlerotatus; species Ochlerotatus camptorhynchus. The sequence goes on from NW_027040640.1 coordinate 648,066, forward strand.
CGACCAAATCGATGCGACGAAGAGACTGCTGGCTTTCTTTTTCTGTTAAAGTCGAACAGCTTCGCAGCATTCTAGAACCTCAGTCGGCGTGCACAAACAAATGTTCAATCGCTTGCCTCTCTTTCTCCCGTCGCTCCATTGGTCTTCCTTTCAAGCTTCGGTGAGACGTATGAGCGAAAGAGCGCTCGACTTTGATAGTTTTCTCTTTCATGAAACACATCAACAGAGGTTTCATGACGTATATGACCGAAAATGAAATAACACATTTAAAGCATTTCTCACGTGAAAACACTTGAAGATTACGATTAAAGTTGATACCGCTATCCAGGCAATATCCGTTTCACCATTCCGTAGATAACTGCTGAATGTACAGCCGACGCAGCTGTTTCAGCTCCCGATCTGCGCCGACGAAAGCCGTTGAGTTGTCGCAGTAGAGGTTCATGACGTGACCGCGACGCGTGACGAATCATTTTACCGCATTGATACACACGACGGACGTTAGATCACTCACGACTTCGAGGTGTACCGCCTTCACCACCATACAAACAAACACGGCGACGTATATGTTTACGTTTGCTCCTCTCCTAACTAACGGACGAACACTTAACGGCCCATTTTAGTCCATGCCACTATTTGAAAACACTCTAGCAGGAGTAATTCGCACCGAAGGCAGAGGTGCCATGAACTGCTCCGTTGGTTTTGGGGAACATCGAAAACAAGTGATGCACAGATGAACTACTCTGCGCACGAGATCTCGTCCGCGAAGTGGCCAGAGTGACCTTTGTCTGATGGTCGAAAGTAACAGCGTTGGTCCTCCGTGTAGCGTTCTGAGATGGAGCGAGCGAGCAATCAACCAGCACAGATGATTGCAAGGAAACAAGATGGGTGCTCGAGTGTCAAGAGCGGCTGACAGCTTGGCCAAGCGACCTCCTACCCGTAGTAGGCTAAAATCATCCAAAAACGGGTTGAGGGATTTGAACGACGATTGTAGTTTCCTGTCTTTTCTGGTGAGCTTTCGTGGAGGGTTTGCCGTGAGGTAGTTCAGCTCTTCCGGAAATTCTGTGGCTTGGCCACTTCCCAAGGCTGAAAAGGACCAACGATTCGCCCATGCCTTGAGCTAGAGGCGTTGTTACAGAATAGGAAGCAGTATCCGACTACTCGAAGTAGTTTTCCCAGGTCAGAAAACCGGTTTATGATCGAGTGATTAACTGGTGTTGTTGCGAAGGCAACAATTCGACAAGCTTCCTCTTCTTGAGCTTCCTGATCTGCACGAGAGAGAGAGAGAGAGAGCGACGACGTTTTCGGGCCAATCTTCAACGGACTTCACGAGAAATTCTGGCCATGCCACCATGCCACCATAACAGATCATCAATTATCTGGGATGGTAAAGTACCACGAGATATGCGGTCAGCGGAATTCTCTTTCGAAGGAACATGTCGCCAGCAATCGTTGTTAGTTAGCTTTTGGATTTCCGTTATTCTGTTTGAAACGAACACCTTCCAAACTGTAGGTGGAGATTGGATCCAGTGCAGAACGATGGTGGAATCGGACCAGAAGATTGCTTTTCCCGAGAAGTTTCTGATTTTTCTAACTTGTTCCATCAGCTGGCTGCCAAGGAGGGCAAAGCTCGAGTTTTGGAATAGTGAGTCCACGTAGAGGTGCAACGCGGGACTTAGCGCTGAGTAGTTTGCATTGGTATAACCCTTTTCCATCCGGCGAAACTACGTAGATACACGATCCATATCCGTGGTCGGAAGCATCACAGAAGCAATGGAGAGCGTAATGGTTGTTCGTGTTTGCCAGAACGCGTCGGGGAACCTTCAGCTTCGACAGTTTAGGGATCTCACCACGGAAACGCATCCACTAGACCCGAAGGCTTTCGGGAAATTCCTCGTCCCAAGGAATCTGTAGCGCCCACAGCCTTTGGATGAACATTCTCGCACTCATAACTACGGATCCGACCAATCCGAGTGGGTCGAATAACTGCGCCCAGCATTTAAATTCTCTGATCTTCCCGATTTTTTAATTTTTTTAAAGTTCTCGAAACTGCCGATAAAAAACACAGAGCTTCCCTTAAAATGTTCTCACAATTTACGTTTCCAAAATTTTCATTAGCCTCTGGGAACTTAAATGAAGTTTTCGGAAATTTCCTGAGTTTCTCGGAACTCATTTAAAGGTTCAGAAATTTCCTTGAATTTGTATGTCCTGATTCCTGATGTTCTCAGAGCTTCCCTTAAGTTATCTTAATTCTCCTGAAACAAATGGAACCATCCTGAAAACCATTAAATTTCTTTGAAGTTCTTTGCGCTTGTGAAGTTTCCAAAATATTTCAGTTTCCTTAAGTTTATTGTAGTTTTCTGGGCTTTCCTGAGATTCCCGGGTTCTCGGATTTGTTAATGAAACTGTCTATAATTCATCGGAACCTACCCAAAAGTCCGAACTATTCTTGAGCTTCAGAACTTCTGAAAAGTTCCTGAAGTTTTCCTGAAACTAATGGAACCGCAATAAAACTCTCAAAGCATTTCTGAAGTTCCGGGGAAGTTGAAAAAACTGACGGGAGGAGACGGAAGAACCTTTCGAGCGAAGCCAGAGGAAGCTTCCAAGGGAAGTCAAAATGACTATGTGACGAACAATTTAGTCAATATCGCGCGAAAGTCTGTCAGTGACAATGACAAATCTCAGCACTGGTGGCAGTCGACAACAGAAACAAAGTGCGACGTTGCAATCATTGCGGAACCATATCGAGTCCCTCCCGATAACGGTAACTGGGTGGCGGATAGAGCTAGGATGGCTGCTATACAAGTTATCGGCAGATACCCCATTCAAGAAGTGGTTGCGAGCTCATACGAAGGTTTCGTGATCGCCAAAATCAATGGAATCTTCATGTGTAGTTGTTACGCACCCCCAGATGGACGATGGAGAAGTTCCATGAGATGCTGGATGGACTTACCGAAGAGCTGATCGGACGACGACCGGTAGTCATCGGAGGAGACTTCAATGCTTGGGCAGTGGAGTGGGGAAGCAGATGTTCCAATGCAAGAGGGCACAGTCTGCTGAAAGCTTTGGCAAAACTGGAAGTTATGCTGGCCAATAAAGGCACCAGCAGCACTTTTCGCAGAGATGGCTGGGAATCCATTATCGACGTTACTTTCTGCAGTCCGTCGCTGATGGCAAACATGGATTGGAGAGTATGCGAAGGATATACCCATAGCGACCATCAGGCGATACGATATGGCATCGGCCAACGGAATACTGTGACAGTACGGAGGACGAGAACTTGTGACCGAAAGTGGAAGACGAAGGTTTCCTCAAGGATCTGTTCGTTGAGGAACTTCGTGTGGACAGGAGTCCCGCAGATCTGAATGTGGACGAGCTGACAGAAACTTTAGTGAGAGCATGTGACACGACCATGCCGAGGAAACTGGAGCCAAATAACAGACGGCGTCCAGTCTACTGGTGGAACAAGGCACTTAGCACTCTCCGCGCTAGTTGTCTCAGAGCCAGAAGACGTGTTCAGAGAACAAGAACGGAAGCAGACAGAGAGGAACGAAGAGAAGTGTTTCGAGCGGCCAGGGCCGCACTTAACCGAGAGATAAAGCAGAGCAAGTCGAACTGTTTTAAGGAGCTGTGTCGAGACGGTGATGCCAACCCCTGGGGCGACGCATACCGAGTCGTTAATGCGAAGATCGGAGGTCCAACGATGCCCGCTGAAATGTGCCCAGAGAAGCTGACAGTCATCGTGGAAGGACTTTTCCCGAAGCACGACCCAACAACCTGGCCACCTACACCGTATGGAGAAGTCACCAACGAGGAACTCGTAGTAGTAGCGAAAGGATTGAAGGTGAAGAAAGCTCCCGGTCCGGATGGAATCCCCAACGTAGCGTTGAAAGCGGCGATCCAGTCATCCCCGGACATGTTCAGGATGGTGCTGCAGAAATGCCTGAACGAGGCCTATATGCCTGCTGGATACACTCGGGAAACTCTTGGAGAGGATCATCCTAAACAGGCTGACGAAATACACGGAGAGTGAGCACGGATTGTCGGAGAGGCAGTTCGGATTCCGGAAAGGGAGATCGATGGTGGTTGCAATTTGGACAGTGGTCGAGAGAGCTGAGAAGGCGTCCAAACAGAAGCGGAGAGGAGATCGATATTGCGCCGTGATAACGATCGACGTCAAGAATGCGTTCAACAGTGCCAGCTGGGAGGCCATCGCCGAAGCACTGCATAGAATGAGGGTCCCTGACTACCTGTGCAGGATCCTGAGGAGTTATTTCCAGAACCGGGTTCTGGTCTACGAGACAGACATGGGACTGAGATCGATTAGGATCACAGCGGGAGTTCCCTTAGCTCAGTCGGTAAAGGCGCAGCTACAAAGCAAGACCATGCTGGAGGCGGCTGGGTTCGAATCCCGGTCCGGTCTAGGAATTTTTCGGGTTGGAAAATTTCTCGACTTCCCTGGGCATAGAAGTATGATTGGACTTGCCACACAATCATATCAATGCAAAATGGTACAGGCATCGAAAGCTCTCAATTAATAACTGTGGAAGTGCATCTAGAACACTAAGTTGAGAGCACGCAATAAGCTAATATGCGATATGCAATAAGCTTGAAATGCGACGAAGAAGAAGAAGGGAGTTCCCCAAGGCTCCATCCTTGGTCCAACGCTCTGGAATGGGATATACAACGGCGTGCTAACGCTGAAACTGCCCAAAGGAGTTGAGATCGTTGACTTTGTGGACGACGTCGTCTTGACGGTAACAGGCGAGACGCTGGAAGAGGTGGAAGTGTTGTCAACCGAGGCAATCGACATGATTGGTAACTGGATGCAAGGAGCGAAGCTACAGATAGCTCACCACAAAACGGAAGTGTTATTGGTCAGTAACCGTAAAGCGGTACAGCGGGCAGAAATCACCGTCAGGGAGCACACTATAGCCTTGAAGCGTGTGTTAAAATACCTGGGAGTGATGATCGATGACCGGCTAAACTTCAACAGCCACGTTGAATATGCCTGTGAGAAGGCTAAGAAGGCCATCAACGCGATAGCTAGAATCATGCCGAACAACGCTGGTCCCAGCAGTAGCAAGAGGCGTCTTCTGGCCAGCGTGTCATCATCGATACTGCGATATGGAGGTCCAGACTGGGTTCCAGCGCTGGAAATGAAGCAGAACCAAAGGAAACTGAGCAGTACGTTCCTGCTCATGGCCATGCGAGTCGTGAGTGCGTACAGAACCATCTCGTCGGAAGCAGTATGCGTTATCGCCTGTATGATCCCTATCGGCATCACCCTGGCGGAGGACAGCGAGTGCTACAGGCGGAGAGAAGCCGGAAGAGTACGGAAAGTTGTGAGAGTGGAGTCATTGGCTAAGTGGCAACAGGAGTGGAACACGACGGAGAACGGTAGATGGACACATAGACTAATATCGATTCTTTCGACCTGGGTGAACACCTAACGCAGTTCCTGTCTGGCCACGGCTGCTTCAGGAAATACCTGCATCGGTTCGGACACGTAGCGTCACCCCTCTTTCCGGAGTGTGGCAACGTCGATGAAACGCCGGAGCAACGTGGAGAATGTCGTCGTTGAAATGTGTCGAGAGGAGGGCACTTGGAATGCCGTCAGCTGGGCAGTCACGCAGATTATGTCGGAGCTGCAGCGTAAATGGAGAGAAGAGCAGCGATCTAGCAACGCCAGCTAGCGCTGCACACTACTAAAAAGTCATGTAAATTTCGGTTCCCTGAGACCGACACATGTAAGCGGGCCTTTTGACATAAGAATCAGTTGAAAGAAACGTGAAAATCAATTCAATCAAACGTTCTCTTCGTCGACTAGCTGATGTTTCGCTTTGAGAACACTTAATTTTACATGAAATGTTTGTTTAAGTTCTATGATTTACGTCCAATATGGATTACGTCTCGTGTAAAAATAGTTATTTCTAAGTGTGTGAGAGTACGACAAGTGCATGAGCACAGCCACCCCCCGAAGTAGTCGCTTCACAGTGGTACCGGGGGATCCAGGCAGAGGAGAGAGTAAGGAATGGGTTTTAGTGGAGCTGCACTAGGCAACTAGTGGATACCACACCGGGCCAACGTCAGTACAGGCCAGGCTTCTTGAAGCTTTCCTAAACCCTACTATAAAAAAAAAAACACGCACACACATTGAGGAATGTAACTTGTATCTAAGCGCAGCACTCTTTCTTCAATTCATTTTGTGTTTGCCTCAATGTTAATGTGTTTTCATAAAGTTGTGCAATCGTTCTCCTCAATGTGATAAGCTGTGATGTTTGCTCTTTGCGCTCAGGGATAACAAAGCTCATTGAAGAAATAATTTACCGGTGTCTACTAACATCTGCCGACGACAATAACATCTTAGTCGAAGAGCAGTCTGGTATTCGATAAGGTCGGTCGATTATTCACCAACTGACTCGAGTAAGCTATATTCCCAGAAGAAACAAGTTTGTGCAATATTTCACTAGGTAAGTACTACATTATTCTTGTCAAGTCCTCCTGCATGCAGCTTTCACCTTGACCTAGTTAGTACATCACAAAGTGCCATTAGGTATTATTAGCAACTCAAACTATACTGCCGATAATCCCATATCAGTCCCATATGGGAAAAAAAGTAGGCAATGCGAAAATGGCAGTCGATGCTGCGAAGTAAATATTTGAAAAATCATAGTAAATTCAGTTAGAATCAGTTGCATTAAAGCTTGCGTGTTTTGTTATATCAGCGAAAAATATGGCAACTCAAAAAGCAGAACTATAGCTTCATATCTGAATGATTGCATTTAAGGATGTGACTGATATGCGATTACTTTGCTTGATGGGACAAACTGACTTGATGTTGTATTCACATTTTTCATGATCAAAGTCACATAAAATGAAAGTAGATGCCAATTGATAGTGGATAGCATTGCTATCGCAAAAACGACGCCAATCCATATGGGACTTATAAGCGATTATAGGCAGTATATGCGGTACCTACCTCGAAGGTGTCGTTGTTTATTTAATTAAAAGCTAGACAATGAGTAAAAGACATTGCGAGTTGTGTGTTCCAGTTCCCACACTACATTGTGTCGTCAAATGTAAGGACACGTATCCGCTATAGAGATGAATCAGCCATAAAGATAATAATAACGTATCCGCTGTTACACTTATCATAGGGAGGGGGTGGTGGGGTATTTTCTGGAAGCTTCTTGATGCAACCGGTGCACCATTCAGTCACAGGGTTTGCTTTCGCCAAGATGGTTCACCAGTGGAATTGTCTTGTGAAATTCAAAATGTATTGGAACACTCTCCGTCGATCGGTGCAGTCCTATCTGAGCTACGACTATGACCGATGCCTGGAGCTGATCATGATTGGTGGTGGAATCCATCCGGTACCCGGTGCTGAGCCTTGGAAGCGCCACTGTCTGACCCTGTACCGACTATTGGGATCCTACCAGTTCATCATGGGCATTGTAAAGGTAGGATGCAGTATCGGAAACGAAGATGATTTGGTTGAACTTAGTGCGTCCATCATGATATTAGTATGTCTGATAACAATCAGCGCCAAAGTATACATCCTTGGGCACAACGATGCAGTGGTTCGACAGTCAAATAACATCTTCAACAGTAAATTTACCAACTCGGGTGATTCCGACTACGATGCAACGGTTCGGCGACAGCACGCGAAGATGATCGGAAAAATGACTTTGGCCATTTTTCTTCTCCTGTGTTGCGAACAAGTGATGCTCTCGGTTCCTAGCTCTGCTCGGGATCGTATCTTTGGCATACCGCAGCAGTTTCACGTGCTAGGAGCCACTATTGTTCGTTTACTGCAAGAGGCGTTGGTTTTAATGTTGCCCATTTTCTGGGGCTGCAGATATTTATGTTCATCACTTACAATCATGCCTTTCCTCATGGGACTAAACAATGAGCTCAGAATTGTTGTTCGTGGTTATGAAACAATCGCAGAACTAAGACCAGCTCAAACTGTGGACGATCAGAAGAATACGGTGGGGCCATCCCGGAAATTGTCTGGCAATGTATCAATGCAAAATTTGAAACAGATGTTGGGAGTCACCGTGGAACAACATGTGGAAGTGCTGAGGTAGGTCATCCGTATTATTATTTTCTTTTTCGACTGTTGATAAATGCTTAATTTTTTATTGGGTCTAGGATCATACATCAGGTGCAACCCCTCGTTAGCCACGTCTACGCCATCACCTATTACAGTGTCATGATGATTGCCCCTTTATTTGTACTTCTGGTGATTAGAAGTGGGTTCACATTGATATCTATAGCGGTTTTTGCATCTACTAGTGTATCCATCATAGAGTGCTACTTGTGGTGTCGCATGATTGATTCCATTGAAGAAACCGTTAGTGGGCTAGCGTTACCTCTTCTGATCTGAATTGAACACATCTTGGTTTTTGTTTTCAGATGGAGAAAATTGCAGGCTGTGTCTCTACGTTAGGCTCCGGACTGCAACATTCAATGGACAATCATTCCGAGTACATCGAGATGCGAACTGCGCTCATGATAGTACAGCTCAATGCGTCCCAAAGTGGATGGTTCAGCTGTGCAGGAGTCTTTCCTATCTCTGTGGAATCGTTCGGAGATTTGTGTATGGTTATATACAAGATTGCCACGTTCCTGTTGGATTTTACTTGAGAGCGCATTGACTATCGAGGGCTGCTCCAATTATGGAATGATTCAATGTTAAATCTAGTTCAGCTTTAAATCACTGCAGCAGAATATGACCACGCTACTAACCATTTGGTTCCACCATATTCTAGTACACTACATAGTATCTAATATATGAATAACAATGGCGTGTCAACACTGATATTAAAATAAATCTTATGTACTAGTCGCGTTTTGCATTACGTGCGTTTATCAGTACTTTAATTTTTATGTTTTCGAATAGAAATGGGGTGTTTACGCCTGTTTAAGTTAAGCTTGAATTTCAATAGCTAATCCTAGGATAATTTTCCCTAATCACACACGTCACTGTCAGTTAGATTAACCACAGCTTTGCAAGTGCGCAATAAAAATGATTCGATCACCAACGGATAGCCGTAGAGATATTGTTGAATTATTGGAATCTATTAAAAACTCTTAATCACACAATTCAGACGCGTCGGTGTCGACAGTCGAGTATTAGTACGAGACACTGAAGAAGTCTGCACATTGTAGACGAAATACGCGTATCTGTCAAGTATAATCAAATAAGGTACTGGAATTAAATGGAAAATACTAATCCTTCTCTCTCTCTCTATGTGTCTCTCTTTATAGAGGTATTCAACTAAGACGCCCACATTCATCAGGCTGCCTCTTTGTCTTGAACCCAAGTTTCAACAAATATGTATGTATTTTTTGCATGAAATTCTATGTGTTCTATTGTTTTATTCTGTCAAAAATCTTCGATCTTGTAACAAAAATTATGAATTATGTTATTTTATTGGGAGTTCACGCAAACAGCAAAAACAGCAATCACTCCCTTTGACGTCCCATTATATTATATTTTTTTTTTTGTGGCACTCCCCACTAATAAACGAAATCAAAGTCAGGGGAAAAATCATCACTGTCACCATCAGAAGCCATTTATCATCGCCATGGTTATTTGTGTCCACCACAACCACCCAATAATAATGACCGTGCGTGAGCGCTATTTTTCTCACTCAAGCAATCATCAGCCTGTTGTCCAGCGCAAACACAATATAAAAAAAAGATTAATCCACCTATCGGTGACAAGTGCCCTTCTCGTTTAATAATCGGAGGTGGCCCCAGCATAGTGGTTAACATTCATACCTCTTACACCAAAGTCCCGGGTTCAAATCTCATCCTCGGACAAGTCACGAATGACCCAAGAGTGTTATAGTTACTATAACATTAATAATAATAATATTAATATTAATAATAATAATAATAATACAGAATCATTGCAAGTTATTGTCGGTCGACGAGCCATAAAAAGAGAAACCGATTACAAGAAGGCGTACGACTCAGTACCGCATTTGTACCTTCTCAAGGTACTGCAGTTGTACCGTATGCGTGATAATGTTTGCACCATTGAGCAATGCCAAAATAAAAAAATTCTCAAAAATTTCGTTTTCGAGTTTTTTTATTTATTCAAAGGGGGATGTTTCTCAGAGTCTTAAACTATGTTAATCATCGATCGAGCTTGCACATGCTGTAATTACGGCCTCCACACGCTTCCGGAATGCACGGCAGGTTCTAATAATGTAGTCTGGATCCATTTCTCTCCAGGTACGGGTCAATGTTTGTCTAAGGCTTGCTGTACTCGGGTGGCGTTTAGAACAGGCCTTGACATTCAGAACGTGCCATATTGAGTAATCCAGTGGATTAAGATCGGTGCTGGATGGCGGCCACATATCCTTCGCCCAGAACGGGTCACACTGATCTCGTGTTCCTTTACCATTTTCCTTATTGAACGCACTGGATTCACCCGAATCTTCCTTTAGATAGCAGCGATAACCCTCGGAACCCGAGCTGACGTCGGACAACCTGTGGTCACCTTTGCGGATAGCTGTCCTTTCTTTTCTCGGTCCACCGGGACACTCTCACGGCGATTGAAATGTCTTTTTGCGACATTTGCGCGTGGGACAAATCACGAATACGCTGCCACTTCGTCATGGTACAACTGTCAAACTAAGTAAATCATTTTCTTTTATACACAGCCTACTACCATAGAGGTAACTCTAAGACCACTGGGTCCCGAAGAAAATCATTATTATTTTTGGCTCACTCAGTACCAGAACAACGGTCCCAAGCAGTCCCAAGCTATTTCACTCATCCCTGCATGTTCTGCATGAATCCACACACCCCTGATGTTATCTGTCAAACTTTCATAGCGAATCAAAACAAACATAGTGTAGTAATAGAATTTCAACTAGAATAGGGTACGTTAATCGTTTGCTGTTGACTGTATTCACATTTATACAGCAATATTGTAAAGCAATACAATGAAATCTAATAATGGAGCTATAAAACATTTATAATACGTCTAATAAAGCATTTTATTAAATCAATTGAAAGCAGTCGAATTAAAGCGTAAATGTATGTGCAAATTACACTAATTCAGTTTGTTATTAGATCAAACTTCTGGTTCTGAATCAGGAAGACAGTCAACGTTTATAAAGCTTTTAATAAGTAAATTAGGCATATCAGAGCAAACGGCGGAATAAAGGCGCATCTTTCGATCTCAATGAGCTTTTTTCAGCACATAATTCGACATCCTGTTTTATTCAGCAATGTACACTGTTATACAGCATTTATTCAATGTGTATGCTTATTTGTGACTGTGAATTGATTGTTGGGTTTACCTACTTTGGGTTCCTGCACTATAGTGCCGAGATGAGTGAAAAGAACATACTTTTAGGTACTTTTTTCTTACCGTGTAGTTTTGTAGCAAATTTTAATCGGACCAATGTATAAATAGGGGAAATGGCTCTAATGTTGGCCTATGGATCTAATATGGACCCATCGCTAGAAATCTGCTATTTATCAATTGTATCTAGATGAACGCGTCATTGGGACGGTACTAATGGATATTTTTGGTTGCTATTGAAAATTTAGTCGATTTCTGAATTTATGTATGGGCCCAAATTAGGGACACTTAGGCTGACATTACATACATTTCCCCTATTACATATCTATAAGTTGATTAAATTATAATCTTTCTTTGTTAAGTAATAATGTTGGGTGTAGTTGCTCTTCCACAGTTATTAATTGATTTCTAAAGCTGGTTTTAGACTAGGCAAGTCAAATGATCAACTCAGTTGAATTCAATTGGCTTGAAAAATTGAGCCTGGTTCAACTTTTTTCAATTCAAGTGAGTTGATCAAGTCAGTTGAATGCCATGGTTTACACGTTCAAGTCAGTTGAATTCAACTGATTTGATCAATTGGGTTCTTTAATACTGGAACATATATCGGTTTTTATATACCATCTGAAAGAGCTTCGTTTTCTGAGCACAGCGATATTTTTTTCGAACCCACACACTTTCATCTGGATTATTAAATCAAGATTTAAAGCAAAATAATAACTTCACTGCTTGACACTAAACTGACAACCTGACAACTCGCTCCCATACAAAGTGACACCGAGGGGCGCTAATAAGGTGATTTTTGCAAATGTAATCGTTATTATTGAACATAGTTCCAGTGTACCAAAATTAATGAAATTTTGTGTTTGGATTCCATTTTTAATGCAGATTACGAATATGCATTTACCTCAATACCCTTAAAGAACCCAATTGACTTGCCCTGTCTAAACCCAGCTGAATGCTTTCAATGCCTGTACCATTTTTGCATTAGTATAATTGTGTGGCAAGTACAATCATACTCTTCTCTATGCCCAGGGAAGTCGAGAAATTTTCCAACTCGAAAAATTCCTATACCGGACCAGGAATCGAACCCAGCCACATCCAGCATCCCAAGCAAAACGGCTTGTCATAAAGAAGTTGAAAATACTTTTTAATGACTTACGTAAAGAATCAATAATACTGTAATATACGTCATTTAATACATTTATATAACCTAAAAAGCGCAAGACGCGGAGCTTATACAACTAAATACTGGTCTTATAACATGTTTTGGAAACATCATAAAAACCAGCGGCAAAAAAACATTAAAAAAAACTTGAGCATGGGATTCGATCACTGGTCCTTGGCGTGGTAGGCTTATTACTTCCTAACTAGACCAACTCCGCTTGATGAGAGGTTTGTTATGAGTATCTATTATCTTCTTGCTAATGGCATGAAAATTATATTCTCGTTCAACACGCTTTCGATCCGTTATAAAGATGTTTTGTTAGCAGCAAAGCGTACATCTAATTGCCAGAGTATTTTAAAGTATTTTCAACTCCTTATAAGACAACCTGCACATTTTCAGTTATATTAATTTATGAGATGTCATAAACAAGTGTTTTCAACTTTCTTTATAACAAACCTCCGAATACCTCATAAGAAACTGTCAATCACTGCGTGAAGAGATAAGTCCGGCTGAATAGCGCCGTCAATGTTTACGTCAATCTGGAAAGTTCAGAATCTCTTCAAGAACTTTATAAATTCAACTAAAATTGATTTTGTATACGACAATTTTTATAGTGGCATTAAAGCAGTAAGATGCACGTTTAAATAACATTTAAAGATAAAAGCAAAAGAAAACTATTTTGGAAAATGTTAAATCAAGGAAGTATGAAGAAAACATCTATAAACCTCATATATAACGTGGGATGTTTTCTGCATCACTTATAATACATTTATATAACAAGCCGTTCTAATTATTTTTCAAAAAGATGTATTATGTGTTACTTGGGATAGTATTGTTTAGTAGTTGCGCCCTTACCGACTGAGCCTCGAGTTGGATCGGAATAAATACAGTCAAACTGGAACTTGTTTCACTCCAATCGGTTCAGCCGTTACCGATAAAAGTGACTGACTATCACGGTTCGAAAAAATAGTGTAAAATTCTGTTCAATATGATGCACATAAATGGAGCGTCACATATCATATAAGTTTACATTCTAAATCGTGTAAAGTTCTGCTATATTTCATGAAAAGCTGCACATATTGCATACAAAAGCCAATTTTTGCCAACAACATGCTCACATGTAACACACACACAGATATTTTTCTATCTCGTCGAACGGCGTCGATTGACACTATAGGACACTCTGCCTGCGGGCCTTAAATCGAAAATGTATAATCAAATGATATTATAGCCTTTCAATACACCTCGCTGTACGACAAAGGCATAAACCGTAAGTAGTACTGTGTTTGAGTGAGCGCCAATGTGGTACGAAAAGAACAAAAATGACCATCGGCATTCAAGAGTGATGAGTCGCTGTGTCACAGCTCAAAACAATGGCCATTATCGTTCCTCTTAGCGGCGGGTGGTTCGGTTTGTTTTCGAACGGCTTTATTGGGACTTGATTGGAAAAAGCTCATATTCACCCGTCAATAACAAGCCGCAATTACCATTACATTTAAGATTCCTGGTCATTTGGTTTTTCCTCTTTTACATTAAACGAGCGTCAACAGCTTTGGTACATTCCCTAAAGCGAACAAATTGCGGCCGTAAATGTTTAAACACATTAATCAACAATGAGGTTGTCCTCTGCAGCCGGCCGCATTTCCTGCAATATTTCTCTTTCAAAGCACTTGCTCCCGGTTGTAGGTCGCATGTACATATGCAGATAAGGGTGCTTCATTTTGAAAAAGATATGACTTTCCATAGTTCGATTCATAGCCCCAAAATATGTGAAAAAATGGTAAGATTGATGCAGGTTTAGAGGTAGCAATGACTTGAAATTTGGCTGGAAGTTACTATAGAAGAGTTTAAAAAATCACTCATATCACTCTAACTTTGCTTCTACTTGTCCAAATGTTGATTTGTTGCAATCAACAGAAAGATATAAATGCGAAAATAATATACAAATTGGGGTACATTGATAGGGGAATTTACGTATTCTCGTCAATCTAAGCAGCGTCCGAACTTCTATTAGCGATTTCTCAGCGTCACACACATACATGACAGGTTTGTTTGTTGGCATTTATCTGCTGCTTCCTGTTCTACCAATTCCAATCGACAGAATTGATCAAAACGGGTTGAACATGTTTTTACAACGCTCCAAACTTCTCAGGTGAGTGAGACTATTGTCGGCAGTCTCTTTTTCTTCGGCACCCTTTCCATTTGAACTGCGTGTTAACCAGCTGTTCTATTATCGGCAACTCGAAATCAGTCGTATTTTGTAGTGTGTATATTTCATTCAAAGAAATATATGGCATAACAGGATTGCACAGTCGTAAAAATGTAATCAGGTTGAAGCTGAAAAGTTAAGGAATCGGCTTTATACATTCAGCGAAGAGTTTTGATGGGAAAATACAGTGAAATTAACGTTTCAATTTCGGTTGCCGAAAACAGTCAATGGGTGCCGAAGCCATAATTTACCCTAGATGAATATGTGCAAGACAATAACGCCAATTTCTTCTCAACAACAACAAATCATTGTCATGACAACCACATATTATTTTTCAACCTTTGGATAACTACAACCAAAATTAGTAAAATCAATAATTTCCAATACTAATTCACCGGAATCCCCATCCAAACTTTCAATCATTGGCGCGACTTCTAAACCTTTATCAATCTCGAACTGGAGGGTGGCCTATCAGAAATTCATAACTTTTCCAAAATATTGCACACTCTAATATAGGTATGTAGGCTTAGGAGGAAAAACCGAACGGTGGCTGTGTTGGCGGTGTGGATGCAGAGGCTGCGATGCGACACCGTCTCGCGGGAAATTTAAGACCATCCGTTACCGTATTATTATGTGTGCGCTTGGTGGAGAACCATAGAGGTGACATTATTTTAATCGTATCATCCGCATAAAATGACAACGGTGACCAACGTCGACGAGCAGGGAGATGGTTGCCTTTGGCACCTATACCAGAGAGTAATATTATAGTCACTATATTCATAGTCTGGCGGATACACAATCATGTAAACTGGCAACGTTGACGATTGCAATAAAAATCAAGTACCAAGTGAAATTGCTCACGCCTTTGCACGACGTTTTTGCAACAAGAATCTTTTTTATCTTCTCCGGAGCAATAACAATGCTAACAGTTATATAAAGAATAGGAGGAAATATGTGCAAAGAACATTGATCAGCTTGCACATTTTAACGCATACATAAGCTGCAATGCATACTTCCATGATAGAGGTAACTCTAAGACCAGAAGGTCCCGAAGAAACGTGCTCAACTTTTTGGCTCAGCTCTGGTACTATCTTCGGTCCCAAGCTAATCGATTCACCCCTCGAAACATAGGAAAATCCACTAACCCCTCATTTTATCTGTCAAACTTTCATAGCGAATCAAACCAAACATATTATAGTACTAGAATTTCGACTAGAATAGGGTACGTTAATGAATGTACCTGGGACCGATAGGCTAGTCCAATGTGAGGCAATTTAAAATCGTAAGTTTCCACCGGTTACTTCCATTCCGTCCGTAAAGAAATCTATCAAAAAGTACACTGTTTGTCGTTTACTCATTAGCAAGGAATCAAAAATATATCCAAATGACAAAATGACAAGCGATCAACGAGCCGAACGATAACGCTTTGTCAGAAATGGAAAGCAAAAATGATTTAAGTTTCTTCCTTTTTTCACGACAAACAGCCCCTAAAGCACAGCTCGCTAGGGTCGGTAGAAGTAAATGACCAAATTATTGGCAAGCTGCTTCACGAAGTAAAGCCGAAGATGGTACACGTGTGTTAATGGGATTATTTGTTATATCTTTTCTCGATTCCGATCAAGCTATGTCCTCAACCATGTATATTGCAACAAAGCAGGCAAGCAGTTGTCTGTATCGTTGGTTGCTTTGTGTGTTTGGCTTTGCTGCACATTAGCCGTTACCGTAAAAAACGGAAAAAAAAATTGCATTCAGGACTGTATTGATAAATTTCCACCTATCAGCGCTGCAAAATATCGAACATGCGCGGCGATATTGACAGCTTTTAGCACTTTCTTGAGTTAACAATCATCTTCAAGGGAAATCATATAAATTATCAGCAGGCCTGAACATATTCATTGCAGCTAAAATACTACTTTTCGAAATTATGAAACTATGAGATGTTATAATAATAATTTGTATATGTAAGATGCAAGTAGAGGAGGTAAAGTTTGTGTATGACACATAAGATCTGTCAATTTCGCTTCCAGAGTGTCACAATTAGCGATTAAAGGGTGATACGGTCAAAATTTGGTCAATATCAACTTGACGTATTTCTTTCAATTTTGCATTTAAAAAACCTGAACACCCCTCATTTTGAAGGTGTGTGTGTGTAGAATGTTGCTTCTATTTTGATTTTGGAATTCACTCTTCAGTTGTCAAAATGCCGTCCAAGCAAGAAGAGCAGCGTATCAAAATTTTGCTCGCACATCGCGAAAATCCGAGCTACTCGCACGCAAAGTTGGCAAAATCGCTAAAAGTTGCCAAATCAACCGTTACAAATGTAATTAAAGTGTTTGGGGAACGTTTGTCGACAGCCAGGAAGTCTGGATCGGTGGGAAATCGAAAACCGGAAGCCGCTGAGACGACAAAGAGAGTTGCCGGTAGTTTCAAGCGAAACCCTAACCTCTCTCTCCGAGATGCCGCAAATAAGCTGGGTGTATCGTCTACAACCGTGCATCGAGCCAAAAAACGAGCCGGACTATCGACTTACAAGAAGGTAGTGACTCCAAATCGCGATGATAAACAAAATATGACGGCCAAAGCGCGATCCCGGAGGCTGTACACGACGATGCTGACGAAGTTTGACTGCGTGGTAATGGACGACGAAACCTACGTCAAAGCCGACTACAAGCAGCTTCCGGGACAGGAGTTTTATACGGCAAAAGGAAGGGAAAGGTAGGAGATGTTTTTAAGCACATGAAACTGTCAAAGTTCGCAAAGAAATATCTGGTTTGGCAAGCCATCTGTACCTGTGGCTTGAAAAGCAGCATTTTCATAGCTTCCGGGACTGTCAACCAAGAAATTTACGTGAAAGAGTGTTTGAATAAACGTCTGCTGCCTTTCCTGAAGAAACACGGTTGTTCCGTACTGTTTTGGCCGGATTTGGCATCTTGCCATTACGGTAAAAAGGCCATGGAGTGGTACGCCGCCAACAACGTGCAGGTGGTTCCCAAGGACAAGAACCCTCCCAACACGCCAGAGCTCCGCCCAATTGAGAAACACTGGGCTATTGTCAAGCGGAACCTAAAGAAGACCAAAAAAACTGCTAAGGGCGAGCAGCAGTTCAAGGCAAACTGGCTTTCTGCGGCGAAGAAGGTGGACAAGGTGGCTGTACAAAATCTGATGGCAGGGGTCAAGCGTAAGGCCCGGCAATTCGGATTTGGAAAAGGGGAAGCCTAACTGAATACTTTTCCTGAATTTTATACTTATTGAACTGGAAAAAGAAATTTAATTTGATTTTTTAAATAAACGATTTCACCGATTTACACGCGTTTTCCCTTGACCAAATTTTGACCGTATCACCCTTTACTTGACTAACCTATTGGTACCAAGCAAATCGATTAACGTATCGCATTCCAGTCGAAATTCTAGCACTACACTATGTTTGTTTTGGTTCGCTATGAATGTTTGACAGATAAAATGAGGGGTTCGTGGATTTTCCTATGTTTCGAGGGGTGCATCGATTAGCTTGGGACCGAAGAGAGTACCAGAGCTGAGCCAAAAAGTTGAGCTCGTTTCTTCGGAACCTTCTGGTCTTAGAGTTACCTCTATGGTAACACATTGTTGAGATATTATTAAAAATCTAACACTGCTTCTCAACCTCAAACTCGACCTACGGATTCTAAACTTGGCCTAATGCATTGAAACGCCATTCAAACGCAATTGAATTCACTTCGGCCTATCGGATAAAGATAAAAATTGATTCGGTCAGAGTGCTTATTTTGCTTTTGAGATTAATGGGTGCAAACGTCCATATCCCACGTTCTTATTGACTTCTTTCGGTAGATTTTGAACAGAAGTATCGTACCAAACGCATAATAGACTTGTTAACGCCGAAATCATGGTTTAATTTGATGTTTTCTGCTTGATAGACCCAAAATGGGCGATTACGCTGGAGTAGCTCTCTATCCTACATGCTGATTTTTCTCACTCAAATCTGATTGATTTTGGCTCCTGGAGACTGGTAGTAAGCAGGTAAAAAATATACGGGAAAAAACTTTTGACGTAGGACTACGTCTGTGAAAATGGAACATGCAACGAAATTATGAAAGATTTTGAACGTTAATAACTCAGCTGCCCCTGGATCAATTTCTAAAGTTTTATTACCAATCGATCAGACATACTTCTACGCATCTGTTTAACTTAAGTTGATGGCACCACGTGGTAAATGGTGGTGTTCTCCTTTACACAACGTAAGGCTCTCCGCAAGCAGCTAGCTATTAAGACTATCAACATTCGGTAAACAGTGGGTACTTAAATCGAAAATCTAGACTAACATTTGAAAAGGTCGTAACTCCAAAATGTAAACAAACCACATCTAGAGAGAACAGTACACAAACTACTCGATAATTCGAGAAAGTAGAAGAAAATATCACTTCAAATCATCAAAAACGTTTCTTTTTACTTGGCGTATTTCCAACTTTCAACTCTATGATGCATCTGGTTGTTACGCCTTACACCAGAACTACGAATTATTTTATTTTAATATGCCAAACGTACTTATTCTGCAGTATCTAGTCACGACCGATTCATTTGAAATGCATCCGATTGATATTTCACGTGTAAACAACGAACAAAAAGAAGACCAAAAAAATCTCCGGGCGTAATTCCACTCTCACAAAATTTGCGAACAAAGAACCAAGGCGGAACAACAAACAAAATATCCCGAGGGTGTATTTCCACGGCGTATCACCAGTGTTGGAAGTTCAAAGGATGGAAGATCCAGGGGGTAACAACATGTAAGAAACTATCAGGGCGTATGATGTTTTATTCTCAATTTCACGACAAAGAACACTATTAACACTATTAACTATATGTCAAGTTTATAAAATCATCCAGAAAATAGAAAGTCGTGAATTAGGATTAATATGGAAGCGATTTTCTCGATATGGTCATTTTGGAGTTACGCCCTTTTCAAATGTTAGTCTATAAATGATCCATTGGATTTACTCGGCAATTGTGAAAGAGAGGGTTACTTATGGTGCATTGGTCTCGTGGCCAAAAACAAAAGAGAGTGTTGCTCAGAGAAAGTTGGAAAAACTCAAAAGGTTAGCAACTCTTTCAATAACAATGAGAATTACTCACTTAGAAATTATCGCCAACTTCGGTAATTTTTACCGAAATCTGAACAGCTGAACTGTTCGGTAAAATTTATGCAATTCAATTGAATTGCTTTTCAGCTACTTTGAAACTAAATCTCCACTAAAATTACAAGATTTGATCATTTAAACAAGGTTGAACATGTTTTGAAATTATTTTCAAATTCAATAGCCTTTAAAATGAAGGTCAAAATTTTACTGATTTATTTCGAACACGAAAACAAAATCTTAGTGTGTAGTACACCATCGAAGACATTGGATGCTTTGCTTTATATGCTACCATTGCATCAATTTGTACAATTAGAAGCCGAAAATTGTGCTCTAAGGATTACAAGGTCAGTGAAACTTTTTGAAGGAGACCATAGAGGACATCTTAGAATTCTAAAAACTGTTAGTATCAACTCTCTAGGAAGGAACAACGAAGACTGTATGGAGAAAAGATACAATTTCAATCGAATTTTTCAACTAGTTGACCCTGGGCGCAACTTATGGCAATTTGGTGGTCCGTTTCTTCGTCCAAGATCGATTGTTTTTTATAAAGATGGTTCAAGATTGAACAATCAAGTGGGAGCAGGAGTAACTGGCCCATGGATAGACATATTGGTTCCTATGGGCAGATGGCCAACTGTGTTTCAAGCTGAAATCCAAGCAATTTTAGAGTGTTCTATTATATGTTTGCAAAGAAACTATAAGAGTTCAATTATATGCATAATGTCAAGCTGCTCAAAATGCTTTCAAATCGGCGACATGTACATCATATCCTGTTTGGGAGTGAGAGAGATACTTTATGCCCCGCCCCATACATAAAATTCGGCGGGAAATTCTGTGAGGGATGAGCTATTGCAATGTATAAAAAAGGAGGAACTTCGAATCTACGGAACATCTACGTCCGTAGTAACCTGAATAACAATAATGTGTAAAAAAAACTATCACGAACACGAAATTACACTTTTTGCTACCGAAAAATGAATGAGATTTTGGCGAAGTTGGTTTCTATGAAAGTCAATTCTTCCAATGACAATGATGTCAAAAAAAAATCTGTCAATATCGCGTGAAAACTTTCAATTAACATGACAGTTCTCAGCACTGCCACCTATAACGATTTTATTTTTGATCGATTTAATCACCGCCACGATTACAACACTTTCACTCGCAGATGACAGGTCAAATCGGCAGTGTCTCCGCCAGACTATGAATATAGTGACTACAAGTCATATATGGAGGCCGATATGGGTGACCACGCCATCGCGGTGATGCCGACGGTCATAATGGCACCGTTTCGTGGAATTGCGCTATATATAGGCATTGTCACTGGAAGGTACTTTACATGACGACAACCGACGACCTGTGGTGGTTCTACTGCAGAGGACATGTTTGATAACAGAAATATATTGATGTAATGAAATTTTGTTGTTAGCGGAATGCTTAAATAAAATAGCGGAAAAGGTTGTCTTCCATTTAATTCCGTTTAATTTAATACGTACTTTGACTACAATGTGCAGTCGTCATCAGTGTCATTCTTCAGCGCAATACAGATGAAGCGAAAGGAACACGTTATACGGAAGAAACCAAAAACATTGGTGCTTACCTTTACCTAATGGGTGGCAAAAAGGATTATGAATAGTTGGTAGTGAATCTAGGACTCCCTTCGCTTTCTACAATTAAGAGATATATTCAAAAATCGTGTGCTAAAGTTATTGAGGGAGAGCTACGTATCAAGGAATTGTTACACTTTCTTGAAAAACACAATTTAACACCAATAGTATTCATATTCGAAGATGGTACTAAAGTTTCATCATGACTACGATACGACATAAATACTAATCAAGTTGTAGGGCTTTGCCCTTTACTCAATGAAAACGGACTCCCTAAAGTTCATACCTTTCCTGTCAAATCTCCAGAGGCTATCAAAGAATACATCGAAGCATTTTCGAAAAGTACTATTGTGTACGTGATCCTGACAACGCCAGTAGCATCCAAAACTTTATCGTATAATCTAATGAGCTTTGGAACGGATAATAAATTTACAGCAGACCAAGTTCTACTGAGATGGTCAATCATGGAGAAAGAAATGCAAAATCATGGCATAACTATTATTGGATATGGAGCGGATGGTGATTCTCGTCTCATAAGCAGCATGAAAATACGAATGGGCCTTCCTCGCCCAGTGATTTCGCAACGATCAGATATTCCTTACTCGTGGAAGAGCTGGTTTGCTGCTATAGGGAATACATCTATTGTGTATATCCAAGATACTACCCATTTGGTGAATAAGTTGAAAAATTCCTTATTATCATCTACAAGAGCACTACAAATTGGTAAATAATTGTTTGTATGGGATTCTTTTATGGTATTAAGGGGGTATTCCCAATTTTTGCCTTTTTTCGGCCTGTTTTTCAATTAATTTTTTTCAAGGAAAATGAATAGTAATGCGCTTAACTCTTTGGGATTCTTGTTTATTGAACATTAAAGTTTACAAATAAATTTTTTTCGACATAAAAAAAGACATTATTGACGTCACAAAATGGCGGCAAACAGACCCCTGTTCGCCGCAAACGCCTGGACGGGCGAAGACTTTTCTCTGGAACGGCTTCATCTGAAACAGATTTCGTGATGAAATTAATAATCTGCATAAGATTCTCTGGAGCTTCTCCCGTTGGCAGCAAAAAATCTTGCAAATTAACAAAATGGCGGCCATATGAAAAAACAGGCGATTTTTAGCCCGCTTTTTTGCAACTTTAAGGTGCTTCAAACAATGTTAAATGTTAATATTTTTGGCTGAAAGTAGGAGAAGCTCCAAAGAATTTAATAAGGAACAAAATGCGCAAAGATTCAAGTCAATATCTCTTATAGTTTCTGAGAAAAATCTTCGCCCGATAAAAAAAATGTGGTTTCGAGAAAAACGCGTTTAAAGTTTTGACTTTAGTTAAAACCATTTGGGGGTTCTTACCATTAGTCAGCTATGCCTGTACACCGAATTCGCTGATCGGAAAACGGCTTGGGGGATGAAAGTATATAGTCTAAAGTACAAAAAAAACGTGAAAAAAAAAATATTTGATTTTTTGAAAAAAAAGATCGGGAATACCCCCTTAATTATTCCTATTTTTATTATTTGACAGGAAAACTTTCAGTGTCACGAGGGCATCTTGAAATAATTGCAAAAAAAGGGAAAGAATATACAGGGTTGCTAGAATCAGATTTAGAGCAGCACGACAAAATGAGCGTTAAAACGTTCCATAAATTGATTGACCCTCGTGTTATTCTGTGGCTCCGAAAAATCCCTGGCACAGAAGGTACTTTGGGATTTATTTGTATGATGAGGTCGATATTTGATGCCTTTGAGAACCCACACCTTGAGCCGTTGCAAAGGATAGAAGGAATATGGTTCGTAGTGTTCGTAGCTCGTGTTTGGCATTGCTGGATTGGAAGTAAGAAGGAACTGAAACTAGATGAACATTTTATTACTGACAATGCTGAGTTAGGAATCGAATTGAATGCGCATTCTTTAATTAATTACTTACTACTTTGCCGGGATATCGGTAGTCCTGAATTGTTTCCAAGGTTGCAAAGACTCATTTCAGCTAAAATAATGTTTTTCGGAATAATAAAACCAAAAGATGGTATGATGGCATGTTTTACTTGTAACTTACAAGAAGAGGTTACAAAGTATGCGTTGGAAACATAAAACCTGTAAATTTTGCTTTCTATGAGTCACAATCAGCGATTTGCTGATCGCTGAGTGAGTGAGTGAGTGAGTGAGTTTGTGAAAAATCGCTGATTGTGACTCTCATGAAGTGAAATAAACAGGTTTAATATGTCAAACACATTCTTTGCAACCTCTTCTTGTATCCTACCAATTCAAAATTTGATCATGGCATCTAATTATTTCATAATTTAGAAAAACATTGTTTTAGCTGAAATGAGTCAACGTTAATGAACTCTCAGCATAATGAAAGGTCCTTTAGTAATGCGCGATCAATGACGGGTGTACAGAACACGATCATAAATTTCGACATCTTGGAATACATGAATAAAGCAACCCGTTTCGAGTTTTTGGACGAGCTTCGTATTTTACTCCGTAATAAATTTACATTTGCACGTGAAAGTTATAAAACTACGGAATTCAAAAGCTTCACATTTCCGTCAGATGCAGATATTGAAAAAGCGGTCTTCAAAGGAAGAAAAAGAGCCACAGAACTGCTGGAATTGACTGGATTGGAATGGGACTAATCTGATTTTTCCTGTGTTGTTTCCCACTCTAAGAATACAGATATCCTTCCACTGGAAGTAGTCAACTTGGAAATGGATCAAGAAAACATTTATGAGATTGAAACAGCGTATCCTCATAGATCTCAAATGAGGATGACTTAAACGAGAACGCAGTATACGAAGCAAACGTTCTCTTGAATAAAATTGGTGCTGATCTAAACCAAATTTGTAAAACAAAAAAAGGTTTGCAAAACACAAACTGAAACTACTGCTACTGAACTAACACTATTATTTTTTACTGGAGTCGATGGAGATTTTCGAGGTTTCTTTAAAATTCTTACGACAACTGGCGAAGTCATGTTAGCACGTGTTAGCACTGTTCTCTGGCTGCTCTCTTCAGAAAGAACAAAAATCAGCAATGATAGGCTGCTAAGGTTTCGTTCTAAATCGGATAAAGAAACTACATATGTCAATATTGATGATAATATTGTGAACTCAAATTTGTCTATTGGTGATTGGTTTGTTTATTTGGATAAACGTAGTAAAATTGCCGCGCAGACATTAGGATTCACTTTTTTAAAAGGCAAATTTAAAAGATATAAGGTATGCACTCTCAAGACGGTCTCGGTGGACCTACCTGAATCTGTTGAACCAAAAGGAATAGGAATAGTATGTAATAAGTTCCGCATCCTAGATGACAACACACTTAGCTTAGTGTCAGATTCAAGTAAGATCAATATTAAAAGATACATCGCACATATCCAGAAACCAATAGTAGGAGAATTACTTAGAATAACTTTAGAAACAAGAAACTACCTGGAAACTTTGACACAGTGCACAAGCACTTCTTTGAGCATGATTTAAGATTTACCACACTCTGTTCGGATCGTTCGACTCCATTGTTCTTACTTGAATCTGAATGATTCGTTTTCATGCATAATCATCCAGCTTTTTTCATGTTAAATTTAGAATGGACTACTGTAAAAGACAAAGAAACAATCTCGGGACTAATGAAATCAATAAAAGAACATGAAATAAGTTTCCGTCGTTTTTGTCAAACAAGGATTTTATTTTGCCCAATGACAAATTACTAAAATCAAATCCAAAACATGTTTTTGACTTACTCCTGGCTGTGGTTCTGCTGATCGTTCGAAAGGAAATCCATATTCTGCGACTCGTCCTGATTTTCGTCGTATTCAATGATGTCATCGATTTCTTCGTATCTACTATAAACTACATATACATCCCTGTAATAAAAATCGAACCTGTTAGTGGAACTCTTTCTAAAGAATTTATATATTCTTACTTCTCAATCGTGTTCTCCAAGTTGCTCCCGAATTCATCATGATCCTTCGGCTGATCACTACAATTCTCCGGAATGTTTGCATCATCTTATTGCGACCGAACTTGCGTCTGCACCTCGTGCGAGACCTCGGGCTGTTTCGAAGGCGACCTGTCGTTCGGCAAATCTAGTTGGAGTGTTTCAACGTTATGAGGTTGATGCGAGTGCTGGGATCCAGTAGGATCAGTATTTGGACGAAAATAGCTTTCGATTGTTCTTCTGTTCTGGGAAACATGTTGCAATATATGCTGCGTGTAGTTTGATATTATCCAACCCCATGTCCCGTTTTTATTCTCCCTTGAACTCAATATTATAGATTTTCCGCAGCGGAAGCATAAAACAGAGGCTCTGCGGGATCCACTGATATTAACCAAGAATTTTTCTGATGTCTCCATAGCCTTAGATTTAAACCATGCTAATAGTTTGTTTTCCACTACGGATTTTTGGATCGTTTTGTCGTTCGTTGTATTGAGTTTTGACCGAGGTTTTGACCTCAGTTTCAGCGGAAGTATTGCAGTCCTTTAAATTAGCGGATTTTTTTTGCAAAATCTCAGTAGTCTTGCGCTGAAACTAAGCAACCATGTTAATAGTTCAGCAGCAAAAATTTAATAATTAAAAGCAATAGTTTAAAGATACATACCTTCAAAAAAAGTTTGCGGTTGTCTGGTAACTTTTTCATAACCTCCCGTAAAAGGTTCCAGTGTCCTGGTACGATCCGAAATTCTTTGGGACTTCTGTGGTAAATGTAGAAGTTTTCGGAGTTTATTTCGAACATCGTTAGCATTTGGTCCCGCGCGAATTATTCTAGTTCGTCCTTCAAGTTCTCTGAAGCATTCTTCAACACGCTGTACCGGTCATATCCAGTAGCCGTAATAAGTTTTTTTTAAATAAAGAGGAATTGGATCGTTTATAATCTCCTCAACAACTTTCCAAAACAAAGCACTTTCACGATTAAATTCTTGCGCAAACGCGTCCATTTTTTGTATTTGATTCGATTGCATGCAAACACTCAAACTCGCGCCCAAACTCAATACTTGTGCGCATAACATGGACTATATACAATTCAAAGCGTATTGGCGTGTATTGAAATCTCGATTGACGTATTACAAAAGCATTACTGATTTATTTATGCATTGACATATTAGTGGTGTATTCGCCTGAAATAAGGTATTTTTGTGCATTTAAATAGAATTGAAATTGTATACTGCATTTCATGTGTATTAATGTAATGTGTGTATTTCACGAATGTTTCGAGTATTAACAGATTTTTCAGTATTTTTTTTAAGAAAACGTATTTTCGATTCAGCACACCACCTAGTGATTTGCCCCTCCGTTACCGATTGATCGGGTTTCGAGCAGATCTCAGCCACGGTTGTCAAAATTTAACTTCTTGTCTTTCAGAAATAACCACGCTCGGATAGCAGGGTTAATCGATAACTTTCCGTCTGTCAAATGTTAATCAAAAGTTAAAAAATCCGAGAAATGGTTCAGAGCCTAAAACTGTAATGTTTGAGTGAGGAAATAAATCCAATCAGAAGTTTTCTGGTGTTCAAGTGAAGAACAAGTGTTTTAAACAAGACCCGAAATACCCTTAATCTATAGCGTGTTTATGCGGTAGCATATATTTCATAAATCAGGAATGTACTAATGAAAACTAGTTGCTTACCTTTCAAACAACTGGAGAATTTTGGCATATTGCGATTAAATTCCAAACGAATAATTCCAGCATTTTCAGCATCATCCAGCCGATGGTTCCAATATACCTATAAAGATAGAAAAAAAAGAGTCAACATTTAGCTTACTTGAACGCTACCAATATCAATTGAAACAAAAAGCTAAAGAAGTAAAAAACAGCTTAAAAATTATTCTTTTCAAACTATCATCAGGCGCATTACAATTTGCTTCCATCCCGACCACCCGCAGACAATGGCTCAATTTCAGTGGAAAATTACACGCCAACCACACGACGACGACGACGACAACAATGACTACAACCACACACAATCATCAACTTTAATTTATTCAACATAAACATCAACTTAAAACCCACCAACTATCCCATCGGCGTCGTTGTCGTCGTCGTCGTCGTCATCTCCGTTGTCGTTGATCGCCAGCTTCGATGACGACGATACGAAGCTTCATTGTCCTACATCACCAGTGCCTGTGTGTCTCATAAGAGGTGACTCCGTCGGTCTCGGTAGGTGGCAGCCGGTGCAGTGCCGGTAAGTAAGTGAATTAAATTGATTGCATTTCATTCAATCAAGAGGAAAGCACGTACTACCCTTACTTGACGGCCGAGCCACATCGGGTAAAGGAAAATTTTCCACTATCCTGGTGGGTGGCCGATGTGGCAACATGTCCAGTCCAGTGTTCAATGCTGGCTGGAATTCCGATCCCGAAGAAAGGTGGACCGAGATTGATGGGGCCGCAAGTTCTACGACGCGTTGGGTCGTGGCGGACGTGAATGGTGGGGGGGGGATGGGGGGACTAGCTGGGTTACATCACCCGATGGATAGGGGACTGTTTCGATCAAGAATGGTGATGAATTAGTTCATGGTGAGAATTTTTCCAGCGTAATCTGACGCTTCCATCCAGAATGTTACAATAAAGGGTGTCCACGATGAAATTGCCACACACAAAATTGATTCGCAAAATTCGAGTTTTCATCCGATTGCCATCACATTTTCAGGGATTGAGAAATAACTATTAAACTTCATTTTACCATTTTACTCGTATTTTATTTACAGTCCATACGCAAATGCCCGCACCTTGGCCTTAACCCCGGCCATAAGATTCTGCACAACTTGTGAATCAACCGTTTTTTGCATGTAAACCCATACTTTCTTCAGTTCCTCGACTGTCTTCACTACCTTAGGTCGTTTAAGAAGGTGCTGCTTCATAATCGCCCAGTACTTCTCGATGAGGCGGAGCTCCGGAGTGTTGGGAGGGTTGAACATTTTCGGCACGAAATTGACCTTATTGTCCGCATACCACTTCAGCACGTCCTTGGAGTAGTGGCATGAGGCCAAATCCGGCCAGAAGATTGTTGGGACGTTGTGGGCCTTCAGGAGAGGAAGCAGCCGCTTCTGGAGGCACTCTTTTATGTACACCTGTCCGTTCATCGTGTCCTGGGTCACGAAAGGTGCACTCCGCTTCCCGCACGTGCAGATGGCTTGCCAAATCAGGAATTTCTTCGCAAATTTGGACATCTTCTGAGTGCGGACATGCTCCGGAACGCTGAACTTATCCTTGGCCGTGAAAAACAGGTTGCCGGGGATCTGTTTGAAGTCGGCCTTCACATATGTTTCGTCGTCCATGATGCAGCATTCAACTTTCGTCAGCATGTTGAGGTACAACTTCCTGGCACGGGTTTTGGCGGACTTGTTCTGCTTCTCGTCGCGATTAGGGGCCTTTTGTACCTTGAACGTTCGAAGCCCAGCCTTAGTTTTGGCCTTCTGGAAAAAACTTCGGCTTAGGTGCAGCTTCTTAGCCACATCCCTAACGGAGGCGTTCGGATTTCGATTGAAGGCCCCAACTACGCGGTTGTGATTTTTGGTGTTGTACGGAATACTTTTTCCTTCACTTCTGGGCTTCCGATCGGTGGTCAACCGTTCCTCGAACCGCTTAATCACTCGCGACACCGTGGAATTCGCGATTCCCAACGTTTTAGCGATGGAACGATGCGAGAGATCCTTGTTCTCGTGATGAATGCGCAAGATTTTATCACGCACGAGCTGTTCTTTCGATTCCATTTCCGCGAGTTTTGATCACAGGACTTTAAAACTTGCAGGATGTAAATAATGCACTATGAACTAAATCCACCCAAATTTTCATTAAATTCTACCCAACGGTTAAAAAGTTAGAGCAATTTCATAGTGTGGCAATTTCATCGTGGACACAGATTTTCAACTTGAACGTATTTTTTATCAGCCTTCATAGGTATCTGAAAATTTTTTAAAATTTTTGTTACTGTTACCAGTGCTGGGGTTCTGTCACTGCCGTTGAAATATTTCATTTTTTACAATCTTATTCACGTTACTGTTATTCATGCAGTTGAGGACGTAGATGCTTCTTGAATACTTTAACAATTCCATGGATTTATTAAGCATACATAATTCATATAATTTTGATCGAAATTTAACTAAAAATAAAACTTGCACTTGTTCGGCACTGAGAAGCAGGAATGGATCCTGCACACCGTTTTGTTAGCATGAACCAGGTTGCACAATGCCGTAGGTGGTACGAGCTCCAAACTGTTGTTAAGAAGGAGACCCACCTTCATCCGTTGCTATTAGATAGTCATTTGTGATTAATTACTACCTCTTAGATAAAGGATGTGTCTCCCTCCAACAGACCAGAGCTGTCCTGGCCTCGTCCTTGCATCTGGTGGGGAAAGGGGAGGAATGTTAGTCCGAGATGCACAGAACTCTACACACTTAGATTTTTTTGCCGAGATGGGCACCACCGAGCAGCTCGGCATTTTATTTTGCTGGAAATTCAGCAAAAAATATGTTTGTTAGCTGAGATCTCGGCAAAATTCCCGTTTGTTAGCTGAATCTCGGCAAGTTTTTCACTGAGAACCAGCAAAATAAAATGCCGAGCTGCTCGGTGGTGCCCATCTCGGCGAAAAAATCTAAGTGTGTACGACCCCTCAAAAGTGTCACGGGAAGGGTGGATTTTTGTGAGTAGGGATACCCTCCATAGGATATGCCTAGCCGGCGTTGCTGGCAATCGTTATATCAAGCTTTTAATAAATAGAAGCTGTAAATAGTTTATCTGTCCGTTGTTGCTGCCCATTATCTAAACATATTATTCAAAACAGTCTTCAGATTTTGGAATTAAGAAACGTTATCAGTTCGATCCTGTTGCTCCTTAGCGCCTGAAAATGTTTATTAATCCTAAACATATGCACAATTCATTCTGATGTGTAAAAGGTTATTAATAGTATGTGGAATCGTAGATTAGAATGAAGATTCGCCCTTGGCCTAACTCCCACTGTCTGGTATCGGTATTATGGATAAAATCTGCCTGCAATCATTTCTTATGAATGCAAAGAAGCTTGAACCCGGGAGTTAGAATGTGACAGCTCAACCACAGCTACAATAGCCCATTTCAAGAACGCAAGCATTCCGAAGCTATCTTCACACATGATAAGCCCCGCTCCAATACATTATCGATGCAAATATTCACCATTGCTAATGTACTGAAACTTTCAATCAAGCAGTAGTGCAATTGACGTGTATTTAGTAAGTTTTAAAATTATCGTCTTGAATTAGATGGATATTTGCTATCGAGGACAGAGGAACGAAAAGGTAAATAAACATAGCTGAGCGTGGGTTAGAACAGTCGGCACCACATGCAACGGATAGGAATTTGAAAATTTTCACTTAATGCACTTTCTCGCTGCTACGTAATCGCGTTATGCTATCATCGTGTTTACCGAAATGTGGCTAAATGAGCAAATCTTCTCGTCACAATTATTTGGAAACTCATACACCGTTTTCAGAAACGACCGCAGTCAAATGAATAACTGAAAATTTCGTGACGGTGGGGTACTGATCGCTATTTCATCTAATCTGAATTGTTGTCTTGACCCTACTCCTGTCGATGTGTCGCTTGAACAGCTTTGGGTAAAGCTTAAACTACCTAACTGTACCGTTAGCATGTCATTTACCTACCACCACAGCATAACGAATCATGTCGAATCCATTGGAGCTGTACTTACACGTGTTGGTGCAAACGACCACGCACCTCTACTAGTAGATTACAATCAATCTGGTTTAGTTTGGGACTCTTCAAGAAACGGTCAACCAACAGTAGATTGTTTGCAATCCAACATCTCTGTTGCTTGTGTTGCATTATTCGACGTATTTAGTCTGCATGGCCTAACACAAATCAATACAATCGACAACCTAAATGGTCGCCTCTTGGATCTAGCTCTGGTGAATGATACGACACTTGAAAGATGCTCGATATCAGCGGCTACGGAACCTTTATCTATTCTTGATGCTGATCACCCTCCGTTAACAGTCGAAGTCAACGTTTCTAGAGGTTTCGGTTGTGAGGACTTTCCCGATGATCCAGGTTATGATTTTTGCAGGGCAGATTTCGAAGGAATGGTGGATGCACTTTACTATACAGACTGGACACATTTGGACACTTCCGGAGATGTGGACGGTGCTGCTGATCGCTTCACTCAGATTATACATAACATCATTGCTGATCATGTTCCTTTGCGTAGGCCTAGCCTGAAGCCAGCTTGGAGAAATGCACATCTACGACATTTGAAGCAGCTCGTTGTCCATTCGCTAAGCAGGTATTCAATCGAGCTAGTAACAGATATCGGACATACAATTGCTTCTTGTACAAACGCTACACTCTACGTATGCAAGACAATCTTAGGAGAAACCCAAGGAATTTTTGGAAATTCGTCAACACCAAGCGGAAGGTTAATGGATCACCTATTGAAATTTTGTTGGGCAATCATTTCACCAGTACCTCATCTGACAAGTGCGAGCAATTCGCTAATCACTTCAAGGGTGCCTTCAATGGTTCTACATCATCTCCAACTCAAGTCGAAAATGCTTGCAGAGACACGCCACGCAACGTCTGTTCATTGGGAAATTTTCAGCTTTCTCTCCAACAGGTTAAATCTGCCATCGATAAATTGAAATACTCCACATCACCTAGCCATGATGGTATTCCGTCATGTATCTTGAAGAGATGTTGTGATGCTATGATTAACCCTCTGACTCAACTGTTCAACATTTCCTTGTGTGAGCGTAAATTTCCCTCCAGCTGAAAAACTTCCATTATGCTTCCAGTTCTTAGTGTACAGCATTGCAACGGAAAATCAGCAACAGTGGAATACGAACCGAGACCAACGGCAACGGCCCCAGCGACGAAATAGGACTTGCGATTGGAAACTCGGCACGTGGAACTGTCGATTTCTCAATTTCATCGGGAGCACCCGAATACTCGCCAATCTACTGAAGGACCGCGGATTCGGC
This sequence comes from Ochlerotatus camptorhynchus, assembly GCF_037179485.1. Lineage (NCBI taxonomy): Eukaryota > Metazoa > Arthropoda > Insecta > Diptera > Culicidae > Ochlerotatus > Ochlerotatus camptorhynchus. The sequence continues at coordinate 680,468 of NW_027040640.1, forward strand.
ATCGTAGCGCAGCAGGAGGTGTGTTGGACAGGATCCATGGTGCGAAGGTTTAGAGGTAATCATACCATCTACCAGAGTTGCGGCAACACACGCGTGCTGGGCACAGCTTTCATCGTGATGGGCGAAATGCAGAAGCGCGTGATCGGTTGGTGGCCGATCGACGAAAGAATGTGCAGGTTGAGGATCATGGGCTGATTCTTCAACTTTAGCATAATCAACGTGCACAGCCCTCACTCCGGAAGCACTGATGATGACAAGGACGCATTTTACGCGCAGCACGACCGCGAGTACGATCGCTGCCCAAGCCACGGCGTCAAGATCATCATAGGAGACCTAAACGCTCAGGTAGGCCAGGAGGAGGAATTCAGACCGACGATTGGAAAGTTCAGCGCCCACCAGCTGACGAACGGGAACGGCCTACGACTCATCGATTTCGCCGCCTCCAAGAACATGGACCACGTTCTGATTGATGGACGGCACTTCTCCGACATTATCGACGTAAGGACCTATCGTAGCGCTAACATCGACTCTGACCACTACCTGGTGATGGTCAAACTGCGCCCAAAACTTTCCGTCATCAACAATGTACGGTACCGACGCCCGCCACGGTACAACCTAGAGCGACTGAAGCAACCGGATGTCGCCTTAGCATACGCGTAGAATCTCGAGGCAGCGTTGCCAGATGAGGGCGAGCTCGATGTGCCCCATCTAGAGGACTGCTGGAGTACAGTAAAAGCAGCCATCACCGACGCAGCCCAGAGCCCCATCGGGTACGTGGAAAGAAGTCGACGGAATGAATGGTTCGACGAGGAGTGCAGAGCGATTTTGGAGGATAAGAACGCAGCGCGGGCGGAACCCGACAGAACGTGGAACGGTATAAACAGAAGCGGAAACAGAAGACCCGCATCTTTCGGGAGAAAAAAACGCCGTCTGGAAGAAGCGGAGTGCGAGAAAATGGCACTGCTGTGCCGTTCCCAAGAAACACGGTAGTTCTACCAGAAGCTCAACGCATCCCACAACGGCTTCCTGCCGCGAGCCGAAATGTGCAAGGATAACGACGGGAGCCTCTTGACGGACGGAAGTGAGGTGATTGAAAGGTGGAAGCAGCACTTTGATGCGCACCTCAATGGCGAGGAGAACGTAAGCACGGGAGCCCAGCGCAATGGAGTAAACGACTACGTCAGTGCAGCAGAGGACGGAACTGACCCAACTCCCACGCTGAGGGAAGTTAAGGATGCCATGCAGCAGCTCAAAAACAACAAGGGAGCTGGTAAGGATGGTATCGCAGCCGAACTCATCAAGATGGGCCACCTGCCTGCACCGGATGAAAGTCAGGATCTGGGAAACAGAACAGCTACCGGAGGAGTACAAGGAGGGGGTAATCTGCCCCATTCACAAGAAAGGCGACCATTTGGAATGTGAGAACTTCAGAGCGATCACCATTTTGAATGCCGCCTACAAAGTGATATCCCAGATCATCTTCCGTCGTCTATCACCTAAAATGACCGATTTCGTGGGAAGTTATCAAGCCGACTTCATTGACGGCCGATCGACAACGGACCAGATCTTCACCGTACGGCAAATCCTCCAGAAATGCCGTGAATTCCAGGTCCCAACGCATCATTTGTTCATCGACTTTAAGGCGGCATACGACAGTATCGACCGCACAGAGCTATGGAAAATCAAAGACGAGAACGGCTTTCCTGGGAAGCTGATCAGACTGTTCAAAGCAACGATGGACGGTGTGCAAAACTGCGTAAGGGTTTCGGGTGAACTATCCAGTTCATTTGAATCTCGCCGGAGACTGTGACAAGTTGACGGAATCTCATGCCTACTCTTCAACATCGCTCTAGAAGGTGTAATGCGACGAGCCGGGCTCAACAGCCGGGGTACGATTTTCAGGAAATCCGGTCAATGTGCTTTGCGGATGACATGGACATTATCGCAAGAACATTTGGAACGGTTTCAGAACTATACACCAGCCTGAAACACAAAGCAGCAAAGGTCGGACTGGTGGTGAGTGCGTCAAAAACAAAGTACATGCTAGTAGGCGGAACCGAACATGACAGGATTCGTCTAGGAAGTAATGTCACGATAGACGGGGATACTTTCGAGGTAGTGGAAGAACTCGTTTACCTTGGATCCTTAATGACGGCTGACAACAATGTGAGTCGTGAAATACGAAGGCGCATCATCAGTGGAAGTCGTGCCTACTACGGGCTCCAGAAGAAACTACGGTCAAAAAAGGTTCACCCCCGCACCAAATGTACCATGTACAGAACGCTAATAAGACCGGTGGTCCTCTATGGACACGAGACACGGACTATGCTCGAGGAGGACCTGCAAGCACTCGGAGTTTTCGAGCGACGTGTGCTAAGGACGATCTTCGGCGGTGTGCAGGAGAACGGTGAGTGGCGGCGAAAAATGAACCACGAGCTCGCTGCACTCTACGGCGAACCCAGCAACCAGAAGGTGGCCAAAGCCGGAAGGATGCGGTGGGCAGGGCATGTTGCAAGAATGCCGGACAACAACCCTACAAAGTTGGTGTTCGCTACTGATCCGGTTGGTACAAGAAGGCGTGAAGCGCAGAGATGACGATGGGCGGACCAGTTAGAGCGTGATCTAGCGAGCATGACCGAGGATGGAGAGCGGCAGCCGCAAACCGAGTATTGTGGCGTACTATTGTTGATTATGTCTTATCTTAAATGTGATGTTGTTCAAATAAATGTATGTATGTTTCCAGTTCACAAAAAGGGCGATAAGCGTAACATTGAGAACTATCGTGAAATAACTTCACTGTGCACCCGCACGAAGATTTTTGAGATCATAATCAACGACATGCTGTTCACCTTCTGAAGGAATTATATTTATTCAGATCAACACGGATTCTATCCCAAGAGATCGGCATCTACGAACCTCGTCCAGTTCACTTCATTTTGCATGCGTAAAATGGATGTTGGCACACAAGTTGATGCAGTGTACACCGACCTAAAATCTGCTTTGAGTTGAACATGAGATTTTGCTTGAACGACTTGAAAGGCTTGGTGTTTCTTCAAACTTGACCTGCTGGTTTAGATCATATCTTACGGACCGGAAACTCATTGTAAAGATTGCACGTGAATGTTCTGCACCGTTCACCAACATATCAGGTGTGCCACAGGGGAGCAACCTGGGTCCCCTGCTGTTCTCATTTTTTGTCAATGAGCCAATGAGCTTCATAAGACCGTTAGTCATATGAATAATAATAATAATAATAAACAACAATAAACATCACTTCTGTACTTTCAAATTAACACTTTTTAAAAATGAAATTGTAAATTTATAACATTTTCACTAGCTGATCCTGCACACCGTTTTGTTGGTGATAAAAAGCTTGGTTTTTAGTCCGCAGCTGCGAATTCCCTGCCAGATCATCAGTTTTCCCTATTTCGAGTTAACTCAACGACTCCACTTTACTGCTTGTGTTTAGCCTTTTCCTCAAAATTCCAAGCACCGGAAGCTACGCGTAAAATGTTCGCACCTCACTGTGGTTTCCTACTTTACAATCCCCTTGACCTATAGTGTCGTTTCCACTTAATCCCCCGTTTTTCAACTTAGATCAGCCTCATCATCATCAAAAACGTCGTCGTCATTATCTACAATGACACCGGGACGACTCAGCAGAAAAATAAATAAATTACGTCATCACTTTTTCTCCGTTGTTTATTTATGATACTTTATTTTCGTCCCACCTCCAGAGCCGTTCCCGAAAATCTGCCAGAGATCTGGGGTCTCGTTGTTTTTTTTTTCCGCCGTATTTAGATGCCCCCACTTTTTCACGCTCAAGCAAACAATTAACTGGCGATTTAATCATTTTAATTTGTGCCGCCTTTTTCCTTCGGGCGCCGTGGGATGACTTTTCCAACCTCCGACAAACTTGGTGTGTCAATTTACTGAAGCCCTGTATCTGTATCGCACCACGCAAAAATCAGCAACAACAACAATTAAGTTTGACGTTGATTGGCCCTCACGCTAACATCCCAATAAGGATACCACCGTCGTCGTCGTCCTAGCCGTCGTCAAACAACAACGGGAAGGCGAAACTTAACAAGATTAATCTTGTCTAGTGGGTAATTTTCCAACTCGACGGCCTCGGCACAGACTTCCTCCCGCGCCGCGCCGGCTTATGCCAAGCCTGGGAAGGAAAAATATGTTGCTGGAAATTCTTCCACTTTGTCTACTGGGAACCCGGTGGACGCTCGAGATGGTTTTGTTATTGGCACTTCTGAATGGTCCACTGGCGCTGGCTGGCTGGCAGACTAACCTATTTGCCTTGCTTCGCAACTTTGATTACCCGATGCCTACCCTCGCGATGGGTAATTAGGTTGTAACTTGTGAAGAATGTGAACGGGAAAAGTTGTGCATGCCAAGTTGGAGTGGACGACATTCGATGAATTTAACTTATTCTGATGTAGCAGGACCAGTCTGATGGTTGATACTAGCGGTATGCGATTTTTATTCGATTAATGAAGTGATTTTCAATTAATCATATCGTTTGGCCATTTTCAACAAAGATGGCGCTGTTCCGCTGGTGGGTAGTGATAAAAATCCCCAAATATAAATTGAGAGAAGGGAAATAATTCACTTTCGATGCATATTCAGGTCAAAAAAGTGAACGACCCCGGGGTAGTGGTTAGCATTCATGCCTCTCACGCCAAAGTCATGAGTTCAAGGTGCAGTAAAAAGGCCTATTACAGAACTGAAATCCGAACACCTGAAAAATTATTAGCAATCCGTACATGAGGATGCCCACGAGAGTGCCATTGAATGTAGACAATAACCACAAACAAAGGGACAGACGGAGCGGCTCGAAAACTTTGATGACGAACCTACTATAGACGAGTGCATGGATGGATTTGAGTTCACTCACTCGACAAAAAGTGACGCAACAGCGGGGCCCTGTTTACTAATAATGAACACATATGTGTTGATTTATAGTAAACAGGGCCCCGCTGTTGTGTCACTTTTTGTCGAGTGAGTGAACTCCAATCCATCCGTGCACTCGTCAATTGCAATTTTTCAGTGTACCACATGGCAACACTACTAATGTTTGGAACGCGCAAAAATTGGTCAACTTCAAATTGGTGTATTTCTGTTAAAAATTCATAAAAAAAACCTAAAATGCTGCATTTGGAAGTTGAGTGTATATACAATGGTTGCTATGTTGAGTTTTCACCGTTTGCCAGTTTTCAAAATTTTGCTCGCGCAGCAAGAGAATCCGACGTTCTCACAAGCCAAGTTGGCAAAATTGCTGGATGTGGCCAAACCGACCGTGACAAACATTTTAAAAGTGTTCTACACTGAACGAATTTGACATATTCCTGTTATGTGGAAGTCTAATAAATTTGCGCTATAAGATAATCCATTGAAAATGATATGATTGAAAATGTGTCAGGTAAATTCTATATGAATATCTGATACATTTACAATGCTGATAATTTGGTAACTTTTATATGATCGTCATATGATAAATGAAAATCGATCAAATTATAATAATTAACTGAAATGGATTTGAAACCCATAAGCATAAGCTATACTTTTCACCACAATATAATATATGTGTCATAAATCAATCGAAGTAAAGTTTATGTGAAAATAACATGAAATTTACTTCTTCTTTTGACACATATATTTAATCGATTTCTAAAAATAAATTCGAAAAATAAACATCAGGCAGTGGGAGCTTTCACAGTTGTGCCTTTTTTTATTGTAGCTGATTTTTGATTCGATCAAGATCTGTTGAGGTGTGATGCTTTCGGTGTCTGTGCTCGATTCCACTGGGCCACGGCTGACTTCAAGATTGAGCTCGTTCAAATAGCATGAAATAAGAACAGCTCTCCCGACATGGAATGCAGTGCAACTTTATGCTCGTTTTGCTAGAGTGAAGACAAATAGCACTGACAAATTTATGTTCCGTTTCGGTGGTGTGGTTTGTTCAAATCTTTCTTAATGCACCTGTGTGCAATAAATCAACGACTAAATTATATGATTTGATAGAACTGGCTCATGAAGTTCGAGTACTACTTAGGGCTGGAATCTGAATTAGCCGTGTAGAAGGCTTACAATTAGAATCATAGCAAAGTAAATATTACAGTAGAATCATTTTTTTTTTTCAATCTCAATACATTCTTTTCTGGAACCAATTATCATATGAATGAGTGTACGTTAACATCGTTGAAAATTGTTTCAATAATTTATAAAGAACAATCATGTAAGATGTATTTTATTGGGAGCGATATTCATCCCAGAAAAACATGCAAAAACAAATGCTTGCTGTTGGATTTCTTAAAAGGCATTTCTATATGACTATTTAATGATTGGCATAGATCTGTTTACAATCTTTAAACGTCAAAAATCAAAGCAAGCTATTACAATGAGATATACATGTTTTCCTATACTGCAAAGTTAAATGACAGTCCAATAGTTTCTACATGTCTATTTACACGCGACATATCAACAAACGTCAAAAATCAGTAAAAGCAACTCCAATAAAATATACATGATTATCTTATAAGACATATATTTTAGTGAGCAATATTCATCATGAAAACAGGTATATTTTACTGAATTTTCTCATAGTGCAAACTTATATGATTTTCCATTAGTTTCTAGATGTCTGTTCCCACCCATGACATATCAACAGTTTTTCACCATGAAATATATCAGACAATATTCATATACTTCTTACCTTCGCTAACCACGTTCGAAGCAAAGTATTATCAAGTACTAAGTATGTGAAATTACGATAGAAATCATTCCATATCGCAGTCAAAGTTTTTAAGTGATAATCCAATGGAATCTATCAATCATCACATAGAATGAATAAATCTGCTGACATTGCTATGTTATAAGATGGATCCAATAAACGGTACATGTCGATTTGTTTCAGTGTAGGAGCGTCTGTCGACCGCCAGGAAGCCTGAAAGCGGCGGAAATCGTAATCACGACGTGGCAGCGACGACGAAGAAGGTGGCGGTGAAATATAAGCGGAATCCTAACTTCTCCATCCGGGACGTCGCTGGCAAGCTCAATGTCTCCCATATACTACTGTGCAGCGGGCCAAGAAACGAGCCGGGTTGTCGACGTATATGAAGGCGAAGGTGGCAAACCGAGATTACAAACAAAACACGTCGGCAAAGCAGCGGTCCCGAAAGCTGTATACGAATCTGCTCACCAAGTTCGAATGTATGTCATGCACGATATGAAACTTATGTGAAGGCGGATTTCAATCAGCTTCCGGGACAGGATTTTTATACCGCATCAGGAAAAGGGAAGGCTGAAATTTTCAAAACCATCAAACTATCGAAATTCCTGAAAAAATATCTCGTCTGGCAGGCCATATGCACGTGTGGTCTAAAAAGCGACATTTTCATTGCTGCGGGAACCATCAATCAAGAGATCTACGTCCGCCTGGAAAAGCGGCTGCTACCGTTTCTAAAGCAACATAATAGACCTGTGCTGTAATGGCCGGACGTTCGGCGGCGAATAAGCTCGATGAGACCACTGTGCAAAATTTAATGGTAGGGGTTAAGCGGAAGGCACGGCAGTTCAAATTTGGCATAATAAAAGAATAAACGGACATTTTTTCCTTTAAATATATGAATTAAACTACCAAAAGAAAAATGACAAGATTTTTGTGATATGAACTTTGACTGAAAGAAACGATTTTTTGTCGACCAATTTTTGCGCGTTCCAGTCTTTACTGGATTGTACTAGCATTTTCATCAAATGTACTAAAATTTTTTTGTTTTATCTCTTTCACTTTTCCTCAAAACTGAAATGCATAACAAATGACAAAATGATACACTCTTTGCACACTGCCAGGTAGGTAAGCTCCAAATTAGCAATTATCGTCGTCATTGACAGTACTAAAGGGTGCATTCGATAAAAATGGGACACCGAAAATCTTCAAGAAACTTTGGAACCGTATGAATAAAAAACCTGAAAATTTGAGTAAATCTTATTCCTAGTGTATTGTTTATATCTGACAAGTTTCATAGTTATTCACACAGTAGTTCCACTCATGTCTTCGAAACAAGAAATTGTCCGTGAAAAAATGTTGTGCTCTTACAATCAAAATCTAGAGGCGTCCCACCGATGGATCGCTAAAAAGCTTGGAATTACAAATACAACTGTGTCTCGTGTGAAAAAATATTCAAGGAGCATCTAAGTACCCGAAGAAAGGAAGGGATTGGTCGTAAAAGTGGTCCAATTTTCAGTAAAATGGCCAGGAAAGTGGTGGAACAGTTCAAGGACCGTCCAAACATGTCAATTCGAGATGTAGCTAAAAAGTCCAAGGTTTCAGTCGGTTTTGTGCACAAAACCATGAAGCGTGCTGGGTTACATGTTTACGAAGTGCAGAAAGCCCCAAACCGGAATGAAAAGCAAAACATCACTGCGAAAACCCGCACCCGGTAACTTTACACGAAGTTGCTCACCAAATCGTGTTGCATCGTAATGGATGACCAAACTGCAACTTATTAGCAATTTCATACTGTTGAGGAGTCCAGTTAAAAAGGCAAAATGCAAAATACATCTTTCCACCGAAGAATGCGTTACCCACTGAGTTGCACCCACCGCTTTGTCTCGGTGGGTTTTCAACCAAGCGCTCTGATTTTCTGCAGGTGACTAGTTCTCCATTGACCCTACTCACATGCAAAAAATCAGACCGACTGGTTGAAACCCCGCCGAGAAAAAGCGGTGGGTGCAACTCAGTGGGTAACGCGTTCTTCGGGGGATAGCTGTGCAATATTTTACGTGAAGATATTCCTTGATTCAAGCATGATCGATATCTCCCTATGCAGCCCCTCTTTTTCCTCATTTTACAGTTAAACTCCCCACACATTGCATTCGCGGTGAATATTCGCCACGAATATTCACCGCGAATATTCATCGCATCACTTCGCATCGTTTTGCATCGCATGCAACTACATTCGTATCCGATTGTATCAATACGTAACGAACAATGCGAATGGAACGAGGCTGAAAGGAGGACAGCAAGAACAGCAGGAATAATCCTCGCTCACTGGTCACTCACAGAGACTCATGTGAAAATCAAAAGCATCGTTCGCATCGCTCGAGATTGCTTGCTTTGCTTGGTTTTTTCGAACCCGTTCGGAGAAGAAGAGTGATGTCCAGTAGGGATGGGCGATCCGCTCCCGAGCTGTTCTATAGACCCGATTCTCTAAAATAAGCTGATGTCCGGCGGTTCATTTTTTAGGAACCGCAGCTCATCAGCTCACTGGTAATTACAAGTCTAAACCATTCAATCCATCACTCATAGCGCAACTTTTCAAAATAGGACTCATTACACCACTTACGCATTGAACAGTCACTGCGTAAACCAAGACGCGCGCGTAATACAACTTGTGCCTACTGATCGAAAGCACCAACGGTAAAAGCAAACTTCCAAGCGGCTGTTTGGGAGAGAGAGAAATATGTTCATGTGCTACACGATGTTAATTTTCTACTGGTATGATCCAACTTATTTATGTACCCGGCTCTTATTGCTGATGTTATTCCTCCAGCATATGTGCTCTCATCTCTCCTCCCGTCATTCTTTGAGGGAGCGGAAGATCCGCACAAAAGCAAATAACCAAAAAGCGAAATGCAGCTCTCCAGCTTATCAGCTCAGCGCCGGATCCCAGTAAGAATTGTCGGTCCGACGCGACACCGATGAGAGACCGACGCGTCGGGCTATCGTCCTGATGTGAGCCTGATGAAACAGCCCGATTCGACACCTTGTATCGGGCTAATTTGCAACAAAAACGTCGGAATTGTAGACCTCGAGAAAGTGCTCTCGCTCGATGCGTAAGGCCGATGTGAGTCCGATGTGGAGCAAAATTTTGTATGGCGCATCGGGCTCGCATCGGGGTGCCGATTTTCGCTTTTGAGCGGTTTCCTTTCAGAATGACACTCCGACGCGAAGCCGATGCGGAACAAAATAATGTTCGTGGCATCGGGCTCGCGCCGGGGTATCATTCTGAAATGAATCCACTCAAAAGGAATTAGATTACCAATAATAAAATAAGCTTAATAAATATAAGAATATGCATGATTATAATAGGAATCAGAAAAATAATACCGTAATACGAAAACGACTAATCAACATAAAATAACCTCTTTTTACGCGAATAGGAGAATTTTCGATTAATTTTGGAAACATTGGACTTGTGACCAGAAAATGGACCGTGGTGGATACGGGGTGCCCTCCCGGAAGATCCGAAACAACCGTAAAAGTGGCCAATTCATGAAATCGGCTCAAGAGCTCTGCGGTTTTTCCTAAAGATAAAATTTGGACTTATGACCAGATACATGGACCCTGGTGGCCACGGGGTGCCCTTCCGGATGATCCAGAGCAACCGTCAATGCATTGTGCTGAATGTGGTAAATTTAAGAAATTGGTTCTAGTGCTCTGCGGTTTTTCTAAAGCACTTCTACAGGACTCATTAAATAGCATTTGGACTTGTGACAAGAAAATGGACATGGGTGGCCACGGGGTGCCCTTCCGGAAGATCCGGAACAACCACAAATGTGGTAAATTCATGAAATCAGTTCTAGAACTCTGCAGCTTTTTCAAAAACACGTCTACAGGACTCATTATTGCACTTATACAGGACTCAATAGATAGCATTTGGACTTGTGACCAGTAAATGGACTCTGGTGGCGACGAGTTGCTCTTCCGGAAGATCCGAAACAACCGTAAAAGTGGCCAATTCATGAAATCGGTCCTAGAACTCTGTGGTTTTTTTTTTTAAAGCACTTCTACATGACTCATTATATAGAATTTGAACTTGTGACCAGAAAATGGACCCTAGCGGCCATCGGTTCTCCTTCCGGAAGATCCGGAAAAACCGTTAGAGAAGCCAAATCATGATATTAGTCCTAGAGCTCATGTAGTTTTTTTTTTTTCTAAACACTTCTTCAGGACTCATTACATAGAATTTGGACTTTTGACCAGAAAATGTACCCTGGTGGCCACGGGGTGCCCTTCCGGAAGATCCGGAACAAACATTCAAATAACCAATTCATGAAATTGGTCCTAGAGCTCTGCAGTTTTGTTCTTAAGCACTTCTACAGGACTCAACAGAAAGAATATGGACTTGGACCAGAAAATGGACCTTGGTGGCCATGGGGTGCCGTTCCGGAAGATCCGAAACAGCCGTTAAAAAGGCCATTCATGAAATCCGCCCTAGAGCACTGTGGTTTTTTCTAAAGCACTCCTTCAGGGCTTATAAGATAAAATTTGGACTTGTGACCAGAAAATGGACCCTGGTGGCCAAAGGGTGTCCTTCCGGAAGATCTGGAACAAACGTAAAAGTGGCCAATTTATGAAATTGGTACTAGAGCTCCACGGTTTTTTTTTTTCTAAAGCACTTCCACAGGACTCATTATATAGAATTAAGACTTGTGACCAGAAAATGGACCCTGGTGGCCAAAGGGTGTCCTTCCGGAAAATCTGGAACAAACGTAAAAGTGGCCAATTTATGAAATTGGTACTAGAGCTCCACGGTTTTTTTTTTTCTAAAGCACTTCCACAGGACTCATTATATAGAATTAAGACTTGTGACCAAAAAATAGATCCTGGTGGCCATCAGCTACCATTCCGAAAGATCCGGAACAATCTTAAAAATGGTCAATTCATGAAATCGGTCCTAGAGCTCTGCGGTTTTTTTTTCTAAAGCACTTCTACAGGACTCATCAGATAGAATTTGGACTTGTGACCAGAAAATGGTCCCTTGTGCCCACGGGGTGCACGGGAAAGATCCGGAACAACAGTTGAAGTGGCCAATTCATTAAATCGATCGTATGGCTCTGCGGTTTTTTCTCAAGCACTTCTACAGGACTTATCAGATAGAATTTGTTCTTGTGCTCAGAAAACTGTTCTTTGTGGCCACGGGGTGCCCTTCCGGAAGATCCGGAACAACTGTTTATGTGGCCAATTCATGAAATCAGTCTTAGAGCTCTACGGTTTTTTTTCTACAACACTTCAATAGGACTAATCAGATAGAATTTCAACTTGTGAAAAGAAAATGGACCCTAGCGGCCATCGGGTAGCCTTCCGGAAGATCTAGAGCAACAGTTAAAGTAGCCTATTCATGAAATCGGTCCTAGAACTCTGCGGTTTTTTCTTTAACACTTCTACAGAACTCATTAGATAGAATTTGGACTTGTGACCAGAAAATGGACCCTGGTGGCCATGGGGTGCCCTTCTGGATGATCTGGAACAACCGTTAAAATGGCCAATTCATGAAATCGGTCCTTAAGCTCTGAGCATTGGGTGCCCTTCTGGAAGATCTGGAGCAACAGTAAAAGTGGTCAATTCATGAAATTGGTCCTAGAGCTCTGCGGTTTTTTCTAAAACACTTCTACAGGACTTATTAGATAGAATTTGGACTAGTGATCAGAAAATTGACCCTCGTGGACACGGAGTGCCCTTTCGGAGGATCCGGAACAACAGTTGAAGTGGCCAATTAATGAAATCGGTCCTAGAGCTTTGCGTTTTTTTTTCTAAAACACTTCTGCAGGCTCATTAGCATTGGCGTAGCTAAATAGCCGCCCAGATTATTTATTACAAGTTCTTATTTTCATTTCACATAGAAATAGTAAAATTGAGATTATGCCGTGAGAGAAAAAGAAATTCGAAAAAAATGATAGTTTTCCTTAGTTACGCCAATGCTCATTAGATAGAATTTGAACTTGTTAACAGAAAAAGGACCATAGCGGCCATGGAGTACCCTTTCGGAAGATCTGGATGAACTGTAAAAATGGCCAATTCATGAAATCGGTCCTAGAACTCTGCGGTTTTTTCGAAAACACTTCTACAGGACTCATTAGATAGAATTTGGACTTGTGACCAGAAATTGGACCCTGGTGGCCACGGGTGCCCTTCCGGAAGATCCGCGATGTCACGCACACCAACGTATCGTCTGGCTCGGAAACCGCGTTTACCCGAAAACGTTTTTTTATTCAGGGTTCAGGTTGGCACTGAACCAGTTTCAAAAATAAATTCGCTATTAGTTCATAAGGAATAAGTCCGCCGATGACACCCAGACGATACAACGTCAAATCGCACTTTTATAAGCGATTCCGCACTTTTGAGGAGTTCAGTTTCCAATGCAAAATACAATATTTAATGGTTTTTTTTACACGACTGTTTTTACGCGCTGAATTGGATATAAGGTAAGCGAGCCTGTTTTGGCACTACTTAAAATTTGTACCAGTTTTGGCATTAGCCCGTGTAATTTATATGAAGCTGGGCCAAAATAGGAACCATTGCGTATATGGGATTGTGCCAAAACTGGAGCATATGCCAAAACTGGAACACTTACCCTAGCGAGATTTTTAAACGTGATCTACTAGTAAAATAATAAGAAGACTTATAATGAGTTTCCTGTTTTCTGCTGAAGTTCAGGGAAGCACTGTCGACATTCTGGGAAGTATAGTTGAGGTTCATGGAAATCCTGTGGAAGATCAGTGAAGTCCTGTCGCCATTCTGGGAAGAACTGTTGAAGTGCGTTGAAGTACTGCTGAAATTCTGGGAATTCCTGTTCACATTCTGGGAAGAACATTTGAAATTCAGAACATGCCTGCTGAAGTTCTGGGAATTCCTGTCGACATTCTGGGAAGAACTTTGAAGGTTCAGGGAAGTACTGCTGAAGTTCAGGGAAGTTCTGTCGACATTATTGGAAGTGCTGTTCAAGTTCAGGGAAGTCCTGTCGACATTCTAGGAGACACTGTTCAAGTTTAGGGAAGTTGTTCTGAGGTTCAGGGAAGTTCTGTCGAAGTTCAGGAAAGTCGTGCAGAAGTTCAAGGAAGTCCTATCGACATTCTGGGAAGTACTGCTCAAGTTCAGGGAAGTCCTGTGGAATATCAGGGAAGTCCTGTCGACATTCTGGGTAAAACTGTTGAAGTTCGTGGAGGTACTGTTGAAGTTCTGGGAATTCCTATTGACTGGGAAGAACATTTGGAGCTCAGGGCATTCCTGCTGAAATTCTGGGAATTCCTGTCATCATTCTGGGAAAAACTTTTAAGGTGCAGGGAAGCTCTGCTGAAGTTCTAGGAAGTCCTGTTGACATTCTGGGAAGAAATTTTGAAGTTCAGGGCAGTACTGCTGAAGTTCTGGGAAGTCCTGTCAATATTTTGGAATGTACTGTTGAAGCTCAGGGAAGTCCTGCTGAAGTTCAGGGAAGTTCTGTCGACATTCTGGGAAGAACTTTTGAAGTTCAGGGCAGTCCTTCTGAAGTTCTGGAAAGTACTGTTGAAGTTCTGGGAAGTCCTGTCCATATTCTGGGAAGTGCTGTTCAAGTTCAGGGAAGTCTTGTGAAAGTTCAGGAAAGTCCTGTCGACATTCTGGGAAGCACTGTAGAAGTTCGTGGAAGTTCTGGGAAGTCCTGTCGACATTCTGGGAAGAACATTTGAAGTTCAGGGCATTCTTGCTGAAGTTCTGGGAATTCCTGTCGACATTCTGGGAAGAACTGTTGAAGTTCTGGGAAGTTCGGTCGGCATTCTGGGAAGCACTGGGTACTGGAAGTTCAGGGTAATCCTGCTAGAGTCGAAGTTCAGGGAAGTTCTTATGAAGTTTAGGGAAGTACTTCTGAAGTTCAAAGAAGTTCAAGGAAAATAAGGGCATTCCTACTGAAGTACTGGGAAGTCCTGTCGACATTCTGAGAAGTATAGTTCAAGTTCAGGGAAGTCCTGCCGACATTCTGTGAGATACTGTTCAAGTTCAAAGAAGTTCTTCTGAAGTTCTGGGAAGAACATTTGAAGCTAAGGGCATTTCTGCTGAAGTTCTGGGAATTCCTGTCCACATTATGGGAAGAACTTTTGAAGTTCAGGGAAGTCCTGCTAAAGTTCAGGGAAGTCCTGTCGACATTCTGGGAAGTACAGCTGAAGTTTAGAGAAGTTCTGTCAACTTTCTGGAAAAAAAACTTTGGAATTTCAGGGCAGTCCTGCTGAAGTTCAGGGAATCCTGTCGACATTCTGGGAAGTACTGTTGAAGTTCAGGGAAGTCCTGTCGACATTTTGGGAGGAACTGTTGAAGTTCAAGGCAGACCTGCTGAACTTCACGGAAGTCCAGTCGACATTCTGCGAAGTACTTCTGAAGTTCACGGAAGTCTTGTCGACATTCTGGGAAGTACTGTTGAAGTTCAGGGAAGTCCTGCTGAAGAAGTTCAGGGAAGTCCTGCCGACATTCTGGGAAGAACTGTTGAAGTTCAGCGAAGTCCTGCTGCAGTTCTGGGAAGTCCTGTCGACATTCTGCTAAGTACTGTTGAAGTTTAGGGAAGTCCTGCTGAAGTTCAGGGAAAACCTGTCGACATTCTGGAAAGTACTGCCAAAGTTCAGGGAAGTCCTGCTGAAGCTCGGGGAAGTCCTGCTGAAGTTCTGGGAAGTCCTGTCGACATTCTGGAAAGAATTGTTGAAGTTCAAGGCTGACCTGCTGAAATTGTGGGAAGTCCAGTCGACATTCTGCGAAGTATTTTTGAAGTTCACGGAAGTCCTGTCGACATACTGGGAATTTCTGTTGAAATTTAGGAAAGTCCTGCTGAAGAAGTCCAGGGAAGTCCTGCCGACATTCTGGGAAGTACTGTTGAAGTTCAGGGAAGTTCTGCTGAAATTCCGGGAAGTTCTGTCGACAATCTGCGAACTACTGTTGAAGTTCAGGGAAGTCCTGTCGAGATTCTGGGAGCTACTGTTCAAGTTTAGGGAAGTCCTGCTGAAGTTCGGGAAAGCCCTGTCGACATTCTGGGAAGTACTGATGAAAATCAGGGAAGTTATGTCGACATTCTGGGAAGTACTGTTGAAATCCAGGGAAGTCCTGCTGAAGTACAGGGAAGCCAAGTCGGCATTCTGCGAAGTACTATTGAAGTTCACGGAAGTCCTGTCGACATTCTGGGAAGTACTGTTGAAGTTCAGGGAAGTCCTGTCGACATTCTGGGAAGTACTGTTGAAGTTCAGGGATGTCCTGTTGAAGTTCTGTCGACATTCTGGGAAGTACTGTTGTGGTTCAGGGAAGTACTCTTGAAGTTCAAGGAGTCCTGCTGAAGTTCAGGGAAGTCCTGTTAATGTTCAGAGCAAGGGGGGTCCGTGGCGTAGTGGCTACACGTTCGCTTCTCAAGCGGATGGTCATGTGTTCAATTCCCAGCCCCCCCATTTTGGGCGCCGATGGTGAGTGGTAAGCGTGGTTGCCTCTCACCTCAGTATGGCCTGGGTTCAGTCCCAGTCAGCGCCCTGGGATTTTCTGAGGCATAGAATCCCTAAGCACGCCTTCCTTCGGATGGGAAGTAAGACCGTTGGTCCCGGTCCATAGTCATGGGTCGTTAGTTAGGGTCCAGGTGTGGAAGCTACCTCCCTGGCGTCGGGAGCATTGGTACTCTCAGTACGGAAAACAGTTCGACGGAAAACAAATCAAGAAAAAAAAAATGTTCAGAGTAATTCTGCTGAAGTTCATAGGAAACCTGTCGCCATTCTTGGAAGAACTGCTGAAGTTCAGGGAAGTCCTGCCGAGATTCTGGGAAGTACTGCTGAAATTCAGGGAAGTCCTGCTAGAGCTCAATTAAGACTTGTCGACATTCTGGGAAGTACTGTTGAAGTTCCATGAACCTAATTTAGTTCTAGGAGGTTCTGCTGAAGTTCAGGGAAGTCCCATCGATATTAAGGGAAGTTCAGGGAAGCCCTCTCGACATTCTCGGAAGTACTGTTGAAGTTCAAGGAAGTCCTGCTGAAGCTCAGAGAAGTTCTGCTTAGGTTCAGGGAAGTCCTGTAGACATTCTGGAAAGAACTGTTGAACTTCAGGGAAGTATTGATGAAATTCAGGGAAGTTCTGCTGAAGTTCAGGGAAGTCCTGTTGAGGTTCAGGAAAGTCCTGTTGAAGTTCAGGGAAGTCCTGTCGACATTCTTGGAAGAACTGTTGAAGTTCAGGGAAGTTTTGCTGTATTCCTGGGAAGTACTGTCGAAGTTCAGGGAAGTCCTTCTGAAGTTCTGGGAAGTCCAGTAGACATTTTGGGGAGTATTATTGAAGTTCAGGGAAGTTCTGCTGAAGTTCTGGGAAGTCCTGTCGACATTCTGGGAAGTACTTTTGAAGTTCATGGAAGTCCTGCTGAAGTGCAGGGAAGTCCTGTACACATTCTAGGAAGTACTTTTGAAGTTCAGGAAAGTCCTGCTGAAGTTCAGGGAAATCCTGCTGAAGTTCAGGGAAGTCCTCTCAATGCTCAGGGAAGTTCTGCTGAAGTTCAGGGAGGTCCTGTCGACATACTGGGAAGTACTGTTGAATTTTAGGGAAGTCCTGCTGAAGTTCTGGGAAATCCTGTCGACATAGGGGGAAGTACTACTGTTGTAGTTCAGGTAAGTCCTGCTGATGTTCAGAGAAGTCCTGTCGAAGTTTAGGGAAGACCTGTCAACATTTTGGGAAGACTTGTTAATGTTATGGGAAGTCCTGCTGAAATTCTGGGATTTCCTGTCCACATTTTGGCAATTACTGTTGAAGTTCAGGAAGTTCTGCTGAAGTTCAGGGAAGTCCTGTCGACATTCTGGGAAGAACTGTTGAAGTTCAGGGCATTCCTGCTGAAGCTCTGGGAATTGCTGTCGACATTCTGGGAAGAACATTTGAAGTTCAGAGAAGTTCTGCTGACGTTCAGGTAAGTCCTGTCGAAGCTTAGGGAAGTCCTGTCAAAGTTCAGTGAAGACCTGCCGAAGTTCAGATAAGTTCTGTCGACATTCTGTGAAGTACTGTTGAAGTTCAGGGAAGTCCTGCTGAAGTTCAGGGAAGTCTTGTGGACATTCTGGGAAGTACTGTTGAAGTTCAGGAAGTTCTGCTGCAGTTCTGGGAAGTCCTGTCGACATTCTGGGTAGTACTGTTGAAATTCAGGGAAGTCCTGCTGAAGTTCACGGAAATCCTGTCGACATTCTGGGAAGTACTGTTGAAGTTCAGTGAAGTCCTGTCGACCTTTTAAGAAGTACTGTTTTAGTTCCGGGAAGTCCTGTTGACATACTGGGAAGAACTGTTTAAGTCAGAGAAGTCCTGCTGAAGTAATGGGAAGTCCTGTCGACATTCTGGGTAGTACTGTTCAAGTTCAGGGAAGTCCTGCTGAACTTCTGGGAATTTCTAGGAACTAGGTACTGTTCAAGTTCAAGGAAGTCCTGCTGAGGTTCTGAGAAGTCCTGTCGACATTCTGGGAAATACTTTTCAAGTTAAAGGAACTCCTGTCGACATTCTGGGAAGTACTGTTGAAGTTCATGGAAGTCCTGCTGAAGTTCAGGGAAGTTCTGTCGACATTCTGGGAAGAACTTTTGAAGTTCAGGAAGTCCTGCTGAAGTTCAAAGAAGTTTAGCAGAATTTCAGGGAAGTCCTGCTAATGTTCAGGCAAATTTAGCCGATATTCTCGGAAGTCTCACCGACTTTCATGGAAGCCCTGACTTGGATCAGGGAAGTGCTGTCTCAGTTCAATGAAGTTCTGTTGAAATTCAGGGAAGTCCTGCCGAGCACCAAAGAATTCTTGCTGAAGTTATGCCTAAGTTCAGGAAAGTCCCGCTCGAGTTCAGTAAGTCCTACTGAAGTTCTGGGAAGTCCAGGATGTGTTCAGGGACATTTTTCTGAAGTTAGGATAGTCCTACCGAAATTCACGAATGTCTTGTCGGGGTTCAGGCAAGTCTATATTCATTAAATTTCTGTTGAACTTCAGGAAAGTCCTGCTGAACTTCATGGAAGTCCTTCTGAAATTCAGAGAAGTCCTTCCGACATTCAAGGTAGTCCGGTCAAAGTTCAGATAAGTTTTGCCGATGTCCAGGAAGTTCTACCAATGTTCAGGAAACTTCTGTCGACATTGGGAGAAGTACTGCCGTCATTAAGAGATATTAGATATTCTACTGAAGTTCAAATGAGTCCTGATGAACTTCAAGGAAGTCTCGCTGATGTTCAGAGAGGTCCTCCGGAACTTGGAGAAATTCCTGTTGAACTTGGGGAAGTCCTGCCTACAATCAGAGAATTATTGTTGAAGTTTAGGGAGGTCCCGCTTATCTTCCCGGAAGTTATGCCGAAGTTTAGGAGAGTCTTGCCGACAGGACGGCATTTTTCGTAAAAAAAATTGATTCCGTTTTTTAATTTCTCGCAAACAATTTCACACATTTTTACCCAATTTTTCCAGTTACAACTAGAATTAATGTGAAAATTTTGGATAAAGTTTAAAAAAAATAACATCAATTGAGTTTAAAGGTCATTAACACCAAATTTACTTTTTGAGGTCAAGAGCATATTACAGCGAAATAATAGTTGATTTTATGAAAATCATAGTAAGTTTGTTTTCATATGTTCCTTTTTGAGCTTTTATACAGTGCTTTTTTGTACATTTCAAAGGCTGCATTGTGGTTTGTTCTTTACTGTTTCAACGATTTGTAAACCCTTATATACTTTTATAGATACACTTAACTATATTACCGCTCATTATCACCACTCAGAATGCAAAAGTTTGTTGTTGCGAATACGTTGAATTTCGAATTTGGCCATTCTTAGCGATTTTTTTTTTATTTTTTTATTTGAGGGGGATAGAAGGAAAGGGGTGTAAGTGATTTTGATCGATTTTCTTCATCGACTTTCTCTTTCGTTAATAACTCAGATGTAAACACATTCCTTGATGCGTTTGCCGTTCTGGATGCTAGATGAGAACCTCCTTTATCAAACTATCTGGCAGCAATAACGCGAAATTTGTGTGTAAAGCCATGGTTATCAGAAGAGAAAGTCGATTAAGAGAATCGATCAAAGTCACTTACACCCCTTTCCTTCCAAGCCCCTCATTTGAAATGATGTTGTGAATTGATTTCAAATGTTGTCCAAACAATTGCATAAAAAAGGCTTCACTAGGATAACAGGTTTTAAAAAAAAATGGTCGATGGGAACAAAAGATACAAAAAAAATCGAAGTGCGCAGAATTTTCTTTTCTTCACCTACCTTACCATCCAGCTCCGTGGGATATAAGGGGCCGCGGTGAGTTGCTGGCAGGGATGTGGAGTCGGATCAAAATTCACCGACTCCGACTCCTCTGATTTGAAAATTACCGACTCCGACTCCTCGACTCCGACTCCGATTCAGACAAAATACAATAAAATTTGCGTCAAAAAAATTTGGTTGATTTAATTTGTATAACAAAGGGGTCATCCATAAATTATGTAAGGGAATAGGGGGGCAGGTAGGTCTTAACATTTCTTACGGTTTCTGGCAACGGGGGAGGGAGAGTTGACATTTTCTTACATACGGTTTAATAAGCGGGAAAAAAAATTAGACGTTCACCGAGACGTTGTCTTGGACTTAAAGATGATTCCTAGGGGGTTCAAATCATTGGAAGCATAAAATAAATTTCAAAATATAACCGTTCGATTTTGGCACGGTTCGATTTTGGCAACACAAAATTTTCGGGCTTGTTGTCAAAATCGAACGGGTACTGTACCTGGGGTTTCTGCAACTGAAGGGGATTCGCCATACATCGATCAAGAAAGAGCTGCAGGAAAAGTTCTTGTATCGTATCAACCGTGTTCTGAGGTCGTTCCTCCCGGCCGGCACAAGATGAAGGCGATAAAAATGTTTGCCGTGCCCTTGTTGACCTACAGCTTCGGGGTGATAAAGTGGACCAACACTGACTTGGAGGCGATAGAACGAGCAGTACGAGTGGCGTTCACTAAACATCGCATGCATCACCCAAAGTCAGCCGTCGAGAGAGTCACCTTGCCAAGTATTAAAGAGGCGTCACCGATATTCAAGCGTGTTTCCCAGATCTAGCATTTGCGGAGATACTTCGTAGAAAGCCAGAGCCGTCACGCAATACACTATTTCTTCAGCACTAAGTCTACGTAGAGCCGCCACGCCAAAGGTTATCGCACTGCATGCACTGGTTGCACTTACCCGTACGATTAAAATCGATTTGCACGATGAAAAACAATCAAAACGCGAGACCACCAAAAGCGAAAACTACCGCACTGCCACGGACTGGAATGAAAACTAATTAGAATCGAGCCGAGCCGTCACTCTTCCTTTTTTTGCCTCGCTGGTCGCTGATGCGGAGCACGACTTACGAGCACGAGAGCTTATTCACGCATTTTTCTCTCTTTTCCGCTTCGTTCGAGCAAACTCTCGCGAGAACCAGCAAAAAGTTTCTCACTCAGCCCGACGGCAGCCCGTGAGCCCGATGCTCTTCTTAGTGGGATCCGAAACATCGACTTCGACAGTGAGCGATGATCGATTCTCTTCATCTATTTTCTCTTTGCATTGCCACAGCTAGGCGAAACAATTTTCTAGAATTTGTTCAATGCAGAGTAGTATTAACAGGTTGTATTGGCTATCGAAAGCAACAGCAAACGCACCGAGAAACGTTAAATCTAGCGAGTTATTATCAAAAGAGAAAATCGACGAAGAGAATCGATCATCGCGTATAGGCCCTTATGCATGCTCACTTGTCGACTTGAATGATTCACTGGGAGCTGTTTAGGATGACAACTCTCGGACCCGTGACCCGTCCAGCTCTTCGGATCTTTTTTCTCTCTCTCTCTCTCTCTCTCTCTCTCTCTCGATTCTTCAAGCGAACCCCACATGTATCAATATATTGACACGAAGCTGAATTATTGACAATAATATTGATGATGTGAATACAGAAATATTGTCAATATCGATGTATTGACGTCAATATAGAATGTATAATAAAATCGTATGTAATACGTAATCGTACGTAAATAAAATCAGCCGTGTAGGGTTCACTTCACGTTTCAGCTCCGGATCCGGATCTAAGCTGATGATCTAAGCTGATGATCTGAGCTGATGATCTGAGCTGATGCCGAGAATAGTATGAGAAATTCTGCTGGAGAATTAACATCAGAAATAAAATCAGAATGTAGACTGGATTGCATACCTTGAGTGTCACGATGTCGATCATATCAGTGCGTGTGACATAGGTGTAGCTCCCTCGCATACATTTTTTGTTTTACTGTTATGTTGGCACATTTTGCACGCATTTTGGTTTACGCGGTGGTTGATCAGTTGTTGCGTTAGTAGCGTTTTCCATTGAAAAGTAAAGCCATGTTGTAAGGTACAGATTTATTGGTTTAGACTACTTTTACGATTTCAGTTTGAAAAATTTGATCAGAAAGTTTTGGTCAAACGCATGGACGTCAATATGCAGTTAAATGGGACCCAAAATGTTGCGTCAATGACAGCTTCAAATTTGTATACAACCACAATTGGCGCACTAATGCAGCGTCGATGTAAAAACAACTTGACAGGTGTCACATGATCGAGGTTTTAAAATTCTCTTGTTCTGCGAGTTTATAGTACGTTCAGACTACAGAGTTATAACATGTTATAGCGCTATCTTGATGGTGGTTTCTGTGTTGCAATTATTTGACAACCGTTATAACATGTTATAACTCTCCAGTCTGGACAGCGTTTTAGCCAGCCCTCACCTCGAGTGAGTGGCGGTAGGAATATGGAAGAAGTAAACAAAAACTCCTCGAGAGAGAGAGGGAGAGTGAACTTTAGCGAGAGGATGATTTTACGTGAGGACTCAGGGTAGCCAAACCTACCGATATATCGGTAGTCGTACCGATTTTCGGGGTGCCTACCGATTCACAGACGAAAGGTTCAAAACTACCGATTTTTCACTTTTCCTACCGAGAATCACAGATTTTTTTTTATAGTCACTTTAACACTCTAGGGTCATTCGTGACTTGTCCGGGGGTGAGAGTTGAACTCGTGACTTTGGCGTGAGAGGTATTGATGTTAACCACTACGCCGGGGCCGCCCCACGAGAATCACAGATTTTTAGATTATAAATAGAAAAATTGATTTCGACACGTTTAAAGCAGAAGAATTGAAGGACAGTGTATTGTTCTGGCGCACAGAGTCATCCCCCCCCCCCCCCCCGCTCACAAAAGTCTCAAGTATGGTAAAACCCTTCTTAAGTCGACCTACCGTTAACTACCGATAAAAGTTTTGAGAAGCTACCGATAATGAAAAAAATAATCTGGCCACTCTGCGTGAGGTGCGCTTTTCGACACTCTGCTCAGCGTTGCCAGGTGAATTTCAGAAAAATATGGACCAGTTAAAATAAAAAATTTCGAAAAATCTGGAATGCTCCAAAAATTCCTGTTTTTAACAAAATGCTGTTGAAATCAAATCGAAGTGCCAATCTCCCGTAAAAATCGGTCAGTATGTTCATATGTTCAAAGCACCCGAATGTTAATTAATTTCATGTTCAAAAATATATATATAGAGTTCTCCAGATGCAC
The DNA here is from genome assembly GCF_037179485.1 of Ochlerotatus camptorhynchus. Classification (NCBI taxonomy): domain Eukaryota; kingdom Metazoa; phylum Arthropoda; class Insecta; order Diptera; family Culicidae; genus Ochlerotatus; species Ochlerotatus camptorhynchus. Next base: position 703,772 of record NW_027040640.1, read on the forward strand.
AAAAGTGTGCGTGATACCGCGCGCTACCTTTTTAAGTAGTTGTGATATCTCTATACCTTTTTGGTTCTTCTTCTTCTTCATTTTTATATATGGATGTAGGATTTTAGTGTAAGTGAGATTGCGCTTGGAGATCTCTATAAAGCAAACTTGTTAGCATTGCTAAAATCATCCAAACGTCAAGAAAAGTATTGACACAGTGCACACAAAAGTTTAAATATCCATTATGCACAATTTCAAAATTGAGTTAAATTGTTGCTAAAATACTTCAGAAAATATTTTTAGGATTCTGAAGCAGCAAAGAATCAAGCAACTTTGATGGGATGCATTTTTTAAACTAATAGTCGATTTAGTCCTTACTATTTGATGCAATACCAGAATATTCTTAATAATTTCTTTGGTACACTCTTCAGAATGACCGTCACATTTTTCTCAGACTTATCCTTTGAACTGCTCTGTAGGTAAGGTCAGAATTGTTTTGAAATCCACTTCATTATTTCTTAAGTACTCAAGTACTTTACCAAAATGGCCTTTAAAGGCTCACAGAAATTGTCAGATTTTTAATATTTTATAAAAATGAATCTCCATAGAAACATTGGACAGAATTCCATTGAAATTATTCTCACGATTTGTATCAGCATTCTCCTTAAGTTTCATCTTAAGAATTTTCAATGATTTCTCTTCCCAATTCAAACTATTTGCTTTCTTCACAAAATCTCCATGCAATTGTCATCGGAGTTTTAAAAAGACAATTGACGCCGTCTTAAACCAGAGGTTGCACAGACTGCATACTCACACTTCACTGTAAACTATTTTCAAAATTACCTTAAAATTCTGAAATCTAGGCCAATCCAGAATTCTAAACTATTTCAGACTGCAAAGGTAACTCAATATTCACAGGTACTTAAAAAAAATGCTAAAAATTGTCAGATGCCTTTAAAATTCTCCTTAAAATCCTAATTAATTATCCTCAAAAATATCACGAACATACACAGATAAAAATTCTGAATTTTAATTGTGATGTAAACATTCATTCACGTAAACCTGTATTTCATTTCACGCAACCGAGCAACTTGTAAACAATGTTGTTTACAAAGATGGGCTTTTGTATACAATATTTGCTACATTGCATGAAATGTGTCAGAACTTTACATGATGTATAATGTTAACTTATATGATATGTGACGCTCCATTTATGTGCATCATGTTGAACAGAAATTTACACTACTTTTTCGAACTGTGTACTTCAAAGTCCTGGTGGTTGTCTAGATTCAAAAGCCTTGCTTATTTTCCAAAGATCAATTTATAGTCTTCAACCCTGAACTGTTTTCGATATCTCTAAATAACAAAATTTGGAAAATTCCTCCATATTGAAATTTTGAGTTTTTATAAATCCAGGATTCAAAAAAAAATTATAGCCAAAATCTAAACAAAAACTCCAAATAAAAAACAAATCCTGGCTGGATATTTAAAAAAAAATTATGGTATTTGTTCAGCCAATAATCTTTAAAAAATGTCTTAAATTTCATGATTCTGCAACCCATTGCAATTCCATGTATAACGTTGCAATAATGTCCAACGGCCATCAACTTTAATAATTAAAGCAGTAAGTTTGGCTTTTTATTTTTTGATTAGAGGGTCCATCAATTGCAGTAATATTCAAAAACAAAACATTTAAAAAAATCTTGAATTTGGAAAATCTGGAACATATTTAAAAAATCTGGAAATATACATGTATCTGTCAAGACGACTAAAAATCTGGAAAATCCAGATAAATCTGGAAAACTGGCAACGCTGACTCCGGATGACTTTTTTGTTCGACGCAAAAAGCTCAGAGTTCACCCAGAGTGAGAGTAAAGCTGGGTTTACACTAGGCTGAGGTGATCATTTGACTTGCCTAGTCTAAACCCAGCTTAAAGTGGATCAAGTCAGTTGAATGGCATGGTTTACACGTTCAATTCGCGTTCAAGTTAGTTGAATTCAACTGACTTGATCAATTGACTTGCCCTGTCTAAGCCCAGCTTAAGAGCTTGTGATAGAAAACATGAACATGAATGGCAGCAAACCTCACTCTCATCTTATCCCCCTTCACTCACAAGCTCTGAAGCTCAGCGGAATGATTTGGCAGTAGGCATTCTACTCCTCATAAAAAAATACTACGCTCGGCTCATTTCAAACACGCGAGCGAGGCTCCATAAAGCCTGGTTACATCTGTCATTTGACGCCGTTTTGTGGCTCCGGCTTTGCTCATGCGTTTTATTATCGATTTTTTTTTTAATTGCAAATAATGATGTGAAATTTGATATTTTCAGCACTCGTGATAATTATCCAACTCGGCAAACCTCGTGCTGAAAAAATCTTCATTTTGCAACTAGTTGCATTAATAACTATTTCGGTTGTTAGCCTCCAACGCCAACCAATTATTGGTTGAAAATAGAAACACAAGCATAGTAATCATTTGAAATATGGTCGATTTTATTACCATCATTACCAGTGTTGCACAGGTAACGTGATAACTAACGATAATAAAGCGATCTCCGCCCATTAAGCTCTCATTATCATGAACAATTATTGTGCTCTTAAATTATTCATCACCGTTACAGAGGCTACAAATGGATTCCAACGTACGTCGTCCTGGCCGTACGTTTCCGAATTATGAAGCATCCGGAGCGCGTGTTCCATTTGCATAATGAACTGCCAGGAGCTGTTGCATCAGTAGGGTCATCGCCATCAATTACACCGAAATGCGGTAGGCATGAGTGTACAATTCATTATATTGTCAGTTTCGTGCAATAATGGCACAACTCAAAATCTGTTAATTTTCGCGATTGGCTGTTGAAAAAAAAAAACCCTCTGTATATCTGTGTTAAGTTTCAATTTTATGAATTTGCATTTCCACTGGACTGAATCTAGTGTGTTCCATTCATTCTATCAAATATCTGATCAAAAAATAAACAGTCCAACAATACTGCTTTTTATTTGAGGTGTACCCCTTTGTCATGCAAAAATGGGTTTAATTTTTTAGTTTTAATGATATTGCATGAAAAAACAACATGCTAAAGGACAACAAAATTGCATATTTATATGGGCAACGTAGGCACAACGCAAAATGTGCCTTTGATGCTACTTCCTGTTTGGCTTGTTTGAAAAAGTGGTAAAGCCATGTCGACCTACACCTTTCGATTTTTCAAGAATTTCAAAATGGATTTTGTGGCATGAAACTTCACCGTCATTTGCCATCAAAATCTAAAAAATGCAAAATTTCGACTTGTGACAGTATTGCATGAAACCGACGTTATTGATACGACACGCAGTTGTTGCACTCAATTGCACAGATTAAGGACCTGCTATCTTAACTGATATCCCATTAATTATTCCACTTCAATATGCTGGATAACCTACTTCATCAAAACAAGGTTGCAGTTTCTCACTTATTTCAATGGAAGTTCGCAACTAAATTGTAACTCATTTTTTTTCGCATGTGATTTCCGATAGAAGGTAGCTGCTGAGAGAAATGTTGCCAAGCACCATTCGCGCGTAACAAAGGCACAGCGAAGTGATGTGATAAACGACGTTCATAACTTTCGCAACTTTTTTGTTTGGCTCATCGTAATCCTCCATGTCCAGTTAGCACGTCGCAGACGAAGCGTTCCGTGCTCGAGCCTGTGAAGAAAATCATAATTCATGAAGGTGCTGCTGCCTGTCCGGAATGGGGAGTGGGTTCTCACTGCTCAGATCTGATGTCTTGGGAGTTTCCTAAGCCCCCACCCCCCAGCCACAAGAACGGAAGCATTCAAGTGAGTTTCAGTTTACAACTTCAAGAACAGGAGTGCTGACAGCTGACAACGAAAGGCTAACAAGCTGCAGGTCAAATACGTTATCCCATTCCTGACGTTTCATGCCGCTTGTGTTTGCTTTTTGTATGGTTGTTTTAAAGCAAACACTTGTTCACTGGTTGGCACCGCGTCTAAATAAGTTAGAGGCAGTTTTGGCACCCTAACATCTTAAGCAAGTTATGAGTATCAAAATTATATATTTGTGAACGCAAAACAGTTGACATATGAATTGCTTACATCATCTGTAGATATTTCTTACGAGAACTGTAGTCTTAAGCTGAGTTTAGACGATTCAAGTCAATTGATCAACACACTTGAATTCAATTGGCTTGAAAAGTTGAGCTTGGTCCAACTTTTTTCAATTCAAGTGAGTTGATCAAGTCAGTTGAATGGCATGGTTTAGACGTTCAATTCGCGTTTAAGTCAGCGGTGCCCTTAGATTTTTTCGAAAATTTTCTCACACACACGTCTCTTACCGATGATATGTGCTTACCTCTCAGTATTTCATCTTGGGATTTTTGAGAAAAGGTGTTTTGAAGTTTTCTTAGCTGTTTTCAAAGGCGTATACGGACTATTGATGATACAAAAGTGTTAAGGATTGAAACAAATTCTGCTAAAAAAGATTCAAAAGAGGATTAAAGTTGTCATAATAGTAATTTTAAATGGTAAAATAAGATTCCCTCTTCGGCACCGCCAGATATCGTAGCTATATCATGATCTCATAATGATTAAATGTCTTTAAATTTACTATTATTGAGCCATTCCATTTCAAAACGATATAGTGGTTCTCAGAATTTGGTAAAAAATTGTAGTTTTGTTCGTTATCGCAAAATATTTTCTTTATTTTATCAGTAGGGTAACCATTTCAACGTTAGGGTAGTCTAGAAAATCGTTTTTTTTTTTCAATTATTACGGTCTTCATGGTTTGTTGATAGACGGTGCACTGTGTTTTTTTATTTTTCTTTTTTCACACAGGCTTTTTTACACAACATATCGAAAAATCAGCGATGTGTTGTTTTTCATTAGCTGATGATCAAAATTTCATCCTTCAAAAACTACACGTTTATCAGACAATGGCGTTTATCAAGCACATACAATGGCGACCAGCGAATCCAAATTGCGTATGCTGAGCTATTGGGATCATTCTTGGCCGCGTTGTCTTTCTTCTTGATATTTGTGTACCTCCATTTTCATAAACTGCTCACTTTTTTATACCGGTTAACGGCAATGTAACATGCGTGAGCCGTACTGACGATATTTTTTTAGGTGGCAAACTCTCATTTGTACGCCCTTCCACCCTGCTCATGTCTTCGATCACATTTCATAAGGGAAGCGTAAAAGAGAAAGGAATATCGCAAAAAATTCTCACTCTTATACCTGTTTTTTAAGACATGGAGCGGGAGTTGTTCCACCAACGACCCGATGAGACAACTTATAGAAGTTAGATTCAAATTCAAATCCCTGTTCATAAGTTTTACCTTGATTTCGTTGAACTTCGAACGTTTCTGAGTTTGGCATTTTTTCCGATATCCTAAGATATTTTTTTAAGTTCACAGTACTTTCCTAATGTTATTAAATTTTCCCTGTGGTTCACAGACCATCCTCACGTTTAAAAAACTTTTTGCAGAGCATCATTGAAATTCATATAATGTTGCTATAGCTCACAGAACTCTCTTGAAGTTCGTAGAACTTGAACTCCCCTGAAGCTCACAAAAAGTACCTGAAGTTAGCAGAATTTTCCTGAAGTTCATAAAACTTCTCTGAAGATCGAAGTACATCTTTAAAGTTTGAAGAATTTTTCTGAAGTTCTGAATGAACTTCCCTGAAAGTTGTTGAATTTCTCTGCTTCTTTGGAGGAATTTATTTAAAGTTTGCAGAGCTTTCCTAAAATTTACTACAGTTCCCTATAGTTCGCATAATTTCCTAGAAAGTCGCTGAACCTTCCTGAAAGTTTCCTTAGACAAAATATGGGAATTGCAATGGAGCTCTATAGTAATTCAAGGTGAGGACTACCTAAACGCACTGGGCAAGAGTAGCTAACCCCATGTGAGTTTCATTCCTGTATAAAAATGCATTATCAGTTAAACGATTTTCAAACCAATTCGTCATGGTTGCCAGAATTTATTTTCCATCTCGCCGTTGAATCAAACATATCTACAAATCCAAGCAAATTTTCCACCCCTCACGATGTTTTGGTGCCACCTTTGCCACCTGCTGAGTATGGGACACAAAACTTGGATATCTCCCTAATAAAAATAACCATAAAAGAGAGCTTAACGACGTGTTCTGGGTATCATCCAAACCATTTGTGGGATAGTTTACCCATCCGGGATACAGTTCGTTTATGGTACTTGTTTATTAGGGCTACTATCTCCTTTATTGAACTCCGGTAAAAATCTTTCAACAATCGTCGCTACTAAAATGGCTTGATTTTTTTTACTGAGTCGCTTTTTCGAAACACAACAGGAAAACCAAAAAAAACGTCGGGATTTTTTTTTACCAGGAAAAACCGGGAATTTTTAAGCAAAACCAAATTTACAGATGCATGTGTGTGTGTGTGTGTGTGTGTGTGTGTGTGTGTGTGTGTGTGTGTTAGTGCGTGTGTTAGTGTGTGTGTTAGTGTGTGTGTGTGTGTGTGTGTGTGTGTGTGTGTGTGTGTGTGTGTGTGTGTGTGTGTGTGTGTGTGTGTGTGTGTGTGTGTGTGTGTGTGTGTGTGTGTGTGTGTGTGTGTGTGTGTGTGTGTGTGTGTGTGTGTGTGTGTGTGTGTGTGTGTGTGTGTGTGTGTGTGTGTGTGTGTGTGTGTGTGTGTGTGTGTGTGTGTGTGTGTGTGTGTGTGTGTGTGTGTGTGCGTGTGTGTGTGTGTGCTATCATCACTCCAGACAGGGGAAGTTTTCTCCTAACTGGTAGTGGTGTTAGTGTGCGTGTGCGAGCTATCAGTTACGCCAAATTGACGATCAAATGCATTGTTTTTTTTTTTTTTTTTTTTTTTTTTTGTAAAATATTGTTTATTTATGTCTTAAATAACATATTCAAGATATTTAAAAATATATCAATCTTCTAGAGTCAAAATGAAATCTAGCTCGCCTACATCTATTCTATTATTAATATTCACATTGACAAAGTTGATGTACTTAATGAACGTTTTTAAAATTTGATTTCTTCTCGCTGTTGTCATGTTACCCAAGATTGGCCGTACAAGATCGTCGAAGCTCAGCCTCTGCCAGCCGCCGAGCGTCGTCGTCAATTTTCGCTGGATGTGTGCCCAAGCTGCAGCAACTCGAGGGCATTCGCAAAACTTATGTTGCAAAGTCTCGATTCCTACCGCACAGTGCTGACAGTTTGGGTCGTTTGCACGGCCGATGACGTTCATCAGTCTACGGTGCTCCGTCTTCTCGTTCACTAGCAGGTAGAGATCAGTACGCTGGCTCGACGATAGCCTTCTCGATGATATGTTCATCCAGATCTTTTTCCAATTGATGCCTGGATGGTTTCGTTCCACTCTGGGTAGCTCAGTTTGTTCCAAGTAGAAACGATGGATTTGATCGCTGGAGGGGTTTTGTTGGATGTGGTGTGGAAATAAGGGAATTTGCTGTGAGAGAAGTTTTAGGCAAGGAAGATCGGCGGGGGGAGGAATATTTTGGGCGAGAAGGGACTGATAATAGGGAAGGGAAACGATCTCCTGCAGGTGACGATTGACTAGAAGTGCTTTGCATTTGATCGCCGGCAGTTGCAGTTTCAATCCACCCTGCTCTCTGCTGCGCGCCAACTGCTGCATTGGGACTCGTGCGGGTAGCCCACGAAAAAGGAAAGTCCCCATCGTTGATGTCAGCTTCGCCGTGTGAGCACATTGCGGTGGAATAACAGACGAGAGGTACCACACCTTCGCTGTAATGAAGATGTTCAGCAGTAGCACTTTCTGCTGCAGGGAAAGGGAGCGCATGTTATGCAACCATATGAGTTGCGAGATCCTCGATACTAAAGCGTCCCAGTTTAGTTTAACCATCAGTCGCACTGAGTTGGTGAAAATAACGCCAAGTACCTTGACATTCTCCTTTGTCTGCAGCCCTGGTATCGTCAGTGGATTTCCATTGATAAAACCAACATCGATCGCCACTGTTTTCAGTCGATTTAGCTTTGCCCCGGATACGATCTCGAAACTACCAAACAGCTGATAAATACGGTCGATCGTGTGTTTTGAGGTGGCAATCACCGTGATGTCATCAGCATACGCAACACAAAGGTCACCAGCGCATACACGCTCCACCCGTGTGAGGAGGGGATGAAGATAGAGCACGAACAGCAGCATCGACATCGGGTCTCCCTGACGTACGGACCGTTCTATACGGAACGGCTCTGAGAGGCACCCATTCACTAGCAGCCGTGATGAAGAGGCAGCAGCGACTCGAGAGAGCCAACAGACGAAACCCTGGTCGAAGCCCAGAGAGAGCAAGGTCCGATGCAGGAACTCATGAGAGACCCGATCGAACGCGTGGTCAAGATCGAACGAGATCAACTTCCCCTTCTGCTTCCTCGCGATTAGCTGCGCAATACGATCTTTGAGCGAGAGTGTAGCTTGGAAAATACAGTGCTAACATTTGAAAACGGCGCAAAAGCCATTTGTAAACAAATGGTTTGTGGGCCCTTTACTCGCTACCCGAAGAACGCCCACGCAAACCAACAGCATCGTCAGGAAGGGGAAAATTTCCCCTACCCGATGTTGCTGTTGTGTCGCGTGGGTGTACTTCAAGTAGTGAGTAAAGGGCCCACAAACCATTTGTTTACAAATGGCTTTTGTGCCGTTTTCAAATGTTAGCACTGAATAGAACGGTCGGTATTTGCGCATTTTTGAGAGTCGCTCAGGACTCGATGGATCCGCAGTACTCGTTCCAGGCGGGCCTTCATCACGCGGGAGAGGATTTTGAAATCGACGTTGAGCAGGCTGATCGGACGGTATGCTCTTGCTGTCCCATCCCCACCTCGCTTTTTAACCAACACATTAGTGCCATCGGCGAATTCAGATGGGAGCTCATTCGTCATAGCTTCATTAGTAACGAAGTAGAGCTCTCGATAGATGACGTCGAAAGTTCGTAGGTAGAACTCTACCGGCAAACCATCGATCCCCGGTGATTTACGTTTTTGCGACGTTCGGATGGAGTTTTTCAACTCGTCAATGCTGATCTCTGCCATTATGCTGGGTTTAGACTAGGCAAGTCAAATGATCAACTCAGTTGAATTCAATTGGCTTGCAAAGTTGAGCCTGGTTCAACTTTTTTCAATTCAAGTGAGTTGATCAAGTCAGTTGAATGGCATGGTTTACACGTTCAATTCGCGTTCAAGTCAGTTGAATTCAACTGACTTGATCAATTGACTTGCCCTGTCTAAACCAAGCTTTAGAGCTGCGTTGGCTTCGTCGTTCTCGGGTACGGCTCTCTCAGTTTCGAACATTTCTTCCCCCACCTGCCTCGTCTCTTCCGCCGCATACAGGTCCCTGAAGTATCGAAACATGTGTTGCTCGATCTCCAGAGAGCCTTGTATTTGCTCTCCTCGTTCGTTCTGCAGTCCTGTTATGGTTGTTTTTTTACGTCGTCTATCACCCAACTGGAAAGTGGATATGCTCTCGCCGGCTATAAACGTCTCGTTGATGCGGATGAAGTTTTGCGCAAATTGCCGCTGCAACGTGAGCATTTGTGCTTTTACGCGGTTGATGGTCACCAGCATGGTGGGATTCTGGTAATAGCCATCATATGCGAGTCGTAATTGCTCGTAGAGTCGTTGTTGTTCTGCGTTGAAAGTCCTGAAAACTTCACTTGACTTCCATCGGAAAAAAGATTTTATTTTTGGCTTCGCGCATGAGAGCCACCATGTCATCCAGCTGGGGAAATTTCTCCGTTGGCGGGTCCAAAACTGCCATCGCACTTGGAATTCCTCTAAGTTCTCGGCGGTTAAGAGGTGAGGGCGGAGGGACCAGTAACCGCGTCCTTGTTCGCGGCCAAGGTGGGGAAGGCAAATGCGCGCTGTTAGCGCTTTGTGATCCGTGAATAAGCATACGTGCGTAGCAGCACTCCGCAGATGCTCGCAAAGCCCAGCGCTGACATACATGCGGTCGAGCCTGGATGCCGCATTGTGTGTGATGTACGTGGGTGCGGGGGTTGTGGGGTACAATTTCAGCCACAGATCGTGAAGCTGTAGCTGCCGTACGGTCGCTTGGAGAGCCGGGCTTGTGTTGGAACTCGTTGAGTCGCTCGGACGTAGCACGCAGTTAAAATCTCCAGCGAGGATGACGTTTTGAGTGTTGTACCGAAGGTAGTACGCGATCGTGCCGTTGAAAAATCTTTCTCTTTCCGCACGAAGAACTGTCCCCGATGGCGCATATACGTTGCAGAGCGTCGTGTTTTGCACCCTCAAAGCGATGAGACGACCATCCAGGCTCTTCTCCACATGCGAGAATTGTATGTGGTCTTTCAGCGCGATTGCCGTTCCCCGCCTTGCTTGGTCCACATTGCAGATAACGTTGAAGCCAGGGATAGAGAGTTGCTCATTCTCCACCTCCTGGAGAAAAACGATATCCAGTTCCAGTGTTCGTATAAAGGTTCGAAGAGCGTCAATCTTCGTTGCGTTCGTAATATTGTTGATGTTGATGGTGGCGAGGTTGTAACTGGAGAACTCAGCCATTAGGACGGTTGGTTACTCCCATCTCGCTTGTCGTCGCAGTCGTCATCCACGCGAGGCTTCTTGCCTGGTGGTCGAGTGCGGAGATGTCTTCTGGAGCTGGATGACCCTACAGACGAATCTGTTTCGTTTCCATCGGACTTACCACTAGCAGTTTTGCGATCCACTCCGCCGCTAGCGGGGGGTTGTTGACTTGTATAGGGAGTCAACGACCCGCTGTCCGATGGGGGAATCGAAGCCGAGGTAGGGGCTAACGTGGGGAAATTCTGTTCGGTCAGAACTGGTGGTACCAGCTTCTGTTGTTGACGCTGGGGAATTTGTTTCGGTGGTGGCATGGTAACAGCTTTGGCCGAGATTGGTTCGAACCGAGGCCGGGAAGCTTGGTTCGAGGTCGTTTTAGTTAGGTTCGCAATGGGAGCGGTTTGGTTTGAGTTTGTGTTGGTTTGGTTCGCACAATAGTCGACTGGACTCGTTTTTTGCGACGGCGTCTGCTTTGCGGCATCGGCGTATGATTTTTGCACGAGCAGTTTTTTATTTTGCACGCAAGTAGCCCCGATGTGCATGTATTCGCGGCAGTGTCGGCATGTTTGTAGCTGCCCGAAATACGATACATTCGTCACTTCGCCGTCGATCGTGACCCACGACTCGATGTTTCGTTTCACCGTCATTTTTGCTACACGAACGCCGGTCGAAATGCCAGGGAAATCGATATCGGTTCCGCATCGTTGTTCTCGTATTGCGATTACGTCACCGTATCTTCCTAGAAAATCAGTGATTTTTTGATCCGACACGTCCTCGGACAAATCGTAGAGCCTCACTTCCACTGCTCCCTCCTCCAGAGTGATTTTCAACGGATATTTTTTCCCGTCGACCGTAATTTCGTGTTTGTTGTCGTGTTCCTCACAGATTCGTTGCGCCAACGCTAGGTCGACGACTTTCACGAAAGAAACTCCGAGGGTTCTGCTGTTCTGAATCCGTAGCACTTCACCTTGCTTCAGACCCAATATGGTCGCACAGAATTTGTGAACTTTGGCATTGTCCGGTTTCTTCGGCACGTTCGCAAAATCTATGCGAAAGGTGTTTTCTCGACGGCCCATCGCGAAGTCGTTTGGACGCGCAGCGACACGTAACGGCTCAGCGATGCGCAGAAAGAGAAAAAAAAAACACAGTTGGCACTGGTAATGGTGTTCGAACTGTTTCAAACACACAGTTGGTACATGAGCGGGTCGGTTTTCATCTCTTTTTGCCAGTGGTGGCGGGGGGGGACACCCCTCACCATCCCTCTCCAAAGGGGGAGTTTGGTAAAGAGAGATGAAAAAACCGATTTGTACCTTCCTTAAAAGTTGTTCTAGCTCGCTATTCTAATATCTATATGCAATCTTCACACTGCCGTACTCTAACGGAACTATCAACTCTATGCTTTCATCTACTCCATCTATCGTAAAAAAATTACCACTACAGTCTGTTATTTGAAATTATCATCTTCAACTATAACGATTGGAGTTTATTAGATCTAATAGCATAGAAATAGACGATGTTATTTTTTTAAATTTAGAGCTTAGTTTTCATGGCAAATTCTAGAAGAATTATATTCAATATAGGACACACGAATCATGTTAAAATTAGGCTACGATGACTCTTATATTATTATGAACGATCAATTCCTTCGCATCGAACATATTTAACAGACAGGAATTATGAAATTTATTTTGTTGGGAGAGAACTGATAATTAATGAGATTTATGACAACATATATTTAAATATGAGTAGTCGACTAAGTCTACGAAAGTTAATAACAATATTCGACAAGGTATTAGTATAAGTATTAAAGACGAACAGAACGAAATCAATTTTATATAGGATTGTAGATTCAATTCGCAGGTAGATCAATATCAATAAATGTTGCAAAATATAACTGTTAAAATCATAATTCAAGCTGAACATTTCATTAGGTCCTAAGTAACATTGACAGATTCTCTTCGTCGACTTTCTCTTTGTATCCCCATGGCCATGTAAAGACACTCCCAGGTATTTTCAGCACACAGATCGATAAAGGAAGCTTTTATCTAGAATCTAATATGACAAACACAACAAGATATGGTTATGTGCTCATGTCATTAACGAAAGAGAAGGTCGACGAAGAGAATCGGTCAATGTTACTTAGGTCCTAATGCAATGTTCAGCTTGAATTGTCTTTGTGATGTTCATAAAGAAAACAACAAGCATCCTGATTAACTCGTAAGAAAACAAAAAAAATTAGATTTCTGTGATTTTTTATAAAATATCAAATTTTGTTTTTAATTGTTTTAAATTTGTATTCTCGGCAACCTAAGCAGTGACCATCTTTCTATAGCCTTTTTCTCTAAGGAACGCACACATATGCAGTATTGGTTTGTTTACAATCTTTTGCTGCCAGCTGCTCAAACAATTTCAGTCGAAAGATTTGTCAAAAACTGTTTTGAAACGCTTTTACAATGCTCCAATATGCTCTAGTGAGAACGACTATTGTGGGCAACATCTTTTTATTTGGCAACCTTACTATTTGAGCTGCGTGTTAAATAGCTGTGCTTTCATCGGCAACTAGAAATCAGCAGCATTTTGTAGTGCGTGTGTTTCATTTCAAGAAAACCCTTGCTAGATTGCTTTTTCTCAGTGGTAAAAATTTAATCAAATTGAAGCTGAAAGCCTAAAGAATCATTTGACTGCATTCATAAGAAAATCCTGTGAAATTAGCGTTTCAATTTAGGTTGCCGAAAATAGTCTGTCATGCCGAAGCCGTCATTTCCCCTATATTTTTTAGAAATATCAAAATAATATCAAAATGTGGATTCAACCGACATTAAAAAAAAAGTATATCAAAATATGTTATGAACATGATTTCAAAAACATAATTTGTTATAATTTTGATAGTTTTTGATATCCGACTTTGCTCGAGAAGGTATCCAAATTATCAAAAAATGGCTATTTTTCATTCTGCTCGGGTTTTGTTGTTTTTCAAGATATTGACCTGAATTTATTTCGAGTTATTATTAAAACCAATGGTGCAGTACCGAAATACAAGCCAAAAACTGTACATAGCTGAAAGAAGTTCAATTGACTACTGACCATGTAGCCAACAAGCCCGATAAGGGTCCCTTTTGCAATATAAAGCTGATATACGGCTGATGTAAACCTTGAACCTCTCTAACGTTCCATCAATTTTCCTGAACACTTCCATGAAACTTCCCCTAAGACCCTAAATGTATTGACATTTAGGGACCATTCCTGAAATTATCGGAATATTCCACAATGTCTCGAAAGTTCCTGGAATGCAACTGCTCTGAAGTTCTGTGATCTTCCTTGAAGTAATCGAAACATCTCTGAAAATAATAATGAGTTTTTCGACATTTTTCTGATATGTATGGAGCTGTCCCGAATTTATCGAAGCGCAGCTATACAGATCATTGAACACCCCAAAAGGTTCTGGAATTTCTTGAAATTATTCTGACTGCCTTGAAGATCTCTAGACAGCCGCCCAGGATGGAATTCTATCACGCTGGCCCTGTGCAGCACTGAAGGTGCCCATGATTCTTAAGTAAGTTAAAATCTGTGAGCTTATCTATAGATTGTGGTAGATAGTGTTAGGTAAGGAAATGTTTTCGCACTTTTAGGTATTTTGCATTCCACGAAGATTCTCTTTGTGATGTGGTTGGATATGCGAATGGATGGGTGCAAAAAGAGAATCAGGGAGAGAAAAATGGCAAAGGAACAAAGTCAAGTTTTGCTTATTTTCCAAAACCAGCAACTTTTTGGCACAACTTATTCTCTGCGGATGAGTTTGAAAATATCCTTAAAGGAAATGCAACGCCGGAATAATGCAAATTTTGTTGCATTATGGAATCCTTTCGAATTGGAAAAGACTGTTGGGTATGGCTTTTATAAGGAATTTATTTCAAGTTTTTATTTATAAACAGATTGGAATTTTTGGTGATAAGCAGTTCATACAAAAAATAGTAGAACACACTACGAAAAAGTCGTGTAAATGTCAGTTCCCTGAGACCGACACATGTAAGCGGCCCTTGTGACATAAGAATCAATTGAAAGAAACGAGAAAATCAATTCAATCAAATGTTCGCTTCGTCGAGTTGCTTATATGTATTTTGGTTTGAGAACACTTAATTTTACATGTATCATGTAAAATGTATATGTATATGAACTACCTAGAATTTGTATGTAATACTGATAGAAGTGAAACCGTTTATGCATGATTAAATTTATCTGATAAAGGTTCTACCAGCAGGGTGTCGTGAACTGACCGTGGTTGCAAGTCTCGGCCATTTGTCGCAACAAAGACCATCCGGAAAGCAAATGCACAACCGTGCGCAACAAGATTGGTCAAATGACTAGTTCAATTATGCAGAAGACGAAACACATAAGCCTCGGCTCGTTCACGCGTGCGTATGTGTGTGCGTTTATTTAAATCATCGTATAAATCCCCCACGCTAACTTAATTCTACTCAAATTGAGTATGGCGTTGCTCGACTCAGCTTTCTAGTTTTAATACATTCAATATGTATTGTTATCATGTTAAATATTATTATGATTCCATACCCAACACTATCTTCCACATTATTGTGGTTATTGTAAAAGTTAATATTGTGAATATTGATAGTGTAAAAGTAAGTATAGTGCAATAAAAAAAAGAAACATGAAGAGGGCAGTGGAGTAGGTCGGGAGATGAAAAAAAAATGAAATCTCGATGAACATTTCAAATGCTCCAATCTGCTTTGATCGATTCTCTTCATCGACTTTCTCTTTTTATAACCACTGATATGCAAACAGATTCCGTGCTAATTTTACCACATAGTTTTATAAAGGAGGTTTTTATCTAGCGTCCAAAATGTCAAATACAAATTTTAAAATGTTTATCTAGAAATGTCCCGGTAGGCTCCCTGACGGAAGGGCAGTGGACTAGGCCGGGAGATGAAAAAAAAAACAAAAAAAAAACGAAATGTCCCGGTAGGCTCCCTGACGGAAAGGCAGTGAAGTAGACCATTAGACAAAACAATGTTGATGATAGTAATGTTTATGTTGAAATTGATGGCGAAATTAGTTGATGGCATTATGCAGTATATGGTAATGTTGATGTTGACGCTTATGTTGAAGTTGATGTTAATTTTGCAGCTGCTTGTGATGTTAAATTTAATTGCAATATTGAACTTGTTGGCAATAGTAGTGAATTTTGAGATTGACGACTGTTTTTAAGTTCATTTGATAGCAATATTGAAGCTTATGTTATGTTAATGTTGGTGGCAATTTTGAAGTTGCTGGAGATGTATCGGCGATGTTGAAGTTCGCCTAATTAATGAAGATGATGGCGGTGTTGAACTCGATTTCAATGTTGAAATTGATTGTGATGTTGAAGTTGATGACAATATTGAAAATGTTCGTTGCAGTGATTGTAAAGCTGAAGTAACAACCTCGTCAACTTCAGCTAAGTTAATGGCTTAAGGGGAAAATTTAGGTTTGTGCCAATTGAAGTTGATATTATTATTCAAAAAGATGGTAGTGATGATGTTTGACGAAGAATGAAGATTATAGCGATGTTAAAGTTGATGGCAATATTGAAATTAATGATAATGTTGATTCAAAGTGTTTTATGCTACTTCATACGCGAAGTTTGCGATTTTCAGAGTTGGTTGGAAATGCTATGTAACATGAAGCTTTGGTGAGATAATTTATTAGCTAGAGAATGGTCTTAGAAGAGGGTAGGTAGATAATGTTGATGGTAATATTAAAGTTGAAGTTGATGACCGTTTTGATTTTAATTGTTTTAATTAATTGTTGAAATTGATGGAAATATTGAAGTTGATTACGATGTTGAAGTTCATATCAATGCTGAAGTTGATGAGATTATTGAAGTTGATGGTAATGTTGCTGTTGATGATAAAGGTGAAGTTAACAGTAATGTGATGTTGATGTCAATGATAAAACTGACAGTGATATTGAAGTTGCCGATAAAGTTAAAGTTGATGCTAATATTCAAGATTATGGCAAACTTGAAGCTCATAACGATGGTGAAGCTAATGGCAATGTTAATATTTGTTGAGGGTTATCTTGAAAGTGATGCTTTTGTTAAGTTGATGGCAAAGTTAAGGTTAACGTCAATGTTCAAGACGATGATACATTTGAGGTTGAATGCAATGTTGAAGTTGATGGTTATGTTGAAATTCATTTCAATGATACATTTGATGGTATTATTAAAGTTTGACGCAATTGAAGTTGATAGCAATATTAGAAATTTGCTCATAATAACTTTTATGCTTGTGATGTTAGCACAAAAAATATATAGAACGGTCAGTTCACGACATAGATCTCTGGACCTAGGTTCCCTGAGGCTCTTGAAATTTCTTAAATTTTCCTCAAATTATCTGGATATAGCTGAAGTGTTCTGGACTTCCTTGAAGATCTTTGAATATCCGTGAATTTCTTAAAACTGCACATTAGTTCGCCCAGCTTTTCTCTCCGACGTTTTATGCACTTCCGCGAATTTCTGAGAGCTTCTGTGAAGTTTCCAAAACATTTCTTAAGTCCGGATGAATGTGGGCGTCTTAGTGGAGTATCAATATTGCTTTAAGAGCGTCACAATAAGCGAATCATAGAGCGCTCACTCTGAGTGAACGCTCACGAATCATAAAACCGCTTTTTGTGACGTTCTGAAAGTGAAATGAATAGGTGTTATGTGTCAAACATATACTTTATAACCTCTTTTTGTAACTAACAATTAATAATTTTCATTATAACGTCTAATGATTTCATAATTCCGGAAATCAGTTTTTGTATAGCAAGTGAATGGAAGCCTGAGGATCATTCTGATAAGTTTTTTCGGGAAATTGGTACATCCATTTGATTTCAATAGCAAAAATCAGGCCATTCCATATTTTAACTGGATCAGATGTTCCTGAAAATGACCTGGCAACGCTGTCTGCTGCGGTGGTTATACCTAGATGTATGCAACCCCAGCCAAGAGTGTTCCCCGTGTACATAATACATTATTCTCTAAATTATCCTACGCGGGAATGGAGCGTCGCGTGGTTTTAACGACTCTTTCGACGACGACGACGAGGACGACGGTGGCGGGGATGATTCTCGTTTGTCGTCGAGCCAACGAGGGAACGTCTGTCGGTAATGAGAGACACCAGCTACCATCACGTGCCGCTACCGCCGTCTCCATCGAGACTGGGAAAATCCGGGATGCGTCTGTTCGCATATGTTTAATTTTTCATCGTGGCGATGATGGGGTTTACCCTCATCCCCCCCTTTCCCTACACCAACCTCATGGATGAGTTGTAAGGATCGTTCCACTCGAGTGAAATGGGCCCCCTCTATGGCAGCTGCTGCCGTTGATGCTACCTTACCACATTGTATATGCTGCGATGGCGCCTCTTGTCTGCTTCAACGCCTCGCTCCATTCAACAAGCATACTAGGCTACCAAACTGGCAGGTCGTCAGAGCGTGGAGAGTTGTTTCAAGTGGAGGTCCTGCCGGGCCCCAACATATTCCATTTTTTTCCCCTTTTTTCCAACCAGCAGCAAAAGGTGAAAGCGTGAAACCGGCACGATCTTTTCGACTCACGCTCGAGTGAAACCGACAAGCTTTGCTTTTGGCTGCGGGACCCAGACTCCGGGGAGGGCTATTGTTGCCTAGAATGATAAGTTGCCTTGGTGAAATGATGAATGGGGTGCGCAAAAAGGCTTTAAACAGTGAGAGGAATTAATGGGAAAATCGTTTACAAATTGCGGAACTCGTTGTCGGTGTTGTTCGGCGTGGAATTTGGCAGCTTAAATTAGGCACTGATTATGGCTTCTGGGTACATTGCGGAGAGAACATCGTACCTGTTGTAAAATCTTAAATCATCATGAGCCGATTGGAAGTCCCAATCATGGTCATGAATTTCTGATGGGCTTAAACGTTCAAGGCAAAACCCTTTAAGAGTTAGTTTTCAGCTCACGTTCGAGGGATGGTAGGTACATTTTTTACACTGTGCGGGGGAACTCGGGTCTAATGTAGCGTGCAGCGAGCCTGTGACCGGATTATGGTTTTTTCAGGGTGAAGGTTAATGCCTGTCTGTGATGCGCGCTCATGCATGAGTTGTCTGATGTCAGGATTATGGGATCAGACCACTACTGGGGATGCTGGTGTCAGCTTAAATGAGACGGAATAACGTGATTAAACACTGTTTGCCGTACAACCAGGAATGTCAACAAATTGAAATCGAATTAAAGTGAAATGGTTTGTATTGAAGGTTTGGCGAAAAGTTAAAGATTATTTGAATAAGCGATTTCGACAGGAGAATCAAAAGTATCTCAAAATGACAAACTGGCATGCGATCAACGAAACGATAACGAGAAAATGATTTTTGCAATATTAAAACGATTAAATGCTCCTTAAACTTTTTTTTTTTTTTTTTTCCTTTGGTTTGTTTTTTCCGTCGATCTTGTTTTCCGTGCTGAGCACCAATGCTACCGACGTGCCAGGAAGGCAGCTCCCACACCTGGACCCTACCTATCGACCCATCAACTCATGAACCGGGGACCAACGGCTTTACTTCCCATCCGAAGGAAGGCGTGATCAGAGATGTTATGCCTAAGAACATTCCGGCGGCACTGACTGGGATTGAACCCAGGCCTTCTGGGGTGAGAGGTAATCACGCTTACCACTACACCACCGGCGCCGTTTCCTTAAACTTTGAAAAAATACTCTTTTGCTGTGTAGCTACTCAGATTCACTGTCCTACCAGTGAGCTTCCAAATGAAACGTATTTCGTTTCCATAGCTGCCAAACGATAACACTTTATCAGAAACGGCAAACAATAATGATATGATCCTCTTGCGTTTTTCCATGAAAAATTGCCCCTGCAATATAGCTTGATCGGAACGGTAGAAGAAACCGACAATATTGTTTTCAAGCTGCTTCAAGACATATGCAGAAGATGATACACGTAAGTAAATGGGTAATTTTTTGTTTGTCATTTCACTGTTCCTATCAAGTCCTCAACCGCGTTTGTTGCAAAAAAAGTTTTACAAACAATAGGGGAAATGGCTCTAATGTGAGCCTATGGATCTAAGATTGGGCCCATCGCTAAAAATCTGCTGTTCATCACTTTTATCTAGATGAACGCTGCATTGGGACGGTACTAATGGATATTTTGGTCGCTATTGAAAATTTAGTCGATTACTGAATTTATGTATGGGCCCAAATTAGGAGCATTTAGGCCGAAATTACATCCATTTCTTCTATATCGTTTTCCTTGTAGTGGGACGAAATACAAAAAGTAGGCCATGGCTATTTGCGACCAAACTGTTGAGTGTAGCATTTTGATGTCTTCTAGAATGTTTCTTCATTTTTAGAGTACTTAAGGGGGGTATACAGTGTAGGCTGGGACACGGATATATGAAAAAAAATCGCGTTCCAGTATGATTTCCGGGGCCTTTTGGTTCCTAGAGTAACTGTGTAAAATTTAAGGTTGGTCGGTGTAACTATATTTTAGCGCCAGTGGTTTTAATTTAACATAGAAATTACTATGCACAGCAAAAAAAATAATTTTGATATCACGTCAAAGTGGATGCACTACAATCATGTCGAAAATATGGTGTAATATTACTTGCTAAAAAGGACAAAATTATCATTAATACAATGCACGAACTGACATTACGCTGCTTTTACTGCATTTGTTTATTTATGTGGTCATAAAAATTACATGAAATTTTCGACATGATTGTAGTGCATCCACTTTGATGTGATATCAAAATATTTTTTTTGCTGTGTGGGAAAACTTACTTTTTCAAATAAAAATCTAACCCATTGTCTTCTAAAACTAAATGAATCCAACTAAAACATAGGAAATTTTACATGGAAACTTTTCTTCCAAGACTGCAAAACGATCCAACGCTTGTGGAAAAAGTTATTTAGTCATGATAAAAACAACATTCGTGAGGAACAATATTTATGAGAGTGTCTGAATTTTCCTGGGAGGCGACCTGAGTTGTGTTTCTGCTTTCTGCCGTCAATGCAACCCGCTGATTCTTCCAGTTGTTTTTCCTTCAACAGCACCTGACGCTTTGCTTCCTCTTTATCTTTACTTTCAACAATGCATTAGAAATTCGAATCAATAACACTCCCTGCCCTACAAGTTCTCGCCACGTGCCGTCGTCCTTTCATCCGATTTTACATCAAAAGAGTCCCTTACTACATATGACTTTCCGAAACTTGAATCAAATTAAATCACTTTTCATCATGACCATTGGGGCACAAAATCAAACTGAAATAACGCAGCACGAATGTGATGAAGTGCTTCTGCTGCACCGAAAGTGGAAAACTTTATCCCTAACGAGAGGAACTTTTCTGTTTCAACTTTTCAATCCGGACTAGCTCTGGTATGGAAGTTTTCCTCCCAGCAGCCCAAGGCTGCCCATTCCGGTCCGTATGTGTTGTAAAATAATCGATTGGTGATTAAATTTGATGACATGTGTTTTCGGATGGCTTGGAGTATGCGAGACGGGGTGGGGCCAATTTCAGATTACAAACATTTCAACCGGTTTCAAGGTCTCGACCTCATGGTTGGTGATTAATTGATGCCATACAGAGGGAGAAAGCGAACGGGATGTCGAAAAGAGCCGCCACGTGAGGCGGAAATTGTGACGGTCACCCGTAATGGATCACTTCCGGAATTAAGGGAGGCCAAGCAAAACATAAAGTTTGCCGCTGACCGTCAAGGAAAGCTGCTTTCGAAAAGCATGAACGTCCTTTATTATTTTGTAAAGCCTACGGCTTTATGTTTAGGTTTTTTTTTTGCAGCGGAAAAAGAATTTCAAATATGGTTGAATATCTTTCAACTTACTTCAATCAACGTCGCTTGTTACATAAAAAAATACCATGGATGCTTAATTAGATGCTATTCTTCAAAATTGACCATGAAACAAATTTAAAGAAGTCTAAACATGGACCTTCCCTCTAAGAAGTAGAGCAGTTCCACACCAAATAAACTTGACCTTCTACAATTTGCATGACACTATGCATAATTGTTTGCTATTTTTTTTTTTTTTTTTCCTTGTCGGGTATTTTCATCACTGCGACCATTTTTCTGATCTATTGTGATATATTCCCCATTTTTTTTTTCTTTAGCTATATCAAGATGCCGTATCACTATTATTAGGAGTGATCGCCATCGTTTGACTAATAGCATTATCCCAGCACGGCATTATACTTCGAATAAAGTGCACTGCCGTACTGGGAGTTGTTCTCCAAATGTCAAAGGGTTCTATCAGCCCCTTGTCGAAGAACTTACGCCTTTTATTGAAAATTGCCGGACAGTGGCATAGCAAATGTTCCGAGTCTTCCTTTTCTATGCCACAGAAGCGACATACATCATCTTGAAGTTTTCCAATCAGCTTCAAGTGATAACGGCTCGGACAATGACCTGTTATAAGACCTGCATATATACTAAGATCTTTCTTAGAAAGTTCCAGGATTTTGTGGGTCACAGAAATGTTTGGATTAATAAATCGCTTCGACTGCCTAGCAATGGAAGTGTTCTTCCAGTTTTCCTCCACTTTTGAAGATTCCCACGCTTTTAGCTCCATTCTAAGAGATGCAGCCGATAAGCCACAAAAGGGCTCTGGCCCGATGAACTTATGAGAAGATCCGAGTCTTGCTAGTGCATCAGCTCTTTCATTTCCCTCAATCCCGCAATGACCAGGAACCCAATATAAGTTGACTTGATTATGACAAGACAATTTTTGAAGTGATTGAACACACTCCCAGACAAGTTTTGATGTACATGTCGCTGACTTTAAAGCATTTAGAGCAGCTTGACTGTCGGACATGACGCATATATTTGAAATCTTATAGTTTCTACGCAAACATATAACGGAACACTCTAAAATTGCTTGGATTTCAGCTTGGAACACAGTTGGCCATCTGCCCATAGGAACCGATATTTCTATCCCTGGGCCAGTTACTCCTGCTCCCACTTGATTGTTCAATCTTGAACCATCTGTATAAAAAACAATCGATCCTGAACGAAGAACCGGGCCACCAAATTGCCATGAATTACGCCCAGGGTCAACTACTCGAAAAAGTCGATTGAAGTTGTATCTTTTCTCCATCCAGTCTTCGTTGTTCCTTACTAGAGAGTTGATACTAACAGTTTTTAGAATCGTAAGATGTCCTCTAAGGTCTCCTTCAAAGAGTTTCACTGACCTTGTAATCCTTAGAGCACACTTTTCGGCTTCTAATTGTACAAATTGATGCAATGGTAGCATATAAAGCAAAGCATCCAAGGCCTTCGATGGTGTACTTCTCATTGCACCTGTTATTGAGAGAGTTGCTAACCTTTGGAGTTTTTCTAACTTTCTCTGAACAACACTCTCTTTTGTTTTTGGCCACCAGACCAATGCACCATAAGTAATCCTGGGTTTCACAATTGCCGAGTAAATCCAATGGATCATTTTCGGTTTCAGTCCCCACTGTTTACCGAATGTTCTTTTGCATATCCATAGAGCATTAGTAGCTTTGTTTATTGCCTGCTCTAGGTGCATATTCCAATTAAGTTTACTATCAAGGATTACTCCAAGATATTTGACAGCATTAGAAAGTTCCAAAAGTGTGCCTTTCAATCTTATGTTGTCTAATGAAAATTTCTTCCTTCGGGTAAATGGCACGATAGTAGTTTTAGAAGGATTTATGTTTAATCCTTCCCTATCACACCACGATGAGACAAAATTTAATGCAATTTGCATTCTGTTAGCGATAATACAATCATATTTGCCACGTACAATTATGACTATATCATCTGCGAAGCCAATTATTTCGAAGCCATTGGCTATTAAATTTTTGAGAAGATCATCAACTATTAAAGACCACAATAGAGGTGATAACACGCCTCCTTGCGGGCATCCTTTGGTTGCTCTTACACTGATGAGTGAGCTTCCAAGGTTTGCTGATATTTCTCTTTTTGATAACATTTCATTGATCCAATTTACAATGCTTTGATCGAAACCATGTTTCATCATAGCTGTAGTCATTGAATCGTGAGATGAATTATCGAATGCACCTTCAATGTCAAGGAATGCAGCAAGTGAAATTTCTTTTGCTTCAAAAGAACTTTCTAGTTTTGTAACAACCGTATGGAGTGCTGTTACTGATGACTTACCTTCCTGGTATGCAAATTGATATTTGCTCAGAGGATTTCTGACTAAATATGATGACTTTATGTGTTCATCTATTATTTTTTCCATTATTTTTAGCAAAATAGACGATAAACTTATTGGCCTGAAGGATTTTGGTGAAGTTTTATCCTTTTTATTAGCCTTGGGAATAATAATAACCCGCACTTGTCGCCACACTGCCGGTATATAGCTTAATATTAAGCTTGCTCGAAATATCTTTGTTAGAATAGGCATTACAACCGCTTTTCCCTTCTGTAGTAGTACAGGAAAAATTCCATCCCTACCTGGTGACTTGAAAGGTTCAAAGGAGTCAATCGCCCATTCAACTTTTCTTTCAGTAAAGATTTTGTTGGCCAAAGTGCAAGCATCAGCTCTTGTTCTGTCTAACTCAGTCGTTTCATTCAATATTTCATGAATATCCGTCCTGGTTTCATCGATACCAATTGCTGTTGTCGTCACGTTTTGGTCTTCGTTTGAATTAATAATAGAACATGGAAAATGCGTTCTCATCATCAACTCTAACGTTTCATTTGTAGAAGTAGTAAAAGAGCCATCCTCTTTTTTCAAAGTGCCCAGACCATTGGAATGATCTTTAGCGAGTATTTTCTGCAACCTAGCAGTTGCTGGAGTATTTTCAATGTTCTCACATGTATGCCTCCAGTGTATCCTCTTTGATCTCCGTATTTCCTTATTATAGGCGGTGAGGGATTCCTTATATTGTTCCCACTGTTGTGTTCGTTTAGCCCTATTGAAAAGCTTCCGGGCTTTTTTACGAAGTTTCTGTAGCCTGTTGTTCCACCAAGGTACATCCCTGTTTGTAGAGCGTTCCTTTTCGATGCAACTCTCATAAAAGGCATGTTGGATCAAATTTGAAAGTTGTTTAGAACTATTCTCAAGTTCTTCACAAGTGTTTAAGTTAATTGCTATCGTGCCTCTTCCTGCCATTAGCTCTGAATTATATAGCTCCCAGTCTGTTTTCCTAGGATCTCTAAAAGTTTGTGTGAGCTGTTGACCAGCCTCATATTCAAATAATATTTGCTTGTGATCAGACAAAGATATTTCGTCTGACACATGCCAATTTTTGATTTTGTCTGAGATTATTGGACTACACAAAGTCAGATCAAGAACTTCTTGTCTAATTGCATTTATAAATGTTGGAGCATCTCCTCTGTTACATATATCTATATCATTGTTGGAAATATAATCTAAAAGGTACTCACCTCTGGTATTGATGTCCGTGCTAGCCCATATTGTGTGATGAGCATTTGCATCACATCCAATTATAAATGCCTTATTTTGTTTCTTGCAGTATGAAACAAACGCCGCTACTTCTGGTGGAGGTACATCTCCCAGGTCTCCTGGAAAGTATGCTGAAGCAATATATATTTCCGTTTTCCCGTGAGTTGTTGGAACCTCCATCAGGACCGTAACAATGTCTCTTTTTATAAATTCTGTAATAGGAACTAAATTTACTCTTCCATTTACTAAAATTGGAGCTCTTGGAGCTAATTGCCCTTCATCGTAAATTAACTTACAAGATTTTGTAGGAACTCCTAATATCCTACTTTTATTTGTCCATGGCTCCTGGATAAGGGCAATGTCCAGTTTTCTCTCTGTGAACCTTTTACAAAGTACAGCAGTTGCTCCCTTTGCATGGTGAAGGTTCACTTGAACAAATTTGATTTTATTGTTGTTGAAGTTGTTGTTGTTCACCGCTCGCATGGGGATTTAGTTCTTCCCCAACATTGGTTTTGCGGTTCCCCTTATTTGGATTGTTTTCTGCTTGGATCCTAGTAATTTTGTATCCTGGCTTCAATCCTTGTTTTTGTGGTGTATTCTTTTCTTTTCTTTTGTCACCGACTGTATTTGTAGTGTAGCCAGGAGCATTACGGTTTGTTTTTTTGCTCTCGACACCACTTGGTCCTGGGATTTCGTCAATTTGATCTACGATCATCTTGTCATCGCCAGTGCCTACGTGGGTCTTTTGAGATTCACCATCATCCCTTTGCCCTGGTCTTTCACTACCATCATGTAGATTTCTCTTCTGGAACTTCTTTCTTATGTTGGCATTTCCAAACTTGAAATCAAGGATGAATTTACTGTTTTTGATGGAGTTCAAGGATCCTCCGTCGACAGTGAAAACTAGTTCTACATGTTGGTTTTTTACGTTGCGCTGCAGTATCCTCCATGCATCAACAGCCAACCCATCGTTTTGACTTTCTAGGAGAGTCAGAATTTCTTCATTTTTGTCCTCTGAACTCCAAGGGAAGAAACCAATGAGTATTTCAGGACGCGGGATTTCCTTTTCATCCACTGCTAACAGCTCTGCTCCTGACCAGGGAGTTACTGTAGAAATAATGCTTTTTAGCCAGTCTGCAGTTTCTTTATTTTTACAGACTATGACTAAATAGCCCGATTTGAAAACACAATCGCCAAATTTTGGTTTCAATGGTGCTTTTCGTTGACCTGCTACTTTAGCTAAAATTGCTTTTTGCGTAGCAATTAATTGAGCTGTTGTAAGCTCCATATTCGGGTATCCTTTTGGGAGCACACCCAGCTTCACATACTTCGCAACATCGCTGTAGGATGGGTTGACTTTACCCTCTTTACCTCTAGGAGGTTCTGAGTGTTCTGATCGAAACGCATCAATACGGTTTTGAACCGAAATATTCTTGACTGGAGGTTTACGAGTACCCCAGTTCTGCCGAGCAATTTTAGCGGGTGTTGGATTGCCACTTGTATTTGACCCATTCAGGTCCGAGTTTCGCGGTCGTTTGTATGGATCTGATGGTGTAAGTGGGTTTTTAGCCAAACTGAAAGCTTCTGCTCGACTATGCCCACTTTCCAACAGTTTTTTGTAACGTTTTTGACCAGCTCCACTTAGTTTTTTTCCCTTTTGTTCCCTCTTTCTTATGAAAAGAGGCATTGAACGTCTCCTCCGGTTTCTTGGAGAGTATTGTTGATGGTGGGGATGACAATAGGGTTACATTGATGCCATCTTCGTAGTCGTCGTCATCATCGTAGTCATCATCCTTACCAGTACCATCATTATCAGTGTTTAGGATGGACGAAGAACACGAAAGAACATCCTCGATGGATTTGCTTTGAAGTCGCAATTCCTCTACTTCGCCTTCTCTATTATTTTCCATCTCTAATCCACTCATAGTACAAAGTTTTAATCCTTAGCACTTTCTTGATGTTTGCACTAATCACTCACAAATATAGGAGGCACTTTTATAGTGAATTTCCGAAAAATTTGAGAGCCGATGATACTAAACTTGCACAATAAGCGAACAGAGTTGCCAGACGATTGTGTATGTTTGCTATAGGCAATGATTCATTTTTTGCAAAAAATTCGGCCATTTTCGTTCTTGTAAAATTTTCAAAATGAAGTTTTTGAAATTTATAAAAAAAAAATGCACAGAAAAAGCTTTTCCGATCGAAATGACATCTGAATCAAAGTTGTAGAAAAAAAATTATGTTTTTTTTCTGAAATTAAAAACAAAAACATATTTTTGTAAATTTCAAATAAAAATTTTAAAAAAACCTTAATATCTTAAAAAAGTTTGCCCTATTTTTCTTTTTTTTTTTTAGACAAAGTTCATAAAAAAAATTAAACTCTAGAAATATTTAAAATTATAGAATAATACAGCCATTTCATAGCAAAAAGATATAGTGGTTCTCAGAATTTCGTACAAATTGGTAGTTTTATTCCTTATCGCAAAATATTTGACCCGTCTTGTTTTATTTTGTCATTAGAATGACCATTGTTAGGGTGGTTTTTTTTTTTTTTTCCTCTGTTCGGGACCTAACACTACTGCGACCAGTAAATTGATCTATTGTAGTATAACCCGTGTCCTTAGTTTAGTGCATGTCGTATTACTCCATCACTATTGAGAAATGATGAAGTATTCGATTTTTTTTACAGTTGCCACTCTTGCATTTATCGCAAGGATCCGACTCTAATTGAAAGGTCCCGCTATTTATACCCTTCGGAGTGTTAAAACGCCCTCCGAAGGCGCGCCCCTTTGTCAGTCAAAGATGAATTCTTTAGCAACAAAATTAAGGTATGACACCGATAATGACCATGCATCAGAACCCTAGTCTGAACCACTTCAAACTAGGGAACAACGAAGAGAAGATTAGGAATCACATAGATGAAGACAACTAACTCATTTTTTGCCTTGTTTCAAGATCATCCTCGGTAGACAAAGCCGAGTCTTGTCACTATCAACAAGGCATGAAAAGTAGCAAGGACTAAGATGTGTTCCTTGTATTACTGAAAAATCCTGTTCCCCTAGTTTGAAGTAGTCAGGACTAGGAATCGGTGGTAGATCTTACATCCCGTAACGTACCACGAAAAGGTGATCTACCCACGTTACGGGGTTAGGGTGGTTCAAAAAATCCATTTTTTTTTAACAAACTTAAAAAATACGACAAGGAACAAAACTACCCATTTTTACGAAATTCTGACATCCATTATATCGTTTTGCTATGGAATGTTTAAAAATCGTCAAACAAGAAGTTTTAGTCAAGGTTTGAACTTTTTGTTGTTATTTTTTTCATGTAATCTTCACTCATGTGTATTTTTTTCATGTAATCTTCACATAATGTATTTTGAATTATTTTCTGTGAAAAAATACACAGTTAATCAAAAAGTTTAAATTTTGACCAAAAGTTCTAGTTTTAAGATTTTTGTCAGTTTTAAAGTGTATGTGATTATGAATATTTCAATGGTTTGCATTTTTCAAAGCTCTTTAGAAAAGGAATTAAAAAAAATCCCAGAAATCTTTCTCTACAAACTTTGTGACAGACGTCATTTCGATCATGATTAATTTTTTTGAAAAATTTCATTGTGCCATTTTGAAATCATTACAAGACCAAAATGGCTGAATTTTATCAAAAATATGAATCATTTCAATTACAAGCTCTTGGGTCATTCGTGACTTGTCTGGGGGTGAGATTTGAACTCGTGACTTTGGCGTGAGAGGTATGGATTCTAACCACTACCACAAACGAAGCGACAGACGGAACGGCTCGAAAACTTTGGTGGCGAACCTGCTATTGCAACATAGGCAACACTACTACCATAGAGGTAACTCTAAGACTAGTAGGTCCCGAAGAAACGTGCTCAACTTTTTGGCTCAGTTCTGGTACTATCGTTGGTCCCAAGCTAATCGATTCACCCCTCGAAACATAGGAAAATCCACTAGCCCCTCATTTTATCTGTCAAACTTTCATAGCGAATCAAAACAAACATTGTGTGGTACTAGAATTTTGACTAGAATGGGGTCCGTTAATCGATTTGCTTGGGACCAATAGGCTATTCAAGTAGTGACCCAGTTTAAAATCGTTAGTTCCGTATTGATTGTTGCTACTACTGGATTGTACTAGCATTTTCACCAAATGTACTAGAATGTTTAGGTTCTACCCCTTTCACTCTACTCAAAACTGAAATGCATAAAAAAAATAACAAAATGATACACTCTTTGCACACTGTCAAAGATCATTGCACACAAAATCAACTTTGTTCAAATCAAAACAAAAATACTAGCCCATCTGGTGGCTGATGGCACAAGCTTCTAAGAAAATTATATTACAGTGAGCCACATTATTTGAATTGATTTCTTCGCCAGTTAGTCGTCTGTCACTTCGTTTGTGCCACTACGCCGGGGTCGCCCCCTTATTGACTTCTCGACGCAATATCTCACTTATACAACCTAGCTAGCGCAGCCCTGTAAATTCTCTGCAACTATATGGAATGTAGTTAATTGTGATTTTTGTTATATAAATGTTGGTAATTGGTTCTGAGTGGTCGCCAAATGACCTTCCGGAAGACCTGTAAGAGTCGTAAAATTGATTGCTGTGTAAATTTGGTTAATGTATGCATTGCTATACTTACAGGGGCCTGCCTAGTCAGTAAAGACACGTTATAACCAAGCTGGCGGCAGCTGGTTGGATTCCCAGTGTGGTCGAGGAAATGTTTCGGGTTGGAAATGTTCAGACTTCCCAGGGTGCTTCAGAATAACTGTCACTTTTAAAATGGTCATAACCATTGAACGCTTGCAAGCGGTGCCGGTGGTGGCCGGTCTCACCCCAAAAGGCCTGGGTTCAATCCCAGTCGGCACCGCCAGGATTTTCTGAGGTATATAATCTCTGTCGTTGGTCCCCGGTCCATGAGTTGCTGGGTCAATAAGTAGGGTCCAGGTGTGAGAGCTGCCTCCCTGGCGTCCGTAGCATAAATATCAGCAGGTTACACAATGGATCTTAAGAAATGATTAAAAACGCAAATCGTCACACAGTTTTGTAGAGAATGGATGGAACTGGGCTAGTAAAGTTAAATAACTTTGGTTCGCTTTAAGAGATCATTTAAATAGTTTTCATTTAGTGTGTGAACATGGGTACGAGGACAACGCTGTGGCAGTGGGAAAATCAAAAAAAAGCCTCTCTTTCAGAGACTTTCTCGGCTCTATTTCTTTCTCACTCTCCCTCACTCACAGCTTGAACACGGTTCAGCTAGAGTCGGTGTATAATGAGTCACGCCAAGAGTGAAGCCAAGTCTACCTATTGAACTGTCAAACCGGCTACCTATCGTGCAAAGTAAACAAACATTACGATGCTATGAAAGGTCCACGATAGGTATTGCAATAAAATAAAAAATAAAATTGAAGAAATGATCATAAACACGCAGTGAGCATTAAACTGTCATGGGATACGTTTGGTAATGATCAGTAATGGAAATTTCTATTATTTTTTGATAAAATTATTTGACAAAATCACTGATATAATGATTCACTACAGTCACTATTTTTTGTTCTCGCTAGAAGTCATTTGAAGTTGGTGTAGAAGTCCTCTGTTGCCAAGTGAAAAGAAAGGGAATCTTTCGAAAACCGTGATGCGAGTTCAAGTGTTTATCTCTTGGCGTGACTCATTATACTCTAGGTTCAGCGAGGTAGTTTTGAAAACGATCTTGAAGTGTGAAGTTTTGTGCTAACAAAATGCTGCGCAGGGATTACGGTCTATTTCCAATGGCGGAGATCGCGGAAATCACAGAAATCACGACAAGTTTGTTAATATCGAAAGAGAGTTTTTGCTCGTCTTGAAGTATATAACCAAAAAACAACGGACAGTCATATGGGGTTGTACGCAATGGTGACGTAGGACTACGTAGTCTTATATAATTAATATTATTTGTTAACTGCAGCAGGAGCTTGTGTTTGTGTAGGAGTAGGAATTTGAGCAGGGTTCTCTCTGTTTAAACTCTTTAGTATGACGCGCTTGACATAGATGGCCCACAAAAACTTACGAAGAACTACTGATTCCGATCAATAGCGGTGTGGCTTCTTCCTTCTTCAATGGATGCTCATGTGGGCTGCAGCTCGCTGCTTGCACGCAGCCTTTCGTTGTGTACTGGAGAACAACACCACTAGGGTGTCCCAAAATTGCACTATGTCTGGAAATCTGGAGGCTCACCTTCCAAATGATAGCTAAGCGTGTTACAAACAAACTTTTGAATGGCGGCAACTCTGGGAAATGTTGTTTAGAGGTCGCCCCGACGAGATTTTTGAAAAAAAGCCAGTTTTCATAGCTATTATCCAATAAATATTTTTAGTTCTTTAAATTTCAATGAAAACTCAACCTTTTAAATTTTTCGCAGATTCTTAAGGGTCAAAACTATAAGAAAAAAAATTGTTACGGCATGTTCTGTGTCCAATTTGTTAGTTACAATTTTTCAAAAAAAAAATTGTTGTAAAAATCAGAGCTATTGCCAGCTTTGAAGATATGTATAATGCGGTTGAGTTACTTCTTCAACATAAGCGTGAACCACATCGATGAAGAGCTACGAAACGATACTGTCCGTGCAGAATTCTGGAGCCAGCAGGTGACAAACAAAGTTCTGGTTGAGTTTCCGAAAAGCTTCTCAAGCAGTGTACCATTGATATGCAAGCAGCTTCGGTAGCCACAACTTGAATGCTTTGTCCGATTGAAAGTTGTTGGGTTTCATGCTTGAATCGAAAGTACCTGATGATGTCCAAATCCGACGGCAAACGGTTTCTGGGCAAATGCTTCCTCGCAATACCGGTGATGAGATCCGACTTGAACTTTGTTTTTAGGTGACATGATTTTCTTTTTTGGTTCTGTTGGTCCTGTTGAATTCTAGAAACTTCAAAAAAATGTTATCAAGTAATTTGCAACAAAGTAGGTGATTTGTATTGAACGATTTCAATGATAGTTTGATTTGCTGGTGGACATACTGCAAGTATTGAAATTCTGAACTTTTCTTTCCACAGTAAATAACGAATAACTTTTTAACGGCTCAAAATGAGGTTAAAGTGTCGTGGGCAAAGTTTTTGCCTATAAAATTTCCCATCTTTTTGCTTGATAATAGCGCTATGTTTGATACCCACTTTTGATGATTGAATGCAGTGATGTTAAAAAAAACATCATTTGAGAGTATTTGAAAAATTGTAACTAACAAATCGGACACAGTACATGCCATAGTAATTTTTTTTTCCTATAGTTTTGACCCTTAAGAATCTGCGAAAAATTTAAAGGGGGAGGTTTCACTGAAATTTAAATAACTAAAAATATTTATTGGATAATAGCTATGAAAAATGGCCTTTTTTCCTAAATCTCGTCGGGGCGACCTTTAAACAACACTTCCCAGAGTTGCCGCCATACAAAAGTTTGTTTGTAACACCCTTAGCTATCATTTGGAGGGTGAGCCCCCAAATTACCGGACAAAGTGCAATTTTTAGACACCCTAACCACCACTCACCACGCGGTGAGACCGGATGGAATTCAACTTTGAAATCTGTGTTAGGGAAATTGCTTTTCGTAGACAATCGGTGATAATTTTAATTGTCATAGCAACAGTTGCACATTCGTGCAAATTTCAATAGTGACATTTGGAAAAATGATAAAATCCTAAAAACAGATGAGTAGGAATATTTCTGATCGATTGGTGATAAAATTATTGAAATTGGTCCAGGGGCTGCTGAGTTATTAACGTTCAAAATCTTTCATAATTTTTTTACATGTTCCATGTTAGGTTTTCACAAAGTGTACCCCCATATAGAAATCACAGACGTAGTCCTACGTCAAAAATCAATGAATTCAATTTAGAATGTGAGAGATCAATAAACAAATCAAGCTTTATTGGTAGTGCTACCACCAACTTATGTACAAAAAAAAATCTATTCGGATAATCAGTTCTTATACATAAATTTCAACGGTTTACCGTGACTGAAATCTGTTTATTTAGTGGTAACTCTTTCTTTCCCATAGTTGCTCAAGAGAATCAACAAGTTAGTGAATCTAATACACTCATATCATTTTTTTACAAACTCATGCCACCGACAAACCGACATGAAACTAAAACTTAACTCTTGATCGAGAATCCATAACGGCGGATTCAAATGTGCAGCGATCCCATCTGTCAAAACCATAGAAATTTGTTATCTAGATAAAAATAATTTGCCCGGAATAGATTAGACACGAACCAACTCATACATTTAGTATGTGTGTTCGTGGCTAGGATACACATTTTTCGCGAACACGGCGGCAGATGTCAGTTTTGTGCTTTGATCAGAAATTTGATGATATTTTGTATGATCATTCATATCGTTTTGTCAGTGCTCATGCTACAATATGCATCGCATCTTTTTTCAAATCGAATTCTAACATTTCAAAACAGCGAAAAATCTTGTGGTTCAAAATTGTCTAGACCGCTCCGGAAATCGAGTACACCGCCTTCAGATAGGCTACTGTCTAAGACTCCAAAAGTTTGAACGGATCATCTTGCGGACCATCTGGTGAAAATTCGGATCCAATGACCAGCTAATTTATCAAAAATTCGTCATTTTACTACATTTTATATAGGTGGCATAAATCAAGGCATACTTTGATCAAATTTACATACTCGGATCCAATGGCCAGCTAATATTAAAAAAAATCATCATTTTACTACATACATTTCATGTACACGGCCAACAAGAACAACTCAGCGACTGAATTCAATTGATCATTTTGTCAAGCTTCTGCATTCATTTTCCATCAGATGTCACAGCTGTTGTTGGCGGTGACATCTATCGGAAACTAGGCACAATCTGTTTTCCTATAATTGTTCACAGAGGACACTGCAGTGCAAACCATGTCTGGTACCTCTATATATGCATTTAGATTATTATTCGAAGTTCCTCCTTTTTTATACATTCTGCACACAAAATAGCTCACCCCTCACATAATTTCCCGCCGAATTTTATGTATGGGGCGGGGCATAAAGTATCTTTTGCGCAGAATATGTAAAAAAGAAGGGACTTCAAATGTTAAAGCAAATGCATATATAGAGGTACCAGACATGTTTTGTAGTGTCAGGTACTCTTTTTTGTAATCTGTGAAAGGGAAATCACAAATCGAGTGTCAACAAAATACATGGCATGTTGAGAGATTGAGGTCGTGAGAGAGAATTTCTCTCTCAAATTTGATTTTTTTTGGCTCTCTGGGGACTGGTAGTAAAGCAGGTAAAATTGTATGGGGAAAAATAATTTTTATTTAATTGTAGCTTGTTTAACAATAGTTTCCGGGAGAAAACTGAACAACAAAGTCCCTGATTCATTTCTCTAGGTTGTCGTTCACTTTTTTTGACCTGAATATGCACCGAAAGCGAATTATTCCCACTTCTCTCAATTTTTATATGGGGATTTTTATCACTTTCTACCAGCGGAACAGCGCCATCTCTGTGGAAAATGGTCGTACAAAATGATTAATTGACTCAGAGCATTTTCTTTCCATACGAAATTACCTCATATTTGGAAAAACCTGCAGTTACTCATTAGCACGCATTATCCGACGGACCATTCTGGTGATCATTCGGAGCCAATGACCAGCTAATATTTCATAAATCACAAGCTAACTACATTTCATATAATTGCAGACACAAATCAATGAAATTTACACAGCAATCAATGTTACGGATGTTCTGGATCTTCCAGCGGACCATCTGGTGACCGCTCGGAGCCAATGACCAGCTAATATTTTCCCACATCGCAGAGACAAATGAAGGCCTACTTCGATCAAATTTGCAAAGCAATAAATTTTACGGGTGTTCCTGATCTTCCGGTGGGCCATCCGGTAGCCACATAGAAGCAAAGACCAGCTAATATATCAAAAATCACCATTTTACTTTATTCCATATATAAAGAGAAAGAGAGAGAAGGATTAGTAATTTCAATTTAATTCCACTACCTTATTTGCTTATCCTGGACAGAAACGCGTATTTTGTCTACAATATGCAGACTTCTTCAGTGTCTTGTACTACACTGAAAAAGTCTGCACATTGTAGACGAAATACGCATATCTGTAAAGGATAAGCAAATAAGGTAGTGGAAATAAATGGAAATTACTAATCCTTCTCTCTCTTTCTCTTTATAAAGGTATTCAACTAAGACGCCCACATTCATCAGGATATATCCGGAGTGATTTGAGATTTGGGCGTAATTGCTTTTGTAAACAAACACGTCAATTACTGATTTCTCTTGAATAAAAGCTCAATCTTACAAACAAACTATACCAAATGATAGAGGAATCATTCCTCTACCTCATAGTGTTATTACTTTTCGAGATTGAGCTTTTATTCGCGAGAAATCGGTGATTGACGTATTTGTTTACAAATGCAATTACGCCCAAATCTCAAATCACTCCGGATATGCCATATCCCGACCAACCATTTCGTTAATTTTCTTTAATTTTCTATACATCGATCTTCAAAGCCATTCTTATGAAAAATCGATAGCGATCGTAACCATTTCATGAATAATTGTAAAGATGCTAAAAGTCTAATCGTGAATCGTTTATAAAGATCTTTCCCAAAATATTGCTACCAATCGTTACCAATGTTAAAATATCGATTGTGTTGCCAGATCAATATATCGATTTCTGTTGTAAAATCAAAATATCGATACACAACTGCTTATTTTATTTGTGATTTTTTATCTGCATTATTTCTAGTTTCGATCCCATGCCATCTGGGGTGTACTGATTTCGCTGTTGGTTGCTAATCCTCGGGTCCACGGCTGCTGTTGATGAGCTTAACAACGGCAGGCAAACACACTCTAGTATGTGGTGTATTGAAATTTCTGTAAATCTTTTCATACATATGAATTCAATATTTATTTGTCATAACCATCAACCAGTCAGCCCTGTAGGTGTAATAGAGGTCAAAAAGGTATCAATTTTCCTCATTGGGTTCCAAATGCCGAGAATCCCACCACGCATGCTATAACGGGTTATTAAATATAAAACGTGAAGAACTACAATGGTAAACATTTGCAGCGTCGCGGCCATCGGTCTTCTCGTTCATTTACCGGCAGATTTCTTCTTCCGATGAAATGCCGAATATGTCGATAAATAATATAAACATTGCCATCTGTCACCTAGTGTGTCACGAACTCTCTTTAACCAGCGATACAAATCGATAACAAGGAGATAATAAATGTGAATCGATGGCAATCTTTGTTGTTCTTTGTCAAAGTTCAAAGTTACGATGATATCAGTATTTAAATATTTATTGATGAATATTTGTAAAGATTACTTAAGTCCATGTGACATATCAAAATTAAAAGAAATTTAGTATGGCACCTTTATAGATTACTATCATATGAACGATGAAGAAATAATCTTAAATGTAAGTATCGATCAATAAAGATTTTTAAATGGGTACATCGAAATCCTAAAAAATTTAAAGTAAAGAATTTCCGACATGAATCTTTATTTCTGTATAAAGAACTTTGAAGAAGTTTCACGAACGGTTGGTCGGGATAATATCAGAACAAATCAAGGCCTACGTTGATCAAATTTATGCAATAAATGTAACGGATGTTCCGAATCTTTCGGTGGGTCATCTGATGACCACTTGGAGCCAACGGCCAGCTAATATATAAAAAAAAATCACCATTTTACTTCATTTCATATAGTTGCGGAGAATAATCAAGGCCTACTTTGATCAAAAATACATAATAATCATGATTAAGGTTGATCTGAATCACCGGATGGCCTTCCGGTGTACACTCAGTATTAAGAACCACACACTTAGAAATAACTAATTTTACACGTGACGGAATCCAACTTTGACATAAAAGATGAGACGTAAACAAACATGCCATGTAATATTAAGTGCTCCAAGACTGCGTTAGGCCCTCCCCAAAAGTAAGGCAGGGGGTGTTCATTTGAAACACAATACTCCAAAGGTCCTTTGCACACGAAGATAATCGACCAACTACAGGCAAATGATTTTAAAATTTTGGCAAGGTGTTTCTGTCCCCCCAAACTACCATTCCATGGGGTAGCGTTTGAAATTCCCCATATAACGCTGAAACACTCTAGTGTATATTTTTCCCAGAAAGACTTTACTTTTCTCGACAACTTTGTATCAGACGTGACTTCGATCAGCGTGTAGTGATTTGATGAGTACGTTCCAGTTGAAGATTGTTCAAAAGTGTATTTATGGTGATGCAAATTATGGTTTAGATGACGCATGGCTTCAAACATTTTTTGTATCCAAATAAAACATATTACATACTAAATACGCACAGGGCATCGTCTGCTGACCATTGCCGCGGGTATATCGTGAGAGTCCCAGGTACCCGGTTCAAGCTTTAGTTGGCGGCGGTGGCTCTTCTTGACCTTCTATCCCCTGAGTAGTTAGTGTGAAAAAGGGTGATACGGTCAAAATTTGGTCAATATCAACTTGACGTATTTCTTTCAATTTTGCATTTAAAAAACCTGAACACCCCTCATTTTGAAGGTGTGTGTATGTAGAATGTTGCTCCTATTTTGATTTTGGAATTCACTCTTCAGTTGTCAAAATGCCGTCCAAGCAAGAAGAGCAGCGTATCAAAATTTTGCTCGCGCATCGCGAAAATCCGAGCTACTCGCACGCAAAGTTGGCAAAATCGCTAAAAGTTGCCAAATCAACCGTTACAAATGTAATTAAAGTGTTTGGGGAACGTTTATCGACAGCCAGGAAGTCTGGATCGGGGGGAAATCGAAAACCGGAAGCCGCTGAGACGACAAAGAGAGTTGCCGGTAGTTTCAAGCGAAACCCTAACCTCTCTCTCCGAGATGCCGCAAATAAGCTGGGTGTATCGTCTACAACCGTGCATCGAGCCAAAAAACGAGCCGGACTATCGACTTACAAGAAGGTAGTGACTCCAAATCGCGATGATAAACAAAATACGACGGCCAAAGCGCGATCCCGGAGGCTGTACACGACGATGCTGACGAAGTTTGACTGCGTGGTAATGGACGACGAAACCTACGTCAAAGCCGACTACAAGCAGCTTCCGGGACAGGAGTTTTATACGGCAAAAGGAAGGGGAAAGGTAGCAGATGTTTTCAAGCACATGAAACTGTCAAAGTTCGCAAAAAAATATCTGGTTTGGCAAGCCATCTGTACCTGTGGCTTGAAAAGCAGCATTTTCATAGCTTTCGGGACTGTCAACCAAGAAATTTACGTGAAAGAGTGTTTGAATAAACGTCTGCTGCCTTTCCTGAAGAAACACGGTTGTTCCGTACTGTTTTGGCCGGATTTGGCATCTTGCCATTACGGTAAAAAGGCCATGGAGTGGTACGCCGCCAACAACGTGCAGGTGGTTCCCAAGGACAAGAACCCTCCCAACACGCCAGAGCTCCGCCCAATTGAGA
The DNA here is from genome assembly GCF_037179485.1 of Ochlerotatus camptorhynchus. NCBI lineage: Eukaryota > Metazoa > Arthropoda > Insecta > Diptera > Culicidae > Ochlerotatus > Ochlerotatus camptorhynchus. The sequence goes on from NW_027040640.1 coordinate 742,185, forward strand.
AATACTGGGCTATTGTCAAGCGGAACCTAAAGAAGACCAAAAAAACTGCTAAGGGCGAGCAGCAGTTCAAGGCAAACTGGCTTTCTGCGGCGAAGAAGGTGGACAAGGTGGCTGTACAAAATCTGATGGCAGGGGTCAAGCGTAAGGCACGGCAATTCGGATTTGGAAAAGCGGAAGCCTAACTGAATATTTTTCCTGAATTTTATACTAATTGAACTTGAAAAAGAAATTTAATTTGATTTTTTAAATAAACGATTTCACCGATTTACACGCGTTTTCCCTTGACCAAATTTTGACCGTATCACCCTTTAAGGGCGTCTATGTGATGTTTTGCTGTACCTGTTGTGGACATCTATTGCATCCTGTTTCCTTAACTTGTTGAGGACACCCTGTCTTGCCTCAAAAGTTACCCTTTTTGAAGTACTAGTCTTCACAACATAAAGGGCACCATTACGGACCATGAGATTTGATCAAATTATTCACCGTTCTACTTGTCCAACGCCCCCGGCTGGGTGAGAGATAGAGGATGACACACACACTCACACACATTTGGCCTGGAACTGCTCAAACACTAATACAAAACTTGTCAAATAATGCAGAATTAGCCCGAGATGGGAGATGACAGGTGGGCAGGAACTCACGGTCTCCCAGTGTTGGTGAGTTCTTTGCCGTTAATGTTCACGAAAAGTTCACTATTTTGCTATACAGAAATTCAAAACAAAAATTTTTATCTGCGGATTTGAACAGTTTTTGACCTGTTTCATACTACCGGAAGGTGTATGCTGGTCACAAATGCCGTGCCAAACTGATTTCCTACTCAATTAATCAATCTTTGATGTGAAATTCGCTAATAAACACGAGGTGCATTTCTTATAGCAAACATGCCATAACAAAATGGGCATGGTTCATTTAAGTAAACAAACTAACACTTCTTCCGACTGTATTAGCCGTCTCGGAATTAGCCAACTACTTGTATGGAGATTCTCCACAGTGCACAATGGTCCCTTCTGGTGTTAAAATATATACAAAAAGGGTCTTATCACCAGACACCATCGCCAGCCATCATTGTGCAAATCACTCCGACCGTAAGCATAAACTGTTGTACGTACCTACGGAAAATTTGTTCGCCAACCGTTATTCCCGAACTCTTAGCTCCCCTCAATGGAGGTCTGCGGAAATAATTACAATAATTTCACTCTCACTCGTTCCGTGTCCGTGTGCTGATTGTATGATTGTTTTCGTTTCTACTCGACAATGTATGCGAACGATGAAAACAGCAAACAACAATCCATTAAGCGCTCACTTGGTGGGAATGGTTCATCATTGTATGGCGGCAATCATCCCCCTCATCCCCATTAACCGCGCAGGTTGCCGACTGGTCCTACGCTTATTTTTTGAGGTACATATAGGAATAGCCGTAGGGGTCCATCCTTAGCTCAGTCGGTAAAGCAAAGCCATGCTGGAGGCGGCTGGGTTCGATTCCCGCTCCAGTCTAGGAACTTTTCGGGTTGAAAAATTTCTCGTCTTCCCCGGGCAATAGAGTATGATTGTACATGCCACACAATTATACTAATGCAAAAATGGTACTGGCTTGGAAAGCTCTCAATTAACAATTGTGGAAGTGCTCAAAGAAAACTAAGTTGAGAGCGGGCGTGAAGTCCCAGTAGGGACGTAATAAAGCCAAAGAAGGAAGGACTGAAAATGATTATCGCTACTGCCAAGCAGTCCCCCCCCCCCTGACGACGACCTTTTGTGTCTTACCGAAAATGTTGAAAAGCATTTTCCGGGTCGTAAAGTGCGGAATTTAATTATGTCGTTGTGTCAATTCATTCCGGGGCAGTCCGCTTCTGGAAGAACTTTTTTTTTTCACACGGTTGTAAAAGCGGAAAATATGCGGTGGATTTTCACACGCCTCACAGATTCAATTCAGACGAGACCAGAACTGCAGGCAGGGTGTAATATCCTATTTCGGGCTTAATTTGCATAAGTCCCTTTGCTAGATCTGATTTGAAAAGTTTGTTTACTTCTACACGCTTAGAAAAATTAATGCAAATATAGGTGCTCTGACGCTGGCATATACGAGTGATAATTCTGACATACAATTGAGTAAAGACAGTCTCGAAATTCAGCTCAATCAAACGTACTTTTCGTCGAGTGATGAGCTTTTCAGTCTCGGAGAACTTAATTTGGAATGACATGTTTGTTTACGTCTCATCCTTTTTATGTCAAAAATGGATTCCGTCACGTGTAAAATTAGTATTATTTCCTACGTGGTGCGGAATGAGCCTTCTATCGATCAGAATGAATTGTGCATATGTTGAGGAACAACCAAATTATCAGGCGTAATGTTTCTCAACTCCGAAATCTCAAGACTGTTTTGAATAATATTTTTAGGTAGTGGGCAGCAAAAACGGCCAACAGATAAGCTACTTATAGCTTCTATTTCTTAAATACTTGATATAACGTCTGATTTTAACCGGGATGGGAAAATCTTCTTGGCGTTTAGGGCCTTCAGCCCGAGAACGATGTCCTTTACGATTAGGTCAAGGTAACTAAATGTCACCTAGACCGTAGCGTGCAATGGCGGTCCTTGACTCGCCAACCAGAAAACAATTTGATTGGTTGAAAAAAAAAAAAAGGTCCTAGCGAGGAGGTAACATCCATTAGTGCCTTCGACCAATTTCGAGGATGACTTCGAATTTACCTGAATCAGCTGAATTGGTGATTTACACTTCATCTTGATTCACTACTCTCACTGTATTCTGTTAAAATGTATTCCACAGACACTTCTGGTCTACACGCTCGCCTGAGATAAAGTTAACGATCGCCGTTCTATAAGCATCGCAGAACCTTTCAGCTCATCACCCGTGACTCCGTGTCACCATTTTGCCGCGACCATGTGCGCCTTATTCAGTAATCGGCCGTTAAGCATGGCCGTATCGTCTGCCCAGTGGGTTTCACCGCAAGTGTTAAATTTATTTGAATGCTCGATCACATGGTGCATATTTAAAATATTGTATTGGACCTTTGTAACAGAACGGTTACAACACTCAAAATGTTATTCTTAAATTAAATTGTAAAGTAATAAAACAAGTGCATCTTTAAAGGCTGGCCCAAGGGGTAGGTGCGGAGCCACCAATCTTAGGTCATCTTTTTTGTCAGTGTGCCGTAATTGTGCCACGATTGTTTGTAAAAGTGTGCTGTGTGCTGCGATTGTTTGTAAAATACCCATCCCGGCAACCCGGTATTTCTGACACCGTCAATGGTTTGGTTTGAAATCGCAAGGATAAATCGGATTGAGGATGACGCGGGAAGTGGCGGGTGTGCGAAATGTTGGTGAATTAAGGGTACTAATGGCATCTGATTAACTGCCTCTTTCTCTTGATCCCACCCTAGACATTTCGTATTTAGATCTATAAGTGAACTGCTGGTCTGAGTTCCTCTGGAGGATGCTCCTGAATATACAGTCAAACAGCACGTAATGTTGTGAATAGCTTCAATGACAGTTGTCCAGCAATGCTCCCATTTTATTTACAACAATCCAATGCCTACACTACAAAAAATATAAACTTTTTTTTTATTAGCTATGACATATAAAATAATCAAAACTCGTGGAATATAAAGTTTATGTGAGCTTTATAATCAATAAAAGTTTCTTAGTGTGTTTCAATTGATCACTTAATGTCAAATAAAAACCACACCATTGAAAAGTATGTGTCAAATTTAATAGTTAAAATCCATAGCATTCCACACATACATCTGATAAGTATGGAAGATGAATAAAGAAATTCGAATCATAGCGGAAACATAACGCTGAAATGGCGTCTTTTAATAGTTTGGAATCCGTCGTGATAAAGGAACTTGATTTACCACGAGAAGTCCTATCGATTTTTGAAGGTAATATTCTGCAATTAATTTGAAAGCTGAATTAAGATAGAATTGAAAAGCTTTCAATAGATTAATTCTTTTTATTTTTATTTTTTTATTTATTTATTTATTTGTAATTCATCTGACATATGTGGTCTTAATGAATATGAGAATACATTTTCAAAACAGTTACAAAATTGACAAACTAGTAATTCTATTTTTAAAACGACCAGAAGTTTCGCCGAACTCAAAAAGATCCTCCACCACCGAAAAAGCTCGAATCATCGATGATATTGGTTCATTATATCCAAACAAAGTACGGTGAAATCTGTCCTGTAGTAGTGACCACTACCGAAGAGGACGTTGAGCAGCACGGAAGTCCAACTTAGAAAGTAGCCGGGGAGAATCGACTTCACCATTTAGTAACTTCGCCACGAATGTCGCCTGTTGTAGTCTTCGCTTTCTTTCAAGGGTGTCCATGCCCTAGAGACTACATAGATCAGGATAGGCAGGGAGGTTCAACGGATCGCGCCAAGGTAGATGACGCAGTGCTAGCCGGATGAATCGTCGCTGGACACGTTCAATCCTTAAGGTCCAGGAAACATCATTTGGAGTCCAAACAACAGAAGCGGTTTCGAGAATTGGCCGTACCAGCGCGCAATACAAGGATTTCAAGCAATATGGATCCGTAAAATCCTTTGCAATTTTTGAAATAAAGCCCAACTGTCGATTCGCCTTGGCAATTATCGATGTGTAGTGAGAATTGAACGTCAGTTCCAGCACAACTCCGAGATCAGTAATCACTTCAACTCGTTTCAGTGAAGTACCCTTGATGCGATAATCGAACAATATCGGTTGTTTTGAACGATGAAAGGTCAGAACAGAGCACTTCGGTACGCTAATAATTAACTTGTTCCGATGGCACCAGTCAGAAAATAAGTCTAGAAGATGTTGCAAACGGTGGCAATCTTCAGTTGAGCGAATAACTAAATATATTTTCAGGTCATCGGCATAGATGATCACGCAGTCCAAGCCTAATTTCGAAGCAACGTCGTTGAAAAACAGTGTGAACAATAATGGTCCCAAGTTGCTTCCTTGGAGAACACCGGATGTATTGCAGAAGGTCGAAGAAACACAGGAGTCAAATTTAACGCGGAGTTTCCTTCCCGTTAGGTAAGAGTTCAGCCAAGACACTAGCTTAGAGCATGATACGAGACGTGACAGTTTAGCCAACAGCACATTGTGATCGATCTTGTCGAAAGCCGCCTTCAGGTCAGTATAGATGACATCAACTTGAGCCTTGCTTTCCATAACAGTTATGCAAGTGTTGGTGAAGCTTAGTAGATTCGTCGTGACCGATCTTCCAGGCATAAAACCGTGTTAAACGGTGGAAATATAGCTGTGCGACTGGCGTAGAATCATATCGCTGACAATTATTTCAAACAGCTTTGACGCAGCTGATAAGCTCGTTATTCCTCTGTAGTTCCTGACGTTTTTCATATAATTTACAGGGCTACGAGATAATATATTTCACCAAAGTGGATGTAGAAGAATTCTGCATCGAAGAAGCAGGAGAAGAACAACAAATACCAGTTCAAGAAACCGAAGAAGTATCCGCGGAGGAGGACAGTCAGGAAATTTCTCGGGAAAAACAAGTAGATTCCTGCTACACGAATACAGCAAAACCTCCCGTACCTGTCGCTGTCACTGCTTCAAATCCTCAAGAACCCGGTAAGGAAAATAAGATCAAAGCAGTCAAGGACTCAAATCACATCAATTCAGTGAAATAAACCAATTCTCTCGTACTGCTGAACATCATTCCAATAAGGGTTCTGGCCTCCGGACCCAAAACCTAAAATATAATTTAACATTCAAAAGTGTGGTGAATTAAGTAATAGTAGCTGTATTTAATATTCATTTTATGTTTGCCATACGGAACCTACTATTACAGGTTATAAATTTCATTCCTACAAACTAATAAAATAGAAGAGAATGTCGAATACATATTAAACGTCTTATTTTTTTCATATTAAAAGATAAATATTAAAGCTTATGATTGGGAAAGTTAAAATTTAGAAGGCATCACTTATAAAATTCATATTCAAAAAAAATCTTGAGATTATGTGTCTAACACATACATGGTATTAGCGAGGTACTATTGCAAAAATCTATATCAGTTCACACATAAACCTTATATGGTTTATTTTTCAGTGTACGAGATTGTGCCGAAGGTGAGTCGAAGGTATGTCGAAGGTGTGCCAAAGGTGTGCCGATGGATGTGCCCAAGCTGTGCCGAACCTAATTTCGGCTCAATGTGACTTACCTCTTGGGCTGGTCACATTTATTCATACCAACACGCAAACCAAAAATTTATTACAATAAATGTTAGCTCCATTTCATATTATCCTCTGTTCATGAACATCACGGCGAATGTTAGAAGTTGACCTTACAGTCGATGTAATGGTTTTTTGTCTTTTTCATTTCGTGTTCTATCTATGCTTTCAACTATACCAGTAAGCTTTTTATTTATAACATTGTAGAACGACGCACACACTTGCCTCGAATGTCTCCAGCAGAAAAAGCATACGAAGTCGAGTATGAGAGGAAATGAGCGCTTGTTGTTTGCTTTTAGGCTATCCATATTCAGAAGCATGGAGAGAGCAGTGGAGAAAGCACAGGTTTGATAATCGCAACGTTCGTGATTCGATCGGCAATCTTTTTCCTATTATTTTTTTTTTATTTCACTCACTAATACACTCCACATTTTCTATCTCCAATTTTCATGCTTTGGACCGCAGCTAGGTATATCGCATCCTCGGTTCAGGCGGTTTCCACTAACATCCTCTGGTGATGAATCCCACATAATTGTAAGCGAATCTTACATCCCCCGGTTGGGTGAATGAAAAAGTACGATTAATTCATTGCAATTATTACTAATAATTGTAAGCATTGTCCACAAAGAAAACTTAAACATCAGAATGAACGGGTCTGACGGAAAGCAGCAATAGCATATTCGAACGTTTGACTTGATATTGATCAACATCAATCAATCGAACTTTACAAAATATTGGCTCATTCAAGAAATTATAATGAGAAAGTCACGAAGAAGTTCTCATTTTGCTCTGGAAAAAATGCGCCACTGTGTGAGCGGTGTTAAGAGGATGTAAACAAAAGCAAAAAAATTGATATTTTTCAAGCAAAATAACTTGAAAATTAATCATTTTGTCAAGCTTCTGCATTCATGTTCCATCAGATGTCACTGCTGTTGTTTGCGGTGACATCTATCGGAAACTAGGCACAATCTGTTTTCCTATAATTGTTCACAGAGGACACTGCAGTGCAAAACATGTCTGGTACCTCTATATATGCATTTAGATTATTATTCGAAGTCCCTCCTTTTTTACACATTCTGCACACAAAATAGCTCACCCCTCACAGAATTTCCCGCCGAATTTTGTGTATGGGGCGGGGCATAAAGTATCTTTTGCGCAGAATATGTAAAAAAGGAGGGACTTCAAATGTTAAAATGCATATACAGAGGTACCAGACATGTTTTGTAGTGTCTGGTACTCTATTTAGTAATCTGTGAAAGGGAAATCACAAATCGAGTGGCAACAAAATACATGGCATGTTGAGAGATTGAGGTTTATTTAATTGTATCTTATTTAACAATAATTTCTAGGAGAAAACTGAACTACAAAGTCCCTTATTAATTTCTTTAGGTTGTCGTTCACTTTTTTTCACCTGAATATGCACCGAAAGCGAATTATTCCCACTTCTCTCAATTTCTATATGGGGATTTTTATCACTTCCTACCAGCGGAACAGCGCCATCTCTGTGGAAAATGGTCGAATAAAATGATTAATTGAAAGTGATCGACTCCACACAGGGCTGGTAGTGGGTATGTGATGTAATAGTAGTGACTTTAGTGACTAAAATTACGAAAATAGTGACCAAATAGTGACTTTTAAACAATAATAAAGTAACCATTAGTGACATTTATTGATCGAAAAGATATGGTTCCAATCATCCGTTATTCCGATATTTTTCATGCTTTTTAAAAACAAAACAAATATTTTAAGGATCACATAAATTTGTTATCGAAAAATAAGTATGAATTGAATAAGCAGGCACGTTCCAATTCTAACCGCCATTTTCAAACTCTGCAAATCACTAATTTGTTATTTGATCGCAAAATAGAGGCACAGAGAAAAATGTTCAAAGTACCGATTTTAGACAGCAATTTTTGAAGATATTGGATACATATGAAGCGATGCATTTAACTGCAGTCTAGAATTAAATGTACATAGATCTAAGTTAGCCATGAGTATATTAATAAAAAGATCCTTCTCTTTGTTGTACTCGCTATAACGAACTGGTCGTCTTTTAACTCTGCTCCATTCCTCCCTCCCAAGAATAGAATCTTCTGTAACACCTTAAATATAGAAAAAGAATCATAACTCTAGGACAACTTTTCTAGATCGCAGTTTAAGAAAAAATCTCATTATTATGGCATGAGGAAATTTTCCCAGATGGAATGATCATGGACATAAAACAAAATTGAATGCTTCTTGGACTCATCTTGGGCGACCTGCACTTTGAATTTTTGTTATTGTTTTACCGGAATATTAGTATGGAAAAAATACAATACAATTTAATGGACTTAAAAAGTAACTCAAAGATCTGTAACATGATTTTTTTTTTCTCGATGTTTGAACGGATACTAAAGCTACCGGGGGTCAAAGATTATTCCAATTTTTGGCCTTTGAACAAATCCGGAGAACTTTGAGATTTGGGCGTAATTGATTTTGTAAACAAACACGTCAATCGCCCATTTCTCGCGAATCAAAGCTCAATCTCGAAAATTAACCACACAAACAGGTAGAGGAATGATTTGTCTATCGTTTGGCATAGTTTGTTTGCGAGATTGAGCGTTTATTCGTGAGAAATCGGCGTTTGACTTGTTTGTTTACAAAAGCAATTACGCCCAAATCTCAAAGTTCCCCGGAAATGTTGAGAGCTTGAAAATTTTTCTAGATCATTTTTTGACATTATACATTAAACCAACGAGAAAGGTAATTTTGACCTGAAAATTCAGGGAACCTCTTCAAAATAGGACTTCAATGACATGGTAATGAATTCCACTGGATTCACTGGTACAGTCCACATGTCATGCTGGTAAAGGTTAATTTCACTAAAATTTCAGTTTTTCGTGATTTCATGGTATGAAAATTTTCTCGTCGGATTTGTAATTCAAAAATGGCGATGGAATAAAGTGCGCATTCTTCGTTGTTGAAAGAGTTGGAATTCTCAGGCTTCTTCATGTTTTCAAGCGTAAGTTTTATATTTTTTATAGATCAACACTCATTAATAAATTTAAAATAAAATTGCAGAATATGAGTGAATTTCAATTTTTCTAGAATGAAATCTCAAATTAATGGAAATATATATCTATAGTCTATCGCCAATTCACTTTAACATTACTACAAAATCCAGTAACATCTATTTGTTAATTCGCGTAACTTTTAAGTGATGCCAATTTGAATATTATCGGAAAATCTGATAAAATTTTCGTGAAAATCAATTGAATTCTATGTGAATCACTCAAATGTAATCTCTTCCCCAAAACACGTAATATTCACCTGAAAAGTATGATGGAAAATGTGTACGTGCCTATTCAGGAGAATGTTACGAAACTTTTTGTTGAAGTGTAGGCTTGGATAACTTTCAAAATCTCAATGTAAAACAGACAGCTTTTTTAGAAATCTCTAAACATGTATGGTAGGTCTATGACAATTTCAAGATAAAAATAAATAAAATATTAGATTTCGTGAACAGTAAACGTTTCCATATGTTCGACTTTACTCTGAATTTTTAAAGTCAAATTATTTACTCTCAACATAGGTCGTAAAAATAGGGACTTTAGTGACTAAATTTTAAGGAATAGTGACTTAGTGACTTTTTGATGAAAAAAGTGACTTTTTAGTGACTGACTTGAAAATAGTGACCAAGTCACTAAAAACTGACCTGCTACCAGCCCACTACACAACTCAGGTTATTTCTAATATCGTTTTGGTTTTTACAGAGTAGCTACACCAGCGTACACCAATATAGCTCAGTGTGTATTTGTCGGTTGCACGTTTGTTTACAAACAAATGATGTGGAGCTGTCAATAGTGGTGAAAAAAATCATTTCTTTTACACTCAACTTAGCTGGAAACGAAGACAACCTTTTTTTTCCATGATTTTGTTTTCCGTCGATCCGAAATGACGTTTCAACTCAAATTAAATATTTTCACCGTGCCACTTATTTCCGTTAGAGCATTTTCATGTCCATCAAAGTTTTGTTTTTATCATCTCACTCACATTGAATGTTTACAAAATATTGTAATCCGTATGAATGCAGCATCTTGAGAAGCACTGAAGCAAATTTTGCAATTTGATTATTATAACTAGTTGTACGATGACGAAATCAAGCGCTGAAGCTCAAGTGGTGACCAACCCTTCTTATACTGATCATTAGTTTGAGGGCAACCGGAGCGTGGGAACTATCGTGGTGTGCTGCTGATGTACGGATTAATTCTTCTTCGACGTCGACTGGGAACGGGATTAGCCATTTGGTGATAATCGGCATTTCCAGACGAAGTTTGCTTTCTTTTAGCTCCCTCCCATCTGTTCCTAGCGGAAGTCAATCGGACGAACTTTTCCCACGATGATGATCCGGTTAGCGGTAATTGGTCTTGGATGTTCATTAAGAGTCGAGTGTGTCTGCAGAATTGAGAAATTTCCGGATGGTCCCTCAGAGAACTACGCAAATGAAAATGGTCATCAATTTCAATATTTCAAGATTAATGCGGTGATAATAGGATGGAGGTAATTATGGTCGAAGTGGATTTGCGATTGTCTTGCAATTGATTATGAGCCGTCTGTCTTCTTAGTGGAAGAGGGTAGAGCTTGGTTTTATCTAACAATTTATCGTTTAATTTATTTATTTATTTATTGTTGGGGCAATTTTGAACTTTTGGAACTCGTGTATTTAGATCCTTTTTGGGCAAATTTTGATGGAATAAAGTTTCATGATTATTTTGGCGTTCAGATTTTTAAAATTTGTATGAGTCATTTTGTGAATACCGTACTGCGCTGATATCCAAACACAAAGTCCATAAATTTGGACACTTTCCAGACCGTATCGTCCATGTTCATCTAACATAATTATTATGTGTTCGTCTGGATTAAAAGACTGTCTGGTATTCGATGTATTACGGTATTAGTCTATAATACTAGAGGGTCATAACTCAAGTAACAGTTTGTGTTTTATGAGGGTTCTGTAGACCATGATTTAGACTTATATCTATTAAAACCTTGATAAAACTTACAATGGTACTTGGGAGGCAACGAAAATTGTGAACCACAAGCTGAAACCATTTGTGATGCAGGTTTTTAACTTCCTGATACTTAGCACGGGCAGATGACGAGCAGGTGTTAGACTGTCATAGCAGAGGTCATTCTACAGCTCTCAAAAATGCCTTTATTCAGTTTGAATCTCGAGGTGCGACACAACTAAATCTCAATTATAGATGGTCGCAAAATCTCACGCTAGCGAATCACTCACAAGACGCGACGCGAAACAAGACATAACACTTATCGTTCTTACAACGTAGCGAATCAATCTATGAAAAACTAAATTTCATCTCTTGCATCTTAATCCATCCGCCTTTTTGCAGGATCAATCGTAAAAATCGGTCAAGAGGTTCAGAAGTTATGAATTTTTGAAAAAAGGCATTTTTGAAAAAAAAATATGATTTTTCAGACCACGCTAACACGGAAATGGTCATCCTAATGGCGGAATTAAAATAATACGAGTCTAATATTTTTTGGTAAGGAAGAACTATACCAATTTTCATGGAATTCCGAGACTCAATATAATTTTTTTTCTATGGAATTTCTGTATATATATATATATATATATATTTGATGATCTTCGGCTTACAGAGGACGACGGGGTTTTCGTCATAGAATTTTCATGTGTCTGTGTATGTCTCCGTATGTTACGACAGACGACAAGCCTGCTGCAATTGTAAGTACCTATTTTTTTAAATATTTTTTTTTAAATAGTATCGATGACAACTGATAATACATGGAAATTTGGTTTGTAAGGATTTTTCTGATCTGAATCACTTTCAAATGACTGTGATTATATATGTTTATGAGTTTCATCCATTTTCAATGAGAAAAACTCAAAGAAAGTAACGATGAAAATATAAACTATATACTATATATATTCAGAACTGATATTAATCGAGCATTTATAAAACTCACCACATCTCTCATGAAATTAGACGTGATTTATATAAGGCCGTTGTTTCACAGTACCTTTTCCTATTTCGTATTATTTAATCCACACAGGAGCACATTCTTACAGTAAGCAATATTTTAACAACATTTAACACCAGTTCATCCGATGAACAGCAACCGGGAACATCGAATCAAGATTCCAAAAACCCAACAGAAGACGATTTGGAGGCTTTACTCCAGGAAGCAGTGATAACCTACCTAACTACGAGTATAACTTAGCCTAACGTGCTAGATCACGTATGACCTGATGATTTGATCTCAGACAGGTATCTCTGAACCTTTCCAGGATGAATACTCTCCGTTCTTCTAATGTCTGAATTCCAGCCAGGAGGTGGATCTCAAAATTTCTAGTCCGCGGGGAACTGTTTGGGACCATTCTAAGGATCTTGTTCTGGATCCTTTGGAGTTTAAGGTGATGGCATTTTGCGCAACTTTCCCAGATCGGCATACCGTACTCGATTACAGGAAGGATGATTTGTTTGTAGACAGCATGCTTATTTTTCAGGGACAGGGATGACTTCCTGTTGATAAGTGGATACAACGATCTTATCAAGATGTTGCACTTGGTTTTCGTTTTGTCAACGTGCTCCCTGAAAAGAAGCTTGCTGTCTAGTGTTAGCCCGAGGTACAAGACCTCTTTGGACCATTCCACCACTGTGCCGTTCAGGCAGTGGAAAGATAATGACCTGGGTCTTTGCCGCGTTGATACGGATCTTCCAGCTGTTAAAATATTCAGACAGGACATCCAGGCCTCTCTGAAGTTTGGCAGTCAGAGCTCCGATTACCCTACCCTTGTAGACGATGGATGTGTCATCTGCAAACAGAGACAACGATCCACCATCAGGGAGAGCCGGCATATCGGAGGTGAACAGGTTGAATGGGATGGGGCCAAGGATGCTTCCTTGTGGAACCCCGGCACCGATGTTGAAAGCATCCGATGTGATGCCATTCAGAGAGACTCGGAACGTCCTGTCTGATAGATAGTTGTTTATGATCTTCACTAGGAAGATTGGAAGACCGTACTGCTGCAATTTGAACACCAGGCCATCATGTCAGACATTGTCGAATGCTTTTTCAACGTCCAACAACGCCATGGCAGATGTTTTCGAAACAGAAGAATGTTTGTTACTCGAGTCAGCTGGTGGACGGTCGAACGACCTTTCCGAAAACCAAACTGTTCCTCGAGTAACAAGTTGTTTTCATCGGCAGATGTTAGGAGCCGGTGGTACACTGCTCTTTCGAACAGTTTTGATAACCCTGAGAGAAGGCTGATGGGTCGATAACTTGAAGGAGACGACGGATCCTTCCCAGGTTTCCGGATGGGTATGACTTAGGCTGACTTCCAACACGAGGGGAAGTAGCCAAATCTGAGTCACTGATTAAAATTCAGTGCCAGATGGTTGTAGAATCTGGAACTCAAGTGTTTGAGTTCTAGATTCAGGATGTTGTCGAAACCTGGGGCCTTCATGTTTTTAGATGATTTGATATAGGCCAACAGTTCGCCAGCCGTAATCTCTGATTCATCTAGAAAAAAGTTTGGAAACTGAAGAAGATTGGTTGCATTTTCAGCAACCTCCGATTCATGAGGGCTGACGAAGTGTTGACCTATCGCGGCAGCCTTCTCTTTAGGAGTTATCAGATGAACCACTGGGTCGCCGTCCCGATCCAGTGGGGTCAGTGGTGAAATAGGCCTAGGCTTGTTTTTAAGAATTTTTGTAAGTTTCCAGAAGGGCTTAGCACAATCTGGGAGAGAGCGGATCTTACTAGTAAAATCGTTATTTCTGAGATCCACCATCCTGGCCTGAATGATCTTTGTTAATCGATTACAATTGGTCTTCAAGTTAGGCAGGCCAGAACGCTGGTACTGCCTACGAATGGTGTTACGGAGTCTAATGAGATCTTTGGTAGGGCTGTCAAGGTTCAGAGTGTTACTCACCTGTCTGGATACTGGCACGTGTTGTTCCCTGGCCCGGGAAATCGCCTCCTCGATGGTTTGTAGACATCGGTCAACATCTTCCGACGTCCCCGGTTGGACATCGTAGTCGATGGTTGTGTCGACGCAGTGTTGATATTGCGCCCAGTTGACTCGATGGTAGTTGCGCTGGGAAGCTTCGAATCGGTTTACCGAGGATCCAACTTCGGCCACCACCGGGTAGTGGTCCGAGCTCAGCTCCTGGAATGCCACAGGTTGCGAGATGTTGTGTCCCATGTTGCTTACGAAGGTGTCGATGGTCGCATGGACCCCAGACCGACTCAACCGGGTGGGAGAGTCCGGGGCCAAGATGGTATAGTGGCCCTCTTGCAGGTCTTCATTGAGGATGACGCCGTTTCTATTGCTCCGACCGTTGCCACAAGCTTGATGTTTTGCGTTCAGATCGCCAGCGATTTTAAAGTTCCCACTCCTCCGGGTGAGTTTGATGATGTCTTTCCAGAGAGCCACTGACGACCCGTCCCTGATGTTGGTTTGCTTGGGGCAGTAGGCCGCGATGATGGTGATTGGGCCAAGTGATGTGCTCACTTCTACTCCGATGGCTTCAATTGTTTTCAGCTGGAAGTTTGGTAGCAGCCGGCAACTGATGTTCCGTCTTGCAGCAATGGCCACTCCTCCACCTCCAGAGCAGGTGCGATCAAGTCTGACGAGCCGAAAGTCGGGAAGGAATATGTTCAGTTCGGGCTTCAAATGCGTCTCGGTGATGATAGCAATGTCGACCTCCTTGGTGTTGAGGAAATCGAGTAGCTCTCTATGCTTGTTCGTCAGTGACCAAGCGTTCCAATTTGCAATTTGTATAGCTTCACGGTCCATACTTGGTGACGAGTGACAAGGCAGCATGAAGCTGTTCAGATCGAGTCTTGCAGGTGCGCATGATGATGATGTCCTCGGCCACGAGCGTCACAAGTTCCTCCGAGGTGAACGGAGAATCGTCGACAGATTCACCTGAGACAGCACCAGCGTATGATAAACCAGGGGCGGTGGATGAACCTGGAATTGGCTGGGCCGCAGCAGCAGCGAGACGATGATGAACTGTCCGACTGTTGGGAACCATTTGGATTCTCGCAGGATTGGCTTGTTGGTTGTTGAGCGGAAGCGGGGCTAGGTTCGGAACATGTCGACGGGGCTGGAGAGCTGGGTACTGGACTTCCGTTAGTACAGGAGGCGAACGATGATTACGAAGGCGACCGAGCTGGTTGTTGATTGTGGCATACCGACGGATATTAATGAACTCTACTCGCTTGGAACATCCGCGATTGGAGGCTTGGTGGTTTCTACCGCAGTTGACACACGTTGGCTCGATGTCATCGACTTGCTCACAGGACGCAGTTGAGTGAGTTCCAGCACACTTGCCGCAGTTTGTCTTCATGTGGCAGTTTTTGGTGCCATGGCCATATGAGAGGCAGTTCATACACTGCGTTACATCACGATGTTGGGGTTTGTAATGCTCCCAACTGATGATGACCTGAAACAGGTCCCGGATTTTGGATCTCAGAGCCGCAAGACTGGTAGATCCCTTCGTGAAATGCACCAGAAACAACTGATCATGGAAGCTGGTGTTTTGGTTGGGACGCCGATTCATCTGGAACACGGCCTCAGGTTGGAGCCCAAGCCGCTCTAGCTCGGACTTCACCGCAGCAGCCTCGAACGACGGTAATCCACACAAAACCACCTTCAGTGGCTTGCTCGATGGCAGATCATGCGTGAAGAAGTCCCCGTTGTTGTTCTTTAGGAGACTTCATATTTGTTTGTACTCCTCCAGGCTGGAGCACATGATTTTGGTACCGATGCTGCAAAGCTTGAAGAGAGGCAGCAGCTTGTGTTTTGCCAGTTCGGCACCCAGCTTGGCAACATCCTTCGCCGGCGTAAAAAGCGGGGGAATCCACTCTCGTCTTGCAATGGGAACGGCGTCACCATCGCCATTTTCTTCAGGGAGTACTGCTTACTGGTTGACCTGCGGTACTCGTTTTCGGGCGTCATCCTGCGACGCGCTGTGCTTGATTAGCACCTTCTTTGAAGGGCCCGCTGCAGGCTCATTGGCACGTTTACGCACCATTTGTTTCGTGTTTGCAAGTTCAATTAAACTTGCCAGAACGCAAGAAGGTGGCGACACTTCCACGGCGCAACGCGACAGTACAAAACGAAACAAAATCGAATCGAGAACTCGAGCGAAAATACGGACTGAACAGCTCGACAGCCGAGCCAGCTGATACCAGTTTAAATTATTCACGTTAAACCCTAATTAATATCTAGTCACTCGCCAACACCAACCAACCATTCGAACAACCAACCAATCACGTAAAACCTCCGAGTGCCACCTCGATGTTCGAGCACAGACGCAATCACGAAACTTCAAGATTTACGCTGCGCTCATCCTCAGGTGTTGTTCATTTTTCTCAAGTTCGATGTGCGGTTCCTCACGGTATCGATTTGCGGAAGTGCTCAAAGAACACTAAGTTCAGAACTGGCGTAAAGTGCCAGAGGGAAAGCAACACAGCCAAAAACAAATGGTGATAAATATTGCGTCGAGTAGATATGATTTGATGATGTTTCGTATGATATGATAATGATTAATCATGAATTTTCAGAAACAAATAATATCAAAATATGTCATCAACATGATTTCAATAACATAATGTGTTTATATTTTGATATCCGACTTTGCTCGGGTAGTGTCTTTGATCCCGCGTAGTCTTTAGAAGAATGAGAATTTACTCCCTTTTCAAAGGGATGACGAGGTAGTTTTATACAAAATTATAAGAGAACCTGGTGTTGGGTGTTGGTGCTACGCATTAGCTAGTCTTCTTTAATTATCCGAATAAAATGTTAAAATGATCATTCCAATAAATCACCTCTCTTATCTCCTAAGCCCTGCCTTAGATTAGTTTCGAACATAATTTCAACCTCAACTTGGGTTTTCACCAAGCCCCCCTTCTGAAAGCACCGCTCAACACTCTGTAATTAAAACTTCCCCTCTTTCGGCATTGTATTTAAATCCAGAAAATTCGAATTGAATTATTGCTACGGCTTCCGGGTCGAGGGATAAACTTTCATTGCATTACTTTCCAAGTGTTTTTTTTTTGTTTTACGTTCTACGAATCTCATTTCCTACGCAAAATCCCAACCATCACCGGTGCCTACCAACATTACAGGGAAAGTTTTTTTTTTCCCGCGTGAAAGTTGCAGTGTAGGTTGTTGAATGGAAACTCATTTAAATTTCACACCTTCCACACAGACGGGACCTTCTTGGAACGGAGAGAAAATGCTTTCAATACGGTGCGAAAAGCTGCACGACTTAAATGGAAACGAAATGGAAGGACCCGAACGGGTGGAACCATTCGTCGCTCCCAGGTTGTCGTTAAACCGATTAATAGAAACTTAAAATTTTAATTTCCCAAAGTGTGCCGCTAAATAAATTCAGCCGCTTTCCTGCCCGCCTGGAACAAATTGAAGGCGCAGCGAAGGAGTGAACAAAGATAAACAATTTGCGTAATTTACACAGCCTGGGGAGAAGTTTTTCCAGGAGACTGGGGAACTTTCTAAGAATTCAGCGGAAAACGAAATTCGGGAGATAAAATGAAGTTTTTTCCAGAAAAGATCGTAATTTTAACTGGAAGGGAGGTCATTTTGAGTTTGAATTAAAATTACGACGAATTTTCCGCTCCTGACGGGCTTTGTTAATTTGTTATGTTAACAATGGGTAGTTGAGACGCAACTTTGGGATAATTGGAGGGGGAGAAGATTAGGATCAGAATAATTATTGTCACAGACCCCTTCTCAAAATTTGCGGCATAGAGGCATGGATTCCTCATGGAACTGTTCTCAACATTTTTGAAGGCGTCTTATGGACTGTTTAGTAGCAAATTCAATTTCATTTGAATGGTCAAAAAATTCATAGTGGGCCACGAATTAAATCTAGCAGGAAAAAAAATAATAACGATCTAGGATTGCATCCACTAGAATTAACGTCTTGAGTGAAGTTTGTTGGATTAATTGCACGGAAACAAATCCGATTCCATTTTCATGAATAAAACATCATGAAATGTAAAAACTTGCCATCCAATGAAATCGTAATAATGATTCATGATTTCGTCATGGAAATTCATGATTTCATAATGCAGTGGAATCAAGACCGCTTCAAGCGTTATACGTACTTGGCAAACCGTGTTCATAAACCGCACTACATAGGTATCTCGTATACGCCTTTTGTCTTCCATCTTATACAATTACTGATAGTCAAGTGGTCAAAGCATGGGTTTAATACTCTAAAGGTTTTTGGTTCGAATCCAGTCTGATGCTTTATTTTATTAGTTTTGCAATTTTTGGTTAAAAGTTAAGCCCATGAATTTAGCTCATGATTTCAACTCGGATGATTCATGATTTTGGGAATGTTTGCTGCGTTACGCAAAAGTTGCTCATGATATCATGAATATTATTCATGGTGTATTTTCATAACATGAAAATACGCTGTGTTCATGAAATGATGAGTCATTTTTCTCATTTCGGAGATCGGATTTTTTCCCGTGTAGGACCACAATTTGGTAGATAAAAATAATTCAAGTTTTGTCCGAAAAGATGGCGCAGCGATACATTTTAGGTTTGTCTTCGGCAAAGTTGTAGAACGTAAAATTATATGACAAGTTGCCGAGGACATAAAAGCTGTACATCTCCATTAGCTTAATTAGCCTGAACTTCACGTTCTTAGTATTAAGAGTTCGTTCAGAAGAGTTTTTTTTTATAATTTTTCCTCGATCGGGACTGATCAATTCAATCTTTTTCAGGCCAATGCTATTATTTTTAGAGTACTGGAAAATTTATATCACGTGAAATTTAAAAACAAAAACAGAATTTTTTTTGCGCACGTGCACGCAAAATGCCATCAATTATTCAAAATGTACATTTAATTACTCAAAATACCTCAGAGGACATTGAGATATTTTTGAGATATTTAGATTTGACTTTTTTTTAATTTTCGGTGATAAATTTTTCAGTACTCTAAAAATGATAGCATTGATCTGGAAGAGATTCGATTGATCAGTGCCGCTCGAGGAAAAATGTTAAAAGTATTATTTTGAACGATTGTTCAAAAATTAATACTAAAAACGTGAATTTCAGGCGAATTTTATAAAACATCGTGTATCTCAGTTTTTTTGTTAAGCTGTACAGCTTTTATGTCTCCGGAAACTTTTCATAAAATTACGTTCTACAACTTTGCACCAGACAAACCTCTATCTTGATTTTTGACGTAGGGCTACGTCTGTGATTTTTATATGGGGGTACACTTTGTGAAAACGAAAAATGGAACAGGTAACAAAATTATGAAAGATTTTGAACATTAATAACTCAGCTGCCCCATGACCAATTTCAATAACTTTATCACCATGAAATCGATCATAAACAGGGTGTTGACTCAAAGTCGAAAATAAAATTCCCTGACTTTTCAGTTGGTTTTCAGAAAAACTCCAGTCCACAAAACTTCCGTTATTTTAACCTAAGAAGCTACAACGTGATGTGCTTTATTATACACGCAAACCAAAAATTTATTACAATGAATGTTAGTTCCATTTCCTATCATCCTCTGTTCATGAACATCGCAGCGAATGTTAGAAGTTGACCTTGCAGGCGATGTAATGTTTTTTTGCCTTTTTTATTTCGTGTTCTGTCTGTGCTTTCACCTACACAAGCAAGCATTTGCTTTGATTTTTATGTATAACATGGTAGAACGACGCACACACTTGCCTCGAATCTCTCCAGCAGAAAAAGCATACGAAGTCGAGTGTGAGAGGAAATGAGCGCTTCTTGTTCGCTTTTAGACTCTCCTTAATCAGAAGCATGGAGAGAGCAGTGGAGAAAGCACAGGTCTGAAAATTGTAATGTTCGTTGTTCGAGTTCAGTCGCGGCAACCTTTTTCCTATTTTTTTCGACATAATTAATTTACCTCACTAATACACGCTACATTTTTCGGCCTCCAATTTTCTTGCATTGGACCGCAGCTAGGTATATCGCATCCTCGGTTCATGTGGTCTCCACTTACATCCTCTGATGATGAATCCCACATAATTGTAAGCGAATCTTACATCCACCGGTTGGGTGTACCCTAGTGCAAATTAAGGTTAGTTTAAAATGAGCAGTAGGGTAAGCTTTCGAAAATATCAAGAATAGCATACTCATGGCACGTACAACAGAACTTGATACTAATACAATTTTTACAGAACATATGACCGACTACCTACTAAGGATGTGAATATGCCAGGGGCTTTAAATACATATTATAATATAATAATGAATAACTAATGCTCACAACTAGGCTCACTATTCATTACTAAGTAATAATAGGAATATTTAATCAATGTCACCAAGCTCTCAATTTGTGTTCATAATTTCACAGCCAAATAAAAATCAACCCGTAGACGATCCTTTCTCTTAACATATAAATTATTTTAAAATAACAGAGCAGTGATTATTCTTGCTTTGGCGACCGAACCTGAGGATGCACTGCTCATGCATTAGTCAGTTTCGTACTCTCTGGAACTCCATATGACAACCGCAGACATGGCAAAATAATTTAAGTTTAATTATCATTAACATTTTATTCTCTTAGTGAGTTCACATTACAACGAGAAATTGCAAGTTGAATATTTTCATTTTCATTTTGCAGCGTTTGGTGGGGCAATGAGAGTGCAAGTCAATCCAAAGCCGAGGATAAAAGAAAGGTAATGACTGAATAGTCTATGCGGATCACTTGAACGCCATGGCAAAAGGAAGGGATTGAAGAGGTCGGTTATTGGGGGGTTTTGAGAAAATGACACATAGTACTAGATTTGTGATGCAAAATGTAAAGAAACGGAAAATCCATCTCCCACTGATTCATCGTTTCACATATATACCAAATTGATATTTTAAAGCAACCATCAAAATAAACAGACAATATATGAACAGGCTAGTTGCCAGTTGCTTTAAAGGCTAGTTGCCTCCCTAAGCGGACCCCCCCCCCCCCGCATCCATTCCTTAGAGTATCACCTAAAGTTCGTTTGATGATTATGATATCTCATTAGTCTAATTTAATAAATAATTGAAATCTCTAATTTACCTAATCAATCATAACTCATGCTTTATTAAGTACCTAAACTGCTATGTAATCTAAAATTTAACGTGTTTCAAGTAATTTTAACTTCCCAAGTAACAATTTTGGTTATACAAGGGTTCTGTAGACCATGATTTAGACTTGTAGCATGCTTTGAAACCTCTATAAAATTTGCAATGTTACTTGGGTTTGATCTATATTTATTATATCTTAGATCGATCCAGGTGACACCTTCAAGTGACTAAAATGCTTCACTTTGAAATTAGTTTCCTGGTAGCTGATTTTTAAATTAAATAGGGTATATGCTCCAACTACACTCACACTCAAAGTGTTTTTATGTTACTTCATACGCGAAGTTGACGATTTTCAGAGTTGGTTGGAAATGCTAACATGAAGCTTTTTTTAGTGTGATGATTTATTAGCTAGAGAATGATCTTTAGAAGAGGGTAGGTGGATAGTTCCGTTAGAGTACTGCAGTATGAAAATTGAATAGAAGTTGAAAATGAGCGAAGGGCCATTAATGCGACAGTTTTTTAAGATAGACGCACATTTTTGCCTAACCCGTACGATGTACGCGGGGACTTGAAGTATGTCTCCAAGTCCACAGGCAAAAATGTGCGTCCCTCTTGTTGCTCATAAACTGACTGCGGCTGTGGAATAGTTCTAGCGACGTTTTCATCACTACCTAAAGCCCCACGTTGCGAGAGCATTTCCAGTCGATGGTGTGTTATAATGCAGTTCTTCTTTACCCAACTATTGTGTTGCTCCTCTCGTCATGACCAACGTGATCATCTCAGAGGAGCAACACAATAGTTGGGTAAAGAAGAACTGCATTATAACACACCATCGACTGGAAATGCTCTCGCAACGTGGGGCGTTAGGTAGTGATGAAAACGTCGCTAGAACTATTCCACAGAGTCAGTTTATGAGCAACAAGAGGGACGCACATTTTTGCCTGTGGAATTGGAGACATACTTCAAGTCCCCGCGTACATCGTACGGGTTAGGCAAAAATGTGCGTCTATCTTGAAAAACTGTCGCATTAATGGCCCTTCGCTCATTTTCAACTTCTATTCAATTTTCATACTGCCGTACTCTAACGGAACTATCCACCTACCCTCTTCTAAAGATCATTCTCTAGCTAATAAATCATCACACTAAAAAAAGCTTCATGTTAGCATTTCCAACCAACTCTACACTCACACGTTTCCACTATGTCGTCCCACAAAATAACGTATGGATATGTCACAATAGAAGCACGCCACAGTGGAAATCCCGAGTTCAAACACTTATCCCAAATCAAAATGAAGCACATATAAGATTAGTTACAATAACATATACAAAAATGGTGTTTAACATTGTTCCCTGAGTAATGCTTCTTTATTTATTTATTTATTTAATTGATTTCATCAACAGGCTTCAATAAGCCCCAATGATGTTAAGTAATACAAAAAACAACATGATTGTCTGTGCTTAAAACTTAAACATTACACTGCTATTCACGGTTACCTGTGCCCGAAAATATCGAGGTGAAACTACGGCGAAGCGTCTGACGTGGTACGTGAAAATCTAACACTGAGGCAACTCTGTTGAAAACTCGCTGCAGTTCGTTTATTGCTCCATTCATTCCGTAGTTCGTGCGACGAAAGGGAAGTCTCAGCATAAGACTGTTTCTTAGTGCACGTGGTCGTACATTCAAATCGATTTATTCGAGGATAGTAGGACAATCGATTCTCCCTTGCAATGTATCGGCAACAAGTAAAGCCCTTGCAGCGTCTCTTCGGGTCGAAAGAGTTTCCAAACCAATCAGCTGACATCGGCTTTCATAGCTAGGCAAACGGAAAGGATCTCTCCAAGGCAATCGCCGAAGGGCGAAGCGTAAGAATCGGTGCTGGACTGATTCGACTCTTTCAACACCATTGTTGTAGCTTGGATTCCAAACTGCTGAGCAATATTCAAGGACTGATCGGACCAGTGAGGAGTACAATGACTTCAGGCAATAAATATCAGTAAAGTTTTTGGTTATTCTAAAGATAAAGCCTAGTGGCCTGACGAGCGTCATCCAGGCGGCGAGTTTGACTGTGGTTCGCTTCATCGTCACCGGTGGTAAGTGACGTACACGGCCAACTGCAGCCGAACGAGCGTCACCCAGGCGGAGGATTGGACTGCGGGCCGTTTCATTGGCACCCACGGCAATCGGCCTACAAGGTGCAGCAAAACGATACCGGTTGTGGTTGCGGCCGACGGCGTAACATCTTCTATGCAGTTCGTCACAGAGAACGTCATCGGTACCGAACGTGGAACCAACGTCTCCCAAGTACGATTCAGATACAGTGGAGCCAAACTGTGCGGTAGTGCGTGCCACCGTAGTGGTGTGGCTTGGACGCAGCAGGATCATCGAGTGGTCCGGAAAATCGAGAATCGGTGCGTAGGAGGATGGATGTGGCATTAGTCAATCGGGGTCCCGTAAGAAGAGTAGAACCCCAACTGTGAGTACATAGGCCGTAAGAATAACATGATACAGACGAGAAAAGAACAGTAGGGATGTGAGATGAGAGGTAGGAGTGTTTCGTATCAGACGCAAATTATAATGTTAAAATGACAATCTTGGTAGGAATATATGTTTTTTTCTTCCTAAATTTGGTTTGCGCCTTCTTTTATGGATTTGAGCGAAGAGTCTCATTACAAATTCCGAAAAAAAAATACCGGGAAAATTATGTTTTTAGTGAATTCCAAAGGGATTTTGAGAAACCTTTCAAGGGAGTACTGATAATTTCTAGCTCATTCTGGGAATAATTTCTGGATAATACTGGGGAATTTTTCTGAAACTCTAAGGGAATTTCAGTTCCAACATTTTTTGAGCAAAAGTCAAGAAGAGTTCTATCAATAATTCCAGAGAAGAATTTCAAAAGAGATCTTAGAGTTCTAAAAATTTCGTAAAGAACCTCAAGGAATTCTGAGGATGAACTTTTGGACTGTACAAAGTTTGAAGACCGCTTTTGGTTTCCCTAATTAAAAAATTGGTATTAGTTCGCCATTAAAATTTGTCGTCCAAGAATCTTCTCTGAAAATTTGTTACCGTGATTAAAAAGTTACAGCTGTTTATGTGCGTTGTAATAAATTCGGGTTTGTCCTTTATATCATCTTCAAATATGTTGAATGTTCGGCATCATTTTCTGTCACCCCAACTGGCGGTATTTTGGGACAGGGTTGACATGCTCAATCCTTCGCACAAGTCGTCATTCCATTAACAATCCTGTACTCGCTTGTCAAAATAGGTTTGCGCACTTGTGATCCAATCATTACATATTTTTAAACCTTTTTAATGATCCAATTAGCCTTGGCATTTAAATCAAAACTTGAAAAAAATTAGAACTACAATTTTAGCTGAAAATGATAAAATTCAACGTACTCAGAACGCTAATTGATGGGGCTTACCCGTTCCTTTTCGAAGGATTTTCCACCGTCGTAAAATATCGACGGCCCAGAAGATTCTGTTGCGATGATTCACTTATTCTTCCACCTTGCTCGGACACTTTGTCACACAAATTGCTCCTGATGCACTGCATGCATTTTGCACTGTGCACACTGCGCGAGATTCGGGGATCGCTTTTGCTGATTAGTCACTTAAGCTAATAAATCGCCAAGAAACACTTTCGGACCACCAAGGAATTCGTTAAGTTATTGACCTATTGCACTTCTTTGCCTTTTCTTCCACGACCGGACAACAGAACAGAAAAAGGGATGTATCGCTTCCGACGGTATATTTTGTACTATCCTATATTTACAATTGTCTCCTCTATCCTACCTATGTACAATGTACTTAGTGACCACTACAAGTGGGCATCAGTGTGTAGCGCATGCGCGCAGTTTCCATCTCTCTTCTCTTATCATCTCTGGTTTAGGATTAGGGTGATACCGTTTTAGTTTTAGATTCGTTTCAATTTATAGAATTATGATTTAACTTTAAGTTTAGGTTTAGGAATTAGTTAGTTCATTTAGGTTAAGTAGGTTTAAGTTCATTTGGGATTAATTTAGTTTAAATTTAGTTCAACATCCATCACTAATAGTAAATTGTAACTACAACAGCATATAAGGGCATACAAAACTTTGAAATAGCCAAAAATAAACTGTAACGATGCCTTCAAAATATACAAAAACGTACTGCACAAAATTTCAGAAAGGTAACTGAATAAAATATGCTACCAGTACCTTGAAGAATATAATTTCTTTGGTTTAAATTTTTAACTTGTGAAGAAGAGCACGACGCAAAACATTATTACAACATTTTTCTATCAAAATATTATTCGGACTGTAACTTTAACTTCCAAGAAATTTTAGAAAATTATAAAAACTATTTTCAATGTTTTTTCTGGATTTTCAGAGCCAATTCTACACAATCAAACATTTTGCTGCCGGTCTTTTCGGATGATCCAACTTGTCCGATTCCTACAGGGTTCATAAATTAGAAGAAAGCGACCAAGTTTCTGGACAAACGCAATCCCATGTTGGAAGTGGAGCTACCTATGCTGCTATTGCAACGGGTAGAAATAAAAAATACTAACCAACGTAATTCTAACGGAAATTTTGACAATTTTGACTCAGGAAGCATTACTGCCCCTAAAATGAAATTTTTACTGAAATCATTAATTGACATGATTTCTGATATGCTTAAATCTAACTCCATGTTTGATGCTATTTAAACTGGAGTAAAATTTTCAAACAATATTGTCATGACTTTAAAATTCAGTAATGGATTTTAAAGCATTAAACATTTTAAATTGGAATGCTCGATCTCTTAAAGAAAATGAAGACGAGCTATTTAACTTTTTGAGAGTTCATAACGTGCATATTGCCGTTATAACTGAAACGTTTCTTAAACCTGACCATAAGGTCAATTTCATTTATAGAAATGATCGTCTTGATGGACCCTGTGGTGGCGTTGCCATCATTGTTCATAGACGAATCAAACATAACATTCTTTCTTCATTTGAAACCAAAGTTTTTGAAACTTTGGGAGTTTCTATTGAAACAAAATTTAGACAACTTAAGTTTATAGCTGCCTATTTGCCATTCCAATGCGTAGGCCAGCAAAACACATTTCTCAAGGGTGACCTTCAGAAACTTACCCGTCATAGGTCTAAATTCTTCATTATTGGTGATTTTAATGCAAAACACCGCTCATGGAATAATGCTCAAAGCAATTCCAATGGTAATATTCTGTTTGATTTTACTATTCAATATCCAAACAGCCCAACATACTTTTCTTCTGCAAGAAATCCCTCAACTATTGATTTGGTCTTAACTGATTCATGTCGACTTTGTAGCCAATTGGTAACTCATGCTGACTTTGGTTCTGATCACCTTCCAGTAACTTTTTAAATATCCCAAGAAATAATTTGTAATCCCAACAGCTCTACTTTCAATTACCATAGAGCTGATTGGGAGCAATATCGAACATTTATGGAATATAACTTCGATCCAAACATTTCTTTGCAAACCATGCAATCATGCTCTTGAATCTCTGACTACTTCTATAGTTGGAGCAAGAGCTGCATCAGTACCAAAATGCGAGGTTAAATTCGATTCAATTATAATATACGACGATCTTCAGCTCTTGATCCGTCTGAAAAATGTCCGTAGGAGACAATTTCAAAGAACACCCCAGCAAACCACAAATCGTATAAGGATATTCGTTTAAAATCGTATAAATATCCAAATCAAGTAGAAGTTGCATAAGATGCAATTCCTAATTGGTTGAAATTGTTTAAGATGAAACATTATGATTCAATTATAATCCTCTATGAGTTCGTTTTATGTCAATAAGGAATTACTTAACGCGTTCTATTTTAAATATGTTGATGATCTTATATATGTGTACCGTAAAACGGGGTATCTTTGATAATGCGGGTAACTTTGATAGTATAATATAAAGAATAAATTTACTCGCTGTGCTTTTTCCAAATAAAAACATTGGTTCCATATTGTAGCTTAGGGTATTTCCGTTGATATGGTTTATAGTTTAGGTATAGTATGTGTTACATATTTAACAAAAATATTAAATAACCATTGTCATAATTTTCACTTTTTTGAAAAAGCACTCAAACCATAAATTATGAAATGTATTTCCGATACAGCCATGACAAATTCAATATTCTTATTGCTTATGAAGTTTTCTGATTAAATACTCATTCAAAGTTTCATATTTAAAGAACTAAATTGTTTAAGTGTCACTGATTTTTTTCTACATTCATCGAGCATTATCAAAGCAACCCCATATCAAAATACTGAAGTTCGGTCACAAAACTAAAAAAATAGTGCAAATGCTTTAATTTTCGTTCTACATATTACTAACGAATTAGGTCTTATATACTCAGTACTTGTTTTAAAAATATAAAATTTGAAAAACAGCCATTGTTGTAAAAAATATTTAGAATATACTTTAAAAAAGTAACTTATGTTACCCCGTTTTACGGTACATAAGATTAGATTCAGTCAGGTTGCTGCGATGAGCAACGTCTTTGTGTAGTGTTAAAGAAGAAAGTTCGAAAACACATGACCTTGATTATGCATGGAGTGTGTTCTTTTGTGGATGCGAGCTAGAAGAGCGTTATCAGTGATTGCGGTGGTTCAAGGAACATTAAATAAAGCATTTTCGAAAACATGACGCTGCAAAGTCACTAGGCCAATCGGGTGAGATCTTTTCATTTTATCTATTTAGATTCCATTTGTGTCACTGATTTATAAAATGCTCTATATTGACAAATAGAGCTTCGAAATCATTCACCCTCCCACTAACACAACTCTTTCCGTCCTGTGACACCTATGAAGGTAGTATGGGTTCCCTGCACCTTCTTAAGTAGATGTTGAATTAACTTTCCCTCTTGTCCCCTGCGATTGTAAGGATGTGGCCAGGTGTATAATGCGATGCTTGTTTTGTAGATTTTATGTTTGTGTGGGGAAAATCACAAATCCCAAGTGATATTTTCTGCGTCAACACACGATATTTTCTGCAAAACGTATTAGTTGACCATTAAACAGCCACCCACGATTTGTACAATCGCATATGCTATGCTATGCTATGCTATGCTATTCTAAAGATAAAGCCTAGTGTTCTGGAAGCTTTATCAACGACATACGAAATATGCTGCTTATATGTGAGTTGCGAATCCAAAATGACTCCCAAATCCTTCACGTGGCTCACTTGTTCAATTGCTGAACCCAATAGGTTGTAGTTGAAGATGATTGGTTCTTTTATCCGAGAAAAGGAGATTACTGAGCATTTCGCCGGGTTAACTTCCATTTGGTTCAAGGTGCACCAGTCAGCAAAAGCATGAAGCTGGCGTTGAAGAAAGTGACAGTCGGCAATGGAACGAATCCGAAGGTAGATTTTTAGATCGTCAGCATACGATAGTCGAGGTTCGTCAAGCACATAATTCACATCGTTGAAGTAGAGCAGGAAGATCAAAGGTCCAAGGTGGCTACCCTGGGGTATCCCCGATGTAGCAGGATAAGTATCAGATCGGTAATCGCCTATGGCAACCATCAGTTGGCGACCGGTTACATACGATCGAAACCATTGTAATAGGTTACCATTGATCCCAAGTCTGTCTAGTTTAGCAATAGCAATAGCATGGTTTAGCTTATCGAACGCTGCTGACAGATCGGTATAAATCACATCCGTTTGAGCTCGGTCAACCATGCTATCAGTTACATAAGATGTGAGGCATAGCAGATTGGTGGTGGTGGAACGACCTGACATGAAGCCATGCTGATCATCACTCAAAACAT
The DNA here is from genome assembly GCF_037179485.1 of Ochlerotatus camptorhynchus. Classification (NCBI taxonomy): domain Eukaryota; kingdom Metazoa; phylum Arthropoda; class Insecta; order Diptera; family Culicidae; genus Ochlerotatus; species Ochlerotatus camptorhynchus. Next base: position 771,270 of record NW_027040640.1, read on the forward strand.
GCTTGCAGTGAGAAAGTAGCGGTTCCATTATGACTAGTTCAAAAAGCTTCGATACGGTGCTCAGTGAGGTAATTCCACGATAGTTGTTGACATCTCGTTTGTTTCTTTTTTTGTGAACAGGAAACATGTGAGCAAACTTCCAGCAAGAAGCAAAAATACCACAGCGAAGCGATAATTGGAACACGTGACAGAGCGGAGTCAATAGACTATCGATATTCTTCTTGAGAAAAACGGACGGGATTCCATCGGGTCCAGGGTTGCAAGAAGATTTCAGCTTGGAAGCAGCTCTTAAAATAGTCATATCGTTGATGTCGATGCCATTTAATGTATCGCCGTGCATTGGAACGTTGCTTGCTGCGAGGTTAACATATTCGTCAGATAGGCTCTCGTCAGTGAAAACATCGGCAAATTTGAGAGAGAATAGTCGGCAAATCTCCTGATTTGTGGATCCCACTTCGCCATTGAACACCATGGACGATGGAAGACCGGATTCCTTTCGCTGCTCGTTTACATAGTTCCAAAAGGATTTCGGATGTGATCTCATCCTGCGCTGAATTCCCTGCTGATATCGCGAATAGCTTTGGCGACTGATCCGTTTGAATTGATGGTTTAGTCGAACATAATAGCATTTTAATTGGAACGTACGCTACTTGGTGTATTTGCGTAGTGCAGCTCTTTTAGTAGATTTCAGTCTACGGAGCTCCTTAGTCTGCCATGGATGATGAGCTGTTTTCTGATGACTTATCTTCGGGACATGTCTGTCGATAGTATACGCCAAAATGTGTGAAAATGTTCTTGCGGTACCTCAACATCGTGATTTCCCAGTCCAAGCTGGAGAGCAAGTCTGAGATGCTGCGGTAATCTGCTTTTCGAAAATCGTAGGAAACAGCAACGGGCGTTTCGTCGAAATCGTGAAGTAACTTGCTCTCCACAGTCACAATCAAAGGAAGGTGATGTGGAGTTGGTTTCACTAGTGGAGCGGGTGCACAGGAGATGAATGGAGCGACATCCTGAGAACTGACGAAACAAAGGTCCAAGCTGCGGTTGTTCTCGTTGACTACATGGTTGATTTGCGATAACGTAGACGTACTGTAGCTATCAAGAAGCATAGTGGCTCCACAATGGAACACTGATCGTTCTGGATCCGGATACAGAAAACCGCTATGGGATGGTTGCCACGAGATACCAGGTAAATTGTAGTCTCCCAAGACAATAACCTCGTCAATAGCAGTTGCGCTTTCCAAGACAGCTTGAATTGAACGACAATGGGCGTCGATGAAATCTATATCTCGAGCTCGGTTTGGAGGTATGTAGACCACACATACAAACAACGTGCGATCCGCTAGGTCCACAGCTGCCCAGACCTGCTCTACGCTGTTCCACAGATCATTTTCAATTGCTCTGGCTTTCAATTCAGAACCGACAGCCAAGAGGACACCACCTCCCGTTGATTTTCGGCTGTTGCGGGGGTTACGATCACAACGGAAAACCTCGTATTCAGATATAAACACTTGATTGGAGATCGTGTGGGAGTCGAGCCAAGTCTCTGTGAGAGCAATAATATTATATCATCGGTCAGATGCGGATATACGATAGTCTTCAACGTTCGAGTTCATCCCGCCTACGTTCTGATAGTAAATAGTGACGTCCTGGTTAGTACTAGCAACACGTTGAGAATCTGTGTACAGCTCGCCTGAGAGGGAACTTTTGGGCATCCTAATTTCACTTCTGATAACATGAAAACAACAATGAAAGCAATTGCAAGTTGAATATGTGTTTATTTTCGGATTACTTTTAAAAATGTTTATCATTTGAGCAGAACAATTTTCTCCTGCAAACTCTCGGCTTCTTTTTGAGCATCTTGAGCCTCTCGGAATCGAGAGCTTCTTTCATACGACGATCCTTGTCTGCATGGAAAGCGAATGCGATTTTTCGAACTCGCTGAATAAGTTCATTCAAAATTTTTAAGTTTTCCAACCCGCCTGCATGAGTAACACCATCATAGATCTGACGTCGCGCTACGACTGAAGGCCCAAACGCAATGTGGGCGGAAGCGGAACGGAAACGGCAGTTTGACAATTGTCACAAATGACATCAAGATGCCTAACCGAAGTGTATTTGATTGTAACTAGTTTCAATCCGACAAGTAGGCTTACTCAGATCGGGCTTTTCCGCTGCCACTGCCGTTCCGCTTCCGCTGCCATTGCGCTTGGGCCTTAACTAGTTTTCAATCCGACAAGTAGGCTTACTCAGATCGGGCTTTTCCGCTACCACTGCCGTTCCGCTGTCATTGCGCTTGGGCCTTGACTCTTCCCTCATGTTTCAAAAAGATATTCTGCATTTACCGAAAAACCTCTCTCTGCATTGGCGTTACCATGCGATAAGCAGCAAATCATTTTCACAACCAACAATAGTTCTGAAGACGCCGACCAATAACCTGTGCCAAAAAACGTCCAGTCGTTCCTTTTTGAGATCATATTGATCAAATGTGCATTTACCTGTGCAATATTGTTCAGATGATCAATATTAATGAACCTTTCCATAATATCTCTAACCATTTGAGACATCGCGTTGCACAAAAAGGCACCATAGGGTTGTCCGTCTGAAATTCGCATAGAAATGGCTCGACTTCGACAGCAACTGATTTGAAGAAAGCTAGCTTAATACCACGTTCAGACTACAGAGTTATAACATGTTACAACGGTTGTCAAATAATTGCAACACAGAAACCACCATCAAGATAGGGCTATAACATGTTATAAATCTGTAGTCTGAACGTACTATTAGCCATCAGCAGCGAGTCATTCAAACAGTTTTTAGCATCTTGGTAGGAAGCTGACGTTGGTTCGATTTTGCCTTTCTGGACGCCTTGAATAAATTTTCGTATTTGCGGAGAAATTTTGATTGCCCTCTGAACAGCAGTACTATTTTCCAACCATCGGTGACCGCAAAACATTAGTAGGAATATGGTAGATCCAGAATACATCGTGATAAACGCTCGTCTTGCTGGTACATCTTTGAAGATATTGTAGATACCACGCAAATATTTGACAACATCCCAACTGATACTGCGAACACTATCCTTGAATGCATTATGCAAAATATACAGCCCACAGCTTCCCAGATCTATCAGCTTCTCGCCAGCTTTTTGTACACCTACACCCAACCGGGGGATGTAAGATTCACTTACAATTATGTGGGATTCAACATCAGAGGATGTTAGTGGAGACCGCATGAACCGAGGATGCGATATACCTAGTTGCGGTCAAATGCAAGAAAATTGGAGACCGAAAAATGTAGAGTGTATTAGTGAGGTAAATTAGTTATGTCGAAAAAAAATAGGAAACAGATTGCCGACTGGACTCGAACCACGAACGTTGCGATTATCAGACCTGTGCTTTCTCCACTGCTCTCTCCATGCTTATGAATAAGGATAGCCTAAAAGCAAACACGAAGGCAAGTGTGTTCGTCGTTCTACAATATTCTACAATGTGCGTCGTTCTACAAGCTTGCTGGTATAGTCGAAAGCGTAGATAGAACACGAAATAAAAAAAAGACAAAAAACCATTACATCGCCTGCATGGTCAATTTTTAACATTCGTTGCGATGTTCATGAACAGAGGATGATAGGAAACGGAACTAACATTCATTGTAATAGATTTTTGGTTTGCGTGTAGCTTCAATTTACATTGGGCCCATACATGGACACTTGCAGCAACTCGTTCGAAGAGATACCGGCAAGGGCGTCCATAAACGCAGCGAGTAGATCTGATGCCCGGGATCTTCCAAAAAACTTTGACGTCATGCACTGATAAAATTTCAAAGATTGTCACATGATTTTTTGCAATGTCATCAACATTATTTTTAACGGCGCCGGTGGTGTAGTGGTAAGCGTGATTACCTCTCACCCCAGTAGGCCTGGGTTCAATCCCAGTCGGCGCCGCCGGGTTGTTCTGAGGCATAACATCTCTGATCACGCCTTCCTTCGGATGGGAAGTAAAGCCGTTGGTCCCTGGTTCATGAGTTGATGGGTCGATAGGTAGGGTCCAGGTGTGGGAGCTGCCTTCCTGGCACGTCGGTAGCATTGGTGCTCAGCACGGAAAACAAGATCAACGGAAAAAACAAACCAAAGGAAAAAAAAAAAAAAAAAAAGATTTTGGGCCATAAAGAAAGCCAAAGTTCTAAAATCGTCCAAGGTGTTTAAGAACGAGCTGGAGTTGAAGAAAGAATGGATGAAAGTGACCAAACAGGTCGGCTCCACCATTGCACAAAATGTAATGAGGGGTCTTAAGGGAAAGGTGCGGGCTTTCAGCGATGGAAAGGAAATTGAATAAAGTAATTATGCCGAAACATAATCCATATGTATTAGTTCATTCCCTGAAAGTTTCAAGAAAATCCGACTTAAAATAAATTTTTGACGAACACTTTTGTCTGGTGCATTTTTTTTTTCGAGTACAGGCCTTATCTGCTAATCGATTAATTGGCTTTGATTATTGCACAATTATATAAATTTTCATTGGAAGTAGGAGTTTAATTTATTTTAGTGTATATATAACTTACCACCCAGCCAGCCCCGTAACGTGGGCAGATCACCTTTTCGTGGTACGTTACGGGATGTAAGATCTACCACCGATTCCTAGTCCTGACTACTTCAAACTAGGGGAACAGAATTTTTCAGTAATCAAAGGAACACATCTTAGTCTTTGTTCCTTTTTATGCCTTGTTGATAGTGACAAGACTCGGCTTTGTCCACCGAGAATGATCTCGAAACAAGCAAAAAAATGAGTTAGTTAGTCTTCATCTATGTGATTCCTAATCTTCTATTCGTTGTTCTCTAGTTTGAAGTGGTTAAGACTAGGGTTCTGATGCATGGTCACTATCGGTGTCATTTTTTAATTTTGTTGCTAATGAATCCAATGTTGACACTCCGAAGGGTATAAATAGCGGGACCTTTCAATTAGAATCGATTCCTTGCGATGAAGGCAAGAATGATAACTAAATCAAAACCGAATACTTCATCATTTCTCAATAGTGATGGAGTAATACGACATGCACTAAACTACGAACACGGGATATACTACAACATATCAAATTACTGGTCGCAGTGGTTTTATGTCCCGAACAGAGGGAAAAAAACCACCCAGCCAACAAAGCATCAATTAAACTATGTTCCATCTAGAGGTGGGCAAAATAGCTCATCTGGCTGAGCGGATGAGACCCGTCCAGCTCATTAAAGTGAGTCGATTCTTTCGAACAGCTCTTTAGCTCACCTTGCAATTATAGGAATTTTGACATAAATTCAAAATCAGAAAAGAAATACGGGGTTTCAGTGACCATAAACCAATAGAGCTACTGAACAACTGAACAACCGTAAACCAAAATGTTCCAAAACCATATCAGTAGAACAAAACAAAATGTATGCGAGAGAGCTACACCTATGACACACGCGATAATATGATCGACATCGTGTTACACGATGTGACGCCTTTTCTCAAGCCATGCAATCCAGTCTACAGACAGATTTTAGTTCTGATGTTAATTCTTCAGCAGATTTTCTCTCACTATTCTCGGCTTCAGCTCCAGATCATCAACTCAGATCTAGAGATGGGCTCCCAAGCTGTTCTATAGACCCGATTCATAAAAGTCAACTGATGACCCGTGGTTCATTTTTGGGAACCGCAGCTCATCAGCTCACTGATATCATAAGTCTATCACTCAGGACGGAATTCACCTTGATTCTCCAGCACAATTGCTCCCACTATTCTCGGCTTCAGCTTCAGATCATCAGCTCAGATCCGGATCTGGAGCTGAATCGTAAACAATCGTGAGAAAAAAGATCCGAAGAGCTGGACGGGTCCGAGAGCTGTCATGTCTGTGAATCATTCGAGCCGATGATTCGGATCCGGAGCTGAGCTGATAGGCTGGAGAGAAAGATGGGAGGAGAGGTAAGAGCACATATGCATTGGATAGCATTGGATAATACCAGCAGCCATTGAAGATCGTGTAATCATAGGCACATGTTGGATAACGCGTGCAACATCAGCTCACTTTAGTGAATTGGGTCTTTAGAACAGCTCGGGAGCGGATCGCCTATCTCTAGTTCCATTCCAACTTGAAGTTCAGAACGTCTATTCTCTAAAGATGTTTGGTTCGATTAAATGTTTTTTTTTTTTCTTCAGGCAAAGAGATTGCAGTCCAAAGTCAAGATCAATTCGTCATAAAGATGCAAGTTGTCTTTTCTCCCACTATACTTTTTATAAAATTGTCAATAAGCATTAAAGAGTAAAAGTTTATTTTATGGAATTGTTTACAATAATTTACACATGATCCAAGGATAATCAACATCTAGTTAAAACACTTTCTTAAAGAGAATATTAAAATTATTCGATTTTTTCGATTAATCGATTATTTATGTCGATTTATCGATGTCGATTACTATAAATAAAAAAGTAAAAATCCCGAATATGAGAAACGCAAAGATTGGATTCACTCAGTCTGTTGATACTAGTCCTAGACTGAGTAAAATTTTCGTCAATTTTCCCCATTTTCCGGCAGATTTTTGAGGCAGGAAATTATGAGGTATATTTAAACATCGTGATCTAAACTCAAATTTGGGTCGTTCTCATTCGCCGTGTAGATAGGGAAAGTATACCGACTGCCGATTTGAGTCGGAAACATTATCAGCAGGCAACCTTCTTCTCGGCTTCCGGCGGTAATCACCAATGCTGCCAACAAGCAGCATTTTTCGTTCCGGGTAGTAATATTAAAGCTTGTTCCAGTTCAATTTACCCCGCATGTGGTGGTCATTAGTAAGTCACCAACAGTGAAGCTGCTCTAGGACCTTGGAATGATTTATTTCGTCTTCGCATGACCAAGCACACATGTCATCCAATTTGGGTATCATCGTGCATCTGGAGCACTCACGCACCGGAATGAGCGACAAACTCCAACTAGACTTTTGATGCGATTCGGAATGCTTCATCAAAGGTTTGGAAGATGAAACGGACATATCAGTTGTCTATTTGAAAAGCGGAAATGGGTAAACTTTCGATTTCCACTTTTGATGCTGGATGGGGTAGAGAGAGAGAGAAGGTTACTTCGGCCTATGTGCCTATTTTCGTTCTTATGAGCAGAAAACGTTTACCGTGGATGAATCAATCACACGTTTATGCTTACGTTAATCAATACTGATTAATTAATGTTGCTTTTCAAATATAAATGAAGCACACTTTGCGAAACCATTTGTCCTGCCTTCATACGTATGTTGAAGTAAATCCAATGACGTTTCAATTGAAATGGAAACTTGTGAGATGCACTTGAAATCAAGAAGCAGTGATATATCTATATATATAAAAATGAATTTCTGTCTGTCTGTCTGTCTGTCTGTCTGTCTGTCTGTCTGTCTGACCCTTATAGACTCGGAAACTACTGAACCGATTGGCGTGAAAATTTGTATACAGGGGTTTTTGGGGCCGTGGAAGGTTCTTATGATGGTTCGAGACCCCTCCCTCTTCTGTAAGGGGGGGCTCCCATACAAATGAAACAGAAATTTCTGCATAACTCGAGAATTAATCAAGCAAATGGAACCAAATTAGGCATGTGGGGGCGAGTGTGGGGGTATAAGGAGATAATCATAGGGGGTAGCCCCTTAGATAATAGGAGGGGGGGCTACGTACAATATAGCATGCTTTTTTTTAAATCGGCGCATAAACTCAAGCTAATATTGAATCCCGAGCAAGACCGGGCACAGTCAGCTAGTTTTTAATAAAATGTAAACAATTTGTGACTCTTTGTCATATTAAACGGTACACGTGGAAAAGTAAATGAATTGGAAGTCATCTTTAGTAGAAACATTAAAGGTTTTTTTTTTCGAAATCCGTTAATAAATTGAGGTTATGTGCTGGTTGTTCGGAAATTAGATCTTAACCCTATTCTATCAAATATATTAAACACGAGCACATTTCCATTCTTCGCTACTGGTGGATGGACACAGTTTTCGGCAGCGTGAGATATGGTTTTATTTTTTCATGGATTTGGACATTATTCATTTTTTTATCAAGGGGAAGTACGATTCGACACGAGGGATGTGTATTGGATGAAATTTATATATCCTGATCTAGGCAAATACGGAAGCAATGCTCAATATATTTCAATATTATATTGAACAGTCAACATAATAATGTCGTTTTCAATCTATTTTTGTTTTTCATATTGGATTCATTCAAACTTCCGATGGTATCCAAGCTTTCACCTGTGCAGGACAGTCACCTTTACCGGCCACATTTATCACAAAAATTAACGACAGCTGGTACGCACGTTTTAGAACCAGCAGTTTTGGAGTCCTGGCGAAGCATCTAAGCTCTGATATATTGATATATGACATGCTCCATTTTCACGTCCATGGCTGTTTGAAATCGTAAACGAATAAAATCTCAAATCCTACTGTTATTCGCAGTCCTTCGGATCGAGCATGGAACATTAGCACTAGTATGCTTTCGGCGATACTCAAAATTCAGTTTTCCTCCTACTCTCACTGTCAACGCTTATGACTTACCAAATATAAGGTTTCTAGGTCGGTAAGCAGCACGAAATACTAACGGAACAAATCTCGAATTAATAAACATCTAATTAACGGACATACGATTAGACCAAAAAAAAATCTATCCCATAATACACCATTTCTGATTCAGATCAACAATAACAAAACAGCGATGGCTGATCCCACTGCGCGATCAGCTGCATGCGCATGAACCTAGGCATGAACGCACTTATTTTTTACTGCTGGAAACCAGCAAAATTTTGCTGGATTTTGCCGAGCTGAAAGTTCAGTAATCCTTATTAAAATATTTTTGCTGGATAACCAGCAATTCGGATCGAAGTCAAAGTGACAACATATTACTGCAAAATCAGCAATCTTTACTGAATGTACAGCAAATTTGAAGTTGAGTAACAAACTTTTTGCTGGATTGCTAGTTTTATGATAACATTCATTTATTACACTGTTATGTTGATTAAATATCCCTTTTAACGCTGATTATGAACCATTCATCATAAATACGGTCATTTATGATAGGCAGATAGGATCGTGGATGGGATATAACCACCGACAAACCGACATGAATGACCATAGCAAAAACAATAAAATTTCTAACCAAAGCCCACTACTGACATCTGACTCGGTGCTCGACGGAACTATTTAGCTAAGCCATGCAAAATGTATGAATTGGTTCGTGTCTGATCTATTCTGGACAAATTATTTTTATCTAGATCAAAAACTCCTATGGTTTTGACAGTTCGGATCACTGCACATTTAAATCGACCGTTTACGAGTTTCGGGCATAAGTCAGAACCAGAGCTGGTAAATATCACGGCCGTCATGTGACAATGAGAAAACAGGTCCTCTAACTATCATGAGACGAAGCGACCGATCATTAGCTATCTTGTCATTTTTCAATGATCAAGCACTCATGAGAATAATTCTTATGCGGTTTTGACATCAACATTTCTAACTGATTTAGATGTATTTAAGCAAACAACCGTATGTAATCGGTAGAGTGAATATATTATTAAGATTTCCTCGGTACAAGTAACTTTAATAGCATTAAATAAGCTAGTAATTACGATGATCACAACACTGTCACGTTCTGTCATGAACATGATAAAACATTCGGTGAGATTTTGAAGAAAATCTCTATCATCATTTTCTCATCCAATGATAGTGAGAGAAGTATCACTGTAATTATCGCGTGAGATCTTTCATTGAAAATGACATTTGCCAGTCCTGGTCAGAACTCAGTGTCATGTCGGTTTGTCGGTGATATAATTCTAAGCTTATTGAACAAGTTTATCTTGAATCAGAGATGCTGTAAAGAATAGGGACTTGTTATTTTTCACGAAAAACAAAGATTTTTATATTTATTCAATGGTTTAATAAATATTTACACGCATTTTCTTCAGTTTTACCAGATGATTGACAAGAAAAACGCCTTGCAGTATGTACAACATGGAGTTCGCAACGAAAATCAATAAACAGTTTGACAGTTCATGAAATTCACTGAGCTTCCAGCAAAATGAGCATGTTTGCTGAATGTACAGTAAAATTTGCGTTTGTTGAAAACAAATCAGCAAATCTTTTTGCTGCACGGCGAATGAGAACAACTCAAATTTGAGTTTAGTTCACTCATAATCGCCAAAAGTGCAGGAACTCAGCGATGAGTTAATTTGTCTCATGTTTTCCCAGGTTTTTCCAGGATTTTCCAGGGAAAAATTCCCGAATTTGAGAAAAGTAAAGATTGGATTCACTCACTCTATTGGTACTACTCCGAGACTGAATAAAATGTTCGTCAATTTCCTCATTTTCCGGCAGATTTTTTAGGTTTTCCACAGGAAACCATAAGACAAATTTTACTCATCGCTGAGTTCCTGCACTTTTGGCGATTATGAGTGAACTAAACTCAAATTTGAGTCGTTCTCATTCGCCGTGTGGAACTAGATTTCAAAATTTGGTGTGTATGCGTGCCATCCACACTGTACACAAACATCATCCTCTGATCGAATGAAACCTCAGACCATTCAAAACAAAACACTGAAATCGCTTTTTCGAATGATAGCTGCAACCGGATGACGGTTGTTTTGAAATCAGATGATTTTCCTCTCGAATACCGGATGTAACTTGTTATGAGAAGGGATAGGGCCTTCAGTTGAAATGCGTAATGCTCTCTGCAGAATGGCTGTCATACTAAATGGAAATGCATATGGTATTGGTTCAGCCCCATAACGCAAATCATTCAAAACGATGATGTAAATAATTCTATCGAACGTCATTTGCTGATCTGAGCTGACAAACGAGGTGGAAGCATATGCATCGCTATCAGAGCTGTTACGAACATAGATAAAGGATGAAAACCAATGTTTAGTTAATTCGTGGTGAAGGAGGTTTTCTCCACCACGAAAATTTTTTGTATGCATAATTGGAATGGCTTATAATGGCTATTCAGTATGGAATTGTAGATTATCAAATTATAAATCTAATTAAAAGCACTTGCATGTCACACTATTCTTAAATGTTTGTCCTCTGAGTGCCGTATGTTTAATAGCTAATTTTCAAACGAAAATCATCCTGTATTTGGATGACAGTCATATGGATGTTCATCATCTGACGACGAATTCAACCATAAGAAAATCATCCGAAATTCGAATGCATATTGTTAAAGGGCTCGAGCAATGCAATAATCATTCGAAGTATTGCGGATGTTTTGAATCAGTGCAGTTGGTTCATCTCCGGGACGGGACTTGACAATCGAGCTTCTCACTCTTCTTAATGTTTTCGAAAAATTCCCTTCAGAAAGTTGTGCATGGTGTTTGACGGAGTTGACCAGTGATGCTATGGATGTAAAATATTTTTTTCTATTTTAATTTGGATTTTATTCGGAGTTTCTACCAAAGTTTACATCATTTTTGCTCAACACAATAAAAACAACCATAAACAAACAACAATATCCATCGCTTAAAACACGGAGTGGACTCAATTGTTCAACTTTCCCTTCGCAAATACAAACAATTGACAACGCCATTGACGTAAACATTGATTCCGGCATCACTGCCAACCAGATTGATGCGATCCCTCTTTCCTTTTTATTCCACGATTGCTACTGAAAAATCCACCAATCAGAAACTGGCTCGAATTTGACAGTAAATTGGCTCGAAATCGCTACCTGACTGTCAAGTCTCGTCCCAGGGTCATCTTCATTTGCCGTCGAGAACTGTCAGTGGATGGGCGCGTTCACGGTAGTCACCCATTCGCACCTGGGTGCACTGAACCAATATGACATATTCCTGTTATGTGGAAGTCTAATAAATTTGCGCTATAAGATAATCCAATGAAAATGATATGATTGAAAATGTGTGTCAGGTAAATTCTATATGAATATCTGATACATTTACAATGCCGATAATTTGGTAACTTTTATATGATCGTCATATGATAAATGAAAATCAGTCAAATTATAATAATTAACTGAAATGGATTTGAAACCCATAAGCATAAGCTTTACTTTTCACCACAATATAATATATGTTTCATAAATCAATCGAAATAAAGTTTATGTGAAAATCACATGAAATTTACTTCTTCTTTTGACACATATATTTAATCGATTTCTAAAAATAAATCGAAAAATAAACATCAGGCGGAGAGCTTTCACAGTTCTGTCTTTTTTATTGTAGCTGATTTGGGATTCGATCCAGAACTGTTGAGGTGTGATGCTATCGGTGTCTGCGTTCGGTTCCACTGGGCCACGGCTGACTACAAGATTAGGCTCGTTCAATTAGCATGAAGTAAGAACAGTTCTCCCGACATGGAATGTAGTGCAACGTTATGCTCGTTTTGCTAGAGTGAAGAAAAATAGCACTGACAAATTTATGCTCCGTTTCGGTGGTGTCGTGTATTCAAATCTTTCTTAGTGCTCCTGTGTGCAATAAAACCTGGGGGGAACGTGCTGTCAAATCAGCCTACTGATTGTATGAAACTGGTTCCAAACGTAAACACACGCTGTAGGTTTCTTATGGCTTGTTTACGTTTGGAACCAGTTATGCGAGGTAGGCGACGATTGTTCGTATTTGACAGCCACCTCCCCCCCTTGAATAAAACAACGACTACATTATATGAGTTCATGGAACTGGTTCATGAAGTTCGGGTACTAGTACTGGAATCTGAATTAGCCGTATAGAAGGCTGACAATTAGAATCTTAGCAAAGTAAATATTGCAGTAGAATCATTTTTTTCAATCTCAATACATTCTTTTCCGGAACCCCTTATTTTATGGAACAATAACAAACAAGGATTATTCAATACAGTATCATTGTTGTTAGCTATATTTAGTTCGACTAATCATTTTAATGAGTTGTTTTATTTCAATAATTTATGAATTTGAAAATTGTTTCAATAATTTATGAAGAACAATCATGTAAGATGTATTTTATTGGGAGCGATATTCATCCCAGAAAACCATGCCAAAACAAATGTTTGATGTTGGATTTCTTTTTTTTTTTTTTTTTCTTTGATTTGTTTTCCGTCGATCTTGTTTTCCGTGCTGAGCACCAATGCTACCGACGCCAGGAAGGCAGCTCCTACATCTGGACCCTACCTATCGACCCATCAACTCATGAACCGGGGACCAACGGCTTTACTTCCCTTCCGAAGGAAGGCGCGATCAGAGATGTTATGCCTCAGAACATCCCGGCGGCGCCGACTGGGATTGAACCCAGGCCTGCTGGGGTGAGAGGCAATCACGCTTACCACTACACCACCGGCGCCGCTATGTTGGATTTCTTAAAAGGCAAATCTTTACGACTATATAATGATTGGGATAGATCTGTTTACAATCCTTAAATGTCAAAAATCAAAGGAAGCTATTACAATGAGATATACAGGTTTTCCTATACTGTAAAGTTAAATGATAGTCCAATAGTTTCTACATGTCTGTTTACACGAGGCATATCAACAAACGTCAAAAATCCTTAAAAGCAACTCCAATAAAATAAACATAATTATCTTATAAGATATATCTTTTAGTGAGCAATATTCATCATGAAAACAGGTATATTTCTTTGACTATATGTTTTTAGTATTACTTCTACGTGAAGTCAACGATTTACATAGTTGAAGATGCTAATTTCAAATAACAGACTGTAGTGATAATTTTTATACGATAGATGGAGTAGATGAAAGCATAGAGATGATAGTTCCGTTAGAGTACGGCAGTGTGAAGATTGTATATAGATATTAGAATAGCAAACTAGGACAACTTTTAAGGAAGGTACAAATCGGTTTTTTCATCTCTCTTTACCAAACTCCCCCTTTGGAGAGGGATGGTGAGGGGTGTCCCCCCCCCCCCCCCCCGCCACCACTGGCAAAAAGAGATGAAAACCGACCCGTTCAAGTACCAACTGTGTGTTTGAAACAGTTCTACCGATTTTTACCGCACTTCAATTGTTATTTGAAGGAAGGCATCCAGTCGTAGGTTTGGAAATTGCAACTATTGTTTACCCCTACCACGATATGTGCTCCTGTCATCGTCGACTTGACGATCTCGAGGGGACACGGGTGGGGTAGGTGTTGATACTGTACCTTTCGACCATTGACAGCAACACCTACCCCACCCGTGTCCCCTCGAGATCGTCAAGTAGACGATGACAGGAGCACATATCGTGGTAGGGGTATTTAGTTGCAATTTCCAAACCTACGACTGGATGCCTTCCTTCAAATGACAATTGAAGTGCGGTAAAAATCGGTAGAACTGTTTCAAACACACAGTTGGTACTTGAACGGGTCGGTTTTCATCTCTTTTTGCCAGTGGTGGCGGGGGGGGGGGACACCCCTCACCATCCCTCTCCAAAGGGGGAGTTTGGTAAAGAGAGATGAAAAAACCGATTTGTACCTTCCTTAAAAGTTGTCCTAGTTCGCTATTCTAATATCTATATACAATCTTCACACTGCCGTACTCTAACGGAACTATCAACTCTATGCTTTCATCTACTCCATCTATCGTATAAAAATTACCACTACAGTCTGTTATTTGAAATTAGCATCTTCAACTAGGTATATTTCACTGAATTTTCTCATAGTGCAAACTTATATGATTTTCCATTAGTTTCTAGATGTCTGTTATGTAACCTACGTATTACAATTTATCCCGTTTTGTGTAGTTTTGCCGCCGAGTGTAATTTAGCCGTGTTTCACACGAGCGTGTGCCGCGTTTGTTATGCTTGGTTTTTGTTTACATTGCACGGCCGGTGACATATTCACCACTATTCCTTCGTGTATAATTTTAATTTGTAAATTTTGCACGTTATTTTATTCGGTTTTTTATGTTGTTAGTTTAGTTAGATTGGGAAAATCATATTGTTTTAGATTGTATCGCGTCCAAAATAAAGTTAGGTCCCAAAAGCTCCTCCCGCTGCAAAGAAGGCGAAATCATAAAAAAGCAACATAAATGTATCGAGCGCGGTTGCAGGGGCGATGGCGGTTTTGTTTTTGTTTTGTGACGTTGTGAAAGAACCAGAGGAGAACAATTCGAGCCACAGTGGAGTCTACGCGGGTTTTTCGTTTGGAGACGTTTTTTTCCTTAGTCCCGAGAAAGCGGACTTCACCTGGGAAAAGTTTGCCCAGCCACGACGCGAGTGCCAGTACGCATCTTCCCAGTGCACCGCGAGTGGAAGCCGGTCCCGTGGCTGCGAAAATTAGTGTTGTTGAGTGCATCAGAGTGTCGGATCGCCATTGTGGGAAGCTAAACACTAAGGAGCTAATCGCTTCCCCGGCTAACCACAAAGGATCCTCCTGATCGCCGCCCTGACTGCGGTGGCTCAGCCAATAGAGCCAGTCTCGCCACCGCAGTTAATCGTCAAGCAGGACGAAGCAGGCGATACCAGAGGTGAGTTCGCCTGGGCAGAAACACTGCGATGTCTGCCGGGGTCGCCGGGGTCGCCGTGGGGGGGGGGGGTTCAAACAGACGAGCCCGCTCATCCCCCGCTAAGTGTCAAGGACAGCTGCTAAGCAGCCGAAGAAACAACCCGCTCAGCACAGTCCGTGCTTTATAGCAGCAGAACCGCCGCCATACCGTCGTCCAAGGGCCCCACCGAACAGCAGCAGCAACAGCGAGGAGGAGAAGATAAGTAGCGAATAGACGCCTTAAAATTGCACTTCTTTTTGTTGTTTTATCCCACCCAAATCCGAACGTCTTTGGGGGAAGTACCCTTGCTCGAGGCCGCCCCGCCGGGGTAAAATCGGGCCAGCTATAGGCTGGCAGGTAAGCCGCAACTTACAGTTCCCACCCATTACATATCATTAGTTTTTCACCATGAAATATATCAGACAATATTCATATACATCTTATCTATCGCTAACTACGCTCGAAGCAAAGTATTATCAAGTACTAAGTATGTGAAATTACGATAGAAATCATTCCATATCGCAGTCATAGTTTTTAAGTGATAATCCAATGGAATCTATTAATCATCACATAGAATGAATAAATCTGCTGACATTGCTATGTTATAAGATGGATCCAATAAACGGTACATGTCGATTTGTTTCAGTGTGTTCACTTTCGGCCAGGGATGGATCGCTCTTTCGGGGCTTTTTCAATACTTTTTAATATTGTATGCTTACGTTAAATCTAATTTAATTATCGGTTTATACATCTTAAAATAGATAGTTTTGTGCTACTAATCTTTCTATCTAAATTCAAAACTTGCGCACCCCAGAGCAACACTTTGTGCTTTCACTGCAGAGTGTGGCTCAACGGTGCAAAAATTTTACATTTTGATAGGGAGATGAATAGCATTGAACTATCTTTTTTTTTTATTATAGTCGCTTTAACACTCTTGGGTCATTCGTGACTTGTCCGGGGTGAGATTTGAACTCGTGACTTTGGCGTGAGAGGTATGGATATTAACCACTACGCCGGGGTCGCCCCTGATTGAACTATCTTTTTTACGATGGGTTTACTGAAAATTCAACTGGATTTTACGTTAGAGTTCTATAATAATAAGTGATGAAAAAGATCCAAAAGAGCGATCCATACCTGCTTTCTGCAACAGCAACCCGTCACTTTAAAACAAAAATACTTGAACATATTGTTACTAGGTGGTCAGACGGACCCTCCTACAATGCCTGCGATCTCTGTTCTAGCCACGGGGACCATTGAAGGTGGGCTCTCAAGGCTCCCGGCAAGCTCGAGCTTGAGGCACTTTTACGCTCAGGCTCGGCTTTTATCAAGGGAATCTGCTTAACAAGAGTCCAGTCACCAGATAAAAAAAACTACACAACGCAAACTAAAGTTAAACACATTTTTATTTTGACTTACAGCAATGGTATGTGTGTTTGTGGGTACGATGGGCCGGCCGGCTGCTGCTGCTGCTGAGCGTGGTTGGTCATGCGGACCGAAAAGCATCTGATCGGCTGCGTTCGTTGATCTGCTGGCTCGATACGATGGCGTCGGTACCCCTGGCCTAACCTCTGCGGACGGAGACCACGTGGGCTGTGGGTCTATTCGTGAACCTGCGGTCACAATGGGCCTTTGGCTGGTCGAGTTTGGGGTTTGGTTACGCACCTCGCACGGGACTTTTATTCCAGGTCAGCTAACCGGAATACAATGGGTCCTGGTTGGGTGAGAGAAATATCAAAGGGGGCAGGTGTTACCATAGAGCACTACTGGTTTTGGCTCCGGGGTCCATAATCATTTTATGGGTGATTAGGCCAACCTGGTTCGACTTTCTCCAATTTAGCAATATAAATTGAGATTATAGTCACTTTTCCACTTCAGTGTGCACAACTGATCTAGTTTCGAGACGTTTCTCACTTGAGGTGTTACTTGGAAAAGAACATTCCATCACTAATAGGACCACCAGTAGCCTCTCCCTTTCAGATATACCATTTTTCATCGTAGTCCTTTGTCTCCTCTGTGGTAATGCATTTAGCTCTGCATCAGCTTTTCCCAAGGGTATCGGTTTTCGTGTAGTGTAGTGTACCAAATTGTGTTCTTAGGTTATCAATTTGAATTTGTTTCTTGAGTGTGCATGTAATTAATTTAATCCTAGCTAGGCTTTTATTTAATATAGTTGTATATAATATTCAATGTGTAAATAAATAAACAATAAACACTTAGCAACAATAAAAGTTTTACAATTGAACTACTTTTTGACTGACAAACAATATATCATTTTTCCCAGAGAATTGCATATTTGTGAAATCAGTGCCAGTTATTCTGAATCACCCTGTAGTGAAGCAACGTGAGCCATCCTCACAAATGTCTAATTCTATATCCGTAACGCACAGCAGTCGCACTGAAATTATGACACAACACACATGTGTGCATGTGAGGCACCCTGGTGTTATCGAGAAAATAAGCTCGTATACCTACACTCCATCATAAAACCATCTGAAGCGGAAAATTGCAATCCACCACCACCAGCACCACCGAAATTTAAGCTAGCTCTCAAAAGGACCGATCAGCTTCCGCGCCGGATAGCGAAAAACCCTCCAAGGAGAGATAATTCATTTCTGCGGAACCCGAGGTAAATATGTTCCAGTGTTTTACCATAAAGTTCGTTATTACAGCCGAGTGAAATGGCTTGGTGGACTCTGTTTTCGTAAGTCAACGGAAGTGAAAAAAAAAACGGAACTAACATGTTGGACTGCACTTTTTTTTTCGTTCAAAGAGAGTTTTCTCCGTATTCTATCGTTTGATTTGAAGCAAAGTCGTGCATTGTAAAACAAATATGAAAAACGTGTTTTTTTTGATTTTCGAGAGAATTACAAACGAAAGCAGAAACTTGCGGTTTTCCCTTCTGGTTTGTGATGCAAGCACGCTCAATGTGAATGGGGTAAGCGTGCTTGTTTAGCTAGGGAGGGTGGCAGGTGTGTCTAAAACCACGATTTTCCGTGGTCACGGCAACCGGAACTCAGGACGATAGAACATTATGCAACCCTTTGCTCGTTTGAGTCATGTTTTCGAGTTTTTCAATAGCTGCCGAGCGTCCATTGTCATGCTAATCCAACGAACAATGGACGCTCGGGAAACCCGTTAGGAATGAGCAATTTTGCGTGCACGTGTGTATTGTTCTAACATTTGACTACCTAGTCCACATCAAAGCCAGGGCGGATGATTGAATTCGCATCCATTACAATGTTAAGCACCAAAAGTTATATCACATCGCTTGTTAGATTATGAGATCCAATTTGTTCGATTTGGTATTTGCATAAAGGGAACGGAATTTGGGGGGGGTGAAATTCAAAAACTAATAAGCATCAATCGCATCCAGCAACATTTTCATAGATAATTAATCAACCGTGCCTTTTCAGTTTGAGAAATTTATCAACTAGCGGTGGTATGCACCTGTTTTTCAAAAATGTATGTGTACGCTTCATTTTGATGATGGTACCGTAAAACGGGGTATCTTTGATAATGCGGGTAACTTTGATAGTATAATATAAAGAATAAATTCACTCGCTGTGCTTTTTCCAAATAAGAAACATTGGTTTCATATTGTAGCTTAGGGTAGTTCCGTTGATATGGTATATAGTTTCTATATAGGGTAACCAACTTGAATTGGACCCCTACATATTTTGGACCCTTTTCATATATTTTCCTCGCTTACTGTCTAATTTCTTCAAATTCATCTGGGTTGATGTTGTAATTACATTCTTTCAATTACTTGCTATGTCTCAAGATCATTAGTTCACCTCAAATTGCTTACAATTGCTCAATGTATGCAGTTTTAGAAAATGTTATCGAAAAAGTTTCATGTTTCGACGTTTGTCAAGAGGAATCGGCGTTAGTGTACTTGTTTTAAATTTGGTCTAAAATATACAATTCAATGATTTTTTTTTTATCAAATCAGCTTATCTGACTTTGGAAGATGTATTTCACGTGTTTATAAAGATTTCACCTTAAGATTTTACTTAAAAAGTATTAAATAAAAAGTGTCCAAAAAAGATCGTAAAAAAATGTTACCAACTTATTTTGGACACTTATCAAATGAGAATCATCAAAAGAGCGACAAAAAAATCAATCAAAATTATAAGAATTCATTGTTTTTAAATATATTTCTTGTTTATCAGGCGATTCAAAATGGGAAAAACGGCAAAACACGTAGAGTGGTCCACTCTGAGTTTTCCTAGTTTTTCTAGTTCCTAGTTTTCCACAAAAGTTTTCCTATCTCCCAAATGCATTTAACTAAGGGGCTGTTCATAAACTACATAGACGCTTTAGGGGGGTGGGAGCACTTGGCAGATGTCTACGGTCCATACAATTTTTTAAATTTTGTGTTTGAGACTGTCTTCTACGGAAGGGGGGGGGGTTGAAATCTCTCAAAAACCGTCTACGTAGTTTATGAACAGCCCATACAAAAAATAATATGGACTGCAAGCATAGAGTCAGGTCTCCGTATTAAGATTTACTTCTGAATGTTTTTTTTTATGGTATGATCAGTTGTTTCCTTATGTTATATTATATTTCCTCCGTTACTCGCGCCAACTTTTGTAACACGAGTACTCACGCGTTGTACTTTGTACAACAGTGTGAGTTTTCCATTTCCATTTTGCAGCCGAGCTACCAATCGATCTGAAATCAACGAGTATTCCTCAAAAAACTTGCTTTTAACTAAACAAGCTAAATATTTATTACAGTTAACCCCCAAAATATGCGGATAATAGAGAAAATGTAAATGGAAACCGCGTAAATGGTGTCCATACTACGAGGGTTCTGACTTAATTGGTTACAACATGGAATATCTCGAGATCCTGACCAGATAGAAAGTTACTGTCTTTGCCAATGTAGTTCTAGAGATCATAACCTTTTTGCTGGTGGACAGTAGTTCAAAATATACTCACTACATAGCGCTAGTATACATGTGAAGTTCTCGCATGTGATATATCTCGAAATCCTGATCAGATAGAAAGTTACTGTCTTCGAAAAAGTTGTTCAGGAGTTCAAAGCCTTTTTGCTGGTGGACTTAAGTTCAGAGTTTTCTCACTTTGCAACGCTAGTATACATGAGAAATTCTCGCATATAAAATATCTCTAGATCCTGACCAGACAGAAAGTTACTGTCTTCGGCAAAGTTGTTCAGGATGTTAGGATCTTTTCGTTGGTGTACAGTAATTCAGAATTTTCCCTTTACGTGGCACTAGTATGCGGGTCATTCAGAGATATTTTATATGCAAGGATTTCACGTGTCTTTCAACGTCACCTAGTGAGAAAATTATGTACTTTCCACCAACGATAGGGTTTGATCTCCTGAACAACTTTGCCGATTACAGTACATTTTTAGCAGGTCTGGAGATATATCATATACGAGAATTGCACGTATATACTAGTACCATGAAGTGAAATATTCTGAACTACCGTCCACTAACCAAAAGGCCTTCATCCCCTGAACAACTTTGCCCAAGACAGTAACATTCTATCTTGTCATGCTCTCTAGATATTTTATATGAGAGAATTTAACGTGTATACTAGAACTACATAGTGAGAAAATTCTGAACTATTCTACACCAAGCAATAGGCTTTGACCTCCTGAACAACTTTTTCAAAGACAATAACTTTCTATTTGGTCAGGATCTCGAGATATATCATATGCGAGAAGTGTATATGTATACAAACGCCACGTGGTGAGAAAATTCTGAACTACTGTCTACCAGTCGAAAAGTCTTGACCCCCTGAACAAGTTTGCCCAATACAGTAACTTTCTAGCTGGTCAATAACTCGAGCTATTGTATATGCGAGAATTACACGTATATACTAGCGCCTCGTAGTGTGAAATTTCTGAACTACTCCACCAACGAAAAGAGCTTGACTTCCTGAACAATTTTGCTGAAGGCATTTACTTTCTATGTGGTCAGGATCTAGAGATATTTTATACACGAGAATTTCACATGTATACTAGCACCACGAAGTGAGATAATTCTAAACTATTGTATACTAAGAAATAGGCTTTAACCTCCTGAACAACTTTTCCGAAGACAGTAACTTTCTATCTGGTCAGGATCTCGAGATATTCCATGTTGTAACCAATTAAGTCAATCCCACGTAGTATGGACACCGTTTACGCGGTTTCCATTTACATTTTCTCTATTATCCGCATTTTGGGGGTTAATTGTAATCAAAGTTTAGCTTTTTTAGTTCAAAACAAGTTTTTTGAGGAATACAAGTTGGTTTCAGATCGATTGGCAGCAACAAAATGGCAATGAAAAACTCATATGTGTTGTACAAAGTACAACAGCGCGAGTAACGGGGGGTTAACTTTTATGCATACCGTAAAACGGGGTGTAATTGATCAGCGGGGCAAAATTGATCGCTGAAATTTCTCGTGATATTTTTTCATATGTAACATGTTTTTCGTTACTAAGCGTACGAATGTATCTTTGTATACATTGTAAAAATATTATGCATTAGTACAATATTTGGTATACTCAGCGATGAAATTCACCCCGCTGATCAATTTCACCCCGTTTTACGGCACCTTCTTTGAAAATTTTCCCACCTAGGCGGACCTAACAAATGCTAGATAGGAAGAAGTGACCGTCGTAATTAATTTTAGGCTCATAGGTTGAAAGAACTTCAGCATGTCCAAAATATATTCGTTCCCATTCAGTGTGTCCAAAATATATTATGGACACTGTCCAAAATCAAGTGGAAGGGTCCAAAATATGTGAATATCATGATGTGAAAAGAATTATTTTTCGAGTATATATCAATAAATAAAACATCTAGTGACATTTTACATCCAAGATGAGTAGCTTTCGAACACAATCGCATGTAAATTGCATAATAATAATAAACAAATAATATTATTTTGACATAAACGTGATCTCACTTCCTCTAGGGGTCCAAAATCAGTTGGTTACCCTAGTATGTGTTACATCTTTTACAAAAAATATTAAAAAACCATTTTCGTGTTTTTCGCCTTTTTGAAAAAGCACTCAAACCATCACTTATGAAATGTATTTCCGATACACCCATCACAAATTAAATGTTGTATTCTTATTGCTTATAAAGTTTTCTGATTATATACTCATTCAAAGTTTCGTATTTAAAGAACTAAATTGTTTGAGTTTAACTCATTTTTTCTTTATTCATCGAGCATTATCAAAGTAACCCCAAATCAAAATACTGAAGTTCGGTCACAAAACTACAAAAATTGTGCAAATGCTTTAATTTTCGTTCAACATATTACTGACGAATTAGCTCTTGGATCCTCAGTACTTGTTTAAAAATATAAAATTTAAAAAACATTCATTGCTGAAAAAAATATTTAGAATATACTATCAATGTTTTACGGTACCTTGTTCCACCCTGCTCAGAAGAATTCATCCCGGGTAGATGCAAACATGATCTTCATATCAAAAAAATGATATGCATTAGCACGATATAAGAGGTAAAATATAAAGAAATCTCGATTACTTTTTCAAAGGGACGGATCAGCTTTTGCACACAATGCATTTGATCATCGATTTGGCGTAACTGGTAGTTCGACAGCACATACTTACACCTCTATCTGGTAGGGGAAGATTTCTCCTATCTGATGGTAGTGTTAGAATGCGAGAGCGAACTACCAGTTACGCCAAATCGACGATCAAATGCATTGTTTACAAAAGCTGATACGTCCCTTCGAAAAAGTAGTCGAGAAATAATATCTGAAATTTGTTCAAAATTTTTCAAAAAAAAATTCGGCAATTGCAGTATCTAATCAATAACAAAGTACTAAAGTACAGGGCTCACTCGGCTGTCGACAGAAGCAGGCCACTCTCGATGAGTGTCACGTGATCGTCTGTTTACTCTGCAGCAACCATTGCACAATGGTCCCAAAGCCGTATTTAGGAAGACAAAAATGTTTGCGCTAAAACCGTTGATTTTAGGCATATGATGTCTTGCGAAAAGTTTCTTCATATTTATGTTTATTATGTGAGATAGACCAGTGTAATGTTCTAGAAAGTTGCAGAACAATCAATTTGCGGGCATATTTGCTCAAGCCACCAAACTTCCATCTCTTATGGTTCATGATTTATGATTTTTTTAAACAAGCAAGTTAGGGTGGCCCCTGAAAAACTGGTTTTCTATGAATATCTTTTCAAACGTTCATTTCTTGTAAAACAAATCTTCAAGACACTTTTAGAACTTTCAATGACAAATATTTTTGTGAATCAACCAAGTTCCTATCTTTTTTATTGGATTGTTAAATGCGATTTTCTTTAAAAAAAAACTGACATTTTTCAATTGTCAATATCTCTAAAAGGAGCAAACCGATTTTAAAGTTTTTAATTCCATTTGAAAGAACATTATTTTTTCATTTACGGTGGGAAAACTGCAAGAGCAATTTTTGTTTAAAGCATTTAATTTAATTTTTTAAAGTTCATATTTATACAAAAAACTGCCAAATGAAAGAGATAGTATGTTGATTGCTTCGGCAAAAATGTGCGCCATCAAAAGTTCTAAAAGTGTCTAGAACAAAGTTTTGACGAGAAATCAATGTATGAAAAGATAATTGTGAAAAAGTGATATCTAGGTGAGGTTTTGACAGATTATTCCGAAGCATACCACAGTATATTTTAATCTTAGCGTCCATATAAAGCAGTGATAATAGCAAGCTATGGTATCTTTGAAACCGTCAAGCAAAATTGATTCATTACACGTGCGCTACGCAACGGCAAAGCCTTCATGAAGAGATCAACTAGCCTTAGGCTAAAAATCTCTCTAATAATGGAAAAAAAAAGCAAAGCCTTCTTTGATAAGCCACGTGCTCAAAACGAGTACTAGAAAGAGAACACAATACGCAGTCACTTTAGTTCGTCCTGCTGTATAAAAAAGGAAAACATCGCACGTGTTTGTTACTTGAAAGAACGGCAACAAAAAAAAAAACTCCCCCTTTGGAGTTTGGTAAAGAGAGATGATAAAACTGATTTGTACCTTCCTAAAAATTGTCTAGCTCGATTTCTACTTCTATATCAGGCATAACATTTGATAACGGCACAAAAGCATTTGTAAACAAACTTTCTAAGGCCCTTTACACGCGAACCAAAGTTCGCTCACGCAAACCAACAACATCATCGGACAGGGGCAACTATCACCTTTCCGAAAGTGGTATTGGTTTGCGTGGGCGTACTTTGGTTCGCGTGTAAAGGGCCTTAGAAAGTTTGTTTACAAATGCTTTTGTGCCGTTATCAAATGTTATGCCTGATATGCAATTTCCACACTGCCGTACTCTAAACGGAACTATCAATTCTATACTTTCATACCCACATCTATCGTATAAAAATTACCACTTTAGTCTGTTATTTGAAATAAGCATCTTCAACTATGTATGAAAAGATATTCATAGAAAACCAGTTTTTCAGGGGCCACCCTAACTTGCTTGTTTAAAAAAATCATAAATCATGAACCATAAGAGATGGAAGTTTGGTGGCTTGAGCAAAGGTGCCGCAAATTGATTGTTCTGCAACTTTCTAGAACATTGCACTGGTCTATCTCACATAATAAAAAAGTTCACATTTTCAATTCACCAATTTTATGGACCACCCTAATTTCACTAACATGAAAAAATTAGCCAAAAAATATGAAGAAACTTTTCGCAAGACACCATGTGTGTGTGTGTTATGTGTGTATTCAATCTAACCCCCACTGGCCGGCAGTGGTATTATGGAAGAAATTTGCTCACAACAATCCTTGATGTAATAATTTAAAGCAAGTTTAGTGCGGGAGTTAGAAAGCGATAGCTCTACTGCAGATTCAGCAACCCGTTTCAGAATGCCTGGTAATTCACGTCCATTCCGAGGTTACTTTCACATACAATAAGCCCCGCATGTAAACACTACCGTTATCATATGAATAATGATAATGCAAACACACTTCCAGATTTAGAAATGTGATGTTTCGAAATCTGGCGCGTATTTAGTAATATATGGAAATATACATTTATGATTGATTATAAATCAGATGGATCTCACCAAATTCTGCCTCCGAAAAAGGACCGGTTTGTTCACTCGCGGTAATCGAAAAAATCTTCCGCGTTGTTTTTACAACCCAACACGACATTTTGAAGTTTTTCATTTGCACCGAATTTTTGCTTGACACCTCATTCGCGTGCATCCTCCGGAAGGCAGAACACCAGCACCAAGAAAACAAAAAAAAACGGTAAAACTCTTCTTGAGAGGGAGGCAAAGCACCATAAACAAGCGAAATGAAAAACCGACCGACGCGTCACCACAGCAACACAGCTACTCGAAAAAAATTCTTGTCCCAGATTTTTCACGTTAATTACTATATCACTAAAAAAAACTTCTTAAGGCGTGATAGATTTTTATTTACACACTAATATTTGTTTGATTTGGTGCAATTAAAAAATATGCGAAAAGCATATGAAATCAGCGCCAGCGAAAACAAAACCAACCGTTCGCGGGCAGAGCCTACTGCGTTTTTCAGAAACTTTTCGCAAGACACCATATGCCTAAAACCAACGGTTTTAGAGCAAACATTTTTGTCTTCCTAAATACGGCTTTGGGACCATTGTGCATTGTTATTCATCAGCAGTTCTTTCGGTCGATGCGTCGTCGACTTTAGAAAGCACCGTTTAGTGATGAGTGTGTGAGTGCTGACCAGTGCTGATAAAAATCCTAAAAATCATTCCTTCTACACTCAACTTAGCTGAAAATGAAGACAACCTTAACAGATAGACCAACTACGTGCATGAATCTGAATTTTGACATAACAACATTCTCTTGATCAAGGCAACCTCTGAGTCAGCGTTGCCAGATATACCGATTTATCAGTATTTATACCGATTTCAGAACTAGATACCGATACACACTGGGGCAGATCAGTGATTTTCTCCGAAAAAATTAATAACTTTTGAACAAAGCATCCAATCAGAATACTGTCTTGGGTAAAGTTGTTTGTATTAGTTAAGCGCTTCTTTTGAATAAATTAATTAGTTCTTTTTGTAAATTTTCATATGTTTGCTCTGATTTCTGCATTCATTCCAACGAAAACAAACTAGGTGCGAGTTTTCATTGAACTCTTTGTGGAATTTATAGTGGTTTTAGTGAAATATTCTCGAAAAACATGATACTGATACAACTGATGTTACAATAAATACAAGAAAATTGTGAGAGCGCTTAAGAAATTTCATAATCTTCAAGAAAGTCTAGAGACTTATAATCAGGGAATTTTCAAGTATTTCAAAGATGATCAGAGTACTCCAAAACAGCCCGAGGAAATATGGAATATTCCTTAGTACATTTCAGGAATGTTCCAAAAACTTTAGGGGCATTGCGGGGTCTACAGGGATGTTTGGACCATGATGACCATTTAGAAAAATTTCTGGATCATTAGAACATCCCTCAGAAGCTCTTTCTTCCGGAAATATGTCCTTGTTTCTTTCGACTGTTCCGTAAGCGCTCTGGCTTCCGACTTTCTCAAGATTTTTTTTCCTATCTACCTTAGGAAGTTTCTGCCAGCGACTCCAGGAAGTTTCTTCCGTCTTCTCCAGGAAGTTCAATTAAACTTCTCCCAGAAATTTAGTTCGTCTAGTTCTAAAATTTTGTCCAGTTGGTATTTTTTTACTTTTATTGGAATGTCTTTCCGAGCTGCTTCTGGCTTCCACTGGAAATGGCAACTGCTGGAATTTATTTCCGATTTTCGAAACTTTTCTGTCTTCCTTTGAATGTGAAATTCGATTTTTTTTATGTTTCTTTAATTTTTCGCCAGAAGTTTCTCAATTTATGTCTTGGAAGTTCCGTGAATGTTTTCCCAACTTGTCTCAGAACTTTCCTCAAGTTTCCTCCAGGAGAGCTTCTTTCTTCTTTCTCTGGATGTTGTTTTCAGCTTCCTCCAGAAACTAATTCAAACATTCCCCGGAGTTTTCTTCCGGAATTTTCCGATCATAGTTCAAAAGTTAAAATTTTCGCTTTCAAAAACGGCAAAAATATAAAATTAATTAAAATAGTAAATACCGATAAATACCGATGTTTTAAAACCGTGAGTACCGTAGTTAACATTTGTTTTTCAGTATACGTGGCTGGATGTTCATCATCGCCTTCGTTTTTGTCATTTTATACAAATATAGCACTGAAAGACGATGGCAAGTTATTGCCTCATGCTGAACTGAAGATAAAATCCAGGTTTTAGGCTCTGGAGTCGACAATATTCAAAATAATCATTTTGCCCAAAATGAATTTGATTATTTTGCTTTCGAGGATCATTTCTGATTTTGACAATTTTGGGTGCTAATCAAGCACTGGAGAATATCAACAAACGCGTATTCGTTGATGTATAATGAACTCATTTGTTCATTTCGCTCGTGCGTAACAGCGAAGATTTTACACTGGTTGAAGCGCTACTCCTTGCGTGTGATGCTAAATGATAAAAACAGACACTGGTGCTGACTACGTTTTGCGTCCATTGCTGCAATGGAAGCGCTCTGCCCACCGTTGGCGATACTGCCATACAATGAAACCACTGGAAGAGGATCCCGTTCTGATGGAGGAGACTTTTTGGATAGCGGAAGATAAAGTGTTATTGTGTTGCATCTTTTGACTATAGTTTGAAGATTTGCCTCGGCACTGTAAAGTTAATTCGATTGAGTCTTATCAAATAAGATCATAAAAAAAATCCAAGAAGCAGAGCATTTCAAAGCTGCATAACTGCGTAGTGATATAATTTTGAACCACTTTCCACTAAGGCCTAAGGCCTTGATCCACCGAACACTTTTACCGGATGCAGTAACCTTCTATATGGCCAGGATCAATAGATATTCCATGTTGGATTCATTGTATCTCATCTGAAGGACTTCTCAGCTCCATAGAATAAATCGCAGCTCATAATGGTCATAATCGCATTATTTTTAAATCTACTTCCCACCCACCATTTATTGAACAAGCAGAGAAATCTAACGAGACTAATCTATTAGTAGAATTATTGTTTAGCACCAACTGTTTCTCCGATTGCAACCGATTCATCATCGTCCTCCGCCCCAGTCCCGTCTCCGTCTATGGGCGAGGATTAAATTTCCAATTATAAATCAAATAATTTAATAATCGAGCAACGAACGGACGACGATCCATCGAGTGGACGACGTCGGGTTGGAAACGAAATCACGTTGGCGATAAAATCAATCTATTGGCATTAATTGTCTGAATCACTTAATCCTTACATCGGGTTCAATATATTTAATCAAAACCGAACCGCAACCGACGAGCCGAATCAGCTGATGGGGGTTATAAAATGGAAACGAGAGATCATCAGCATTACCGTGGTCGACGTCGCCGTTGTCTTACTCCTGGCACCAGGATTCTACCGCCAAAGCAAAGGATCGGTACGAGTAGATGGTCGCCCAGGAAATAGTACTATGGTTTTTCTTTTCCAGTCGGTAGTTGAAAGCTGTTGAAAGCATCAGCCCCCTTTGCGGTAGCTAAAGTTTTAGAATTTGCCTGATGAAAGAGGAGAGATTTTAATTAACGGATTGACTTTCGCTTAGTTTCCTTTGCTTTCGAATTTAAATCCCAGCTGAGTACTGTTCTAGCAGACAAATCAAAGCACTTCTATGCCATGCATGCGAGCAAAGCTCAATTACCAGAAATCACTATCACAGTTCGGAAATCACAACCTTTCACGCATGATAATCTTTTGATGTTCCGGCAACGCCAGGAAAGGAGAAAGAGCAGCAGCAGCATTGTTGTTCGCACCCTATAACTTAGGTTTAGATACAGTGCCCTACTGAAGATACACATGCATGACTGGAAGCGAAGAAACTCGATGTGCACTCGATTGGAACGATGAACGACATCCGAACGACAGCGATTGATGCGTAGGTGTAGGGCAACCTAGCAAAAAGGGATCCTTCCGTCATGACGCCATGCCATACATTGCAACATTAACATGGAGCTCTACAGACTGGTGGCAGAAAGGAAGTTAATATTATTTTTCGCTTCAATCGGTTTTTCAATACATAATGCAGCTTTTGCAACACTCTGCTGGAAATGTCATAAAAGGTGAGAGCAGGTGGGATCAAACCGATCAAACTTGTTTCGAGCGTGTTTGTAGGTACGTATGAGTTGTGAAGGTGACGAATATGTGTTGAGCTTTTGAGTCATTGAAAAAAGTGATGGAAAATTGATGTCTGCAGTAAAGGGCTGTTCATTAAATACGTAGACAGTTTTGACGTGATTTCTATATGGGGGTACACTTTGTGAAAACCGAAAATGGAACATGTAACAAAATTATGAAAGATTTTAAACTCTAATAACTCAACTGTCCCTGGACCAATTTCAAAAATGTTATCACCAATCGATCAGATATATTTCTACGCATCTGTTAAATTTAAGACGTTATCATTTTTCAAAATGTCACTATTGAAAATTGCACGAATGTGCAACTGTTGCTTTGAGCACCGATTGCCTGTGAAAAGCGATTTCCCTAACACAGATTTCAAAGTTGAATTCCATCCGGTCTCACCGGATTTATTCAATCACAGTGTTTATTCAATCACAGCGTGGTAAGTGGTGGTGTTCTCCAGTATACAACGAAGGGCTGTCTAGGAGTAACGAGCTACAGCCCACATGAGCATCCAAAGAAAGAAGAAGAAGCCGCACTGCTATTGATTCGAACCAGTACACGGATAGAAATCTCGCGTCACTTTTCAAATAGACCAATGTAACATATCCGCCATATTGAGAAAATCGAACTTGAAGTTCGACAGATTATTATTTTATCTGACTAGAAACAATACATTTTGCATTTTTAATGTAGTCAAGGTCAGTCATAACGTTGAAAATTCAGTAAAACCGGTAAAACGGAACATTCGAAAGAAACTTCTAGAAGAAGTTCGGAAAACAAATTCAGGAAAAATGAGATTTCACTATTTGTTGCCAAATATACCGATTTATCGGTATTTGTATCGTTTTTCGAACTTGATACCGATATGCAGATAAGGTTCCTAAGAATGCCGATTGTTTTTAGATTATATACTGATTTATACCGATTTTTTATGCCTGCCGCACTTAACTTGTAAGAGACGACTGTTGTCAGAGGCTCTTATCTTTTACAATATGTCAAATGCTCAAAAAATATTCTTTTTTAAAAATGTCTTACGCTTGATATTCTTCCGATTAGTGTTTCCATTTCATTGCCTTTTTTGGTTACCCAAAAATCGAGAAACAGCTAATCCCAGGAATTTCTAGGATTCGGGAAATACTTTCACCGTTTATGTTACCGAAAAGGTTCATCAGGATGTTAAATTTTTTACCTTCCTGAAGTTTATTTAATCTTCCCTAGCTTCAAATTTTCTCCTGGAATTCTCTTCCACCTTAACCCGTAAGTTATTTTTCGATTTCTCCCGGAATGTTATTTTGGCATCCCTCACCTTCTTCTGGCTTCAAGGTTCTTCCATCTCTCACCAGTTTTCATTTTTGAACTTTCCCGCGGAACATTGTGCACTCTTAGATTTTTTTTGCCGAGATTGGCACTACCGAGCAGGCTCGGCATTTATGTTTACTGAGATCTCAGCAAAATTCAGAATTTATGTTTGTTATTCCCGTTTGTTAACTGAATCTCGGCAAATTTTTCACTGCGATCCAGTAAAATAGATTGCCGAGCTGCTCGGTGGTGCCCATCTCGGCAAAAAAAATCTAAGTGTGTGCTAACTTTCCCTAGAAGATTCTACCGATTTCCACCGGAAATTTTGTTCGACCTTCCCCAGAAATCTCATTTTTCCTGAATTTGTTTTCCCTACTTCTTCTAGAAGCTTTATTTTGACTGTTCCGAAAAGTCTCTGGCTTCCACCCGAGGGGAGAGACACATCTAGATCTCTTTTCTAGATGCTCAAAAAATCACACACTACCGAATCAATTTTCGAATAATCTTCTTTCATGCTCTCGCATCGCAGGAAATCTTCAGAGTCGTCATCAATCTTCTTTCTATCTACTCAGCGTGCGTATAGCTAACCAAAGCAAAACATAGTAATTCTTGCATCGTAGATAGAATCGCCCCCTCACTTCCGCCAGCATTCTTGAGAAGCTTCTTTCAAACTACCTCAGGAAGTTTCTTCCAGCGTCTCCAGGACGTTTGTTCCGTCTACTCCATGAAGTTCCTTAAAACTACTACAGGAAGAGCTATTGAATTCTCCCAGAAGTTTCTTTCGTCTTGCTCTGGAAGTTTCTCCATGAGCTTCTCCCGGAGTTTTTTTACCAACTTCTATTGGAAGGTTTTTCCGAGCATTTTCAAGCTTCCCCTGGAAATTGCTGCACGGTAAGAAAAAGTACCCAACGGCCAGTTCACTTTTACCTACTTTTGACTAGTTTGTCTCATTTTCTCCTTCTAATGTTGTCAAAAAAGAAGGAGCAAAACCACCCAACAGGGGTATTAAAGTGTGGGAACCCAACGTTGGGTATAATCATATTTACCTACTGTTGGGTACAACAAACTTACTTTTGGCTAAAAAGCTAGTGGAAAATTCCATACGAACTGCACACAAGTAAATGAAAATTACTTTGACCTGCTTTACCTACTTTTGGGTTCCTGCACTATAGTGCCGAGATGAGTGAAAAGAACTTAATTTTGGGTACTTTTTTCTAGCCGTGTGGACTCCTGGAGTTTTCTGCCGATTTTCAGAAAGTTTCTTTAAATTTTCACCAAAAGTTTCTCAACATTTTTTTTTTTCGGAAGCTCCCCGAACTTTCTGGAAAACTTCCTCTTTCTTGCATTTCTGCTAGTTTGTTCAGCTTCCTTCAGAAGCTAATTCAAACAGTCCCCGGAAATTTCTTCCGACTTTCCTGGAAAGGCCGTTCTTCATCCAGTAGTTTAAATTTTCGCTTTCGACTACGACGACTACGGGACACAAAAATAATGTACATCGTTCGCCTTTATTTGGCATATATGCATGACAAGGAGCCATCGTTTTGCCATGAAGGAATGGCCACTACTAGCATCAAAATTAATTTGGCATCCGAAGGACTACCGACTTCAGCGGAGGAACTTAGGAAAATCTTTTTCGAGGTGCATGAAGAACATGGTGTACCAAAACAGGCGGCATCTGACGATTTGGAATCCTATCGGCGTCATCTTAACAACCAGAGGATCCAACACCTGCAGCGTATAAGGGAAAGCGCCGACAAATTTCACAACCCGAATTTTCGGAAGCAATGACTCCTTTCGACGAGAAAGAGGTAAATAATAATACCAATGAAAATATTTTATCAACCGACGTACTTCCAAAGATCTCTTCACATAAACAGAATGCGACTGAAATTTTGATTTACTGTCAAAATTTCAATCGCATGAAAAGCCCAGCTAAAATGAAGGAAATCTATCAAAATTTATTATGCTCATCCTTCTCGGTCATTCTGGCAACTGAAACAAGCTGGGACGAAAGCGTGAAAAGTGAAGAAATCTTTGGAAATGCTTTTAATGTATTCAGAGACGACAGAAATTTTCATGCAACTCAGAAGAAGTCAGGCGGTGGAGTCCTTATAGCTCTTTCGGCCAATTTTAACTCAGAAATTATCTTTACACCAAAATTTACAGAATTTGAGCATATTTGGGTGAAATCACACATTGCCGGTGAAACGCACGTGTTCGCCTCAGTGTATTTTCCACCAGACCATGCTCATAAAAGCACTTATGAAGCCTTCTTCCAAAGTGCTGAACAAATTCTATCTGAGCTTCCTCCTGAGGTTAAAGTTCACATCTATGGAGACTTTAATCAACGCCATGCTGACTTCATTCTGGACTCTGAAAATGAATGTATCTTACTCCCAGTCGTTGGGGATAATGAAACATTGCAGTTCATTTTTGACAAAACTGCTAATTTAGGACTGAACCAAATTAACCACATCAAAAATCAACAAAATTGCTATTTGGACTTTTTACTAACGAATATTTATGAAGATTTCTGTGTGACCGAATCATTAAACCCATTGTGGAAAAACGAAGCGTTTCACACAGCAATTGAATATTCTTTATTTGTACACGAATACCAAAGACCCAACGACTGCGAATACGAGGAAGTCTTTGAATACAAATTAGCAGACTACGAAAAAATCAAACATAAATTAAACAGCGTCAATTGGCAAATAATTCTAAGGAATGAAGGAAATGTCGAAACTGCTGTAGACATCTTCTACCAAATTTTATCAGGAATAATTTTGGAAGAAATACCTTTGAAGAAAAAAAGACGCTACAGAAGCACAAAAAATCCAGTCTGGTATAACAGACAAATAAAAAACTTAAAAAATCGAAAACAGAAAGCACATAAACATTACAAAAAACACAATAATAGTGAAAATTTGGCTATCTATTTGGACTTATGCGATCAACTAGATTTAGCCATCAGTAATGCATTTGAAGAATTTAATTCAAAAACTGAACTTGAAATAAAGTCCTGCCCAAAGAACTTCTTTAATTACGTAAAAACCAAATTAAAATCTGACAATTTTCCATCAATAATGCATCTTGACGAACGTGTCGGGGATAGCTCGGAAAAAAATTGTAAGCTTTTTGCAATTTTTTTTCAAGAAATCTATACGACATTTTCCGATGAAGATCGCGACCGCGATTATTTTGCATTTCATCCAGAATTTTCAAGGGACATTGGCGTCAATCAACTTCAAGTGCAGGATATTTTGCAGGCTTTAAAGAATTTAGACGCCTCAAAAGGTCCTGGACCTGACGGAATTCCTCCAGTATTTTTAAAAAGTCTAGCAATGGAACTCACTGCTCCATTGTTTTGGCTTTTTAATATGTCACTGGAATCCGGAACCTTCCCAAAAATATGGAAAAGCTCATTTTTAGTACCTATTTTTAAATCTGGCCGAAAATCTGACGTACGTAATTATCGTGGAATAGCCATTATCTCTTGCATTCCAAAGCTTTTCGAGGCAATTGTAAATGAAAAATTATTTCTTCAAACCAAAAATAGAATTACTGACATGCAACACGGCTTCTTTAAAGGACGTTCGACCTCGACAAATTTACTTGAATTTATAGACTATTCATTAAATGCAATGGATAATGGAAACCACGTAGAAGCTCTCTATACAGACTTTAGCAAGGCATTTGACCGAATTGACATACCAATGCTTCTTTTCAAATTGAAAAAAATTGGAATTGAGCCAGGACTCCTGAAATGGCTTGAATCATATTTAACTAACCGCCAACAAATAATTAAATTCAACGGAAAGAAATCGACCCCAATTCAAGTCACCTCAGGAGTCCCGCAAGGCTCTCATCTGGGACCTCTTCTTTTTATTCTGTACGTAAACGACATTTCCTTCATTCTCAAAAAAATAAAATTGCTAATCTATGCCGACGACATGAAGCTCTTTTTGGAAATAAAAAATGATGAAGACATCAATATATTCCAGAGTGAAATACACATATTCTACACATGGTGTAAAAAAAGCCTATTAGAACTGAATGTAAAAAAATGCAACTTAATATCATTTAGCAGAAAAAGAACACCATCAAACATTTCAATTGCATTAGGAAATCAGAATGTAGAAAAATGTGAAAGAGTCAGGGATTTAGGGATTATCTTAGACTCCAAACTAACTTTCATAGACCATTACAATACAATTATTCACAGGGCAAATAACATGCTAGGCTTTATCAAGCGCTTTTGCTATAACTTTCAGGACCCATACACAATTAAAACACTATATATTGCCTATGTGAGGTCAATACTGGAATATTGCAGCATTGTATGGTCTCCATTTTCAATCACGCACGAAGAAAGATTAGAATCAGTACAAAAGCAATTTCTATTATATGCCCTTCGTAAATTAGGTTGGACATCATTTCCTCTTCCATCATATGAAGCACGCTGCATGCTTATAAACATACAAACATTAAAAGAGCGTCGTGAATATGCAATGGTTTCGTTTGTAAACGATATCGTTTCGCAGCGCATTAACTCAGCAGAACTTTTATCAAAATTAAATTTTTATGTACCTACTCGACAACTCAGAAATCGAAATTTATTTGCCGTAACCCATCATCGCACAAATTATGCAAAATTTGGGCCATTAAATCGCATGATGGCGTCTTACAATCAATACTGCGAAACCATTGACTTTTCAATGTCTCGGCATAAACTAAAACAATATTTTAACTCCATACGGAATCATAACTCGTAGGAAGTAAAAATATAATAGCTGACAATATATTTTTTAATATTCTTAAGAAAAACAAATTTGTATATGTATTTGTACTAGTCTACATCGGTTGATGAAATAAATAAATTACTAAATTACTTTTTTCGAAAACGACAAAAATATAAAATTAATAAAATCAAGACCAACAATTGAAATGGCCTTAACTCCATTTTGTAAACAAACCTTGTAAGGCCATTTTCTCGCGCATCAAAACCTACATTTGCAAACCTTAACCACAATCGGGTAGAGGAGAATTTCCCCTACCTGTAAATTATGTTGGTTTGCCTTAACGGACTTCGGTTCGCGAGAAATTAGCCTAACAAGGTTTGTTTACAAAATGGAGTTAAGGCCATTTCAATTGTTGGCCTTGAAATAGAAGATACCGAAAAAGCGATTGTTAAAAGCCTTTGACACCGATAAGCTTGAAAACAATCTGGCAACGCTGAACCATTGTGAAGAAACCAAGAAAGAGGACGGTTTTAATGCGAGTGTCTCTTTAGCTGAGGGTTACTTAGAGTAACTCTGATTTGCTCTGATCTGCATCAGAAAAAAATCAGCCCAGTGACAGGCACGCAGGTAACGTGTTAAGCCGTGACAGCGGGCCCAGCACAATAAACGATTTGAGCCCGGGGCACCATGCCTACTGTCAAACGCTGCTGTTGATATAGGCCTTGTCATTGGCCTGGAAAAAATAAAGAATAAGGCATATCTTGCGTAATATTTGAAAAGGGCCTATAATCAACATGTAAACAAATAGGTTTTTGGTACAATTCTATAGTAGAATCCTGAGTACTGTGAACTAACCCAAAATGCTTGTGATCTGGCAGCCGAGTAAAACTGTCAAACAGGAGCCAAACATTCAAAAGAGCTCAGAAGTCACGTAGGTAGTTACTGTTTGAACCACAAGTAAAGGTGTTGCCACCTACTGAAAACAAATTAAGAATTATAATTATGAAACTGTCGAAAAATCAACCTAAGTAGATGGATAATGTAAATCATCGAGCGTGATGCTCGAAAAAGTGTTTTTATTTGATATTAATAATGCCAAAACTGGGTTCATAATCAAGAATTTAATCAAACTTTATAAGAGTTTTTTTCGCAAATTTTCTCACACACACGTCTCTTACCGATGATATGTGCTTACCTCTCAGTATGTTCAAACTTTCCTATAAACAATTAAATTGACTGCAAAGTCGCTAAACCGTAAATCAAAAAAAAAAAAAAATAATTATAAGAGTCATGTGAGCTTTGTGGGCAGATGCACTCCCATGGTGTACGTTATTTCTGGAGCAGAGGAGGAGGAGCGAAGAGTTCATTTGACAGTATGTATATACAATTTCGTGAGCTGTTTCAGCAAAACAATTTGAAACCTTTCCATTTTCAAGATGTTTTCTAGCTCACTTGAAAAATAAAATCGGCTGAGTTCGCAGTACTCAGGTAGAATCCAAAAAAAATTATGCGTCACTAGTGGCGGGAAATAGTACTAGTCGATGGTTATAAATTTATGACAGTCGGTTCAAATTTCAGAGTTTGAATGATAAATTATTTTAGAAAAAGTTCAAAATACAGCCGAAATTCGCTGGTTGGGTCAACTGACAGAAGGCTAAAATGTGTTGGGGGGCATGCGTATTAGACTGATGCAAAATTTAAAATTTCCACTCCACAGTGCTCAAACGGTTCCAAATTGGGTCCTGATTAGCCTCTCAAAGTATGAACTCATTTAGTGAGAAACTGACTTGGCACAAACCATTTGAAGTTTATATGGGAATTACTATGAAGAAAGCATAATTTCGGTTCATATCTAATTCAAAATTCACCAGTTAACTCTACTTTTAAAAATGATGGATTGTTGAAAATTTTCCCAGCTACAATTTTGTTCAAGACCACTTTTCGATCAAAAGTAAGGAACAAAAGTTATTAATGATTCAAGTCACTGATGTCTTATGATTATGCTCAATTAACTGTTCAGCAGGCAACATTGGTGTTTATGACGCGTAGAATAGAGGACAAAAATCATGGCTACTATGTCACACAGCAGAATACAGTGTTGCCAACAATACAGTTGCTTAATCTTGCCATAAGATTATCAATCTCTTAAACAATTAATAACTATTTAATTTGACGTTTGGCTGAAAAACGATTTTCTGCAAAGTTGTAGCTGATAAAAATTCCCATAAGAATAGCAATAGACTTTGTTAACAGTACAATATGTAAAAAGGCTAGAAGACAATGAACACAAAAATTTGTTTTCCCATAGTAATTTTCATATAAACTTCAAATGGTTTGTGCCAAGTCAGTTTCTCACTAAATGAGTTTAAACTTTCGGAGGCTAATCAGGACCCGATTTGAAACCGTTTGAACACTGTGGAGCGAAAATTTCAAATTTTGCATCAGTCTAATGCGTATCCTTTGTTGCGGTTAAGAAGATTGAGCAAAAAGCAATTTGGATTGAAGCAAGTTGCTTTAAACTGAGTGAAAAAAGCAAAATACGGATGTGCTTAATGTGTGTTTTATATTCCTTGTGGAATTTCAAATGAAACTCAAATGTTACGAACAAATACCGTATGTTTACATTCAATACATGGAATACGTTCAAAACGCATAGGTGGAATTTATGGTTGATTGTCAAATCTACTTTGACATGAGATTTTGACATCCAGATGCTTTTTAATTGGGTCTTGGCCCAACTAGCGAACACCCAACTAACGAGTCCCCAACGAGCCAATCTCCGCTGTAGTGCGATACGATTATTATTATAGTTGATACATGTAGAAAATTTGTCGAATAATGTAATGTTATGTTAGTTTTCATTGCCATGACATTGAAAGATTACGAGAATTGCGTTTTTGATGGACCGATATTATTTAGGTTATGTTTTTTTTATGATTACAGATTCCTATCCCAAAACCGACGTCCAAGTCAGTTTGCTGGATATACTGGATTATGTTGGAGACTCGGTTGGGTACTCCGTGCTCGTGGATTTAGAGACCTAGCATATTGTGTACCTGGGCTGCACCAGTAGATCAGCAGCAAAGCAAAAAAAGGGGAATGGGTTTGTGCTCCAAAGTTCCTATCCCGGGGAGCAGCCACATGAAATTAATCTCAAATTACCCCACGACAACAAACTTTGGGACTTATATTCAACAAAGTCTGCTTCAACAAAATGATGGGAGCATATCCACTCTGTCCCTGATCCATAAACAGTGGCAACCTTTCTCCACTGCGCGAATTTGTTGCTCCCCGAATTCGGAACTCGAAAAAGTTGAAATTTGTTCTGGTTGCATCCCAGGATAATGCAACGATCCTGCTACTACCATGAAAATGTTAAGTGGTGGAGCTTGTGCTTACGTAGTCTAAAAAATCAACAATTTTCCTGATAGCAAGCAGTGATATCATTGAAGCCATTTGTTATTTTGAAGAAGACCACTTTTCCTACAATTTTACAAGCTTTTTGATCACCAAAAACGTACAAAATAAGACAAATTTTCAATTTCAAAAGTTAAAATTCTGATGTGAGTCACGTTTGACAGCTGTTTACATTTTTATCACCCGTACGACAACAGCGCCACGGGTGGTCGGTTGGAATTCACTACACACTTATGTCGTTTTCGTTTTTGCGGTGTAGCACCGGTGTAGTGTAAGCAGGAATAAACACGAGTCTTTGACAGTTTAACATCATTTGTTTGTAAACAAAGGTGTATCCTATATCTACACCTTAAATTATTTCGGTGTACGGCAGTGTAGCACCGGTGTAGCTACACCGCAAAAACGAAAACGACATTAGTTTTTTCTATCAAGCTCGGCTGTGCAAATCTCGGTAAAAATTAGTTTCTCTGAGATCTCAGCAAAAGTGACATTTGATTGCTGAGTGTCGGATAATGCTTAGCTGCATCTCAGCAAACAAATGAAATGTTTGCTGAGATCTAAGTGAAACTTTTTTTGCCGAGATTTGCACAGCCGAGCTCGGTAGAATAAACTTAGAGTGTATAGCACCTTTTGATAGTTATCAATCGCCAGAGACGTTGATAGAGACGCGCAAAGAAAATTTCTGTCAAAACAGCGGCACGGTTTTTGAGGGATCTTTTGGCAATCTCATTGGCAACCTTGTTTCTTCGACTAGCTTCAACTCGGCTTCAAATTACTTTCGTTCAGTGCCGCAATGCTGTTGAGAAAATTTGAACGTTCGACCGTGACTGAATAAAAATGAAGTACGCGGCAATATTTTGCAAAAATAAAGCGTAGACGAGAGATGACAGTCGCTCCATGACAGTATAACTTTTGTCAAATTTTACTATTTTGCCTGCAGGGCATTCATTTTTATTACCATAAAACTAAATAACACGTTCCGATTCGAAATTGTTTTTTTATCTCTAATGAATGTTGTATTTAATTGAATCAACAATAAATAAATAAATAGCCGACATCAAATATTTCGTGAAAATAATTAAACACTTTTTTCATCATTGAGAACAATATTGTTTTCTGGTGAATTGAGCGAACAGTAATGTTTATTTACTTTGCTCGTTTGGTTCTAAGCTGGGACGGGACATGACAATCGGGTAGCGATTTCGAGCCAATTTGCTGTCAAATCCGAGCCAGTTTCTGATTGGTCGATTTGACAGTAGCAATCGTGGAATAAAAAGAAAAGAGGGATCGCATCAATCTGGTTGGCAGTGATGCCGGAATCAATGTTAACGTCAATGGCGTTGTTAATTGTTTATATTTGCGAAAGGAAAGTTGAACAATTGAGTTCACTGCGTGTTTTAAGCGATGGATATTGTTGTTTGTTTATGGGTGTTGTTATTGTGTTGAACAAAAATTATGTACAAGCTGCGAAACTGCGGTAGAAACTCCGAATAAAATCCAAATTAAAATAGAAAAAAATATTTTACATTCGTGGCATCACTGGTCAACTATGTCAAACACCACGCTCAACTTTCCGAATGGGATTCTTCGAAAACATTAAGAAGAGTGAGAAGCTCGATTGTCAAGTCCCGTCCCGGGTTCTAAGGCTGTGAACCATTTGCCGAGTTAAATTTAACTCGTGGTTAAAAGTGACATGTTCGAAAATCCCTGTGCTGTCGATCGACCGGTTTTCGAGAAGAACTCAGCTACGGTTGTCAAAATTTAACTTCTTGTCTGTCAGAAATAACCACGCTCGGATAGCAGGGTTAATCGATAACTTTCCATCTGTCAAATTTTAACCAAAAGTTAAAAAAAAATCCACCAAATGGTTCAGAGCCTAAGTAGAGATAACTGACTTCTTACACAGTTAGAAAAAAGTACCCAACGGCCAGTTCACTTTTACCTACTTTTGACTAGTTTTTCTCCTTTCCTCCTTCTAATGTTGTAAGAAACGGAGGAGCAAAACCACCCAACAAGGGTAGTAAAGTGTGGGAACCCAACGTTGAGTATAATCATATTTACCTACTGTTGGGTACAACTAGCTTACTTTTGGGTAGAAAGCGAGTGAAAAATTCCATACGAATTGCACAAAAGTAAATGAAAATTACTTTAACCCGCTTTACCTACTTTTGGGTTCTTGGACTGTAGTGCCGAGATGAGTGAAAAGAACTTAATTTTGGGTACTTTTTTCTAACCGTGTACTCTTTAATCTCTATCTCTATCTCTATCTCCATCTTACGCACTTCAAATCGGCCAATCACGAGCTGGTTCGCGTTTGACAGAAAAGTGGTTCGTTTTCACCCCCGTATAGTCCTCTCGAGCCGGGTTCGTATTGGTGCGAGTTGCGTGTGTTAGTGAGATGAAATTTTTTGTTAGCTGTGAGAATTTTTTTGTTTGCTGTAAGAACTGTCATTCTAAAGTAAACAGTCACGGTAACAGTCAAGTACCCTTTTGTGAGTAAAGGTTAACCCATTTTTGAAAAAGGTGGTTTTACTCATTAATGAGTAAATTATTTTAACAACAATGAGTTTCTGCTAACAGTAGCTAACAGTTACTACTTAATTGGCATAATGAATTACTCATTAATTAGTGGTGCCCCTTTTATTTACAATGGGTTCACTTTTACTCATAAATGGATGTTTGATTCTTACCGTGCACATGACAGTATACGCTAGTGTGTGTAAAATTATGTTATTAGTGTAGTGTTCGTGAGATCCTGCTTGGAGAACTCAATTGTCTGCTCTGGATCAACAATAGAAAAGGGCCCATCAGCATTTGTAAACAAACCGTTCCAAAGCCCTTTACTCACAAAACGGAGGCCGCCCATGCAAACCAACACTAGCATCGGATAGGGGAAACTTCTACCTACACGATGATGGTGTTGGTTTGTGTGGGCGACCTTCGATTTGTGAGTGCGAAACCGAACTTTTTGTCAGTGCGAACCTCAACCTGAGCTAGGTTTTAAAAACAAACGAGCAAACTGACGTTTGTCAGAAAACAAGCAGACCCAATCTTGATACCCGATCCAGGTTGGAACTGAATAATAAACGAATTCGCTATTAGATTTGGTTCAGCATTTGACGGTTTGTTTGGTTCTTCTTACTTCAGTCTATGTGTGTCTCTATTCAACGTCTCTGCAGAGGGCGACCCAATAGCGCCGCGGGGGCGCTCCGCCCAAGTCCGCCCAGTCCACCGGGCGGTCCGTAAGCGCGCTGCTGGAAACTCGCCCGCTGTATATGTGGGTGGTCACGACATTTCTGAACTGTTTTCTGCCAGCGACAGAACTTTTTCGCACCGACAAACCGACGATCAAATGCATTGTTTACAAAGGCTGATACGTTCCTTCAAAAAAGAAATCGAGATTTGTATTACTGCTACCAGGCTTGAACATGCTAAACCCTCTCATGTGATCCTCTGAAAGGAAAATTTATACATAGAAAAAAATAAGGAATTTTACATGACATGTAAACCAAAACTATTTTAAAAATACATCGCTTTAAACTGGGTTTTAATTTAATTTTACAGTAAACATCATGCACATTAAAAGAGCGTGATAAAACTCATAAAATTACTCGTTTATTCGATTAATTTTCTCTTGCAGTGTATTATCATAGAGGTAATTCTAAGACTAGTAGGTCCCGAAGAAACGTGCTCAACTTTTTGGCTCAGCTCTGATACTCATAGGTCTTCAGTCCCAAGCTAATCGATGCACCCCTCGAAACATAGGAAAATCCACGAACCCCTCATTTTATCAATAATCAGTTTCGGCTTGGCAGTCTGGCTATCACTCAATCAGAACAAAATAATTTTGTAATTTGTCCCTCATTTTATCTGTGAAACTTTCATAGCGTAGTGTAGTACTAGAATTTCGACTGGAATGGGGCACGTTAATCGATTTGCTTGGGACCAATAGGCTAGTCAAGTAGTGAGCCAATTTAAAATCATTAGTGGCCACCGGTTGGTATTATTCTCCTCGCGATGGAAAAACTTATCGAAGAACATCGAATTTTCAATGATAAAACCTATAAATATACATGCTCATGTAAATTTAAATCAACAAACATTGAGAAAGCTTACATGGCGGACGGACCGATTATTCTATCAGTTTTTTCTCCACCGCGTATAGCTCGAATCACTTCTTCAGTGCGGCGAATGTCGGAAAAGTGTATTGTAAGTTTTGTGCGCTCAGTTTTGGTTATGTGGAACGACAAATAGAAAATGGATGACAGACAAAATATTGATTAAAGCGGTTTTATACAAAGAGCACTTTTAGTTCGTTCAGAAAATCATAAATTTAGATATGGAAAAATAGAAAAACGATCAAAAATGCGCTCGTGGTTCCTTTTTTCTCATGACTGATCGTTTTGATATAGTGGTGGAAGTGTAGAGTATGTTCTGTGCCGTGAAGGCGGGTTATTTCGTGTGGGTGATAATTCCGCGTACTTGAAAATGAAACTATGCAAATTCGTTCAAAAAGTGAAAGCCAGCCATGTAAAATTCAAGTGACGTTTAATTTTACATGCATGTAAATTTTAAGTCGTGTAAATTTAAAAATCAATTTAATTTTACATGAAAATACATACTCTTTTTATGTGCATGGAAATTCGTGTAAAATTACAAAATAATTTTAACTGCATAATTCGAAAAAGTAGTGTAAATTTCTGTTCAATATGATGCACATAAATGGAACGGCACATATCATATACGTTTACATTATATATCATGTAAAGTTCTGACACATTTCATGCAATGTAGCAAATATTGTATACAAAAGCCCATCTTTGTAAACAACATTGTTTGCAAGTTGCTCGGTTGCGTGAAATGAAATACAAGTCTACCTGAATGAATGTTTACATCACAATTAAAATTCAGAATTTTTATCTGAGTGTGCATGACAGTAATGTCAGAACTTGGCGATCAACGTAATCCACTCAAAAATAGTGTTTTTCCACAATAAATGCAATAAGTTCGCAAGTTTGTCTATTCCAGTTATGGTTGTTTAGAGAAAATAAATGCGTTTCAGACATTTGTGAATGATTAAATGGGTTTGGGACACGACTCGAACTTTTGGTCCGCTGACTTGAACCGCAGACAGACATTCAAGCAAATACAAATTTTATCAAAAGTTTTGTGTAAATTTTCAAACCAGAATACGTTAGAAATCACTTGCTCACTAGCGCCACGTAGGTTAAAAATTGCCACAGTAAAATTGACAGACTATCATCTCATGACAAATGGATTTTGCGTGACACAATAAATGTTTGGCTCCTTTATAATGAACAAGTGTACAACAATGTTTTATTGCAAGTTTTCATACTAGACAACTGGAAAAATAAAAGTTTCGACAACTTTACAAAACATAATAATATTTTTGGCA
This sequence comes from Ochlerotatus camptorhynchus, assembly GCF_037179485.1. Lineage (NCBI taxonomy): Eukaryota > Metazoa > Arthropoda > Insecta > Diptera > Culicidae > Ochlerotatus > Ochlerotatus camptorhynchus. The sequence continues at coordinate 815,752 of NW_027040640.1, forward strand.
AACCTTATATCAATTAATTAAGCTCGTTGTGGCAAATTCTTTCGAACTGCTTTACGATTTCGCTTTGTTTTACGCTTATTGTTCTCTGCTACTTTATTTTTGAATCGAACTTCTCTCAGGAAGCCTTGAATGAGAGTGTTGTAAATGAAGTCAATCAATCTAGCAAAGTAAGCCTTGCAAACTACGTTGTCAAAGTACTCGTGAGCAACATATGCTTTTAAAGGAGTTTTCACACCTATTTTGTTCTCAAACAAAAATTTCCGAAAATTTTGCTTGAATGCAGCAAATGCTATCAGCCCGATAGCGTGAAGCGTATTATTTGGGATATCAACGTTTCGTGATGAGGCCCGGCATTTTAATCTAGAAAATTAATAGTCGACACTTTCAGCTTAGCACGGCATTTTTCGTGAGGCAGTTTGGAAATCCCAATTCCTAGAACATAAACCAGCGCGTTGAGCTCCTTTCTCTGTGCAACAAAAGGAGTATCGAGGTCAAGTTCTTCAACTTCGAATGAAAGTGTGGCTACAGCTTCTTAGTAAAGTTCTTCAAGATCGTCTCCATGCAAAAGAGGCTGAAGCCCGTCGTTTTGGCAGTTTTTTTTTCCCTCATCAAATGTTTCGTTTGCAGAAGACAGCATAGCGTATTTGAAAGCACTACTGAACTGATATGCATTTGGGGCATCGTTAAACCCGCAACGTCGCCGAATCTCCGAGAAGAAATTTTCCAGGCAATCCGGACAGAACGGATTCGTACACAAGTACTTACAGTCGTATGTATTCTGTTCTCATTTTTTGAAATAACAAATCCAATACAAAAACAAACTTATGACAGGTCAATCATCTTGCGCCATCTGGTTGATTATTGCTACTTGAATATTTCATTTAAATCGACGGTTATGGAATTTTACACAATCTGAGATTTAAGCTTGAATGACTCTGCTTGAACTTTCGCTCCACTATAGACAATTTCAGCTTCCTGATGACATATTAAAAGTCTGATACTCCTAAAATCATCTTTAAGAGAAATGCAATCATGCTCTCAAATAAAATTACCCCTTAACTTTTGTTTTTTTCTTGTTTTGCGTCCCCAAAGCTAGTACAAATGTTATAATTTATCATCGCGTAACACACTTTCACCGATAATTCTTCGAAAACACCACCAATTTGAGTTTTATTTTGCACGGGCTTCGAAAACCTCAAAACGAACTTTTGTCCCTCCTAACTCTACTTCACTTCTGTCTTCAAAACCCATTGTTAAAAAAAAATGATTACTATTTTTTAGAAGTAAATATTGCAAACACTACAACTGAGCTTATTCATTTCCCATTTACATCATTGTCACCAATTGATGTTCATCACCAAAAGCACCAAACACTTAACCGAAAGAGAAAAAAAACTAACTCAAATTCAATTTCCCTCCAGCATCCCCTGGAAAACACAACTGCCGTGAGGTTGATCGGCAAACCGAGAGGAGTGATGGTCAGGTGGACGATGTGGTTTTGCTCAACCACCCACAAACACACTGGACGGTGGAGATTTGCCCGGCTTTTCCTACAGCCCACTTAGCCAAGCCGAATGAAATATACGAACAAGGGAAACAAACAAAAATTTGACCAACCTTTTTTATCGGAGGTTCCCTCCCAGTTGTTGTCCGGCCTTGGAATCCCGGGGGCTGAACTTTACCGATGTGTACGTGATGAGTAATCTCTTGATTCACTTTACCGACGTGTCTATCCTTGGCGGAGCTTATTATCCGTTTCTAGTTTCATTCAACACCGATTGATTAAATTTATATGTTTGGTACACAACACTTGTTAATAGATTTTCAAAACACACATATTAATTTAAATTTTTTTTCCACTAGCATCTTCACCATTTCACATAGTTACAACTCTTGTAAATTTAACATATTTTATTATTTAACACTCATCACGAATTAAAATCTCCGGAAACCGATCAAAGTAACCAACGTCGAGGCTAACTCCACCATGGAAACTGCCTTCAACAGCGCGTCTCGCGGGACAACGAGATAAGATTCCGATCCGACCGAGTCGCGTGCTGGGACGATACTGATATTCCAAACCGGCCGTCGTCCCTTCAGCGTGATGTGATAATCATGATATGATCCGAAAGGAGCGCGTAACTGTCGGGTACTAATTCCGCGCGCCACACCGGAATTGTACTAAAAAGAGAATCACCTATCGTTTCTCTTTCTCGAAACATTTTTGCATTACTATCAAGAGAAAACGGGAGAGTTCCGTTCCAGCTGTTGATACACCCCACTGCCGGCGCCGTGGCATCGAAATCAAAACAAAAACTCAACAAGTGGGTTTGCTCCCCGGGTCGGTCCAAAGACGGGGCAGGCTCAACTGATGCAACACTCTGCTGCTGTGCATTACACCCACGCGCGAGACACGTGGAGCCCCGATGTTTTGGTTTTGGACCGCGCTCATCTCACTCCTGCTCTCAGCAATCGACGATGAGTGGAACTCACTCTCACCCATACAGCAAGAGATGAGCTACCCGAGAGCAGTTTTTAGAACAGCAGTGGAATTACATTCTTTCGAAAGCTTATCGCGAAGCGATGGTGAACATAGCACATCTTTCCTTCCGGCTGGCCGGTGTACGTTTCGCACCGGATGTCGGAATGTAAAAATTTGCACTGGACCACTTGTATCGGCTTCCTTCGCCAAAGTGGGAGCAAATGTGGTGAGAAAAAAGTACTTAATTCCACTGTTTTACATTTTCCTTATTAATCCCTGGTGCCGGCGGTGGGTTCCAGCATAATCTAGTTTTTCTTAGCTATCTATGCAAGCTGGATAATTCCCACTGTTGCTTCGTAATTTGCCTGGATGGGAACTGGAATGACCCTAAAGAAAGTTTCGTAGAAGTAGGAATATGTGTTTGAGATGATAATTTGTGCTCACAGAGTAGATCAATAATTTTGTTAATATATGCACCTGCTTGGTGGCAGAGCAGGAGCTGCGTAACTGCTTGGAAAACTTTCAGCTAACCCCAAGTAGGTAACTGGCCATCGCCATTTGAATTCAGTGTTCCATGGAGACGCATGGTATTTAACCTGCTAAGGCCTTCGTTCAGACATATTGAACCGTTTGTCTTTGATTTGGGTGGTCTGGATGTTATAAATCTGTATAAATTTGTGTGTTATCTTTAAGAAGCTGAAATCCCTTCGAATGAATGAAACATTTCAAGAGCAAATTTCCATTACGTCGAAAGTAACAAAGGTAAACAAAGTCGAGCTATCAGTGTCAATCGATGCTCTTGCTGTTACACTATCGAGGGGAAGTGGCTCTAATGTTGGCCTATGGATCTAAGATTGGGCCCATCGCTAAAAAAGTAGAAGGGTCTATGTCTAGGGGCACGAACGGAAGCTTGACGTAGGACCGCTAGTGGACGGAACAAATGTGAAGAGCATTTAGTTCTTTTAATTGATCGATCATCTACTATCTTAAATCTTTCCGTTTTTGAATTGTAGGCGTACCAAATTTGTGGTAATTTTGTTCAAAGAGAAAGAGAAGTTGAAAGAGAATCGATCAAAATCACTTGCACCCCTGCTTCCAAGTTTGGTTACAAGATTACAACTCTGGAGAGCATTTTGTGTGGTCGTTGGGGGCGTGTGTTTCTGAATATGGACAAACAGGCACAGATAAATTCTATTTCAACTCTTTACTGTAGTAAGCTTGTTGGCCCTGAAAAGAGCCGTCTTGTTGCCAAAGTTGGTGATGATTTAACCTTCGAAGCCGTACAGAGGGCGTCTCTGTCGCTTCAAAGCGTAGATGACATCCATGGCCGCTTACGCTTGGCGTGTTCAGTGTAGGTGACAGCATCACGGATCTCATTTTCCAGGAACACCTTCAGCACACCTCGTAGATCAGACCAGAGATACGTTTGACACCGTCACGGCGAACCAGACGACGGATGGCGGTTATCACGAAGAACCTTGCGATGATGCTTGGCGCCTCCTTTATCAAGACCTTTTCCTCCTTTGTCACGATCAGTCATTGTTGCTTGTTGGTTAGAAGAGTACACTACCTAACCTGCCACCACCTTCCTACTGCTGCTATTGATGCTTCTGCTACCTGCTCACCACGCCGTCCGAAGCGAAAAGCGAGTTGAGGCTTTTGACTTTAAATGATCTTTATTTCTTGTGTTTGTGTGGTTTACATGTATGAATTTTCAAGTGACACAGATGCGTGTTTTCAACTTTAGTACATTTGAGATTTTTTTTTTCTTTATTATAGAGATTTTTATGGCCATATGGCTAGTTCATCTCTTAAGATTGAAAAATGGGTTCTCAGAAGGAGATTCCCAATCTTGGCTATGGTACATTTATCATGGTATAATGAAAAGGTTTAGAAAACTGCCAGAAGAGCCAACAAAACGGAAATACAAACAAGGAACACTCAGATATTGTGGTAAAAATTCGCCTCCTTTAGGAAGGTGATGAGGGCGGCTGCTGCCGGGGACTCGTCGCCCAACAGGTTCCGAATGCTGATTGACTCCAAGCCAAAGGCAGCCCGAATTTCTTCCAACTCCGCGCAGTTCACGAGGATGTGCTCCACGGTGGCTGGCACTCCGCAGGTTTCGCAGGTCCCCCGGAACGGTGTTCCTCCGAAGTTGTGGAAGACTCTGCTGTGCCCGGTGCGTAGCCTTGACACCACTCGCTGTTCTCGTAGGTTTGGTCGATCCTTTCAGGTTCCGGTGGTCGCCTTGATGTTCCGAAGATGGTGTGTCCTGTTGTTCCTCCACTCTGTGTCCCAGGCTCTCCAAATCGTCCGCTTGATCCACTTTTTGACATCTTGGAGCGGTACATTGCCGGTGGACCTGGGTCCAGTGTGGCCTGAGCCGGCGAGGTGGTCGGCTATTAGGTTCCCTTGGATCCCGCAGTGACCGGGTACCCACATGAATACTGTACTGGGCGGCGCGTGCTTTACCGTTCCTTGGATCCACGGATGCTTCGGTGTTTCTGTTGTTAGGGCCAATATCACGCTGTGTGAGTCAGTTACGACTAATATCAGCCGGTTGGCCGGTAGCTTAATCGCGTGGAGAATGGCTGCTGCCTCAGCTGAGAACACCGAGCATTGGTTCGGGAGCAATCTGCTCACAAGCAGACCATCTCCGGAGACCCCCATTCCCACTTCGCTCCTGGAGAGAGAGCCGTCGGTGTACCTAACTTCATAACCTTGGTAGTGCGCAACGAGAGTTTCGACAACTGTCCGGCGTAAAGCCAGCGAGTTGTCTCCTGCCCTGAAGCGGTCCTTGATTCGGCTGTCAATTTTAATCTTGTGCGATTGCCAACTTTTGTCTCCGTGCCAGTGGACCCTGGCCACTGGAGGGAGATCTACGTCGGCGGCCGTGCGGAGGAGTTGGTTCGCCTCGTCGAGGAGAACGATCCTGTTGTTTCCCAACGTTTTAGCGAGAAAGGCAGCGGCTTTGGTAGCAGTAGCTGCGGTGAAAACGAGCCGAAAAGGTAGGAACCGGCTTCAACGCATGCAGCGTCGGCCGGGGTAGAGGGCAGGAGACTGGAGACTGTTCGAACGTAGCCGTTGTACACCGGTTCCAGAATCTGGACGGCTTTCTCGGCGGCAAGGCATGTAATCTCTACACCATACAGTAGGCGACTGTCGATGATGGCTCTAGCTACGCGGAAGCGGATTTCGCGATTGTTGGATCGGTGGGGGCGGGATATGGTCTTAATCAGGTTGGACCGACTGCGACAGTCCTTCTTTACTTGTTGGAAGTGCGGCTCAAAGGATAAATTCCGATCGAGGAGCACTCCCAAGACCCTCACGGTGTTTTTAGTCGGTATTGCTTGTTTTTTAATCATGATGGGCTGTCCGTTGTTGCGATGCCTGGTGGTACATATATGGCAGCGCACGCTCTTGCCGGCGGAAAGCTGGAAACCAACAGAGTCAGCCCATCTGACCACCGAGGAGACTGCCGCTTGCGCTCTCAGTTTCGTCCTCTGCAGGGTGGGACCCACCGTTACAATGAGGATGTCATCCGCGTAGACGAAGATGTAAACGTTCTTGGGTAGTTGTTCAAAGACCCCATTCATGGCCACCAAGAAGAAGGTGTCCGTCTCCGAGGGGAGGAATGTCTGAAGTGTAGATGCTGTAAGCCAAAGGGCCCAACACAACTTCCTTGCGGAACTCCTGCTTGGATGGAGAACGTGTTTGAAAGACAGCCACTGAACGATACCATGAACGACCTTTGCTGAAGGCAGTTACGGGTGATTTTAACAAGATGCAAAGGAAAGTTGAAGTTACAAAGCTTTTATATAAGCCCATTGTGCCAGACATTGTCAAACGCTTTCTCAACGTCTACTCGGAAAAAAATCCGTTCCCGAAAACGGGAACGGACCGTGAACTAAAAATCACGGCCAGCTTTCATGAACAAAATTTTCTCAAATATACACCGTGAACTATGGTTCACGGCTGTGGTTCACGAATATGGGAACTCTTTTTTAACAATGTCATGGCTGTGGACTTGGATACAGCCTTGTTACTTCGAATGTTATTCATCACCCGTACTAGCTGATGATTTGTGGAGTGCCCCTTCCTGAACCCCAACTGTTCCGGTAGGAGAATGTTGTGCTCCTCGGCAAACTTGAACAAACGATTGAGGATAAGTTTCTCGAACAATTTGCTCAGCGCTGAAAGAAGGCTGATTGGGCTGTAGCTTGAAGCTAGCGTTGGGCCCTTCCCGGGTTTGCGGATAGGTATTTTTTTCGCTGTCTTCCGGATACTTGGAAGGTAGTGCAGTTCCTAGCATCTGTTGAAGACAGCAGCCAGCAGAGAGTGAACCTTCATGCTGAGATTTTTCAACACTAGGTTGAATATTCCGTCAAACCCGGGGGCCTTCATGTTTTTGGTGCATTTCAGCGCTGAGCAAATCTGTTCTACTGTGATTCTATCCTCCACACAAGGGGAGGAATCAAGGTTGAGTACGCATTGCTCAACCTGAACTTCGAGCGGACTTTGGATGTTGGAGCCAAGCAAGTGCGATTTGGAAATATGCTCACCAATCGCATTTGCTTTCTCCTGAGGGGTGATTATGAGCCGATCGTCATCATTTTCATCTTTGAGTGGTGGAATGGGTTTGAGGTGCGTCATTAAGACCTTGGCAACTTTCCAGAATGGTCTGGAGCGGTCGTCCAGCTTCTGGACAGGCCGCCCGAAACTTTCGTTCCGGAGTGAGACCATCTGGAAGCAATCTCCTTGTTCAGATCGGCCATTTCACGTTTCCTCGCTAGATCTCCGGTTCTCTGGAACTGGCGTCTACGAACATTTCTCAGGCGAATCAAGAGTTAGGTGTGGGAATCAATGGTAATAAACTTACCCCTCACAGGAACTCATCGGACGCACGTCTCGTCAGTGGGCCCAGTTTACGCGATGGTAGTCCTTGCGCAGGCTTGGAGCAGGGTCCACATTGTAGCCCAGTTCAGCCACCACCGGTTGGTGGTCGGAGCTGAGTTCGTTCAAGGCTACCGGCTTGGACAAGCCGATATTTGTCAGGAACAGGTCTAGCGTCGATGGGTGAGATAAATGTTGGCTCATCCGAAAACCAAACGGAGTACAGCCCATGCTGTGAGTGGTCGAACAGCAGACGACCGTTCTGGTTCTGCTGGTAGTTACGCCAGGCCTCATGGCAATCATTTAGATCTCCTCCAACTACGAAGCGGGAACCGTTACGGGTGATGGTGGACAGGTCCTTCTTGAATTTAGACGCTAGTCCACTGCTGACGGCACACTGTCGAGGGCAGTAGACGGCGATGAACCGGACGTATCCAATCGACGACTCCACCTCCACACCAAGGGCCTCGATGATAGAGGTGCGGACATGGGACAGAGTGTGGTATTTTATTCCTTTCTTGACGTCGACCGCAACACCACCAGGGGGGTGCTGGTGCGATCAAGCCGAATAATGTTGTGGTCAGGCAACCAGAAGCTGTCGCCGGAATTTAGATGGGTCTCGTTTAGAAGACCCACGTCGATGCTATGATTGCGGAGGAAGTCGGCAAGGTCAATATCTTTTGCTCTTACAGAGCAAGCATTCCAGGTGACGATAGTTAGCGGTTTAAATGCCATACTGGATGATGAACTTACCGAGCACTTGCATCTGTTCGGGCTTATTGCGGCACTTACGAAGAGCCCCATGACATGCTGACGAAAATTTCCATTAGTTCATCTGCTGAGAACAGATCGGGGTTGTTGTTTTGCGCTGTTGGTTGTCTCCAGACTCCAGGGGGGATGGAGAGCTTTGGCCAGCAGAATCACCGAAAGCTTCTTGAGGGGGAGTGGGTTGCACCCGCGCATTTGCTTGTTTTTGCTGGGGTCCTTCTTGCGTCCTGGTTGATTGTTGCTTGACGCCTGCTTTCGGATGCGTTTGAATTCCTCGCGTTTGGAGCACTGTCTGTCGGAGCCTTGATGTGCACCACCACAGTTGGCGCATTTTAACGCCACGGTTCCATCCGCAGGGCAATCAGAAGTAGCGTGTTCGTGAGCGCAGTTGTTGCAGCGTGGCTTGATGTTGCAGTTGCGGGTACCGTGTCCAAAATTGAGACACCGCTGGCACTGCGTTACGTCACGATGGCCGCCACGGTATGGCTCCCACCGTACGATGATAGAGTAGATCGAGTGGATGGCTTGCAGTGCATTGAGCGTCACCGTCCCTTTCTGGAAGTGCACCAGGAAAAGACAACCCGCGTACGTCTTCACATTTTCGTCTCTCCTTGTCATTCGGAAGACAGAGATTGGGGCCAGCTTGTACCAGTTCTTGAATTCAGCTTCGATCATCTTGGGGTAGGGGTTTGGTAGGCCCCTGATGACTACCTTGAAGGGCTTCTCACCGGGGATGCCTGCGTGAAGAATTCCGCCTTGGAATCCTTCAAATATTTTACGGCCACCTCGTACTCTGTTTTTGTATGGAGCATCACCTTGGTGCCGATCCTGCCGAGCCTAAACTCCGCTGTGATGCCCAGCGATGTAAAATCGCCAATGAGTGTGTTGAGTGGCACATTCTTCACCACCAGTGGAGGAAGCTTTATGTTTGCCCAACTCGGGCCGGCAGAATTTTTATTGTCGACGGCGTCGCCGAAATCACCGATGACGCTGACATTCGTCGCGGTAGCATCGTAACGTCCACTCGTACCATCGGACAGGCCCTGTTTTTCTTCCTTTTCTTGTTCCGCTTCACCGTGGCAGAGGTGGTATCCCCAACATCGGTGGGAAGAGTAGCGTACCTATTCGAAATAGGTACACTCAAGCTACCCTCATCGCTGTTCTTTTTCTCCGCTTTCTCTCGGAGCCTGCTCCGGGAGCGCTGTCTTCCCATCACACGAAGCGACCGACACTACTGACGACGCGATTAAACTGCGAACGTTTGGAACAAACTAGAACCTTTCGAACAACTCTCGACAGAGCGAGCAAAAGCCGAACTGTAATGCTTGACGATCAAGCAGAGAATCGTTGCGATTTGATGATAGACAGCAGCGCTCTTTTAAATCTTTTCAGGTTGAAGCAGAATGACGAAGTGGTACTCGATTATGACAGCTGGGTTTGGAAAGAACGTTTATTTCATTTCGGTGCACCACCATAGTTCGTATTTTGTGTATTTAGTTTTCCATCAATCGTCCACCTGCCTAGTTCGAGCACTTGTCCAACCATCACCATAGTGCATCTTCAAATCTTACCCCAATCCCGTGCCTAGCTCTAGTTTTAAGTAATTTTGATATACAAAAATTGAATTTCGGCTCCGTGAAGCTAATGCGAATGAGCCTCGAAAAATTAACAACAATCAGATACCCCATCGCATATTCTTTTCTATACTTTGAAACGCTTTGCCTTTGCCTCTAGCTTAGTAATCATACAACAATCAACATCATTACTCCACGATGACGGCTTCAGATAAATCATGCTTCTTCTCGATCATCTAACGAAGGCTAAGGACGCAGCACGTAAAGATAGGAATGTAGCTGGTTCCAACTGCGCGTTTGGACATTTACCATATACCAGAAACGATGTTTACAGTTTCAAATTGATCCTTCAACGAAGCCTATCCCGCTGGCTGGGTTCCATTTAATCATCATTATACCAACCACGCAGCAGCTGGTGACGGTTGAATTATTGTCGAGTTGAAATTCTTGCGAAATTTATTTTCCACCGCTGCCCGCGTCCGTTGGTCAACGTTTCCACTCCCATCAGCGGAAAACTAAGCTTGGATTCTTCTCAGTCATAACTTTCTCCCTCCCACATACACACAAAAGCAAATAGAAGAAAATGCAAACTCAAATACACTCAGCAGCATTATCCTTCAATTGCAATTGCAACTCGGCTATCGCAAACAGCAGCGGCAACGAGGACGATGCATTCTACCTACTCCTCTTCATCTCTATCTACATCATAACCGTCAGCATGATTAGACAATTGGCGCATAAAATAAGTGAGTGCGGCTTGTTTATTTCTTTCCAACAACTTGGCAAACTAATTAAGCGTGGTTATTTGTTTTGCTCCACACCCGGGATGCTTCGGTAATGGGACTATTGTTTTTTTTTTATCCGTATTGAACGGTTGTTACGGCACGATCCAGAAACAAGATGTTATGAAATGTTGGAAGCTTCCATAATCGGTGTGTTTGCAGTGGATTTAGCCAATGACGTTTAAGGAATTTATTGACGAAGTACAGTCATAAACTTCCGTCCGCCCACGGCAACCAAACCGTTATTAACCGGGAATATGACATAAGGCCTTGATGCATTACCGCGAGCCTACTACGAGGGTTCGCTACTAAGTACGACGCTACGACGTCATGCTGATTAAATATGTCAACCGTCAGATCAGCACTGGGTTAATTTTAGTCTGCAGTAAAAATTTAACTGAAATTTTAAATTTCATCAATTTTGGTGCATTGGTACTATTTTAAATAAGTGCAATTACTTGAATAAAAATCACCATCCAAGGGCCCCTCGACGTACTTGGCGGGGAGGGTTGTGTCATTTCGCCGAAAGTCATTTCACCGGAAAAAAAATTCGAAGTATTTCAACTATGAACTCTTTTATCTACGAAATATATATTTTAAAAAATAACAACAACTTAGCGACTAGCTTAGCCAAATCAAGAGGCATGTCGACAACGCATAAATAAACCAGCAAAGTAAGGAAATTTCCACTATTTACCCAAATAAATATTGTAGCTAGGCAAAAAACCAACACATTTCAAAAGAAGTCTGACTTCATGTCATGATCCACAAGGCCAGACATAACAAAAACAATAGAACTGGAAAGAACTACTCATGTTTAAAAGAAGGAAAAATGTCTTATAAGCCTCTAATTGTGATGGAATAAACTTGAACAGAAGAATGAGCAGCTTTTGAAAGATGGCAAAAAGATGCAAGTGAACTTAAAATCCATGATTTCAAAAGTGTTCGCAATAATAACGAATCTCGGAAGAATGGCTTTAAATTTCGAATTTAATTTTCAAGAAAAGAACGAGCAGTTTTTTTTTTTCTTTTAAAGGAAAAAAATGCACAGTGAGCCAATAGACGTTGCTTGGGACTAGCAATCATCCTCAATGTATAAATACTGGTGATTTAAATGTAGGCAATACCAGCGCCCGCCACGTCCGAATGCTGGTCAAGAAAGGAATGGGGATGAATTTGTTGACGTAATACTTGCTTTAATGAAAGCCTAGAACACCTTCGCACTTTAACGAAAAATCACTGAAATGTTGAATAAAAGGGTTGAGATTACAGCAGGATTCGTTTTGGTAAACGATATGCTGAATTAATGTTCTAACAATTCGTGAAGTAGCTTGGGTTTGAACCCACGGTCTGCTGCTCAGTAAGCAAAATCGATCGACACTAGGTCACCGAGCTTTTTATATCACAATTACGATCAAGTTACCGTTCAACTTGTTGTTACTTGTTGTTGTTTCGATCCAGGCGGCGACCTCACCGACGACGACAACAACTGCGCTTACATCTTTTACGTTCCCGTCCCTTCAACAGAATTTCGCTTTATATCATAATATTAAAGAAAACCGATTTAAAGTATAACTCTATAATGTGAAGAAGCTTGAAATTGAACCCATGATTTTCTGCTCAATAAGTAAAATCGGTTGCCACAAGGGCACTGATCTCCTCATTTCACAAAAAAAAAATGCTGTTTACTAGATTTAGATCCGGGCGGTGACCTCACCTATGACGATAACAACTACTCTTGAGAAGAATTTGTTATACATTTCCGATCAACACGTCTTTCCTAAAACTCAAATATTATTTATTTTAAGTACTCGTTCCTCCAACCGAATTTCGCTTAATCTCATTTGGAAATGAACTAACCAATTGGCTAAAAATATCCTTAAGAAAGCTTAAAAATATATATGCTTTATCACCAAATTAGATGTAGCGTTAGCGTCAGCAATGTTACGGTACACCTCGTAGATTGGATATTAGTGACACTCACGTCTCTTTTGGAAATCTCAGTCAAACTGCTTTCACGAATAGGGGATTAAACATTGATTCCAATTTAAACAAGTCTATCAAAGGCATGACTGTCGCTATTCCCAGCCACGCCCATCTTTACCGTAACTAGGGATAGGGAAGGAAATGTTGATGTACAGGGTGATTCAGAATAACTGTCACCGATTTCAGAAATATGCAATTCTAAATGGGTAAAATGGGTATATGTTCAAGTATTTTTGTTTTAAAGTGTGTACCACTATCAGCTTGTATTGATAGTTGGATTTGAAATTTCATTCGTTTTTGATTTCAAGCAGTCTTGGACGTGAAAATGGAGCATGTCATAAATTCGTATAAAATCGTGTTTTATCTTTTAGACACTGAAATCTCTTCGAAAGAATGAAACATTTATTTTTCGCATCATTGTAGAGGTAAAAAGGAACCATGCGTTGAAAATCCGTTCAATATCTGTGCTTAGACGCATCGCCAGTACTCCAAAAGTACTAGAACTAAAACTTGCGTGCCAGCTGTGGTTCGTTTTTGTGATAAATGTGGTTGGTAATTAAAGGTTAAGGGAGAGAGATTTGAATTAAAGTATGCTAAGTTGAAGGTTATATATGTTCGGGTCAAGCTGGTGATACGACAAAAAGCCTATGTTATTTTTGTGTTGCTCATTTAACCCTACGTTACTCGCGCCAACTTTTGTAACACGAGTACTCGCGTGTTGTACTTTGTACAACAGTGTGAGTTTTCCATTGCCATTTTGCAGCCGGAAAACTCAAATTGATATGAAACCAACGGGTATTCATTATGAAGAGCTTTGAGTGGGTTGGTTTATTTCCTTTAAATTCCGTTATAATTGCTTATCTTTTGACAGATACGCGTATTTCGTCTACTACTTGCAGACTTCATCAGTGCCAAGTACTCAACACCACTGAAGAATCCATCTTTTATCTACGAGTTATATACTAATCAATAGGTACTAAAAATCAGCAGGTATCCAGTGCCATGTCAAAATTTACCTAACCAGATACCTAAATTCAGTCTCCAACAGGTAGATGCATGCTACGATGTGTTGTTTTAGGTAGCATGCTAAAGAGTCTCGAGTATCCGTTTCCTTGATCTCTATTAAGCAATGTTGATGGATTATGTTTAAATTTTCTAAACTTTCAGCTACGTCTAGTTTCCAAGGCAAAGATACAGTCCGCAGGATATTAATGTTTTCCTCAGTCAAATTGTGCCCCTTTGTAACGATATGTTCTGCAACCTTGAATTTAAATTCATAATGAAGTCCTTTATCCATCTCTTTGTTAGCCTTTTTTACCTCTGCGATGTGTTCCTTAAACCTTGTTTCCAAAGTCCTTTTCGTCTGACCAATGTAGATTTTATTGCAATCCGGACAAGAGATTTTGTAGACTCCGGCTTTCCGTAAGACATTTATTGAACCTTTAGTTGATCCTAATAGTGACTTCAGCTGATTTGTCCTGCTGAATACTAAATCTAGGCCAAAACTTCTAAACTTTGAAATCAATGGTTTGGTAATGTTTTTGTCGAAATTCACCGCTACCCGTTTTAAACCCTCAGTTACTGGTGTAAGAGTTGTCGAAATACGCCTAAAATGATCCCTTGTTCTTTTATCGATTACCGCTTGAATTGTTTTTTTCTTGATACCCATTAAGTCTAGCGATTTCAAAAATGTGAGCTATTTCCTTTGATTTGCCTGTATCGCTAAGAGGAAGAGTTTGCATTCTGTGAACCATGTGGTGAAAAGCGGCCATTTTGTGTTGATGGGAATGGTTTGAAGTGCTTGGTATTACCATAGAGGTAACTCTAAGACCACTGGGTCCCGAAGAAAATCATTATTATTTTTGGCTCACTCAGTACCAGAACAACGGTCCCAAGCAGTCCCAAGCTATTTCACTCACCCCTGCATGTTCTGCATGAATCCACACACCCCTGATGTTATCTGTCAAAATTTCATAGCGAATCAAAACAAACATAGTGTAGTAATAGAATTTCAACTAGAATGGGGTACGCCATAGAAGTACTTGGGACCAATAGGCTACTCAAGCAGTGAACCAATTTAAAATCGTTAGTTTCCACCCCCTGGTATTACTCTCTTTGTGTTTGGTGGTTTCCTATAGATTTCGAAATTGAACGAAGACGTTTCCCTGATGATGAGAAGATCTAAGAAGGGGAGTTTGCCGTCTCTCTCTTCTTCGTGAGTAAATTTGATGTCCTTGTGAACGTTGTTTATGGCCTCCAAAGTTTTTGATAAATCTTCCCTTTTGACAATGCTAAAGATGTCATCCACGTACCTATACCAACATTTGGGCAACAAATTCCTATCCTCCAGAGTATTTTCTAGGTTAGCCATGAACAATTCACATAAAAATGGAGAAAGCGGATTGCCCATAGGAGCACCTTTAGTTTGTTTATAGAAATTTCCTCTGAAAATGAAATAATTTTCCTCCATACAAAGGCGAGTAAGCTTGAGATATGACCGAACTTTGTTTTTCCAAGTAGAATCCTCACGTTGCTTCAGAAGCCAGTCCTCTAAAAGGCTGATGGCTTCCTTTACTGGTACACTCGGAAAAAGTACTGCGACATCAAATGAAACCATGACTTCGTCTTCCCGAATTTCTCCTGATGCCTGAAGCTGACTTGTGAATTCCTGTGTGCTGTTAACTGAGTGAGTGGAAAAGGGTTTTCATTAAAAAAAAACTCGTTTTTAACTTAACAAGCTAAACTTTTATCACAGTTAACCCCCAAAAAATGCGGATAATAGAGAAAATGTGAATGGAAACCGCGTAAACGGTGTCCGTACTACGTGGGATTTGACTTAATTGGTTACAACATGAAACATCTCGAGATCCTGACCAGATAGAAAGTTACTGTCTTCGGCAAAGTTGTTCTACAGATCATAATCTTTTTGCGGTGCTAGTATACATTTACACTTCTCGCATATGTTATATCTCGAGATCCTGATCAGATAGAAATTGAACAGCAAATTCTGAACAACTGTCCACCAACGAAAAGATCTTGACTTCCTAAAAAACTTAGCCAAAGACATTTACTCTTTATCTGGTCAAGATCTACTGATGTATCACATACGAGAACTTAACATGTATACGAGCACTACCTAGTGAGAAGAGTCTGAACTACTATTAATCAGCAAAAAGGCTATGATCTCCTGAACAGCTTTGCCTAAGACAGTAACATTCTATCTGGTCAGGATCTAGAGATATTTTATATAAGAATTTCACGTTTATACTAGCGCCGCAAAGTGAGAAAACTATGAACTACTGTCCACCAAAAGGCCTTGACCTTCTGAACAACTTTGTCGACGACAGTGACTTACTATCTGGTCATGATCTCGAGATATATCACATGCGATAATTTCAAATGTACACTAGCACTATGAAGTGAGAAAATTCTGAACAAGTGTCCACCAGCCAAAAGACCTTGACCTCCTGAACAACTTTGTCCTAGACAGTAACTTTCTATCTGATCAGGATCTCGAGATATAGCATATGCGAGAAGTGTAAATGTATACTAACACCCCGTGGTGAGAAAATTACTAACTACTGTTTACCAGCCAAAAAGTCTTGACCCTCTTAACAACTTTACCGAAGACAGCAACTTTCTAGCTGATCAAGATCTCGAGCTATTGAATTTGCGAAAAAGGCACGTATATACTAACACCGCATAGTGAGAAAATTCTGAACTATTGTCACCCAACAAAAAGTACTTGACTTCTTGAAAAACTTTGTGAAAGACAGTAACTTTTTATCTGGTCAGGATCTCGAGATATATCACATGCGAGAATTTCACATGTATACTAGCGCTACGTAGTGAGAAAATTCTGAACTACTGTCCGCCAGCGACAAGGCTATGATCTTCTGAACAACTTTTTCAAAGACAGTAACTTTCTATCTGGTTAGGATCGCGATATATTCCATGTTGTAATCAATTAAGTCAAATCCCACGTAGTATGGTCACACAGTTTTCGCGGTTTTCATTTACATTTTCCCTATTATCCGCATTTTTTAGGTGTTTACTGTAATCAAAGTTTAGCTTGCTTAGATCAAAACAAGTTTTTTGAAGAATACTCGTTGGTTTCGGATCGATTGGTAACTCAGCAACAAAATGGCAATGGAAAACTCATGTGTGTTGTACAAAGTACAACACCGCGAGTAACGGAGGGTTAATCTCTCAACAGCCGACTATCGAAAGAGTATATTCATTTTATTTAGTGTTTGTGCATTTTAAGGATTATGGTTACCGAAAGGTGAGGAATAGCTCCAATGTAATAATGATTAAAACATTTAGACTCTAGAAACCCGGCGAGCATGAGCATGAGCATTGACGACCATACAATTCAGTAGTTGCTACTCCGTGATTGACCAGATTTAGCGAAATTTGCACAAAGCACGATATGAATGGGGTTTTGGGATTAGCAATCCCAAACGGCGCCGGCCACGTCCGTGGAAAGGATTGTTATTTCAACACCCGTTGTTACTAGAAACCGAATATGCCTCTGCATCTCCACGATAGTCATGGGAAGGACGTTTTTGTTAGTGGGAAGATATGAATTCACATTGGAACAAAGAACTGCTCTTATTCAAGGAAGGATAAACTTCTTGAAGAGCATTTGCAACATCAAAGTAAATAGTGGATCGTTTGGAATAATTTATATTTGGCATAATGATCATTTGGCTCAACCAGGGTGGCACCTGAATTTCCATTTAAAAATGCCAGATTTTATCCCGGTTTTCCTAGTCAAATTTTTAAATTTCATGGTTTTCCAAATCATGTTGGTAACCAACAATTGAAAATTTCTTATGAGAATATTTCAATGCTTCTTTCAATTTTTTTTTTGGAAATTTATCTGAATTTCGGCAAATTTTTCATGATTAGAAATTTAAACCGGTTTACCTAACTAAAATTAAAACAAAAAGGATTTTGCACAATTTGAATCCCAACATTAATGTTGGGACATAAATTGTTGACATAAATATGTCATAATATTATAAATCGACGCTAGGCTGCTGTCGTGCTTTAGCTCATTGGTCATTCTTTGCTCGACTGTTGAGCTGTTCAGTCCGTATTTTTCGCTCGAGATCTCGTTTCGATTTTGTTTCGTTTTGTGCTGTCGCGTTGCGCCGTGGAAGTGTCACCACCTTCTCGCGTTCTGGCAAGTTTACTTGAACTTGCAAACACGAGACAAATGGTGCGTAAACGTGCCAATGAGTCAACAGCGGGCCCTTCAAAGCAAATTCCCCCGCTTTTCACGCCGGTGAAGGATGTTGCCAAGCTAGATGCCGAACTGGCAAAACACAAGCTGCTGCCTCGCTTCAAACTTTGCAGCATCGGTACCAAAATCATGTGCTCCAGCCTGGAGGAGTACAAACAAATAGGATGTTTCCTGAAGGAAAACAACGTAAGAAGTCCACGCATGATCTGCCATCGAGCAAGCCACTCAAGGCGGTTTTGCGTGGATTACCGTCGTTCGAGGCGGCTGCGGTGAAGTCCGAGCTGGAGCGGCTTGGGCTGCAACCTGAGGCTGTGTTCCAGATGAACCACCGTTCCATCAACAATACCAGCTTCCGTGACCAGTTGTTCCTGGTGCACTTCACGAAGGGATCCACCAGTCTTGCGGCTCTGAGATCCAAAATCCGGGACCTGTTTCAGGTCATCATCAGTTGGGAGCATTACAAACCCCAACATCGTGATGTTACGCAGTGTACGAACTGCCACTCCTATGGTCATGGCACCAAAAACTGCTATATGTAGACAAACTGCGGCAAGTATGCTGGAACTCACTCAACTGCGTCCTGTGAGCAAGTTGATGACATAGAGCCAACGTGTGTCAACTGCGGTGGAAACCATCAAGCCTCCAATCGCGGATGTCCCAAGCGAGTGGAGTTTATTAATATCCGTCGGAAGGCTACAATCAACAACCAGGTCGGTCGCCTCCGTAATCATCGTTCGCCTCCTGTACTCACGGAAGTCCAGTACCCAGCTCTCCAGCCCCGTCGACATGTTCTGAACCTAGACCCGCTTCCGCTCAATAACCAACAAGCCAACCATGCGAGTATCCAAATGGTTCCCAACAGTCGGACAGTTCAGCATCGTCTCGCTGCTGCTGCGGTCCAACCCCTGGTTTATCATACGCTGCTGCTGTCTCAGGTGAACCTGTCGACGATTCTCCGTTCACCTCGGAGGAACTTGTGACGCTCGTGGCCGAGGTCATCATCAACATTCGCACCTGCAAGACTCGATCTGAACAGCTACATGCTGCTCTGTCCCTTGTCACTAAGTATGGACCGTGAAGCCATCAAGATCGTAAATTGGAATGCTTGCTCCTTGAAGAGCAAAAACATCGAGTTTGTTGACATTCTCAACGAACAGCACATCGACATAGCCGTCATCACCGAGACTCACTTGAAGCCAGAGCTAAACGTCTTCCTTCCCGACTTTCGACTCGTAAGGCTTGACCGCACCAGCTCCGTGGGAGGGGGAGTGGCCATCGCTGCGAGGCGGAACATTAGCTGCCGGCTACTACCAAGCTTCCAGCTGAAAATTATCGAAGCCATCGGAATTGAGGTGAGCACATAGCTTGATCCAATCACCATCATCGCGGTCTACTGCCCCAAGCAAACCAACATTAGGGACGGCTCGGCCGCAGACCTCCGAAGAGACATCATCAAGCTAACACGACGGCGGCAAAATTTCGTCATCGCTAGCGACCTGAACGCCAAGCATCAAGCCTGGGGCAATAGTCGGCGAAATCAGAACGGCACAATATTATACAACGATCTGCAGCAAGCCCACTACAACATTCTGCGTCCGGACACTCCCACCCGGTTGAGTCGATCCGGAGCTCATGCCACCATCGACATCTTCATCAGCAACATTGGCGATAACATCTCCCAACCTATCGCCTATCAGGAACTGAGCTCGGACCACTATCCGGTGGTGGCCGAAGTAGGTTCCTCGGCCAAAGGGTTTCAAGTTTCCCGGCGAAATTACCGTCGTGTCAACTGGCAGCAGTATCAGCGCTGTGTGGACACAGCAATCGATTACGACGTCCTACCGGAGTCGTACGAAGAAGTCGCTCAGTATCTGCAAGCCATCGAAGAGGCGATATCCCGTGCCAGGGAGCAGCACGTACCAGCATCCAGACAGGTGAGTCATACTGTGAACCTTGACAGTCCAACCAAAGACCTTATCAGGCTCCGTAACACCATCCGTAGGCAGTTCCAGCGTTCTGGGCTGCCCCACTTGAAGACCAATGTCAATAGGCTAACCAAAATTATCCAGACCAGGATGGTGGAACTCAGAAATAACGATTTTACCAAAAAGATTCGCTCTCTCCCAGATTGTGCAAAACCATTTTGGAAGATGACCAAAATTTTGAAACATAAGTCGAGACCGACCCCTCCGCTTTCCTCTGTTGACCACTTAGACCCATCCCTACTGATAACCCCAGTTGAAAAGGCCAATGCTCTTGACCAACATTTTGTGATTTCACATAATCTTGGTCAAACCATGGTGAGCCCCCATGGGCCTGCCGTACTGGAGGCAATGACTAGAGTCGCTGACACCCCCGTAGTAGTGCATGATCATAGTAGAATATCGGTTGATGAGGTGCTAGCAGCTATTAGAAGTACTAAAAACATGAAAGCTGCGGGTATGGATGGTGTAGTCAACCTCGAGTTGAAAAACTTGAGTATTGACTTCTTCAACCATCTTACCGTTATCTTCAACAAATGTTTGGAGCTTGGCTACTTCCCTGCATGCTGGAAGTTAGCCAAAGTGATTCCAATACACAAGCCATTGAAAGATCCTTCCAGTGCAGTGCCAAAAGCTATCACCCCATCAGCCTCTTGTCCTCCATCTCGAAGCTATTCGAAAAGTTGATACTCAGCCGTCTGCTGGTGTTTTCAAATGACAACAACATCTTTCTTAAAGAGCAATTCGGGTTTAGGAAAGGCCACTCTACCATCCACCAACTCGCACGGGTTACTAACATCATCAAGCGGAACAAGTCCGTTTCCAATACATCTGCCATGGCATTGTTGGACGTCGAGAAGGCGTTCGACAATGTCTGGCATGATGGTCTAGTGTACAAGCTGCATCGATACAACTTTCCGATCTACCTCGTGAAGATCATCAAAAACTACTTGTCGGGCAGATCATTCCAGGTCTACTTGAACAATGTCCCCTCTGATATGTTCAACGTTGATGCAGGGGTCCCTCAGGGTAGCCTGCTTGGGCCTATCCTATTCAACATTTTCACGTCAGACGTTCCTCCCCTGCCGGGTGGTGGTATCCTGTCTATGTTCGCAGATGACACCTCCATCATCTATAAGGGTCGAGTGATCCGTGCTCTGGCGAGTAAACTACAATCAGGCCTGGATGTTTTGTCCGACTATTTTAAGAGCTGGAAGATTTGTATCAATGCAGCTAAAACACAAACCATTCTGTTTCCACATTCGTATTCACCTCGGCTTGTTCCGCCTGCTAACGTCAAGAACCATCTTGATAGCACTTCCAATAAACGTAAATTTTACTACATACTATTAAATCGACGCTAAAGGGTGTATTCGATAAAAATGGCACTCCGAAAATCTTCTATAACTTTTTAATTTATTTATGTCGTCAATCAATCGTAGACCAATTAATGCTTATTAACTATGGCTTATATATTATTGCCTGGCTAACCTTGAAAAGAATGCTTTTTTAGTGTTATTTTATTCATTGTTACTTCAATTGATTGGTAATATGCGTTATAGCAAGACATAATTCTATTCAAAGGCCCATTTTTAGCATAGTATGTTTTTTGACTGTTAATTTAAAACAAATTCCTAATCCTCAGAGAGCGAGTGGGAGCATAACAATTTATATTTTCTAAAATTTCCTCTTTGAGCAATTCTTCTTACACCAAGTGTAAAAAATGTTAACTTCTTGCTGAAATAGCTGTGGATCAGATGCTTTAGATATTTCCATGAAAAGTTTCATATCGTCTGTATATATTGAAACCTGAAGCAGCTTCAATATGTACTCTATATCATTGAAACGCCAATGAATTCACTTCGGCCTATCGGATGAAGATAAAATTTGATTGAGAAGCGCTCCAATTCTTTTGTTTTTTGGTAATAATGGGTGCAAACCTTCATATCACGCGTTCTCATTGACTTCGTTCGGTAGCATATTACCTAAAGTATCGTGCCAAACTCATAATTGACTTGTTAACTCTGAAATCATGGATTTATTTGAAGTTTTCTGCTCTATTGGCCCAAAATGGGCGATTAGGCCGAATTAGTTCTCTACCCTACTTAATAAAACTGAAGAAAAACATCACCTCCTTACATTTCCTAACGCACAACTATTTTCGAGCAAAACAGTTCCAAGTTTGTTCTGCAATCTCAATCACTTGAAATTACCTACTCTTCTCTCCCCATGCCCCGCAAACAAAGTGATGAACAACAAATTTCTTTCACTCCCCCCAGTAATGGAGTGCCCTTGTTCCGATGCACTCGCTGATTGAGAGAATTTTGTTCACCAACTGCACACACACACACAAGCAAAACGGAACTGATGAAAGTTGGTAAAGTTTACGATAAACTACCATGTTTTCGTGATGGATGCTGCGGAAGACGATGAATAATGCCACTTGGGCAAAGTTCAGATTGAGTAGATTCTGAGTAGTTCCACAGAGAACAGACGTTGAGGCTCGAACAAAATTTCTATTAAATCTAGTGTCAAGATTTGCATTGCCCTCAAGCACCGCCAACGTGGAGTGCCCAACTTAAAAACTATTTTTAACACCATGATGGCGCTAGCATTGCCCGAATTAAACTTGGCACTAAGTTCCGTTAGCGCCGAGTGGCAATTTTCAACAAAAAAAAATAATCGAAGCAAGCGCCAAATTGATCAAAAGGAAATGCTTGCGCCGTGTATCGGCCATGATCCCACTTATCTTTACATATGTTTCTGAATGAGCCTGGACGGGTGTTCTCTCTAGTAATATTGAGATGCAACAGACGTAGGATTACGTCTTTCAGCAACATATTGGGGGTGCAATTTCAAAAAAACCAAAATCGACCGCGTTACGTATAGTGGTCAGGTTTTGACCACATATAACTCAGTCAATAGCGGATGGATTTCAATTCTAAGCAAACCAATCGATTGGAATTTTTTCTAAAAATCTGCTCAAATGCACACTTTATCACTATTGAAAATTACACAAATGTCCAACTGTTGCAATGGTGATCAAAATTATCACCGATTGCCTGCAAAAAGTGGTTTCGCTACAATCGTTGAATATTGATACCGAGCACGTAATCCTTCGTCCAATCTATGGTCGGGTCTTGGATACAATCTCTTACTTTTTTCAAAGTTCCCTTGCTTATTATTCCAACCGGTCCGCCCTCGTAGTAAAAGCGCATCCCAAGCCACTTCTAATTCCGAAGCACAAGTTTTCCTCCGGCCCAATTTATTCATGATCCCTTCCCCAGTTCATCAAATCGAAATCAATTCAATCGGATTTTCGTCGTACCGGGCATCGATAGATTAATTTGGAAAGAAAAACCCATCCGAAATGGTGGACTCCAACCTTGGAAAGTATAGCAGGCTGCCATTGATGACGGAGCTATTCGGTGAAAATTGGTGACTGTGGAGAATCATCCCGGTTTGTGCAAATATTTTCCGATGGGGTAGGTAAGCACATAGGGTTAAGACCAAATTTCCGTCATACTAAACAAAACCTACACTTTACCTGTACGTCTTTTTCGACGTAGAAAAAATTGATTCGCTAGGAGCGCTTCTTTTGTTATTGATATGAATAGATGTAGTTCATATTATGCATTCTCATCTACTTTGTTCTTTTGAGCTAAACGATCGTACCATTCGCGTCGAAATCATTGATGTTTCTGCTCGATAAGACGGAAATGAGCGCTTATGCCGAAGTAGTGCTCTACCCTAACTATTCCACCTGGTCGGTCTCGGTGTGGAAAAGGGTAACAGTCACTTCAGTTGCTTCCTCTTCGTTGCTAGTTTTGCCGGTTACCTCTAATAGCTTATTTTTCGATTTTCATCCGAAGCCAAATGGACTTGTTTGCGTTTGCGATCAAATATTGATGACCGCATTAAAAATGGTTTCTGTATACAAACACAAACATAGCCAAATGATTGGAATTGGAGCAGGAGGAGGAATTCCCCAGTTAGTGTAGTTAGAGATAGCATCGACCCCGTTTTCCCGTTTACCGATGGAACGAAAATGATTTGACTTTACGTAATAATCAATGGTTCTCTCAGTTCGTCGACGTTTACCTCCACCACGGTTGACCTACGGATTCCAGTCCTGATTTCAGACAAACAAAATACCACTCGGGTGAGCAATTTTGCTCCTCCCAGGAATTAAAAAAAAACACACCAGAGAACAGTGGTTGTTTTTCCCGGATTGCACTGAATTGAATAGTGGAAGATAGGGATCTATTCGGGAATTTTCCACCCACTCACAATTGACAACGCATCAAACGGCCTGCAACAGGAGCCGTGGAGTTGTTTTTGTCCACTTCGATGGCTCGGACGCGATGCAGCCGTCGTCGGTGGATGCCAATTGGCAAAAAATGCAAATGCGTTCCAGTCCAGCCACGTTGTCATCTGTGGTAAATCGTCCGGGAGCAACAACGCCTATCATCCGGGCTGATGCAATAGACTAGTTCAGCGAGATACGCCACTCGTCAAGGCTGATGACTTTATAAGACGAGGCGCGGTAGCTTAGTCGTTACCGTTTATTTCCATTTTGCCAGGACCAGAAGGTTCCGAAAAAACGTGCTCAACTTTTTGGATCAGCTCTGGTACTATCTTCGGTTCCAAGCTAATCGATGCACCCCTCGAAACTTAAGAAAATCCACGAACCCCTCATTTTATCTGTCAAAGTTTCATAGCGAATAAAAACAAACATAGTGTAGTACTAGAATTTCGACGAGAATGGGGTACGCTTATAGATGTACTTGGGACCAATAGGTTAGTCAAGTAGTGAGCCAATTTAAAATCGTTCTCCTGGTGGCGCACTGGAATTCCACCAGCTCGTGGTACTCACTTCGAAGGAATTAACCGATCTCGTTATTAAAAAAAATCAACTTAAGCGCCAATCAGGATTCCCTGAACGCTGATCTCCTGTTACGTACAAACCAATTTTGCCCGGTAATATGCAGTTAAGAAAAAATAAATCAAGGATCTCTGGGTTTACTTTACTGATATTCACCTCGTACTATTCGAAAGCGTTTGTCATCTCCGAACGCTTTCAATGTAACGGACTTGAAGCTTGCGTTCACGAACGTACCGAATACTGTCATTGATGAGAGCCTCTGTGAGTGACCGGTGGGTGATGACTTTTCGTGCTGACTTTCATTCCGTCTTGTTTTATTATTGTCTTTTTCAATCCGTTGTATTCGGACGCGATAATTTACGACAGTGAATATTCTTCACCATGAATAGTTTTAGCGATGAGTGAAAGTGTTAAGCGTCGATCTGGAAAATTTGAAAAGAAAGATTTCTGACGCGGTGGAAGTGATCCGCGATTCGTCTAGCACAAAATATCGTTGTTTGGCAAACATCGATGAAGAACGAAGGTGTTGCTACGAGCAAACAAAATTCAATGCCGCTATCTTCAAGTGGCATTTCATCGGCTGCCACCCGGATGTGGCCCACCGGATGGAGGTTGTGAATGAGAGCAGTAGCCGGGAAGAAACCACCGCAATGCGACCAAGATCTGGGTCAAAAGTGCTTGTGGAAATGACCAGACAAAATGTGCTCCTTGGAACTCTGAAAATGGTGACGGATCATAACCTGCCGCTAAGGTTTTCGAAATGGTAGGGTATAACACTACTTCTTGGCCCTTTGTGGAAAGCTTGCGGCATTACAATATCCCGGAACACCATTCCAACACTCATCCACCGTGCTGCAGACATTATGCGTCAAAGTATAACCAATAAATTCACTCAAAATCTAGTATGCCTGAAAGTGACCCGAAATGGACGGTTGGTTTTCGGAATAAACATGTAGTTTGTGGACAACAACGGCGTTGTACACATAATCAACCTAATCTGATGAAATACCGATAAGTTTTAATATGTATTTCTATTTTATGATCAAAAACATTCCGTGCAAAATGCACTCCTAAGTTCAGGATAAAATTATCCTTTAGTAAACAAGCTTGTTTACGTTCAATTCTTTCTTCAGAAATTGTGCGCAACGTTCCGACGTCTACTAAGTGGTCATGGACCTTAGAACAACTACAACAGTCAAAAACGAAGACGTTCTTCCATAGAGGTAACTCTAAGACCACTGGGTCCCGAAGAAAATCATTATTATTTTTGGCTCACTCAGTACCAGAACAACGGTCCCAAGCAGTCCCAAGCTATTTCACTCACCCCTGCATGTTCTGCATGAATCCACACACCCCTGATGTTATCTGTCAAACTTTCATAGCGAATCAAAACAAACATAGTGTAGTAATAGAATTTCAACAAAAATAGGGTACGTTAATCGTTTGCTTGGGACCAATAGCATACTAAAGTGGTGAGCCAATTTAAAATCGTTAGTTTCGTATTGATTGTTGGTTCTTCTGCATCAATTGGTCATTATAAGAAGAGTCATATTGCCCCATTATTGTAGTGTATTTTGTCCCAATGTTGGGGTGCATTTTGTCTCATTATTATGGGGCATCTCGCCTCTTTGTTGTAGTGCATTTTACTCCAGTATGGGTGCATTTTTCCCCGATTAGTGGCATTTTCAGATTATTTTATCATGTCCTAAAAACACTTTTTAAGGTATGTTTTCAAAGTTTTCATGTATGTTTCGAATATAAACAACTAAATAATGCTTAAGAAAATTTATGCAATACATGATATTCACTGTTGCTTTTAATTTTAATGGGAAAACACCTTGAGTTCCTTAACTGGTGCATTTTACCCCAGGAACCCCAACCTGAACAAGCTGTTGCTGCGTGTTATTTTCAGGGATGCCATTCTCCCCAGCAGAGTTGCGACCTATCACAATCACGATCGCCAAACAGCTGATGGTAGTAAGACTTTGTACATTCCTATCAATGAGCTCGTCGAAGTTCACTCCATGACCATCTATCAAGTTGACGAAAGAAGTAAAAAGCAACTGGTGAATGTCGTCTTCTGTTGTGATCCATCACCGATCTTGTCATTCCCGACAATCACGACACTCATCTGTGCTCGTTTTGAAGCAGTTGCTGCTTTGCTTGCTTATGTGAGTGTGTTGGTGAGTGAGCCCAACAGTTTCCGTTTCATGTTGCCTGCTTTGTTTGTAACTCACACAGTCGCGATGTGCGGTATAAGAGGTGAGGAGAAAGGAAACTAGTGGACTCTTTCGTTCTCGCGTCTTCTTACGCAGCAACAGACGTGACGTCACGTCTGCTGTTGCATAAGAACACCGTCAGAATGAAAGAGTCCACTAGTTTCCTTTCTCCTCACCTCTTATACCGCACATCGACACAGTCGCGCCTGCCGAGACGAACTTGGAATGCGTAGGCATTGTTTTCATTTTCTTCTGTCGTTTCGCTTTTTTTCATGATCGTACTGCAGAAGTCTTCACTGTTTTCGTTATGCTTTTCATCATCATCATCAGCGAGTGTAGCGTTTTGCTTGTGAGCAGCGACCATTACTGGTGATTGTTGTTTGCCATGGCTCTAACTCTCACTGCGTGACAAAACGATCTGTCAGCGATAGTCGGTTGATGCGAAGACGAGTGTCACGTGAGTGTCATGAAATTTTGCATCACTGCCCAGTGTAAGCAGGGTGATGAGTTGAAAAGACACCTCGCACTATGACAAAAGCAAACGCACCTCACGCTAACTCCAAAGTACCCATTAATGAGTAAAATTTTACCCATTTTATTGAATGCATATTTTTATCCATTTTAATTGCAGGGGATATTTTCAAAAATGGGGAAAAATACCCGCTTTTGGATTTTTGAAAATACCCATTTTTTGACAGTTTTAAATAATTTCAAAAAATGAGTACAAGATACTCATTTAATGAATACTTTCAGGTTAGCGTGCTGAGAGATCTTTATTTTGTTTTCATTTTCTATCGCTTCTCCCACTTCGCAAACAAATACAGTTTCTTACCTCACACCTCCCCCAGTCCAACACACTAGAGCGTATGCGTGATCACTAGGGAGCACTGATGTAGAGAGTTCGTTTGCTTCACCGGGGAGAATCGCCCCGGTGAAGACTTTGGTTGTTAGTTTGTTGCATATGAAGATTTTTTAAAGGTTACTTTTTTCTATTAACGTACAGTACACTGAAAAAAGTTTTCACTAAGTTCCTATTAGGAACGCACATAGTATTTTTCCAAAAACAAAAACAATGTTTTTTACCTGAATATCACATAGCATTAGAAATTCTATATGAAAAATCATATAGATTTCATTGGACACATAACGTTCATGTGATTTAGTGGTGCAATTTCCAATTATGGGATCCAGTGGTGCCAGGAAAAATCTCCGAGGAGACAAGCAGAGATTCACCCTAGAGAATGATATCTCTTGCACCCGGGTGATTCTCCCAAGAGAATTTTCAACCTTGGTTATTTTTTTATCTGTGCAGTTCCAGATGCTCACACTTCATTCAGAAGCATTCGCTGAGAATATTATTCGGCTGCGAAGCAAGTTGCTGTCAAATTCGCCGAATCAATTTTCGTGCAGTAATGAACAATTAACCACTTCGTTCGAGCAGTTAAAATGACATTTACTACCACTCGAACTTTGAAATAAAACATTATTTTGAGATTTTTTCTTCTAGAACCTCGAGAAAAGCAGCCAAAATTTGTGCGTTGAATAAAAAATAGAAATTAGTTGGTCCAGTTTTTGAAATCGCTGGTAGAAAGTCAAGTCAAAACTGCTTGACAAAGTGGTCAATTGCTGAGTGAAGGGCTGACACATAACGACATAGCGGCATAGTGGCAAACGCGCAATGTACTAAAATCGCGCTAAACGCTATACCGCTGCCGCGTTGCCGCATTCCTACTCACAATGCATGAGTGCACTATCTATTTATTTTCTTCTCTTCCGCTGCATGCTGTACGTAAACAAACCACGTGAACGGGATTTTTTTGATGTAGGTCCAAGTTTCACTTCTCCGGAGATATCCGGAACATGTTCGGATCTGGTCAACGTGGTCTTCAGTACTTAATATGGCCACCAATGATCATATTTTAGAATTAGGGGAAATGGATCTAATGTTGGCCTATGGATCTAAGATTGGGCCCATTGCTAAAAATCTGGTATTTATCAATTTTATCTAGATGATAAAATGACTAATGGATATTTTTGGTCGCTATTGAAAATTTAGTCGATTGCTGAATTTATGTATGGACCCAAATTAGGGGCATTTAGGCCGACATTACATCCAATTCCCCTATCATGTAATTTGATGTGTCGCATGTGGGTGTTAGTTCAAGAAGAACCTAAACAGTTCCCTGAGGGTATCCGAAATATGTCCGGATGCATGCTTCTGATTACATACTACGACCTTGGTTATTTGGTTCACGTCTTGAAGGCTCTGGGTAACTCAAAATTACAAAAAATACAACTGAAAATGTTGAGCGCTTCTCAGGCTGCCGCTCAACCGCAATGCGTTTTTCCAAAATGTTGAAAAAAGGCGTTTTAGTACAATGCCGCAACGCGCTCATTGTGTCTTGTCAAACGGATTTCAATGTATTGGAAAATTTGCGATGGCCGCTATGCCGCTATGTCGCTATCATTGTGTTCAGCCCTTGAACGCTTGCTTGATTGCGAAAGGTGGTAACTCAGCGAATGACAGATAACAGTAGGAGACAGCGCTGCCATTTATACAGATTTATCTGTATTATACAGATTTTTTAATCTTAATACAGACCCGATACAGAATACAGATTTATCACAGATTTTTAAATTACAATACAGATTTATACAGATTTTTATAAAATGCTTGAGAAAAAAAAAATTCAAAATTTATAAAAACAAAATAACTTGCTCGATTTTATCAGCGTACCCCCTTCTCTCCAAAATTAAGAGGACAGAGGACCAACCGCTTTCGGATGCATATGGAGCTGGTAGTAAACGATTTGAGATTGTATGGGATTTACAGTATTAATTGAATATTTCCAATATAAGCATGTATGTTAAATACAAGAAAAGTGCCCGAGCACATTAAAATGCTACAAATACAAGTACTCGTAAACATTTTACTTGCATTGAAAATTTATTTCGTAAGAAATTGCGGATGTTCTGATATTCTCCATACTGCAAAAATGATTTTACCAGCACTGGTGGGGCGACATCTCTCGACTTTTCGGTGTAACTACCACACAAATGATGTAATTAATCGTATTCATCTATATTAAAAATATCAAATAGTAATGAACTCGTGCACTTTTTTGCATTTAAAACTGCTTATCAGGAAGATAATGAATAGAAACTAAAATCTCCATACATTTTCAAACGGCTTCATATCACTCTTATAAATAAGTACGGACGATATCACAAATGGCGCAATTATATCCCGTATGGTTAGTACGATAGCCCGAATAGGTGGTTAAGCACTTTTTATGGTTATTTTGTATGCACTGTATTTGTAAAACAACAAAACATGATTAATTAAGAAAAAAATCGTCAATACAGAAAATACAGATTTTTTAATAGAGTGGATACAGATTTTTTATAAAACCACCTGGCAGCTCTGGTAGGAGAAGCGGAAAAAGAAAAGGCACGGGGCATTCGTTGTTCACAAGTAGGTATTAGTACACGAAGAGAAAAGCTTTTACTGCAACAGAATAATAGCAACCGGTGGAAATTAACGGTTTTAAATTGGCTCACTACTTGACTAGCCTATTGATTCCAAGCAAATCGATTAACGTACCGCATTCTAGTATAAATTCCAGAACTACACTGTGTTTGTTTTGATTCGCTATGAATGTTTGACAGATAAAATGAAGGATTCGTGCATTTTCCTATGTTTCGAGGGGTGAATCGATTAGCTCGGGACCGAAGATAGTACCAGAGCTGAGCCAAAAAGTTGAGCTCGTTTCTTCGGTACCTTCTGGACTTAGAGTTACCTCTATGATAATACCGTTGGTGAGCAGTAGAAAAGGCAAAACACGATTCGTTGCGAAGATCAACAGATGATTCCGGATATGCAGAGGTCCATTTTCTGGCCATCGGGTAGCCGAATCATATTGATGGCATATCCCCTCATGATTGTATGCAATTTAGAAAAAAACCGCCTACTTTCAGGAATTAAACTTCCCCCAGAGACGTTCGGATAATATGGGTGATGATAGGAAAACAGAGATGTAATTGGGTTGTTTAAGGGTATTGAGGTATAAACATATTCGTTATCTGCATTAAAAATGGAACCGAAATCCAAAATTTCATCAATTTTGGTACACTGGAGCTATTTAAAATAAATTACATTAACAAAAATCACCATCTTAGCGCCCCTTGGTGGGACTGCGAGCTGTCAACGATCAAAAATTTAAATCTTGATTTAAAAATCGAGATGAATGTCTACGGGATCGATAAAAATATCGTTGTGCTCAGAAAACAAAGCTCTATCAGATGATGTATAAAAATTGGTATATTTTTCGAAGTTAAACAACCCAATCGTAAGACGGTCCTTTACTTTTAGCGGGGGGATCAGCGATGCTCCTTTTTCGGAACCCCACTTCCCCCCCACCCACGGTTACGGTGGAAACGAATCAACGAACCGGTCAACTCCACGCTGATGGTCCTGATAGCCACCGCAGCAAAGATGAATACTAAGATGAAACTGTCGGAAGAAAAACTTTCTATTTTAGTGTCCTCTTTCACGGTCCCTTTCATCCATTGAATACCCCTCGTATTCAAGGTAATTTTATGGTTTTGCTGCCCCCTCGGTAGAGATGAAATTTTGCGCTCATTTATATCAAAACAAACACACCAAAATCAGAGGTGTTCCATTTTTTAATTACTCGATTAACAATTAATCGATTTTTTTTGTTCGCTGTGCTGCCATTTTTCCACCAATGAGAGTGCAGCACATGTTTGAAACGATCGGTGATGATCCTCTGGAGAAGTTAATGCTTATATCGGCATGATATAACCGATTGCAAATATTTTACTTTTCGGTTCGTTAATCGATTAATCGATAATTCGAATGAAAATCGGCCATCACTAGATGAATGTGAAACGTCATTTCAAATATATGGACCGTACATAAATAATGATACAATTTGAAAGGGACCGGGGCTCATCACAAATTACGTCCACACGGTAACTGAAATAAACACGAGTGTTCACCGGTTGACCGCAGTGTACTATCCAGCGAAACGCTCCTTCGGTTCCTCCCCGAGCAAAGCTGAAGAACTAATTGAAATCAAAATTTGCTGTTATGATGTAACTTATTTTGAATACTCCAGTTAATCTCATTTTGGTTGACTTAACGGTTAACACAGCAAAAATGAGAGCAAAATTTTACACTGTTGAAGCAAACGGAAAACTAATCCTGCTGTCAATGAAATCAATTTGATTACTGATTTTGCATTCATAATGTTTAACTGAATACGGGCCTAGAGTAAATGGTTACCATTTATGTTTCTGAAGCTGAAAGACTTAGGCTCCAATCTCACCGCGGGCAAGTCACGAATGACCTAAAATGTGTTAAACAAATCAGATAAACGATAATCATTAGTTCAACGACAGATGAATTTCAATTAAATTTTAAACAAGACGTAAACAGCAGAACTTCAAGTTAAGTTGCTTTCATTTAAAACGTCTTGACTGCATAATGAAAGCACAATATGATATCAGACTTATGTCGCAACATTTGAAATCAAAATGAGTTTTCATTATGATAGGAACTGCACACTTTAATATCGATTTGCTTTCATTTTGTTAACCGACTTTGCTCGGGTCCTGCCTCGCTCTCCTTGGCTATTAGCAACGAAGGGGAGTCTGGCTCGTTCGGCTTACCCTTCGTTGCGAGAACGGCGAGCGTATTCTGAATCCTTTTTTCGTTTAGCCGGGAAGCGTTTAGTTCTCTGTGTCGTGTTACAAAACCACGGGCACCTTATCCGGGGGAAATTCACTAGCACACACCCGACGATGCTGGGAATTATCGACCAGCCAACAAGCGCCACGAAAAACGGCACTGGAATTTGTAGTTTCCACTCAAGGTACAACCGTGGTTCGCTACTTTCTACCGGTAACAATCACGGACAATAACAAAAAACCACCATCGTTCTCCTGCAACCGTGCTCGACTGTCTTGTTGATTATGTTTTCGTATTCTTTTGTAGCGGGAGGAGAACCGGGACCTAACTTTATTATAAACACGAATAATTTGTGTTTCATACCCCCTGCGCCCTCCTGATGCTCCTCATGCTAGACCTTTACTGTTAACGCCCTCCTATTGTTTCATACACATTAGAAAAAAAAAACAAATCAAAACTCCATAAACATAACACACACCTTTCTTGTGATGTATCAGTAAGTTGAACAAAAAAATCTAAGTTCTCTGAGACAGCCGGTGTAGACAGTCAGAAGTGTTTGACAAAATTGTAATTATTAGTTTAAATACCTTTACAAAAAACGATCTTTAAAAACTTGATTTATTTTCTAATTTTTATGCAAAAGCAAATTTGGCGGAGGAATTAAAAATGATGATTTTATTTTTCAATTACAACAAGCTACAGGGGGCGATAGGAGTATTTAATTTAAATTTGATTTGTTTGTTTTACTTTGATGACATGCATGCTTCTGGATGCTGTTAGCATTCATAAAATTAGAATAGTTAGTTTACAACTGGGGCGCTAGGAGTCTTTTTTTTAACTAGTTCGTTTATTTGGAAGGCTCAATCGCGTTAGCTTTACGGAGCCGATAGTTCATTGTTCTTTGTTTGTAACAAAATTCTCTTAATTCTATGTCTAGTAGGAGTTGGGCCGAATACTCGCGGCTTACTCGAGGTTAGAGAGGTACATTGTCGAAGGATAGGATCAGGGGAGGAGCTTGGGGGTAAGGTTTCGTTGTCTCATCAGAGCGTTGTCGCCAGTATGAACGGTAGTGCGGTTCTAGTTTCGTCTGGGTTTCGACCGGCTATGGTGACCAGTGGGTGACGATGAGACTCATCGTGACGGGGGGACAAGACAAACAAAAACTATTAAAGAGAGACAAAAGACAAAGGAATTAAATTCTTATACTAGACATTTGAAGAAACACATAAACCGACTGCATATAGCAAATATCGCGAGTTCCCAACACGTCTCTGATAGGAACATAGGGTTGTCTTCCTTGGGCCTCGAGGGTATTCAAAAGTCGCTCTCTAGCGGCGTCATTATCCGTACATTGCCAAACTGCGTGATCGATGTCATCGTAATCGTTTCCATACCGACAGATGTTGCTGTCCACGAGGTTTATTCTATTGAGATGAGCATCTAGCGAGTAGTGGTTGGACATAAGTCTACTCATCGCGCGAATGAAGTCTCGACTTAAGTCCAAGCCTTTAAACCACGCTCTCGAAGAAACATTAGGAATAATTGAATGTAACCACCGTCCAAGATTTCCATTGTCCCAATCGGTTTGCCAACTCGAAAGGGTACTCTGACGCACTAAATGGTAAAGTTCATCGTGTGAAATTTGCCTGTCATTAAATTCGCCTTCCTGCGCGCCCACCTTTGCGAGAGAGTCCGCCTTCTCATTGCCTGGGATTGAGCAATGTGAGGGGACCCATACAAAGGTAATCATATATGATCTTTCGACCAGCAAACTCATCTGCTCCCTTACCTTTGAAAGGAAATAAGATGAGTGCCTACTTGGTTTCATCGACCGAATAGCCTCGATCGAACTGAGACTATCCGTGAAGATGAAGTAATGGTCTGCGGGCATGTTGGAAATCATCCCCAATGCGAAGTTGATTGCTGCCAGCTCAGCAACAAAAACGGAACAAGGTTCCTGGAGTTTGCAAAAGGCGCTAGAGTTTTCATTAAAGACACCGAAGCCAGTGGATCCATTGAGACGTGACCCGTCTGTAAAATATCTTTTCACGCAATTGACGTGTTGGTACTTTTCAGTAAAAATACGCGGGATAATAATAGTTCGAAGTTGATCTGGAATCCCATGAGTTGCTTGTTTCATGGTCAGATCATATTCAATTGAGGAACTGCGATTGGTGAAGGAAGGAAGACACATATCTGATGATATGTAGTGGTGGTAGATTCTCATAAATCGAGATTGTGTGTTCAGCCCAAGAATTTCTTCAAAATTTTCAATTATAAGTGTATTCGTCACTCCGCATTTGATTAGTATTCTGAGCTCCCAGAAACGGTTCTGGAGGGGTGTTACTCTGGCCAGAACCTCGAGGCTCATGTTATGCGTTGAGTGCATACAGTCGAGAGCAATACACAGACAACGATATTGAATTCGTTCCAATTTTATTAGGTGACATTTTCTTGCCGAGAGAAAGCAGAAAGAGCCGTACTCTAGAACAGAGAGAATAGTTGTTTTATAAAGCGTTATGAGGTCTCCCGG
Source organism: Ochlerotatus camptorhynchus (assembly GCF_037179485.1). NCBI lineage: Eukaryota > Metazoa > Arthropoda > Insecta > Diptera > Culicidae > Ochlerotatus > Ochlerotatus camptorhynchus. The sequence goes on from NW_027040640.1 coordinate 850,820, forward strand.
ATGAGAACCCCACCATGTGCCGCAAATTGAACGGAGAAAGTTGATCCTCTGCCGACATTTTTGCTTCAAATACGTAATATGGGTATTCCAAGTGCACTTTGAATCAAACCAGACCCCAAGGTACTTGAAAGACAATGATTGAGTAATGTTTCTGCCCAAAAGATTAAGCTGCATTCGGGCTGGGTACCGCTTTCGAGTAAACACTACCAGTTCAGTTTTCTGCGGCGAGAATTCGATCCCTAGATTCATACCCCAAGAAGACAAGTTATCTAAGGAACTTTGCAATGGTCCTTGCAAGTCCACGGCATGTGGACCTCTTACGGAAACCACACCGCCAGCTGCAAGTTGTCTTAGCGTGCATTGTTCTGCCAAACAGTTGTCGATATCTTTGACATAAAAGTTATAAAGAAGAGGGCTGAGACATAAGCCTTGGGGCAGGCCCATGTAGCTAATTCTGGAAGTTGTCAGTTGTCCAAGGGAAAAATTCATTTGCTTTTCTGACAACAAATTGTACAAGAAATTATTTGAAATTCCAGAAAGTCCACATCTGTGCAGATTGTCTGACAGAATTTCAATGGAAACTGAATCAAAAGCCCCCTTAATGTCCAAGAATACTGAAGCCAATTGTTCTTTGTGCGCAAAGGCCAGTTGAATATCTGTGGAAAGCAGCGCTAGACAATCGTTTGTTCCTTTGCTCTTGCGGAACCCAAACTGTGTATTTGATAGCAAGTTATTTGCTTCGACCCACTGATCGAGTCTCCGAAGGATCATTTTCTCCAACAATTTCCTAATGCACGAAAGCATCGCAATCGAACGGTATGAGTTATTGTCAGACGCTGGTTTGCCAGGTTTTCGAATGGCTATTACTTTGACCTGTTTCCATTCAGGCAGTATAATGTTGTTTTCTAGTAAGGAATTGAATAAGTCTAACAAGCGTCTTTTAGCGATATCTGGGAGATTTTTCAGAAGATTGAATTTAATCATATCGCTTCCCGGTGAGGAGTTGTTCGATGAAAGAAAAGCCATAGAGAATTCCAGCATTGTGAATGGTCTATCCAGAGAGCTGCCGCTCGGAGACGCTTCTCGAAGAATGTGTTGTGCTGGAACTGAGTCCGGACAGACCTTTTTTTGCGAAATCGAATATCCATCGGTTGGAGTATACTTCACTCTCATTAGAAGATGAGCGGTTACGCATGTTGCGAGCTACCCTCCACAAGGTGGTCATTGAGGTTTCTCGTGAGAGTCCCTCGATGAAATTGCGCCAATAACCGCGTTTTTTTGCTTTGAATTATTGTTTCAGCGTTGTCTCAAGCTTTGAATATTCCTCGAAGTATGTGGAGGTTTTGTGTCTACGAAAAGCTTTGAAAGCATCAGATTTTTCTAGATACAATTTTGTGCTTTCTTCGTCCCATCCAGGTGTGGCTGGTCTCCTTTTGAAGGGCGCACTTGGAACTTTTCTTTTTTGTGCTTCCAGTGAGCTTTTGTATATCAAATCGACGAGGAATCGATATTCTTCCAATGGTGACAGCGTATCTATTGATTCAGCACCGATTGTCACCGCCGTTGCATATTTCTGCCAATCTATGTTCCTTGTAAGATCAAATGGAACTCGAGATGGTTCTGCAGAGTGAGGGGCACACTTAATTGAAATGATGATTGGCAAATGATCGCTACCATGGTGATCATTGATAACCTTCCACAGACAATCCAATGATAGCGATCTTGAACACAAAGATAGGTCGAGTCGGTTTTCTCGAGCCGGAGGTTTTGCTATACGTGTCGCTTCACCAGTGTTCAAAATAGCGAAGTTGAAATCGTCGCATAAATCGTAAAAAATAGCCGCTCTATTGTCATCATATATGTAGATCGCCCCACCCAGTACCATGGGAGTTCATATCACCCAGAATTAATAATGGGGATGGAAGAATCAAAACTAGATTCCAGAGTTGACTACGGCTAATGGAGGTTCTTGGTGGAACATAAACTGAAGCTATGCAAAGGTCTTTGTTCTTCACATTTATTTGGCAAGCGACGATTTCGACGCCTGATAGAGCAGAAAGGGAAATTTTGTAGAAAGGGTAGCACTTTTTGATCCCTAAAAGTACTCCTCCATAAGAATCGTCTCTATCCAGGCGTATAATGTTAAAATCGTGGAAGTTGAGTTCTTTATCGGAAGAAAGCCATGTTTCACAGAGAGCAAATATATCACAATCAGAATTGTGAAGTAAAAATTTGAACGAGTCTAGTTTAGGCACTAGACTACGGCAGTTCCACTGTAGCACAGTGATCATATCTTCAACCTCGTTCGACGAATTATCCATCGAAAGATATGATTGATGCAAGGAGGGGCCATGAAACAGTCAATTGCTCAAGATATGATTCTAATGTTGAAAGCAAGGCAGAAACAAAGCTTCTTAGAGGGTCTTGTATGTTGAACATGTTTAATATGAATTCCACAATGTCCGAAAAAGCATTTATAATTGTGTATTAAATTGGAAATGTTAGTTTTAATGTTCCTGAAGCAACAAGGGGCGCTATGGGTCTTAAAATGAATTTGATTTTATTTTTTAGTTTTTGTTTCCTGCAATTGTAATTATTGATTTGCAATAGAAGGCGCTAGGAATCTTCATTTAATTTCTTTTTGATACCTTCATGACACTTATGCAACTGGAAAACGTTTGTAATGTTTGATGAAATTCGAAATGATGATCTTTATTTGAATTTGATTTGATTTTTTTTTATTATTTCCTGAATTTAGAAGTATTGGCTTGTAACAGGGGGCGCTAGGAATCTCTATTAAAATTCTTTTTGTATCTTGATAGTATTTATGCAACTGAAAGGCGTTTGTAATGTTTAACGAAATTTGAACTGCTGGTTTAATGTCACTGAAGCAACAGAGCTAGGGGTCTTTAATTGAACTTAATTTTGTGTTTTTATTTTGATGATGAGGGAAATTGGATGTGTGGTTTCAAATATCTCTGCTTCAACAGGGGGCGCTAGGGGTCTTTAATTGAATTTGATATTTTGTTAACTTTGGTGATATTAATGAAACTGAAAAGCGTTTGTAACGTTTTATGAAATTGGAAATGTTGGTTTTAATGTCCCTGAAGTAACAGGGGGCGCAAGTGATCTTTAATTGAATTTGAATTAATTTTAAATTTTTGGTTTCATGAAATTGTAATTATTGGTTTGTGACAGGGTGCGCTAGGAGTCTCTATCAAATTTTTTTTTCGAATCTTGATGATACTTATGCAACTGAAAGGCGCTTGTAATATCTGATAAAATCGGAAATGCTGGTTTTAATGTCACTGAAGCAACAGTGATATTTTTACTTTGATGATATGCATGCTTCTGCAGGGCGTTAAGATTGTTTCCAGAATTCAGCATTGTTGGTTCGCAACAGGGGGTGCTAGGAATTTTTGTTTGAGTTTTATATCATACTTTTATGATACTTATGCAACTGAAAAGCGTTTGTAATGTTTGATGAAATTGTAACTGTTCGATTCAATGTCACTGAAGCAATTGAATTTGAATTGAATTTTATTGTTTCTTGTTTAATTTGATGATATGCATATTTCTGGAGGGCGTTTGAAAAATGAACAAATTGGATGTGTGGTTTCAAATATCTCTGAAGCAACAGAGAAAGGGTACTACACAGCAAAAACTTTATTTTGATATCACATCAAAGTGGATACACTTCAATCGTGTCGAAAATATGATGTAATATTACATGCCAAAAAGTACAAAATCATCATTAATACAGTGCATGCAATACGCTGCTTTTACTGCATTTGTTTAATTTTGTGGCCATAATTTTACATGAGATTATCGACATGATTGAAGTGCATCCTCTTGGATATAATATTAAAATTTATGTTCTGCTGTTTAGGGGTCTTTTATTGAATTTGATATTTTTTTTAAACTTTGTTTATACCTACTAATGCAAAAAGAAAACCTGTGCAATATTTGATGAAGTTGTAACTGCTGGAATTAATGTCACTGAAGCCACAGGGGCGCAAGTGGTCTTTAGTTGAATTTGATTTTATTTTTTGGTCTTTGTTTCCTGAAACTTGAATTGTTGGTTAGTAACAGGAGGTGCTAGGTGTCTTTTTTGAATTTCATTTCATAATTGGATGATACTGATGGAATTGGAAAACTTTAGTAATGGATGACGAAATTGTAATTGTTGAATTTATTGTAACTGAAGCAACAGAGGGCGCTAGGGGTCTTTAATTTAATTTGATTTTTTTCTGGAATTGTAATTATTGATTTCTAACAGAGGGCGCTAGGGGTCTTTATCAAAATTATTTTTCATACCTTAATGATACTTATGCAACTGAAAGGCGTTTGTAATGTTTGATAAAATTGGAACTGCTGGTTTAATGTAACTAAAGCAACAGGGGGCGCAAGGGGTCTTTAATTGATTTTGATTTTATTTTTAGTCTTTGTTTCCTGAAACTTGAATTGTTGGTTTGTAACAGGAGGTGCTAGGGATCTTTATTTGAATTTTATTTCTTACTTGGATGATACTGATGCAATTGGAAAACTTTTGTAATGGATGACAAATTTGTAATTGTTGAATTTATTGTGACTGAAGCAACAGAGGGCTTTGGGGGTATTTAATTTAATTTGATTTTTTGTTTACTTTGATGATATAGCATGCACGAGCATAGAGGACGTTTTAAGAATAAGGATATTTGATCTGTGGTTTCAAATATCTCTGATGCAACAGGGGGCCACAAGGGGTCTTTAATTGAATTTGATTTTTTTTTCCTGGAATTGTATTTATTTATTTCTAACAGGGGGCGCTAGGAGTCTTAATTAAAATTATTTTTCATACCTTGATAATACTTATGCAACTGAAAGGCGTTTGTAATGTTTGATGAAATAAATAATACTGGTTTAATGTAACTGAAGCAACAGGGGGCGCAAGGGGTTTCTAATTGATTTTGATTTTATTTTTTATTTCTTGTTTCCTGAATTTGGAGTTGTTGGTTTGTAACAGTGGGCGCTAGGGTTATTCACTTAATTTTTTTTCATACTTTGATGACACTTAAGCAATTGGAAGACTTTTGTAATGCATGATGAAATTGTGATTGTTGGATTTATTGTCATTGAAACAACAGAAGGTGATAGGGATCTTTAATTGATTTTTTTTTTAATATTTGATGATATGCATGCTTCTGGAGAGCATTTGAAAACTGAGGAAATCGGATGTGTGGTTTCAAATAGGGATATTTTATTGAATTTCATATATATTTTTTTTTTTCAATTTGGAATTATATAATACAATACAACTAATACAACTGGAAAACGTTTGCAATTTTGATGAAACTGGAAATTTTGGTTTTAATTTCCCAGAAGAAACCCTACTTTGATGATACTAATGAAACTGCATTGAAGCAAATAATTGTGTATTGGACTTCATTGGTGGTCACTCACTTGGAAATTACTAAATTTACACGTAACGGAACCCATCTTTAACATAAAGGAAGAGACGTAAACAAACATGTCATGTAAAATTAAGTGTTTCGAGACCGAATAGTTCGTTATTCGACGAAAAGTATGTACGTCTATTATACCTGAATTTAATGTCAAAGTTGAGGCTCGTATACGCCAGTCTCAGAGCACCTAAATTTACATGAATTTTTCTAAGTGTGCGTTTAGTTAACGGTTTGCTGCATCTATACTTGTGTGATCGGTTTGATAGAAGAAGTGATTTTCATGGATATAACCTCGGATATAACACTAGAAACGTGGATGAAGTAAGAACGCCACATCTTTTGAATAATGCTTCATAAAATTCATTATTTTTCAAAGGTATAAATGTTTTCAATTTAACACACGCGAGCCATCAAGCGTGCAACTACACTTACAGAATTCAAGAGATGCTGCATTTTACATGTAAAAGCTATTTATTGAACAGTTAAATGTTTATGAATTGATAAATCATGTATCTTAACCAGGTCTGTCATCTGATCACTCAATATGCGTAATGTATCTACTGATTTTCTGAAATAAACAAAGGGAGAATCAAGCAAACACAAAGTTTGCTTGTCTTTCACCCTGCGCAAGTGTAAAGCAGCGGAGAAGAGAAGTCAAACACACACCCAGAAATAACGAAAGCTCAATGTGTAGCCATCACTCCGACGGCTCCGATGCAAAGAGCGTCACTCAGTGTAGGGTTGCAAATGGGAAACCCAGCAAAAAGACAAAATTCTTCTTCGTTATGCCCTTCTTCATCTCCTATGCATGCAGTCGTGGTAAGCAAAGTCTGAAAATATTATTCAAAGAAGACATTAGCGCTTGTTGTATTATATTCGCTCCCTGTTGTGAGATGCATCCACAAAGTTGATTTGCTAACTCTCTGAGGTGCTTTCCAGTCCTGATCTTAACGAAGTTAGGGTTTTTATTCTAATTTCCGTCCTACTAAGCACAACCCGCGCTTTACCTCTCTTTGCTGAACGAGTTTAAACAAAAAATGGAATATTTGTGTTAAATATGACTTCCAAATTTATTCACCTTTCCATAAGTACCGTTGGATTTGATAAAGAGTCACAAATTGTTGAGATATTGTCTAAAATCTAACACTGCTTCTTGATTCTAAATTCATTCTACGAGTTTCAATTCCGTCCTAACGCATTGAAACGCCATTAGATTTTCTTCGTCCTACGGATAAACGTAGAAAAAGGGGATTCGTTAGGAGCGCTTCTTTTGTTTTGAGAACAATGAGCGTAAATATTCATACAATGCGCTCTAACAGGATTTATGTTGTAGCCAATGAGCTAGCGCATCGGAACAAACCTATTATTGATTTGTGCACGTTGAAATCATTGATATTATTGATCTTTTCTGATCGATAGAACGGAAATGGGCGATTACCACGAAGTAGCGCTCTACCCTATCTCTAACGGATTATTTTGTATGGATACTGTCATAAAGACATTTTAGTAATTTGTGTATCATATACAAAAAAAACTACATTGTTTCGCCACAATGGTGATGATGAATTTTTAGTTTTTTTGATTTTGTAGTAGTAATAGTAAAAAATTACTTTGAGTAGTCTACAATGGTTTGAGCCTCGCTCGCGGAATACAGGTATAAAGGACCGAACCGTGGCAATTGTGGCAGAGGGCTGTTTTCTGGGCACCCAGTAGCAGAATCGATGTGGTGGTGGCAACTTCCCCCTGTGCTCATGATTGTATACAATCTATAAAAAAAATATCATGCAGCTCTAGGTCTACTTTCAGGAATTTACCAATGTAAGGAATAATATCAATAATGTGAATTTCCATTATTGATACTATTCCTTACATTCTTATTAACGCTTCGCTTGCCTTTTGGCTTCTCTCTCACTACCAGCTACCACCGAACCAGCTTTTTCCGATCCGAAATCTCTTTCCACGCATACATACAACCCTAATGAAATGTAGGCATCAATTTTTCCTAAAGGAACCCGCTCACGCTTCCCATTAAATGTTACATGGACCTGGACCAGTCTAACGTCCAGCTGATGTGCATTTTACACTCCTCCACTGGCACAGCTAGACCCATTTTTTGTGACTCACATTCGCTTGAAAAGCATCACATTTGAATTTCATGAGCGTTTTATTCGTCCGTTTTACGTTCGTTATTTTATTCCGACAAGATTTGCTCTTTTTAACTGGAAATTGCTATTGTCGTTCAGCTTGCTGTGGCTAGGCATTTCTTTTTTGTTTTTCGTCGCAACCATAGAGATTGCTGACGTTTATCGTACGCACACTACGTCACGTATACGTATACGCAAAATGTTTTCATCGGGAAAAAAAAACTTCATAGCTTAAAATTTTCCCGATGAAAACAAATCACTGACACAATCATACTTTAGCAATCTCTATTGTCACGTGATTGTGAAACACCACACGCGGGGATGCATTTTCCCCAATGTTACTGATTAAATGTTTCCCTTGTAATCCGATTGAGGCAGCAGTGCACAAAATGGACGACTTTTTGCCATTGTACTGATCGAAGCCATCCGGCACCATGCGATAGATACCACCACATCAACTGACATTAAAACCTCATCTTGCTCACATAAAACGAGCAACTGTTGTCATTCAAAAACGACACTCAACAGCATCCTACACCGAAGCCCGGATGGGCAAAACTTTAGAATCAACAAACCGCCTCGTGTCTCGATAGCTAGCTCGGTAGCTAGGTACCTACCAAGTCCGGTCGCTTGCTTTTCGGATTAATCTAACAACTTTGCAAACGAGCTATTTCTGCAAGCTCTGGAGCCCTTTATCAGCTGCTCAAACGAGAAGCGCACACTCCTGCCACAGCAGCAACAGCTACTTACCAAAGTATTAGAGGATACATGGCCTGCAGTGATTTTCTTCCCATGGCTGTGATATTTCAGTTAGAATGGAGTTAACTTTATACTGCTTTAGCTGGCGAGTATAAGTGGGCATGTGTGTTCGTTTGTTTGTTTACATGTTTGCAGCATCGGCAAATAGAGACATTCACCGGATGATCGGCGAAAGCAAACTTATGTCGGCAAACACTGGAGGTCGGTGGTAGGTATCGGTTGCCGTATTGATTGAGTTTTGCCTGTGTTTGGTCGGAAAAGTTTTTCCTGTTTGAGAAATAGTCTCTTGGTTTTTCGGAAAGAGGAAGAACGTGAATGGGAAAGTTTCTATTTAACTCCCGCACAAGACCAAAAACAGTAGATTGTCGTCGATTGGTAGATGAGGAAATTCATACTGGGAAAAAGTTTGCTGTTTACATGTCTAACTTCATAAGCATATATGTAATGTGAATGTGATGATAAATGTTTGAGAACGGTTGTTCTTCTTTTGGCTTCATTACGTCCCAACTGGGATGTAACGCCGGCTCTCAACTTAGTGTGATTTGAGCACAAAGACAGCTGTTAATTGAGAGCTTTCTAAACCTGTATCATTATTGCATTAGTATAAATATTGTGTGGCAAGTAGAATCATAGGGGCCCAGGGAAGTCGAGCCCTTTTCCAACACGAAAAATTCATAGACTGGACCGCCACCAGCATGGTCTTGATTTATAGCTGTGCCTTTATCGACTAAGATAAGGGAGGCCCCATTTGAGAATGGTATAAGTTTAAAGAGATAAATATGTAAATATATAATTTATGTGTCAATTACAGGAACAGAAATAGCAGGGCTCAACTTCTTTGATCGCATTTTTTACCTAAATAACATCAGAATCGCGTCTAAATCATGCCACGGAAACTTGTTGCAGAACACTTTGCCATTGGGGTGAGATCTTTGATGTTTAGGATTTTAATTGAATTTGCTCACCATAGCACAGTGGGGCCAACAATCAATTCGAAACTAACGATTTTAAATTGGCTCACTACTTGACTAGCCTATTGGTCCCAAGTAAATCGATTAACGTACCCCATTCTATTATAAATTCCAGTACTACACTATGTTTGTTTTGATTCGCTATGTCACGTATTTGGTGATTTTAAATATTAATCATCTGTATACCTAAAAATGATTTTAAATAGAAATTTTTCTCAGGAGCATCGGAGCACTTAGATTTTTTTGTTAATTTAATGTATTAAAAGTTACAGCCAGAAATATAGGAACATGATTTTTTCTATATGCCTTCTAAACTTTCACAGCGTCATCTACATATCGCTAAACGGGAAGAAATGAACCACATCTATCCCATTTGATACAGAATTTCATGCTATTTTCGAAAATTATAGCGTCGTTTTGCGCCGATTTGCGCCAAGGTATCAAATTTGATGATTTCTATAATATTTTTTTTTTTCATGATTCGCAAGTCATTTTGTCAAATATATTTGTGATACATCTGATATTTTTTTACCATCATGATACTTACACTGAACATTCAATACTGAATTAGAATATGAATGAAGAATGAATGTATCATATGTTGTTTATGTAAAGTAAGATAGAAAGAACTTAAATTTAAAAACAAACTATATTGTTTCTTTCCTTAGAATGAAGCGCCAAATTTACTTATCGTTGCTCCCTCACCGTTGTTGGCTGCCCTCCCCCTGGATACGCCCGTGGTAAACACTGATTAAATAGTGACTATCATCTTTATTTTAAAACACATTGCTTTTTTCCGTTGTGTTGACTTCCACAAAACAAAAGAATTTATGTTGTCATAGCATAGATAGAGTGGGCAAACCATTGTATTCAGAGTGAGCATAATAGCTGACTGACGTTCATTTATAGTTTGACAACGAAGTCATTCAGTAGTGTTTCTCGGAATTTAAATGCTCTCCAGTTGCTTTAATCAATGTTCAAGTTTCATCTAGCTGAAATCGGTTCCAAATCCTCTGGTGAGTTATTTTATGCAATGAAGTTATGTTTTGTTTACCATTTGTATATTCCAACATTTAGAAATTTTCTTAAAAAGAAAACATATCTTGGAATCTATGTAGGGGAAAAGTCGGTTTCGGCAATACCTTAACCTATGTATTATCGTCAGGAGGTAAGCTCCTTGAGAGCTCAATTTTGGCATGTGGATACATTGTGTTTCAGAGCATTGGCCAAATTTGAATGCTCTAGGACTTTGTTTACCCCCTGACGATAATAGGTTAAAGTATTGCCGAAGCCGACATTTCCCCCTACAAAATATCATATACTGCAAAAAAAAAAAAGTTGGAGGGTGGTGTACAAGACACGACCGCATTGTTGACGTAGGACTACGAAATTTTTGTTCGATTTTCTAGTTTGTTGTTCGGGATATTATTTTGGAATTAAGTGAATTTCATAACTCAACTCTTTTGTAGAAAGTTTGTAGAAGGCAGGCTTGATAATACCCTGGATGTTATCACGCAGAACCTTCCGATGACGCTTGGCGCCTTCTTTTCCAAGAGCTTTGTCTCCCTTGCCACGAACAGTCATTGCTGCTTGATGTTTGTCTTTGAACGGGTGAATCGAAACTAAGCTAAAAGCGACTTTTTTTTTTAACTTTTAATAATCTATGTTTCTTGAATTTGTGTGGTTTACATGTATAACTTATCAAGTGACACAGATGCGTCTTTTCAACTTTAGTTCTTTTGATATTTTAATTATTATTAATTACAGTTCCTAGTCCTATCAGGCCTGTTTTAAGAATGGGTAAGCTAAAAGCGTAGTTAGCAACCTGTTATATAGACAACCAGCTCTGCCGGTACCATATTTTCTCGGTCATGATGATGCAGCTTTGTCGATATTTGGAAATTCTGCGTGATAACATCCAGGGCCTGCCATCCGTCGTCGTGGTGGTGTCAAGCGTATCTCCAGTCTGATCTACGAGGAAACCCGAGGTGTTCTGAAAGTGTTCCTATAAATTATGATCCGTGATGCCGTCACTTGTAGGGTAGGATGGTGCAAAACGCACCCTTTAAGCAAAATCGTCAATGGCTGGCGAATGGAAGCTAAAATCAAGAAGAAAGTAATGGCGTTTGGTTCATTACCATGTTTTCTACAAAGATCAAGTGATTTAGAACTACAAAAGGATGATTTTCCATGACTTTCAAGGTATTTTTTAAATTGCTTCCAAAATGATAGCGGGGCAAAACGCCTGATTCATGATGCAATATGCACCACAACATTGGGACAAGACGCACGACAACAATGGCCAAAACGCACCACAACATTGGGGTAAAATGCACCCCATGGTAAACAAACCATAACCCCTGCAAGTAGGTAATGCAAAGGGATGCGGTATTTCAAATGATTATTTCTTTATGTTACATCAGAAATAAGGTCTCAAAATCTCAATAGAATGTTAAACTGTGATTCATCAAGTAAAATATCTAAAAAATATACGAAACGTAAATTTGTTATTTTTTTTTGTGATATATGATGTTAAAAGCTTAATTTACAGTCGATGATTTTAACAACTGTGTCCTGTTTTGCACAAAATGTATTTTTTTTAAGGAATCAGCAGGTCAATACATGATTTTATGATCAAGAATTATTTGTGAAACCTCCAGTTGAAAACAATCACAAACCGTTACCCGGAAAATGCATCTGAGGAAAAGTTATCGCTGTTTTTCTAAAAGTGGGCATTTTACCCCAGGGGTGCATTATGGGCTGTTCTCCCTTACTGAATACACCAAGCGCAAACCACCACGGCCATGGATGTCGTCTACGCTCTGAAGCAACAGGGACGCACTCTGTATGGTTTCGGAGGTTAAAACTTATCACCAACGTAACATTGGTGGCCCTGAAAAGTCATTTCAGAAAAGAGTTAGAATAGAATTTATATAGAGTATCCCCTGCTTCCATATTTGGTTATAGAATTACAACTCTGGAGAGCAGCGGTGCCGGTGGTGTAGTGGTAAGCGTAATTACCTCTCACTCAGGTAAGCATAATTACCTGGGTTCAATACCAGTCGGCGCCACCGGGATGTTCTGAGGCATAACATCTCTGATCACGCATTCCTTCGCAATGGAAGTAAAGCCGTTGGTCCTCGGTTCATGAGTTGATGGGTACCTTCATAACTAAATAATTATCATGATAACAATACATATTGAATGTATCAAAACTAGAAAGCTGAGCGTCGAGTAACGCCATTCTCAATTTGAGTAGAATTAAGTTAGCGTGGAGCATTAATACGATGATTTAAATAAACGCACACACATACGCACGCTTGAACGAGCCGAGGCTTAAGCTGGGTTTAAACAGGGCAAGTCAATTGATCAAGTCAGTTGAATTCAACTGACTTGAACGCGAATTGAACGTGTAAACCATGCCATTCAACTGACTTGATCAACTCACTTGAATTGAAAAAAGTTGAACCAGGCTCAACTTTGCAAGCCAATTGAATTCAACTGAGTTGATCATTCGACTTGCCTAGTCTAAACCCAGCATTATGTGTCTCGGCTTCTGCATGATTGAACCAGTCATTTGACCAATCTTTTTGCGCACGGTTGTGCATTTGCTTTCCGGATGGTCTTTGTTGCGACAAATGGCCGAGACTTGCAACCTCGGTCAGTTCACGACAGATAGGTAGGGTTCAGGTGTGGGTAGCATTATAGTCGCTATAGGTAGCATTGGTGTGAATATAGCGACTATAGGTAGCATTGGTGCTCAGCACGGAAAACAAATACAAGGAAAAAAACGGAGAGCATTTTGTGTGGTCGTTGGGGGCGTGTGGTTCTGAATTGGCAGCAAAATGTTCCGCAATTACATCCTCCCTATTCGCACACGCCCGAAGATCGGAGGCGAATGTCACTTCGACTTGTTTCATCTAGGAACCATTATCTGATGACTGTGTTGGGGAAGCAGCATATGCATGTACGTAATTGGTGGATTTGTTAGTTATGTCGAAGCTTTTGGACAATGCTTGAAATTTACCACTTTTTCAATAGTTTCAATTTGATAATTAACAGTCCAAAGCATTGTTATCGCTGCGTAGAAATGTTTCTGATCGATTGGTGATAATTTATTTGAAATTGTTCCAGGGGCAGCTAAGTTATTAACGTTCAAAATCTTTCATAATTTCATTTGTCGTTTTCATGAAGTGTACCCCCATCTTCCCGAAAGACGTAGTCCTACGTCAAAACGGAAGTCGATCGAGAAGTTCATTCGTGATCAGGTGAATTACGATGTTGAAGCTACAATCAACCTGTTCTGGCGTGAATTCCAGCGTCGTTGGCAGAAAAGTCAACGCAAATTGGACCGATTCATGCTAGTCAATAGTGACTGGCTCGAAGATGTTGTAATTTTCCAAGGACCCTCTTCTTCATCCTTGGAGGCGAACCAGCCCAAGGCTGAAAGCCTCCCTAATAAAGATAAATAATAATAATAATTCTTCATCCGGTATCACCTGCGGGGGGACGTGCTGTCAAATCAGCCTACTGATCATTCTTGTTACATGTGCCGGTGTCAGGGAACCGAAATTTACACGACTTTTTCGTAGTGTGTGCTTTACAAACTGTACGTACTTTGTCGTGAAAGTTAATCCATTAAAAATGATAAGGAGTGCTTCAATTGTACTAGTTGAGAAAAGATGTTCATTACTTACTTCAGGTCAAAAAAAATTGCACTTCTTGAATGTTTGAATGTTGAATATTTTGGTTGTAAAATTTAAATCGACAGATCCAAAAATCGTTTAAAAATGCTAACGTAAACCATAAATGTATTTCATTGAATATTAGTAGCATTTCCTAACATCCTCCGCAGCTAATGATATAAGTTGACCTTGCAACTGACAAAAAGTTCGGTTTCGCAACTGGTTCCGAGGGGGACGACTCTATCTACGATGCAGAAAAGATTGTGTTTAGCTGTGGCTAGTTGCACGCATGCTGAGTATATAGAATGAAGATTTATGTCGATTTTGAAGATTTCCTGCAAAAAGATGAAGCGCGATGCAAGTAGATGCGAGAAATGAAAGATGATTTTTCGAAGATTGATTCGCTAGTGTGAGATTTTTTAAGCATCTAGAATTGAGATTTAGATGTGTCGCCCCCCTCGACTGGTTCCAACCCCGATAAAAAACACCCGAATTTATCCACCTATGGTGTGATCAGACCCTTCTTACTTATTCAAGTTTATTTATTTTATTGTCATTATCAGTGACCAAGCCCCACACCCCCGTGTCATCCAGTGACGCTACGCCACTGCCTGGGGGTACCCGGAATATATCCGGGTGTAGTCTATTTGGTGAGGCTACCAATCACCTTATCATCGTATTTTAATGTGATTTAATGGGTTTTAATTCAATTCATATTCTAGCAACTTCCCCGGGGTATCCGGAACATGTCCAAGTGTGTCCAATGTGGTCTGGAACACTTAACACGACTTGCATTGATCTTATTTTTGAATTCTGTAGTAATTTGATGTGTCGCATGATGGTTTTAATACGTTTTCCGTTAAATCCATCGTGAAGGCCCATATTCACCGGATCTTATTCCGGCCATATCTCCGGAACCAGTTCACCGATTCCAAAACCGTTCAATAACGTTCAATGGGACCCCAAGACCTATCATTTGGCGCCAAGTTTGTCCAAATCGGTTGAACGGTTGCTGAGAAACGTGAGCGCATTCATTTCGTTACATACACACACACATACACACATACATACACACACACACACACACACATACACACACACACACACACACACACACACACACACACACACACACACACACACACACACACACACACACACACACACACACACACAGACATGTTCCGATCTCGTCGAGCTGAGTCGAATGGTATATGACACTCGGCCCTCCGGGCCTCGGATCGACAGTCGGTTTTTCAAGTGATATCTATACCCTTCTTTGTAAGAAGGGTAAAAACGAATTCGCTATAAATGAGTAACCAGTTCCAAATTGACCATGCCATCACTGGGTTGCGGTCTTCATCAAAGCTGTTCAGATGGATAAAGCCTATTGAAAGATGAACAGTTGATGCACAGAGAACAAACGTTCAAGTTCGATCAAAAACTTGTGTAAAGTTAAGTGGAAACGTCGCCGTTACGTACCGCTAGCATCTCCTGATTTCCTCTATAAATTTATCACTTTCGACCAATTGGGCGCTAGTATCGATAAATTATCTGTTGAAAATTGCCACTTGGCGCTACAAGCACTTAGTGTCTAGTGTAAGTTTTGCAATGCCAGCGCCATCATGCTGTCAAAGACGGTTTTTAAGTGGGGAAGTCGCCGTTAATGGCGCATAAGTCAAATAGGAATCTTTACACAAGTTTTTAGAGAAATTTTGTTCGAGCCTCAATGTCTGTTCTCTGTGGTTGAGGTCAGAATTCGTCTTCCAGGTGGTACCAATATGCCATTCACTTTCATATTATTTGCTTAACTTGCCTCGTGACTAGATAAAAGGTTCCTGTCTTTGGAAAAGTTGTTGGTACATTTTAATTTCTTATTGCTTTAACTTGCGACCTCGACTAGATAGAAGATAGTGGTCTTGGACAAAGTTGTTCTGAATGAATTAGACCTATTGGATCATGGACAGGTTAGTTCAGATTTCACTCACCAGGTGACGGTAGTGTGTAATTTGATATATTATTGCTTGATTTAAATTGACAGTACACGATTAGATAGAAGTTTACTGTCTTCATTAAAGTTGTTCTATTGTATCTCATTCGAAAAAATTACTAACCACTAGTTTATCTATTTGATACTACGTCTCAACTAGATTGAAGGTTGCTCTGTCTACACGACCAACTTAGTGGATAGCACAGTTCTGAATTATCTCACCAGGCAGCGCGAGTATACGATTTAACTTATAATTACTTGCTTTAACTAGAAAACTCAACTAGATAGATGCTTGCTGTTTTTGGCAAAGTTGTGTAACCGTTCTGTTACAAAGGTTCAATACAATATTTTAAATTTGAGTCATGTGATCGAGCATTCAAGTAAATCTGTATAACACTTGCGGTGAAACCCACTGGGCATACGATACGGCCATGTTTAACTGCGATTGGTGAATAAAGCGTGCATGGCCGCGGCAAAATGGTGACACGGAGTCACGGGGGATGAACTGAAGAAACGGCCATCGTTCACTTTATCTCAGGCGAGGGTGTAAACCAGAAGTGTCTTTGAAGTATAATTTTAACAGAATACCAAGTGCAAGTAGTGAATCAAGGTGAAGTGTAAATCACCAATTCCACCGATTCAGGATCTTTTTCATTCAATCCAATCGCTATCTGCTTGGCGAGTCAAGGACCGCCATTGCACGCTACGGTCTAAGTGGCATTTTAGTTGCCTTGACCGAAACGTAAAGGACAAGTAAAGAAGAATTTCCCTTTCCGGTTCGACAGAGGGTGTGCATCGGAACCATCTCCACAAATCGCTATACCAACTAAAACCAACCCCCATCGGACTACAACCGACGTACGGTAGACGCGCTAGTCCGACAACCATCTCACTGTAGTCACCGGTAGACTAGTCAGTGGTGCCGCCATTTTGCCGACAAGATCGGCCTTTTATCGTCCGTCATCGACAGTCGTCCCGGAACCGCAGCGAGTGCTCGCTGGACTCCAATCGTCGTAATCGTCATCGTCGTCAAAGGTATGTACCAGAAAATCGACCACACCACACAATCCACACCACAATAAATTTGAAGAAATACAGTTTAAGTTGATCCAACCTGTATTTCAGTTAATTTGAAAGCTTGAGTGCCCTTTAGTCCGCGTAGCCCTTCCAGTTTGGCCAGTAATGCGCCGAATCTGAGTCACATTTACATTTACATTTACATCTGTGCTGATGTGCTGGTGCTAGTGCTCTGGAACTGTACTATAACAAGTAGTCAGCATAATGTAAACAGGGCGTCAGGATCTACCAGCATTTCTGGCAAAATAGTCGTGCAATCATTTGGAGCTTTATTGATGAATCTACGCGAAACTAGGTTTGAAATCCAAAACCACAAAAGTGATGATGTACTAAAAAATATTCCATACGATTTGACAGGTAGCAAAACGTCATTTTCATTTTCTCATCATTTCCATCTGCTGATCGACCGTAACGTAGATTCATCAATCCCACCAAGGAGTCCACACGTCGGTGCAATATGGGAGGCCGGAGTAAAATCGGTCAAACGCCATCTGAATCTAACATTCGAAGAAATGGCAATATTGTGTTCATACAAATTTAGGCTGTACTCAGTTCGTGGTCACTGGCGCCGTGTTCCGATGACCCTTACGACTTCACCGTTACTCCTGCCCCCTTTCTTGTTGGGCGACAAATGCAATTTATCCCAGAGCCATATGGTATACCAATCGGAAGCCGTCGACGCTTTCTCGGTGACAACTAGTACAGGCCATGTAACAGCATTTTTTGGAAGAGGTGGATTGCAGAGTACCATCCGGAAATGCACAATCCCCAGAAGTGGTACAAGCTTGTATAAGATCACTTAGATTCAAACAGGTTCCTAAGTGCTCGTCAACAATCCCAACAGTGTGCTCTTAGCTGTCGACCGAGGTGTCGTGACGGCAGCCTTTCCGTACTTCAATGCACGTCCAATCGTCTCAACTTTCGTTAACAAAATGCTCGAAATTCATTAAAAGCTTTCCGTTGGATACGACTTTCACGAGGTTTTAGTTCAGAGCTTTTTCTCTTTATTTCAACACGAACATAAAGCTCGATCGTATCCTTTATACGGTTTTCGTTTTCCGCATATATAACAGATTATGATTCAGTTTTGATCGTTTGTTTCGTTTTCGTTAGGGGTGTATCCACGTTTGAATAGCGAGTTCGTTGCACGTTCAATTAAATAGCATCATTTTATTAATAATACAACCCAAGTAACCAAAAGGCTATTTATGGCTTAAGCACCTTGGTTGAAGGTGGTCCATAGAATTCTAAGCAGCCTCATTTTTAAGTCGTTATAAGAACTTGGAAGTTCCGGCACCATAATTGAAGAGCATTCTAAGCAGCCTCTGGCGGAACTTGAACGGAACTTTTAGAAAATACATTAAAAAGTTTTTTGTCCTCTTCACCAATTCTATATTTAGTTCGCACTTTTATGAAAGTTATTTCTTAAGGCAGGTATTAATGTGTATTGATTTATCAGCATTAGTAGTAGTAATGGGGAGCTGTTTGAAGAATTAAACCCAGTCCTTCTGCGTGAGAGTCTCAGCACGAACCACTACGTCATCTGAAATATATAAAAAAATGAGCTGTTGTCCCGCCTATTGTTTGAGTTTTCTGAGCCAGCTGACTGACTTGAATACGAAACACAACACCTTGATGAATTTAAATTTGTGTTTGCCCGCATGGTATTCCAACACACATGCCGAATACTCGGGTTCGAATCCAGGATATAACTTCTTTTTTTTTTTTTTGATAGAATGTTGCATAAATATAAGAATTATGATTTATTCGGGCGACTGATTATTTCATATTTACGTACATTAAATTTTGTTACAAGAAAAGATTTGTGCGGATTGCTTCATGTGGCTTGAAAGTTCAGTCGGAACTTTATTTGAACTTTATGGAACTTGAAAGTTCTGTCGGAACTTTATTTGAACTTTATGGAACTTGAAAGTTCTGTCGGAACTTTATTTGAACTTTGTGGAACTTGAAAGTTCTGTCGGAACTTTATTTGAACTTTATCAAACTTGAAAGTTCTGTCTGAACTTTATTCGAACTTTATGGAACTTGAATTTTCTGTCGGGACTTTATTTGAACTTTATGGAACTTGGAAGTGTTGAATGTGGAACTTTTGGTTACTTGGGAACCTATATCTACTACATCTACTACACGAGGGACATGCAATAACCTTTAATTCCAACGCAGGCAAGAGCCGTAATTAAATTAATTCCATTAATTGCAGCTTTAAGTACATCTATTAAACTCTGTTGTTTTTTTTAAGTCAAGCTGAAATTTCGTAATTAAAATCCATTAACTACATTTTCAGTACGATTAATCACATTAATTACATAAAGTACTTTTGCCTGGATTTTAAATCCAACGCACTGGTCCTGGGTAATGCATGCCATTTGCTGCCTACGGAAGCAGCCTCGGAAGCAGCTGTTTTTTCAGTGTGGATCACGCGATAGTTTGTTTATTCGATAGCAACTACTGTTGCGGGGCGTGGTAATTGTCTGCAGCTCCATCACTTTTTCGTTGCCGTCGGAAGCAAAGAACTGGAGATGTCAGTTGAAATAAAGCTGACTATTAAACTCAACTTGGCAAATGGAAGTGCAAAACCCACCATAGGTTAAATTTCCAATTTCGTGAAAGCGCTGGACGCGAATCCCGTTCTGATGCTTGCTACATACCAGATTGCGGTGAAGAAATCACTTCATGCTTTTTACATAACCGTGAGCCACAGCATTGCCAGATATACCGATTTATCGGTATTTATACCGATTTTCAAAATTGATACCGATATACAGATAATATTTCTCATAATACCGATTTTTGAGTTACAATACCGATTTATACCGATTTTTTATGAATAATCAAAATGATTACTGCCTGCCCGCACTGAATTGTCAGAGAAAACTATTGTGAGAGACTTTTATCATTTTGAAAATCAAAATTTTTGCGCCTCTAAAAAAAATTCATCTTCAAGAATGTCTTATGCTTGATACTTTTTCGACTAATGCTTCCATTTACTCGTCGTTTTTGTTTACCAAGGAGTCGATAAACAGCTTTTATTCAGTGGAAAAATAGGTCCATAAAAACGTTAATTTTTGAATTTCCTGAAATTTATTTAATCTTCCCTTCGAAGTTTCTACCAACTTTCCCTAGGAATTTCCGTCCACCTTACCCTGTAAATTATTTTCTGATTCCTTCCGGAAAGCTATTTCGACCTCTCTTGGAATCTTCTTCAGGCTTCGCTCGAAAGGTTATTCCGTCTCCTCCCGTCAGTTTTTTCAACTTCTCCGGAACTTCAGTAAAACTTCAGGAACGTTTCAGAAGTTCTGAAACATCAGAGTTGTTCGGACTTTTGGGTAGGTTCCGATAAATTAAAGACAGTTTAATCCACTTCTGTTAAAATCCGATAACCCGGGAGTCTCAGGAAAGCCCGGAGAACTCCAATGAACTTAAGGAAGCTGAAATATTTTGGAAACTTCACAAGCCCAAAGAACTTCAAAGAAATTTATTGGTTTTCAGGATAGTTCCATTTGTTTCAGGAGAACTGAGATAACTTTAGGGAATCATTAGTACAAATAAATTCAATAAATTTGCTGCAACTTTTTTATTATAGTCACTTTAACGCTCTTGGGTCATATTCTGAACCTTTAAATAAGTTCTGAAAACTTCAGTTAAGATCCGAGAGGTTCATGAAAATTTTGGTAACGTAAGGGAAGTTACATGAACATTAGATTCAAAACAGCCCCATTAACTTTAGGAAAATTGTAAGAACTTTCAAGGAGTTCCGAAGAATTATGAGATATTCCAAAGTGCGATTCAGGAATGTTCCGAAAACTTCAGGAACATTGTGAAATTTTCAAGGATGTTTTATGACTATCAGGAAAATTGCTGCATCAATAGAGCTTGTGAATTGTGAAAACATCTCCCAGAAATCTATTTCTTCCAGATATTTTCCCATCTTCTCCTTGAAGTATCTTTCGACTCTTCCGTAAGTCCTCTGGCGTCCAACTTTTTCCAGAATTTTCATCCAATCTACCATAGGAAGATTCTCCCAGTGTCTCCTGGATGTTTCTTCTGTCTTCTCCAAGAAGTTCAATTAAAGATCTACCGGATGTATCTATCGAGTTCTCCCCGAAGTTTCTTTCGTCTTCCTCTGGAACATTGACATTTCTCCATAAGTCACTCTCCGTAGGTTTTTTTCCGCCTTATTGGAAGTTTTTATCCGAGCTTCTCCTAACTTCCCCTGGAAATGACTCCTCCGGGATTGGCTTCCGATTTCCAAACTTTTCTAGCTTCTGGATTTTTTCGGAATATTTCTAAAAAAAATTGCCAGAAGTTTCTCAATATTTGTCTTGGAAGATCCCCATCTGATGTTTTTTAAACAGTTTTTAGAACTTCCTTCAAACTTCGTCCACAAAATCTTGTTTATTCTTCCTCTGGAAGCTCTGTTGGTACCATTAAGAGATTAATTCAAGTATTTCCCAGAAGTTTCTTTCGAGTTACATTGAAAGTACATCTTACGATTTTATTCAAAAAAATAAAATAAAATTTATTAAAATAGTGAATACCGATTTTTTAATCATTTGATACCGATAATCATGAAAACAATCTGGCAATGCTGGTGAGCAATTAATTTTGCATTAAGCTGATGGAAAGGCAGTCGACGCAACAACGTTCAATACGTGTGTTAACGACGCGATCGATTTACACGTGCAAAGGAACGCTATCGCTGCTAAAAATTTATTTTACTTGTCGGGTGAAGGAGTACTCGACCAACGGCAAGTTGGAAACCTTGTTATTTTCAATTTTATTGAAATTCCCGCAGGACTCAAAGCTAGTTGCTCTAACCAGGGTGATCTTTCCTTGGTGTACCGTCGTACGTGGCGAACCGATCACACTCGCGTCTGTATCTCGACTGCCCGTCCGACAGATTCCAATGTTCGTTCTACCTACAAGCCAACACGACGAACTCATACGCTTGTGTGCACTTCGGACCCGAACTCTCTATATATCAATCCGGTACATTCCTCCCAACATTTAGTAATAACACTAGTATTTCAATGATCATGGTTTTTATTATAATTCCAAGAAAACACATCTCAGAGACCCTTCCAATAACCTATACAAAATCATCAAACCTTTTTGGCCTGCTGGTTGATCTACGGTCTTTACTGTTTTCGACATTGTCTTCATGGGAATTCTCAGTATTGATATCGATACTTCCCTGTTCGCTCCTAACGTCCTCACCGGATGAATTTCCCTTTTCCTTTACCAACTTAAAATGGGTACTATTCCTTTTGTAAACTTTTCCCGATTCTCTAGATTTAACTTCAATCTCTCCTCCCTTAACCTCAATTACATCAAATTCTTCGTTACCAAACGTGGGTTGCAAAGATCCCAGTTTTAAATTTCGCATGATTACGATATCTCCTTTTTTTAGGCGGTGAACCGAAGCGTGGCGCCGCTCATCCGATCGATTTTTATGTTGTTGTTTCATGATCATATCTTGGTCTTTGGAAGATTCCCACAGTAAACTATCGTTCATAAAAACCGACGGCAGCGAACTCCTTAACTCACGACCAAAAATCATTTTTGCAGGAGAAATGCCCGTCGTTTCTTGAGGAGTAGAATGATACATGAGAAGGTAATCCATCAAGTCTGATTCCCAATTAGTACTTTGAATCACACTGATCTTAATTCGTCGTCCAATATTTCTCATTTGCCTTTCTACTGCCCCGTTTTGTTCTGGCCAATACGGTGTAGAAAGATTCAGATGAATGCCGTAACTGGTACAGAACTGTTTAAGTTCTGCAGACCTAAACTGCGGACCGTTGTCAGCTGTTATTGATCGAGGAACTCCAAGCGATGCGAACATCTTCAGTAGAGCACTGATAACCTTTTGTGACGTTGCTGGTTTCATGACTTCTACTTGTATGAAACGGCTGGTGTAACATACCACAACAAATAAAGATTTTCCCTCGGGTAGCCCTTCCTTGAAGTCCATGGCAAGATCCTGCCATGGTTGTGTAGGTGTTCGACGACAAATTGGGTTCACCTTGTCTGGTAAAGATGTCATCTGACAAGGTTTGCAGCTCTTAACAACTCGTTCAACTAGTTTATCCATCCCTGGGAACCAAACTTTTGATCTCAGATGTGCTTTTATGCTTGTAATACCTTGATGGCCGATATGAGCTAATCTTACTACCCTTTCGCGAAGTTCCGATGGGATCACAATCCTATCCCCTCTCAATATTAATTCTCCGTAGCATAGAAGGTCATCCTTGATTGTAGCGACCTTGTACTGAAGAGAGACGTCATCCCAATTACCTGATGATATTGCGTTTTTTACCTTGTCCAACTCTTCATCTTGTAGAGTTGCTCTCTCTAACTCTTCTACTCTTATTGCAGCTGGCCTCGTTTCGTTTACTATCCACTGTACAACATCCTGTTCACCCATTATCTGAGTATCGCTAACAGCCATTCTGGAAAACGAAACCGCCAAATTTTTGTCTCGTGGTTCGTACCTTACCTCAAAATCAAAAGCCTGGAGGCGCAGAATCCATCTTTCGATTCTGGCAGAAGGTTTGGACTGTGCACGGTTGAATAAATATTGTAAAGGTTTGCAATCTGTAATCAACGTAAACTGCCGTCCATAGAGATATATGTAGAACTTTTCCATTGCCCATACGATAGCGTAACATTCTTTTTCTGTCTGACAATACTTCTTTTCGTGGATTGCCAAACTTTTTGATGCACAGTATATAGCACGAGATACCCCATCCTTTTTTTTGAATCAGTATAGCACCTACTCCTACAGGACTGGCATCCGTAACAAGGAACGTTTGGTCATCAGGATTATAGAAACCTAGGGTTTCTACTTTGCCTAACACTGATTTGATCTGATTGAGTTCATCTGTATGTGATTTACCCCACGTGAAGCAAGAATCTTTCATCAATAGCTGTCGCATTTCAGATGTTAACGTTGCCAGGTTTGGGATAAACTTGCCCACAAAGTTGATCATTCCTAGCAGTGATTTTAGTTCTGACAACGATTTTGGGGGACGCAAATCGAGTATCGCCTGAATTTTATCTTGAGTTGGTTTGATTCCGTTAATGGAGATTATGTGGCCAAGGAACGTAACCTCATTGACGCCAAAGATCGATTTTTTTTCATTAATCTTCATACTAACCCCCTTGATTCGACGCATAACTTCCTCTAATATCTCGTCATGTTCATCTTCGGTACTGCCATGTATCAACAGATCATCCATGAACACGATCAGACCATTGATTCCACGAAACAGATTTTCCATTTCACGTTGAAACAATTCCGGGGCAGATTTAATTCCAAACATCAACCTACGGAAACGGTATATTCCGCTTCGTGAAATAAAGGTGGTTATGTCTCTACTCTCTGACTCTAACTCGATGTGATAATAAGCCGATTCTAAATCTATCTTAGAAAGTTTGGCAACTTTTCTTATCCCAGCAATAGCAGTATCAATATTTGGCATCGGGTAGTTCTCGCGAATAACGGCCTGATTGGCGACTCGCATATCGACACATAGTCTTATCTTTCCGTCACTTTTTCGAACGGGTACTAGAGGTGACACCCATGTGAACGGCGCTTCGGCACGTTCGATAATATTTTTTTCAATCAATCTTGTATCACCTTGTAAAAAAAAAATAATAATAATTTACCTAGAAAGCTACAAGCGGCTATTCAAATAATTAAACTTACCTTTTCTACATCTGCTTCCATGGAAATCGGAAGGCGCCTTGCAGCCTGGGCAACAGGTCGGATACGTTCATCTACCTGTAACTTCAAAGTAACTCCTGGTAGTTTTGGAAACTCTGCATTTGATTGGATAGCACCCGTCTCATTGTTGATGTGGTTTACGCTGTATCCGATTCTCAGAACGCCCAAGGCGAACGCCGTCGACTTGCTCAATAGGTCCGTTTGACCCCTCGGCGCAACAAGAAAGTGAGCCCATATTCCGGTTTCAGTATCAGGAATCTTGATCTCCGCTTCAAACGCCTTGGTAAACAAGATCTTGCTGTCTGAAGCAAACGACTCCAATCGTAGATTCAAATTTTGAGCATTCCTTTCATTGATAATAGTTGCACCAGCATTCTTGAGCATCCGGTAAGTGCATTCTCGAACAATATTAGCAGGTGATCCTGAATCGACGACCATGTCAGCTTGTATTCCACCGAGCGTAAAACGAAGAATTTCCGACGGTCCATCCTCTTTGACAAAAAATACACCGCTTACTCCAGCCTCAGATGGATTTTCAATCAATGCGCAAACCCGTTTGTGTCTTTGAGACGTCTGGAATTCGTCGAATTTTCTCTTTCTGCAGCATGCTTTGAAATGTCCCTGCATTCCACAATTGAAGCAGGTCACGTTCCTCGCTGCGCATTTCTGAGTTTCTTTCGCAATATGGCCAGGTCTGTTACAGTTGTAACACTTTCGGGAACCTTGTTGTGACGCTTTTTGAAACCTCTTATTCTCTGAAATATTTTGAACCACAGCTCGTTCACCGATCATCGATGGTGATTTATCGTACTCTTTCGCATGTTTTTGAACTTCCTCCATCGTCTTCCCTAACTGCAGAACCTCCAACAAACTTTTCTCTTCGGTCAAAAGCCTTTTTCTTAACTCAACCGAGAAGCAACCTTCAATAATCTGATCGATGATCATATCATCCATGTTGATGAACTGGCACCGATCTCCTTGTTCTTTCAACCGAAAAGTAAAATCATCAAAACTCTCTGAATGCTCTTGCCTCAAAGCTCGAAACTGGTGCCTCTCAAATCGTTTATTCAACTGGGGGGCAAAATGCTTATCGAATGCCAATATCGCGGAGTCATACTTCAAAATATGTATCTCGTCACTGTCCGGTTGAATGTTAACACCGACTTGTACTTGATCGATTTTATCAAAATAAGACTGCAGCTCAATACCACCAAGCACAAGCAGCAGATTATATTTCTCCTCATCACCGGTTATCTCATTTGCTGTCGCGAATCTTTCAAACGCTTTTCTCCATTTCATCCAGCTACTTCTTGGATCGGATCCAACCGAAAACACTGGCATTACTGCCGCATCTATCAACAAAAATCAATGAAAACAATAATTATCCGATATCCCTTCAGTAGTCTTCATTAATTATGTTGTCAATAAGAAATGCTTCGACAAAAAAAAAAGTACATAATGTAACAGCATTCAAAGCTCTTGTTCTTCACATACCATCTCCAAAGATTTCGCATAGATTCGAGACATATTCATCATAACCCAATACTGTATTGTTCAACTCTTCAGTACAGTATAACACATACGTTATATAAAGCTCGCAGGTTCTCAATAACACACATCCACATTTCAATGACATGAAACAAATACCACAGTAGCACGAAGCCTTCCTGTTTTTTTTTTTGTCACAATTAACTACAAATACAGCACGAAGCTGATTACTTGCGTTGTATACCAATACCATAACAACCTACAATATAGCACGAAGCCAGGCACACAGCTCTTTTGCCTATCATTATCACAGCATGAAGCTTCTTTTTTTCCAGTATTCTGTACACCACAATTAATACCAACAAAGCATGAAGCTGCTCAAATCCAAAGCATTTTTTTTCCGCTTCTTCTAGCACGAAGTTGTTTAGAAGCCAGATTAAGAGCAAAACCCAACATTACCTAGCTGGTTCAATCATCCCACACTGCACGACGCATCTATATTCTCTCTGAACCAACAACTTTTGATCACAAACTGTAGCTTGTACATCAAACAAACAAACATATGGCAAATACAGATGGCTACCGAAATCATTCTCCACACAGCCGAACCTTTACTATTTTTTCCGGGTTTCAGATCCGGGTTCACACAAACACATATTTTTCAAGATGGCTGACTCTTCTGTACTTCGGTCATATATTTTTTTTTCAGCGTTCAAGCAACACATGGACTCCGCCATTTTAAATTAATGTAATGACGCCACATGATATATTTTTTTTTTTTTCTTTGCACTGTTTTCTTTTCTTGTTCACATTTAATATCTGATCACTATTAAATCGAAGCATTTCTAATTATTTAATTTAGCACTATTCTTATAAACCCACAAAATTTTCAAGAAACCACTATCTTTGATTAAAAAAAACCTTACCAATCTTCATCCTCGTCGTCATTGTACCGTCGTACGTGGCGAACCGATCACACTCGCGTCTGTATCTCGACTGCCCGTCCGACAGATTCCAATGTTCGTTCTACCTACAAGCCAACACGACGAACTCATACGCTTGTGTGCACTTCGGACCCGAACTCTCTATATATCAATCCGGTACACTTGGTAATTAATGATGTTGCTTGATTAGCAAATGTCGCGTTCGCAACAACGTGCGAGCTTACGATCTTCCACCAGAGTTCCCGAAATGCAATCTAGAGTTGGTGCTCGAGGGTGATGTGAAGCGTGTTATGTAACACAAGTGTACGCGGTAAGCAAATTCCCAACTTGCTGCATCGTGCTTCTTAAAAAAGATTGATAGGCATCGGATGAATTACTGACCCAAGCGGAAGGCCCGGAAGCAGCCAGTACAATAACAAGAAGAATGAATCCAACAACAAAACGAAGCGGTAGCAGTACGTACGCTGGCACATTTATTACATTTAATAGAGTTAATCACCAACATACAGACAGTTCCACACAAATTTGTTACACTCCAATTTGTCTCTACGAATAAAACACCATGCACCATGCGTCTCCACGAAGTGGAATATTATTCCACACTCTGAACAAGTCCGGAGTGATTTGAGATTTGGGCGTAATTGCATTTGTAAAAAAACACGTCAATCACCGATTTCTTGCGAATAAAAGCTCAATCTTGAAAAGTAATAACATTATGAGGTAGATGAATGATTCCTCTATCATTTGGTATAGTTTGTTTGTGAGATTGAGCTTTTATTCAAGAGAAAACAGTAATTGACGTGTTTGTTTACAAATGCAATTACGCCCAAATCTCAAATCACTAGTATGCAAACTCAAAATTTACTTATCGAACACGGTTTCAAATGTATGAATTGAAGTAAAGACGGGAACATACTAAAATTCCACAATATGAATGCAGATTGCTTAAAACCAAGTTTAGACGAGGCCAGTGAGTTGAATTCAACTCACCCCCGATCTGATGGTCAACATTCAACTTGAAAGCGAGTACACACACAAAAATGAACATCGACCGACTGGTCGTTCATTTTGCAGTTCTATTGAGTCGAACGCCGATTTAATCGTCAAAACCGGGCTTAAGCTGCTATTGGAATGATTGTTACGAAAGGAAGGTCACGAGTTTTAGTCGCAACATTGCATGCCAATCCATCCTTAAATCGCTATGAGAATGCATTCAACAATGTGTTATAAATGGAATGAACAAAGCGAAGATTGAAAACTCGATTATTCCACCCCCCGGCAAAGTTGCTGCTAATTTTGCGCAAATAACAATTCGCTCAATCAGAATGAAGCAACGAGCGTAACTGAACACCCTATTGAACTCCATTTATTCCGGAAAATCAATTCTCCATTGTAGTGTCCTGGTATGGTTTCCAATAATGTACGTACATTGCACTCACGAGAATGCGGAATTCGTGACGACGGAGAAATTCTGATCCAGCAGCATCTGCTTCTGTTCCCAGCGCATCCTCCTGTCCTCCTCAGTCCTCATTCCTTCATTTTGCTTTGAAATCGCCACGCAACGAGAACTAGGGCATCAGAGCAACCAACAAACCTAGTCATAAGTATGACCCATTTTTGCTGCTCCTTAGTTTATTAGTTTTCCTTATTGTGTATTATACCTAGTACCTAGTAGTACAATCATAAACTATTGTATTTTTCTGACCATATTGTTTTCGCTCTTGTGGTGCACCTACTGGTGTTCGTAAGCTTGTTGCCCTCATCTGTGCCGGCACTCTCGACGATTCCTGGCTGGGAGGCTTCGTACGATACGGGAAAAAAGCCAACTTCTCATTGTGCGGGGCAGCACTTATCTGTTAGGTTAGATTTAATTTACGACCCCTGTTTCATATACCAATGGTCGGTCGGTTGTTTGCGTTTGGTCGGATACCGATGGAACGTCTTCCCATATGCTGCAGTATTTATCACTTTGGGTGACGGCTGTGATAAAAGGCTTGTTTTGGTGTGTTTGTGTCTTAATAAGAAAATACTGAGGCTGAGGCAACTAAGGCTGGGAGAAATTACCTCCTCGGTTTTATTCCGTGTCTTCGTCTAATGGATAGCTTCGAGAGAGAATTAATGGCATAATGGCTGATTATGAGACGCAATGCGAAAGTAATTGTTCGGTTTGGGGTAAACAAATAGTTACCATTAGACCATTTGGTCAGCAAGAAACTTCGATTTATTGCTACAGGTTGGCGGAAGAAAGTAATCGAATCCATATGGCAAAACATCATTGAAGGCGTTCATATATGTAGGTCACAATCATTGGGTTCGTTCCTGAGGTGGCTCGGGCCTTGTAGAAGCGAATTTGTCTAACGAATATTTGAAGGCAATGATGAACATTTTTAAAACATCTTCGAATAAATTTCTCTAAATTCCGGGAATAACTGAAACTTTGAGACCCAGTACAATATTAGAGCACCAACTTCCTAAAAATCGGAGTATTCCAACAGTGTTGAAAGCTTCCGATTATCTGAGTCTTGAAAAAAAATCAGTGTTCTGGGAGTGCTTGGAGTTGTGAGTAATCATAATGTTATTTCAGCTATCATAGTTTCTGAAATCTAATCTAATCTAATCGAATATAGCACCAACACAGCCAGTTCATGAAAGCATCCTGGAAAATGATAGATATTCTTCTATAATTTTTGCTTGTCTACTGGCTACTGTGCAGCATTTAAGGGGCAAGATGAATCAGAAACAACGGCCTGTTCAAATCAAAGATTTAAACACGATGCTTCAGAATCCAATAAATGGATGAAATGTGGACATCTCGTACGGTAGGTTCCGTTGTATTTTTATTTATAAATAATTGGCCGTTGGGAGCAGCACAGTTCGAAAAAGTAATGAAAATTTATATTTAATATGATGTACTTAGATGGAGCGTCACATATCATATCAGTTTAACCACATTACGTACAAGATGCTCTTTTGCGTAAAATGAAATACAAGTTTATGTGAATGAATGTTTACATCACAATTGAAATTCAGATTTTTTTGCTTTGTAATCTAAAAAGGTTAAGTGATACCACATTTTCCTCTAGTGGTCGAGACATGAGCACTAAATCTTGTCCTAGCCCTACATGACATATGATTATAGTGCTATTACTCGCTTTCTGAAAAGAGAAGAATGGAAGAAAAGGACGTGGGAGAAGGGAACAGGAGGAAGAAACCCTAGTTCTAACCTCCCTTGAGCATGAGCATGTTTGACCGCCCACGATTGCTACTTCGTTATTGCCAGATCAGCTGTAATTACACAGAGAACCAATAGACAATGCATGGGACTAGCAATCATCCTCAATGTGTAAAAACTGGTGATCTCAAACTAGGCTATACCAGCGCCGGCCGCACCCAAACACAGGTCAAGAAAGGAATGGGTAGGAATGTGTTGACGTGACACACGCTTTGATGGAAACCGAGAACACCTCTGCACTTCCACGAGAAATCACTGGGATATTGGGTAAGAGGGTTGGGATTGCAGCAGGGTTCGTTTTGGTACACGATAAGCTGAATCGATGTCCTAACGATCATATAACGCGAAGAAGCTTGGGATTGAACCCACGATCTTCTGGTCAGTAATGAAAAAAGTTTGCCACTAGGCAAACTAGCTCCTTTTTAATCATCGAGTTGCTGTTATTACCATGTAGTCATATTAGCAAATAAAGTAATTGACGAATCTTGAGTATGGATGGGCCTGAGATTAGACTCATGATGTTCTATACAGTAAGCAAAAACGATCACTCTAAAGCCCCCAAGCCCCTCATATTACATCATATTTTAACTCGAGTTGTTGTAAGCATTCAAACCCGACACCGACGACGACAAGTTTCGCAAAATACACGATAACCAAGCGATTTGACCATATTTTTTATATATGAAAGGCCCTGGGACCTCGCTTTTCTGCTCAGTAAGAAGGCCACTGCAACCGACAATCTTTCAACTCCGAAAACTAAAAGCTACGAAAAAGCACTTAGGCCTTCATTGAGTTCCTAGCTCTTTACGCAGGCTATCGTGCCTCTTACATCATAACCAGCTATGACCGATGTAACGATTGTTGATGAAACAAGAGCAGTCAATAATGTATCGTAAACTGAATCAAGCGTGCACACTATTTTTCTAAATACTCCGAAGCGTTCCACCCAAGATCAGCTACACCAAAAGAGTTTCGTTACCCACCACCAAATGCCGATGACAGCACGATTGGGAGGCCATTGTGAGGTGGCGTAAAAAGGGTCAGAAGGGGCGATACAAATTGAATAGGAGATGGAAGATAGGTCGAGGTTTTGAGAAAAAACCCCATCGTGAAAACTAGGCTTGGCAAATGTCCGTAGCTGATGGATCAACATATATCCACAACTAAATAAGTAGGTGATAGATATTATTAAAATAGCCGGCGCCGGTGGTGTAGTGGTAAGCGTGACTGCTTTCTCATCCCAATGGGCCTGGGTTCAATCCCAGCCGAGGTCGGTAGGATTTTTCTGAGGCATAAAAATCTCTGGTCACGTCTTCCTTCGGAAGGGAAGTAAGGCCGTTGGTCGCGCCCCATGTGTCACATGTGTTGAATGGGTGCGATATCCTACGAAGGTGTGGAAGCTGCCTTCCTGCACATTCGATTGCCGTCAATGGATGGCAATCGATGTCCGTCGGTGATTGGCACTAGATTGCGGAACAGAGACCGACGTTAAATAAAGGAAATGAATAAAAAGATATTATTAAAAGTTTGCGGTAAGGAAGTGGAAGTGGAAGGAGTAGACATCAAAAGGACAACCAGTAGTGTACCATCACTTTGACCTACAGTGTGGTCAATCCCGAATGAGGACCGTTGAGCCGATTTCGTAATCCGGTATCACAAATACACACCGTCCGCGTATGTCACCATCTTGGCTAGCCTTGAGCGTCGTGGAATAGTGAAAAGTACGCGAACGACTCGGCAAACGGTGCAACTAATAGCGCTATAAAGTTTATTATAGTATAAACCGAAGGAAAGGAAGGAGAAGACTGCAGCAAGTGTGGTAGCGGAACGAAGAAGGGGCCCCAACAGACAGTAGAAAGTGAAGAAAGTAGCTCAGATTAGCATAAGAAAGTGGGTGGAGAATACATGTACACTGCAGTAGAGAGTTGTTCAAATGGCAATCCGAGCATTCTCCTGATCCGCGGAATAGTTAAAAATAAGCGTGCCAACCCTAGAGATGAGTGGTCAAAAGCAGAGTCTGAACAGCCTCTGGGGGGAAAATTCACCCTTTGTGACACTCCCCTGTCATGTAGTATAGGCCAGCCGGCCATTTGTTACATGTTGAACATATTGTGCAGCGAACGAAGCGTCTTCTTATTCATTATCTGCTACCTCTCTTTCGGGTAACTGCCATGGTTTTCAGGCTACGGTAAACGGTATACCGTTTAAATTCGCACACACTCAAATTGCGCTAACTTATGATCCATTGGGTAAAATTAATTGAAATTTTGCGTAGACATAGTTTAATGTGTATTGTTTACACTATGTCAGTTGATTTCATCAAGTGCGCAAAAGTTTTGCACGAGTACTTTGAGAATAATGATCTGTCGCATCGTGCCATCGAAAAAAAAAGAGTTGGGAATCGCGAAATTCCACGGTTTCTGGTGTCATAAAACGGTTCGAAGAACGTCTGACTGTTGATCGGAAGCGAAGCCGTCAAGTCAACGAGAACGATCACTTACAAGTGGTTGGGGCCTTTAAACGGAAACCGAACGCCTCAGTTCGAGATGTGGGTAAAAAGTTGCATGTGAGCAAGACTTTCGTGCAGTATACCAAAACTAGAGCTGAACTACATACGTTTAAGGTTCAGAAGTCCCCAAACCGTGACGATTAATAGAATACGGTCGCAAAAAGCCGTGCCCGGGAGTTGTACGACCAGAAGTTAACGAAACCACACTGCTGCGTAATGGATGACGAGACATATATGAAGGCGGACTTCAACCAGATTCCAGGAAACCTATATGTGACTGCCAAGGATAAGTGTGATGTTCCCGAGAACCTCCGGACACAGAAGATGTCGAAATTCACCAGGAAGTTCTTAATTTGGCAAGCGATTTGTACTTGCGGAAAGCGGAGTACACCTTTCGTTACCACAAGCCACATGAATGGACAGGTGTATTTGGAAGAGTGTCTCCAAAAGCAGATTCTACCTCTCCTGAAGGCTCACGACGGTCCGTCGATCTTCTGGCCGGATTTTGCATCATGCCACTACACGAAGGACGTGCTAGAGTGGTATAAGATGAATGATGTCGCCACAAGATCTGAACCCCCCTAACACTCTGGAACAGCGCTCAATAGAAAAATACTGGGCCATTATGAAGGAGCACCCTCTAAAACGACCTAAAGTGGTGAAAAATGTAGAAGAAATGAAGAAAGCATGCCCAAGTAACAATTTAACAGCCTTTTAGTTTTAACTCTGATTCATTGTGGTTTTATAACGGCAATATGCAATCTTTTGAGTTTAAATACAGCATTTAAAAGTGTAAAACATTCTTCTACATAATTTGGTGCTAAATTAGCTGTTTTTCTATGAAGCATTCCTAACTTTGAAGAATTTCGTTTATTTTCTATTCCCTGAAGTTCTTTCTATTCTAAATTTTTATTTTTAAGAAATGCTAAAGAGAAAAGCAGGTACCTGAATTTTAATAACTTCATAAGTTTCCCAAACCTGGATATTTGGTTGTTGTGTGGTTGGAGTCACTGGAGGAGTAATTTTTTAGGGATGACTAGAGAAAAATATGCGTGGAA
This sequence comes from Ochlerotatus camptorhynchus, assembly GCF_037179485.1. Lineage (NCBI taxonomy): Eukaryota > Metazoa > Arthropoda > Insecta > Diptera > Culicidae > Ochlerotatus > Ochlerotatus camptorhynchus. The sequence goes on from NW_027040640.1 coordinate 884,871, forward strand.
GCATCGGGAATGCGCTCCCAGGTGTAGTGATTTGGTGAGTACGTTCCAGTTGAAGATTGTTGAAAAGTGTATTTGTGGTGATGCAAATTATGGTTTAGATGACGCATGGCTTCAAACATTTTGTATATCCAAATAAAACATATTACATACTAAATACGCACAGGGCATCGTCTGCTGACCATTGCCGCGGGTATATCGTGGGAGTCCCAGGTACCCGGTTCAAGCTTTAGTTGGCGGCGGTGGCTCTTCTTGACCTTCTATCCCCTGAGTAGTTAGTGTGAATAAGGGCGTCTATGTGATGTTTTGCTGTACCTGTTGTGGACATCTAGTGCATCCTGTTCCCTTAACTTGTTGAGGACACCCTGTCTTCACAACATAAAGGGCACCATTACGGAGCATGAGATTTGATCAAATTATTCGCAGTTCTACTTGTCCAACGCCCTCGGCTGGGTGAGGGATAGAGGATGACACACACACACACTTCATAAGTTTTCCAAACCTGTACGTGTTCTCCTCTTTAACGAGTTTTACAAAATAAAAATCAAAGCTCTCCGAATTTATATTAGATTCCTAGCATTTCTACGAACAACATCTCCAAAGTTTACTGGCTTGAATGATACTCAATGCAAAATGCCAATAGTCTAATGAGCTTCCTCAAATTTCTACAAATTTCGATAAAGTTTGATGAAGTTCTACTACATAATTTGCATTTCTACGTAGTTCATTGAAATTTTACGAAGCTAACTGGATTTCTATGAAATTCGCTGAGCTTTTACAATTTGTTGCACTCCTAGAAAATTTCTCGAGCTTCTAAGTAGTTCTTGAAGTTGTAAAAAGTTTTCTAAGCTGCTATGACAGTTCGGAAGGATTATGAGGTTTCTTAAAGTTATAGAACAGTCCCTAAGCTTTAAAAAAATCCCAACAACCTACGAAGTTCTTTGAAATCAATCTCTTAAGTCTATAATTTTTTATTGATTTCTAAAAGGGTCCTTGAACTGTAAAAACTAAGTTAAAAAAATTTGAAAGAGTGTACGTTTTCCGCCAACTGTAATTTTTAAATGTAGAGGTGAAGACATTCTGTCGATCCCACCATGCTACCGATGGTTTATGGCTTATGTCTTGTACCCCCCCCCCCCTCCTTAGCCCAACATCTTAGCTACGTCTATGCCTACAAGAGAACTTAGGGATAGCTCCACAAGAGGACTTGTAGAAAGTTCCTAGGGAACTTGTCGGAAGTACCAATGGAACTTGTGGGAAGATCCAAAGGAACTTTTTATTAGGACTATTATTAGAAAACTTGTAGGAGGTTCTAATGTAACTTTTTGGTAGCTCCACGGATACTTGAGGAAAGTTCCAAGGTATAAAGAAGTTCCATGAACTTCTAGCGGTATATTTTTGAATATTTCAAGAACTTTACCGTAATTCCGTGAACTTTTTCTAAGCTCCATAAAATTCTCCCAAAATCCGTTAAGATGCTTAAGGGGAGGGTTGTTGGCAATTATCCACGGCCCATACAAATTTTAAAATTTTTGTATGGACAATTTTCTACACAGGGGGAGGGAGTGGGTTAAGAATCCAAAAAAAAACTGTCTACGTAGTTAATGAACAGCCCCTAACTCGGAAGTACCAAGGAAATGTGTGGGAAATTGTAAGGTAAAAAATAACCTTGTACTTCTAGCAATTTCCGTGAAATTTTTATAAGTTCCGTTAACTTAACCCATGTCTTGTGAACCATATCAAAATTCCATGAACTTCTCCTAAGTTCCGTGAGTTTTTTTTTCTGCATGTTCTACGAACTTTAACGCAATTCTGTGAATTTCTCCAAAGTTTCATGTACTTTAACGAAGTTTTTCAACTATGTTCTGCAAACGTAACACGGTCACTTCTTTTATAAATCACTTTAATTTAGAAAAAAAGAGAAAAAATCGCTTTAAAAAAAACAATATTTCTTATGGACTTATGAGAAATTCAGAGAAATTCTGATGGAACTTGTGGTAGAGTGACTCTCATTTACATATATGTGTGAGATGTGTGGCGGTTCTCCTGATGTTCTCTTGGTAGAGTGAGCTCAGTCTTACTCAGTGTGACATGGTGTTCGGTTCGTCTACCTCGGCTATAGTTTACTGCGTGTGTAAGATCTAACCTGCTTTTCAGTTACCACAAGATGGCGACGAAGTGTACGAATCCTCAGCAGTGAAATTAAATCCTGTAAGGAAAAATATTACAGAAAAAAAAATCAGTGCGATTCGGCAATAGTAGTGGAAGTATTCAGGTAAATTAAATTTGAAGATAATTGCATCGCCAGTACTGTTCATCTCAGAATCTATAATTCGATGGAGGAAAAAAATGAAAATGGCGTAATGAAGTGAAGGAATGCTAGAAAATACTTTACGAGCAGGAAAAAGCCAGAACTGAACGAGAGTGGGGGTAACACGTTCATAATTCAACAGAATTTATCGGTCTTTACCCTGCCTCATACAACTTGCCACATTTCAAATATAAACATCTGCCACAATCGGAAATTCGAAATGCGTGGGGATCGTGGATTCGATGGTTCGAAACCATCATGGCAGCTGCTAGTATCATAGATGGCCCAAGCCGCAAGATGCAACTGCTTGCCATGGGAGGCATGGAATTGCAGAGTTCCTTTTATGGAATTCCTGGATGTGACGAAGAAGATGATGACACGACAAAGGACTCGTACATTTCAGCAAAAGAAAAATTAACACAATACTTCTCACCGAAGCACCATGACAGTTTCGAACGATTTCTGTGTTGGTCAATGGTACCGGGTGATGATGAGTCCATCGAAAAATTCGCTCTACGGGTTCAACAAAAGGCTGAGAAATGCTCCTTTGGGAAGACAGGTATGGAAAGCAGGCATATTGCGATTGTGGATAAAATTATCCAATATACTTCTGATGATCTGTGACAAAATTTATTAGAGAAAGAACGTTTAACTCTTGATTAAGCCATCAAAGTAATAAATGCCTACCAATCCGTAAGGTATCAGCACAGACAAACAGACGTAACTCTATGAAAAAGTTTTTCTTGAAAACATAGTATCTCAAAACATAGGACCTCAGTAACGACATCTCTCAGGCTTCTCGCGGAAAATAAACTTGCTCGCTTACTCGCAAACAATATTGCATGAAAGTTCTATAGAATGTATAGAAACGTCAAAGTAATCCGATGGCAGCGCTGCGGTGAGTAGTTCGCGAAACTGATAATATTCAAATCAACCGTTAAATGCGTGAACGAAGATACACAATGAAGAGTTACGTCTGTTTGTCTGTGGTATCAGTCTGACAAAATGAACCCAAAATCGATTAGAGGTCCGATCAACCGTCTCTACGAGTCTGAGGGATCGGATCTACGAAAATTCCTTTAAGGCGTCCGAAGCAAAGCCACGCTGCTTGCGCTGTGGATACAGTCGACGTCGTAAAGCGGAGTAATGCCCAGCATTGAATAAGATCTACCTTCACTCTAACAAAGTTGGACACTTCCAATTTGTGTGCAAAATCAAGAGCACAACTGTAAGTATGTTTTTAACACCTATAAATTGTTATTGATTATTGAGAATTTGATCAGGGTACATTTCTAACGAGAATTCCACGATTATTTGATCGAAAACGAAAATCTACACTCGTGAACAATCAAGGTCCTTCGCGCCCGGCAAAATACCCCCGACCGGTCTACCAAGTCACTAAATCGAAATGGGAAGAATTTACGGTGTATAATGTGGGCGATTCTGACTAGCTGATATTTTGTTGTATTGGGGGAGTTGATAAAGGGTGATACGGTCAAAATTTGGTCAATATCAACTTGACGTATTTCTTTCAATTTTGCATTTAAAAAACCTGAACACCCCTCATTTTGAAGGTGTGTGTGTGTAGAATGTTGCTCCTATTTTGATTTTGGAATTCACTCTTCAGTTGTCAAAATGCCGTCCAAGCAAGAAGAGCAGCGTATCAAAATTTTGCTCGCGCATCGCGAAAATCCGAGCTACTCGCACGCAAAGTTGGCAAAATCGCTAAAAGTTGCCAAATCAACCGTTACAAATGTAATTAAAGTGTTTGGGGAACGTTTGTCGACAGCCAGGAAGTCTGGATCGGGGGGAAATCGAAAACCGGAAGCCGCTGAGACGACAAAGAAAGTTGCCGGTAGTTTCAAGCGAAATCCTAACCTCTCTCTCCGAGATGCCGCAAATAAGCTGGGTGTATCGTCTACAACCGTGCATCGAGCCAAAAAACGAGCCGGACTATCGACTTACAAGAAGGTAGTGACTCCAAATCACGATGATAAACAAAATACGACGGCCAAAGCGCGATCCCGGAGGCTGTACACGACGATGCTGACGAAGTTTGACTGCGTGGTAATGGACGACGAAACCTACGTCAAAGCCGACTACAAGCAGCTTCCGGGACAGGAGTTTTATACGGCAAAAGGAAGGGGAAAGGTAGCAGATGTTTTCAAGCACATGAAACTGTCAAAGTTCGCAAAGAAATATCTGGTTTGGCAAGCCATCTGTACCTGTGGCTTGAAAAGCAGCATTTTCATAGCTTCCGGGACTGTCAACCAAGAAATTTACGTGAAAGAGTGTTTGAATAAACGTCTGCTGCCTTTCCTGAAGAAACACGGTTGTTCCGTACTGTTTTGGCCGGATTTGGCATCTTGCCATTACGGTAAAAAGGCCATGGAGTGGTACGCCGCCAACAACGTGCAGGTGGTTCCCAAGGACAAGAACCCTCCCAACACGCCAGAGCTCCGCCCAATTGAGAAATACTGGGCTATTGTCAAGCGGAACCTAAAGAAGACCAAAAAACTGCTAAGGGCGAGCAGCAGTTCAAGGCAAACTGGCTTTCTGCGGCGAAGAAGGTGGACAAGGTGGCTGTACAAAATCTGATGGCGGGGGTCAAGCGTAAGGCCCGGCAATTCGGATTTGGAAAAGCGGAAGCCTAACTGAATATTTTTCCTGAATTTTATACTAATTGAACTTGAAAAAGAAATTTAATTTGATTTTTTAAATAAACGATTTCACCGATTTACACGCGTTTTCCCTTGACCAAATTTTGACCGTATCACCCTTTATTACTATGCTGATTGATTCAGGTTCCAAACATAACCTCATCGATGACACGATATGGGAACTTATGAAGCGAGAAAAAAAAACGCAATGAGAGATTCAATCACGAAAAACGATTTTTGGCATACGGTCGGGTTCCGTAGAAGTTAGTAGCTGTATTTGATGCTGACCTGGCAATCAATGACGGAGGCAAGCTGTTGAAGACCAAATCCTCATTCTACGTGATCGAAAAAGGCCAGCAACCATTGCTAGGAAAGGTAACCGCCCAACAAATCGGAGTACTTAAAATTGGTTTGCCGAGTTCACAAAACGCTTCGATTAGCAAGATATATACAGCCATGGAATCTTTCCCCAAAATGAAAGGAATAAAATTGAGTTTGCCTATTGACTGAACGATTCCACGAGTAATCCAACCTCTTCGACGTTGCCCTAAAGGGTGATACGGTCAAAATTTGGTCAATATCAACTTGACGTATTTCTTTCAATTTTGCATTTAAAAAACCTGAACACCCCTCATTTTGAAGGTGTGTGTGTGTGTAGAATGTTGCTCCTATTTTGATTTTGGAATTCACTCTTCAGTTGTCAAAATGCCGTCCAAGCAAGAAGAGCAGCGTATCAAAATGTTGCTCGCGCATCGCGAAAATCCGAGCTACTCGCACGCAAAGTTGGCAAAATCGCTAAAAGTTGCCAATTCAACCGTTACAAATGTAATTAAAGTGTTTGGGGAACGTTTGTCTACAGCCAGGAAGTCTGGATCGGGGGGAAATCGAAAACCGGAAGCCGCTGAGACGACAAAGAGAGTTGCCGGTAGTTTCAAGCGAAACCCTAACCTATCTCTCCGAGATGCCGCAAATAAGCTGGGTGTATCGTCTACAACCGTGCATCGAGCCAAAAAACGAGCCGGACTATCGACTTACAAGAAGGTAGTGACTCCAAATCGCGATGATAAACAAAATACGACGGCCAAAGCGCGATCCCGGAGGCTGTACACGACGATGCTGACGAAGTTTGACTGCGTGGTAATGGACGACGAAACCTACGTCAAAGCCGACTACAAGCAGCTTCCGGGACAGGAGTTTTATACGGCAAAAGGAAGGGGAAAGGTAGCAGATGTTTTCAAGCACATGAAACTGTCAAAGTTCGCAAAGAAATATCTGGTTTGGCAAGCCATCTGTACCTGTGGCTTGAAAAGCAGCATTTTCATAGCTTCCGGGACTGTCAACCAAGAAATTTACGTGAAAGAGTGTTTGAATAAACGTCTGCTGCATTTCCTGAAGAAACACGGTTGTTCCGTACTGTTTTGGCCGGATTTGGCATCTTGCCATTACGGTAAAAAGGCCATGGAGTGGTACGCCGCCAACAACGTGCAGGTGGTTCCCAAGGACAAGAACCCTCCCAACACGCCAGAGCTCCGCCCAATTGAGAAATACTGGGCTATTGTCAAGCGAAACCTAAAGAAGACCAAAAAAACTGCTAAGGGCGAGCAGCAGTTCAAGGCAAACTGGCTTTCTGCGGCGAAGAAGGTGGACAAGGTGGCTGTACAAAATCTGATGGCAGGGGTCAAGCGTAAGGCCCGGCAATTCGGATTTGGAAAAGCGGAAGCCTAACTGAATATTTTTCCTGAATTTTATACTAATTGAACTTGAAAAAGAAATTTAATTTGATTTTTTAAATAAACGATTTCACCGATTTGCACGCGTTTTCCCTTGACCAAATTTTGACCGTATCACCCTTTATCCCTCTTACTGCATCAGGTTGAATCCAAATTAAATGAACTGTTGCAGGTGGACATAATCGGGAAAGTTACTCGATCAACCTCCTGGGTTTCCCCTCTTGTTCCAATACTGAAAGACAAGGGGGAACTTCGATTGTGTGTAGACATGCGGAGGGAGAATCTGGCCATTCAAAGACTAAACCATCCTTTACCAGTTTTTGACGACACACTGTTTACACCGTTGGATATAAAGCAGGCGTTTCACCAGGTGCAACTAACGAATGATTGCCGAGATGTGACAACATTCATTACAAATTGGGGTTTGTTCCGATATAAACGGTTACTTTTTGGTGTGAATTGTGCACCAGAGTTGTTCCAAAACCTTATGGAAAGCATTCTCGCAGTTTGCAAAAATACAGTTGTGTTTATCGACGGTAACGTGATTTTCAGGTCCACTGAGGAAGAATACGATTTGGCAGTTAAACAAACCCTGACCATTTTGAATCGCTATGGAATTTTACTGAATGATCATAAATGTAATACCCCGTTCACATTACAGCGTATATCACGTGATATACGCTGTCTTGCAATGAGCACTCATACATCTAGTTTTCACTGGAAATCCTATGTATGACTGCTCATTGCAAGACAGCCTATATTACGTGATATAGGTTGTAATGTGAACGGGGTATAAGTTCAAACAAAAGAAAATATCGTTTTTGGGTTACCATCTATCGCCTGAGGGAGTTGCACCAACTGAAGAAAAAGTGAAATCAATTCTGCACTTCAGAGCTCCACAAACCAAAGAGGAGCTTAGGAGATTTCTTGGTTTAGTGACATACGTGTCACGATTTATTCCGAACTTGGCTACTATAAACTATCCGTTCAGAGAATTACTGTATTAATACAATTCAAGCAAAACCAGTTAAGAGAGTTACCAGTTATGCGTCAAAAAGTCTCTCGGAAACTGAAAAAATGTATCCCCCAATTGAAAGGGAAGCCCTGGGTTTAGTTTGGGGGTTCGAACGTTTCAGAATTTATTTCTTGGGAATAAGTTTTGAATTAGAGACTGGCCATAGGCCACTGGAAACTCTATTCACGGCCACTTCATGACCAACTGCTAGAATTGAGAGCTGGATGCTACGCATTCAAGCATTTAAGTTCAAAGTAAAATGGTTATTGAATAAATTATAGATTACACAATTTCAATTCAAATAATTATAGGTTGTTTATCGTAAAGGGTCGGCCAACTTGGCTGAAGCTCTTTCTAGACTCGGAGCGCACATTAACGATAATGAGAGTCATGACAGGTGTGATGAATGAAGACGATTTTGATCCCGAAACTGTTGACATTGAAGAAGTCATACATGGCACCCGAGTAGCACATTTCCGTCACAATAAGTTGCAGCAACTTGTTTATGACTGATATCAGTTGTATAGAAGCTGCCACAACCGATTTGTGACAAGCGTGCTAGTAGGGCATCGAACTCGATCCACAGATGCAGAATTTGAATGTGTGTATCGTAAACGACTCTTGGAACTGTGATGATCTGAAGCAATATATCCCGTTCCGTCATGAGTATATCTATGTTAATCACTAATCTTCCGTGGATCCTTGTCATACCCGTAAGCTTACGCCAAAGGATGCTTCAGCTAGCTCACGAGGGGCACCCAGGACAGTCCCTGATGAAACGGCGCTTATGAGAACGATGCTGGTGGCCCGGCATAGACCAGTCAGCCATTGATACATGCGAAGCTTGTGAAGGATGTCGATTAGTTCCGCTGGAACCGATGATACGACAACCGTTACCCAATCGTCCGTGGATTGATATTACAATTGATTTCCTCGGGCCAATGCCATTGGCAGAATACATCCTCGTGGTCATAGACTACTACAGTCGTTACATGAAGCTGGAAGTCATGAGCAAAATTACCGCTCAAGAAACTATCAATTGAAGTGTATTTTCCGTATTTGGGGACCACCAAGAACGATTACGCTAGACAACGCCAAACAATTTGTATCTTGCGAATTTGAAGAATACTGTAAGATTAATGGTATTCATCTCATTCACACATCACCCTATTGGCCGCAGGCGAACGGGGAATTCGAACGCCAAAACAAATCACTTTTGAAAAGAATGAAGATTGCAAACGCTTTGTATGATAACTGGAAGGCTGAACTAAATCACTATTTGGAACTGTACAACAATACCCCACATACGATAACGGGTAAAGCTCAAAGCGAGCTTCTACAGAATCGGAGGTTGCACACCGTGTATTTAGGATCTTGAGACGATTCCACCTTGCACCGATTTCAGAGATCAAGATTGTGAGAAAAAAAATACTTGGAAAGCAGCGGGAGCATGTGAAGCGTAGAGCGAAACCGAGCGGTCTCTCGTTTAGAGACACAGTCCTGATGAAGAACCTCTGTCCAACGAACAAACTGTCTGCAAATTTCTTGAAGGAGAAATTCACTGTTATAGACAGGCAGGGATCAAGGTCACCCGTACAAATTAACACTGATGTACAGCGCGAAGATAACTATTCAACACCAGCAGCCTCTGTTGACATAAGAGCGAACGAAGAATCGTCGGATCTTGGGAGTGCTGTTCCGGATTCGGATCTGCTGTTGACAACCATCCAACCACGACGCTCAGTAAGGGCACTCAAACCTAATACCCCGTTCACATTACAGCGTATATCACGTGATATACGCTGTTTTGCAATGAGCACACATACATCTAGTTTTCACTGGAAATTTTCATACATACACACTAATTTTACACGTGACGGAATCCGTCTTTGACATAAAAGATGAGACGTAAACAAACATGTCATGTAAAATTAAGTGCTCTGAGACTGAAAAGTTCGTTGCTCGACGAAAAGTACGTTTGATTGAGCTATATTTCACGTCTGTTATGACTCAAATTTATGTCAAAATTGACGCTCGTATATGTCACTCTCAGAGCACCTAAATTTACATGATTTTTTCTAAGTGTGTAGGTGTTCATTGCAAGACAGCCTATATAACGTGATATAGGCTGTAATGTGAACGGGATATAAGGCCATCAATAGCCCATAAAGATAAGTATCCTTATATATATAAAGGGAATTAATCATTGCAATTGAGGAAAGTATCCTTCTTTCTTTAATTCATATATCTATTTAAAACATTATTCACATATAAAATAAATCATATCTTGAGTAAAAAGGGGATGTGGTAGAGTGACTCACATTTAAATATGTGTATGTGTGAGATGTGTGGCGGTTCTCCTGATGTTCTCTTGGTAGAGTGAGCTCAGTCTTACTCAGTGTGGCATGGTGTTCGGTTCGTCTACCTCGGCTATAGTTTACTGCGTGTGTAAGATCTAACCTGCTATTCAGTTACCACAGAACTTAAGAGCAGTTCCAGAGAAAATGGGTAAAAAATAAAAAAATTAAGGCTTGACCTTCTCCGATTTGCATGAAACTTTGCATAATTATGTGTTATGGGCAATCTTTCACTTTTTTCCAAAATTTTGGCCATTTTGATACTAGTATTTTTTTTTTCAAAATGGCGTCTGTGATATTTTTGTAACGATGTATTTTTTTTTTCTCAATTACTTTTATACGCACTCACTATCGTTTCTACCCAGTGTAGATGAATTGCGGTTGTTTTGAAAGTCTTAGCTGTCAAAGTACACACCAAATTTAAATCGCTGAAACTCAGCAGAATTTTGCTGATATTAGACTTAATGAAAGATCAGCAAACTTTCCAACAAAGAAATGCTGCAGAATTTTCCAGCAAAACGGCGCCGGTCGTGTAGTGGTAAGCGTGATTACCTCTCACCCAGCAGGCCTGGGTTCAATCCCAGTCGGCGCCGCCGGGATGTTCTGAGGCATAACATCTCTGATCACGCCTTCCTTCGGATGGGAAGTAAAGCCGTTGGTCCCCGTTTCATGAGTTGATGGGTCGATAGGTAGGGTCCAGGTGTGGCAGCTGCCTTCCTGGCACGTTGGTAACATTGGTGCTCAGCACGGAAAACAAGATCGACGGAAAAAAACAAACCAAAGGAAAAAAAATTCCAGCAATTCCAACTTCTGTCAAAATGACAACATTTGACTGATAATCAGTTATAGAGTGATAGGGTTGTACGCAATGGTGACGTAGGACTACGTGGTCTTATATAATAAATCTTATTTGTTAACTGCAGCAGGAGCTTGTGTTTTGTGTAGGAATAGGAATTTTAGCGGGGTACTCTCTGTTTATACTCTTTAGTATGACGCGCTTGATATTGATTCCGATCAATGGTGGTGCGGCTTCTTCCTCCTTCTATAGATGCTCATGTGGGCTGCAGCTTGCTGCTTGTAGGCAGCCTTTCGTTGTGTACTGGAGAACATCACCTATCGGGACGCGGTGATTGAACAAACACCGTTTGGTGAGACTGGATGGAATTCAACTTTGAAATCTGTGTTAGGGAAATCTCTTTTCCCAGGCAATCTGTGACAATTTTAATTATCAAAGTAATAGTTGCACATTCGTGCAATTTTAAATAGTGACATTTTGAAAAATGTTAAGGTCTTAAATTTAACAGATGCGTAGAAATATATATATGATCGATTGGTGATAAAATTATTGGAATTGGTCCAGGGGCAGCTGAGTTATTAACGTTCAAAATGTTCCATTTTTGCTTTTCACAAAGTGTACCCCCATAAAGAAATCACAGACGTAGTCCTACGTTAAAATTCATATTACGTACTTCATCTCTAATACCCCGTTCACATTACAGCCTATGAGTTCTTATTGCAAGACAGCGTATATCACGTATCCGGGGTATAAGAGTGGGTCACTAAATCGTCATCGTTGTGATAACAAATACCTAGCAAACAGCCCGGCTAGTACCAGGTACATTTCCTCTCTAGGAACTACCATGTGGCCCATTGTATCAGAGTTTGTTTGAATATTTCCGAATCTAACAATTCTAGATAAAGCTGGAATTAGGGCGTAACAGCTTTTGTAAACAATGACTTCTCTCGATAATTTCTCGAAAGTCATGGCTCGCCCTGGCAAATCGATATCACCATCGAGTAGGGAAGACTTTCCCTACCCGATTGATATGTTGGTTTGTGTAGGCGTGCCTTAAATTCTTATAAATCAACGAGAGAAGTCATTGTTTTCAAAAGCTGTTACGCCCTAATTCCAGCTCTATCTAGAATTGGCCAGGCCATCGTATTCTGCCGATTTTGCTATCTTCCGAGTCTTCTAATTGTCAATCATCGCCAAATGTAGAGTAGTAAAACAGGTCTTCACTCTTCGGTGTTCCAAACGATAATGCTTTATTTGATACAATTAATTAATTAATTTATCTTTATTAGGGAGGTTTTCAGCCTGGGGCTGGTTCGCCTCCAATTTATTTGATACACGTTAATTACAGTTAATCAAGGCTACTTTGATTTGTCCAGATTACTAAGATCTTACAACCATAGAGTTGAAAGTTGGAAATACGCAGTGGTGTCTCGTCCATATGTGCACCTCGTGCACTGCACAGTCTCGAATTTTCAAAAAGTAAAATTTATATTTCATAAATTTTAAGAGGCAAAAATTTAATGCTCAATTAAAACCATTTTTGTTTTTACTTAATTTTCTTTCAGTGGCGGGTAAAACCTAGGTTGAGCAGCGATGTGGTAAGCAATTCAGCTACTATCCAGTGATGTAGTGGACAATTCAGTTACTATCCATATGAAACCAATAAATAGGGAGTATTTATTGGTTTCATATGGATAGTAACTTAATTGTCCACTACATCACTGGATAGTAGCTGAATTGCTTACCACATCGCTGCTCAACCTCGGTTTTACCCGCCACTGAAAGAAAAGTAAGTAAAAACAGAAGCGAGGCATAGCGATCTTGTTTTCACGTACGGGTGCACGCTGGGATTTTACCACGATTCATGATGAGATAGAAAAAATATTTTTACATGTAATTTTTGAAAAAAAATCTAGGAAAGAAACTGATTTTCTTGGATTTTTTATTTTTTTCCAATATTTTTAGAAAAATAAAATTTATCGAAATTATTTTTTTTTATTTTCGGGCCGGTAAGCTTCCTCTTGACAAATTTTCATACGAATGAGTAAAAGTGACTCACAACTGAGTCAAAGTTATTCACTCTCTGAGTTAGTTTCGTTTTCAGTGTGCAACGCAACGAACAACCCTGTTTATCACTCCGCAGCCAAACGATGACTGCAGTCAAACTTTCTACGGTTCGCTTAGTAGTAGTAGTAAAATTTACGATTATTTGCTGATTTTTTTAAAATTTCAACAAATGATTTTACATTTCAATTGGTTAGCCTTTGGCTCTTCAACTTTGTTAATTGGTTATTCGAATGTGATGATTGCGTTTAGCGCTAAATTACAGGATACCCTTTTAAGGGCTTGTTTCCATTGAATTTAAAATTTTGATAACCTACCTACTTGAGCACAGAAACCTACCTAAGTACTTGAACTAGGTCGGTTTGATCGCCTCTGAACCTTTCCAGCGTACGTCTTTCGCTCCTCGAGTGTTTGAAGACCGGCCAGGTAGTGACTCTCAGAATTACGAGTTCGCGGTGGACTGTTAAAGATCATTCTGAGGATCTTGTTTTGGATCCTCTGAAGCTTTAGGTGGTCGCACTTAGCACAACTCTCCCAGATTGGCGTACCATACTCAATAGCCGGCAGAATGATCTGCTTGTGGACAGCAAGCTCGTTTTTGAGGGACAGGCTGGACTTCCTGTTTATCAGAGGGTAGAGTGACCTGATCAAGATGTTACACTCGGTGGATGACTTGTCCACATGGGATCGGAATAGCAATTTGCTATCGAGGGTGAGACCAAGGTAGACTACTTCACTCGTCCATTCAATGGGAGTGCAATCAAGATGGACGTTGACGTTAGCAGGTGGAACAAGCCGAGGTGAATTCGAGTGTGGAAACAGAGTGGTTTGTGTTTTAGCTGCATTGATACAAATCTTCCAGCTCTTGAAATAGTCGGACAGAACATCCAGGCCTGATTGGAGTTTACTCGCCAGAGCACGGATCACTCGACCCTTATAGATGATGGAAGTGTCATCTGCGAACATTGACTGACGTGAAAATGTTGAATAGGATAGGCCCAAGCAGGTTACCCTGAGGGACCCCTGAATCAACGTTGAACGGATCAGGTCGGAAAGTTGTATCGATGCAGCTTGTACACTAGGCCATCATCCCAGACATTGTCGAACGCTTTCTCGACGTCCACCAATGCCATGGGAGATGTATTGGAAACGGACTTGTTCCGCTTGATGATGTTAGTAACCCGTGCGAGTTGGTGGATGGTAGAGTGGCCTTTCCTAAACCCGAATTGCTCTTTGAGAAAGATGTTATTATCATTTGAAAACACCAACAGACTGCTGAGTATCAACTTTTCGAATAGCTTCGAGATGGAGGACAAGAGGCTGATGGGGCGATAGTTTTTGGCACTGGTGGGATCTTTGCCAGGCTTGCGTATTGGAATCACTTTGGATAACTTCCAGCATGCAGGGAAGTAGCTAAGCTCCAAACATTTGTTGAAGATAAGGGTAAGATGGTTGAAGAAGTCAATACTCAAGTTTTTCAACTCGAGGTTGACTACACCATCCATACCCGCGGCCTTCATGTTTTTAGTGCTTCTAACAGCTGCTATAACCTCATCAGCCGATATTCTACTATCATCATGCACTACTAAGGGGGTATCAGCGGCTCTAGACATTGTCTCCAGTACGGCAGGCTCATGGGGGCTCACCATGGTTTGGCCAAGATTATGTGAAATCGTAAAATGTTGGCCAAGAGCATTGGTCTTTTCAATTGGGGTTATGAGTAAGGATGGGTCCGAGTTCTGGTCAACAGAGGAAAGCGGAGGGATCAGTTTCAACTTATTTTTTAAAATGTTTGGCCATCTTCCAACACAATCTGGGAACTGCCTACGAATGGTATTGCGGAGCCTGATAGGATCTTTGATTGGGCTGTCAAGATTCAGAGTATGACTCACCTGTCTGGATGCTGGTACGTGTTGCTCCCTGGCACGGGATATCGCCTCTTCGATGGTTTGCAGACACTGATCGACTTCTTCGAACGACTCCGATAGGACGTCGTAATCGATTGCTGTGTCCACACAGCGCTGGTACTGCTGCTAGTTGACACGATGGTAATTTCGCCGGGAAACTTGAAACCTATTGGCCGAGGACCGTACTTCGGCCACCACCGGTTAGTGGTCCGAGCTCAGTTCCTGATAGGCGGTACGTTGAGAGATGTTATCGCCAATGTTGCTGATGAAGATGTAGATCGACTCAACCGGGTGGGAGTGTCCGGACACAGGATGTTGTAGTGGGCATCCTGCAGATCGTTGTACAAGATTGTGCCGTTCTGGTTTCGCCGACTATTGCCCCAGGCTTGATGCTTGGCGTTCAGGTCGCCAGCGATGATGAAATTTTGCCGCCGTCGTGTTAGCTTGATGATGTCTCTTCGGAGGTCTGCGGCCGAACCGTCCCTAATGTTGGTTTGCTTGGGGCAGTAGACCGCGATGATGGTGATTGGACCAAGCGATGTTTTCACCTCAACCCCGATGGCTTCGATAGTTTTCAGCTGGAAGCTTGATAGTAGCCGGCAGCTGATGTTCCGTCTCGCAACGATGGGCACTTCCCCTCCCCAGGAGCTGGTGCGGTCAAGCCTTACGAGAAGAAAGTCGGGAAGGAAGACGTTCAGCTCGGGCTTCAAGTGAGTCTCGGTGATGACGGCTATGTCGTTGTGCCGTTCGTTGAAAAAATCAACAAACTCGATGTTTTTGCTCTTCAAGGAGCAAGCATTCCAATTTACGATCTTGATGGCTTCACGGTCCATACTTGATGACAAGGGACAGGGCAGCATGTAGCTGTTCAGATCGAGTCTTGCAGGTGCGCATGCAGTGGTGGCACGAGTCCTGGAGTTTAACATTTTTTCCTTAACATTTTATACTTTTTGCGATAACCATTGTGACGACACACAAAAACAAACTGGCAAGTGGCAAAAATGTCATGACATTTCTAAACTGTTACTGACTTACTGACTACCATAACCATTACCATTAAAGTTCTCAAACCATAAGTTAAAAGGTTCTAATATAGTTCTCTTTCCGAAAATGTATGGAAAAAACAAGAATTTGGAATGGTAATGGTTCTTAACAACCCATTATTTGTAAGGTCCGCTTCCAAAAAACCATAATACATAAGGTTGAAACTTTATCACTAAACGTTCATGTAAAGTTCCATAACCATTTCAATTAAAGTTTAGCAGGGATTATAAACCATTTTTAACCATTTTAGGTAAGGTCAATTTATGGTTCGCGTTTATACGGGCAGACAACTCATTTTGGGCTTCTATGGCGTGGCGTGGTTCTACCCAGCGTTGCCAGGTATACCGATTTATCGGTATTTATACCGATTTCTGAACTAGATACCGATATACAGATAAGGTTCCTCAGAATACGAATTTTTAAGATTTTATACCGATTTATACCGATTTTTTTAAATAATCAAAATTATTATTGCTTGCCTGCGTTGAACATTTTTGTGAGAGACTTGTAACTTTTTGAATACCTCATATTTTTGAGCCTTCAAAATTCTAAAAAATCATCCCTAAAGATGTCTTATGCTTGATACTCTTTTGACTAATGTTTGCATTTCCTCCTTCTGATTGACTACCCATCAATCGAGAAATAATTCCTAGGGAATCGAGAAATATTTTTTAAACATTATTTAACTTCCAGATGTTTTTATTCATTATTAAACTTCCTGAAGTTTCATCCAACTTTCCCTGGAAAAAAATAATGGAGTTCCTAGGAACTCAGGCAATTTCCGAAAAAATCAGCAATGTCCTGAGGGGCTCATGCAAATTAAGAAAACGTAAGGGAAGTAACATGAACATTAGAACATTGTGAAAACATTCTATGGGAAGTTCTATGCTGTTTAATGGCAGTGTTGATAACTTTTAAAAATTAAAAAAATCGGGAAGATCAGAGAACTTCAATGCTGATGTTACAATAAATTAAAAAAAAATGTGAGAGCAGATTTCGCAATCTTCAAGAAAGTCTTGAGACCTTCAAAGATGATTAGAGATATTCCGGTAGACTTATTATAATCAAAGAAGTTCCGAGCGCTTCAAGGATGACCATAGAACTCCAAATCAGCCCCTAATTTCAGGAAAATTACAAGTAATTTGAAGGAACTTCGAGGAATTATGGAATATTTCTATGTGAATTTCAGGAATGTTCCGAAAATTTCAGGGGTCCTCAGGGATGGTTTATGAATATCAGGAAAATTTTCTGGATCATTAGAACATCCCCCAGAAATTTCTTTCTTCCGGAATTATGCCCTTGTTTCTTTCGACTGTTCTGTAAGTGGTCTGACTTCCGACTTCCTTCAGATGTTTCATCCAATCTACCTTAAGAAGTTTCTGCATTTCTAGGAAGTTTATTTCGTCTTCTCCAGGAAGTTCAATTAATTCTCCCAGAAATTTCTTTCGTCTTCGTCTGGAAGTTTGACCATAAACCAAAGGTTTTTTGTTCGACATCTATTGGAAGATTTTTCCGAGCTTCTTCTGGCTTTCCCTGGAAATGGCTACGATTTGTGTCTTGGAAGTTTCCCGGAGGTTTTTCCAACTTTTCATAGAACTTTCCTAAAACTTCATCCAGGAGAGCTTTTTTCGTCTTTCCCTGGATGATTTTTCAGCTTCGTTCAGAAGCTAATTCAAACCGATGTTTTCTTCTGGAATTCTCCGATCATAGTTCAAAAGCTAAAATGTTGCTTTGATTAACGGCTTTCTCAGTCTTAAAACACTGCAACAACTACGATGTAATCTGCCCGACATTTCGGCCATGGGTTGTGGCCTTTTTCAGGGGAAAATATTGTTTGTCGTTATTGTCAATTTGTTAATCGTTGTTGTGGCTGATTTTCCATATTTTGATTTCATTTAAAAATATTTAATTGAAAAAACTACTTGGTCACAATGGTGGTGATCAAAACCACCTGAGGACAAATACCAAATAAAGAGTGTTTTAAGACTGAGAAAGCTGTTAAATAAAGCAATTCCCTTCAAGTCTCAGTCGTCAACATCGTTCAAATTTTCGCTTCCAAAAACGGCACAAATACAAAATTAAATAAATAGTAAATACCGATAAATACCGATGTTTTAATACCTTCGATACCGATGCGCTTTAAAACAATCTGGCAACGCTGGTTCTACCAAAGCCACCGCATGCTTATTTCTCCCAGTCTGAGCACTTTTGCTTGTGCACCAGAAACGCTCGTATTTACAACCAGATCAGTTATATAAATAAAATAGGTGCACAACTAGTGAATTTTCTCACGAGACGCCACTGGAAATACACCATGTAAGAAGAAGCGTTTTTGATTATTTGAAGTGGACTCTATATGTGGCAAAATATGGTTTGTTTACATTTTGGAGCTACGCCCTTTTCAAATGTTAGTCTAGAACTACAACTAATTGTTTACCAAGTTTGCTGAACTTGTAAATATTTCCTATGTCCACTGTTTCCGGAAATATTACCAAGATCTCAGAGCATCATGTTGAATATCTACAATATTACCATCTACAAAACTCCCTGATTTTCCTGAAACTCTCAAAAATCTAGCCGAGCTTCTATGAAGTTCCCTGATCTTCTACATAATTTGTTGCTCTTCAAAGAAGTTTTGCGAAGTTTATCGATTTTGCTGCTATAAATTAGCTGTCCTTCTATGAAGCATTCCTAACTTTTAAGAATTTTGTTTATTTTATATTCCTTGAAGTTCTTAAAAAATATATTCAATTCCTAAACTAAATATTCATTTTTTTTATTTTTAAGAAGTGCTATAGACAAAAGAAGGTACCTGAATTTTTTCGCCGATATTCCAACAGCCGAGTAGTTCTGCAATTTATTTATTTAATTTTTGAGATTCAGTTAACAAATAAAATGTTGCCGAGATATCAGCTAACAAAGAGATATTTTGCAGAGATATCAGCAAAAGTAAATGCCGAGGTAATCAGCTGTTGGAGATTTTACCGAGCTAGATTAAGTGTGTGGGTCATTCTGCTGGTTGTGTAACATTGTGTTATACGATGCAAACATATTTTGCTAATAGATATACCCTGACAATGAACAATATGTTGAGGTTGATTAATTTGACTGGTGTAGTTTGAGTGGCGAATGGTTGACAAAACTGGATTTGGCAAAACATGCTCAATCGGTGCATGAATCTGATATAAAATAATGACCATATATCCAATCATAAATATCATTTTGCTAATTTATAGTCTTCAATGCATCATGTATGGATATTGCAACAAGCTAACCATGGTATTGCCTAATACAATTATTAATAATTTCCAAACATAATTCATAGGAATTTGCCAGAGGCTCTTGTGTCAGAAGGACACGGTGATGTACGGCACACATGCATCCGTGGAGGATGTGTTTTTGAATTCTCCGATTGTGTTTTCTAGCCTCACAGCTGAACACAAACCATGTTATTCGACCTTGATTTGAATTCAACCGAATTGAATCTGCTGATGGGGGAAAATCCATGTTCCTACCTACGCTTTCTACATTTGAACAAGTGCACCATTATTTGTCCCGCTTCATAAACCTACCGCTACGATACATTGTTGGTTCCGGAATACTAATGAGGCTACTTTGTACCTCTGCTTACCATATTTCACATTAAAAAGGATCGGTTTTTCAATGTACACTTAGTTTTTTTTCTCTTCAAAATGGTCGTTTATCTAAGGTAGAGTGAATGCGAGAATCCGAGCGGACAAAAGATTTTATTCATTATTTACTGGTCGGTTTGACATCTCGAATTCACTCTGCCAGAGGCCTAAATGAACACATCGAGGCATATTGCTCATGTTGATTCAGTTTCGGGAAATACTAATACTCGCAATCTCGATCCACCGAAAACCAAGTCCATGTGACAAGGCTAATCTTCGTCTAAGCCTACTACGTATGTCATCGTCGTCGCCCCTGTGCGCCCGTGTTCCATGATGTCAACCTTGGCTTGTCGTGTTGTAAAAGACACGACTGCTTTGCTTTCAATCAACGAAGGACACTCACCTCCCACGCTCATACCTATGTATACCTACCTATTGTTGAACAAAGAGTTGCTTGCACTTGCTGCTGGCTCACCGCGCCTGTTTCCATGGTAGGAGATTTCCGGATCGGTGTTTGTCATCCAAATAAGTAGGGTAAGAAGATTTCTATTGTTGGGAGACGATGACAGAGAGCTGCTGTGTAGGCACCTGTCCGATGTTGTGGAGAAAGTGGGTTCTCGATTCCGCCATCCTACTTAGTTCCGCGTTGTTTCGCTGATTGCGAAAATACAGATGTATAGTGTTTCTTTTGTGGGTAAGTCACGTGTAAAGTTTTGCAGAAGAAAGCCTCCACGTTCGAACATATATAAGGTACACCAGGGCAAATTGCAATGCGCGGAGAAGTGAATATTCACTTCCGCTTATCCGTTTCAACTTCCCAGCGATTTTCCAATTTCCCCGTTGTACCTTAGTGCATTCTATCTTCCTTGTCACCAATGATCTTCGTGGAGGGGCTTTCTTTTTTACTTGAAGTGATGTATTACTCGCTTCGCGAACAAGAGAACTTCATTACGCTTGAAGGGAAACTTTTGCTTTGATAAATGATGGGAAATTGAATTTTGATCTGATTACGCCAGCGTCTATATAAGCGATCATAAGAATAAAACGATTTTCCTTTGAACTGTTTGAAGCTTGAATAACAATGAAAATATTGCCTCTTGGAAAACTTTCAAAATTTACATGCTTTGTGAAATCTGTCACTATCAAGAAAAATCTTTACAGAGCAAATATGTTATCATCGTCTGCAAAAAAATGTTCCCTAAAGAGCCCACACCGAGCAGTAAACGATTCCCGTGACATTTACTCTGTGTCGAACTATCAATGATAAAAGAAAAAATACAGTGGAGCGGTTGGAAAAAGTTCCCAGAGAAGTCAGAAAAAATTTCCGGAGAAAGTTGGTAGAAAAATCCAGAGGAAGCTGACCGCCTCTGTCGGGAGATAGCCATCCAGGAAAATTCGGAATAAATTTCCTTGTCCCTGAAAAACTTCCGAAGACTATCGGCAGACACTTTCGAGGCAAGTCAACAGGACTTCTAGGAGAATACTGAAAAATGTCAGGATAAGGATAAGATAATCAACCGGAGGTAGTTTTAGAAAAACATTTGGAAGATGCTCGAAGAATCTTTGAAAGGAAACCAGAAGATCCTTGCGGTAGTAGTTAGAAGAAACTCCTGAATAAAGTCGATGACAGCCTCTTCGGATGGTTGAACCACAAACCCTGGATTTGGCTCAACCAGACTACCTGCAATCACTAGGTTTGACTCGTTAATCCGTTCCGCATCCGTTGGTACATCATCGCCCTGGTCACCATTCCCAGAAGCTACTTTTTTTTTTAGATGGCTGAAATTTCTGTCATATGATCTTCCAGTTTCACTATTCTGGACTGTTACACGAGAGCCTTGCTTGCAGTAACTGTCATAACCGTTGGATTTAACGTAGGCGTAAGTTTGTTCCCTGGAAGGACGTTCATCATGTACACCCCATCCCCTACTCCAAGAGCCGATGGTTTCGCTCTACGACGAAGAGGAGGAGGATGAAGAGGAGGAACACCAAACATCAAGCTTGGGGCAACCGTCGACGCAATCAAAACGGCACCACCCTGAACAACGACCTGCAGGAAGCGCAATACAACATCTTGAGTCCGGACACTCCCACCTGGTTGAGTAGGTCCGGTTCTCACGCTACCATCGACATCTACATAAGCAACTTGGCCAACAACATCTCGCAACCTGTGGTTTACCAAGAACTCAGCTCGGACCACTATCCGGTGGTGGCCGAAGTGGGTTCCTCCGTGAACCGATTCGAAGCTTTCCGATGCAACTATCACCACATTGACTGGGCACAGTTCCAACGCTGCGTTGACACCAGTATCGACTATGACGTACAGCCAGAAACGACCGACGACATCGACCGCTGTCTGCGCTCCATCGATGAAGCGAGTGAGTAATACCAAGACAGGTGAGTAATACCATAGAGGTAACTCCAAGACCAGAAGGTCCCGAATAAACGTGCTCAACTTTCTAGCTCAGCTCTGGTCCTCTCTTCGGTCCCAAGCTAATCAATGCAGTACCAGAACTGAGCCAAAAAGTGGGGCACGTTTCTTCGGGACCTTGTAGTCTTAGAGTTACCTCTTTGGTAATACTCTGAACCTTGACAGGCCCACTAAAGACCTCATTAGAATCCGCAACACCATTCGTAGGCAGCACCAGCGTACTTGGCTGCCTAACCTGAAGACCAATTGCAACCGCTCAAACAAAATCATCCAAGCCAGGATGGAGGATCTCAGAAATAACGATTATGCAAAAAAAGCCGTTCTGGAAAATTACAAAGATTAAAAATAATAGGCTGAGGCTCATCACTCCCCTTTCCCCTCATAATCAGAATTCGGATCCATCCTTACTCATAACCCCATTTGAAAAGGCCAATGCTCTTGGTCAACACTTTGCGAATTCACATAACCTTGGTCAAGCCATGGTGAGTCCCCACGAGCCTGCAGTATCGGAGGCAATGTCTTCTAGAGTCGCTGCCTCCGTAGTTGTCCCTGACGAAAGTAGAATATCGGCTGATGAGGTGATAGCAGCCATTAAGTCAACCAAGAACATGAAGGCTGCTGGTGTCGATGGAGAGGTCAACCTCGGGGCACCTTGCAGCGGTCTTCAATAAGTGTTTGGTGCTTGGCTAAATCCCTGCATGCTGGAAGTTAGCCAAAGTCATTCTAATCCACAAGCCTGGCAAAGACCCCATTCTAGTCGACATTCTAGTACTACACTATGTTTGTTTTGATTCGCTATGAAAGATTGACAGATAAAATGAGGGGTTCGTGGATTTTCCTATGTTTCGAGGGGTGCATCGATTAGCTTGGGACCGAAGAGAGTACCAGAGTTCAGGCTACAGAGTTATAACATGTTATAGCCAACAATCAATACGAAACTAACGATTTTAAATTGGCTCACCACTTTAGTAGCCTATTGGTCCCAAGCAAACGATTAACGTACCCTATTCTAGTTGAAATTCTATTACTACACTATGTTTGTTTTGATTCGCCTACCCACGCACAAACACACACACACACGGGAGCGATTGGTTGGTCGACAAAGTTTCGAGTTTGATTAAATTTGATGCAGTTGCGTCGGTCGTCGGTGCTGCAAGTCTTGTTACCAGTAGCACAACCCACATATAAACAGCATACAGCTACATATGGCAAGCAACAATTGGATACAGTTGCTGGATGGAAAAACCGATTATTTTATAAAGTTATAATAATGAAAAGTTACGGTCACGAGCGACTTAATAGAAACGGTGGAAACATTCGAATAGTACTTAAACTAGTATATAGATGACGATGGCGGTAGAGGGTTGACAGTGTGGCATAACTTGTGCTGTGCACTCACATCACGTGGGTGGGTGTTGGAAGATGGTGTGACGTTTATAGGCGAGTGCCTAGGATAATAAGTGAAGACAACTGCACTGGCAACTCATACATATAGACTGTTACTAGCAACACTGTCGGTGGCATGATTCACATTGAGATTCACATGGACTTAAATTTTTCTTTTGGCTCAGACCACGCTTCTCTTATAGTCGACACTCTCTAGCGTTTGTCACTTTGATGTGAGAGAGGTGGTGCGGCTAGTGCTATTGAGGTTAATTTTAATTCAGTTACTGCAAACATAACCTCAACGTTTGTTGAAAGCTTGCTCGACTGTAAAAAGATTCTCTTCGATTGGTTTGAAATGTATTGTATTTTCTAATTTGAAATTCAAAGCCGCCAGATAAGTATACCATAGAAGCCAGAAGTACCAACCCAAGCAACACATATATATATATTAGACTGATGCAAAATTTGAAATGTTTGCTCCACAGTGCTCAAATGGCACTAAATTGGGCCCTGATTAGCCTCCCAAAATTTGAACTTATTTAGTTAGAAACTGACTTGGCACAAACCATTTGAAGTTTATATGGGAATTACTATGGAGAAACCATAATTTCAGTTCATATCTATCTCAAAATTCATCAGTTCACTCTACTTTAGAAAATTATAGCTGAGCTTGTTGTTGAAAATTTTCTCAGCTACAACTTTGTTGAAGACCACTTTTCGATCAAATATAAGGAACAAAAATTATTAATGATTCAAGTCACTGATGTCTTATGATTATGCTCAATCAACTGTTCAGCAGGCAACATTGGTGTTTAAAGCACGTAGAATATAGAGTCGGTGTATAATTATACACCGACTCTAGTAGAATAGAGGACAAAAAACATGGCTACTATGTCACACTGCAGAATACAGTGTTGCCCACAATACAGTTGCTTAATCTTGCCACAAGATTATTAATCTCTTAAACAATTAATAACTAGGGTATACGTCCCTAACCTCGGTCTAATATGCAGCCATAGATTACGTTTTTAATCATAACTCATCAATTAATTTACCTGCAAACGATATTCTACTGCTAAATGGTATGCTTAGATATGCTTATCATGTCGTTTGCTATCAGGAACCGCAAAAAGTTGAAAAACTTACTTTTTTTAAGACAAAAACTCAACAGGGAAATGTATGTAATATCGGTCTATTGTCCCCAAATTGGGTCTATTTATGGATGCAACTTCGTCCTATCCTGTTTGATTCTCAAAAAAAACGCTCTTGGTAACGTTTTCTTATGTATTTTTTTTTATCACTATCACTGTTAACTTAATACTCTTCATTCCTCAAAACATTTCTTAGAGAAAATTTTACGAAAACTACATTAAATCACTCAAGTTAAAAATTAAAAATTAAAAATTTCGCTTATCGTCTTTCGACCGCAGAATATCTAAATCAAAACATTGTGATGTTCATTATACAGATTTGGCAGAAAAAATCTCCCTTCCTGTTCGTTCCTTATCATCCAAATGCAAACCACATTGTTGACGTTACTCTTATTGCTATATGCTGTCAAATGAATTTCATGGGCCAAAGTTAGGAACATAGAAAAGAAATGTGTCCCTAAAGTTGGGTCCATGATTTACTTGTGAAAACGTTGTTAAACAATTAAAATAAACATAAAATATTCAAACAGTAACTGTGAGTTTTACGTCTAGTGTGTATTATCAGGTAATTCCATTCAATAAATGCCATAATCAGGCCATTTGATGATCGTCAGTGCAACCTTCCCATCTTAACCTTAGAAGTCATGGCGGCTAAAAACTCCGAACAGAGTGATATTCTCAACCAGTTTTATTACTTACGAGAGCTGAAAATGTATTGAAATGTTGTGATATAAATTGATTTGTGTGTGGTACACATTTATCAATCATCAGTGATCAATATTTTCCTTATTTTTTGTGTAATATTCCTTAATTAATTATTTATTTGCGTGATAGGCCGAATGAAAGGACTAGACCCACATTACATACCGTAACCCTATTTAATTTGACGTTCGGCTAAAAAATGATTTTCTGCAAAGTTGTAGCTGATAAAAATGTCCATAAGAATAGCAATAGAATTTGTTAACAGTACAATATGTAAAAAGGCTAGAAGACAATGGACAAAAAGTTTTGTTTTCCCATAGTAATTTCCATATAAACTTCAAATGGTTTGTGCCAAGTCAGTTTCTTATCAAATGAGTTTAAACTTTCGGAGGCAAATCAGGACCCGCTTTGAAACCGTTTGAACACTATGGAGCGAAAATTTTAAATTTTGCATCAGTCTAATATATATATAACCATTGTATGACTGGTTCAATTAATAAGAAGTTTACTCAACATAATTCCATTGGAATCGAACTGTCAAACGGCGTATACCAAACGAGCAAAGTAAATAAACTGATACCAAAAACCAACAAAACTTCTCAAACTGTCACAAAGTTACGAAAATAAACTGAACTGAAGCATATTTTCTGCTTCGCAGGAGAATACGACTGGTTGCGGTCAGTTGAAAAACTTCCCTCGTGTTGACGCAATGTCTAAAAGGGCACATGAAATACGGCATAGCTCTGGCCATCCTCGATATATGAAAACTCAACAGGTTTCCTTCGAACACGAGGAACAAACGAACCACTAATCTAGTTTAATCGCTCTCCACTTCAAAAGTAGGATAAATCCTCTGCTGGGCATTAGTTTTGATATAAGTACAAGTCAGACGAACATCAAAAATAGTGAGGCGGAGGGGGGGCGGTTGAGTGGGAGGTTGTAAACTTGCTCCATCATAAAAGTTTTGCGCGTTTCGGTGCGGAGTGAAACTTACACCAACCATACAGCCACGTCAGCGAAAAACAATAACGGCGACGGCCTCGGTTAGTTGCCTTTCTGTTTTCTTAATGAAATTTATGTTCAAACAGTTTAGTTCAAATAATGACAAGCTAAAAATAACCACGGGGATGTCCTCTCATAAGATCGTTGTTTTTTATTTGCTTGTCTTTTAAAAAACCGTCCAAGAGACTGGGGTAAGTGAAGCGTGTCAGTATCGGTATAAAGTATCAATTTAGATGATAATTTGTCAAAGTACGCGCGGGAAGTTTGTTTCGCTATGAAGTTTCCCTTCATGCTGAGTTAAATGATGAAAAAGATTCAGATTTTTCTTGGTGAAAGACTTTGCTAACAAGATGAAGCGGTAGAGACCAATTTCGTTGCGTTCATATTTTAATATGTTAAGAATAGAATTATAACTTTTAAATTGGATATCTTTAAATAGTTCTATTTTAATAGAACTAGAAACATAGACGTTTCCAAAGGGGGGGGGGTCAACTTCCCCCCAATTTGTTACTTTGAATTTTGTTATCTTCCATGAAACTCCAATACAGTGCTTTCCCGATTTTGTCAGTTCCCGATATTGTCAGTTCCCGATTTTGTCTACCCCCGATTTTGACAGCTTTTTTTCCCGATTTTGTCAGCCTGAAGATTTTGCTGAACTTTTTTGTGTTAACCATGAATTCTCAAGCATTTCGCTCCAAATGACACTTAATTGTTTTGTCGCAACAATAACAGAGGTAACTTAAAATAACCTCAATTATTGCAACACTACACAGCTGTATTGAGTCCCTCCCGATAAAGGTAACTAGGTGGCAGATAGAGCTGGGATGGCTGCAATACAAGTAATGGGCAGATACCCCATTCAAGAAGAAAGTTTCGTGATCGCCAAAATTAACGGAATATTCATATGCAGTTGCTACGCACCCGATGGACGATGGAGCAGTTCCACGAGACGCTGGTTGGACTTACCGAAGAGCTGATCGGACAAAGACCGGTAGTCATCGGACGAGACTTTCATGCTTGGGCAGTGGAGTGAGGAAACAGATGTACCAACGCAAGAGGGCACATTCTGCTGGAAGCTCTGACGAAGCTGGAAATTAGGCTGTTCAATAAAGGCACCACCAGCACTTTTCGCAAAGATGGCCGGGAATCCATTATCGACGTCACTTTATGCGGACTGCAGTCCATCGCTGGTGGAAAACATGAGTAGGAGAGTGTGTGAAGGATATACCTATAGTGACCATCAGGCAATCCGATAGAGGCATCGACCAACGGAATCCTGTGGCAGTACATAGGACGAGAACTTGCAACCTGAAGTGGAAGAAGAGTTGACAGAATCATTTGGGAGAGTATGTGACACGACCATGCCGAGGAAACTGGAGCTAAATCAATGACATTTATATAAGGTCTGGGCCAACAGGCAGCTTGCTGGTGTTAGAAGCAAAAATGTTGTAAACATTGCTGAACATCTCCGAACAGATAGAAATACGTCACTGCCAACATACTGAGAACAGATAGAAATACGTCACTGCCAACAGCTGTTTCGTGTAAAAAGATAAACATTGCAATAAAATACGAACACCACTAAACATTTGCACATTTCACTAACACCAATAAGCCCTTTGGCCCAGACCTTATATAAACGTCATTGGAGCTAAATAACAGAGGCCTCGACACTGAAATAAATCGACATGTACC
The DNA here is from genome assembly GCF_037179485.1 of Ochlerotatus camptorhynchus. NCBI lineage: Eukaryota > Metazoa > Arthropoda > Insecta > Diptera > Culicidae > Ochlerotatus > Ochlerotatus camptorhynchus. The sequence continues at coordinate 912,751 of NW_027040640.1, forward strand.
GTTTATTGGATCCATCTTATAACATAGCAATGTTAGCAGATTTATTAATTCAGTGCCCACATTTCAAAGGGGCTTAATTGCATTTGTAAACAATGGTTTTAGCCATCGATTTCTCGCGAATAAAAGCTCACTCATAAAAATAATGACATCAACAGGTAGAAGAATGTTTCCTCTACTAGCTAGCATTTTTAACTTGGAGGGGTGAGCGTTGATTTGCGAGAAATCGACGTCAGAAGCCATTTTTTACAAAAGCAATTACGCCCCTTTGAAATGTTGACACTGAATTCTATGTGATGATTGATAGATTCCATTGGATTATTACTCAAAAACTATGACTATGGAATGATTTCTATCGCAATTTCACATACCTACTTAGTACTTGCTAATACTTTGCTTCGAGCGTGGTTAGTAGACTGATGCAAAATTTGAAATTTTCGCTCCACAGTGCTTAAACAGTTCCACATTGGGTCCTGCTTAGCCTCCCAAAATTTGAACTACTGTAGAGAGAAATTGACTTCGCACAAACCATTTCTAGTTTATATGAGAATTACTATGGGAAAACTTATGTTTTTGTTCATATGTATCTAACAATTCACCACATCACTATGCTTTTAAAAATGATAGCAGTGATTGTAGAAAATTTTCCCAGCTACAACTTTGTTCAAACCCACTTTTCAATCAAATGTAAGGAACAAAAGTTATTAATGATTCAAGTCACTGATGTCTTATGATTCTGCTCATTCAACTGTTCAGCAGGCAACATTGATGTTTCTAATGAGAAGAATAGAGCACAAATATCATGGCTACTATGTCACACTGCAGAATAAAGGGTGTCCACGATGAAATTGCCACACACAAAATTGATTCGCAAAATTCGAGTTTTCATCCGATTGCCATCAAATTTTCAGGGATTGAGAAATAACTATTAAACTTCATTTTACCATTTTACTCGTATTTTATTTACAGTCCATACGCAAATGCCCGCACCTTGGCCTTAACCCCGGCCATAAGATTCTGCACAACCTGTGAATCAACCGTTTTTTGCATGTAAACCCATACTTTCTTCAGTTCCTCGACTGTCTTCACTACCTTAGGTCGTTTAAGAAGGTGCTGCTTCATAATCGCCCAGTACTTCTCGATGGGGCGGAGCTCCGGAGTGTTGGGAGGGTTGAACATTTTCGGCACGAAATTGACCTTATTGTCCGCATACCACTTCAGCACGTCCTTGGAGTAGTGGCATGAGGCCAAATCCAGCCAGAAGATTGTTGGGACGTTGTGGGCCTTCAGGAGAGGAAGCAGCCGCTTCTGGAGGCACTCTTTTATGTACACCTGTCCGTTCATCGTGTCCTGGGTCACGAAAGGTGCACTCCGCTTCCCGCACGTGCAGATGGCTTGCCAAACCAGGAATTTCTTCGCAAATTTGGACATCTTCTGAGTGCGGACATGCTCCGGAACGCTGAACTTATCCTTGGCCGTGAAAAACAGGTTGCCGGGGATCTCTTTGAAGTCGGCCTTCACATATGTTTCGTCGTCCATGATGCAGCATTCAACTTTCGTCAGCATGTTGAGGTACAACTTCCTGGCACGGGTTTTGGCGGACTTGTTCTGCTTCTCGTCGCGATTAGGGGCCTTTTGTACCTTGAACGTTCGAAGCCCAGCCTTAGTTTTGGCCTTCTGGACAAAACTTCGGCTTAGGTGCAGCTTCTTAGCCACATCCCTAACGGAGGCGTTCGGATTTCGGTTGAAGGCCCCAACTACGCGGTTGTGATTTTTGGTGTTGTACGGAATACTTTTTCCTTCACTTCTGGGCTTCCGATCGGTGGTCAACCGTTCCTCGAACCGCTTAATCACTCGCGACATCGTGGAATTCGCGATTCCCAACGTTTTAGCGATGGAACGATGCGAGAGATCCTTGTTCCCGTGATGAATGCGCAAGATTTTATCACGCACGAGCTGTTCTTTCGACTCCATTTCCGCGAGTTTTGATCACAGGACTTTAAAACTTGCAGGATGTAAATAATGCACTATGAACTAAATCCACCCAAATTTTCATTAAATTCTACCCAACGGTTAAAAAGTTAGAGCAATTTCATAGTGTGGCAATTTCATCGTGGACACCCTTTACAGTGTTGCTAACAAAACAGCTGCTTGATCATGCCATAAGATTATCAATCTCTCAAAAAATTAATAACAATTTAATTTGACATTTGGCTGAAAAACGGTATTCCGCAAAGTTGTAGCTTAGAAAAATTCCCATGAGAATAGTTATAGAACTTTTCGAAAAAGCAATATGGAAAATGGGTAGTAGACAATGAACACAATGAACAAAAAGTTTGGTTTTCCCATAGTAATTTCCATATAAACTTCGAATAGTTTGTGCCAAGTCAGTTTTTTACCAAATGAGTTTAAATTTTGGGAGGCTAATCAAAACCTGATTTGAAACCGTTTGAGCACTGTGGAGCGAAAATTTCAAATTTTGCATCAGTCTAGTGGTTAGCGATAGATATAATGTATATGAATATTGTCTGATACATTTCATGGTGAAAAACTGGTGATATGTAATGGGTGGGATGGGAACAGACATCGAGAAACGAATGGAAAATCACATTAGTTTCCACTATGAAAAAATTCAGTAAAATTTACCTGTTTTCATGATGAATATTGCTCACTAAAAGTTATATCTTATAAGATATTTATGTTTATATTTATATTTTTAATGATTTTTGACGTTTGATGATATGTCGCGTGTAAACAGACATGTAGAAACTATTGGACAGTCATTTAACTTTGCAGTAAAGGAAAACATGTATATCTCATTGTAATAGCTTCCTTTTTTTAACTTTTTATTTATTTCAAATTCAAAATAAATTACATTTCATTTTAACCTAGGTGCTCCACTTACTACAGTAACTTACCAGCCTTAATTGTTATGATATATAGCTAAGTGTTTTTACATTGTTCCTGTCTTGGCAAGTATTTAAAACAGGTTTTTTAAACCTGCATGTCAGTATAACAATTGATATCTTAAAACTAAAAACTAAAACTAAATCTTATCTAAGTATAAAGGGAATTAATCGTTGCAATTGAGGATTGCAACGACTTTTGCCTGAAATTAATAATTATTTTGTTGGACATTTGTTCTAAAGTCTCAACATTCGAAATTCTATGTACCTCGGTAGTACCATAGAAGTAACTCTAAGACCACTGGGTCCCGAAGAAAATCATTATTATTTTTGGCTCACTCAGTACCAGAACAACGGTCCCAAGCAGTCCCAAGCTATTTCACTCACCCCTGCATGTTCTGCATGAATCCACACACCCCTGATGTTATCTGTCAAACTTTCATAGCGAATCAAAACAAACATAGTGTAGTAATAGAATTTCAACTAGAATAGGGTACGTTAATCGTTTGCTTGGGACCAATAGGCTACTAAAGTGGTGAGCCAATTTAAAATCGTTAGTTTCGTATTGATTGTTGGTAGTACCAACAATCAATACGAAACTAACGATTTTAAATTGGCTCACTACTTGACTAGCTTATTGGTCCCAAGCAAACGATTAACGTACCCCATTCTAGTCGAAATTCTAGTACTACGCAATGTTTGTTTTGATTCGCTATGAAAGTTTGACAGATAAAATGAGAGGTTATTGGTTTTTCCTATGTTTCGAGGGGTGAATCGATTAGCTTGGGACCGAAGAGAGTACCAGAGCTGAGCCAAAAAGTTGAGCACGTTATTTCGGGACCTTCTAGTCTTAGAGTTACCTCTAGTACTACTTGTACCAGTGAGGCAACTTCAAGATTATCTTCAGAACTTTGTTCTGAATCCTTTGAAGTGCTTTTTTCCTGGTAGTGCAACAACAAGACCATATTGGCACAGCGTAAAGCATGGCCGGTCTAAAAACTTGTTTAAATATTAGAAGTTTATTCGTTAGGCAAAGTTTGGATTTCCTGTTTATAAGAGGATACAAACATTTTATATATTTGTTTAATTTGGCTTGAATGCCCTCAATGTGATCTTTAAAAGTTATTTTTTGGTCAAGTATTAATCCAAGATATTTCACTTGGTTTGACCAGGAAATTGGAACTCCGTTCACAGTGACTATGTGACTACTACTAGGTTTCAAAAACGAAGCTCTAGGCTTGTGTGGAAATATTATAAGTTGAGTTTTGGAAGCGTTGGGAGAAATCTTCCATTTTTGTAAATAAGAAGAGAAAATATCTAAACTTTTCTGCAGTTTGCTGCAAATAACACGAAGACTTCTTCCTTTAGCGGAAATGCCTGTATCATCAGCGAAAAAAGATTTGTGGCATCCCTGAGGCAAATCAGGGAAGTCCGAAGTGAAAATGTTATACAATATAGGCCCAAGAATGCTACCCTGAGGAACTCCTGCTCTAACAGGTAGTCGATTAGATTTGGAATTTTGATAATTTACCTGCAGAGTTCTGTCAATTAAATAATTTTGAACTAATTTCATAATGTAAAGTGGAAAATTAAACTTTTTCAATTTAGCAATCAAACCTTCATGCCAAACACTGTCGAATGCTTTTTCTATGTCTAGAAGAGCAACTCCAGTTGAGTGGCCTTCAGATTTGTTTGAACGAATTAAATTGGTAACTCTTAAGAGTTGATGAGTAGTTGAATGCCCATGGCGAAATCCAAACTGCTCATCTGCAAAAATTGAGTTCGTATTGATGTGAAGCATCATTCTATTTAAAATTATCTTTTCAAAAGTTTACTTATTGAAGAAAGCAAACTTATTGGACGGTAGCTAGAAGCTTCAGCTGGATTTTTCTCCGGCTTCAAAATTGGAACAACTTTTGCATTTTTCCATTTATCAGGAAAGTATGCCAAATGGAAACATCTGTTAAATAATTTTACCAAGAAAGACAAGGTACTCTCTGGGAGTTTTTTGATGAGGATATATAAATTCCATCATCACCTGGAGCTTTCATATTTTGAAACTTTTTAGTTATAGATCCCCCTTCGTCCAAATCAGTCCCCCAGGTATCATCAAAAATATTTTCCCGAGAGAAAATATTCAGATAATCCCGAGCAACCTGATTCTCAATAGGACTAGTAAGACCCAAACTGAAACTATGGGAACTCTCGAATTGCTTAGCAAGTTTCTGAGCTGTTTCCAAATTTGTGATAAAAATTTCTACCTTTTTTAAGCGCTGGAATTGGCTTTTGAGGTTTTTTCAAAATTTTTGTGAGTTTCCAAAAGGGTTTGGAACTCGGGTCTAATTTAGAAACATTATTTTCAAAAGTTTTGTTCCTCAAGGCAGAGAATCGCTTTTTAATTTGTTTCTGCAAATCCCGCCAGATAACTTTCATGGCAGGATCGCGTGTTCTTTGATATTGTCTCCTACGGACATTTTTAAGAATTGAATCGAATTTAACCTCGTATTTTGGTACTGAGGCAGCTCTTGCTGCAACTATAGAAGTAGTCAGAGATTCAAGAGCATAATTAATTTCATCTTTGGTTTGCAAAGGAATGTTTGGATCGAATTATTATTATTTAGCTTTATTTAGGAGGCTTTCAGCCTTAGGCTGGTTCGCCTCCAAAGCTGTTTGGATCGAAGTTATATTCCATAAATGTTCGATATTGCTCCCAATCAGCTCTATGGTAATTGAAAGTAGAGCTGTTGGGATTACAAATTATTTCTTGGGATATTTCAAAAGTTACTGGAAGGTGATCAGAACCGAAGTCAGCATGGGTAACCAATTGGCTACAAAGTTGACATGAATCAGTTGAGACCAAATCAATAGTGGAGGGATTTCTTGCAGAAGAAAAGCATGTTGGGCTGTTTGGATATTGAATAGTGTAATAACCTGCAGAACAATCATCAAACAGAATATTACCATTGGAATTGCTTTGAGCATTATTCCATGAGCGGTGTTTTGCATTAAAATCACCAATAATGAAAAATTTAGACCTATGACGGGTAAGTTTCTGGAGGTCACCCTTGTGAAAATTCTTTTGCTGGCCTACGCATTGGAATGGCAAATAGGCAGCTATAAACCTAAGTTGTCCAAATTTTGTTTCAACAGAAACTCCCAAAGTTTCAAAAACTTTGGTTTCAAATGAAGAAAGAAACTTTATGTTTGATTCATCTATGAACAATGATGGCAACACCACCACAGGGTCCATCAAGACGATCATTTCTATAAACCAAATAATTTGCGTCCTTCTTAACCTTATGGTCAGGTTTAAGGAACGTTTCAGTTATAACGGCAATATGCACGTTATGAACTCTCAAAAAGTTAAATAGCTCGTCTTCATTATCTTTAAGAGATCGAGCATTCCAATTTAAAATATTTAATGCTTTAAAATCCATTACTGAATTTTAAAGTCATGACAATATTATTTGCAAATTTTACCCCAGTTTGAATAGCACCAAACATGGAGTTAGATTTAAGCATATCAGAAATCATGTCAATTAATGATTTCTGTAAAAATTCCATTTTAAGGGCAGTAATACCAACAATCAATACGAAACTAACGATTTTAAATTGGCTCACCACTTTAGTAGCCTATTGGTCCCAAGCAAACGATTAACGTACCCTATTCTAGTTGAACTCTGCAACAGTCAGACTGACAGTCCCAAGCTATTTCACTCACCCCTGCATGTTCTGCATGAATCCGCACACCCCTGATGTTATCTGTCAAACTTTCATAGCGAATCAAAACAAACATAGTGTAGTAATAGAATTTCAACTAGAATAGGGTACGTCAAGGGCGTAGCCAGGTTTCGAGCTAGGGAGGGGCGAAAAAAAAATTACCATGGAAAATTTGGCCGAATGCCATTTCACCGAACGCCATTTCCTCGAAAGCCTTTGTGTTGCCGAGTTTAGGGGGGGCAGTCGCCCCCCCCGGCCCCTATCTGGCTACGCCTATGGGGTACGTTAATCGTTTGCTTGGGACCAATAGGCTACTAAAGTGGTGAGCCAATTTAAAATCGTTAGTTTCGTATTGATTGTTGGTAATGCTTCCTAAGTCAAAATTGTCGAAATTTCCGTTAGTATTACGTTGGTTAGTATTTTGATTTATCCCCGCTGCAATAGCAGCATACCCTTAAGTATATTTTACCCGAAAATATGTTTTTTTTTGTTTTTTTTTCTTTATTAAAGAGACTTTCAGCCTTGGGCTGGTTCGTCTCTCTCGAAAATATGTTTAATTCACGTAAATTTGAGAATATGCAATTTACTCAAAAGTAACTTATTGGGCTGAACTATATCGTTGGGTCGAATCTCTCGTTCCTTTTTTGACAACAATAAAGAGTGCAAGTGAGAGGCTGAACTCAATATTAAGTAAAAAGAACTCAAATTTTGGGTAGTATTTTTTCTCCGTGCATGTAAAGGCCGACTTCGAACAGCCCTAAAAAAGGAGCACCATACATGAACGATACCACAAATCGTGCCACCGAACCGTATATTGTTGGGATAATAACCCGAATAAGTTGTTACGCACTCCTTATTGTTATCGTTTATGCGGGAGCTTATAGGACCAAGATTTTGTAAGGAAAAGGCTCGAGAAGGTGTCCCTTGCACATTCAAATTTGTTTTTGCGGATAAATTCACACGCAAATATGTATACATGATCTGGCAGGGAATTTGCAGCAGCGGCCAGAAGACAAAGGTTTTCGACTGAGACTGAGAAAATGATCAACTCGGAGGCTTACAAAACCGAATTCTGTCCTTCATCAAGTCACATCCAGGTCCGCTGACATTTTGACCGAATCATGCGAGTTGTCACTACAGTCAGGAAGCACAATAATGGTACAATGACAGCGGATTTCAGTTTGTTCCGAAAACCCTCAATCCGCATAATTGTCACCAGTTCAGGCCCATTGAAAACTACTTGGCAATTAACCACTTCATTCGAGCAGATAAAATGACGTTTACTACCACTCGAACTTTGAAATGAAACATTATTTTGAGATTTTTTCTTCTAGAACCTCGAGAAAAATAGCCAACATTTGTGCGTTTCATAAAAAAATAGAAATTAGTTGATCCAGTTTTGTGAAATCGCTGGTAGAAAGTCACGCCAAAACTGCTTGACAAAGTGGTCAATTATGAAGAGGTAACTGAAGGTAAAAGGTACAGTCATCAAAACGGCAGCTCAGATGAAAAATTGGTGGGATAAACTGGTAAAAACAGCAGACGAGACCGTTTTGCGCCGCTTGATGAGTCGTATAAAGGGAAAAATTCGATAATTTCTTCAAAACCGCGACGAATAATTAGCTACATTTTTTTTTTTTTTTTTTTTGAATTATAAGCAATAGTATTCACTTGAGTGAAACCCGTTTTCAAATCCGTTATGCCGCGGATACACTTGGATGACAAACTATGAACATGCGCATTATTTGTATTATAAATTATGAGCACATCCCTGGACGCACTTGTATCATAGAGGTAACTCTAAGACCACTGGGTCCCGAAGAAAATCATTATTATTTTTGGCTCATTCAGTACCAGAACAACGGTCCCAAGCAGTCCCAAGCTATTTCACTCACCCCTGCATGTTCTGCATGAATCCACACACCTCTGATGTTATCTGTCAAACTTTCATAGCGAATCAAAACAAACATAGTGTAGTAATAGAATTTCAACTAGAATAGGGTACGTTAATCGTTTGCTTGGGACCAATAGGCTACTAAGGCTCTGAACCATTTGGCGAATTTTTTTAACTTTTGGTTAAAATTTGACAGATGGAAAGTTATTGATTAACCCTGCTATCCGAGCATGGTTATTTCTGACAGACAAGAAGTTAAACTTTGACAACCGTGGCTCGAAAACCGGTCGATCGACAGCACGGGGATTTTCGAACATAGAAAATAACTTTCGAAATGTCACTTTTAACCACGAGTTAAATTTAACTCGGCAAATGGTTCACAGCCTAAAGTGGTGAGCCAATTTAAAATCGTTAGTTTCGTATTGATTGTTGCTTGTATAGTTTTTGTATAGCTGTTGTACACGCTAACTTGAAAGTACCCATTAATGGTTGAAAAAGACCCATTTTGAAGAAAAGTGGCTTAACTCATTAAATGAGTAAATTTTTTACCCATTAATGAGTATCTGTTACCCATTAATGAGTAATTGTTAATCATTAATGGGTAACAGATACTCATTAATGGGTAAAATTGTTTAATCATTAATGAGTTAAGCCACTTTTCTTCAAAGTGGGTCTTTTTTTACTCATTAAGGAGTACTTTCAAGTTAGCGTGTATAGTGCTCATAAAAATTACACAAATAATGCTCAGTTTGTCATCCAAGTGTATCCGCAGCATTAATTCAAAACCGAAATAGACCCAAATGATGCTGTTCCATTACTAAGTGGGCCATGCTTTATAAGAATTCAATTCCTTTGTCTTTTGTCTCTATTACTTTTTGTTTATTTTGTACCCCCGTCTCGATGAGTCTTATCATCACCCACTGGTCACCATAGCCGTTCGTACTGGCGACAACGCTCTGATGAGACAACAAAACCCCACCCCCAAGCTCCTCCCTTGATCCTATTCTTCGACAATCTATCGAAAAGTGAATCTTGTTAAAACCAAAGAAAATTGAATTAGCGGCTCCGTAAAACTAACGCGATTGAGCCTTCCAAATAAACGAACTAGATAAAAAAAACATTTCATGATTGTCTGCGATCTGCATCTGATGATCAAACAGAAGTGTTTGTCCGGGAAGGGGGACATTATTAGGTTCGACACTCCCACCAGTACCCTTGTAAGGGATTTGAAAGCGATGTCCCGTTGGTCGTTGGGAATCAGAACTTTGAGGCGCACAAGCCGATTTTGATGGCGCGAAGTCTGGTGGTTACGAATATGTTCAATATCTGTGAAATCGAGTGGAGATTGAGGACATCGAAGCCGAGGTGGTTACGGAGGTGTTTGCTTCGATTTGTGTATACAGATCAGGTGTTTGACCTGTGAAAGCCTGCCAAGGGATTGCTGATGGCGGCCGAGAAGTCTAAACTGGGCCGATATAAGGCGATGTGCGAACAGGAGCTGTTTAAGAAACTTTCGGTGGAAACGGCGGCCGAGCCTTAGACTTAGGCGGTACTAAGCCGATGTTATAGTGTATTCAAATAAAAAACGGTCTACACAAGTTTCTTAACAACATTATTAACAGAAGACACTTTTGAACTTAAAGTAAAACAAATTTCATCGATACAACTTTCACAATCCCATTCGCGCAAACTCCTCCCGGAATTGCTGCGCTTCGGCTAGCATTTCCTGGGGGGATCGGCGCGGCCGTTCCTCTTCCTTGTCGTGCTTGTTGAGCTCGCAGTAGATTTGGTCGTTCTCCGGAAAATCACCCACGTGCCGCGGCATCACGTGACAGTGCACGTGAAAGACGGTCTGGCCCGCTTCCGGGCCGTCCTGGACGGTGACTGTTGAGGACGAACCTTCATAGAGCCGTTCGGCCACCTTCTGCACCTTGCAGGCCGTCTGGAACATGTCGTTGATTTCCGCCGGAGTCAGATCCGGCATCCGGGCCGCCCAACGCTTGGTCGAGACGAGAACGTCTGTCGAGTTTGAGAAAAAATGTTATTGGTTAAGGAAATTTCCGATTCCGAATGTTTCTGATTCAAGCTGTTATCGTTTTGAAGAAAAAGGATACGTCCCGGAACGACACAACGAATATTGACAAATGCGAAGCAAAGCTCCGATGAGTAGAAAACCGTTTCCCTTGGGATGTCGAACCCTCCAAAGTTGTACTTTTTATCAAAGCTGTCCAATCTGGCCGTTCCCTTCCGGTAGGACAGATTGTAGATATCGTCCCGTCGGTGTTCGAAGCACGGCATATTCTGACGCACGTTCGCCAGTTTGTCAAAATCTAGTTCAACAACCACGACGTCCAAATCCTGCTGACTGGCTTTACCCAGGATGACACCCCACGGATTAACAACCATGGCATGACCGTAGCTCTCGCGTTTCTTATTGTGGAAGCCGATCTGAGCCGCAGCTACCACGAAGCATTGATTCTCGATGGCTCGTGCTCGAAGCAAAACCTCCCAGTGGGCCCGGCCTGTCGATACGGCAAACGCCGAGGGATAGGTCAGAATTTCGGCTCCCTGCTTGCGCAGCAGGGTACTCGCCTCCGGGAACCGGACATCGTAACACTGGGAAAATCTTGATTGAAATAAAACCTCTCAAAACTAATCCATCGTAGCATTAATCTTACAATCTGCAATCCCAGCTTGCCGATTGGACTATCAATCGGTGGCACCAGCTCGCCCCCCGAGCGAACCGTCTCCGATTCGCGAAACTTGAATTCCGGCGTAACGACGTTGAACATGTGTAACTTCCTATACCTGGACACCAACTCGCCCCGGTTATCGATAACGATGTGCGTATTGTAGATGTTTTTGATCGACCCATCAGCCGACGAGTCATCCACGATCGATTCGTGAACTCCTCCCATCGACAACCACAGGCCACTGTCCTTGGCCAGCTGCTTGTACTCGGCCACCGTACGACCGGACAACGGTTCCGACAGCTTCAAAGTCTCATCGCGATTGCTTCCAACGTAGTCGCAGCACTCCGGGAAGAAGACAAACTGCAATCAGGATGAACAATTTAGTCAGGGTTTCTGTACAAACCGGTTCCCCATTCTCCCCCAAATCAAAATTCGAACTGCTATTGGCAGATGATGATGCTATACTCACGCAAGCTTGTTGATCCTTGGCCTTTTGGACGATCGTCTTCACCTGGCTCAGGTTGTGCTCCTTATCGTTGGTGGATCGCATCTGGGCGATGGCAATCCTCGGGTTGGTACTGGTCCTCAAAGCGGACATGGTTCTTCCAGATAATCGCTGAATACTGCTGATTCGTCTCGCCAGCAGGGCGCCGCTAGTCATGAGCAAAAATGACGACTGCATTCAAACCAATAGGTAGATGGGGTTGAATGATTTTATCAGCTATTTGTACAGATTAAATCGCGTTGATTATTCAACAGCAGCAGAAACTGTTTTATCACTACCGTCTTATCACTGAAGCTATCAAAACAAAACAACCGATTGGGTTCACCCCTGTTCACCTGTCCAGTGCGAAATTTTGTTTCACTTTCCAGGCGTTCCGCACGGCTGACGATAAACGTCAATGGAACGATTCGTAAACAAAACTACAATCAGTCGAAGTCGGTGCCGGTGCCGGTTGTTTGAGAAACATGAAGCCAAGGAAGTCACAATCCGAATCTGCTCCATCCAAGTCCTATTCGAAAAAGAAGGTAGCAAAAAATAAGAAAATTCCTACGGGGAAATGTTTTCCCACACACAAAATTCCCCGATCCAAGATGGACCGGGCAATGGAATTTCTGGAAGCTGACAACGGTGGCAAACAGATTTCAAAACGAAAAGGAGAGGTGCAGAGCTACGCCTGTTTCGGAAACATTGCGAACAAGGTCAGTGCCAGCCGGAGGGTGGACAACTACATGAACGATACGGCCAATGTGCTGCAAGTGGCACGCCATTGTGCCCTGCGCGGACGCTGGCCGGAGCTAATGAAAACGGTGGCCATTCTGATGGAGGACGTGCGGTTGTACGATGTGCATGCGGCGGTGAGGGTGAGTTTTTTTTGATTATAGGGGGAAATGGTTTTAAACGCGCCACCACAATATTTCGCTAAAAAGACGAAAGAGAAAATCGACGAAGAGAATCTATCAATGTTTCTTAGGACCTAATGCAATGTTCACCTTGATTTGATATATTTATCAACTTGCTGCATTACCAGCTTCGTGATCCGCAGAAGCAAACCAGCCCACGGCTGAAAGTGTTCATGATCTGTGTGAAAACAGAGTTCGATCACTAATTAGCTAATATACTTAGCTAAACATTACTAAGGCTCTGAACCATTTGGCGAATTATTTTAACTTTTGGTTAAAATTTGACAGATGGAAAGTTATCGATTAACCCTGCTATCCGAGCGTGGTTACTTCTGACAGACAAGAAGTTAAATTTTGACAACTGTGGCTCGAAAACCGGTCGATCAACAGCACGGGGATTTTCGAACATAGAAAATAACTTTCGAAATGTCACTTTTAACCACGAGTTAAATTTAACTCGGCAAATGGTTCACAGCCTAAGGCTCTGAACCATTTGGAGGATTATTTTAACTTTTGGTTAAAATTTGACAGATGGAAAGTTATCGATTAACCCTGCTATCCGAGTGTGGTTACTTCTGACAGACAAGAAGTTAAATTTTGACGACCGTGGCTCGAAAACCGGTCGATCGACATCACGGGGATTTTCGAACATAAGAAATAACTTTCGAAATGCCACTTTTAACCACGAGTTAAATTTAACTCGGTAAATGGTTCACAGCCTAAGGCTGTGTTCCATTTGGTTAGTTTTCACTTAAATTTTACAGACGGAAATTTTAAAATAAACCTGCTATTGTACCAGACTTATTTCTGACAGACAATGAATCAATTTTGACAAACACCTTTTCGAAAATCGAAAGATCAACAACAGAGGGATTTTCGAACATTATAATTTATTTTCGAAGTGTCAAATATAAGTGAAAATTTACCAAATGGAACACAGCCTAAGGCTCTGAACATTTCTGACCGGCAAGAAGAACCGTGGCTGAGTTCTTCTCGAAAACCGGTCGATCGACAGCACAGGGATTTTCGAACATACAGAATAACTTTCGAAATGTCACTTTTAACCACGAGTTAAATTTAACTGGGCAAATCTGGATCAACAATAGAAAAGGGCCCATCAGCATTTGTAAACGAACCGTTCCAAAGCCCATTCCTCACAAATCGAAGGCCGCCCACACAAACCAACACCATCATCGTGTAGGTAGAAGTTTCCCCTATCCGATGATGGTTTTGGTTTGCGTGGGTGGCCTTCGTTTTGTGAGTAAAGGGCTTTGGAACGGTTTGTTTACAAATGCTGATGGGTCCTTTTCTAATGATGATCCAGAAATGGTTCACAGCCTAAAAGCCGGCGCACAATGGATAAGTTTTCAGGCTTTTTGACAGTTAGCCCAGGCTTTTTGACAGTTACTGTCAAAAAAAACCCGGAAACTTATGCATTGTGCGCCAGCCTTAAGGCTGTGTTCCATTTGGTGAATTTTCACTTAAATTTGACACTTCGAAAATAAATTATACTCTTCGAAAATCCCTCTCTTGCTGATCGTCCGGTTTTCGAAAAGGTGTTTGTCAAAATTGAGTCCTGATCTGTCAGAAATAAGTGTGATCGAATAGCAGGTTTATTTGAAAATTTTCCATCTGTCAAATTTAAGTGAAACTTCACCAAATGGAACACAGCCCGAGGCACAGCCTTAGGCTGTGTTCCACTTGGTGAATTTTTAATTAAATTTGACAGATGGAAAATTTTCAAATAAACCTGCTATTCCAGCAGACTTATTTCTGACAGACAAGGAATCAATTTTGACCGACGCTTTCTCGAAAATCGGCCGATCAGCAACAGAGGGATTTTCGAACATCTTAATTTATTTTCGAAGTGTCAAATCTAAGTAAAAATTTTCCAAATGGAACACAGCCTCAAAGACAATTAGGTCAACGCGTTCGTAACACTGACCTGTTGACAAATAAAAAAATAAAACTGTGCATTTCCTTTTTTCAGAACGCTTTCTACTGCATCATGGCCGACCCTGTGCTTAACGATCCATCCTTTCTCGAGGCATATCTCTACTCGAATCCTCGATGCAGCAACGCAGGGGACGTATCGTACTGTATCGACAAAATCCTGGAAGTCTTCCAGGGAGTTACTATCATCCCGACTGGACGCCGAAACGTAGCTCAAAGTAAATTAGATATGGATGATAGTTCATCGTCGGCGGCGGCTGATAGTGACGGCATGGAATCGTCGGAAGACGAATGATCTGTTTTTCCCCCTAGGATGCAGTTTTAGTATAGTGTAAAAATGGCTGAATGGAATAAGTGTGCATGATAAACTTCGGAAATAAAGAAACAATTGAATATTTGGCACTTGAAACATCAACAAACCGACATGAATGACCTTAGAAATTACCATGAAAAGTCTGCTCAAATCACACTATACTGATATCTGTCTCCATGTTCGCGGAAACGATTGCACGCGTGCAAAATTTATGAATTGGTTCATGTCTGATCTATTATCGACAAGTTATTTTATGTATAGATTTTGATTTTAGCAAAGAGAAATTTTAGATTTTAACATATGGGAATCGGCCGTTACAGATTTTCGAGCAAAAGTCAAGTTTTAATTTCACGTCGGTTTATCAGTGCTTGAAACGCTGTTAGAATCACTCCCAGCGATTGACATGCTCTAAATTCCGTTTTCACTTTGTTCCTACCTTATAACCCCCACAGTTCTGGCCCCACTGGTTAACAATGTTTACCAAAAAAATCTGTCAACCGCATCCTCAAAAAAGCTCCACTATCTTTCGCAAGGAGAGCGCACGCCAAAAAAAATGGGAAGAGCCTTTCCCTCCTCACTGCCAGCCGATGTGAAAGAGTGAGAGCGAGAGATAATGATTGCTGCCGTGCGTGGATCGTCGACCGACGACCACACTAGCGCAACGAGGAGGCACCGCACAAGAAAATCGAACATTCTTTTCCACTATCGTGCGGCGCTCGGTTCGGTCGGTCAGTTATAGTTTTCGGATTTCTCGGTCGGGCAAATTTTGTGCAGAAAATCTCGGGCAAACTTTCGCTCGATCGTGGTCCAGCGGCGAAGTGAATTTGGTGTAAGTGGTATATTTGTGGTGACGGAAAATCAAGTGAAACTCTCTTTGGGAAAATGTGATTCGAAGAATAAGTTTCTTCCCGAATCAAGAATGTAAAATCTCGCTGAAAAAAAATCTCCGGGAGCAAGGGAGAAGTGTGCAGACAGTCAGTGGCCGAAGGAATTTTGTTTACGAGCGAAAGAGACGGGCGTTCAGGTTGGGAGGGTGATAACACGGTGAGAAAAATGCCACCAGGATTCATCAAGTTTTGATTCGCTTTGAGGGTGTATTTTCGTGTGACATGACGTTCGTCCGTCGTTCTTCTGCTGTGTTGTTCGTAGATGTGCGGTGGTATGGGTGAATTTGTGATTGGATGTACACACCCATTCAATAAAGTTCAACAATTCGATGGTAAGCACAGTGGGATAATGGTGTTGAGTTCTGGTAATATTTCCCAGGGTGTTTCGTGTGTTTTTTTATGTGAAACGGTTTTAAGGCGACGTGTTGTGCCTGGTAAAATTATGCAAATTTCATCTTCTTTTGGCTTTATTACGGTCCCTATTGGGACTATACGCCGACTCTCAACTTATTGTTCTTTGAGCACTTCCACAATTTTGTTAATTGAGAGCTAAGCCTGTTTAATTTTAGCATTAGTATTTTTGTGTGGCAAGTACAATCATATCTATGCCCAGCCTAATAAAATTTGTATGATTATTTTGCTTAACGACGTGTTCAGGGTATAATCACGCTTATCTTTACACCACCGGCGCCGCCTTGAATTGTTCATTCTAAAATTTAGATGTGGTTTTAAGTTTCAAAACAACTGCCATTTTTTTCTATTGAAACCATTTTAATACAAATGTGTCCTTATTAAGGTTTGGAGCATGTCTGTTTTTTTACGTAGGATAAAGTCTTTCAGCAACATTTCGGAGGTGCAATCCAAGATCGACCGCGTTACGAAAAGTGGTAAGAGACGATGGTTAATAAGAGACGCCCGAAGACTGAAGCCAAAAGTTCCAATCGCGCAATCCAGTCAAACGCGTTTCCAATCGAGCAATGTAAATAGACACGAGCGCTTCACGAGGAAAGCGTGAGGAGTATTGAGATGGATAATTAAGTTTGCGTATGAAAAGTGCAATTGGATACTATTTGACTTATGGAATACAAATAAAACACAAGTCAAATCTTTTGAGATTATTTGTTTTAACGTTTACATAAATGTCAAAAAGCAAATATTTTTATAAAATTACAAAGCCGCTGATCGACTGTCAAGTTTTTAATCACTGGATTTGTATGGCTGATGAATACAAAGTCAAAACATTTTGAACCTATCATCTAGTTTTATGTGAACAGCATGGCAGTCTTCAAAAACAGTGATTTGCAATAGCATCAACAAGGTAGCTTACTGGGCTAGAATATTATTGTTATTCACCAGCTGTATTCTCGTTATGTTCTCACGAAATATGCTCTCCAGTGCAACGAAAATCATATACACAGGCCCTGTAACGTTGATCAAGGCGTTAACGGTGTAATCTGTCAAGATAGTGAATTTCGTGAAGGACTTAGAAAAAAAGTTTTTTTTTAAATACTTAACTATAGAGATTTTTTAGCCGTACGCTAGTTCATCTCTTACTTCAAAAAATGGATTTCTCGATAACTTTTTTAAAGGGACGTATCTACTTTTGTAAACAATGCATTTAATCGTCGGTTTAGCGTAACTGATAGCTCACCAACGCATACTAAAACCTCTATCAGGTAGTTATGATAGTGTTAGCAGTCGTGCGCGAGCTACCAGTTTAGCCAAATCGACAAGCAAATGCATTGTTTTCAAAGCAGATACGTCCATTTGTGAAAGAAATAGAGATTTCATTCCTACAGGGTAGGACGCATAAATCATAGATTGCATAATTCTACGCAACGCTCTGTAAAATATGTCCAGCAATGTAGTATATTTGGTTTCATTCAGTGTTGTCAAAATACTTCGTTTGAATACAGTCAACTTTCGCTCGTTGGGCTAGACCCATAGCCTACTTAGTGAAAGGCTTTCGTTAGGTGGGCTGAGCTGTCAAGCTAAACATTGGTAGAGGGACACACCGATTGATTATTGTCATCGCAAACCTTGAGCAACTATCCAAATTGTTCATCCATTAGCTCCTCGAAAAGAAATCAATTTCACTCAATTCACAATCAGGCTAAGGCCTTGTTGTCTTCTGCTGTCCGAAGAAGTCGTCTCCACTCTACTCGATCCATGGCCACAGTTCGCCAGCCTCGTAGTCTGCGAAGGGTCCGCAGGTCACCTTCTATTTGGTCGATCCACCTTGCCCGCTGCGCGCCTATTCTTCTTGTTCCTGTTGGGTTGCTTTCTAGAACCATTTTCACTAGGTCGTCGTGTGGCATTCTTACGACGTGCCCAGCCCACCGTAGTCGCCCAACTTTTGCAATGTGGACGATGGATGGTTCTCCCAGCAGCTGGTGCAATTCGTGGTTCATTCGCCTCCTCCACGTTCCGTCATCCATCTGCACTCCACCGTAGATGGTACGCAACACCTTCCGTTCGAAAACACCAAGAGCGCGTTGGTTTTCCACGAGCATAGTCCAGGTCTCGTAGCCGTAGAGGACCACCGGTCTAATCAGCGTCTAGTAGACAGTCAACTTCGTGCGGCGGCGAATTTTATTCGACCGGAGCGTCCTCCGGAGTCCAAAGTAGGCACAATTCCCTGCCATAATGCGTCTTTGAATTTCTCTGCTGGTATCATTTTTGGCGGTCACCAGTGAGTCCAAATACACGAACTCATCGACCACCTCGATTTCGTCACCGTCAATCTGAACTCGGGGTGGGAGGCTAACATTGTCTTCTCTAGAACCTCTTCCTTTCATGTATTTTGTCTTTGATGCGTTGATGGCAAGTCCAATCCGCCTAGCTTCAGCCTTCAGTCTGATGTACGTTTCCGCCATCATCTCAAAGTTCCGTGCCATAATGTCAATGTCATCGGCGAAGCCAAGGAGCTGGATGGACTTCCTGAATATCGTGCCACTCGTGTCTATTCCAGCTCTTCTGATCACACCTTCTTGCGTGGTTGAAGTTCGTCATAGATTAGTTCCGAATTTCCAATCGTAGTCCTTATTTCGTCGCGTAGGTCTGTGCCGATTGTTGCGATTCGTATTTCTTTCTTCAGTATTTGCAACTTTGTTTTTTTTTTCAGGGCGGCTTGTTGGGCCTGCCCCAACCCCCTGTCTCGCCGTGGGACCATCGTGACGCCGTTTTGAGCCGCACCTCCATGGTGAACAGACGCTCAGGTTTGGTGAAGCATTTCCTCTATCACCGTACTATGGTTACCGCGCCAGTGTTCGCGTCGCACCTCTTCACTTTGCTATTGCTGGACTGGCAACATTGCCCTGGCTACGCCACCCAGCTGTGTCCATGTTTCAGCTGGTAGTCTTTTATTATCATATGACTCGAGGAGGCGTGAAGTAGGAACTTGTGAGGACCAAGACTAGGTATTCCGCTCCTTCCAGGTTGTCAAGTCACCATTTTGTAGTGAAAACGAATCAGCATTGCCAAAATGACATTTGACTTCGATTTAGGTGGCTACAGCCCAACTAACGGGAGTCCAACTAAAACGTAGCCCTCTTGAAGATAGCCCAAGGAGCGAAATTCGACTGTACCGATATTACCGAAACGATTAAAAAAATATTCGTTCAAATTAAAAGTCACTCGAAATAAACACAAAATTATGGGTTGCCAAACCTTGCAGACAAAATAACTTTTTTGGCCGTGCAACCAGATTTACTTTTATTCTCTCCGCGCGTCTCTGGTTTTGACTAAAGAGACTGAATTGTGTAAAGAGGCGACATCTTATCTATTTGACAGGTCTTCTGCTCGATTGGAATAACTTTTCCTATGACTTTGACACATAATCCATTGTTCCAATTTTGACATGTCGTCTCTTTATAAATTCAGGCTCTTGAGTTTTGACCACTTCGGAGTAAAATTTAAAATCCGAGATTTTAAAATAGAAAAATTATCATTGAGTTGTTTCAGTTTGTGTAATGTTTGATACAAGAGGTGATACAGCTTTACTCTGAATTGCTTTTTACTGGCTTACTCCGTTTACCGCCTTCACATATTAGGCGTCAGTCTTGTTTGTAAACAAAATAGAATTCTCGCATCACTTTTCAATGTAGACATTGATCGATTCTCTTCATCGACTTTCTCTTTGGATCGCCACAGCCGTGTTTGGATATTTCCGGATATTTTCAACACACAGACCGATGGAAGAAGCAACAATCTAATGATTGTATTTTCGATAGCAATGACTTACGAAATTGAACAGTCGTTTGTAGTGCTGTGAACGAGAGTTGCTGTTTTTTCAGAGGGCGACTGAGGGTTGACGCTCAAGCGCGCGTAGGTGTGGGTTCGACCACGGAGGCTTTTGCGGGAGTCGTCGTACTGGGACAATGCGGAAAATAGCATCTTCCAGCACAGTACTGAAAAAATCTACAGCATCTCTAGCGGTCGATACGATAAATTGCCAATCAATGTCCGCAAGCACATTGTTCAATGCAGCGTAATCGGTTCGACTAAAGTCCAGAGAGTAGCCCTCAGATGGCGGCGTATAAACAATCGGAATATGTAACCTGAATGACACGACGAGATTGGGATGGTCAGCATCTAGACCGATCAGTGGCTCGACCGGCAAAGAAGTAGAAGTGCCCGGTAATGCGGAATCATTTGCCAGGACAAGATCTAGCAAACGTCCGGTTCGGTTTGGAAAAGTGTTTACTTGAGTAAACCTGTGTAAGTTAAATCCGTCCAAAAGAGCACAGCAGCCTCCGGTATATGCGATAGCAGTGGGTCAATGCACTGTGTGCCGCTGTCGGTGAAGCGCCACTGCAAACCAACTTGGTTGTAGTCACCAAATAGAAGAGCGTGGACTCAATCGAGACGAAATCGAGCCTAAAGATTCCACATGCTCACAGATGATCGTGCAGGTAGACAGCGTCTATAGTGTGAATGTTTTGTGAAAATTCCACGACAATCCAGAGCTGTTCCAGTAGACTTAGGTTAGTCTAGTTGAGACAACAATCAGACAGCGTCCACCGTGCCAGTTTTGACTGTTAAGGGGAGACGGAAAGTGTTCCAAAAAGTTGCGAGGAATAGATTCGGTCATCCAGCCTAGTTTCCTTCAGTACGATCAAATCATATTCAGCCTCCGCAACAGCCAACAATAACGAGTCGATTTAAGTCCTCAGCCCACGCACGTTTTAATAATAAATTCGGAGGCCATTCGAGGAGCAATCCCGGGAGCTGGAAACCAAAAGAAATTTAGATAGGGTAGAGAACTACTTCGGCCTAATCGCCCATTTTGGGCATATCGAGCAGAAAACTTCAAATAAATCCATGATTTCAGAGTGAACAAGTCAATTATGCGTTTGATTCGATACTTAAGTTAGTAAGCTACTGAACGAAGCCAATGAGAACGAGGGATATGAAGGTTTGCACCCGTTATTCCCAAAAACAAAAGAAGCGCTCCGACCGAAACAATTTTTATCTTCATCCGATAGGCCGAAGTGAATTCATTGGCGTTTCAATGCCTTAGGCCGAGTTTAGAATCCGTAGGCCGAGTTTGGCGTCAAGAAGCAGTGTTAGACTTTTGACAATATCTCAACGATCGGTTTCTCTTTATCAAATCTTACGGTACATACGGAAAGATAAATAAATTTGGAAGCCATCAGTGATAATAACATTCCGTGCTAAACTGCGCTAGATTAAGAAAGACTAAATGCGGGTTGTGCTTAATAGGCCGGAAATGGGGTAGTTAACCCTACCGAAAGTTCCGAATTGAAATCATACTCGCCTAGAGTCGCAGGCCGAAAGCCTTCGATTTGTGTTGTGGTTTTGCTTAACAGCAGCTTTTCGGCTTCCATAGGTTGCTGTGATGCGAAAAGTGAGAAAGTAAATGACAGTGATCTTGCTCACTGAGCAATTTGTGTTTCTCGAGGTGCCTCAAAAGCAACTGTGAAATTGCAAGCTTAGGAACTGTCTCGTCCCTTTGGTTGATATAATCGTTCAACATCACCTTCTACGGACTCATTGCGTTATCTGCCGATTTAGTGAATTGAGGTACGCAAACAATGCCGGCTTCAAATCCGGTCCTGATCATGCTCACAAAATTGAAAACTATTTAGCACAACGCATATGATGAGGGAACGGAGATCTCTACGATTGTTGATGAGTTCCACATGTCGCAATAAATCGATATCTGACTATTGCTAGGCTTAGCTTGAAAACAAATTTATGTAGAATTATAGAACATGTCCATTGAAATTCCATTAACTCCCATTGTGTGCAACCGCACATAAAGTTCAATTGCATGAACTAGTTAGGTACTGGTATCAGTGCCTCTTCATCTTGTTTATGCACCTACCACAGCTCCTATGATTGATTATTCTTTGGTGTGGATGCACCCGATTTCGATTTCGCCAATGATTCCACACATTGCCATTGCCATTTTTCTACTGTTGTTGTTTTTGGATCCAACTTGTGCCAAAGCTGAGACCTACTTGTGTATGTGACCAAGTAGCGTCTACCATGAATGGTGTCGTGGTCATTACAGCTAGCAGCATATTGCGATCTTCTGCAGCGTAAATGATTGCTGCACTTATGGTGTATTCAGATCTGAGCGTGCATTAGCGGAGCGGAGCAAAATCCGCGTTGGCATGAGAGAGAGAACTAGTACTTTTCTCTCTCTTGTGAATGGTTAGTGGTGAATTCAATCCTGATATTTCACGTGCAGGGCGAGATTTTGTGAAGGCACGAGAGGGAGAGACGCACTAGATGTCTCACTCATTCCAACGCAAATTTTGCGTTTAAAGGCACACAAACGACAAGGAGGCCTCGTTGGCGCCTCCTGATGCCAAAGGTGTTGTAAGTTATCATCCGTGAGGATGCGAATGGGGGGGGGGGGGAATGAGGATAGGATTAGCTCTACGACCATCACCGACTTCTTTGCGATCATCTGCCGTCGGTGTAATAATCATGGTAGTTGACAGATTGCATTCATACTTTTCGCACAGTGGGTGAGTTTGATGGCGTAATGGCCCGAAAAAAAATAACAACAAAAATACATTAAAAAACAATGTAACAATAAGACGAAAATTATTGTCTTAACAATGATTTATATTGTTACGTCTACAATAAATTTACCTTGATTTATGTTGTACAAAACAATAAATTTCATGGTAAATGGAAAATTTACAATAAAAAAGGGGGGTTGTTAAGTATCTTAACAATGAAATTTTCGTGATTTTCCCATATAATTTTTTTTCAATAACATTATATATTATTGTTATTTTACTGTTGGTTGGCGAATTTATTTATTAAAAAAATAACAGTGTACTTTAGAGTGTTTGTGTTGGCTTGACAGATCTACTTTATCGACTTTAAAAATAAATCGAAAAAATAAAACTTTGCCCCGGGAAGGGAAGGGGGTGGTATGTCTGTTACGGGTGGTCCTTTTTTTACTGGTTATGGATCGAGATTCGATCCGGAACTTGTGAGAAATGCAGGCCAACTCCCCTGCGCTCGATATCCCTAGGTCACGTCTCCTTGGTGGTTGAGCGTCGTTGATAAGTTAATGCATTCGACTGGAGAGAATCACCCATGAAATATGCTTCCACCTGAGAGTTCCTTCCTGAGATCTTCAAGTGGTGGAATTTTTTATTATTATTGTATGATTATTGACTGCACGGACAAGGTCTCCATTAAGCTTTAGAGAGGGTCTAGGATAAGATATGAGCGGACGCGGACTGCCTGGTTTTGAGCCAAACGAACTGTCAAAGCCAGAGCCATCTTAATTACATTGGCAGTGTTGCTGACCCTCTCATAGTCTGCATGCTTCAATCAGATTTATTTTTATTGTTCGTGAAGTAACCCACAATGAAAATACACCAATATTTAATGTAACAACAATTTTTATTGTAATAGAGTTGCTCATTATTGTTCATGATCGAATCATGTTAACAATAAAATAAATTAAAAATACGATAAAAATCATTGTAACAACATTTTATTATGTACATTCATTGTACATCTAGGTAGCAGTTTTGCCGTTTTCGGAAGAGTACAACATTCTAACAATCATTTTTATTGTCGACAATAAATATTAATGTTAGAGCATTGTTTCCACTGAAAATTTCACTGTAATTTTTTTTTCGGGGGGTTCATTTGCTCGGCCAGCATTACTTTTTTTTGCCAAGACCGCCTTAAACGCTGTCCAGACTGGAGAGTTATAACATGTTATAACGGTTGTCAAATAATTGCAACACAGAAAACACCATCAAGATAGCGCTATAACATGTTATAACTCTGTAGTCTGAACGTACTATTAGTAACAAAATAAATTTGGAAAAGGATACTTTGAAGCACAGACAAACAGACAAAATTCTTGAATATTTTTCATCAAACATGCATTTTTACAATTGGGTTTTTTAAGGGTATTGAGGTAAATACCTATTCGTTATCTGCATTAAAAATGGAACCCAAACCCAAAATTTCTTCAATTTTGGAACACTGGAACTATTTTAAATAAGTACGATTACATTTGCAACAATCACCTTATTAGCGCCCCTCGGTGTCAATTTGTATGGGAGCGAGCTGTCAGTGTGTCAGTTTAGTGTCAAACAGTGAAGTTATTAAGTGTGTGGGTTCGAAAAAAATATCGCTGTGCTCAGAAAACGAAGCTCTCTCAGATGATATATAAAAACCGATATAATTTTCAAAATTAAAGAACCCAATTTGCATGTATGACATTTTAAACTATTCTTAATTGTTAATTCCACCGCATGTGGCACGCATAGTTAATTTGAATTAAATTTAAAAGAATTAAATTCAAGAATTTTAAAAGTCAATAGGCCTTACGCTGCTGGGCTGAATGAAACATTAGGCATAATTTTTAAAAGAATTATATTAAACTAAGAAATTATTTTTTTAAATCTTGAGCATGCATGAAAACTTGAGATTCTTGGAATAAATGTTGTGATATTGGACTTCGACTCCAAAGCATTTCTAAGGAGAATTCCATGGGGATATGGGGCTAGTATCAGGAGTTTCTGAAAGCATTTCTCGATATTTTTTTCGAAGGGACGTATCAGCTTTTGTAAACAATGCATTTGATCGTCGATTTGGCGTAACTGGTAGCTCGCCCACGCTTGCTAACACTACCATCAGGGGAAATAGGGGAAATTTTACCCTACCTGATAGTGGTGTTAGCAAGCGTGTTCGAGCTACCAGTTACGCCAAATCGACGATCAAATGCATTGTTTGCAAAAGTGGATACGTCCCTTTGAAAAAGTTATCGAGATTTCAAGAGAATTGAAATGAGAACTCCAAGAAATGGTAATCTGACAATAGTTTCCAAGAATGTAGAGATGAATTGCAAGTGGAATTTCTGGTAGTATTCCAAAAAAAATTTATGAATGTTTTAAAGGGTTTACACCGAAAGAATTCTGAGAAATTTTTCGAAATAGATTCCTCAAAATTCCAAGGAGACTCCGGTGAAAATTTAATGGACGTTCAAATCAATTTTGGAGAGACTTCTGATGCAAGAGGCAGGCACAAGTATTTCAATACAATGCAGCCAGCTAACACATTATTTAAATCTTATCATTACTGCGTTTAGTACGCGTAATTCCACGCGAAATATGTAAAAGACCCAAGGGGTAAGTAACTCAACACATTGTGCCGAAAGTAGATTTCTCGTAGGCATTGGATTGTTCATTCAGAGCACTACTGAACAGCTATCATTGAAGTTGTTCACAACAATACGTGCTGTTTGACTATATATTTCAGGAACATCCTCTAATTTAATATACCAGAGGAACCAGCAATTCACTTTTCGGTTCACATTAAATCCGAAATGTAGACTTTAGCTAGGGCTCTAGAGTAAGAGGTAGTTATTCAGACCCCAATAGTACTTTTAATTCAAATAATCCTACACTAACGCAAAACAAACTACAGAAGTCATTCTCATCGTCCTCTATATTAAGTCTTCAACATTGTTCCCCACCGGTTCCAGCTGCTGATAGACCGTTGCGTTTCACATCTCGAAAGGCTGGGTATCTGGTCTGCCTTTGAGGACATTACTAAACCCTAATGCATACAACTTTTATTATCTTGCTCCTTCCTCAAGGGGTAATCAACTCTGCACACTATGCCGAAAAACCGAGGGGGACGACTCTATCTACGATGCAGGAAATATTGTGTTTTGCGGTGGCTAGCTGCGCGTACGCTGAGTAGATAGAAAGAAGATTTATCACGATTTTGAAGATTTTCGATGCAAGTAGATGCGAGAAATGAAAGAAGATTTTTCAAGATTTATTCGCTAGTGTGGGATTTTTTGAGCATCTAGAATTGAGATTTAGATGTGTCGCCCCCTCGCGAAAAACAGCATAGCACACTATTCGGCACTTTAGGACACACGTTGACAAGTAGGATACAAACAATATAGTATAATACGGCATCACTGTCGAGTGTTGACGTTTTTCCAATCGTTGCTAAGGTCGACTATTTCTTATCTCCGGCGAACTTTGAGATAAGGGCGTGATTCCTTTTGTAAACAAACACGACAATCACCGATTTCTCGCAATTCAAAGCTCAATCTAAAAAATTAACGGCACACACAGGTAGATAAATGATTCCTCTATCATTTGGTCGGGTTTGTTCGCGAGATTGAGTTTCAATTTGCGAGAAATCGGCGATAGACGTGTTTGTTTACAAAACAATTACGCCCAAATCTCAAAGTTCTCCGGATTTATTCTATTGGACTTCACATTGAGTTCATGGATCGTTCCTTGCCACTTTTCGAAATATTCCAACGAAAAATTCTGTGAGTATTGTCAGCATCTGAATCTCTTATCTCTTCAAAACCAACAAAACTTAGCTTATCTCATCCGGTTCGTAGCGATAATCCCAGTGGATCATGGTTTCATCCAGATTAGCTTATATTCGGGCCCCACGCCAACAGAGTTCTTCCACACCATGGTCGGTCAAGAGGGTCGATGCGACAGTCAAGACGGCCAAAATGGGTTCCCTCCACGGGTCAAATACCCGTAAGATCGGCCAATACGACGGTACGGTGCGGAATGCAATGTTATGCAGAACAAACGATAAAAAAAAACATAGGGAGTGTGCGTGATGGGTTGTGCATTTCGGCCCAAGTTTGAATCCCGGTCCAAGGGTATTCTTGCAAATCATTGGTTTCAATTGATATGGACTTCGAAGGGAAAGGGATGTCCATTCAAGTACCAGTACTGTTGGGAGACGTCGATACGTATTAACCCCAAATATTCCATAAGATCTGGACTGATGTACGATTGCCTTAGCGAAACAGCATAGGATTTATAGGAACAGATCAATGCAATCAGAAATGCAATAACATTATATTTCGTGAGTACACCTCATCATCAACGATCCGATCTGCACTCTTCTGTTGCACTAGTTCGTCTCGAAAGGACCCGGGCGAAGGGTGGCCTACCAATCAGTCAATTATAAGCCTTGCTCAATCTCCAACGTTTGATTCGCGGCAGGAGAGGTTTCGGTGGGGTCAGTAGGTCTCGCATGACGACACTAAATAATTTTACTGTTGGGCAAGATCCCATGGTCGTGCAGATGAACAACAACCAGGGCTGGTAAAGGTCAAAGGTTCGTCATGACAGAACGTGACAGTGTTGTGATCATCGTAATTACTAGCGCATTTAATGCTATTAAAGTTACTTGTACCGAGGAAATCTTAATAACATATTCACTCTACCGATTACATACGGTTGTTTACTTAAATTCATCTAAATAAGTTAGAAATGTTGATGTCAAAACCGCATAAGAATTATTATCATGAGTGCTTGATCATTGAAAAATGACAAGAGAGCTAATGATAGCTAGTTTCGTCTCGTGATAGTGAGAGGATCTGTTTTCTAATCCTCACATGATGACCGTGATATTTACCAGCTCTGGCCTGCAGTTGAACTGCAGATACGAAGCTTATCTGAATCGCGCACCATTTCCGAAGTATGACAGATATGAAAGTGGAGGGACATTTGATGGTTTTCACTGGGGTTTTGATTGGTGGTACTTTGTGGAACGTACCACAACTGCAAAGGATCGTGAACTTGGTAGGTTTGAACGTGTGTGTAATTGAGTGGTGGTAGGAGACATCATAATCAGCTTGGGTGATGTCTTCTAGGTCACGTCTGAGCCGATCAGATGATCTGTTTCGAGAATGTTGTTTCTAGGGTGGGATTGAACTTTCGCCCGTTCGAATTCTGGGATTGATTTGGTCGGGGATCATTTTACTGGCAGCTGGTGGAAATATCGTCCTCCAGCGATCAGGCTAAACCCTCGCTTCTGCACACTTTACTTGTGGATGGATCGTATAGGTTGGATTGTTCCAATTCCTCAATTACCGCCCACTCCGATCTCGTTCTTATGAAAATAAAACTTAATGTTTGACATGAACCATAAACCATGGAAAATGTAAACACAATCACAAAAGTATAATTTCAGAGTTGCCAAACTCGTGGGATATTGACACCTTGATTGATACACTTCGACCTGCTTTAGAACGATCGGCCACAGGTCAAAGTAATAGTCATTCGAAAACCTGGCAAACCAGTGTCTGACCATAACTCATACCGTCCGATTGCGCTGCTTTCGTGCATTAGGAAATTGTTGAAGAAAATGATCCTTCGGAGACTCGATCAGTGGGTTGAAACAAATAACTTGCTATCAAATACACAGTTTGGGTTCCGCAAGAGCAAAGGAACAAACGATTGTCTAGCGCTGCTTTCCACAGATATTCAACTGGCCTTTGCACACAAGGAGCAATTGGCTTCAGTATTCTTGGACATTAAGGGGGTTTTTGATTCAGTTTCCATTGAAATCCTGTCAGACAATCTGCACAGATGTGGACTTTCTGGAATTTCATATAATTTCTTGTGCAATTTGTTGTCAGTATAGCAAATGAACCTTTCCCTTGGGCAACTGAAAACTTCCAGAATTAGCAGTCCACATGCCGTGGATTTGCAAGGACCATTGCAATGTTACTTAGATAACTTTTCGTCTTGGGTTAGGAATCTAGGGATCGAATTCTCGCCGCAGAAAACTGAACTGGTAGTGTTTACTCGAAAGCGGTACCCAGCCCAAATGCAGCTTAATCTATCGGGCAGAAACATTTCCCAATCATTGTCTTTCAAGTACCTTGGGGTCTGGTTTGATTCAAAGTGCACTTGGAATACCCATATTACGTATTTAAAGCAAAAATGTCAACAGAGGATCAACTTTCTCCGTTGAATTTGCGGCACATGGTGGGGTGCTCATCCGGGAGACCTCATAACGCTTTATAAAACAACTATTCTCTCTGTTCTAGAGTACGGCTCTTTCTGCTTTCTCTCGGCAAGAAAATGTCACCTAATAAAATTGGAACGAATTCAATATCGTTGTCTGCGTATTGCTCTTGGCTGTATGCACTCAACGCATAACATGAGTCTCGAGGTTCTGGTAGGAGTAACACCCCTCCAGAACCGTTTCTGGGAGCTCTCTCTTAGAATACTAATCAAATGCGGAGTGACGAACACAATTATAATTGAAAATTTTGAAGAAATTCTTGGGCTGAACACACAATCTCGATGTATCTACCACCACTACATATCGTCAGATATGTGTCTTCCTTGTTACACTCCAAACCGTGCTCACTTCACCAATCGCAGTTGAATATGATCTGATCATGAAACAAGCAACTCATGGGATTCCCGATCAACTTCGACCTATTATTATCCCGCGTATTTTAACTGAAAAGTACCAACACTTCAATTGCGTGAACAGATATTTTTATGATTTGAATTTTATGACAGGCAAATTTCACACGATGAATTTTACCATTAAGTACGTCAGAGTACCCTTTCGAGTTGGCAAACCGATTGGGACAATGGAAATCTTGGACGGTGATTACATTCAATTATTCCTAATGTTTCTTCGAGAGCGTGGTTTAAAGGCTTGGACTTAAGTCGTGACTTCATTCGCGTGATGAGTAGACTTATGTCCAACCACTACTCGCTAGATGCTCATCTCAATAGAATAAACTTCGTGGACAGCAACATCTGTCGGTGTGGAAACGGTTACGATGACATCGAACACGCAGTTTGGCAATGTACGGATAATGACGCCGCCAGAGAGCGGCTTTTGAATACCCTTGAGGCCCAAGGAAGACAACCATATATGTTCCTATCAGAGACTTGCGATATCTGCTATAGGCAGTTAGTTTATGTGTTTCTTCAAATGTCTAATATAAGAATTTAATTCCTTTGCCTGTTGTCTCTCTTTAATAGTTTTTGTTTGTCTTGTCCCCCCGTCTCGATGAGTCTCATCGTCACCCATAACCGGTCGAACTCCAGACGAAATAGAACCGCACTACCGTTCATACTGGCGACAACGCTCTGATGAGGCAACGAAACCTTGTCCCCAAGCTCCTCCCCTGACCCTATCCTTCGACAATGTAACTTCGAGTAAGCCGCGAGTATTCGGCCCAACTCCTACTAGACATAATTAAGAGAATTTTGTTACAAACGAAGAACAATGAATTATCGGCTCCTTAAAGCTAACGCGATTGAGCCTTCCAAATAAACGAACTAGTTAAAAGAAAAACAAATTAATCATTAGTACCAGATTTTTAGCGATGGGTTCAATCTTAGATCCATAGGTCAACATTAGAGCCATTTCCTCACTACGATGTTTGTTGTGAGTGGGCGAGCTACCAGTTACGTCAAATCTACGATCAAATGCATTGTTTACAAAAGCTGATACGTCCCTTCGAAAAAGTAATCGAGAATTACGTAATTTTATAAAAGTAAACAACTTTGTAGAATGTAAAAAACAATCCTGAAATAACTAGACAATGTTACAATAGAAAAACTGATTTACGGGATCGATCATAAAAACATCCTATATAGATGAGGATAGTTAACATTACTGAACACACCATAGCTCTATATATCATGCAATTGCTTGTAATGGGGGTTATTCTGAGAGTCGAAGTGACTTTTGTCACTAGTGAGGTGAGAAAGATCACGTCGTGGTGACGTGAACGTCCGTTTGATTTGCTCAGAGAGTCACGTCACCACGTCGTGACTTTTCTCACTTTACTAGTGACAAAAAACACTTCGACTCTCGGAATAATCCCCAATGATTTCTTCTACAACTTTGTTGAAGAAACCATTAGTCTATCTTCACTTATGCGAAAAACAAAATGTGCATCACCTTTAGGAGGATTAATCACATAAGAGACACTTCCACAAGCAGGAGGTGTTTCCTCAAGAAACTTCCTCGAAGACACCCAAGTTCTAAAATTGACCTTTCCGACGTAAAACAATTTCGATCACTGATTTGGCAGTTGAATAACCAACAACCATTTCCCACTGTGCCGACGTGCACCTGTATTTGTGCAAGAAGGCATTTTTCTTCCAATCTACCCATCCACTCTGCCGATCGCCTGCTCGTTTCGCATCGCGATTTCCATCAAACAGGCAGCAGTGATGAACAGCTGTGTGCGTGAGCGAGCAGCCTGCCAGACAGACGACGACGACGACGAAAATAATCAAAACGTCAAAATTTTCTCTGACTACAACACACTCGAACTATACTCTTCACTGAAATTGAATCGGAATATTGGTGTACATCGATGAAGGTAGTTTTTGTTCGCTAGCGCAAAGGATCGTGAAAATTTGCTAGTTTTTTTTTTCGGGCACAATTTGGTGAACATTCCTGTCCAGAACCAGACGTAAACGGCGCGGATCGCTGTGGACTGCTTGGTGCGTATGAATTTGCGGCGGAATTGTTCCGGTCTGGATGGTTAAAAAAAGCCTCCGTGTAGGAGGGGATTTTCTTCGGATCATCCATTGCTCATTTTTTTTTTGTTCCGTTGTAGGCCACGACGGGTGTGTGAACTTGAAAAATCTGTAATAACGATTACCTACTGTTGGAGAGGGCAGCAGCAGCCAGAAAACGCCAACAGCAGTGGCTGCAGGAAAAAAAGTGGAAAGTTTGTGCTGAAATTGGTTGCAAATGAAAATAATCGATGGCGAAGAAGAGTGACAGATTCCATGCCCGATGATTAGGGAGGAGAAAATCCTTGCTGTCAGATTGTTGTTGCGGAAAAATAGTTTATCGATTGGCCTGCTGCTGCTGTCGACGAGTGGAACAGTGTAGTGTTGTATGTGTCACTCTTTTCTCCATTTTCGGAAGCAAAATTTTTGGATGACGAAACGGTTTTTTTCTTCTTTAGCTCTACAGCAGCCTGAAAAATGTCGAATTGATTCACGTTTTCCGTGTTCGTTTTGTATAAAGAAATAGTGATTTAGTGTCAGTTGAAGAAGAAGGAAGATGGGAATTCCTGCAGCATTA
The DNA here is from genome assembly GCF_037179485.1 of Ochlerotatus camptorhynchus. Classification (NCBI taxonomy): domain Eukaryota; kingdom Metazoa; phylum Arthropoda; class Insecta; order Diptera; family Culicidae; genus Ochlerotatus; species Ochlerotatus camptorhynchus. The sequence continues at coordinate 944,889 of NW_027040640.1, forward strand.
ATAGAGTGAGTGAGTGTTCAGAAGGAAGCAGTAATCGAGTATCGAGAGGAAACAGTTCTAGGATTCTGTCCGGAAACTTTCCGGATTCCATTCCGGGAGGGTTCTACTGCTTTGTCCGATTGCGTTTCGTGCACACACACACACATCGATACACGCACTGCTCTGCGGTGTGTTATTGATCATCTGCTGCAGAGGAATAATACGTGCACAGCCGCATAGCTCGAAGGTTTCACCTTCCCTGCTTTGTATCTACTAACAAGCCACGGATAAACGGACGGACAACCGAAGCAGTCTCAATTCCTTCCAAGGTAGGTGGCGTTTTAAAATTGCATCTTGGATCGTTTATAGTTTAGTAAAATCCATTGCTGTAGATTGCGAAATTCGCAGTTTCTTATCTAATCATGTTTTGGCTACACGCAGCAAGAAGTAAGCAATGCAGTAGCATTTTCTATTGGATGTAAACAAACGTGAGCCCTTCCAGAAGAAAAGATCCGAGAGGTGTATTTTTGCCACACCGCCTTTGGATCGGCTGGTGGTGTCACATGGCCACCACCACCAGCAGCAGCAGCACAAAGTCGGTTTGCCGTCAGCGACAAACCGACGACACTATCGAATTACCAATAACAAAAGATAACAACCGTTCGTATATTGTGTGTGCGCGAGGGGTTCTCTTCGTTGCTGCTGCTGTTTTGCGAAAAATGGCAAAAAGATAATTTAATCTCAGGCCGGCACCCCTCCGGCACTGGGCAGGACGACTGGCTGGAGAGGGGAGGCGCCCGCATGCATATTTGGTCAATTATTTGCAGTCACAGAGGAGGCGGTGGTGATGAATATAAGCTGACTTGACATGTGATTTGCACCGTGGAGAGGGATGGAAACAAGACGAAAGGTGACGTGCAAAAGTCACGCGCTCGACGCACCAGCAGAAGCACCGCCACGATGGACAACGTAAACAATGTTGTTGATGATGCTAAATTTAGTAAAGTAGATGCAGAGTGGTGGATGCTCTTTCAATTTTCGATCTGAGAATGAAATTGTTTGCGTGTGGCTCCTTTGGAGCGATACAGTTTGATTGCTATTTTTTACAATAAGCACCTATTGTGTCGATTGTTCGGCTATTATGTTATTATTAGTCTTGCTCTGAATCGGTAAAAGGGTGCTCTTGTATATGTCTAGAAACTTCTAACATACATTGAACTTTCTACGACTCGATTTTGAAGGGAGCATCGAGTTACAGAACATCAATCCCATAGGTAATCACCTTCGCAGTAGCCATGAAATTCACTTATCACATTTTTACTATGGTTCTATCATTCGATATCGAGTTACTGGACATCGAGTGGTGGATCTCGCAGAAAAATTCGATCGTTTTTCAAGATTCTACATTGAAGGTAAACATTCAAGATGTCAAACAATTTTCCAAAATCTCAGATTTGAAAACAAAAGGAAGTGTGGGATGCAACTGATGAAATGGAAACCACCCTGGAATTTGCAGCCGTTGACAGAGCTGTGCGCGAAGAGAGAGAAAGGACGGTGAGAAGGAGGGGAAAGAAAAAGAAGAATTATTCTTGTAACGCCGAGTTTGTAATTTGCCAAGAATAAAGAGTTTGATATTATCCGTAATAAACGTCTTCGATCATTGAAATCGGTTCGAAACACCACATTGGTGACCCGCGACGTCGCGAATTCGGTCCGTATACCCGTTTCGATCACAAAGACCCGTTTTTCGGAAAATCGTATGAAACTAACCTCAACATGGCTAACCTGGAGCCCAACAATCAAGCAGTAGGTGTAAAATAATCGGACTTCTGGAAGACGGACCCGGTCATGTGGTTTGCGCAAGCTGAATCGCAATTCGCACTTGCCAAGATTACCATCGACGAGACGGAATTTCATCATATTGTGGCAAAAGTTGACCAGTCTGTCATTTGTCACATTGCCAATCTTGTTGCAACGCCGCCCACCGAAAATAAATACAATGCCGTAAAAACCCATCGGAACGCACGATCTAGAGGATCTACGTCGTACGCATCTGCTGTCAAAAATACAGGAACTTCCGGTTGGTTTGGGAGTTGACGACAATTTGTTGAAGATGTTGTTTATCCAGCGTTTGCCTGCGAACATTCGTCCTTGTCACGACGGAACACTGGCCAAGCTTGCGGAAATGGCAGATAAAATGGTAGATACAGCAAGCGTCCAGGCTTCAGCGGTCGTTGTAAGCGGAAAGTTCTCACCAGCCATCCTCGTCCGTATATTCCCAAGCCACATCGAGTAAATGTCATGACGCACTTTCATGGACTAGCGCATCCCGGTTCTCGGGCTTCAAAAAAACTCATAGCAGAGCGTTTCGTGTGGCCCTCCATGAATGCTGATATCAATAGATTTATCAAGAACTGTTTAAACTGTCAACGTTCGAAGGCGCATCGTCTTATTACGTCTCCTCCGGGTGAATTTGATCGTCCAAAGGCTCGATTTAGGCACGTTCATATCGACCTTGTTGGACCTCTGTCACCATCACAAGGACATCGCTATCTTCTCACGATGATCGATCGTTTTTCACGCTGGCCAGAAGCAGTACTCGACGTGGATTTCAAGGTTTGGTGTTCCTGAAAATATAACAACAGACCAAGGACGTCAATTTGAGTCGGAATTATTCAACGAACTGACCCAAATGTTAGGGGTTCATCATATTCGGACTACTGCATACCATCCACAAGCGAATAGAATTGTGGAAAGGTTCCAAAGGACGTTGAAAGCAAGTCAACCCGAAGGATTGGTACATCGAGCTTCCGATGATATTGCTTGGACTGCGTGTTTCATACAGAAAGGATTTGTCAAGTCAAGGCTTACGTATTCCTGGTGAATTTTTCGATTCGCCGGCATCAACTGTTGATCGAACAGATTTTTGTAAATTCAAGACCAACAATTGAAATGGCCTTAAATCCATTTTGTAAACAAACCTTGTAAGGCCATTTTCTCGCGAACCGAAACCTTCAATCGCAAACCTAAACCACAATCGGGTAGAGGAGAATTTCCCCTTCCTGTTGCAAGTACAATCATAACTCTATGCCCAGAGAAGTCGAGATATTTTCCAACCCGAAAAATTCCTAGACCGGACCGGGAATCGAACCCAGCCACCTCCAACATGGTCTTGCTTTGTAGTTGCGCCTTAACCGACTGAGCTAAGCGAGGCCCTGAGACCAATGGAATCTTAAAACTTTCCCGTAGTTCTGGACGTTTTTGAAGTTCTCAGAGCTATCCTGAAGTTATCAACAGTTCTTTGAAATTCTCAAAACTATGATTTCCGCAATTTTTCTGATGTTAAGGAGAAGTTTAAAGACTCGATGTGGGTTGTTAGAGTATCGGGGACACGCTCGAGTCCCTTTGAATCTCGAAGGGGATTATGGCAAGGTGATGGACTCTCGTGTCTGCTATTTAACATAGCATTAGAAGGTGTGATTAGAAGAGCTGGGATAGACACGAGTGGCACGATCTTCAGGAAGTCCATCCAGCTTCTTGGCTTCGCCGATGACATCGACATCATGGCACGGAACTTTGAGACGATGGTCAGAAACGTACATCAGGCTGAAGCCTGAAGCTAGGTGGATTGGACTTTACCGCATCGAAGACGAAATACATGAGGGGAAGAGGATCTAGGGCCTCACACCCCGAGTTCAGATTGACGTTGACGAAATCGAGGTGGTCGACGATTTCGTTATTTTGGCTCACTGGTGACCGCTGAAAATGATACCAGCAGAGAAATTCAACGATGCATTATGGCAGGGAATCGTGCCTACTTTGGACTCCGGAGGACATTCCGGTCGAATAAAATTCGCCGCCGGACGAAGTTGACTATCTACAAGACGCTCTACGGCCACGAGACCTGGACTATGCCCGTGGAGGACCAACGCGCCCTTGGTGTTTTCGAACGGAACGTTTTGCGCACCATCTACGGTGGAGTAAAGATGGATGACGGAACGTGCAGGAGGCGAATGAACCACGAATTGCACCAGCTGCTTGGAGAACCATCCATCGTCCACATTGCAAAAATTGGGCGACTTCGGTGGGCTGGGTACGTCGTAAGAATGCCGCACGACGACCCAGTGAAAATGGTTTTTGAAAGCGACCCAACAGGAACAAGAAGAAGAGGCGCGCAGCGGGCAAAGTGGATCGACCAAGTAGAAGGCGACCTGCGGACCCTTCGCAGACTACGAGGCTGGTGAAATGTGGCCATGGATCGAGTAGAGTGGAGACGAATTCTTCGGACAGTAGAGGACAACAAGGCCTTAGCCTGATTGGTAAGGTAAGTAAGGATTCCGGTGGTACGGTATTTCACTATCCGATATCTTCTGGGTCGCTGGCAGTGAAGTATGGCTTAGATGTGGAGTAGATGTAGATGAAAATTTTGGAGGAAAGCTGTAATAATTCGTGAATAGACGTCAATATACGAACTATTTATAATTTGAATCTGCCCTCACTTTAATAGATTATTGGACCTACTAGCTAACTACCTAACTCTGCTATGGACGAAACATTGGGTAACCTATTCAAAGTTTCCCGAAGCTTGACGATCTCTGGTACGCCGTAAGGAATTTTCGGACGGAAAACGAAACCTACAAAGTCTTTAACGAAAAACTAGAATCACTAGACTTGAGCGAAGACTTGAGTCAAAATTGGTTAAAGCCTTTAAGCACTCGAGCTTCTCAAATAATACCGAGGTTCAACTGTGATGAAGCCCTGTTGTCTAGAAGACATCATTTCTGTCCACAAAGTACTGTTGCCAGACCATGAGAAAAAAAACAGAGTTATACTGGATACCCAAATTTCCTTCAAGCAACACGTATCGTACATTGTTGATAAAGCATCAAGAACATCATACCCATAGCTAAGAACTTCACTGACGTATACTGTTTATAATCGCTGTACTGCTCTTTAGTGTGCCCAATTCTAGAGTTCAGTTCTGCAGTGTGGAATCCAGTATACCTCAACGGCTCGGAAAGGATCGAATCTGTACAACGAAGGTTCGTAAGATTTGCCTTGAGTAGGCTACCTTGGCGTGATCCTTATCATCTTCCCAGTTACGAGAGCCACTGTCAGCTTATCAATCTGGAGACCCTGCGGTCTAGACGAAACGTATCCAGAGCCTTGTTCGTAGTAGACATTCTTCAGAACAGAATCGATTGCCCCGCCGTTCTGCAGGATATCGCCATAAATGTCCAACCCAGAGCCCTACGGAACAATCATATGCTGCGCTTACCTCTACACCGGACAAATTATGGGATGCATACCGCTATCGATGGCATTCACAGGACCTTCAATAGAGTCGCCTCGGTGTTCGACTACGATATCCCTCGCCTTACGCTACGCCGCCGATTTACTGAGGTCTTTTCTGAAGCGACGAACAATTGAGGAAAATTCTAAGATCTTCTTTTATTATTATTATTATTATTAGTGTCCAGTGAGTGTTAAGTTTTTTTATGATTTTCTTTTACCACTTAACTTATGAATGTTAGTCTTAAGTAAAACATCAATAGGACCAAAATGGTATGTTGATGTGGACATTAGACTGATTCAAAATTTGACTTTTTCGCTCCACAGTGCTTAAATGGTTTCAAATCGGGTCCTGATTAGCCTCCCAAAGTTACAACTCATTTGGTTAGAAACAGACTTCGCACAAGTCATTTGAAGTTTACATGTAAATTACTATGGGAAATCTCTACTTTTTGTTCATTGCCTTCCAGTCTTTTTCCATATTGAGCTGCGAAACAGTTCGATCAGCTACAAGAGAAGATCGTTTCTATGTAAAACGAGACAGGAAAAAGTTATTAATTATTTAAGAGATTGGTAAACTTATGACAAGATCAAGCAGCTGCTCTGTAGGCAACACTGTATTTTGCAGTGTGACATAGTAGACATGATTTTTGTGTCCTATTCAACGCCCCAGAAACACCAATGTTGCCTGCTGAGCAATTGATTGAGCATGATCATAAGACATCAGCGCATTGAACCATTGATAACTTACGATCCTTGCATTTAATCAAAAAGAGGTCTTTAGCAAAGTTGTAGCTGGGAAAATTTCCTACAAGTACAAATGAAAGCTTTTGAAGTAGACCGATATGGTGAATTATTAGATGGACATGAACAAAAATCTTGGTTTTACTATAGTAATTCCCATACAAACTTCAAATGGTTTGTGCCATCTCAGTTTCTCACCAAATGGGTTCAACTTTTGAGAGGTTAGTCAGAATCCGATTTGGAATCGTTTAAGTATTATGGAGCGATAATTTCAAATTTTGCATCACTCTAGTGGACATCCATCTAAATCAAATATAAGCTATTTGATGTTTTCGATCAAGGATAAAAAAGAACCACACTGGAGTCTTCGATAATGCATCTATGTCTAGTGATCGAGAAGAAGGGCATTGTAACTGGAAATCACCAAACCAATTTGTCCAAACTCACAACTGAATCTCAAGTGGTGAGCTTCATCGCCGATGTCATAAAAAATAACGGAAACGGAAGCGAAAACTGCAAGCAAGCGCAGGAGATTCCAGCAGAAATAGAACCGCTGTCTTCATGGCGACGAATCATACCTTGTAGTTGCCCACGCATACTTATCTGAAATTATATCCAATTCCAATCATCGTAAAATTACAACCTATTTCATGACACAAATCGCCCGGCCGATTGATTTCGCTGCGGTTCGACAATAATGGTGGCCGGCCTTCCACACGAAGAATAACCCACCATCGCAACCCATCGGCCGTATTCGTTTCGCTGGAAACACTGGGACGACGACGGCGAGAGAAGCAGATAATGAACCCATCGAAATAATTGAACCAGTTCCAGAGAGTGTCGAAGACACGGTGTGAGGTGCTGGCGGCGAACGACGGACAAGACGGACGGACTGCTCGCGATGTCTATTTTTGGCACTCGCACCATAACAACCGCAAAACCGAACCGAGAGCCATGCCCAGGCATAGGCAAATATGACTAAGCCATGGTTGCGTTTTTCTCGGCCTCGGCCTCGTCCACTTTGGCAAGGACGGGATGGAAGGCCGAAGATGGGATAAAAGAAGAGGTATATGGATGCGACGGATGGAAAGAAAGGCCATAGCTGCGTAATGGACAAGTTGGCATGTTTTTTCCACTGCTGCTGCTGCTGCGGCTGTTTTGGGTACGTTGCAAGTTGCGTGTAGTTTCAGCAGCGGCGTTGGTAGGAAGGGGAACTCTTTCGCCAAAGTCCTACACACGTCCACATATGCCGCATTCCGGTCGTCACAGTATGTAGCTGTTATTCAATTCTCTTTCTCTCTAGCTCTCCGGTGGCGAAGTTTTGGTCAGTCAAACTGACACAGGGAGGTCAACAAATTTTGCACAACAAAGAAAGTGACTATTTGCGGCCGGACAGCGATGATTCAATTTCCTGCGCGAATTCGCAGAAAATAGCGTAACGAATGGCGTTTTTTTTTTTGTTGCTATGATTCTCGGTGGAATGTTCGTTTGACCCCGCGCATAAAGGTCAATCGACAGGAGAGGTGTGAGTCATGCTTCATGAAATTAACACAGGACTATCCGGAAGGCTGTTTTATTCAAGAATGGTGCAATCTCTTCTGCGCGGATTATTCCGAAGGCAATGGTGATTAGGTTGAAATATCAATGGTTGTTTGCTTTTCATCGTATGACATCTGCGTTGTTCCAGTAAAGTCAAAAAAAAAACTGCCCGCTTAAAAAAGAAGAAGAAATCCGGTATGTTACTCTACAGATCAGCAATTTATTTTCATATCACTTGCTATGGTAATTTATGGCAAAATCTGTATCTGAGATCAACATGTGAACCCTGGAAGCCACCAGATGGTTCTTAGGTAGATTCGGAATATCAATAAAAGTTAGGAATTCTAGCAAGTAGGTGTGATCTATGACCGGAATGTGGAACCTTGGTCCGAGGGGTGATCCTCTGGAAGATTCGGAACATTTAGAGATCAAGTGGTCAATTCGTTAAGTTCTAAGGCTCAGTGGTGATATGTGACTTGAAACTACGACAGGAATATGAACCCTGGAGGCCATAGGATGGTCCTTTAAAAAATCCAGAATATCAGCAAAAGTGGTCATTTCATGAAACTTATTCTAGCATCAGGATGAGATCACGTGTAGGATTTATAAATCAAATGTAATTTAAGATTGGACCCTGGCGGCCGAGGGGTAGTCCTCTGGAAGATCTGTCCCCAATTTAGCTTAGTAATTTATTTTCAAACACAACAAGTGAGGTGATAAATAACTAAAATTGAAATCTGGGACTATAATATGATATGCAGGGCTGGTAGCAGGTCACTTTTTACACCAACAAGTCACTAAAGTCACTATTTCTCAAAAATAGTCACTAAAGTCACTTTTTCACTACTAAAATAGAGTGAAATTAAAAAAATATCAACAATATGTTTAAATTTAGTACTTGGAACTAAGAAAGTCAAAGAAGTTTTGACAATATACATATCTTTTAAAAGATTTAAAATTTTAACCAGGGTGATCAGTGAACCGCAAAACTTTAGAACACCAAGAAAACTATTGGGAAATTCCTTCAATTTCGATTAAAACTCGGAGAAAATATACTTCCTTTCCCAGAAAATGAATTGTAAACCTTGAAAACCTTCCAAAGCTATTTGTCTGTGATAGATTTTCAAAAGTCTTTCAAGGATGATTAAGAACTTTAAAAAATCCAGAGTAAATTTTAAGAGAATTTTAAAGGATTCTAGGGATGACACCAATATATTCAGAGAAGAATACCAAGTACAGACTACGATAGTCTCATGTAAAATAAAGTGCTCTGAGGACCGATTTCTTCATCTCCGCTTGAATCTTAAGCCAGGTTTACCTATGTTTAAATTATTAGAGACGCAAAATTCAGCTCCGGAACAATTTTGGAAATAATTCCAATATAATAATTGAGAGTGCATCTAGCGAGAGTTCTGAGAAGGATTCTATGATGATTGGATGAGGATTTTAGGTTCAATTCTAATAAAAATTGAGGGGGTTAGAAGGAAAGGGGTGTAAGTAACTTTGATCGATTCTCTTTATCGACTTTCTCTGTTGATAGTTACAGCTTTATAAATTAATTTTTTGCGCTATTTCTGCCACATAGTTTGATAAAGGAGGTTCTCATCTAGTATCCAGAATGACACACGAATCAAGGAATTATTAACGAAAGAGAAAGTCGATGAAGAGAATCGATCAAAGTCACTTACACCCCTTTCCTTCTAACCCCTTCCATTCAAAATTAGTTCTGAAATTCCAAAAGAATTCTAAAGAGTTCGAAATAAATTGTGAGAATTCCAATGGAATCGATTTTTTAAGGTTCAATCTCGAAGGAATTCTGAGAAGAGTTTCAAAGTGATTCTGTGATGGATTTTGGTTTTGAGAATTCTGAGGAAATACTATGGGAATCCTAAGGAGAATACGAATTGAATTTCCAATTAAATGCAGGGGAGAAGTCCAAGATTATTTTAAGCAGAAATTTATGAAATGCATGATTGCATCGAAAGTCCAAGGAGAATTCAAATAAATTTAAAGTGGATTTATGGAAGGAGCCTTCAGGGAGTTCCGAGAAGAATCAACAACAAATCGAAAATGATCTACTTGAACTGTTCATGTGTTATTACTTCATTACTTAACGATTTACATAGTCGGAGATGCTTAACGTCAAATATCAGACTTGAAGTGGAGATGTTATACGATAGATGAGGAGATTAAATTATAGAGTTGATAGTTTCGTTATAGTACGGCAGTGTGAAAGTTGTATATACAAAGTAGAAAGCGAGCAAAGGACAATTTTGAGGAAGGTACGAATCGGGTAGTTGTTTACGTCAGATAGCGACTTGAGTGTGAAACAATCGATAGAACTGTTTCCGCACATCGGCGGTTCATGAGCAAATCGGCGGTTATCCCTTTTGCCAGTGGTAGCAGGGGGAAACACCCCTCACCATCCCTCATTAACGGATGAGCTTGGTAAAGGAGATGCTCTACCCGATTCGTACCTTTTGTCGTTTGTTTGCTTTCTACTTTCTATATACGAATTTCACACTGCCGTACTGCCGGAACTATCAACTCTTTACTTTCCACTTTTATTCTGATATTTGATGTTAAGCATTTCCAACTACGAAAATAATCTATTTTCAAGTATTTTGTTGATTGTTCTGCTAAGAATTTCAAGAATGCAGTATAATTTTTGTTAAAGCTTATTTGTCTCTATGTTTAACAGAAGGTGAATTATTCTAAAAATGTTCTTCTGATCATTCTGATGAAATTAGCGAATTATCAAAGTTATCTAACTAGATATATCAAAATTTCAAAGATTTCGAACGCAGAATCAAATACAAGATCATAAAAAAAATGAGAATTACTATTTGCTAGCAAAAGTAAATTATTCAAATCACTTCAAATGCTCTTCACAGGAGATTCCGTTGTAAGATTCGATTAAATTAGAGGAATTTATGATATTTGATTTTAAGTTCCATGACATAAAAAGTTAATTTTAATATCAAACCGTATTTGATTTTCTAAGTTACCATATAATTGGTTACTTATTGAGTATTTACAAGTCACTATTTGGTCACTATTTCCGTTATTTTAGTCACTACTATTATATCGCAACAGCACTACCAGCCCTGCATATGGTTCTTTGGAAGATACGAAACTGTCGGTAAAGTAGACAGTACATGATACTTATTCTAGAGCTCTGTGATTTTTTTTGCTTATATTTTTTATTTAATAAAGACACTTATATAGAGATCACCACAACGATATATTAATGAATTTGGATTTCTGAAGATATAGTACACCAAAGGCATGCATTTTCCAAACCTTGAGAATAGAAAAAATAACATCTCAAGAGCTTAGATATCCTCAATATTGTGAGATTATGATTTTTTGACGTAGGATTACGGCTTTGGGCAACATATTGGGGGTGCAATTTCAAAAACCAAAATCGTCCGCGATACGAAAAGTGGTCAGGTTTTGACCACTTATAACTTTGTCAATAGCGGATGTATTTTAATTCTAAGCAAGCCAATCGATTGGAAATTTTTCTACGAATCTGCTAAAACGAACACTTAACCAATTTTCAGTAGGTCACACGGTCGGTCGTCATCAGCAGCAGCAGCAGTGCATTCGGTGCGCGGCGTTGAACATTGTTCTCCAGTACACAAAGAAAAACTGCCCGCAAGCAGCGAGCTACAGCCCACATGAGCGTCCATTCACCGAAGAAGGAGGAAGAAGCCGCACCGCTACTGATCGGATTCAGTTGCTCGTCGTGAGCCGCTGTGGGCCATCGATGCCAAGTGCGTCACCCTCGTTCCAAACAACATACAGCTCGCCAGCCTCTTCCGTTTTGAACACCCTAATAGCTCAGCATGACTCTACCATCTCAACAAAACTGTTCTTTTCAGAACCATCATAAATTTGTTCAAGAGGATTTTCTGGACATTTGTTAAGGTCATCAATCGGATGTCCGCTCCCATAAGTTTAAATCTAACATACCATGTATTTTTAAGGCAACATTGGGAGTGAAATTAAAAAAAAACCAAAGTCAGTCGTGGCATGAAAGTGGTCTGATTTTGATCCAGAGATGATGGATTTTAATTCTTCCTATGCCAAACGCCAAAGATCACTATTGAAAATTGCACGAAAGTGCAACTGTTGCTATGAAAATTAAATTTATCACCGCTTGCCTGTGAAAATCGCTTTCCCTAACACAGATTTCAAAATCGAATTCCATCCAGTTTCGCCGAACGGTGTTTATTCAGTCGCCGCGTTTGGTGAGTGGTGGTATCCGGTCGTCACCAGCAGCAGTAGAAGCAGTGCTTTCGGCGCGTGGCGTTGTATATTTTCTCCAGTACACAACACAGGCTCCCCGCAAGCAGCAAGCTATCAAGGCTGCTCTCAAGAGCCCTTGATTCATCGAAGGAGCTTGGAAGACGAAGTGGGTATCTCCAAGGCAGCTTACGAAGCGCGAAGCGAAGAAAATGTCGTTGCACAAATTCAATTCGCTCGACCCCATTATTGTAGTTCGGGCTCCAGACTGCAGAGCAGTATTCTAATGTAGATCGTACGAGAGAGCAATAGAGCGATTTCAAGCAGTAAATGTCTGTGCAGTTCTTAATAATCTTGAAGACAAAGCCAAGAGTTCTGGACGCTTTGTCGACGACATACGATATATGGTGTGAGTATGTCAGCTTTGAGTCTAGAAAAACGCCTAAGTCTTTCACGCAATGCACCCGTTCGATAGTCGTGCCTAGTAGTTTGTAGGTGAAAATAATCGGTTGTTTCTTTCGTGAGAAAGTAATGATTGTACACATAGCTGGGTTGACCACCAGTCGGTTTAGACTACACTAGTCAGCAAACATGTCAATATGATTTTGGAGAGAATGGCAGCCGGCGAGTGAGCGGATGCGCAGAAAAACTTTCAGATCGTCTGCAAACGATAATCGTGGCTCTGTGATAACATGGTGAACGTCGTCGAAGTAAAGGAGAAATGCCAATGGTCCCAGATGGCTATCCTGAGGTATACCGAAATTTGGGCAGAAGCAAAATTACTGTCAGTTGGTGCTCCGTGAGGTATGAACGAAACAACCTAATGTTGGGCTCATACATACATTTCGAAGGAAAGCATTTTGTGCCAATTTTTCCCTAACAAGCAAAAATATCCATTTGTATTGTACCGATTTTTTTTTTTTTTTATCTAGTTCGTTTATTTGGAAGGCTCAATCGCGTTAGCTTTACGGAGCCGATAATTCATTGTTCACTGTGTGTAACAAAATTCACTTAATTCTATGTCTAGTAGGAGTTGGGCCGATTACTCGCGGCTTACTCGAGGTTAGAAGGGTACATTTTCGAAGGATAGGATCAGGGGAGGAGCTTGGGGTAGGGTTTCGTTGTCTCATCAGAGCGTTGTCGCCAGTATGAACGGTAGTGCTGTTCTAGCTTCGTCCGGAGTTCGACCGGCTATGGTGGGTGACCAGTGGGCGACGATGAGACTCATCGAGACGGGGGGACAAGACAAACAAAAACTAATAAAGAGAGACAAAAGACAAAAGGAATTAAATTCTTATACTAGACATTTGAAGAAAAACATAAACGGACTGCATATAGCAGAGATCACGGATTGCCAATACGTCTCTGATAGGAACATAGGGTTGTCTTCCTTGGGCCTCGAGGGTATTCAAAAGTCGCTCTCTGGCGGCGTCATTATCCGTACATTGCCAAACTGCGTGTTCGATGTCATCGTAACCGTTTCCACACCGACAGATGTTGCTGTCCACGAGGTTTATTCTATTGAGATGAGCATCTAGCGAGTAGTGGTTGGACATAAGTCTACTCATCACGCGAATGAAGTCACGACTTAAGCCCAAGCCTTTAAACCACGCTCTCGAAGAAACATTAGGAATAATTGAATGTAACCACCGTCCAAGATTTCCAGTGTCCCAATCGGTTTGCCAACTCGAAAAGGTACTCTGACGCACTAAATGATAAAATTCATCGTGTGAAATTTGCCTGTCATACAATTCGCCTTCCTGCGCGCCCACCTTTGCGAGAGAGTCCGCCTTCTCATTGCCTGGGATTGAGCAATGTGAGGGGACCCATACAAAGGTAATCATATATGATCTTTCGACCAGCACACACATCTGCTCCCTTACCTTTGAAAGGAAATAAGATGAGTGCCTACCTTGTTTCATCGACCGAATAGCCTCAATCGAACTGAGACTATCCGTGAAGATGAAGTAATGGTCTGCGGGCATGTTGGAAATCATCCCCAATGCGAAGTTGATTGCTGCCAGCTCAGCAACAAAAACGGAACAAGGTTCCTGAAGTTTGCGGAAGGCGCTAGAGTTTTCATTGAAGACACCGAAGCCAGTGGATCCATTGAGACGGGACCCGTCTGTAAAATATCTTTTCATGCAATTGACTTGTTGGTACTTTTCAGTAAAAATACGTGGGATAATAATAGGTCGAAGTTGATCGGGAATCCCATGAGTTGCTTGTTTCATGGTCAGATCATATTCAATTGAGGAACTGCGATTGGTGAAGTGAACACGGTCTGGAGTATAACAAGGAAGACACATATCTGATGATATGTAGTGGTGGTAGATTCTCATAAATCGAGATTGTGTGTTCAGCCCAAGAATTTCTTCAAAATTTTCAATTATAAGTGTGTTCGTCACTCCGCATTTGATTAGTATTCTGAGAGAGAGCTCCCAGAAACGGTTCTGGAGGGGTGTTACTCCTGCCAGAACCTCGAGACTCATGTTATGCGTTGAGTGCATACAGCCTAGAGCAATACGCAGACAACGATATTGAATTCGTTCCAATTTTATTAGGTGACATTTTCTTGCCGAGAGAAAGCAGAAAGAGCCGTACTCTAGAACAGAGAGAATAGTTGTTTTATAAAGCGTTATGAGGTCTCCCGGATGAGCACCCCACCATGTGCCGCAAATTGAACGGAGAAAGTTGATCCTCTGCTGACATTTTTGCTTCAAATACGTAATATGGGCATTCCAAGTGCACTTTGAATCAAACCAGACCCCAAGGTACTTGAAAGACAATGATTGGGTAATGTTTCTGCCCAAAAGATTAAGCTGCATTTGGGCTGGGTACCGCTTTCGAGTAAACACTACCAGTTCAGTTTTCTGCGGCGAGAATTCGATCCCTAGATTCATAGCCCAAGAAGACAAGTTATCTAAGGAATTTTGCAATGGTCCTTGCAAGTCCACGGCATGTGGACCTCTTACGGAAACCACACCGTCATCTGCAAGTTGTCTTAGCGTGCATTGTTCTGCCAAACAGTTGTCGATATCTTTGACGTAAAAGTTATAAAGAAGAGGGCTGAGACATGAGCCTTGGGGCAGGCCCATGTAGCTAATTCTGGAAGTTGTCAGTTGTCCAAGGGAAAAGTTCATTTGCTTTTCTGACAACAAATTGTACAAGAAATTATTTAAAATTCCAGAAAGTCCACATCTGTGCAGATTGTCTGACAGAATTTCAATGGAAACTGAATCAAAAGCCCCCTTAATGTCCAAGAATACTGAAGCCAATTGCTCCTTGTGTGCAAAGGCCAGTTGAATATCTGTGGAAAGCAGCGCTAGACAATCGTTTGTTCCTTTGCTCTTGCGGAACCCAAACTGTGTATTTGATAGCAAGTTATTTGATTCGACCCAGTGATCGAGTCTCCGAAGGATCATTTTCTCCAACAATTTCCTAATGCACGAAAGCATAGCAATCGGACGGTATGAGTTATGGTCAGACGCTGATTTGCCAGGTTTTTTAATGGCTATTACTTTGACCTGTCTCCATTCAGGCGGTACAATGTTGTTTTCTAGCAAGGAATTGAATAAATCTAGCAAGCGTCTTTTAGCGATATCTGGGAGATTTTTCAGAAGATTGAATTTAATCATATCGCTTCCCGGTGAGGAGTTGTTCGATGAAAGAAGAGCCATAGAGAAATCCAGCATTGAGAATGGTCTATCCAGAGAGCCGCCGCTAGGAGACGCTTCTCGAAGAATATTTTGTGCTGGAACTGAGTCCGGACAGACCTTTTTAGCGAAATCGAATATCCATCGGTTGGAGTATTCTTCACTCTCATTGAAAGATGAGCGGTTACGCATGTTGCGAGCCACCCTCCACAAGGTGTTCATTGAGGTTTCTCGTGAGAGTCCCTCGACGAAATTGCGCCAATAACCGCGTTTTTTTGCTTTGATTAATTGTTTCAGCTTTGTCTCAAGCTTTGAATATTCCTCGAAGTAAGTGAAGGTTTTGTGTCTACGAAAAGCTTTGAAAGCATCAGATTTTTCTACATACAATGTTGTGCATTCTTCGTCCCAACCAGGTGTGGCTGGTCTCCTTTTAAAGGGTGCACTTGGAACTTTTCTTTTTTGTGCTTCCAGTGAGCTTTTGTAAATCAAATCGGCTAGGAATCGATATTCTTCCAATGGTGGAAGCGCATCTATTGATTCGACACCGATTGTCACCGCCGTTGCATATTTCTGCCAGTCGATGTTCCTTGTAAGATCAAATGGAACCCGAGATGGTTCTGCAGAGTGAGGGCCACACTTTATTGAAATGATGATTGGCAAATGATCGCTACCATGGGGATCATTGATAACCTTCCACTGACAATCCAATGATAGCGATCTTGAACACAAAGATAGGTCGAGTCGGCTTTCTCGAGCCGGAGGTTTTGCTATACGTGTCGCTTCACCAGTGTTCAAAATAGTCAAATTGAAATCGTCACATAAATCGTAAAAAATAGCCGCTCTATTGTCGTCATATAGATCGCCCCACCCAGTACCATGGGAGTTCATATCACCCAGAATTAATACTGGGGATGGAAGAATCGAAACTAGATTCCAGAGTTGACTACGGCTAATGGAGGTTCTTGGTGGAACGTATACTGAAGCTATGCAAAGATCTTTGTTCTTCACATTTATTTGGCAAGCGACGATTTCGACGCCTGATAGAGCAGGAAGGGAAATTTTGTAGAAAGGGTAGCACTTTTTGATCCCTAAAAGTACTCCTCCATAAGAATCGTCTCTATCCAGGCGAATAATGTTAAAATCGTGGAAGTTGAGTTCTTTATCGGAAGAAAGCCATGTTTCACAGAGAGCAAATATATCACAATCAGAATTGTGAAGTAAAAATTTGAACGAGTCTAGTTTAGGCACTAGACTACGGCAGTTCCACTGTAGCACAGTGATCATATCTTCAACCTCGTTCGACGAATTATCCATCGAAAGATATGATTGATGCAAGGAGGGGCCATGAAACAGTCAATTGCTTAAGATATGATTCTAATGTTGGAAGCAAGGCAGAAACTAAGCTTCTAAGAGGGTCTTGTATGTTGAACATATTTAATATGAATTCCACAATGTCCGAAAAAGCTAGCAAACCGCGTTCGGACTTGGATTTCTTTTGAGAAGTTTGAGGAGCAGCTTTTTTGTTTTTCTTTTCTTTGTTGGGTAATGGCGGAAAATCCTTACTGCAGCCAGGAAGTGGAGCAGTAGGAGCCTTCGATTTAATTTTTTCATCCCCATTACCCTGGGAATTTTGCAATCCTCTGGGAGTGACTTTAGTTTTCTTACGGCGCACTTTCGGGGAGGAGCATTTTCGTTTTGAGGATCCGTTCGTTTTCAAAGGTGCGTGTACCACCGTAGAGTCACCCTCATCGGATGAGTCAGAGTCCGATTCTTCAGCTGACAAAATCGAAAATTGATTTTCATCTTGGACGGCTGATGCAGCCTTCACCATTTGTGCATATGACTGCTTGGAGCGTCCAGAGATTGAACGCTGCACTTTATCGGAGTGCTGCTTGTACATCGGGCACTCCTGCAAGGGGTGAGGATTCTCGCCACAATAAGCGCATTTTACTGATTCTTTGTGGCAAGAATCCTCTTTGTGGTTTTCACCACATTTGCCACAACGAGTTTTGTTGCCGCAATGGCTGGCTGAGTGTCCCAGCCTTTTGCAGTTGGTACAATTATATACCCTCTGTACAAACAACCGCACCGGAAAAAAAGCACCATCAACTTTGACAAAGTTTGGGAGAACTGAACCAGCGAAAGTCACCCGAAACGAGTCTGAATGCTGATAAACTTTCTTGCCATCTTGCAAAGATACTGAATGCAGTTGCCTAACATCCAGTATCTGTACCTGCTGACCGATTTTCGAGTTTTTGAAGCAACCCGATGCTCGTTTTAAATCCTCGACACTCAGACTCGCGTCGGAGACCACACCTTCTATCTCCACATCTCGAGAAGGGATGTAGATGTTGTACTCAACACTAAACAGCTCATGTTCAGCAATTTTATTTGCCACATCATAAGTCGGTGCTTCTACACGCAGTTTATTGAATCTCTCCTTATGTACCAAGATTCCCGGATACTTCCGCAGCAAATCTCTCGAAATGTCGAGAGTTTTCAAAGGTTTATTTTTAGGCCGAAAAAAGACAACCCATGGTCCTTTCGAAGACGGTTGGTAGTATCTAGTTCGCGCAACGTAGGTATCCGAAGACGCCATGAGTGTTGCGCAAAAGCGGTGCACAACCGCTTAAAAAGGAAAGGAAAAAAAAAACTAAAAAAAAAAAAAACCCTTCAACAATTAAACTACTTAACTACTAGATGTTAATATTTTGTTGCCCAGTGTATAAACAACCAAGCAAAACAAAAACAAAATTATCAAAAAAAAAAAAAAAAAAAAAACTTTTCACTAGTTGCAAGAAGTTGCACCACTATAGCCCTCACAACCCTATCAGGGGAGAGGGCAAAGCCACGCGCAAAATTTTATAACAAAAGCGCGGCAATGGGCTAGAGAAGACTATTGTATAGTATACTTAACACCGGCCGGTGCCGGCTGTGTGAGCTGGTGCAGCCACTCCGTTTGCTGCTTTGTTGTTGTTGCTTGCTGCTTTGGAGTGGTGATGAGATGATGACGGTGAGATGATAGTCCACCTATAGCGTCGCTAAAGGTGGCTACTTCCTCTGCTGACTGCGGTTGCCTTGGGCACTGAACTTCGTCCACGGTAGGAATAACGCGCGATATAAAAAACCCCTATGGTGGGAAAAAAACTCCACCGGCTACGAAACCAATACCCGCAACGGAGACACGAACAAACTACGTCCGGCTACTTCAAGCTATCGGCGAGGAATGAATTGTACCGATGTGACATTGTTTTGAGACAAATTGAAAAACAGAAGATTCACCACGGTGACAAAACTCGATTATTTAAACAAGGCTGACAGTGTTTTGAAATTAAAATTTAGTAAAACAGCTTTTGACATTAGGGTCGAAGTTTTACCGAAAGCTAAGCTGTTGAAAATACGGCAAAAATTATCGAAGTCGATAATAATTTCTAAGTGTGTAACGAAGTTATAGCGTTACAGAGTTTTCTACATGGAGACTTATTCACACATATAATTTGCTCAATATGGACAGTGTCAGAACTATGTAGCCATGTCATCGTTTAAATTCCCTTAGAATTCTCCCAGAAATTCCTTAAAATTTGCCTTAGAGTTTCTTGGAATTCTTCTTACAATCCCCATAATATTCTCTCTAGAACAACGTTCAGGATGGCCACATTAGAAATCCGGGAGAACCAATTCGGAAAATAACTGGGAATTTTATTGGAACTTTGACATACAATGAATATTCATCGTTCGGTATCTCAAATATTTCTCTTAAGTTTTTGAATCCAGCCCCATATCTTGAACAGTTTACTAAGACCAGGAATTTGATATTTGTACTCAACTGAAGTCTCAGAATCTTGCCAATTTATGTCTCAAAGATTTCCATAGGATCATTTCAAAATCCTGTTCAGAACATTTTAGGAAACCCCTCCAGAAAACGCTAGAAATTCACTCCACATTTATCTTTGTATAGGGGAAATGGGTGTAATGTCAGCCTAAATGCCCCTAATTTGGGCCCCCATACATAAATTCAGCAAACGACTAAATTTTCAATATGATGATGATGATTGATGATTGAGACTACCACTCATGTAGCCAGGCGCCTGCACATAGCAATGGGCAATCCAATCTGGACGGCTTGATCAAGTCCCACTGACAAATCATATTCAGCTTGGCGTTGTATGAAGGGCCAAAAACGGAGGGGTGGACCCGTAAGCAGAAACACCCACACGAAACCCACCGGGAACAGAATAAGAATCTCCTTCCAGCAACCAAGATCATATAATTCGCAATGGAACAAGCTCTCGTCCTGAAGGATGCCCCATGAGTGTGGAGAAGAGCCCGTCCTCTATCCACGAAATTGTTAGCAACAGGAATCGACTAAATTTTCAATATCGACCAAAAATATCCATTAGTACCGTCCCAATGACACGTTCATCTAGATAAAATTGTTAAATAGCAAATTTTTAGCGATGGGCCCAATCTTAGATCCATAGGCCAACATTAGAGCAATTTCTCCTACTTAAAAATTGTCGCGAGAATTTGCTTTAACTTCTCTCCATTATATGCTTTACAATCCGCTTGTAATATTCCTGGAAATCTCTTGGTATATCTTTTAGAATTCAGAAAAGAATTATCCCAAAATTTTCTTGAATTTCACCACAGAATTTCCTTGATATGCTTCTAAAAATGCTCTTGAGAAGAATCTCTTGGAATTTTCGTCGAATTCTCTTGAAAATCTCCTTAGTATTCCTTTGGAAATTTCTTCAGTATCTCCTGTAACACTACTCCGAGTTTCTTTGGAAATATGCAAAAAAAATCGTGCCATATGGGTGGGCTTTTTGATATTTCTTCAAAATTCTTTTAGGAATTCTCTTGAAACTATCTTCAAACTAGCTTTAAATTTTGCAAAGAATCTTTTGAGCTATATTTGCAATTATTATCCATATTTCGTTGCAGCTCTCCTCAGAATTACTCTTTGTTTAATTGATCGATCAACATTTAAGAGATGTTCAGCCGTATTTGATCGTTAGGTGCAGTCATATCACCATTAAACTTGTCTTATTTAATTCACTCTAAATAACCTTCCGAGTTTCCTAGAATACTACTCATAATCCCCATAATAGTCTCTTCATAACTACCTTAGAATTCACATGCAGTTCTCCTTACAATTTTCTTGAAATACTTTTCGAAATTATCTGACATTTCTAGTCAAATTCAATTGAAAGTCTCACCAGAATTCCTTTACAATTATTCCTAGAATTCCTCGACAATTCTTCTCAAAACTCATTCAGCATTCTCATCATGCTTCGAAGTGTCAGAATCCTAAAATTTCAGCCAAGTCCATGAGTCATTTTTAAACTGAGATCTCTCAAATATGTCATATTTGAAGTCATATATCGCAAAATTCATGAATGTAAAAAAATTGTGTAATCTAAAATTATTGAAAATTTTCTCAATTTTTCAAAAAAAAAAAAGTCTTAGTACGAGAATTGAAATATTATACAGTGGATCTCATTGTTTTCTAACAGAATTTCTATGCTCAATCTATCAATTCGATCTAGTTCCCTGCGAATAATTCACATGTAACTTAGATAAATTTGAGGATTCCAAGACATTCAAATTTCGGATTTAACATATTATGTAAATCATAGTAATTATGAAGTCTAAGAAACTTTAAAAAAAAATCAGGAAATTTACTTTGTTTCTCAATATGGGTCATTCCAGCTCAAGTGGTCAATGTCACAGATTTGAGCCAAACTTGGCCAAAACGCTTATTTTGGCATTCTAAACAAACGCCTCTTTTGATTTTGCTCTGAAGTGCCTAGATCCCTTTTGGCTACAACACTGGATTGTATACTGTTGTTACTATAACAAAAACAAAATGTGGGTACACCTATAAGAATCTATATAAAAAAAAACCTTCAAATTGACGTTCTAAGATCACGAATAGCTTATTTGGTTGTAGAGTAATCTCTCCTGAAAGATATTTTTTTTTAAATCTCGAAAACCCAGGGTTGTAGCCGAGAGAGATCTAGGCACTTTAGATCAAAATCAAAAAGGCGTTTGTTCAGAATGCCAAAATAAGCGTTTTGGCCAAGTTGGACTCAAATCGGTGACATCGATCACAACTTTTTTAAATTCTGTACCCACTTGAGCTGGAATGACCCATATAGGAGGGGGTTCTCCGGTTTTCTACATTTAATATAAGATTCCGTAACTTTTTTTTCCAATGGCATCAATCATGCTGGTATTCTTCTTCATTTTTAGCTGCTGTATATAAAACCGGGAAAAGTATGTGTGTGGGGAGGGGTGCAGCCGGAGAAAAATAGGGATTTTTTTTAATTCAGTTGTGAGCATGCATCAGCATGATTGACCGCCCACGGTTGCTACTCTGTTATTGCCAGATCAGCTGTACTTACACAGAGAACCAATATACGATGCTTGGGACTAGCAATCATCCTCAATGTGTAAAAACTGGTGATCTCAAACTAGACAATAACAACGCCGGCCGCGCCCGAACACAGGTCAAGAAAGGAATGGGTAGGAATGTATTGACGTGACACTCGCTTTGATGGAAACCGAGGAGTCCTCTGCACTTCCACGAGGAATCACACGGATGTTGGGTAAGAGGGTTGGGTTTGCAGCAGGGTTTGTTCTGGTAAACGATAAGCTGCATTGATGTCCTAACGATCGTATATCGCGAAGGAGCTTTGGATTGAAGCCACGGTCTTCTGCTCAGTATGCAAAAACGTTTGCTACTAGGCAAACGAGCTCCTTTTAACCATCGAGTTGCTGTTATTACCATGTAGTCATTTTAACAAATAAAACGATTGACGAATCTTGATATTAGACTCAGGATGTTCTGCTCAGTAAGCAAAAACGGTTGCTCTAGGGTCACCGAGCCCCTCATATCACATCATACCGTTACTCAAGTTGTTATAACTATTCAAACCCGGCACCGACGACAACGAAAGGTTTAGCAAAATACACGATAAACAAGAGATCTTACCATACATTTTTAATATGAAAGGACCTGGGACCGCGTTTTTCTGCTCAGTAAGCAAGCCACTGCAACCGACGATCTTTCAAATCCGAAAACAAAAGGCTACGAAAAAGTATTTAGGCCTTGATTAAATTCCACTATCACGCGACGTTCAATGTTTCGATTTGCTCACGCATTGTTCAGGCAATCATAACAAGCTATAACCAACGTGACGATTGTTTAAAGTAATATGAGTATTATTGTACAAATTACAGTACATTGTAGAAGTTACCTCATTATTCTGCAGCGCCATCGGTTTTTATTTCTGGATCTTGAGTTGTTTTGGTGATGTACTTACTTGCGGCATACTGTTTGGGTGCCCATATATGCGTGTACTATGTAGGGTAGCTCATCTACGGAACTTGCAGAAACTCCAGGGATTTTTTTTTAATTCAGTTGTCACCATTAAGGGTCGCCCACATTAGATCCATTTACGTTGCGTTGACGTAAATTTGACAGTTAGACTTTGCCTCAACGCGTCAGATCCGAATCTAATGTGGGTGGCCGTTTAGAGGAATTCACCATTAGAGTTTCACAACCTAAAAATATTTTTTAAATTACCTAGAAATTCCTCTTTGATTTTTTTCAAAACATATTTTCACCCTCTTCAAAATTCTCTAGAATATTCTTCAAAGTGTCAAATGCTAAAATTTTTGCCAAATCCAAGAGCCTCCAATTTTTTTTTTCAATTTCTCAGTGGCGTCGCCTTAACCTCAATCTACCTGTGCACCAACTCTCAAAACATAATCAATTATCAAAATATTGATTGCAATGGATAGATATCAAGTTAACTAGAAGATTAAGTGTATTTTTCAACCGATTCGAGTATGAATACACCCAAAAAATAAATCACATTTCCAATGGAAAATATTCATTAGAATTTCACTTAAATTTCATGTGATCTCATAATTGGGAATCGCATCACAAAATCACATGAATCTTATGTGTCCAATGAAGTTTATGTGATTTGTCATATACAATTCATGTGATCGTATGAACGTTATTTGAATTTCAGATAAAAATCATTAATTTTGTTATTGGAAAAATATCATGTGCGTTTCCAATGGAAACTATATGAAAACTTTTTTCAGTGTATGGCATTAAATCTGTTTTTGAAGGTTGGTGCACAGGTAAAAAGTGAGGTTACGCGACGCCACTGCAATTTCTATTTTTTTTTTCATAATAATTTTAATATTCTGAAATCTTGAAAAAAAAACTAGCGACATCTATTTTGCTGAAATCAACCATGCCAGTGGTCCCTGTTTACAATATTTCACTGTAGTTTGAGTCGGATTTTGGCAAAACATCTCCAATGTTTTTATTTTGCTTATAATCATCACTTAAAAACCCTTATACCTATCATATTTTTCTTAAAATTTCCGAATAATTTTGGAGCTTTGGACATAATCAGATAATCAGTGTTAAACTTATCCTTCAATTTTGACCAAACATGAGATGTATCCTCATGGATAAAGTGAGCACTCAAAGACATAATTGACCTCCCTTTGACGATAATAGGTAAATGTATTGCCGAGGCCATGGAACCCAGCTCGACAGTGATCTTTCCTCCCAATCCCAGCAAACATTCCTCATATTTACCCTTCGCTTAGTTACGCTCGCTATCAATAGAAATCTTTGCGGAAACTCAAACTTGAGCACAATTTGTTCCTCCTTTCACTCTAACTGAAAGAGGCGTAGAAGGCAAATAAATTAGCCTCCATATGCGCCTGGGAAAGGAAGAACATACAAAAGCCCACTATAATAAGGGTCAAATGGACAGCGGCGTCCACCTACACACGTACACGATCATGGCTAGGTACAATAGTGTCTCATCAACCGACCGACCAACCGTACAATGCTGCCAACTTTTGCTACGGGACGATGCAACATGTACGGTTCTCCGTCCCAAGTTTCAAGCATCATTCGTCACAAGCATGTACAGTACAGTGTTGGGTAAACGTTAAAAAACGTGTGTAAATATTTACTTTCTCTACCACTGCCATGTGACATAACACCTTTTAGCCGTTTATTGCGGAAATTTTCATATGTTCTAGGCCATAGTGAAATCAAAAATCGGCGATCAGTTTGTTGACACTGCCCCTTTCTTGGATAGGTGAGCAGTGCGCAGGAAAAAGCTTCCCATCCTAGCAGCATTGTCCACCTCCATCTGAATGAATGAACGGCGCAACTAATCGCAAGGCCAAGCAGAGCGGTGCAACAGAGTTTGAGGTAGTAGCGGGGTATTTTCATCACAAACATGTAATTATAAGAGATAGAGAGATAGAAAAGTTCACTTGGTTTCTATTTTAAGACACACCACAACTAATGGAGGCAAAACAACAACAACAACGATGCTGACGTTGACGGTTGACGTTTCATTGGTGGTAGACAAAACAACCGTGGTGAGCGAAACCAATCTCTCTCCGGTTCCAACTTCATCGAAGAGTACACCGATAGATGCATCGCTCCACACTGACAGATACACACCGTACGTAGATGTGAAGACTGCACAGTAAGAGTCAACGACAATGCCACGTCGGGAAGGAGGTAACTGCTCAGCAACAAGACAGACAGTGGAACCAAACATTAGGAACAGCTCTGCGCACCTCGTGGCTCAAGAGTTTGATAAATTTCGGAAATGAAGACATTCCCCGACGACGATCGTTGCTGGGTGATGTATTCGTCGTTAACAAGAAGAAGTATGGCAGTGCGAATTTATCCGTGCTAATGGATGCTTTCACGTCAGCTGATCAATTTGGCAATATGCTTGTTGGGTTGAAAGAAGCGAAAGCAATTTGCAACTTCAACGTGATGATAAACATGAAGCAGAATGATAGGCGGAGGTTTTACGCAACTGTCGACTGCGGGGGGGGGGGGGTCTTGCGCTTAGTCTTAACCTGTCTTTAAGCGATCATGCACAAACTGTGTAGGGGAAGTAGACAGGACAGTGTATCTCAAAATTGATCGAACAGCTGTACTTAAATTTTTGGTAATCGGCTCTAAAAGCACAAGTATCTGAATTTTTGGCAGCTGACTCAGCATACATTTATCAATTATTGGTTCAGTATTGGGCATATTTTGTTAAGTTTACAAACATTTAGAGCAATTAAAAAAACGCCTTTTTCTTGAAAAACCTTATTTGCTTGAAATAAAATGAACGCAACTTCTTGAAATTTTGCTCATTTTTAGATAATTTAAGATCATTCATATGCCACTAATTAACTACAATTCGTCCACTAGGTAAAAAGTTGAAAAATTGAGCGTTTTACTAAAATAAATCTAACTTCATACAGGATCTTCCAATAAATACCAAAACGATAGCAATAAATCAATAAACATCTGTTTAACCACCAGCCATGATTTTAAAAAATATATCTATTCACCATGTTACAAACAATTGTCCTCTAAATTTTGAGATAGACTGTATACAGCCATTCCATAGCAAAACGATATAGTGGTCCTCAGATTTCGTAATATAATATTCGCAAAATATTAAACCCGTATTTTTTGTTTGTGTTGTTACTTGTTGACCATTTCCATGTTAGGGTGGTCCAAAAAATCATTTTTTTAAACTGATTTTTTTCAAAAATTTATAATTTTTGAATCACTAGACCGATATAAAAAATCAGCGATGTGTTTTTTGACGTAGGACTACGTCTTTCTTTACTGTAATGGGGGTTGCATTAAGATATTTAAAATGAGGCATGTAACGAAACAGGGGTGTTTTCAAACACTTATTGCATTAATGTGAAATATGTCATACACTAACAAACTACAAAAACAAGTACTAAGTATTCATTTTTGAATAACAAATACTCATAAATGGGTAATATTTTTACTCATTTAATGGGTAGTCCCAGTCTCCCTCGAAAATGCTTACTTTGTAGTCATTATTGGGTATTTTGCGGTTAACGTGCAGAGTAATAGTGTAGGATTGGGCGATCTTCAGAGAAAGATCGATCTTGTATTTGGTTCTAGAATCGATCCACTGGAAAAATCGGTACCACAGAATCGATGTTTGGTAGATCGATCTTATGGTTTTTATTTAAGTGACCTTTCTGACCGTTATAACTCGCACACTTTCGTAATCCCATTTTCAAGTGCTTAGTTTGCTATCGTCGCTTTCGCTCAGGGCTGTCATCTGATCACTCAATGGGTACAATGTACTTATTTTCTGAAATAAACAAAGTGAGAATCAAGCAAACAAAAAGTTTGCTTGTCTTTCACCCTGCGCAAGTTTAAAGCAGTGGAGAAAAGAAGACAGACACACACCCAGAACTAACGAACGCTCAATGTGTAGCCATCGCTCCGACGGCTCTGACGCAAAGAGCGCCACTCAGTGTAGGGTTGCAAATGGGGAACTCAGCAAAAAGACAAAAATATTTTTCGTTATGCCCTTCTTCATCTCCTATGTATGCAGTCGTGGTAAGCAAAGCCTGCAAAGATTTCAGAGAAGACATTAGCGCTTGTTGTATTATATTCGCTCCCTGCGCCGCACGGAGTGTACCGCTCATTGTTTGGATCGCTTTCTCACAGATTAGTTGGAAGAGAGTGTGCGAAGTAAATGGGAGAACCACACATTCTTTATCGAGTGTTGTGAGATGCATGCACAAAGTTGCTTTGCTAACGCTCTGAGGTGCTTTCCAGCCCTGCTTTCGCTATAGCCAAAAATATTGGTTTTTTATTGTTAACCTCACTTTCGAACCAGTAATACTCTTACATATAGAATATATAGAATGGACTATACGTTTGTTGACGTTGGTACCCCAAGAAATTCTTTCCTTTATAATATTCAATTAAATGTTGTCATGACGGTAAGTAGCAATGAGCACAGGAGGGAGGTAGCAAAAACCGTCAAATATTGCTGTATTCGTAAATATCGGAAACGCAAATAGTGACGTCATTGTAGGGAGCGATGTTGATGTTGACGTTATGTTCGTTTAATTTACCACGCAGTCTGGGGTGAGAGTAACTCTTTCCCGCTTTCCCTTAAAGAATTTGCCACTTTGAATACTTTTAAATTTTACTAAAGATTCCAGATGTCCGCAAGATTCTATACATTGTTCTGTAATTTGTATGTTATTTGTTTTCAAATCTGTGATCTTGAAAATTTTTCAAAATCTCACATTTTAATAATTGTGTTTCCAAATCTTACATCACGAAGATTGTTAATTATCACAAATGTTGAAGAAAAGTTCTACGCAGCAAAAAATAAATTTCAATATTACATCCAAGAGGATGCACTTCAATCATGTCGAAAATCTCATGTAATTTTTATGGTCACAAAAATAAACAAATGCACTAAAAGCAGCGTAATATCAGTTCATGCACAGTATTCAGTTTTTTTTTGTGTTAATTACTTTATTTGTACGGGCTCAATCGAATAAAATTTACAGAGCCAAAATATCATTTTCTTTATACATGATAAATGTCTTAGATCTAAAATTAAAGGATTTGACCGATTACTCGTTGTCTTCTCGAGGTTAGTGGATGACAAAAGTTTGGATCGGGAGAAGGAAAAGGAGATTTGGAGTATGATTTATGATTCAAAAATTTCACTATTTCTAAAACATATACTTAATCCTATCGACGTTATATCAACTCCGTAATTATACAATTATTACAGAAACAAATATACAAAAAAACACACACACACACACACACACACACACACACACACAAAATACAAACTAAACACAAGGTTAATCAACACAGACGATACACCGAAAACATATATGAGTTGCATAAACTATAGATCGCGTCTAACCAAAATATCCCGATCTGGGACATTAGGTTGTCTACCTCGAGCCCGAAGGGAATCGTACAACTCGGATCTGACTCCACGGTGCTCAGCACATGACCAAATAATGTGATCTGCGTCCTGGTAACCTTGTCCACATTCACAGAGATTACTGTCCCCCAGCCCAACACGGAACAAGTGAGCGTTTAACGAGTAGTGATTGGACATGAGGCGAGACATCACACGAATGAAGTCTCGACCCACCTCCAAACCTTTGAACCAAGGACACTTCGACACCTTAGGGATGATTGAATATAACCATCGTCCCAAACTCCCTTCACTCCATATATTTTGCCAGTGACTGTTGACGATAAATGAAGAAAAATTCGTCGTAGGCGATTTGTCGATCGTAAATATCGCCTTCCATAGCGCCCACCTTTGCAAGCGAGTCCGCCTTCTCATTGCCCGGAATCGAGCAATGAGATGGGACCCATACAAAGGTGATGACAAAAGATCTTAAAGATAAAGCACTTAGAAGCTATCGTATTTTCATGTGAAAATACGAGAAGTGCTTTACCGGCCTAATGGAGCGAATAGCCTCGACAGAACTGAGACTATCCGTAAAGATAAAATAATGATCTGGTGCAAGTGAGGCGATCGTTTCTAGCGTATAATGTATTGCCGCCAGTTCAGCAACATATACGGAACAAGGAGCATGAAGCATTCGAGAGGCGCTATGAAATTCGTTATAAATACCAAAACCAGCGGACGCCTCTATTAGTGATCCATCTGTGAAGAACGATCTTGCGGAATCAACTTGGCCAAACTTTGCAGCGAAAATTGACAGAGCAATCATCGAACGATGGTGCTCTGGAACTCCGCGAATCTCTTGCGTCATGGATAAATCAAAATGAACTGAATTGCCGAAATCGGAGAAGCAAACACGATAGGGATTATGCTGGGAAGGGCCGACATCCTGTGTTATGTACACGTAGTACAATTACATAAAACGAGTTTGAGGGTTTAGCTCAAGACGCTCCTCAAAGTTTGCAATCACCAGTGGGCTCATAATTTCACAACGAATTTCCGAAAACCGATGAGAGAGTGGCAACATGCCCGTCAACACTTCGAGACTCATCGTATGAGTCGAGTGCATGCATCCTAACACGATACGAAGACAGCGATACTGGATCCTTTGTTGGCATTTCCGCTTCAGATACTCAATGTGGGATCTCCAGGTGCATTTTGAATCGAACCAGACTCCAAGATATTTGAAGAACATAGAATGAGTGATCGGTTTACCCAAAAGTTGAAGCTTTGGTTGTGCTGGGCTATGCTTCCTAGAAAAAAACGACCAACTCAGTTTTCTCCGTGGAGAATTCGATACCTAGCTGGATAGCCCAAGTAGACAAATTGTCTAATGTATCCTGTAAGGGTCCACTGTATTCATGATACTTCTGTCCTTTTTGGCAAGTAATATTACACCATATTTTTGACACGATTGAAGTGCATCCACCTTGATGTGATATCAAAATTATTTTTTTGCTGTGTAGCTTCACACTTTACATAAATGTCAAAGCCCCAGAATGTTGCGAATCTTGTTAAATCGCATTTTGTTTTATCGTTTGAATAAAATTCTTTCAGTACATAACCTTTCAGTAATATTCTTCAGGTATTGGTCTATTCGACGTGGGTTTTAATTTTTATGAACCATGTTTAGTTTCACGTTGAGAGGGTTCCAACGTCAGTAGGTTTTACATATTTTTTCGTGTTTAACTTTGTACGTACATCAGCGTGAGAACTGAAAGGTTAATATTTATGTTAGTATAGACAACGGAAAGTATCTCGAAAGATCTATGATTTGTTTTGAATACATTAAGTGACTCATAGAGTTTAATTTTAACGGCCTAGTGATCAACTTCACCCCGTTTTACGGTACCGAAAACATTTTCAATTCCGGGTACTCTATTCTGAAGTCTGAGAGAGGGAAATCACAAATCGGGTGTCATCAAATTACATGGCATGTTGACAGATTGAGCTCGTGAGAGAGAATTTTCTCTCTCAAATTTAAATGTTTTGACACATTGGGAGCTAGTATAGTAGACCGGGTAAAAATGTATGGGAATTTTTTTTTAATTGGTTGTAGCTTGTTAAAAAATGATTTACGAAAAAAAATAGAACGACAAAGTCCATGAATAATTTCTTTAGGTTATCGCGCTTTTTTTGACGTGAATATTCATCAAAAGCGTATCATAGTCAACTAGCTATCTGGATATGTTACTATTTTTTCTATACGTCTATGGTTATGTCGGTTCCTTCATACGGTCTAGTAGGCGATTATTGTTCTATACCTGGAACCCTCCATATCTCGATAGTCCCTTCAATATCGAGATATGGAGAGTTGACTGTATTTCCACTTTTCCAAATTTATATATGGGGATTTTTATTACTAACAATCAATGGAACAGCGCCATCTGTGTCAAAAATAGCCTTGACTAAATGAATCATTTTTCGATGAGATATAATCCCAAGTGAGGATCTAACATTTCTCTCAAGCTTGCTGCATTCTTCTGGACAGCCTTGCTTTTGGAGGGTTGAGACAACGAAATATGATACGCTATCACTTGGACAGAACGGTTGATTTGATATTTTCGAACGACTGCATGACAGATTGCAGTTCAGTTGATGAGGCCCCGGAGTCGGTTGTGGATATCGATCCTCATCATCTAGCTCTTGTTTTCACGGTGTATTGTTCAGCAATCTTTCCATTTGTTGAGAACGTCGATGAACATGATCGTGACTTTAGTAAAGTTGATTATGACGCACTCAACTCTATGCTTTCTCAAGTTGATTGGTCTACTGTTTGTCGGTGTAGCAACATAGATGATGCTGTTAGTTGCTTCAACAGTATACTGCGCGATTGCTTCACATTCTGTGTTCCGTTGTCAAGACCTCGGAGAAAACCTGCTTGGTCCAATTCTCGCTTACAGTACCTTCGACGTATTCGATCTAAGATGCTTAAACGCTTCTCGGCACGCAAAAATGGCATCACCAAACTGGCGTTTGCACGAGCTAGTCGCAACTATCGGAGCTATAACCGTTACTTGACGTGTTCAGGACAATCTGCAAAGAAATCCTAAACAGTTCTGGAATTTTGTAAATACTAAGCGAAATGAAAGCGGCCTTCCATCTACCATGCGCATGGAAGATCAATCTGCATCCACCCAGAAGCCAAATGCGAACTATTTGCTGCACGATTTGCGAGTGTTTTTCAGGCATCAAGACAAGGTCCCTGCCCGTGGACGCATTCGACATTGATATTTTCGATGTTAATCAGACGATGGTGGAGAATGCACTGAAGAAGCTGAAATCATCTGTATCACCTGGACCGGACGGTATTCCTGCGTGCATATTGAAAAAATGTAGTGGCATGTTGATTACACCTCTGCAAGCTATATTCAACCTCTCTCTCTACGAAACCAGCAGTTTCCAATCGCTTGGAAGATGTCATACATGCAGCCTATCTTCAAGAAAGGCAGTAAAGTGGATGTGTCGAACTATCGTGGAATAACTTCGTTGCCTGCCGGATCCAAATGCTTTGAGATAATTCTCAATGATGTTATGTTCCAGGCCTGTGAAACGTACATTTCAACATCTCAGCATGGATTTTTTCCGCAACGTCCAGTCATCACTAATCTGTGTGAATACACGTCATTTTGCATCAGCGAAATGGAGCAAGGAGGTCAAATCAACAATACACTGACATAAAGGCTGCGTTCGACTCAGTTAATCACGATATTCTGTTGGCTAAGCTGGAGCGACTAGGAGCATCTTCGAGAATTTGTAGTTGGCTGAGATCTTATTTGACTGGCCGTCAATTGTTCGTGAAAATTGGATCAGTCGTGTCTGTACCTTTCATTCCTCGATGTAGGGTGCCGCAAGGGAGCAACTTGGGGCCGCTGTTATTCGCGTTGTTCTTCAATGATGTGTCTCATGTTCTTCTGAATTGCTGCCTAATGTTCTTCGCAGACGATTTGAAAATCTACCTGGTTGTTAGGAGCACCAATGATTGCCGTCAATTGCAACAACAGCTAGATTTGTTTGTCAGTTGGTGTGCACTGAATCATCTAGCAGTCAGTGTGTCCAATTGCTGTATCATATCCTTTCGAAGAACGAGAAATCCTATCCTACATGACTATACTATCAATGGCACTGTACTGAATCGGGTTGATCATGTTAAAGACTTGGGTGTGGTACTGGATTATCAACTCACATTCAAAATGCACTATTCGGAAATAGTTGATAAAGCAAATCGTCAACTTGGACTTATTCTCAAGATAGCGAACGAATTTGATGACCCTTTGTGTTTGCGATCTCTGTATTGTTCGCTAGTTAGATCAATTCTTTAATTTGCTTCTGCCGTCTGGTCTCCGTACGATGGTGTGTGGATTTCACGAATCGAATCAGTGCAGCGGAAATTTGTGAGCTGTGCTCTACGAGGCTTGCCATGGACCGACTCATTACGACTACCACCCTACGAGCACCGCTGTGCGCTGCTTGGTATTGAACCGCTAGTGGATAGACGCAAGTTCAGCCAAGCTATCTTAGGAGCCAAAATTTTACACTCCGAAATCGACTGCCCTGCATTGCTGAGTCAGCTCAACATCTACGCCCCTCAACGAGTGCTGCGATCTAGACAGCTATTGCGCCAGTCAACGAGACGAACACAGTACGAATCCAACAATCCCATCGATTCGATAAGTCGAAGACTCCAAGACAATTACAGCTTGTTTGACTTCAATATCTCTGCCAACGCCTTTCGAAACCGCCTACGGAATCGACCAGAATG
Organism: Ochlerotatus camptorhynchus; assembly: GCF_037179485.1. Classification (NCBI taxonomy): domain Eukaryota; kingdom Metazoa; phylum Arthropoda; class Insecta; order Diptera; family Culicidae; genus Ochlerotatus; species Ochlerotatus camptorhynchus. The sequence goes on from NW_027040640.1 coordinate 977,969, forward strand.
ATTTTGTTTTTTCTGTACAACGTGTTAAAGTTTTTTTTAGTTAAGTTTTATTCATTAAGACCACGATGTCAGATGGATTTATACAATAAATACAAATACAAATACAAACATCAAAACACTATTTATGACCATGTTAAATCACGATGCAGTGTCAGCTTCCGCTTTCCTGGAACTGCCCGCCGTGAACCCTGTGGTAAGCGCTGTCCGACCCCTGTCGAGTGGCAAATATACGGTGGTGCAATAAAGTTTCCTGGGAAATAATTTTATCAACGAGCAAAAATCCCCCACTTGCCCCCTTCTTATCAGCGAATGGACCAAGCCATAACCCCATTCAAGTACACCTGTTGCTGATAATGGCAAAGGCTATAAACGGGGCCGCGAGTGTGAGAAGAGGGCGCTACGGGATTACCAACGTCAACCGAAGTAATATACGACTCATCTTTGGTGACCTTGAGCCCCTCACACGCATTCAGGCCCGCACACACACACACAAGCAAGGAAATATAGACAGTTATGAAGTGATAAGAAAGTCGACGCTAGTGCGCTGCAACTGTCTTCTTCGTTGTTGGCATCTTCGTCGGCGCGGAATGCGTGGGTGATCAGCACTACTAGCTGCTAACCGTATGGTTTATATCTCTTTTCTCGTTTTCCTTATTGGTAGACATAACCGGCTGCTGGTTGCAAGTCAGTCTGCGCTGCAAGACAGACCATGCGGAGGTGGCCGTACTTGCTTGTGCCTTGAATTTCATCCCAATTACTTTCACTTGCAACAGCACTTGCACACAGTCGTCGTCCTCCTCGGTCCGTCTAGCTGAGTTACATGTCTGCGGCTAACGCCCACCTGGATTTTAGGGTCGTTCAGCTTGTTAACCCGGAATAATGCGATTGAGTATCTAGTACCGGTTTGTGGTCAAACCTTCGCGATTTGCTGGGAAGCACAATACTATGCTTATTCCAGATGGGAGTTTTATCAGAATTTAACATGATTTTTGGTATGATTAGTTGAACGTTTGATTCAGTAGTATGTAATCAATTTCCGACACCCAATGGGACAACCGAAACAGACCGCTGTCATCGCTTATTTCGCTTACACACCCACGAACGTCAAGATACACTGCTGGTGTGTGCCTTTCAAATCCCGCGCAAGATTTATGGCGGGCGATTGCACTGTACCTGGTGCGGTAATTCATTAAGCTCCGCAACCGCAGCTCCCACCGAAGAAGAAGTAATTCAGGCTGTCAGACACAGTCGTAGAAAAGCGATGGCCTTCATTATTGTTATTAATTTTGGTGCAATTCGTTATTTAAGAGTGCGTTTTTCCAGAAGCCTTAAATGCACATGTTGTTGCTGTTGTTGTTGTTGTTCATGATGATGGGGTTTGTTGGAGAGCTCCGCGCCCACTCCGATATCAGGCAACAGATGGATTGTTTTTTAATAATGTTTGCCAACTTTTACATACGGTTGGCAAAGACAAATAGTGCTAAAACAGTCAGGAGAAATATATGTTTCCTATAGAGACGCTTACTGTCTATAATTCGTCGTTGTCGATGCTATGGTAGAAAGTACAGCATGGAGCTGACTGTAGTAAACAAATTGTTGTGAATTTGTTTTTTATTAGGAGCAATTAAGTCGGTCCTAGAAAATTGCTTTTTTATAGTAATTATTAAATGGTAATGGAACCTGGAAGGTCAAGGGAAGAAATTAGTTATAGTTCGTATTTTGACTGAATTTTAAAGTGGCCAATTATATTTGTTGAATGAAGAATGTATCTTCATGTTTATCCCTCTTATAGAGAACGATATGCATACCACTTGGAAAACTGACTTTCGGTGGTCAGCGAAGCGGGAATTTGAAAAGTAGCGGGGAAGACCAGGAAAAACTCGAAATTTCCACAAAAGAATCGGGAAAAATCAATAAACCTTAACATACGGTCAACTTTTTACGCCAGATATTCAGAATCAGTTAGTGAAACAAAGCGAGTCTTTTCAAAAAAGAAAGACTTGCTGTTTTGTTGCATAGTTGCCATCAGTTAGGGGAAATGGCTCTAATGTTGGCCTATGGATCTAAAATCGCTAAAAATCTGCTATTTATCAATTTTATCTAGATGGACGCGATACAAATGGATGTTTTTGGCCGCTATTGAAGATTTAGTCGATTGCTACATTTATGTATGGGCCCAAATTAGTGGCATTTAGACCGACATTACTTCCATTTCCGCTATATGTTTTATTTTAATTACCTAACTGCAAATTGTTCATCGTCCTTACTTTAATCCAGATGTAATGTGCATGAGCCTTTTGGTAAAATATTCAAGATGCCGGACATTGAAAAAAGATACGTGTGAAAATCGAACTCAACTACAATGTTTCCGGTTTGAAATCAAAATTATCATGCAATTCTTATTAGAATTCCCATGGTATCAGTCCCAGCATTACCGTGGAATTCTGCTCAGAATTAGCATGACATTCTTTGTTAAAACTAACAGAAAGCTCCTCTCGTATTACCTTGGAATTCTCTCTCCTAAGAATTCCCACGGAATCCTCCTTAGAATTTCAGTATTTTTTCCTGGGTTTTTGAATTACTGTCGGTAAACATTCAAATGGTCATTTTTCTAGTTCATTTATTTTGAAGGCTCCACCGCGTTAGCTTTACGGAGTCGATAATTCATTGTTAATTATTTGTAACAAAATTCACTTAATATCTAGTAGGAGTTGCGTTGTCGCCACTGTGACAAATGGCCGTTATCCATAAGAAATTAATTCAATCGATAAATTTTATTACTTACTTACTTAAGGATCCTGTACACCACCGGAGGTGCAAAGGGCCAACGTGAAAGACTTCCATCCTGGGCGGCTGCTCGCTTTTGCCTTGACCTGGGCCCAGGGCATATTCCTATCGACTTGCTTTATTTCCTTGTTGAGGCTCCGCCGCCATGAGCCCCTGGGTCTGCCTCTGCTGCGATGTCCTGCCGGATTCCAATCCAGCGCTTGCTTGCAGATTTTGTTTCCGCCCCGTCGAAGTGTGTGGCCGACCCATCTCCACTTTCGCTCTCGAATTTCTGTTGCTATCGGCTTCTGATGACATCGACGATGGAGCTCGGCATTCCAGAGATCCAGTTGTGAGGCCACCAGATACGAATTATATACCGCAGGCATCGGTTGATGAAGACACCACGTCTCGCTGGCGTATAACAACACAGATTTCACGTTCGAGTTGAAAATTCGGATTTTGGTGCGTTGACTTATCTGGTTTGATCTTCATACGTTTCGTAAACTCGCAAAGGCAGCCCTAGCCTTCTTGATTCGTGCACCTATGTCGCTCTTGGTCCCGCCGTCCGACGCTATTTGGCTGTCAAGATATTGGAAACTTTCGATCTTCTCCACTGCTTGCCCCGCTACCGTAAAGTTGGAAAGGTTGCCCGTGTTGACATCCAACGATTTGGTATTATTGACGTTGATGGTGAGACCCGCCGCAGAGGAGCTTCGGCTAGGTCATTGAGCCTACTCTGCGTATCAGAGCGCCGTTGTGCTAGTAGAGCAACATCATCAGCCAAATCAAAGTCGTTGAGATGCTCCATGGTGATAGGCTGCCAAAGCAGCCCACGGTTCGGTACACAGTCAATTGCACCCACCATGATCTCGTCGATTACGATGAGGAACAATAGCGGTGATAGTATACATCCTTGTCTCACACCAGCGACTACCCGGATAGGGTCAGACAAGGCTCCGTTATGCAGAAATCTGCACGTGAAAGCCTGATACTGCGCTTCTATGAGGTGGTTGACGAGATTTTATCCGGGACTCCCTGCGTCTCAGGGCGCCCCACAGATTCTCGTGATTGAGTCGGTCGAAAGCTTTTTCGTAGTCGATGAATACCAAATAAAGGGACTCTTGAAATTCATTGACCTGCTCCAGGATGATGCGGAGAGTGACAATATGGTCCACACAAGATCTTCCGGCACGGAATTCTGCCTGCTGCCGCTGGAGAGTCGCGTATCGGATCTTCTCCTGAAATCTTGCACAGAACTTTGAGAACAATACACAGGTAACATGATGCCTCGCCAACTGTCGCACACAGTCAGATCCCCCTTCTGTGGGACCTTCACTAAGACGCCCTGCATCCAGTCGTGGTGTCCCTGATATTACAGAATAGTTGATGCAACATTTGAGCGGATAAATATATATAGCATGGGGTCAGCTTTGAGCATATCTGCTGATATACGATCGACCCCTGGAGCCTTGTTGTATTTCATGCTTCGGATAGCTGCTTCAATCTCCTGCAGTGATGGGGCCTCGGAATTAGAGGAGGCGTATATCGCCAGTGTTTGCGGCTTTCTCCCCTTCGTCGGCCAGGGAGTTCACCCACGCTCGCTCGTCCCGTCTGCAAGAGCGATTGACTTCTTTTTCTAGAGTCGAGCAACCGTTGACGGGCTTCGTTCTTGGCTCCTCTGGTTCTCGCCCGCTCTATCGCGGCTTTTGCTTCTCTACGCTCCTCAATCTTCCGCCAGGTTTCGTCAGTGATCCACTATTTCCTCTGGGTGCGCAGCTCACCCAGGTTGTTCTCGCTTGTTTCTATAAAGGCATTCTTGATTGCCGTCCATCTTTCTTCTACGCTGCCACCGTCTGGAACGTCCGCAGCTCGAGTCCCAAGTTCTTCAACAAAAGACCTTTTTACCGCTGGATCTTCAAGTCGGCGTGTGTTGAACCACCGCCCGAGTCTCTCCTCCCGTCGCTGGATCCGCGCCATGCGTAGGCGGATTTCGCCGATTAGAAGGTGATGGTCAGACGCGATGTCGGCGCTGCGTTTATTCCGGACATCAAGAAGGCTCCGTCTCCATTTTCGGCTGATGCAGATGTGGTCGATCTGATTTTCGGTATGTCCATCACGGGAAACCCACGTGACTTTGTGCACTGGCCGATGGGGGAAGAGCGAACCCCCGATCACCATGTCGTTATTGCCACAAAATTCTACAAACAGCTCACCGGTTTTGCTTATTTCGCTCGAGACCATGGCGTACCATGACACGCTCATAGTCCGTGTTGTCGGAGCCGATCTTTCCATTTAAGTCGCCAGTGTAGATCTTGATGTCACCCTTTGGGACCTTATCTGTAAAGTTGACTGTAAGAATTCACAATAGAGTACCATGACACTGTAAAGCATGTCTGGTACCTCTATATATGCATTTACATTTACATTCGAAGTCCGAAGGCAGTAATTTGTCATATGATCAGGATCGCAAGATATTGCTCAAAAAGAAAGTTACCATATACACTAGGGTCGTGTAGTGAGAGAGTTCTGAGCTAATCTGAAAGGCTTTGGTCACCTGAACATCTCCTATGAAGTTAGAAACTTTCTAGATAGCCAGCCTCTCGAAATATAGCACATAACGGAAGAGCACATGATTACTAGCGTCACATTGCGAAAACTTTCTGTCTACCATCTGGAAGGCCATGGTAATCACAACTTTCTGAGATGGCCACAAGAAGTAACTTCTGAGATGATCAAGATCTCAAGATATTGCATAAACAAGAAATCTAGATAGAGCTGGAATTAGGGCAGCCTTTGTAAACAATGCCTTTTTTTTTTGATGATTTCTAGAAAGTTAAGGCTCGCCAACGCAAATCAACAACACCATCGAGTAGGGAAAGACTTCCCCTACCTGACGGTTATGTTGGTTTGCGTGGGCGTGCCTTGAGCTCCTAGAAATCATCAAAAGAAGTCATTGTTTACAAAAGCTGTTACGCCCTACCTAAAATAAACAAACTGTGTGTGAGATATTGACGAGATTTATTTTTCGATTGAAAGCCCTATCAATGCCATTATGTATGAAATATGGCATCGTTCAAATGGCCGCCTTGGCTTCGCTTGGTGGCGTGCATCCGAGAGGTTCAATTTTCCATTACTCTGGCGCACAAATCGGGCTGAATCTCGGCTTGAGTAATGTTGGTTTTGAGGGCGCCGGTGGTTTGCGAGAAATTCTAGCGGGGTTGAATCACACGATCTTGGTGGGCAGTTGACATCGCCTTCGCGCGAAATAACCACGGTGATGACTTCGCCAGCGTCGTTTTCGAAGAAGTACGGACCGATGACGCCTCCGGCCCAAAATGCACACCAAACAGTGACTTTCTGGGAATGCATTGTCACTTGGTGGACCTCGAGTGGATTGGCCATGTCCCGAATTCGACAATTCTGCTTGTTCACAAACCCGTTCATCCAGAAATGGGCATCGTCGCTGAAAAAGATTTTTTCGGCAAAATCGGGTTCTGTTTCCAACTGATCGTTAAACTTGAGCTCCTGGGTCAACTGAATCTTGTATGGGTGCAGACCCAAGTCTTGACGCAGAATTCGCCAAGTTGAAGCCTGCGAGAGGCCCAGTTCTTGTGCCCGGTGCGGAATCGACTGCCGCGGCAAAACACACTGAATAAATGACAGCTAATTTGACACTTATAGCTTCAACAATACAACCGCTATGAACTGTCAAAGTTTGGAAACCCCTTTGGAAAACCCTTTATCTCCATAATTTTCTTTTAAATTTTGTATCATCTCAGAATTCTATGAGAAATTCGTCTCAAAATGCCTTTAAAAGAATTTCATTGAAAGTTTCTCCAGAATCCCCTGCAGCACTACTCAGAATTTCTTCGGAAATATTCCCAACATTTTCCTTGAGTTATCCTCGTCGGAATTCTTCCGGAAATTGCTTGGAATTCCCTCAAAATTCCTGTTAAATTTTAAAGGGTTTTTTTACGTAGGACTACGTCTGTAATTTGCGAAAACCGAAAATGGAACATGTAACAAAATTATGAAAGATTTTGAACGTTAATAACTCAGCTGCCCTGAAACAATTTCAATGATTTTTTCACCAATCGATAAGATATATGTCTACGCATCTGTTAAATCTAAGACTGTATCATTTTTCTAAGCGATACTATTGAAAATTGCACGATTGTTCAACTGTTGCTATGATAATTAAAATGATCACCGATTCCTGCGAAAAGCGATTTCCCTAACACAGATTTCAAAGTTGAATTCCATTTGGTCTCATCGAACGCTGTTTATTCAATCACCACGTGGTGAGTGGTGGTGTTCTCCAGTACACAACGAAAGGCTCCTCGCAAGCAGCTAGCTATCAAGGCTGGTCTCAATGGCTGATCTGATTCAGTTCCAATCACCGTGTGTGGTGGTGTCCGGTCGACATTGTTCTCCAGTACACAACGAAAGGCTGCCTGCAAGCAGCGAGCTGCAGCCCACATGAGTATCCATAGAAGGAGGGAGAAGCCGCACCGCTATTGATCGGAATCAGTAGCTCTTCGTGAGTCGCTGTGGGCCATCTATCTCAAGCGCGTCATACTAAAGAGTATAAACAGAGAGAACCCAGCTAAAATTCCTATTCCTACACAAAACACAAGCTCCTGCTGCAGTTAACAAATAGGATTTATTATATAAAACCACGTAGTCCTACGTCACCATTGCGTAAAACCCCATAGGGATGTCCCTTGTAGTTTTTTAGGAATAGTGAGAGTCCTCCTTAGAACTCTCTTTGATTGATTGATTAACATTTAATAGGTGTTCAGGCGAAGGTTTATTAAGAATTATTAGGGGAAAGGTATGGATTGTATCCATATAATCATTAAGTTTTTCGAAGGGTTAATCCACTTTTAAATCTCCTCCGAATTCCTATAGAATTCTCCCTAAAATTCTTCCAGATTTGATTTGAATTCCCTGGAATTCTTGTCTTAATCCCGCTAATAGTAAACTTCTCAAAACTACCTGCATTTTCTAGTGAAATTCAGTTGGAAATCTTATTAGATTTTTGGTAAGAATTATCCTCATCAAAATTCTTCAGACATTTCGTCAAAGAATCAGAGTTCGTCAAGTACAATAGTCGTGTTTTTTTTTAGTTTATGATCTGCATACGTTACATTTATAATGTTGCCGGTATTCCTTTTTTACCATCTTTAGTTGTTTAAATTAAACCCGAAAAAATATTTTGTCCGGCGGGAAATTATAAGTTGTATTTTTTTTAATGAATAGGTATTAATCTATTTTAATCAAACAATTTTTGTTTATATTAACCTTGAATTAGGCGCATAATTATCATGGGATTCTCCTTAAACTCTCAAGAAAATAACTTTGGAGCTCTTCTCGTACTTTGGAATACTCGTCAAGATTTCCTTGAAACTCCCCTAAGAATTTCCTTAGAATCATCCTTATTTTTTTTTCTGAGAAATCAATCCCGTTGCAAATTTTCTCTAAATATTAATCAAATCCTCTTCAGTCTAGTCATTTTGAAATTGTCCTCAGAACATGTTTTAAATTCTGTAAAACAATTCTCTTTGAGTTCTCTCTCCTTAAAATTTACTTTACCCCACACAAGATTCTCCTCAGAATCATCTAAGAATTCTCTTCGAAGTTCTTTTCACAACTCAGATGGAATTATTCTAAGAATTACATAGGAATTTCAATTCAGAACTTTCTTTTTTCTTCCCAGAAATTCCTCATCTAAGAATTCCTTAGGACTTTTTCCGAGCAAAGCTGGAGATCACATTGAAATTAAAATTTGCAGTTATGATGTAACTTATTTTAAATACCCCAGATGATCTAATGTTGGTTTACTTAACGGTTAACACAGCAAAAATGAGACCAAAATTTTACACAGTTGAATCAAACAGAAAACCAATCCTGCTTTCAGTGAACTCAATTTCATTACTGATTTTGCATAATTTATGTTTAACTGAATACGGGCCTGGCGTTAATGGTTTACATCCATGCCTCTCACGCTGAAATGACCTACTTAAGTATAATATAATATCAGATATACAGTGGGGGAAATTCGTTTAAACGCAATGTCATTTTTGCGTTTATTTTCAACACAAAAGATCGAGACAAAAAATCAAATATAGTTTGTCATAGCCCATCAGAAGTCTCGTATTTGAGAACACAATTTGAACGGAAGTTCATTGTGGTCTCTGAAAAAATCCAATAAAGGTGATTTTAGAGGGGAAATTCGTTTAAACGCACACTAACGTAAAGCCGCATTGAGCGTACCTATGCTCCTGTTATCTTGCGCATCTGTCATATTTACACTGTATAGCCCTCGTTCGCCATTAACACGAGTTTAAATTTGCGTTGCGCGGTAGTTGTTGCTTGTTTTCGGCAAAATGGGTAAAGGAAAGTATTTAAGCCAGTCGGAGCAAATACTGGTTCGAGAACTCAAAAGTCGCGGTGAGAGCAATCGCAAAATTGCACGTGTGATCCACAGATCGGAAGCAGCAATCAGGAACCTGCTGAAAAAAGGCAAGACGTATGGCGTAAAAAAGAAAACAAAGGGAAATTCGAAGATCACCAACCGTGTCCGAAACCAAATCATACAAATGGGAGACTCTGGAAACTTCTCTGCTGCGCAAATCAAGCAAGAAATGGGGCTTTCCATTTCTAAGAGGCGTGTACGGCAGATTCTACATGGAAGTGGCCACTTAAAGTACACCAAAAAAGCAAAAAAACCCAATCTTCAACCGGCCCACATTAGCGCCAGATTGAATTTCGCTAAAAAATACATGTCTTGGACTACGGAATGGGACAATGTTATTTTTTCTGACGAGAAGAAATTCAATTTGGACGGCCCAGACTGCACCGCACATTATTGGCACGATTTGAGGAAATCTCCGCAGGTTAAGTTGAGCAGGAACTTTGGAGGTGGTACTCTAATGTGTTGGGCCGCTTTTTCGATCCATGGAAAGACCCCTATTGCCACCATTTGAACCAGGATGAATTCGGGAAAGTACTTGGAGCTTCTGGAAGATGTTTTGATCCCGTTTACTGAAGACGTTATGCCGGAAAATTTCGTATTTCAACAGGATAATGCAGCAATTCATGTCAGCAAGCAATCTTTGAAATGGTTTTCTGAACGAGACATCAGTCTTTTGGATTGGCCAGCTCGTAGTCCGGATCTAAATCCTATCGAGAACTTGTGGGGCATCCTGGCACGACAGGTTTACAAAGGCGGAAGGCAGTTTAAAACAGTTCGTGAACTTGAGTCAGCCGTAAGAGAAGCCTGGAGCTTGATACCTGATACAACTCTGCAGAAGCTGGTGAAATCAATGCCGAACAGAATTTTCGAAACTATTCAGAAAAACGGAAAGCAAACGAAGTATTAACTATTGTTTATTGTTGATTTTTGAACTGTGAACTCGATTTGATTAATAAAACTAAAAGTGCGTTTAAACGAATTTCCCCCCCAAAATCACCTTTTTTGGGATTTTTTCAAAAGTCATTATGAACTTCCAATCAAATTGTGTTCTCAAATACGAGACTTCTGATGGGCTATGACAAACTATATTTGATTTTTTGTCTCGATCTTTTGTGTTGAAAATAAACGCAAAAATGACATTGCGTTTAAACGAATTTCCCCCACTGTATGTCGCGACAAATGAAATCAAAATAAGTTTTCATTATGATAGGAACTGCAAACTTTAATATCGATTTGTTTTCATTTTTTTAACTGGCTTTGCTCGGGTTATCTCAGATTTATCTTGGAATCCTGGTCAGTAATCCCTTGCCAGAATTGCGTAGTAATTCTCCTCAGCATTTTTAATTCTCATAATAATTCCACAATCTTCCAAGTTCCAAGCCTTAAAAACTTTCCAGAACCAAAGCAATGATTTTCTTTAATCTGGGATCTTGTTAAATTTCCAAAATTCCTTATTTTGTGATTGAATTGATTTTTCTAAGGACACGATAAAATCATTTACTTTACTTTTTGTATATTTCATACAATCACTCCACATTTGAGGATCACTTCCAGTTGACGAACATGCTGGACTGGCGGATTAATAATTATTATTAGTTGACCCATAATTGTGGGATGACTGTAAAACGTATTTAATGGATCAAAGCATCAATGGAGCAAAGGTATATTTTTGACATATATTGCAAGCCATTTAATTGAATTATGCAGTTTTACTATTGCGGATAATTTTCCCAGAAATATCTACGTAAATTTGGACTTTCGTTTTTTAGTGAGTATTATAAACCGGGAAATTTTTTTTGAGATTCAAACCGGGAATTTCAAAACATTAAATGATCAGAGCAAAAGAATAACTACGATGATTTGTCAATACCGAGGGCGAACAGTTTTTGGATCAGAATGTGTTGGTGTTCCTTTCTGTGCTCATATGGAGACCAAACGACAAATGCATTTTCAAGTATTGACCGAACTTAAGAACAATATAATGCCTTCAAGCACCATCTGTGAATTCTCGAGCAATCTTGGAAATGAATCCCAATTCTCAACTTGTCTTTGGGATGATAAACGAATAAAGAAGATTCAACTTTGGGTTCAAAAACATACCAGGATCACACACATGATCTACTCTGCAAAGCGTAACATTATCAATGCAGTAGTCATAAAGGATTGGGTTCTTATTTAGAGCGAAAGAAAGTCATTACTGCATTAGTTCATAAAGGCTTCATATGCTAGCCTATTCAGTTTCTTCAATTGATCATTGTTTCTTTCTTTGATCTATTTGTGCCCCAGCGGAGACCAGCGTGTGTCCGTTTTCCCGAAAAAAAAATACATATTGAGAACCTCAGGAGTATGCTCACGGCACACCCCATGACACGATATCTAAATAAAACAAACATCAACGTTAAGTATTGATATTAATAGTCCCGCTTTGCAATGAATCAACAGGGTAACCCACTTTTCAACGTCCAGCTCATGCAATCACCAAGAACCGCACAGGTGAATCATTTTGCCAACAGCTTTCTCCAAGTAGGCAACGGTTCAGTACATTCAACATTTAAACTAGGATTACAGCCCGAGATCCACACAGCAGCAGCGGTGGCAGCTTTACCACTTGCACTCCAGAGCCACGTCAGTTTACAACAAAGTATTTCAATGCTGAGTAATACCCAATATCCACGTTCCCTCACGTAGGAATCCAACCGAACCGAATTGGGAACCGGGTGGTGATGGTGGATGCAATGCGATGCGACGCGACGCGACGAGATGACTATGCAGTGAAAAACCGAAAATCTCGCAACTTGCCTCCATGCATCGGATCGATTTCCAAGAAACGAATGCTCCAAAAATAATAAAGAAGAAAATGCATCGGGTGCGCAACCATTGTCTTTGGACGCATTTTTTGGAGGTTGTATTTTTGGAAGCGCAGTTACGTATCGGCTCATCGCAGTGAGTGGTGCAGCGTGCGCCGGACAGTAATTAGCAAATCACTTTTTCCTTCCTGCCCTGGTTGATGGCGCGATTGCATTGCGTTGCGTTCCGAAAAAAAAACCCCCGCCGATCACTCTCTTGAAGCTTTCTTTTTGTTCGCAGCTTGACAATTCCGACAGGCAGGCTGTATTCCAATCGATGGCCCGGTCGCGATATTGTTACGCTGCATCTTTGTGTTTCGTGTGTCAGCAGCGAGAGCAGAAAATCTTACGCTTGCGGTCGGGGCCGATGTGGCGGGGAAGGTTGCTGCATTTCGTTATCGAACACTGCTTCCGACGGAACACGGTCGGATTGACGGACGGCATGACAGTTTGTTACTGTCGGTTGACATGAGTAACACGCTGCTGCTGCGGTGCAGTGAATGCACTCTTCTCGGTCGTTGCTCGGTCGTGAGCAGTAAATGTACCAATATCAGGATTGCCAGGCACGGTACTGTCAGGGCTATAGCGCAATCGAGAGAGATATCGTTTGAACTGGCTGGACAGACGGTTTTGCAGGTCTTAGTGGCATTGTATCAAATGCTTCAATGTCAAATGAAGGTGCTTTGAGTGGTTCTAGGGCATTTTTCGGTGTTTTGAAATCCATTTAAGCGACCATGGGCCATTTTGATTCTTAGGAGCAGTTCGAGACCTAATAGTAACGTAATAGGATTTCTGACTCGATCTTCTCCGATTTGCATGATTTGTTTGTTTTGATCACAGACAAACAGACGTAAATGCCCATCGATCACGTATTTAACGATCACTGTATATTTTTTCTTAGATGGTAGTTGAGTTTGCAGTTTACACACTACCACCATCTGTTGAGCGTACTGCCCGTCACAGTGAACTCAATAGAAGGTGGTAGTGTTTAAGCGACGATGTTTTACAAAGACAATTATCTGTGTCAAAGTCATACTATGAGCAGGGCTGGTAGCAGGTCCAGTGCTGTAAATTCTCAAAATCAATTGAACATTCGTTGAAAATGAAAAAAAGCAGCTATCCGCTATCAGAGGGGACCTCCTTCGAATGGGTGATATCAATTGCTTAGTCATTTGACGAAGGCATGGATTATTCTCATTTGAGAAACGCTTGATAGGGGAAATGGCTCTAATGTTGGCCTATGGATCTAAGATTGGGTCCATCGCTAAACATCTGCTATTTATCAATTTTATCTAGATGAACGCGTCATTGGAGCGGTACTAATGGATATTTTTGGTCGCTATTGAAAATTTAGTCGTTTGCTGAATTTATGTATAGGCCCAAATTAAGGGCATTTAGGCCGACATTACATCCATTTCTCCTATCATTCCATTGAGTGTCGACATTCCGGTAAAAAAGCTATGCCAACCCCCCCAACCGATGTTGACCAGACATAAACCCAAAATTGACTCGACAACACTACATTGGGTTGCGTCGACCGTAAATTTGAAAAATAAAAACACTGCACACAACACATTCGTTCATCCGGATAAAACCACATAGCACATATCTAGATAGAGCTGGAATTAAGGCGTAACAGTTTTTGTAAACAATGACTTCTCTCGATGATTTCTAGGCATTCAAGGCACGCCCACGAAAACCAACATAACCATCAGATAGGGGAAGTCTTCTCCTATCCGATGGTGATGTTGATTTGCGTGGACGAGCCTTGTCTTTCTAGAAATCATCGAGAGAAGTCATTGTTTACAAAAGCTGTTACGCCCTAATTCCAGCTCTATCTAGATATATTATATCATAGTTAAACTTAACTTGACATTTATTCACATGTTAACAATATTTACAGATCCATTACAGCACATACAAACACATTAAAATCCGTTGTGACTCTACTCTAACCATCCTCCTCAAGAGTTAGAGGGAGTCGGCCTTGGAATTGCAGATCCCGCTGCCAGTTCTTCCGACTCCTGGACCAGTGCTCTGTGTTCAATGCGGAAAGTGCGGGAATCTTCCACGCCATTACCATGCACGCCAGCAAACCGCTCTGTATCCTTACGGACTCTGCAAGTGTTCTAACAGCTTTGGAATCCCAGACATCCAAACATCCATGGATCCAAGGGATCCAACTGGAAGCTCCGTCGAACACTACCTTCCTATGGATCCCCGGGCGTTGCGACATCCGGGGGAATTGTGAAGCAGACCATCTTGCGGCTACGGGCCGATCTGGAAGGCTCGCTACTAAAACCATTCCAGGACCTGATATCAAAACTTGTATTAAATTCAAACTTTAGAATGCTTGGGCCCTGGAGTGGGCCAGCAAAAGGAAACCGTTCCTCCGTAAAATTAAAGGAGAAACCACCAAGTGGCAAGATTCCCCAAACCGTCATGACCAACTGATTATTTCTGGTCTCCGCTCAGGACATACTCGGACGACCCACAATATGGGAAGAGCGACTTCGTTCCGAAAACACTGTGATATTTGCGACACAACGATGACGGTAGAGCACCTCATAGTGAATTGCCAAGGCTTCCAGGGAATTAGGATTCTTTATGGGATCCCGACGCACATTAGAAACGCCTTGGCCAATGACCCTTCAACCGAAGCAGCTGTTATATGTTTCATCAAGAATGCCAACATGTATAAGAACATCTGACCTAACTCACTGGCAAGAACCAACCATAACCGACCCACTGCATCGAACCAGGACCAACCTCTATAACGGACTCTGAATTCACCACCATAACAAGAATCAAGAATTCACTGAATTCACCACCAAGGTCAAGAATCCCAAAAACCTGTCTACGTAGTTAATGAACTGCCCCTTAGTAGCAGCCAGTTGCGTCCCGTAACCTCACAGGTTTAATGCCATATTCATACTCGAATCGATTGGAAAATACACTTAATCTTCTAGTTAACTCGATATCTATCCATTGCAAGCAATATTTTGATAATTGTTTATGTTTTGAGAGTTGGGCACAGGTAGATTGAGGTTAAGGAAACGCCACTGGTAGCAGCTGATTCTACTTACTGAGTAGCATATCATGGGTTCACTTCCAAGCTCTCCACGTAATTACTAATATTGTCGCATCGCTTGCTTATAGCGAAGATAACTGACCAATTTCCTTCCCAACCATCCAACTCCGTGGCATCAATCGGCGAGTCGCTACCTCCTATTAAGTGGATGTTACAGCATCAATATCCCTCCTATCCTCGTAACGGAGAAGATGGGTGTGGCCGGCAATGCTAATTGTCATGTTTTTTTGGTCTAACCTTTGATTAGAGGAATATTCACTCTTAAATAGTTCTCCTCAAGCAATCAGAACAAGAACGTTAAAGGGAATACATGACATCTGCCAGTATGTAATCTACGAAATACTTCGTTACAAAAGCTACACAAAGCAACGCAAATCCTGAATCTTGAATTCCTATGCCCGGAGCCTGAGCAAATTGTCAATGTTACCTATGTGGATAATTGCTACAATAGAGTGCAGCGAGCTCGTGCTTCATTCTTCGCCGCCACTCACCGTTCTCCGGCACACCGTCGAAGATCGTCCTTAGCACACGTCGCTCAAAAACTCCGAGTGCTTGCAGGTCCTCCTCGATCATAGTCCATGTCTCGTGTCCATAGAGGACCACCGGTCTTATTAGCGTTCTGTACATGGTACATTTGGTGCGGGGGTGAATCTTTTTTGACCATAGTTTCTTCTGGAGCCTGTAGTAGGCACGACTTCCACTGATGATGCGCCTTCGTATTTCACGACTCAGCCGTCAGTAAGGATCCAAGGTAAACGAATTCCTCCACTACCTCGAAAGTATCCCCGTCTATCGTGACATTACTTCCTAGACGAATCCTGTCCTGTTCGGTTCCGCCTACTAGCATGTACTTTGTTTTTGACGCACTCACCACCAGTCCAACCTTTGCTGTTTTGTGTTTCAGGCTGGTGTATAGTTCTGCCACCGTTCCAAATGTTCTTGCGATAATGTCCATGTCGTCCGCAAAGCACACAAATTGACCGAATTTCGTGAAAATCGTACCCCGGCTGTTGAGCCCGGCACCTTCTAGAGCGATGTTGAAGAGTAGGCATGAGAATCCGTCACTGAACTGGATAGTTCACCCGAAACCCTTACGCAGTTTTGCACACCGTCCATCGTGGCTTTGATAAGTCTGATCAGCTTCCCAGGAAAGCCTTTCTCGTCCATGATTTTCCATAGCTCTGTGCGGTCAATACTGTCGTATGCCGCCTTAAAGTTGATGAATAAAATATGCGTTGAGACCTGGTATTCACGGCATTTCTGGAGGATTTGCCGTACGGTGAAGATCTGGTCCGTTGTCGATCGGCCGTCGATGAAGTCGACTTGATAACTTCCCACGAACTCGGTCATTTTAGGTGATAGACGACGGAAGATGATCTGAGATAGCACTTTGTAGGCGGCATTCAAAATGGTGATCGCTCTGAAGTTCTCACATTCCAAATGGTCGCCTTTCTTGTGAATGGGGCAGATTACCCCCTCCTTCCATTCCTCCGGTAGCTGTTCTTTTTCCCAGATCCTGACTATCATCCGGTGCAGGCAAGTGGCCAACTTTTCTGGGCCCATCTTGATGAGTTCGGTTGCGATACCATCCTTACCAGCTCCTCTGTTGTTTTTGAGCTGCTGCATGGCAGCCTTAACTTCCTTAAGCGTGGAAGTTGGGTCAGTTCCGTCCTCTGCTGCACTGACGTAGTCGTTTCCTCCATTGCGCTGGTCTCCCGTGCCTACGTTCTACTCGCCATTCAGGTGCGCCTCGAAGTGCTGCTTCCACCTTTCAATCACCTCACGTCCGTCCGTCAAGAGGCTCCCGTCCTTATCCTTGCACATTTCGGGTCGCGGTACGAAGCCGTTGCGGGATGCGTTTAGCTTCTGGTAGAACTTCCGTGTTTCTTGGGAACGGCACAGCAGTTCCATTTCCCCGCACTCCGCTTCTTCCAGGCGGCGTTTTTTCTCACGAAAGATGCGGGTCTGCTGTTTCCACTTCTGTTTATACCGTTCTACATTCTGTCGGGTTCCATGCTGCAGCATTACCGCCCGCGCTGCGTTCTTCCCCTCCAAAATCGCTCTGCACTCCTCGTCGAACCATTCATTCCGTCGACTTCTTTCCACGTACCCGATGGTGCTCTCGGCTGCGTCGGTGATGGCTGCTTTAATGTACTCCAGCAGTCCTCTAGAGGAGGCACATCAAGCTCGCCCTCCTCTGGCAACGCTGCTAAGGCGACATCCGCTTGCTTCACTCACTCTAGGTTGTACCGTGGCGGGTGTCGGTACCGTACATTTTTGATGACGGAAAGTTTTGGGCGCAGTTTGACCATCACCAGGTAGTGGTCAGAGTCGATGCTAGTGCCACGATAAGTCAAGAGATTTTAAACAAATTGAAAGAGCGGCGATAGAGTGTTCGTGAAAGGGGATTGAAAGCCATAATGAAGTTCGTTTAACTAGAAAATCGACGTTATTTACATTGAAAGCGATGATCAAAGCAACGACGAGAAGTTCCACAGCCAGCCTTTCCTTCCAAGCGTCCTTCTTTTTTATTTTCGTTTCTTGCTGATAGTCTAGCTAGGCGTTATAGAAATGAAGCGTCGAACACGTATGTATGAGAGAAACAAAACACGAGTTCATTTTAGAGCTTCGAAATTGTAGAGCCCTGCTCACAACTCCCTTGTAATTCTTCTAAGAGTTCGTCAGGACTTAATACTACAATAAATTTAGGATTCGTGTCAGAGCTCCGTTGAATTTTTCTTCGAGTTCTTCTCTGAATTTTGAATTTCCAAAATTCTATAAAACATTCTTCTTATTCAGGGTTCTAACATTTTTTCAAGACCACACAATTTTCCAGAGACTGTATTTTTCAAATCGGGAATCTTGAAAATTTGTTTAAAGCAGGGATATAGAAAATTAAAAAAATTCCACATTTTTACTATTTTTCTCAGTTTTATACTGTGGGAAAAAGTCTTTCTTCTCAATCTAGGATAGATTTTTATAAAACCCATCTCTAAAAAATAGCATATTCTAGAACTCACGATTTTTAAAACAATTTCTTAATATAATCTCTCCCTCTAAAATTCGATATAATGACCCATTCAGCCCGATAGCGTTCGGCTATGCAACCTATAAAAAATTCATAGATTATCCATAGATTGATAGATTAGGATCATAGTTTACTAAAGATATGCAAAGAGTAGGTAAATCTTAACATTTGAATCAACGCCAATGAATGTTTACACTTAAATTCCGAGATGTATGTGCAGCAAGCATTTCTCACTTCATTTTTACAACGCAAAATCAAATACAGTTTATTACTAGAATTGAAATCTACATTGTTTAAGGCAAATAACAAGCTTAAACTCTATTCTATCGACTGCTTCAAAAATAACTATTACTCGAAATCCCAACAAACTTTTCAAGGCCTGAAAGTTCGAATGTTGTTTATCAATCAAGTTAGATTGACGACATGCTAAAATACTTATTTATGTGAGATATAAGTAGCACAATGCCGAGCTTATACTTACCTAGCTCTTGAGTGGAAGTTTTTGGTTGGTGGAGATGGCAGAGATAAGAAAAATATTGATTTGCTTGTTTTCCCTTGATTTGTTTTCCGTGCTGAGCACCAATGCTACCGACGCCAGGGAGGCAGCTCCCACACCTGGACCCTATCTATCGACCCATCAACTCATGAACCGGGGGCTTACGGCTATACTTCCCTTCCGAAGAAAGGCGTGATCAGAGATGTTATGCCTCAGAACATCCCGACGGCGCCGACTGGGATTGAACCCAGGCCTGCTGGGGTGAGAGGTAATCACGCTTACCACTACACCACCGGCGTCGGTGATTGCTTTGCTTTGAAACAGTTTTATTTTTAAAACAGCTACTGATTCAACTAATTTTAAATTTCACACATTTTAAATCTAGTTTCCACTGCTCTTGTTGTTTGCCTCCAAGTTTAACAGATGGGGAAATGCAAAATCAACAGGTACATCTTACACGAGACGGCTTCAGATGCCTCTCTTCCGGTGTGTCGAATGGATATGAATGGGAGTGGCGTCCTGAAGAACAAACACCATCAGGACATACCTAATGTAATGATTTTCGAAGACGAATGCAAGAACAATAAATGTGTGAAAACCGATTTGAAATATGTCGCTTACTTTCCGAGAAAAAAGTCCCAAAATTGTGCTCTTTTTGCCTCGAAGGTAGGCTTTTGATCTCTTAACCGGAGACGGCGTGTTCGATTCCCAGTCCGGCCGAGAAAATCTTTAGGTTAGAAATTTGTTCGTCCCTGGGAATAGAGTGTCATTGTACTTGCCACATAATTTACAAATTCATGCATTGGTTGACATAGAAGATACAATCAATCAATAACTGCACTTCCAAGTGAATCCTTCTTCATCTCTATATTCCTTCTAAATTTAAAGAAAGATTACCATTCCTCGTAAATATTTCCGACTCCGTTACTAATTGAACTTTATTTTCTTTCCCTTTTGCAGATAAAAAAGCAACATCATCTGAACCACCCAAGACAGACGTCATATTCCTGCGACTGCTCACAGCTAAGCCAAGTCATATCAGAGCACCGATGCAACATCGTTGAAACGTGAGCCCAAAAAAGGCTATTTCGCCTAGAGAGTTGCTGCAGACTACGCGCCAAGAAGAGAGTCCTCATTTCAGTATCAGTAGTGACCGGCGTTAGTGACTTCCCTCTATCTCTCTGTCCTCTCCTTCCTGTCCAATCGTGCTTGAGTTTCTCTCAACCGTTGATTTCTTTTTTGTTTTTCCTAAGATTGCCCATTGCAGTTCTCTCGTTTCCTATTTTGTTTCGTATGATCAACCATCGGCGGTTCCCTCTTCCAGTGTTCCGTTTGTGATAATGTATTGTAACGTAGATCCGCTGGCAAGCAACCACTTTGAGAACGTTTATCTGAGTCAAGCAAGTGGAAACCGTCGACGAGTGTCCTCGAGCGAAGAGTCCTCAAAGGATATTCTCAATAGGACATACGACGACGGTAATAGCAGTAGTCTTAGCCCATTCGAGTTTATTAGCAGTATACCTCACACGAAGAAGACATCCCTAGTTGCCGTTGGCGCGGTTGGAAATCAAATTTCCACACGCTGTTAGTTTATTATCGGAGAATTTAATTAGTATCCATTTATTAAACGTAACATTTGATCTTGTTTTGTGTCGAGTTTCCTTTTTCCTTGAACTTACTTTTTCAGCCGCAAGACATAAGGCATTTTATTGAGATTTCCTAGTTCGTAAGACCCCCTTAACTAGACTTAGCGAATCGCGAGAAACTATAATCAAAGAGATATAAATATATTAGCTACAAACATACATTGAATTATTAAAATCCCAATATATCGACTTTAGTTAGTTAAGGCAACTGTGCTAATTATTCCCTCCTTCTGAAACGTCTGAATCAATCTAATCTGAGTGTAAGAAAATACCAAAAACAAAAACAACTGAATCAAGAGAACTGTATTTAGGCATAGTGATTTGAGAAGATAACCTTATCTCCACTGATTGGTTTTTCCTAATTTTAATTTATCATTTCAATTACTATCCTTACCCTGAATCCTTCGAGCGTCTCGATTAAAACAGAACATCTTATTATTATTTTCTCCAAAGATCCCGAAAACTTGTCCTAGTCCTACGCTTAAAAACTACTAAAACTTGCGCGAGAAAATCCAAACAATAGAAGGAAGCAACTAAACTTCGTCTGCAGTTCTATTCGTCGGACTTGAGTGTGTGTTTGTGTGTGTCACAGTGAAATCAAAAAAGAAGAAAAATCTGCCGAAAAATAATAAACTCAGAGGTTTTTTCCCCAAATTTCCCTCTCGTCCGTGTTGAATTTATCCAGGTGGAAAACCGTTCGGGAACAACAACAAAAATACCAACTACGACAACAACAACAACTACAACAATACCCACGAATAATGCCGCAATAATGCTGTACAAATGGGAGCAACAAAAAGAGCATGTTTTAGCAGAAGGTAAGTGGATCGATGTTTTTTTTTTTGCCGTAGGTATGGTCGTAGAACGAGTTCATCTTCTTTAAACTGAGCTGGTGTGTATTGGTCAATTTACTTTAAGCATAATGTTTAATGGAAGTGTTTAACAAAATGATTACATCCAAGCTCTAAAATTTGAAGGTGCCAGTAGTGGTTCAGAGAAGAGCGTGACTGCTTTCTCACCCCAGTGGGTCTAACTTCAATCCAGTCAAGGTCTTTGAGATTTTTTGAGGCGAAGAATCTCTGGTCACGTCTTCTTTTGGAAGGGAAGTAAAGCCGTTAGTCTTGGCTCAGATACCGATGAAAAATAAGCAAGAAAAATAACCTCTAGAACTCACCATGATTCACGAAATTTTCCATTGTTGAACTTGGCTAAACTTTGCAACTTTGTTATCGCTATGTGGCATTGGTGTTGATATGGAGATAAATTGTATGTTTTAGAAGATACAATCTATCAATCTAGGAATTCTATACAAAATCTCCGTAATAGTCTCTTCAGATCTTCCTTGGAATTTACCGTTATTTCTTCTTACTATTTTCTTGCAATAATTCTTCTACCTGCAGCTTCTTCTCAAAATTTCTTTAGAACTATCTCTAGAATATATTAAAATTTTGTCAAACCGATGTTTTTTTCTTAATCTGAGATCGCATGACAATTTTAATTAATTCTTAAATTTGAAATTTTTCGGAGTCTTAAATCTCGTTCAAGAATGTGAAAAACTGACCAAGTCTCAAAGTCTCGAAATTTTCTCATGTAATCACTTTGACAAACTTTTCAGTCCG
Source organism: Ochlerotatus camptorhynchus (assembly GCF_037179485.1). Lineage (NCBI taxonomy): Eukaryota > Metazoa > Arthropoda > Insecta > Diptera > Culicidae > Ochlerotatus > Ochlerotatus camptorhynchus. Next base: position 999,942 of record NW_027040640.1, read on the forward strand.
AGATTCCAATGTTATTCTATAGATCCCTTTTTCCTTCAAATGAATTTCCAAGTTCAATTTATCATTTGGTCCAATGACCCACTTAGCCTTTTTTATTTAAAATTTCGGTCTTATGTATACTAATTTGTTTAAATTTTGGAACAACATTTTACAATTTAATGCAATCTTTGGAGCCTTTTGGAGTATTCCTTTTTACTATATTTTGCTGTTTATATGAGACCGGGAAAACTGTCTTGGGCAAACGGGAAAAAAACCAGGAATTTACACTCCTGATCATAAGTTTAAAGACACCCCCAAAAAAACATGACAAATTTGTTATGGTCATATCTCTGTCATGTTACGTCCAATTTTCGTTCTCTTTAGATCATTTGAAAGGTATTGAATGGAACTTTTCTCATAGGCAAATTGTTCAATATAATTTTCATATTTTGTGTGCTAAAAGTTCACTCAAAGTTACAATATTTTGCAAAATTTACTCTGAAGAATAGTGACTGATTTTCTCAGAATTGGGTTGGTCAAATTTTGAAATAAAAATAGTAGTAGAACACTTATGCTATACCATTCATACCATTCAAATAACCTTTGGAGATCGAAAATTGAACGTAAAATGAGAAATCATTGAACAAAACATATTTGCATGGTTCTTTGGGGGTGTCCTTAAACTTATGATCGGTAGTGTAATTTCTTAAATTTAGTGATGATCCGATGAAATTGGTAAAAAGTTGTAATTATTTTCGTTGGAAGTTGTGCAAGCTTTATCTTTTTTATCTTGAAATCGAGCCAAGTTCTTACACGAACTGTGACCATTTCATGGAAAATGGGGCTAATTACGATTTTTGTTGGAAAATGAGATTTGCAAGAAGTTTTCGACTTCATTATAAGTGGCGACAAATGCTTGTACAAATTGGTCACGCGAGGGTTAACAGAGAGAGCAAACGTGATCCAATTTTCGAAAAACTGAGAGCGATATAAATACAGTGTAAACAATATACTCTAAACTACTTCTACCCAAATTTTCAAGAAAGAATAACCAATAGATAATTTTCTACAGCGAAAAAAAAAATGCAATCCTTCTCATATTTCAAAACTCATAACATGGATTACAACATTGAGATTCAATTTGTTTATTTCAATACACGTTCATACAGCAAACACAGGGGCCTCCCTTAGCTCAGTCGATAAAGGCGCAGCTACAAAGCAAGACCATGCTGGAGGTGGCTGGGTTCAATTCCCGGTCCGGTGTAGGAATTTTTCGAGTTGGATAATTTGTCGACTTTCCTGAGCTTAGAATGTGATTGTACTTGCCACACAATTATACTAATGCAAAATTGGCACAGGCATCGAGACTCTCAATTAATAACTGTGGAAGTGTACCTAGAACACTAAGTTGCAGGGCTGGTAGCGAGTCACTTTTTAGTGAGTTGGTCACTTTTTTCAAGCCACTCACTGAAAAGTCTCTTTTTTAAGACCAAGTCACTAAAGTCACTTTTTATTGTAATATAAGTCACTATTTTCAACTTTTTCAGCGCGAATTTATTTCAAGATTGATCATTATTTGCTTTGTGACGTTTAATCGGCTTTCTCTATCTACAGGACGTCTACTCAAATTTCAGCTCAGTTTTAAAGAAACAGCTGTAATCAAATCCATTGAATGATGAAGTTTAACGTTTACTTAATTTCTCACTTTATAAAGTTAAAAAAAATACTTAATTTAGTAAGTACAAGATCTAAAATTATTTAATATCTTGAAGTTTCGCATTCCAAGTACAAGTTCAAGAGTTTTAGCATCCGAAAATTTTCAGGAACTTTTATGAAGTTCCTAGAATTTCAGAGAACTTCACAGGTGTCAAGCAAACTTGAGAAATATAGAAAACATGAGGGGTATTGTGCAAATTTTTAAGAAGTTCTAAGTACCTCAGAAAAGCTAGATCTAGAGATCTTTGGGGAATTTCAGATCTTAAGAGCAGTTTCCGTAGCTTTAGTCCTGACTTTTGGAGCAGTTTAAAGATCTATAATCGTAAATTTAGAAAAATTCAGCATAGTTCCATGATGTGCTGAAAAAAAAACGAGAAGCCTTAAGATGTTCCGATTCAGGGATGTACAGAGACATTTAGAGGAATTATGAAAACTTCAGAAATATTTCAGGAACTTTACAGAAGTCCAGAGAATTTCAGGGAAATTTAAAAGTGTTTACGGGAATTCCATTTATTTTCGAGCAGAACTAAGATCCTCAATATAATTTAGAGCTTTAGGGAAATTTGGAGAACATCAAGACAAATCCAACAATCAAAAGGCAGTTCAAATAATTTCAAGGAAATTGTAGAAACCTAAAAGTAGTTTCGAGAAACTCAGGGAATTTTCGGAAACTTCAGCAAAGCTCCGAAAGAATTTGTGGAACGCGATAAAAATTATATGAACATCCGCAAGACGTGAGAGTATTCTAAGGGTGTTATATTATGGAGATTTCGCGAAAATTTAGCTTAGTTGAAAAGAAATCCAGATAACTTTTAATCCATTTAGATATTTTTAGATGGTTTTATGATAGTCAGCGAATTTTTGAGTACTTCGAGAACGATCAGATAGCTTTAGAATAATTCCATTAGCTTGAGCAAATTTGAAGCGACTTAAGGGCTGTTCATAAACTACGTAGACAGCTTATGGGGGAGGGGGGTTGGCAGTCATCCATGGTCCATACACATTTTTTGTATGGTCAAATGTCTACGCAGGGGTAGGGGGGTCAAAAATCCCAACATACTGTCTACGTAGTTAATGAACAGCCCCTTACGGAGTTCCGTGGAATTATGGGGGTTTCAAGAATTCTACGATTGATCCGAAAACGTCAAAACCGTCAGGGAATTATGAATATATATCACAGGGTGGCCAGCAAACCGGGAAATATCCGGGAATATGAAAAGTAACCGGGAAAACCAGAATTTCAGAATAAACCATTCAAACGGAGTGATTCTTTACCAAATGAACGTCTTTCTCTATTTGCTGCATAATTTTCTTCAGATTTCCGTCTTATTATTTTGAGAATTTAACCACTCAGTCATATTTCAAATTGATTTTTGTCGTTTCAATTTCAGATGTAAAGTGCATGGTCCTCAAAACAAAATATTGAAGATGCTGGACTCGAGAAACAAATATTTGTAAAAAACTGGAACTAAACTATTATTTTCCGGGGTTTTAATTTTATTCAAAATTCTCATGATAATAATCCCAAATTTTGAAGAAAAGTTCTAGTTTCAGACTCTACACAAATTTCAAAGTCCCAGAATCTTGGAAATATACTAGAATCAATTTTGTTATCCTTTTAGTAAATAACTTCAGTTATGTTTTTCAAATATTGGTCAATTGGACGTGGTATTAAATTTCATGAACCATGTTTACTTTCACGTTTAGCGAGTTCCAATGTCAGTATATTTTACACATTTTTTTCGTGTTTAACTCTGTTCATCAGCGCGAGTTCTGTAAGTTTAATATTTATGTTAGTGTAGCCAACGGAGTGAAGACAAATTTTCTTTTTCCGATATCCCTAACAATTTGCTCTAATTCTCATTTGTATCAAGTTCATTTTTTTTCTGATTTTTTTTTTAATTAAATCTCTTCACAATTCTGTCTTATAACCTATTCATCCAGATAGCATTTGAAATCCAGGGCTTTGAAATCAAAAGATGTATCGAGCATAAAAAGTGGTAGAAGTTGATTTTGAAAAGTGAGAGTTGAATTTTTTCCTTAGCTTTAGAAAATACTTTCTATAATAAAAAGCAAAATTACAAATTTTTCCCACAAAAAACCTCCGAAATTTTACAGTTGTCCATGTTTTAAAAAATGCGTATAATTTCGTTTTTGTTGAATATTAACTACCGGAAAATTTCTATGATTCGAACCGGGAAATAACCGGGAATTTCAAAATGAAAAGTCAATGGCCACCCAAAATTTGCCGGATAGTTAAACAAATTTAGAGAACTTCAGGTAAGCATCAGGGAAAATTAGTGAGCGTTTATAATGATTATAATACTTAAGGAAAATTGTCGAAACTTCAAAGCAAATCATTTAATTTCAGTAAAGTTGCGGGTAAAAGGTTATCTTCCATTTAATTCCACTTAATTAATTTTGGTATCCATGACAGATACGTATTTCGACTACAATGTGCAGTCTTCATCAGTGTCATTCCCACTAAAGAACTTATCAAAATCTAACCCCCTTAAGTACTCATCCCCTAGGTAAAAAAAAGTCAAGATCATAGGTATAAAAAATGAAACTACAATGTGTTGAATCGGAACCTACCTAACTAATAAAAACCAAAGATTTAAGTAAGCGAAAGGAGAAAAATCTATACAACTTCTCTAATAAGGAAAATCCCCAAAGGCTTGGTAGCCATCATAATGAAGTAATGAAATAGAACTATATTAATTATTTCGTTTCAATTCCATGAAAATTGCGGAAGTACAAAAGTTTCAGAAATTTAGAAAAACTTCGAAATCTTCACAGAAGGTGAAGTGATCTGCAGAAACATTTCGAGAACTTCATAGAAATCTATGGTGCTTAAGAGGCGATCCGCGAACTTCAGGAATTTGTATGAACATTAGCAAAATGCAGGAGCATTTGGAAGAAGTTTAGTAAGCTTCGAATTTCAGAGGGAGGTCAGTTCCATTAGTTTCAGAAAATTAATGATCATTTAAGGCAATTCCCAGATTTTCAGATAACTTCAGATACGTTAAAAATTTAATTTAGGTGTTCCCATGACTTTAGAAGTTCAGAGCAGCTTAAACATTTTTAGGACGGTTCAATTAAATTCAGCGCAGTACATAAAGGTACATGAAAACTGCAAAAACCTCTGCGAAGTTTGAGAATTTCAGAAAGGAACAGAGAATCTCAGAGCAGTTCCGTTAGTATTAGAGAAGTCACATAAATTTTAAAGAAGTTTAGAGAACTTCAGCGAATTGGTAAACCTTTAGAAGTTGAGGGAAGTTTAAGAATTTAAGTAGAAGTACTAGCATCAGGCTAGTTTCAAACAAAAAAGAACTGCAAAGCAGTTTCATTAACTTCTGGAAAAATTTAAGAACATTCAAGTAGTTCTGAAAACCTCAGAATAGTCCATTCTGATTTCCATTGACATATACCTCAACATTTCGATGAAGCTTCGAATTCAATTTTCTTTTAGTTTTCCTCGGAATTATCTTCAAATTCACCACAATAAAAAACCCTTTGGAAAGATTCTCCGAATATTCATTAAATTCATTTTTGATTTCTTTTTGAATCTCACTCCTTCCCTTGGAATTCTCCTCACATTGAAAGTCTCCTCAGAATTCATTGGCATTTCTCCTCACAAATTCCTTAGATTTCTTCTCATACTTTGTTTGGCAAACTCTCCTGAATTTATTTTCCGAATTCCTTTGAAGATGTTCTGGAATTATTCTCAGATTTAATTGTAATCCTCCTTTTAGTATTTTCAAAAAGATTCCAAGGACTTATGCCCCGGATTCGTTTTCTCCCACAAACTCACAAATCACTATCCTCAGAAGGCCTTGGAATTTTCCTCTGAAGGAGTTGTGCTCCTCAGAAATTACTAACAGTTTTCATTAAAATTTGCTTACAATTCAATTCAGAGTTTCTTGAATTATTCTCAAAGCTATCAGGCTTCACAAGAAATCCAAAATTCCTCAGAACTACCTTGAAAGCAGACTGCATTTCTCGATGAACATTTCAAATGGTCCTATCTGCTTTGATCGATTCTCTTCATCGACTTTCTCTTTTCATAACCACTGCTATGCAAACAGATTTCGCGCTAATTCTACCACATAGTTTGATAAAGGAGGTTCTTATCTAGCGTCCAAAACGTCAAATACAACAGGGAAAGGTTTTGCAGCTAAGTTATTAACGAAAGAGAAAGTCGATGAAGAGAATCGATCAAAGCAGATAGGACCATTTGAAATGTTCATCGAGATTTGATGTTTTTCTGAAAGATTTTTTTCCCAGAACTTCTATGAAATGAGGTCCTAAGTAATTATAATAAAATTCCACGAGCTTTCAAATCTGTGCATGGAATTACTCCGGATTCTTGGAAATTTCTTGAAGTATTATAGCGTTTAAGCCCAGAACTAGTTCAAATTTGAAATTTCTGGGAAATATGCATGTTCCAAAACAAAACAACATTTCAAGCCTCTGTTTTTTTTATTTATTTATTTGTTACTGAAGATTAATCCACTGTGGTCAAAGTGCGAATGAAAATAACGAGAAAAATGAAATGCTTGCATCTTAAAATTAATTCCTTTCCTTAAAATATCCTTAGTAATAAAATTATTAAATTCGCTGAGCCTTCAAGGTATTTTAGGGAAAAATAAAATTTCCTGAAGATGTTCGGTCTTCCAGGTTTTTGCAGTTAGTAGACACCCTAACTAATACCGTGGGTTTGGCCATAAACTTTCTTTTGAATCTTTCGCTTTAAAGGTTCATATCGTAATAAGTGTTTATGAGATACTTATGGAATAAGTCTAAAACATCAAACATTTATTTAGTGTGCCATCAGAACAACTACTTTTCTCCTCTGAGGTCACTTTTTAATCACTAATTTTACAACCGTAAGTCACTAATTGGTCACTTATTTCTTCAACATGGTCACTTAAATCACTATTTTTGACAGCAGTGATCGCTACCAGCCCTGAAGTTGAGAGCACGCAACAAGCTAATATGCGATATTCAATAAGCTTTGAATACGAAGGAGAAGAAGTCATACAGTAAATGTTTGAATCTATGAACAAGGATCCGTTTGAAAATATCTGCAATATCAATAAATATGCTTGCTATTTCCCATGGAATATTATTGCTTAAATATACCAAAACTATGTTTGTTTAAACATTTAATCAACCGGATTTCATTGAGGGCACGAGCAGTCGGACTCGGAGTTGGTTATTTGCAAATCAGAGGAGTCAGAGTCGGTTGATTTAGATCCGACTCCACAGCAAACAATTATGCAAAGTCGGAGAACGTTGAGTCTGATGGATTCGTCATTTGGCGTGAAACTGCTCCATACCGTATAACACTTTCGTGTACACATCGTACATGCAAAGATCAAATTAGATCCTAGTGGCTCGGTATCAACCGCGTTGTTGATTCGAATTCATAAAGTTCTACTACGGTAATTCAATACCTTCCAAGCTAAGCTGATGAACAAGATTTGAATATCATCCACTCTGAAAGCCCATCCATTCAATTATTAAGCCATATAGCCCAACAATAGAGCGAGATTACATCAGAAAACCTGTTGCGCAACCTCCCAATCAGTCAGTCACTCAGTCTGTCAGGGAAAAAAGCGACAATCATGTTCATCGAACGACTCCGCTGGGGTCAATGACATAATTCGGCCACTCTAATCATTCCAAAACTTCGCGCAATTTGCGTGCCAAAATGCAAACCGTATCTCCGATTATAGCAGCACGCAGGGCTGTTTCCTCTCTGTCTATGATAGGTATTAGACGATGGTTGCAGTGGAGAGAGAGCGAGTGCGAGAGAAGGAGAACAGTGCACCGTTGGACATTCAATAGCATAGAGCAAAACAACAGCAAGAAACAAGCAGATTTCTAGCCAAACATCTGAAAATGGACAATGAGCCAAAGGTAAGCAACTCGAATGGCCATGGAGACGGCTTCCAAATCGTCAGAACCAACGGCTTCACCATCCGCCGGGAACCGACGTTTAAAGCCATTGTTTGCATGTGGCTCATTGTCCCTTTGCATACGTTTGTCTAGATTTGCCATCGTGTGTATTAGTATTAAAATGTAAAATTATTACCTGCCCGTAAAGTTTCCATCTCTCTATTTCCATGTTTGTCGGTCGGTCGACTGCCGCCGGCTCGTAAGTTGTGTGCATTCCCACCCTTAGTAGGTACAGCCTCAGCAACTCGTAGTCCAGCACCAGCATTAGCTGCCGTTGTTTTATAGTGGTAGATATAGTGGCGACCTCTCTCAGCGGTTTACTGCCGCTGCAGCCCCGTCACGGTTGAGTTCTCATTAGCGCAAAAAATAATAAAAAAAAATAAAGATCTTTGTCATTAGCAGTGGCCTCTCTGCTTGCGTGGATCGCACAAACACTTGCCTCGGTGAGTTGTTCCGATCGGTAGCGCGTCCAGTAGCAGTTTAGTGCGTTCTCTTCATATCGTGATTAAATCCTGTTTTTGTTTGTGATAAAAAGGAAAGCATCTCCAGTCAGTTGTTATCAACACGCTCGACGGAAAGTAAATAGTAAAGAGAAACGTGTACGTGATTGTTGACACGCGTGACTCACAGGGGTTGTTTTCGATTAGCACCGACAATCAACGATCTGACCCAGCTGACAAATGGCATTATGCGTAGGGTAAAACTTTGCAGATAAACAAAAGTGCACCAGAAGGAAAAGTTCAACCGTGTTGAACCGAAGGAATTCGAAGAATTTCCAGTCCAGTTTGGCTGGCTGGCTTTCCCGTTCGGTTAAGGTTGGATGCACACACTTCGTGGTCAGAATAGCGTGTTCGTGTGGGTGTTGTTGATGGTTGAAATTCTTCAAAAGATCGCTTGAAAGTACAATCTAGATTGATTGAAATCAAAAACAAAAATTACAAAAAAGAAAAAAAAAGTGAATGGCACTATCGACAATTGGTGGTTGTGATTATTGTGCAAGCATGGTGAAGAATCCTCGTGGAACGGCCATCGATCGTTTCGGCAAGGAATTCTACTACAAAGCTGGAAGAGTCAGTTGAAAGGAACGGGCCTCCAAGTGCGCGCGCTTCGACCTCGAGCTTAGTTAAAATTTACATTCCTCTAATCAATCAAATCGCGATCATTCCGCAAGGATGACACAAATTCTATGCTGTACTTATCATTTCCTGATGGAGTTGCTACCGCGACTCCATGCACTGCTAAGCTGTTGCCATTGTAAAAGGTATGTGTTGAGCTTTGGTTGGGAATAAGTGACAAATGTTTCAAACCTAGATCAACATTTGGAATAGGCGGAACAACCAAATGTAAACAATGGCTTTAAGCGCAAATTTCTCTAAAATCAAAACACATCCGAGCAATCTAACACCAGCATCTGATAGAGCAAACTTCCTTTATCGACGAAAGGCATTGTTAGTTTGCGGGGTTGTTTGGTTGTTCCGCCTATTTCAATTGTTGGCCTAGAAATATTCAAGGGGCGCTTTAAAATTCTTCTTGCTTTAGACGACAACCAGCTCCAGCTATGAACTCTCACTTCAGCTGCAATTGTACAGCATGCTGGTTTTCCCCTGCCTTTCTACGTTTACGCCGTTGTTGTTTTTGTGTACGGATCTTTTTGAGAGCGGAAATTTTTCGGACAAACATTTCCATCATTCCATTTGCCGCATCCACTGTGATACGACAATGAATGACTTCCACAAAAATTGTTCGGTGAACGGAAATGGAACCGATCGATATGGATAATGATGTGTGCATGTGTACTTGGGCCTTTTCCATTCACAAGAAACTGTTTTTATTTTTTCTCTATTGAGGAGAGGACAATTTGGAAAAGTAATATAAATCATATATTGTCTAATTCATTGGGTTTAAAACGTGCCGAAACCTTCGCAGAATTCCTATGGCGACGGTTTCGGCGCGTTTTGCCTCCAATGAAACAGATGATATACTCCATCGTAAACAAAATGCTGCAAGTCCAGTTGTACGTGGTTATTTACGACGAAGATGTCCATTTGGTAGTCATTTATCATCTATTAGAACTATGTCTCTAACTCGATTGAGTGCTATAGTTAATAGTTTGTAGCAAAATAAAATAATTATTTTATTTTATTTCTTTACCTCTTATCGGCCTCCCTTAGCTCAGTCGGTAAAGGCGCAGCTACAAAGCAAGACCATGCTGGAGGTGGCTGGGTTCGATTCACGGTTTTTCGGGTTGGAAAATTTGTCGACTTCCCAGGGCATAGAGTATGAATTCGAAAATTCTCAATTAATAACTGTGGAAGTGCTTCTAAAACACTAAGTTGAGAGCACGCAGTAAGCTAATATGTGATATGCAATAAGCTTGAAATGCGAAGAAGAAGAATATCTATAATCGACAAGAGAGTAACGAGCACCATTGATCAGTGCCTCGTTTAGCCAAAACTAAGCGTTCAAAGACTTGATGTTCCTTCTGAGGATAAAAGGTGAAAATATTGCCGAAACCAGTTCCGAAAACCTAACCTTTATCGCTCTTACATGAGATGTCGCCTGCTCTCAACTTAGCACTTCCAATTATCCCAGATCGTAATTGAGGTTCTCTATGCTAATAAGGTGTCCATCCAACTGGAAAATCCAGGAAAAAACAGGAATTCAGATTTACCGGGAAAAATGCGGGATAACCCAAATCGCACCGGGATAGACCATATATACTCATTCCAAGTAAAAAATTAGGTTTTATCATAATCTTGCAGGTCATAATTTGGTCTTGAAGAATCCTTTAAACCTTTAAACTTGCAATGTCCCTTGGAATCAATCAACTTTGTATCACATACACCACTATATTCTCTTGTTTACACATCTGTTTACAACTTTCATATTATGCTTTTCATGGTGGTAAAGTATAAACAAAATCAGTAGTTCTAGTATAAAGCCTGAGCGAGACATATCCTGTCAGAAAGCTGCTTGAAGATAGAAAATAATTTCGGTTCGACCATAGAGGTAACTCTAAGACTAGTTGGTCCCAAAGAAACGTGCTTAACTTTTTGGCTCTCCTCTGGTACTATCTTCGGTCCCAAGCTAATCGATTCACCCCTCGAAACATAGGAAACCCCAATAACCCCTCATTTTATCTGTCAAACTTTCACAGCGAATCAAAACAAACATTGTGTAGTACTAGAATTTTGACTAGAATGGGGTACGTTAATCTATTTGCTTGGGACCAATAGGCTAGTCAAATAGTGAGCCAATTTAAAATCGTTAGTTTCATATTGATTGTTGGTTCGACACCGTACACAATCGACGAACTAAAAAAAATCATCCATACCTCTCACGCCAAAGTCATTAGTTTAAATCTCACCCGGATATGGCACAAATGATCCAAGTGACTACATTTTTTTTCCTTGATTTGTTTTCCGTCGATCTTGTTTTCCGTGCTGAGCACCAATGCTACAGACGCTAGGAAGGCAGCTCCCACACCTGGACCCTACCTATCGACCCTTCAACTCATGAACCGGGGACTAACGGCTTTACTTCGGCTTGTTATTGGAAAAATATTATGCAAATATTAGCAACGCAATAGAAACTAAGAAAAAACTTTTTTCAGTGTACCAAACCAATTATGGTGCTTCACGAAGGTTTATTCCTATCATTAACTCGAATCATCGTACGCATTGTTGAGTCAACAGAACTTCAAGATCGGTTCAAGAATGTTATGTTTAAACAGAATTAATAACTTTAAATTATGTTATAAGTCTCCTTGAAGTACAAAAAGCTCAAACATTCTCATTGGACATCGAACAAGATTCTGATTAACCTGTAAAATATCTCCCGGGAAATTTGGAGAATGATGAATATTTCGGTAAGATATCTTTGTATTCCACAAAATGTTGTTTGGCTTATAGAACTTCAAAATCTAAACTCCAGCCTTTCTCCTGCTCAGGTCTCTTGTATTGATATATGCTTTTTCCGACATACCAAAACAATATTTAGGCTATTTTTTGCAGTGAGACTCTTTGATTTTATACGAATTCATGATTCCATAAGATTTTCGAGATCTAGATCATCGACATGTTAATGTAAATCTCATCTCATAGCGTATTGTACAATTGTACTGAGAAAAATATGATTATCTCTAACCGGCTATTTTCGAACGCTTTTATTGTTTAAGGCAGGGGTGATGTTTTTTTTAAATAACCAGGAATTGAAAAACTTGTTTAGAATAGACACCCTGTCTTTTAAATTTGTCGAACCTCTTAATGGAATCCCATTTTGAAGAGTTTTGAGTGTGTTGGTTTATTTCCTTTCAATTTCGTTAAAATTGCTTATCTTTTGACAGATACGCGTATTTCCTCCACTACTTGAAGACTTCACCAGTGTCAAGTACTCAACACTATTGAAGAATCCATCCCTTATTTACGAGTTATATACTAATCAATAGGTACTTAAAGGGGCTTCCCTTAGCTCAGTCGGTAAAGGCGCAGCTACAAAGCAAGACCATGCTGGAGGCGGCTGGGTTCGATTCCCGGTCCGGTCTAGGAATTTTTCGGGTTGGAAAATTTCTCGACTTCCCTGGGCATAGAAGTATGATTGGACTTGCCACACAATCATATCAATGCAAAAATGGTACAGGCATCGAAAGCTCTCAATTAATAACTGTGGAAGTGTATCTAGAACACTTAGTTGAGAGCACGCAATAAGCTAATATGCGATATGCAATAAGCTTGAAATGCGAAGAAGAAGAAGAAGAAGAAGGTACTTAAAAATCAGCAGATATCCACTGCCATGTCACAGTTTACCTAACCAGGTACCTAAATTTAGTCTCCAATAGGTAGAGGCATGATACGATGTGTGGTTTTAGGTAGCATGTTAAACATCTCGAGTATCCGTGCCCCGTTGTAAAGATATGTTCTGCAACCTTAGATTTAAATTATTCTGCGATGTGTTCCTTAAAGCTTGTTCCCAAAGTCCTTTTACGTCTGACCAATGTAGATTTTATTGCAATCTGGTCAAGAGGTTTTGTAGACTCCGGCTTTCCCTAAGACATTTATTGAATCATTTGTTGATCAACTCAGTTGAATTCAAGTGGTTTGAAAAGTTGAGCCTGGTTCAATTTTTTTTCAATTCAAGTCAGTTAAATCTCATAGTTTACACGTTCAAGTCAGTTGATAAAGTTGAGTTGAGTTGATCAATTGACTTGCCTAGTCCAGACCCTGTTTTAAGAGAAGATAATGATTTTTTTTTTGAATACTTCTAGTTCTTGTTCCTTATTGTGTTCTTAACAGCTTGACAAGCTCAGAAAACTAACTAAATGAGAATTTAGGATAATGGTCTTGCTTGAGAAGTTTTTTTATTGCTTGGAGTAGCACTTTAATGATTGAATAATGATTCAAATATACGTAGACAAGCATTGCTTTGACAGCATAGAGTGGCTGTATTAAGTATTATAGGGCAGTCCGCATCGTGCTCTCTTGCCGTGCGGATCTATTTGCTTTTTGCTTAAGGAAGTGTTACTACTACCTAAAGCTACAACAAATTTAAACAGCACTTTTCAGTGCTCAACCTGTAAAAAAAAATTTCTACCTTGTTCAACTCCTCTTATTCTTCTTTGATCCTTGTTTGGACCCTACCCGGGGTAATCCTTCTTGGATATCGATTTGGAAAATTCCTCTTCGATCCTTCAGATTCTTATAGTAATCTGCTTGGAAGTCGATTTGGATAAAAATTTACTGCCGCCATGGCGCCTAAACGCAAAAGAAAGGGGCAAACTCTTGACCCCCCTTCTGATGAAATTAATTTGAGTAATCAATTTGATTTGCTCACGGATGATGAGAATGATCCATCATCCAAGAAAAATTCTAGTAAACTTTCCCGGCTTAATGCCAAGAAAGAAAAGATTCCCCCTATTGTGATAACCACTACCGATTTCCATGCTCTTCGCATGGAACTTTTGAATTTCGTGAAAGTTAAGTTTTCACTACAAATTGGACGTCGGGGTGAATGCCGTGTATTGGCTGAAACCTTGGACGGATTTAAATGTCTTCTCAAGTATCTTACTGAGAAGAAGCACAAATTTTTTACTTACGACACCAAAACTGAACGTGTGTTCAAGGTTGTCATGAGTGGTGAATCCCTGGATCAGATCAAAGATGAACTGGCAAAATTACTTGGAGTTGTGCCACTCCAAGTAATCAAAATGAAAATGAAATCCCGTCCTGGCGATTCGCGCAACGGGATTTCTAATGATTTTTATTTAGTTCACTTCAAGTCTAGTGAACTAAACAACCTTAAGGCCTTAGAAAAAGCTAGCCTTATGCTCCATGTCCGAGTGAAGTGGGAACACTTCAGGAAGACTGGAGGAAATTTCCAAAACCTCACTCAGTGCCGTAAGTGCCAGGGATGGGGTCACGGAACTAAAAATTGCTACATGCCAGCTAAATGCATGAATTGTGGTGATTCCTCTCACGCAAAGGACGACTGTCCTGTGAAGGAAGATCCTAAGAAATTTAAATGTTCAAATTGTGGTGAAAACCACAAATCCATTTTTTGGGAATGTAAGACTCGCAAAGCGATCCTACAATCTCGTTCTAACCGAAACGCTCCACGTTTCCGACCAGGTACAAATTCCTCTGCTGTTAACAACGGTCAGCGAGGAACAAATTCTACATTCGTACCTAAGACATGAACTAGCCTATGGCTAAAAATCTCTCAAATAAAAAAAAAAACATTCGTACCCGTAGGTACAAATATCACCCCTGCTTCAAATGTTTCATCTGTACCTACTCCCCTCGCTGCTAACAATGTTCAGCGAGTTAATGGAGCTACCTATGCTGCTATTGCAGCGGGTAGAAATCAAAATACTAACCAACGTTCTAACGGAAATTTTGACAATTTTGACTTAGGAAGCATTACTGCTCCTAAAATGGAATTTTTACAGAATTCATTAATTGACATGATTTCTGATATGCTTAAATTCAACTCCATGTTTGATGCTATTCAAACTGGAGTAAAATTTGCTAATAATATTGTCATGACTTTAAAATTCAGTAATGGATTTTAAAGCATTAAACATTTTAAATTGGAATGCTCGATCTCTTAAAGATAATGAAGACGAGCTATTTAACTTTTTGAGAGTTCATAACGTGCATATTGCCGTTATAACTGAAACGTTCCTTAAACCTGACCATAAGGTTAAGAAGGACGCAAATTACTTGATTTATAGAAATGATCGTCTTGATGGACCCTGTGGTGGCGTTGCCATCATTATTCATAGACGAATCAAACACAAAATACTTTCTTCATTTGAAACCAAAGTTTTTGAAACTTTGGGAGTTTCTGTTGAAACCGAGGGGAACGACTCTATCTACGCTGCAGGAAAAATTGTGTTGTGCTGTGGCTAGCTGCTCGCACACTGAGTAGATAGAAAGAAGATTGATGACGATTCTGAAGATTTCTTGCAAAAAGATGATGCACGATGCATGTAGATGCAAGAAATGCAAGAACATTTTTCGAAGATTGATTCGCTATTGTGCGATTTTTTGAGCATCTAGAATTGGGATTTAGATGTGTCACCCCCCTCGGTTGAAACAAAATTTGGACAACTTACGTTTATAGCTGCCTATTTGCCATTCCAATGCGTAGGCCAGCAAAAGAATTTTCTCAAGGGTGACCTTCAGAAACTTACCCGTCATAGGTCTAAATTCTTCATTATTGGTGATTTTAATGCAAAACACCGCTCATGGAATAATGCTCAAAGCAATATTCTGTTT
Organism: Ochlerotatus camptorhynchus; assembly: GCF_037179485.1. NCBI lineage: Eukaryota > Metazoa > Arthropoda > Insecta > Diptera > Culicidae > Ochlerotatus > Ochlerotatus camptorhynchus. The sequence goes on from NW_027040640.1 coordinate 1,015,376, forward strand.
GATGATTGTTCTGCAGGTTATTACACTATTCAATATCCAAACAGCCCAACATGCTTTTCTTCTGCAAGAAATCCCTCCACTATTGATTTGGTCTTAACTGATTCATGTCAACTTTGTAGCCAATTGGTTACCCATGCTGACTTTGGTTCTGATCACCTTCCAGTAACTTTTGAAATATCCCAAGAAATAATTTCTAATCCCAACAGCTCTACTTTCAATTACCATAGGGCTGATTGGGAGCAATATCGAACATTTATGGAATATAACTTCGATCCAAACATTCCTTTGCAAACCAAAGATGAAATTAATTATGCTCTTGAATCTCTGACTACTTCTATAGTTGCAGCAAGAGCAGCCTCAGTACCAAAATGCGAGGTTGAATTCGATTCAATTATAATAGACGACGATCTTCAGCTCTTGATTCGTCTTAAAAATGTCCGTAGGAGACAATATCAAAGAACACGCGATCCTGCCATGAAGGTTATCTGGCGGGATTTGCAAAAACAAATTAAAAAGCGATTCTCTGCCCTGAGGAACAAAACTTTTGAAAATAATGTTTCTAAATTAGACCCGAGTTCCAAACCCTTTTGGAAACTCACAAAAATTTTGAAAAAACCTCAAAAGCCAATTCCAGCGCTTAAAGAAGGTGGTCAAATTTTGATCACAAATTTGGAAAAAGCTCAGAAACTTGCTAGGCAATTCGAGAGTTCCCATAATTTCAGTTTGGGTCTTACTAGTCCTATTGAGAATCAGGTTGCTCGGGATTTTCTGAATATTTTCTCTCAGGAAAATATTTTTGATGATTCCTGGGGGACTGATTTGGACGAAGTAAGGTCTATAACTAAAAATTTTCAAAATATGAAAGCTCCAGGTGATGATGGAATTTTCTATATCCTCATCAAAAAACTCCCAGAGAGTACCTTGTCTTTCTTGGTAAAATTATTTAACAGATATTTCCATTTGGCATACTTTCCTGATAAATGGAAAAATGCAAAAGTTGTTCCAATTTTGAAGCCGGATAAAAATCCAGCTGAAGCTTCTAGCTACCGTCCAATAAGTTTGCTTTCTTCAATAAGTAAACTTTTTGAAAAGATAATTTTGAATAGAATGATGCTTCACATCAATACGAACTCAATTTTTGCAGATGAGCAGTTTGGATTTCGCCATGGGCATTCAACTACTCATCAACTCTTAAGAGTTACCAATTTAATTCGTTCAAACAAATCTGAAGGCCACTCAACTGGAGTTGTTCTTCTAGACATAGAAAAAGCATTCGACAGTGTTTGGCATGAAGGTTTGATTGCTAAATTGAAAAAGTTTAATTTTCCACTTTACATTATGAAATTAGTTCAAAATTATTTAACTGACAGAACTCTGCAGGTAAATTATCAAAATTCCAAATCTAATCGACTACCTGTTAGAGCAGGAGTTCCTCAGGGTAGCATTCTTGGGCCTATATTGTATAACATTTTCACTTCGGACCTCCCTGATTTGCCTCAGGGTTGCCACAAATCTTTGTTCGCTGATGACACAGGCATTTCCGCTAAAGGAAGAAGTCTTCGTGTTATTTGCAGCAGACTGCAGAAAAGTTTAGATATTTTCTCTTCTTATTTACAAAAATGGAAGATTTCTCCCAACGCTTCCAAAACTCAACTTATAATATTTCCACATAAGCCTAGAGCTTCGTTTTTGAAACCTAGTAGTAGTCACATAGTCACTATGAACGGAGTTCCAATTTCCTGGTCAAACCAAGTAAAATATCTTGGATTAATACTTGACCAAAAATTAACTTTTAAAGATCACATTGAGGGCATTCAAGCCAAATGTAACAAATATATAAAATGTTTGTATCCTCTTATAAACAGGAAATCCAAACTTTGCCTGACGAATAAACTTCTAATATTTAAACAAGTTTTTAGACCGGCCATGCTTTACGCTGTGCCAATATGGTCTAGTTGTTGCACTACCAGGAAAAAAGCACTTCAAAGGATTCAGAACAAAGTTCTGAAGATGATTTTGAAGTTGTCTCCCTGGTACAGTACTACCGAAGTACATAGAATTTCGAATGTTGAGACTTTAGCACAAATGTCCAACAAAATAATTAATAATTTCCGGCAAAAATCGTTACAATCCTCAATTGCAATGATTAATTCCCTTTATACTTAGATAAGATTTAGTTTTAGTTTTTTAGTTTTAAGCTATCAATTGTTATACTGACATGCAGGTTTAAAAAACCTGTTTAAAATACTGAATTGCCAAGACAGGAACAATGTAAAAACACTTAGATATATATCATAACAATTAAGGCTGGTAAGTTACTGTAGTAACTGGAGCACCTAGGTTAAAAATGAAATGTAATTTATTTTGAAATTGGAACAAATAAAGAGTTAAAAAAAAAAAAAAAAAGTATTCTAGGGCTTCTTTGAAAACCTGGTTAGCTCGTAAAATTAGTTTCACAGTAAAGTTTTAGAATGGCAATTTTGCTGTTATTGCAATTTAGATGGAATTAACTTAAATAATTTTGGAGATGACAGCCTTATTGTTACTATTTCCCATCGGAGAAGTCCGCCCGCAAATTAGCTTTTGGTTAAGCATTTTATCCGGTATAATTTTCTTACGGAGCTGGGTCTCAAAATGTGCTCAAGGCAAAACAAATATAATGGGACTAAAAACAAGTGTTTCATATGTGAAATGCAGAGTGACCAGTGAACCGGGAAAACCGGAAAGGTTGGAATTTGAAGTCACCGGGAAAATCGCATGAATTTAGGTGACAAATCTGGAAAAACATACCTCGTTCTCTCTTCGAAAACAACAAGATCTCAAGACCCTTGGACTGGACTAGATTTTCAGGATAACTACAGTCACTTTGAAGAACTATTAAGAGAATTTTAGATTTTTTTTCCAAATTTTAGAATAAATTTTAGAGAAAACACCAAGGTATTTCAGAGAATATTTTCTAGTGAGCTTAGGGAAAACCTCTAGTAGAGTTTTTACTAGATCTCCCAAGAGTGAACAGGATTACACGATTCTTGAAAAATACCAAGGAACGCGAATTTTGAGGGTACAATTCCAAAATAATTATGCGAAGATCTATAAGGATAGTCCGCGTATAATTCCAAGCGCATTTCGAAAGGAATTTCTATAGAATGTTACTGAGAAATCTATGCAATTTTCAGAAGAATTTAGAGGAGCAAAATTTGAAGACAATTCTCGGGGGGAGAATTTCGCCTGCCAGATGGTGTTGACAGGGAAGGGGGATTACAAGTTTTGCCCTTTTCAATCGTTGGTCTGAGGTGAGTTCTACGGAGAATTTCATGCAAAAAAAAAATGAAGCTCCGGTGAATTCTTAGAAAGAGTTTAAAATCCGAAGAAAGATGAATTTTAAGAATTTTGTGGAGTGTTCTACAGAGAATGTTTGTACTATTATATAAAAAAAATCAAGTGAGAATTTCAAATTTATTTTAGAAGAATTCTGTAAAGATCTCTGTGAAAGCAAATTAATCTAAAGGAAAGGCTTGAGAACAATCAAATAAAGTTTTGAGCGAAATTTTCATACACAAATTGTGAAAACTTCGAACCTGTCGCAGATCCAAATTCAAGATCCAGCAAAGGTGCTGCTGCCTTAGAAATTACCCATTTAACCTTAGGCTTAATCGCATTAAGTTTTGTGCTAAATTAAAATACCTAAACCACGATAATTTCCAAAATAACGGTAGTATGAATGTATGGCCCTAGGGTAGAATGCGGATCCTTCCCGTTTTGGCAACACGAGATTTCTGTCTTTTTTGCATTCTATAAAATGTATGGAACGCTCTATTTAATTTGAAATTCTACTGGACCACTCTTCAAGGGTTAGAGGTCCTTGTGGTATTTCATGAAAAAATGGCCATAAAGCACTAATATATTCTGAGGAAAGTTATAGCTGAGGGGTTGTGTTGCCAAAACCGGGTAGGCACCTGGATTTTTTTTTTTTGAAAATTACTGGAATATCAGGGAATTTTGTTTTCTTCGTTGAGTCGACACCCTGCTTCGAAATCAATGGTTTGGTAATGTTTTGGTGAAATTCACCGCTACCCGTTTTAAACCCTCTGCTAATGGTGTAAGTACGTAAGTCGAAGTACACCTAAAATGATCCCTTGTTCTTTTATCGATTACTGCTTGAATTGTTTTTTTTTTTCTTGATACACATTTAGTCTAGCGATTTCAAAAATGTGAGCTATTTCCGTTGATTTGCCTGTATCGCTAAGAGGAAGAGTTTGCATCCTGTGAACCATGTGGTGAAAAGCGGCCATTTTATGTTGATGGGAATGGTTCGAAGTGCTTGGTATTACTCTCTTTGCATTTGTTGGTTTCCTATAGTTTTCGAAATTGAACGAAGACGTTTCCCTGATGATCAGAAGATCTAAGAAGGGGAGTTTGTCGTCTCTCTCTTCTTCGTGAGTAAATTTGATGTCCTTGTGGACGTTGCTTACGACCTCCAAAGTTTTTGATAAATCTTCCCTTTTGACAATGCTTAAAATGTCATCCACGTACCTATACCAACACTTGGGCAACAAATTCCTATCCTCCAGATCCTCTAGTTTTTTGTAAAAGATAAGCTGAATTGACGTCAGTAAGCAAAATCGGTCGCCACTAGGCCACCGAGCTCCTTATATCACAAAACAATTACGATCAAGTTTCCGTTCAATTTGTTGTTACTATGTTTCGATCCCGGCGACGACCTCACCGACGATGACAAAAATTACTCTTGAGAAGAATTTGATATGGATTTCCAATCGACACGTCTTTCCTAAAGCTCAAATAGGGGAAATGGATGCAATGATTGGGCCCATCGCTAAAAATCTACTATTTATCAATTTTATCTAGATGAACGCGTCATTGGGACTGTACTAATGGATATTTGATATTTTTGGTCGATATTGAAAATTTAGTCGATTGCTGAATTTATGTATGGGCCCAAATTAGGGGCACTTAGGCCGACATTACATCCATTTCCCCTATATAGATTTTATTACACATCTGATAAAGCGTTCAAATTATGCCTGTGTTAAGCCAACAAAAATTTTAAAAACGAACAAAACACTACTCTCTACTCTTATTTTTCTCTCACTAGCAATCTGGCGGTGCACTAGGCAAACGTTGTTTTTGATTTTTCCGTTTATCCTGCCACGATAGCTCGCAGAGTTTATTTTTATAATTTTCTTTGGCTGTCATTGGAGCAGAAGTGTGAGTTCTTATGCTACAGTTTTCCGAGTGAAGTAGTTCCAGTATCAAGCCTGAGCGAGGCAGATTCTGTTACGAAGCTAGTTGAAGATAGGGAAGCAGATTCATGCCAATAAAAAAATGTCCGATCTCGAACTCCAGTAGCTTGGGAAGATCCAGGAATACAACGGGAGAGGAGAACCAGGAAAATCAATAAACTTTAACATGCGGTCAAACTTTTACGCTAGTGTTTCAAAATCACTTAGCGAAACAGAGCAAGTCTTTATCAAAAGAAAGACTTGCTCTTTTCCATGGCTTTATTAGTTTTTTGAGATTCTGTTTAACCAAGGCCCAATACCGTTCGAAGGGGCGGAGTTCTGGGCTATTGGGAGGGTTGTGGTCTTTGGGTACCACAACCACGTTGTTCGCATCGTACCACTCGATTGCCTTTTTTCCATAGTGGCAGCTCGCCTAGTCCAGCCAGAACAGCACAGGTCTATTATGTTGCTTTGGGAACGGTAGCAGCCGCTTTTCCAGGCACTCCTAGACGTAGATCTCTTGATCTCTTGAAATGCCGCTTTTCAGACCACACGTACATATGGCCAGCCAGAAGAGATATTTTTTCGGGAACTTCGATAGTTTGATAGTTTAGAAAATTTCAGCCGCCTTCCCTTTTCCTGATGCGGTATAAAACTCCTGTCCTGCTTTGCCGACGTTTTTTTTGTTTGTAATCTCGGTTCGCCACCTTCACCTTCTTAAACGTCGACAACCCCGCTGCACAGTAGTATGGGAGACATTGAGCTTGTCAGACGTCCCGGATGGAGAGGTTTTTTTATTTGTTATAGTCACTTTAACACTCTTGGGTCATTCGTGACTTGTCCGGGGGTGAGATTTGAACTCGTGACTTTGGCGTGAGAGGTATGGATGTTAACCACTACGCCAGGGTCGCCCCCATGGAGAGGTTAGGATTCCGCTTATATTTCACCGCCACCTTCTTCGTCGTCGCTGCCACATCCGGATTACGATTGCCGCTTCCTGGCGGTCGACAGACGCTCCCCGAACACCTTTAAAACGTTTGTCACGATCGATTTGGCCACATCCAACAATTTTGCCAACATGGCGTGTGAGAACGTCGGATTCTCTTGCTGCGCGAGCAAAATGTTGACACGCTGCTCCTCTTGCTTGGACGTCATTTTGAAAACTGGAGAGCAAACGGTGAAAAGTCATCATAGCAACCATTGTATATACACTCAACTTTCAAATGCAGCATTTCAGGTTTGTTTTTAATACATTTTTAACAGAAATTCACCAATTTGAAGTTGACCAATTTTTGTGCGTTCCAGACTTTATGTTCAAAATTCCATGACGATACTGAAGTTTTCGGATCAATCATAGAAACCTCGGAATATTTCATAATGTCACGGAATTCCTTGTAAGTTGCTGCAAATTTTCTTTAGTTAATGAAATTGTTCTGAAGTTATCTGATCGTCCTCCTCAGACTTCGCTGAATATCATTATGTTTGTGCAATTTCTTTAAGATTTTTGCAATTTACTTATCATTATTTAAACTGCACTTTTGATTCTCTGATCTGTCCTGATGTTCTCGGGATGGAGGCTGGCAACCCTGGCCACGCGTCGTGTCGTGTGTAAATCGGTGCTTATATTTTTATCGATTTTTTATTGAAAATAGATCTCTAGAGGTGAAATTCGCGAGTGATAGGTGTGAATTTCTGTACGGTAGTCCGAAATATTACCGAGGATGCCTGAAAGTCGAATTTTTTATCGTTGTTTTATTAGTTATTATTTGCATAATGCTGCGTCATTGATGTGGCGATGTTTCTAGTTCGCGATACCCGAGTGCGATGTATTAGCCGTAGTGCAACGAACACACACGCGCGAGATGGTTCATTCAACCAAAATAAATATCTAGTCTATGTTTGTGTTTGTGTTGGATCGAGGCGGTAAACGGTGGTGAATTTGTGGAATAAAGGAGAAAATGTGTTAAGCGAGAGAGTAAGATGGTGTTTGTGAGCTCCCCCAAGTGAGGGGTTCGAATGATGAATGTGTGTGCGGATGGCTCGACAGCTGTCAACCTGCGAGTGATCGTCGCGTTGTTGTCCCACGTATAAGTGAGGGGCGGAAACAAAAAAAAAACAGCAAAACAAAGCAAGTGAAAGACGGAGGAAGGGAGATCAGGTAAATCAGGTATCGACCTGAGTGATAAGGTAAGAGGATTTGAACGCTAATTAATGTATTTCATAAATCCTACATGGCCCTTAGAAAACCGATAGAATCGCAGTGTTCGTGCGTTTTGTGATCGAAATGTTTGTATACACCGGTGGGTATGGTTTGTGCCTACAAAATGAACGCAGCTTAACATCTCGAAGTAGTGGAACGTGAAGTGTCGTTCAGAAGTGGCCGATGTGAGAGCGTGGCCAATGCTGGTGCACTTCCCCTATGGGCTATGGGTCGATGCTGAAAACGAGTTAGTTTATACGCAACGATGCAGTTGTACTGTCTCGATGCGCGGTGCTGGGCGGCGGGGGGGGGGGGGAGACTGGTGGGCTATTTCGTTCTCGCGGTTACTTGCGCAACAATAGACGTGACGTCACGTCTGCTGCTGCATTGAGCATTTTGACGTTTAATCGGCGCACACTAATGCATTATTTAAATGAAAAGATTGCGAGCAAGAGGGAAACAGATTAGTGGGAAAACAAACCATTCATTCATCCCTGTGTACTAGATAGAGAAAGACTATTAAACATCAAAAAGGTCTATAAGAACACTGTCGGGATGGGGGAGTCCGCTGGTTTCCTTTCTCCTCACCTCTTAGTATCTACCGCGCATCGGTGCTGTCTCGCTGCGTCGGTGTTCAATTTGCACTTTTGATGATGGTGCTATTAATTTTGAAGAGTAGTTCATGATAAAAACTTATATGATAGATGTGCGGATGTCCCCCGTACACGCTAAAAGCGGATTACCCAAATCTAGCTTTACTTTAACCAAACTTTTAGCTTTTTTCAGCTTTTTCAACTTCTTTCAGCTCTTCAAAGGAGAAACATCTTTAGATTGACAGTGTAATGATTCATTCTTTTTTTCAGAATTCTTTCAGGTTAATTCAAGAATATTCTAATGCATGATAGCACTTAAAGTAAATGTTATTTTTGATTCACTTCCTCCTTCAAGATGGATGTTTAAGATACACATATTTTGCTAGCTGGCAAAACAGGGTCATTGCTGTATAATTTAGACTGGATCTATTGATTTAAATTATTTGAGTTTTCTTCCAGCTCTTCGATAACGGAACATCATTAGATTTATACTGTAATGATTCACTATTACAGCTTTCACCCTGGTTTTGTATGTTGATTTGATTTGTTTGAATTGGTTTTCAGCTCCTTGGTGTTGGCAGTCGTGGGCGGTCAATTTTGCTGATGCTCATGCTCTAAGTTTATTTTCAGCTTTTCGATGATGGAGTCTTCAGGTTTATATTAAAACAATGATCCACCATTTTGTTTAGGCTTCAGGCAAATCCAAGTATAATGCATGAAAACACTGATTCAGGATTTTAATTATCTATGCTTGCTTTCAGCTCTTCGATGATGAAACACCTCTAGGATTATATTATAATAATTAATTTATATTATTGAACTTTGCATTTATTTTATATTATAAATATTCACTTTTTCAGCTTAGAGATGAACTAGCCTACAGAAGTTAAAGTAAAGTTAATGTAAAGTTAAACTAAAATTAAAGTTAAGTTAAAGTTAAGTTAAAGTTAAGTTAAAGTTAAGTTAAAGTTAAGTTAAAGTTAAGTTAAAGTTAAGTTAAAGTTAAGTTAAAGTTAAGTTAAAGTTAAGTTAAAGTTAAGTTAAAGTTAAGTTAAAGTTAAGTTAAAGTTAAGTTAAAGTTAAGTTAAAGTTAAGTTAAAGTTAAGTTAAAGTTAAGTTAAAGTTAAGTTAAAGTTAAGTTAAAGTTAAGTTAAAGTTAAGTTAAAGTTAAGTTAAAGTTAAGTTAAAGTTAAGTTAAAGTTAAGTTAAAGTTAAGTTAAAGTTAAGTTAAAGTTAAGTTAAAGTTAAGTTAAAGTTAAGTTAAAGTTAAGTTAAAGTTAAGTTAAAGTTAAGTTAAAGTTAAGTTAAAGTTAAGTTAAAGTTAAGTTAAAGTTAAGTTAAAGTTAAGTTAAAGTTAAGTTAAAGTTAAGTTAAAGTTAAGTTAAAGTTAAGTTAAAGTTATGTTAAAGTTAAGTTAAAGTTAAGTTAAAGTTAAGTTAAAGTTAAGTTAAAGTTAAGTTAGTTAAGTTAAAGTTAAGTTAAAGTCAAGTTAAAGTTAAGTTAAAGTTAAGTTAAAGTTAAGTTAAAGTTAAGTTAACGTTAAGTTAAAGTTAAAGTTAAGTTAACGTTAAGTTAAAGTTAAGTTAAAGTTAAGTTAAAGTTAAGTTAAAGTTCAGGTAAAGTTATGTTAAAGTTAAGTTAAAGTTAAGTTAAAGTTATGTTAAAGTTATGTTAAAGTTAAGTTAAAGTTAACTAAAGTAAAGTTAAAGTTAAATTAAAGTTGAGTTAAAGTTAAGTTAAAGTTAAGTTAAAGTTAAGTTAAAGTTAAGTTAAAGTTAAGTTAAAGTTAAGTTAAAGTTAAGTTAAAGTTAAGTTAAAGTTAAGTCAAAGGTAAGTTAAAGTTAAGTTAAAGTTAAGTTAAAATTTAATTTAAGTTAAAGTTCAGTTAAATATCATTTTATATTCTGTTTATACTCACGAGTGCGTGTGTGTGCGTGTGTGTGTTTTTGTGTTTGTGTACTTATCATAAATCACTACAATCAGCATTAGTTTACCAAAAACGATCCCTGCTGCTGCAAACCTTTCCCCACATCCAACATCCCAGTGATTTCTCGTGGAAGCGCAGAGGATTTCTCGGTTTCCTTCACAGCGAGTATCACGTCAACACATTCCTTCCCATTCCCTATTGGACCTGCATTCGGACACGGCCGGCGCTGGTATTGCTAAATATTAGATCTTCAGTTTTTACACATTGAGGATGAATGTTAGTCCCAAACATCATCTGTTGGTTCTCTGTGTAATTGCAGCTGATCTGGCAATAACAGAGTAGCAACCGTGGGCGGTCAATAATGCTAATGCTAATGCTAATGCTGATCTGTCCTGATGTTCTCGGAGATTCCCTGAAGCTCTCATTTCTATCGAAGATCTCGACTCTGCTGTCAAATAAAAGGAATTCTCACTTTTAAACTTCCCTGAAATTCTATGGACTTCTGTGAAGCTCCTGAAATATTTCTAAAGTTTTCATAAATTCTCTGAAGGTAGAAATTATCGGAACATCTTGAGGGTTTTTGATTTTTTTTTCAGCACATCATGAAACTGTCCTGATTGTTTCTAAACTTACGCTCATAGATCTTTAAACTGCTCCGATAGTCTGGTTTAAAGTTCCGGGAACTGCCATTATGATCTCTGAAATTCCTTAAAGATCTCTAGATCTAACTTTTCTGAGGCACTTAGGATTTCATAAAAGTTTCCACAATTTTCCTCAAGTTCTCTATATTTCTGAAGCTCTCTTGATACCGGTGAAGTTCTTAAAAGTTCCTGCAGTTTTTCGTAAGCCAATAGAACCGCTTTGAAGTTCTTAAAGCGTCCAGTTAGTTCCCCTTATTTTCATTCCTCAGAACTTCTGTAAAATTCTTGCAATTGTTGTGAAGTTAATGGGACTTCACTGAAAATCTCTAAACTTTCATAAAGTTAATTACAAACATGAAATAGGGGAAATGGCTCTAATGTTGGCCTATGGATCTAAGATTGGGCCCATCGCTAAAAATCAGCTATTTATCAATTTTATCTAGATGAACACGTCATTGGGACGGTACTAATGGATATTTTTGGTCGCTATTGAAAATTTAGTCGATTGCTGAATTAATGAATGGGCCAAAATTAGGGGCATTTAGGCCGATATTACTTCCATTTCCCCTAAATTATTTTTTTCCTTAATTCTGGCACTTTGAAAATTTGCAATATCTTGAACTTGTACATGGAATACGAAACTTGAAACATTGAATAACTTGAGATTTTAGACTTGATTTGATAGTAATGCTGATTGTCATGTCTTAAAGACGTTCGTGTTAATTTGTGTTGTTGTGTTGCTAATGAAATGCATTAAAATAATTTGAATTCTAAGGTGATTCTGCTAAAAATTTCACGAAATTAGTGAGAACATCAAGGAGGATTCCAAGGTAGTTCCTAGTAAAATTTCAAAGTGATCCTGCGGAGAATTTCAAGTGGTTTTTTAAGAGGTAAACTAGCCTACGGCCAAAAATCTCAAAAATAAAGTTTAAAAAATGTGGTTTTTTATGAGAAGCATTCAAGGGGAATTCATAAGGGAATTTTGAAGATATTATCGTAGAAATACTGAAGAGAATTCAGCAGAGAATTAAAAAAATAACCAGAAAATTAAATGCTGCAGACAGTCTCTGAAGAATTCTGAGAGGAGTTTCAAGCAAATCCAGAAGGAGATTCCAGTATATTCTTTCTCCTTGATTTTAGTGGAGTCGATCTTATTTTTCGTACTCAGTACCAATGCTACCCATACCTGGACCCTACCTATCGACCCATCAAACTCATGAAACGGGGAACCAACGGATTTACTTCCCCCAAAGGAAGGCATGATCCGAGATTTTATGCCTCCGAGATTTTATGAATTCAGGTCCTTTGAAGTGAGAGGCAGTCACGCTTACCACCGGCGCAGCTACAGATTCCAGTTTATACGAAAAGAGTTCCAAGTGAACACGAATGTCCCAGTGAATACTGCAAAAATACCACTAAGAACAACGAATAACATCAGAATAAAAATAAATAAAAAATGAATTTTTGAGCAGAAGCTCACTGGTGATTTTTGCGCAGTAAAGAATTTCATAAGGCAAAACAACTGGTTGCAATCTTCCATCCAATCTCACATGTTCTCGACACATACAATTTCGTACGCATCTTTCCAGTACCACTCGGATTTATAAACATAAAAAAGTGCTCGTCGTACGAAAAAAAGATGTTTCCTCTCCAATATCAACGTTATTTATAAAATAATTGATTATGCTTGGCGTATGCAAACCCTACTTTATAAGTTCCCTCCTGTCTCACAAAATCAAGTATACAAATCCTACTTTATAAAATAAAACAACCAAACAAACTTTTATTTCAAAAATGTATTTTTAAAAAAACTCCATTCGTTTGTCCAGGCTCAGTTGCGTAAGCTTTGCGGAGCCACAATGCAGCGATTTCTTATGACTAAAGTTAGTAGAACGGAGGCCGACAAAAATGTAATTCATCACGGCCGTTTGTGACTAATTTCTTATCCCAGCGCAATTGCTTTATGAGCATTCATGCAATTCTAGATTACTGGTTATCAACTTTCCAATGAAAGTTGAACGCTTTCAAACGTCCAACCCTCGTGATGACGCACGCGGAAGTTCAATCAGTTCATTAAAGTTGAGAAACTGGAAGCTTACCGCCTTGAAAAAAATATACATTTTAATTATTTTTTTAATATTGTGAATAAAATATCTAAACAATATAAAAATCCGTTTTTTTTTCTTCAATTTTAAAGCAAATTTACTCGTATTTTTTTTCCATGTCCTCATGTCAAAAAGTTGAACGTAAATAACTTCAAAAATTGACCTTTCGGTTTTTGTTAAGACTTCTACTTTTTTTTCATGATGAGATAAAAAAAAGGTTTTATTTGTAAATTTCCTAAAAATTCTAAGGAAAAAAACTGACTTCAAAACGTACCAGAAAAAAAAACAAATTTTTTTCAGCGGTTAGCTTCCCCTTAGGTTAAAGTACAGCATTACACATTTCAATACGAATATCACTTCAGTTCAACTGCGTCCATACCATGTCTATCAGTAACCTTGAAACGACCAAAACAAACGATCACTCTGCATTTGTTCGGTTATTTAATCATGTCCACAACACCACAACCTGCTTGAATGTTGTTGTTGTTGTTGTTGTTGCAACGCACGATGGGGATTCGAAAATTCTTGAACCAACCGCAGAAACCACACGAAAATTATGTACTGCTAAACCACTGTTGTCTCGTCGCAAATATCGCCAATTCGCAATCGATGCTTTTCTGTTTACGTTATCTCAAGCATTGTGTACCCGAGCCAAGCTGAAGATCAAATTGAAATCAAAATTTGCTGTTATGATGTAACTTATTTTGAATACTCCAGTTGATCTCATTTTAGATAATCTAACGGTTAACACAGCAAAAATCAGAGCAAAATTTTACACTGTTGAATCAAACGGAAAACTAATTCTGCTTTCAATTGAATCAATTTGATTACTGATTCTGCATTCATAATATTTAACTGAACATGGACCTGGCGTGAATGGTGAATTTAATGTTCAACAAGACGTTAACAGCAAAACTTTAAGTTAAGTTGCTTTCATTTAAAAAATTCTCGACTGCATAATGAAAGCATAATATGATATCAGACTTATGTCGTGACAATTGAAATCAAAATGAGTTTTACTACCGATTTGCTTTCATTTTGTTAACCGACTTTGCTCGGGTAGGGTAGGCATATGTGATGACGGACGGGTGTTTTTGTTTTTATTATTTTTTCGCACGTTCGTCCTTCGAATGTCGCGCGCCGCCGCACAATCGATCGCCTGCAAATATCACCCCCCTCGAGCACGGGCAGAAAGACACGCACACAATAATCACCGCCGTGCTCGTGTCGTCAGCTAATCGAATTCACTCGCATTCGGCAAGAGGCCAAGAGGCAGCCAAATCGGTTTATTGCTGTACAATCATCAACGGGGCGGTATGGTCATTTGCACTTAACAAGCATCGATGATGATTGTTTTGAATTAGTCACCTCCATCATGCAAACGACAGCGACAGTGATTTGGCTAGTTTAATTAGGTGATCGGTAGATAGCTTGTCTAGTTTCTTCCAATCGCTGTATCTAGGACTGTTTGTTTTTTTTTTCTTAACTGCACAACAAGTTCTGTCATGGCATGGCACCTGTGAAACTGTTGAAACTGCTTAGGGATGGTCGTTTTTCCTCTTCTTTTATGGTCAATGAGAATATATCTGCGAGAGAGTCACTTCGATTCACTTGTATGAGAAATCAGAAATTTTAAGCAGAACAATGCAGTAGGTCCTAAGTAACATTGACAGATTCTATTCGTCGACTTTCTCTTTGCATCCCACGACCATGTTAAGACATTGCCAGTAATTTTCAGCACACAGATCGACGAAAGAAGCTATAATCTAGCTTCTAATAAAGGGTGTCCCAAATCGCATCACGAAAAAACGCTGTAGAAAATTAGTTGAGCGATCATTTTCCAACTTTTGGGCAATAAAATATAACCAATTAGTAAGTTTTTGGCATATTTATTTCATTCAACTTCAATACCATAACCGTACGCTCCCACCTTATGCCTGCTTCATAATAGCCCAGTATTTTTCGATGGGCCTTAGGTCCGGTGCGTTGGGGGGGGGGGGGGGGGTACATGTCCTTGGGTATGAAAGTGGTTTCATACCACTCCAGGACAACATTTGAATAGTGACACGAAGCTAGATCCGGCCAGAAGATCGTAGGGCCCTCGTGTTGCTTCAACACTCCTTGAGGTAGATCTCCCCGTTTACAGTCCCGGTAGTCACGAACGGTGCACTCCATTTGCCACATGAGCAGATCGCTTGCCAGATCATGTATTTCTTGGCAAACTTTGAAAATGTCGGCTTCCTTACTTCCTCCGGAACATCAAACTTGTTCTAGGCGGTGAAGAACAGTAGACCCGAAAGCTGCCGGAAGTCCGCCTTGACGTAAGTCTCATCATCCATGATGAGACAATGAGGTTTCGTCAGCATCTGGGTGTACAGTTTCCGGGCCCGTGACTTTACCACCGTATTTTGCCGTTCGTCACGATTTGGAGCCTTCTGCACTTTGTACGCATTCAGTCCCTCACGGTCCTTGGCTCTCTGAACGAAAGACTTGGACAGATTCTTCTTTTTGGCCACATCCCTGATCGATCCGCTTAAACGCTTTCACGACACGCTTGTGTTCCGGATTACTAACAGAACATCCATTCTGACCGCATTTCTCCTTCCGTTCGATGCTCAGAGTTTCGTAGCAACGTTTAATCACACGACTCACCGTTGCCTGCACGATTCCGAGTTGTTCTTCGATGTCCCGATGAGAAAGTTGAGGATTTTCCAGGTGTTTGCGCAAAATCAATTCGCGTCGTTGCTTTTCGGGTGACGCCATTTTTTCCAAGTTTCGAAAAACTGGCAGCGATAAAAATACAGTGTAAACAATACACTCTAAACTACTTCTAACCAAATGTTCAAGAGCAAATACCCAATGGGTAATTTTCTACAGCGTTTTTCTGTGATGCAATTTGATGTGTGACACCCTTTACGACAAAAAATACGATTCTGTACCCAAGTTAAAACGAAAGAGAAATTCGATGAAGAGAGTCGATCAATGTTACTTAGGATATCTTATAACGTTGTTTTTTTTTTTTTTCATTTAATTCTACTAATATTGTATCAGTTTCACTAATTCACTATTCACTCATTCATTATACACTTTCACTATTTACTTTCATTGCCACTTGAAAAAAAACTATAACAGATAAGTATTTCGTTTTTTACTTACACTGAAAATGTATTTTCGTTATTTCTCTGAAAACCGTTTCGTAAAAATGAATATCGTACATACAACACATCTTTCATAAATGGTACGAAACATTCGTTTTTCTTGTCATCTGGCGCAATGTCAATATTACGCCTTATTAGTATAATATACAAATACATCTTCGTACAATCAAACCAACAACTGCGCTTATTGTCTCCTAAAGTGCTGATTGTGTGTTGGAGATGGGATAGTTTTTTTTAGAAATATTGTCGGTTTGACCAATACATGCAAGCTACCACATTAAATCAAATTACTCGTCACGATGGTTTTATGTTAGAGAAAAAGTACCGCTCCATGAGTGTTTCTTATTTGCCTTTAGCTTTACCATTTCTCACAGCTCACATAGAGCGATGGATAAGGCACAGATCTATCGATCGCAAGGTTCAAGAATCGAGTCCGGTCTGAAGCCTTTTTTTATTTTTTTGTCATATTTATTCCTTCCAATGATGAAGTTATTTTTACCCATCCTCACTAACACACTCCACATTTTCCGGTTTCCTCAACCAACACTTGTGAACCGCTGGTTGGGTGTAGCCATAGCGAGTATGGCAGTTCTAACGAAACTAGCTTCATACAATGTACAAATCCATTTCGTTGCAGAAAACAACGAATAAATTCGTAGAACAAACGAGCGATTTCGTTGTATAAACGAAATTTTATTTTCAGTGTACGTATTTCTTTTAATCCTTTCAAACTTCTTCAGTGTCTAGTCAGACTAGACTAGACACTGAAGAAGTTTGCAAGTAGCAAACGAAATACTTATCTGTTATAGTTTTTTTTTAAAGTGATAGTCAAAGTAAATAGTGAATTAATGAATAGTGAATTAGTAAAAGTGATACAATAGAAGTCGAATTAAAAGGAAAAACAACGTTAAAAGGTATACAATTATTCTACCCAAACGCCCATGAATCAATTTAGGTTACTTAGGACCTAATGCATTGTTCAGCTTGATTTCTCCATACAACCAACCGGTGAAAACTAACGATTTTAAATTGGCTCACTACTTGACTAACCTATTGGTTCCAAGCAAATTGATTAACGTACCCCATTCTAGTCGAAATTCTAATACTACACTATGTTTGTTTTGCTTTGCTATGCAAGTTTGACAGATGAAAGTAGAGATTCGTGGATTTTCCTATGTTTAGAGGGGCGCATCGATTAGCTTGGGATCGAAGAGAGTACCAGAGCTGAACCAAAAAGTTGAGCACGTTTCTTTCGGACCTTCTAGCCTTAGAGTTACTTCTATGATACAATTGCGAAGCAGTGACTCTCTGCCTCTCTCTCTGAGTTATTCTCATTGGTACATCCAAGCAGGGTGGCTAGTGATCTGGAAATCTGGGGGAAAAAAACCTAATATAGAGTCACTCTAATTGTAAATTAGATTTGTATACCTAATGGATGTACAAGTTTATTATTATGAATAATGTTGTTTTTTTTTCTACATAAACTTACTATATAGCTTATGACCATTCAATTTAACAATGCGATATGAATTCTAAGCCATGCATAAAGTTGAAATATGCATGGCTTAGAATTCATATACTCATATATTCATATATAGAATTCATCATATTCAACATAAAGGGTGATACGGTCAAAATTTGGTCAATATCAACTTGACGTATTTCTTTCAATTTTGCATTTAAAAAACCTGAACACCCCTCATTTTGAAGGTGTGTGTGTGTAGAATGTTGCTCCTATTTTGATTTTGGAATTCACTCTTCAGTTGTCAAAATGCCGTCCAAGCAAGAAGAGCAGCGTATCAAAATTTTGCTCACGCATCGCGAAAATCCGAGCTACTCGCACGCAAAGTTGGCAAAATCGCTCAAAGTTGCCAAATCAACCGTTACAAATGTAATTAAAGTGTTTGGGGAACGTTTGTCGACAGCCAGGAAGTCTGGATCGGGGGGAAATCGAAAACCGGAAGCCGCTGAGACGACAAAGAGAGTTGCCGGTAGTTTCAAGCGAAACTCTAACCTCTCTCTCCGAGATGCCGCAAATAAGCTGGGTGTATCGTCTACAACCGTGCATCGAGCCAAAAAACGAGCCGGACTATCGACTTACAAGAAGGTAGTGACTCCAAATCACGATGATAAACAAAATACGACGGCCAAAGCGCGAACCCGGAGGCTGTACACGACGATGCTGACGAAGTTTGACTGCGTGGTAATGGACGACGAAACCTACGTCAAAGCCGACTACAAGCAGCTTCCGGGACAGGAGTTTTATACGGCAAAAGGAAGGGGAAAGGTAGCAGATGTTTTCAAGCACATGAAACTGTCAAAGTTCGCAAAGAAATATCTGGTTTGGCAAGCCATCTGTACCTGTGGCTTGAAAAGCAGCATTTTCATAGCTTCCGGGACTGTCAACCAAGAAATTTACGTGAAAGAGTGTTTGAATAAACGTCTGCTGCCTTTCCTGAAGAAACACGGTTGTTCCGTACTGTTTTGGCCGGATTTGGCATCTTGCCATTACGGTAAAAAGGCCATGGAGTGGTACGCCGCCAACAACGTGCAGGTGGTTCCCAAGGACAAGAACCCTCCCAACACGCCAGAGCTCCGCCCAATTGAGAAATACTGGGTTATTGTCAAGCGGAACCTAAAGAAAACTAAAAAAACTGCTAAGGGTGAGCAGCAGTTCAAAGCAAACTGGCTTTCTGCGGCGAAGAAGGTGGACAAGGTGGCTGTACAAAATCTGATGGCAGGGGTCAAGCGTAAGGCCCGGCAATTCGGATTTGGAAAAGCGGAAGCCTAACTGAATATTTTTCCTGAATTTTATACTAATTGAACTTGAAAAAGAAATTTAATTTGATTTTTTAAATAAACGATTTCACCGATTTACACGCGTTTTCCCTTGACCAAATTTTGACCGTATCACCCTTTACGTGTTACTTTTTCAATTTGTTTAATATTAATCAATTTCATATCTGAAAAATTATTTAATCGAAACTTCGATGAATTTCCGGTGACTCTAACGCCATGTTCTAACTAGGAAGTAATTTGTTATAAGCTGCTTACAAGATAAAAGAACAATTGTGATACATTGTTATTGTATTACGATAACCACTGTTAACTGTTATAAACAGCTTCCTGGACTGAACGAGGCATAAAAGTTAACTAGTTTTCATGATAAATTTAAAGGTTTATGCTTCATTAGTGTTCTACTCTTCAACATTGCGAACTGTCCTTTTGACATGACACGTCAACGAATTACAATATTGCATGTTTAGAATTATCACGGAAAGCCAGAAAATTCCCTAGAAACTCTCTTAGTAATTACCTTGGAATTCCCTTGAAACTATCCTAAGCATTAACTTGGAATCCTTTTGAAATTCCTTTACAACTTTTATGAGAAAAATAAATCATCAACATTTATTTGAACTCAAAACTCTCATCAGAAATCCCTTTGAATTCTCTTCTGATTTTTTGTTCTCGTGTGCTCCACCTTTTTTTTATTACCCTCAGAATACGATTTCTTTGATATTTTTCTCGGAATTCTCTTGAAGTTCTTTTCTGGGTTTTCGTCAGTATTCCTTTGAAATTATCCTCAGAACTCCTCCTTAAAATTCACCTGCTATTCTCCCCACGATTCCCATAAATTTTCCCCAGAATCACCTAGGAATTCAATTCAAATCATTCTTTCTTCTCCACAGAAATTTGATGAAATTTAACTCAGGTTTTCTTATGAATTTATCGCAAAATCTTATCTTGGAATTCTAGTCAATGCTTTCTTGGAATTGTTTCAGTGTTCCTTTGAAATTATTCTTAGAACACCTGTTAAATGCTGTTTACGATTCTTTTTGAACTCACATCAGAATTATCTTGGAATCCTCCTAAAAATTCTCCTCACGATTCCCATAATATTTCCCCAGAATCACCTAGGAATGTAATTCAATATTCATAGAAATTTCTTGGAATTCATCTCAAGATTTCTTAGAACTGAATCGCAAAATTATCTTGGAATTCTGGTCACTGCTTAGAATTTATACCGCATTTTTTTTTAGAAACCTTCCTCAGCATTTCTTTGGAATGAACATTTTAATTACTTTTAAATTTTCTCCAAACTTGGGTTATTTAGGGGTATTGATGTAAATCCATATTCGTAATGTGCTTTTAAATTGGAATCGAAATCCAAAATTTCGTCAATTTTGGAACTATTTTAAATAAGTGTGATTACATTAGCAAATATTACCATCTTAGCGCCCCTCGTATGCATGGGAGCCTTCAACTAACAAGTTTAGTTTTAGTGTCAAAATATGTTGCTTTTAATCTTGATTTAAAAATCAAGATGATAGTCGAAAAAAAACATCGCTGATCTCAGCTCTTTCAAATGAAGTATAAAAACCCGTATATTTTTTAGAAATTAAATAATCCAATTTATATATATTATCAGCAGAATTCTACAAAAATAATGGATTTTATTTTGTAGAACCTTGCAAGTCCTTCCAGGTCCCGAAGCCTTGACATTTTTTCAGGGAATCAAACCAGGGAACCGGGAATCGAGAACAACCGGGAAATAACCGGGGATGTTATTGCGCCCAAAATTCTGCCAATAAACAATTTAAGTTTGATATCTTGAAAAGTTCTCTTAAAATCTTTTTTTTTAATTCTGTATGAGGGAGATTTTCAGCCTTTGGCTAGTTCATCTCCACTCTTAAAATCTTGAATATTTCTTCAAGCCCGGAATTTTAGTCCTTTCCATAGTACAGGACACCAAAAATTGAGTCTGAGATTTAAAAAAAATATTAGTGCAAACTTATCATGTCTCATATTTTTGAAAGTTAAATGTTTGGAATCACGTTGCACGTCCAATGAGGATTTTCAATGCAATGCACGTCCACAGAGGATTTTCTCATATACCTTACTGTTACACTTTTCTGTAAGGTTCTAGTTTCATGATCTCAAACAATTTTCTAAGACCAGGATCTTGAAATTTGCTCTGAATCGAAATTTCAGAATCTTAAGATTTTTTGTCAATCCTGGCTCTTGAGTTTCTGTGGACGGGAGCTTGAAAAATTTCCAATTGTTGAATTTACTAAATTGTTTCTTAGGAACTCATCGGTGGATATCTTTCAGCTATTTTTTTTTTCTTCTAATAATTCCGAAGTCTTCAGAACTACTTTTACTTTCTGTGTTTCCCTCAATAGTTACATGATTTTTTTTTCGGTATTCTCATGAAATTTTCACCACAACAGCCTCGGAATTCTGTGCAGAACACTTTTCAGAGGCCTCAGCCGGTAAAGATGCAACTACAAAGCAAGACAATGCTAGAGGTGGCTGGGTTCGATTCCCAATCCGGTCTAGGATTTTTTCGGGTTGGACAATTTCTCGACTTCCCTGGGTATTAGATGGATTATGAATGTACTTGCCACACATGTATACTAATGCCAACATGGTAGTACCATGATGGTACAGGCATCGAAAGCTCTCAATTAGTAACTGTGGAAGTGCATTTAAAACACTAAGTTGAGAGCACGCAGCTAGCTAATATACGATAAACAATAAGCTTGCAATGCGAAGAAGAAGAAGACTACTTTTTGGGAATTTCTTCCAGAAAAATCTTTGCATAATTTATCATCGCAGTCTTAATAATTCTTCCAAGAATTTGTTTGATTTCTCTCCATAATTCTCTTTAGAATTCGCTTGGACTATTCTTCTGAAATCTTTGGATATGCCATTAAGAATTAGGGGATGCAATATCTTAAAATTACCTTGGATTTCACCTCAGAATTCTTCTCAAAATGCCCTTAATAGGATCTTTTGGTATTATCTTGGAATTCTCTTGACACTCTCCTTAGTGTTCGTTTTGAAATTTCTTCAGATACTCATAGTTTCTTTGGAAATATACTCAAAAGGTCATGCCAAACCCTTCTGGAATGTCCTTGAAATTCCATCAAAATGCTTACAAATTCTTTTAGGGATTCTCTTGAAACTATCTTAAAACCATTTATTTTGTTTTTTGAGCTAACGTAACTACAAGACAAGAAACAATACTTATCGTTCTTACAACGTTAAAACAGATAAAAAATTACCTTTCTGTCGACCAGTTGTCGACGTTGTAAAAACGAGAACTAACTTGTAATTAGTATGATACTCCTCAAAGAATTGTTTGAGATATTTTAAGAATTAGATTACCATGGAATTATTATCCATATTCCCATGCAGCTCTCATCAAAATTTATCTTTTGATTGATTGATTGATCAACATTTAAGAGATTTTCAGCCGTAGACAAGTTCACCGTAGGGTTTGAAAGAGGCTGCGAATTCCCTTATAGTGCTCCTTGAAATTGCGTTCGATTTGCTTTAGAGATACCTGGAATAATAATATGAATCCATAGAATAGTCTCTTCACTAAAACTCACCTTTACTTCCCCGTACAATTTTCGTGAGATACTTCTCAAAATAACCAGAAATTTTTAGTTAAATTCCATAAGAAATTCTCCCCAGAGTTCCTTTAGTATGATCCCTATATTTCCTCTACAGCTATCCTCAAACCTCATTTGTAATTTTCGTCACAATTCTCTAGCAGACCAATGATTTTTTTTTTAATGTGAAAAACTGGCACAGCCTCATAATCCTAAATTCCAGCTCTATCTAGATATGTTTAAATCTAACATATCATGTTCTTGAAGGCAACATTGGGGGTGCAATTTCAAAAACCAAAGTCGGTCGCGGCATGAAAGTGGTCTGATTTTGATCTAGTGATGATGGATTTTAATTCTTTATACGCCAATCGAGAGGATTTTTTTTCTACAAATCTGTTAAAATTAAGACTTTATTATTTTTCAAAATGTTACTATTGAAAATTGCACGAATGTGCATTTGTTGCTATGATAGTTAAAATTATCACCGATGGCCTGTAAAAAGCGATTTCCGTAACACAGATTTCAAAGTTGAATTCCATCTGGTCTCATCAAACGCGTTGTGAGTGGTGGTGTTCTCCAGTACACAACGAAAGGCTGCCTGCAAGCAGCGAGCTGCAGCCCGAATGAGCATCCATAGAAGAAGGAAGAAGCCGCACCGCTATTGATCGGAATCAGTAGCTCTTCGTGAGTTGTTGTGGGCCAACTATGCCAAGTGCGTCATACTGAAGAGTATAAATAGAGAGAACCCCGCTCAAATTCCTATTCCTACACAAAACACATGCTCCTGCGGCAGTTAACAAATAAGATTTATTATATAAGACCACGTAGTCCTACGTCACCATTGCGTACAATTCCATAGGGCTGTCCCTTGTAGTTTTTAGTAGTTTTGAGTAAACATTTCTAAAAAGTGATTCAAATATCTCAAAAAATATATCTTCAGTTTTTTTTTTTGTTTAAAAAAAGCTCATGACAAATTTTGATCAGAAGTGACGTTTTCGTACTAAAATTCATTGAAAATTTTTACAAAATCCAAAATGGCCGAATTCTAGCCGAATTTCTTAACAAACAATTTTGCAAAGTATCATACAAATCGGAGGAGGTCGAGTCTTAAAACAATGGTTTTGCTATTTTTGGCCTGGAACATTGCTCTTGTAGTGAAAATACTATAAGATCGACCGAATGGACGGTATAGGGAGTCAGTATTTAAAATGTGTTCTATTTCTTCAGGGTGCGTAGATCGTCATGGTGAGCCCAAATCTTAAGGCAAGTCCAATGCACTTTTAAATTATTTTCAGAGCGTTCGCATCCGCATGGAGCAGAGAGTCTTCCTGACAAATTCAGATTGTCTTGAAGTTTTCATGTGCATGATCAAATCGATGCCAAAATTTCAAAATGGTGAAATTACTTTAGTAAACAATGGATTTACCCATAGATTTCTAGCGAAAAATAAATCTCACACATGCAAAATAACGACAACATCCGTTAGAGGAATGTTTCCTCTATCCTGGCATCGTTAATTTGCAGAAGAGAACTTTCATTTGCGAGAGAATTTTGTGAAGTTGTAATTAGATTTCGCTTATGCTCCCGCTCCAGAAATTTGTGGCATCGCAAGTGATAGTTTTTAAGTTCAGTTTATTTATGCGTTGTATGATTTTATAAGCGGTCGCTTCGTGTTTGCGTCAAGGACCAATTGACTATATTAAACCTGAGGATTGATCCCCGTAAGGCGGGTCTATGATCGGAACTACTACACCAAACGTGACAGAGCTGCTTGCAAAGGATTCACTTGGACTGATTTGGTGAGATTGTTCCTTTTTTTACTTTTATCTATTTAAATTTAATTTCTATGAATCCGTAGCATTTGGAATCGTTTGATTCGGATGAGACTTAACTTTCATCCTATGGATTTTAGACATCCTATTTTTTTAGGAGACATCCTACTAAATACGTGCCATCTACAAAGCAGGAATTGCTTTGATGATGGAAGTGTACACGCAGTACCAATATACATTTTATATCGGTACTACGTGTATGCGGGACGTGTTGTAAGTTCATGCATTGTTTCTTCTCATTGTAGACAGCGAATAACGAATAGCGAGCAAGGGCGCTATAACCTAGGCGAATACAGCATTCCCTCCGTATAGGTTACGTCCGCACACCGCTCTCTGTTGTCCTTCGACTGAGGTCGGCTGGATCGATTGAGGGATGGCAGTGGGTGGGCGGTGCCGTCCACGCTTGTACGGAGGGAGGACTGTACGCTCGAACACAAGGGGTAAATACCTGTGTTCCATCCCAGGAGATCAGACAACCAAGGAGTGTACATTAACTTTCTTAGCTCTGTCACTCCCATCGATTTATATAGCCTATTTTCAAATCCTGCATACGGAGCGGTTGGTACGGTATGTCCCCGCTCTTTGATTACCTGTGGATTAAATGTTAACCACTGTCTATACTTATTAAGTAGACATGGTAAACATTCACTTCCACAAAAATTAACTAAACGCTACACAGTAGGCCTGGCCGCTTTATTGTTTGTTTCACATCCTTGATGTGCAGCAGGCATTAATAATGACAAGAAAAATGATGGATGTATCATTTTCCAGGATTCTTTCAAGTACTGGCTGTGTATGTGTAGACTAGACTAGACTAGACTAGACTAGACTAGAAGAGAACTTTCATTTGCGAGAAATCGGTCATTGTTATCAAAAACAGTTTCGTCCCAATGAAATGTTGGCACCGAAATAACTTGGATGACAATTGTAGAAAATATATATTATTTATTTGAGCAACCGAATAAGTCCACAGATACAACTGCTGGAAAATAGCAAAAAATTGAACCGAGGTCAAATTAATATTTTGGATATTTTTCCCGCATTCAATTTTTGCGATATTTGTAGGAGAGGGGTATTAATGTATGCGGATCCAAAAACTGCTGAAAGGTTGTTTTCGATAAAAATGGGACTTATGTAGCCAGTGGTGGCGGGGGAATACCCCTCACCGCCACTCTCCAACGGGGGAGTTTGATATAGAGGGAAGATAAAACCGAATTGTACCGTCCTAAAGTTGTCCTTGCTCGCTTTCTACTCTCTATATGCAATTTTCACACTGCCGTACTCTGACGGAACTATCAATTCTATACTTTCATCTCCTCATCTATCGTATAAAAATTACCATTTTTGTATGTTAATTGAAATTAGCATCCTCAACTATGTAAATCGTTGACTTCACGCAGAAGTAATACTAAACATATAGTCAAAGGAACTTATGCAGCTTCTTAAAAAAAAATATTCATATAACCAGACACAAAATGAAGTCCTGGGAATTCCGCACTATTGCAGAGAAACCACTTTTCAGTATCCTTGACATTCATTCAAATTCCTGTTAAATAGCACCTATGCATCTGTTCTTACATCATAAACACACTGCCTTTGAAGTGTCATAGAACCCTACCGGATCCTTTCCTCATGAAGACTATCATAATTTTCTTTGGAGTTTCTTGTTTTCTATCTGAAGGCTCAACAGAACCGCCATCAAAGCTTTCCGGATTTTCTTCGTAAGTCGAAAAGATCCAACCAAGAAATTAATTAGCTATTATTTGACCAAACCTATCGTCAAGTCTTCTGAACCTATCCTTTAGAAAAAAATAAATTTGACCTTTCTGGATTCCCCGAGCAGTACACTAGAGCAGTTTTCCTAGCACTGAACCCGTTCCCAACGATCACTTAACAGTCACTACATTTCGGGTTTCTATCTGGAACTGAAACTTGATTGGCTAAATATATATATTAGAATCAGAAGTCTACCGTAAAATTGGTTATGTCGTCCGTTTCCAAATAAACGAGGAAATTCAGAAAATCTCTGCTGTTCGTCTCAGTTGTGGAACAGGTGAAGAACTCCTTTCCGACGATGATCTGCATATAAACAAAATCTACATCCCCACAGCAACAACTCATAGGTAAATGACATAACCGATGCTATCTAACCAGGTGAATGATGATGGCAAAAAGTGTGGGCTAAAATTATCGTACGTATAGGTACATAGGGAAGCACATGAAACTCGTATGATTTATAACGCTCGTGCTCGTGCTCTCCTCCATCCGTGTCCCCTTTCTTTTGACGGTGGTCAGGAGGATCAGTGAAGAGAGTGCAGCCAACCATACACATACAGCAGCCCACAGGGGAACTCGTTTCTACTAGTACATGCTCTTTATTGCTTTTCATAGCCATAAAAAAAACACTTGGATGTGAATCATGCTAATTGGTGCCATTCTTTTCTGCACATTTTCAGCAATTCAGCCCAACCAGCATCGTCTGTAAACAGTCACGACACACCGCAGAGCACACGAAGTTCGGCGAATCCCAACAACAACAACACTAACAACAACAATCGTGTGCGAAGACTGCGTTCTGCAAGTACTCAGTCGAATTCGGCGGCCAATTTGAACAGTATCAACAACAACAACAACAACACCAACCACAATTCCGGCCCCGGTGCCAACTCGAACAACAGCGTCACCACCAACAACAGCACCAGCCGGCATCCCCCGAATCGTTCCACTGCCGGAGGACATCATCGGGCATCTGCAGCCACCGGAACGAACACTGCAGCAAACACGGGTGGAATAATCTCAAGAGTGTTTGACAGTAGTAGCCACGCAGCATCAGCAGCAGCGACGACGACGACGACGACTACGGCCGGAAGCAACAATAACCGTGGGTCATCGAGTGAGAAGAGACCATCTCTCGCCGCCAGCACCGCCAGCACCACCACCAACAACAACGGCAAAAACGACAATGACAAGATGGATGAGAGAAGGCAATCGCAACCGAAAACCCCAACCAAAGCCCCGCAGCGTGAATCAACTCCCGTTCGGAAAAAGCCCATCATCAACAACAGCAACAGCATCGATCAGCAGCAGCGGTCGAACAGTGTTGATCGGGAACAGGAG
Organism: Ochlerotatus camptorhynchus; assembly: GCF_037179485.1. Lineage (NCBI taxonomy): Eukaryota > Metazoa > Arthropoda > Insecta > Diptera > Culicidae > Ochlerotatus > Ochlerotatus camptorhynchus. Next base: position 1,042,590 of record NW_027040640.1, read on the forward strand.
TCACCCAGGAAAAGGACACCTCCCTCGGACTCGGAAACGGCCACCAGTCCGCCGTCGGATAAGAAGGAACTACTCGATCTGGAACCGAAACCTCGAACCAAGGCACTTACCAACGATTCCGGGATAGACGGCGAACAGCTTCCGCATCCGGATGAGGAGGTCGAAGAAAACCATAAGGAAGAATCGGCAACGGTGGTCGAACGGAGACGGTTGAGGTAAGTTACATTAATCCAAAAAAAAATAAGTTCGATTAAAATACAGTTTGATTCTTTACAGTTCCACAATGGAATCAAGCACTACGGATGGCGGCCTGCTGCGAAAGCGTCTGGATTCGTGCGAATCGGACGGTTCCGTTGGCCGAACGAATTTGCGTTTCATTCGTAAGAGTCTGGAAAACACCCTGGCGGTAGCCTACTCGAAGAACTTCATCGATAACGATACCATCGAGACGGAATATCCACGCAACTATGACGACAACATCGAGATCCTGAGCCGGGAGGCGGAAAATCTGGCGTTGCAGTTCAAACCTTCCGAGGAGAAGCTGGTCCAGTATGGACCGATTTTCGATCTGGAAAAGTTCGAAGAGCAACGGAAACAGCAGAAGAAGGAAGACGATGAGGACGAAGCGATTGGAATTTCGCCGTGCGGTAGGTTCTTGAAGTACGACAAAGAAGTTGGACGGGGCTCATTCAAGACGGTTTACCGCGGGTTGGACACGCAGACCGGTGTCGCGGTGGCGTGGTGCGAGTTGCTGGTAAGTGTGCTGGTGGGTGGAGTTGCCAAAGATGGTTGATTGATTTGGTTTTGGTTTCTATTTTGTAGGACAAAAAGGTAAATCGAGTCGAGCGAGCTCGATTCCGCGAGGAAGCGGAAATGCTGAAGAAGCTGCAGCATCCCAATATTGTGCGGTTCTACAACTACTGGGAATCGCCACCGACCGGTGGCAACAAGAAGAAGAACATTGTTCTAGTGACGGAACTGATGCTGTCCGGTACCTTGAAATCGTAAGTACCGATTCCATTGCGTGGTTCTAGAAACTTTCCAGAAATTCAGGTTACCTTCAGGAGGGATACTCGGGAGAGCAGTTAGGAGGAATTCATCGGAAAGTACAGGGAACCTCAAAGGGAAAAACAATTGACCTAAATAAGAATTTCGTAAAAAGCTCGGCGTAAACTTCGGGAACCTCAATAAGTCAATATAAAGCTCGATTCCTTGATGAAGTTTAAGAAATCATCACAAGTGTAGGCCAAATATCAGTGTGGTTTTGAAAAAAACATCTGTGTAGGTATTTTAATATTTAAACCATGAAATTCTCCTTAAACCTTGGAAAAATGCTCTTTTAGTGCGTAGCTACTCAGATCGACAGTCCTGTCTGTTTTTTTATTCAGGGGAGCAGAGCGACGGGCAAGCGTCTAGAATAAGCTTCTAAAAGAAGCTTCCAACAAAAGCTTTTTAAGACGATTCTAAAACAAGCTTCTTTTGGAAGTTCATTCTAGATGCATACCCGAAGCTGCTCCTCTGACTAAAAAAACACGGGCAGGACAGTAAATTGCGAGTAGCTACGCAGTAAAACAGCATTTTTCCAAGGTTTAAGGAGCATTTCAGCATTTTAATATTACGTTTTCATGCCATGTTAAAATGCCAACCACGAGAAGGTTAAGATCGATCGTCACTCTGAACTACGTTCAGAGATCGTCAAAGCAAAGCTCTACCCCGTTTTGCAGAATGTCATTTGACATAATGGTCGTCCATCCAGAACATGTTATTAGTTCTAGAGATTGCTTGGAAAATTAAGAAACCGTTTTAAGGAACACTCATGAAACGATCGGAGGATGTTCATAGAACATTAAATAATGGTTAAGCTAGTGGTTGTTTGGGGACCGTCAAGATCTGCTATTAGTTCTACGGATTGCATGGAAAATCAAGAAACTCTATGAACACACCTGAGAAACTCTCGGAGGATGTTCATAGAACATTCATCGATCTAAGAGTTTGATAACAGGCCAACAAAATCAGCAGACTTAGTGGACTCTTAAGAAATCTCCAGAGCATGTTATTAGTATTAGAAAAGGGTTTGGACAATCAAGAAACCCCCTAAAAAAAACTCAGAAAACGATCGGCGGATGTTCATAGAATATTCAATAACCTAGTAGTTCCAGGAAAGGTTTCGAAAATCTTCAGCAGAACTTTGCGGGCGTTTGGGGGCATGCTCATAGATTTAAAGATTGTGCAGAAAATCATAAAACCCATGGAAGAAACTTCGGAAACTCTTGGAGGATGTTCAAAGAACATCCAACGATCTCATAGGATCCAGAAAAAGTTCAGTAGAACTTAGCGAACATATAAGGAATCTCCAGAACATGTTACTAGTATTAGGGATGGCTTGGAAAATCAAGAAAACTTTTTCAAGAAAGTCAGGAAACGATCGGATGATGTTCATAGAACATTCAATAACCTGGGGTCTCATTTTGAAAGTCAAAACGGCAAACTTTTTCATTTCAATTTAAAAAAAAATACCGCGAGGCAGCGAACTCTCGGTAGAATGTCAGGCATCAGGAGGTTACTTGAAACATTTCTGGAAGCTTAAGGGAAAGTGCCGTTAGATTTCAGTTGAGATTTGTCACAATATTGAAACTACTAAGAAAGACTCGAGACTCCAGATCCAGAATGAATGTAGGACCTTCAAGTTAACTGCATAAGAAAGTCGAGAGATTTTTCGATAAAATTCGGGGATTCCCAAGGTGAACTCCGTTAATTGTGATACTTAGAAAATAATTAGAGGAACCTCCATGGCATTCGGACAAAACTCGAGGAATATCTAGGAGTAGGTCAGTATGGTTGCACCTGCCATAAATAGTTATTAATTTTTAAGGAGAAGCTTCGAAAATTTCTATAACAACTAGATACAAGGTCAGTGGGGTAGCAGTCGCAGAAAAGATCAAGTAGCATCAGGCTATAAAGCTGTCGCAACCGTCAGAAGTTGAAGATTACGAAGTCTCCGGTGAAGGTGCCAGAGTCTTCCATAAGAAGCTCAAAGAAGTTCTATTGGACTGTCAGAAAACTTTCAAGAATACCACCGAAACCTCGACGATAGCTCATGAAGGTCTCCGAAACAAAAATTAAGGTAATCTGGGGAAGCTCAAGCAACCTCCAGGAAAATTTTGGTAAGCCTCCTGTGGAAGTCTAGACAACCTTCATGAGCAATAAGATCAAAAAAATTTAAGCCTCCACCTCATCACGGCTTTCCGAGCCTTTTCGTGATATTTTAACAGAAATTAACCGGTCCCCCTTTTCTCGTTGTTCCGCAACCAGGTACTTGCGTCGCTTCAAGAAGATCAACCCGAAAGTGCTGAAATCCTGGTGCCGGCAAATTCTGAAGGGGTTGTACTTTCTGCACTCACGTGCCCCGCCCATCATCCATCGTGATCTGAAATGTGATAATATATTTATAACCGGAACGACAGGGAGTGTAAAAATTGGAGATCTTGGGCTAGCCACGCTGAAGAACCGGAGCTTTGCCAAATCGGTGATCGGTACGCCGGAATTTATGGCTCCGGAGATGTACGAGGAGCACTACGACGAGGCAGTCGATGTATACGCCTTCGGGATGTGCATGCTGGAGATGGCCACCAGCGAGTATCCGTACAATGAGTGCAATACGCCGGCGCAGATCTACAAGAAGGTGACGTCTGGTATCAAGCCGGCCAGCTTGGAGAAGGTAGAGAACCCGGAAGTGCGGGAGATCATCGAACGGTGCATCCATGACAAGAAGGAAGGCAGGCCGACGTGCAAGGAGTTGCTGAACTTTGAGTTCTTTTGCGAAGACATCGGCGTACGGTTGGAGCCGATTTCGAAGGAAAGCTTCATTTCGAACCCGGACAGTACGAAGATGGAGTTCCGGTTGAGAATCATGGATCCCAAGAAGAGAGTCAATAAGCATAAGGAAAATGAAGCGATTCAGTTCGATTTCGATTCAAGGGTGGACGATGCGGATGAAATAGCTAGTGATATGTACAAGAGTGGGATACTGATGGAGGAAGATTCGAAAACGGTGGCGAAGATTCTAAAGGTGCAGATTCAAACGTTGGTGAAGGAGAAAGAGGAACGGGCCAGGCAAATTCAGTTGGAGAAGGAAACAGAGGCATTGCAGAAGCAGGCGATGCTAGCTCAACAAATGTATGCTAGTCAACAGAGTCAGGTGGAAAGTGAAGGACAACCTTTGGAATTGCTTGTCCCGCAGATGGTCGGAGGAGTCCCGATTCCTCAACTTCAGCAACAAGTTTACTATCAGCCAGCTTCGCTACCTTCGTCGCAGGCTCAACAAATCATCTATCAACAGCAAATGTCCGCTCCTGTCGGAAACGATCAGCTCATACAGAACTACCAGAATCAAGTTGGTCAGTTTTTGAATCAGCAACAAGCCGCCCAACAGGTCATGCAACAGCAGCAGCAACAGTTCCTTAACCAAATTCCTCAGATGCAACAAATCCCGTGTAGTGTACCTCAGCAAACTCAAACAATTCAACAACAGACGGTCGTACAGGCTGTCCAGCAACAGCAACAACAACAACAACAATCCCCTCAGCAAGTATTTATAGATGCCCAACAACAACAGCAGTATATCCAACAAATGCAACAACAACAAGCGCTAATTCAACAAATGCAGCAGCAACAAATTCCCATTCAGCAGGCGAAAACTGTGCCACAACAGTATGTGAACCAAATGTCCCAGCAACAACAGCAGGTAATACAACAACAAATGCTCCAGCAGCAGTTACTTCAGCAGCAGCAGCTCCAACAGCAGCAAATGCAACAGGCTGCTATCCAGGATCAATTTCCTACTCTTGAACAGCAACTGCAAGCGGTTCTTCCTATTCATTCACAGCAACCGCCACAACAACAACCACCCCAGCAACACTATCAACAACCTCCGCAGCAGCAACAGCAACCTCAAATGACACACGGCCAATCTATGCAGGCCGCTCAACTACAACAACAACAACAGCATCAAATACAAATTCAACAACAGATCCAGGAACAAATGCAACTTCAGCACAGTTTGTCCAATCAGGTCAACATGGTTCCCACTGGAACCCAGCAAATGGTCATCAATCAACAGCAACAACCGCAACCGCAACCCCAACAGCAACAACAATTTGTTAATCAAGCTGTAGTAAATCACGTTCAACAGCAACAGCAACAACAACAACAACAAATTGCACAACAAGTGATTCAAAGTTCCCCTCCTCAGATACAGCAGCAAATTCAACAACAACAACAGCAGCAAATTCAACAACAACAACAGCAGCAAATTCAGCAACAGCAACAACAACAGCAACAACAACAACAAATGCAGCAACAACAGCAAATTCAGCAACAACAGCAACAAATTCAGCAGCAGCAGATCCAACAACAACTATTTCAACAACAGCAACAGCAACTTCAACAACAACAGCAACAACAACAACAACAGCAGCAACAGCAACAACAGCAGATCCCCCCTCCTAAACCCACGGAAAATCAAATTCCAGAGCCGGTCCGCTCGGATTCACTTCCTCCTGTACCGGTGGAAGTCATCCAGCAGCCTCAACTCCAACCTCCACCCCAACAACAACAACAACAGCAAGCTCTTCCCCAACAACCACAACAACCAACACCCTCAACTGCACCAGCCCCGGTTCAATCGTCCCAACCCCAGCAGCTGCCAGCGCAACCGGCGGCGCAGCCAGCCCAAATGCCCCCGCTAGTAGATCCAACGGCATCGCCCGGAGTTGGCATACCTCCTACGCCGCAAGCTGCTATCCCCAAGCGGCTAACGAACGAGGGTTCCAAAAAACGTCGAAACTACCGCTCGACCGAGCGCAATCCGAAGCTGCAAGTGCTGGGATTCGAAAACAACATCGTCGAGTGCGAGATGGAGAACCGACCCAAGACCATCACGTTTAAGTTCGACGCGAACAATGTCAACCCGGTGGAAGTGGCACAGGATTTGGTAAGTCGGAATTTTTCTATCGACCCAATACGAGAGATGAGCATTGTCGTAGCTAGAGCCTGCCGGACTAGACGATTTAAGGAAAGCAATCTATTTGGGTGTTGTCGTTTTTGTTTACACAAAAAGCACTGGTTTTTAAAGCCGTCATAAAACTTTTTTTTTTGTTTTTCTTACTTGAATTTAATGCTTTCTTACCAAATGAGACAATGCTGAAAGTTGTACATAGTGCTGCAAAGACCTATTGGCTCATCCATACCTAGTAGCGTTACATCTTTTTAGTTCCTTGAGGCATAAATTATATCAAACATTTGTATGGGAGTCCTAGCTACGTCAATGAACTTTTGTTTAAGAAACCCACCGATTAACAACAATTCCCCACTCACCACACAGGTGTCCAAAGACCTACTGACAGAGGCGCAAAGTTTGGTATTTATCGACATGGTACGCGACATCTTGCGGCAGTTGAAGGAAAATCCGCATCAACTGCCGGTGGCATCGCAGAGCTGCCGAAGGAATACCGCCGAGAAGGTAAGTTTTGCTTCACTTTTACCACCTTTCCCATCATCATGGCACCAGTAATGAGCATATACAATATAAAAAATAAATATGCCTTTCTCATTTCGATGGTTGATAATTAGAATGATGCTTTATCGGTTACACACGGCATTGGTTCTATTTGTTGACTGATTTCGATTTGATTTGATTTTCTTAAATTTTGATTTGTGTTCGAATGCGTCTAATGCGAAAAGGTGTGCTTCAAGATAAAAGCTTCTACTAAAAGGCAAAATTTGAAAATGATTAGGAGCTTCTATCTAACAGCATCGTTAAACAAACAAAACAAAAACTGGTGCACCCAATTACTACATTACCCGACAAGTTACTCGTTTGAATTCCGTTCCTTGAAAATCACCGGTTTCGATTACTACCCACGTGAAACGAACATATTACACCCGTACACGTTCATTTTTATAGTTTCTCGTAGTTTCTTTGTTTTTCTTTCAAATAACTTTTGTTTGAGTAATGTTATCCCATTCAAGTAACGTGAATCATAAGAAAATTTAACCGAATAGTGTTTACCGCCGCGCTACACCGGTTCCGAACGGCTGTGGCTTTTATAATTTCATGCTCTCTATTTTGCTCTTTCTCGCTCTCGCTCTCTCCTGTGCTCTCTGTGCTCGGTTCCACAGGTGCGCCATGCGTCTCTCACGCGTCAACGCTCGAACTTTAAGACACACCAGAGACATAGATCAGTAAGTTCTGTTTTCTTTCATCCAATGACGACCGCTTTCCTTGAAACCCGGTAAAACGGGGGCCAGCCAAGCGTTCCAACATCTATTGTTTTTCACTCTCTTGTATTCCTTTTCGACTTGTTATAATCTTTCCACTTGTTACTCTATTTGAAGTTTTTACTCTTCCTTTTCTTTGTTCTATTTACTTTCCTAAAATACAGTTATAACTTTTGTTTATTGTATCTATTTTTTTTTAAATCTCTTGTTTGTTCACTTGTTGAGTGCTTAAATTTTAATTAGAATGCTACCAGCCCGAAAACATGCTAGGCAAACTTGATCCAATCTCTAATCGAAGAAGTAACGTGTATTTTTGTAATGACTAAAAACAAATAAAACGACACACTACAAAATTTCCCCTCGGTTCTATTTTTTAAATATAAGGCCTTTAGTGTTTGTGTGTGTGAATTCATATTTTTGTATCGCTTGCCATTGTAGCTTGTGTGATCATCTCCATTTTCAGCAGCTGGACACATTTGTTGCCTTCGTCTCGTTTGGACTATTATTCTTATGAATTATTTTCTGAAACTTTGTAGTTTTGTTCCTTTAATTTGCAAAAAGTCTCAAGGTCCAAATGCAATGTTTGAAACTCGGACCTTTCCGCTAATGCAGCTACCGTTCGCTCTTGTTTCGTATTAGTCTTAAAATTCAATGAGCCACTTTAAATTAAAATATGAATCAGACCAGTATGTTACACAAATATGTATGCAGGGGAATATAGGTCCAAAGTATTTCGTTTACTGGTTTGGTTTTTTCGTAGACAGTTCTGCAGGCAGGTGTACTACTGCATTGCAGGGATAGCTCCAAATACATCGTTTTTTTTTAATTTTATTAAGGAGTATTTAAGCCACTAGCTAGTACATCTTCACACCAAAGACATCGATTATTATCAATCCAGAAGATCGGGAGTAAGCCCGGGGAACTTTTGAAACTATTCCAGGCTAGATTAGATTCGAGGCCATGTCTAAACTTTGATATCGAATTAATTAGTTTCAATAACGATATCAAGTTTGTTCAAGCCCAGAACAAGTCGTGAGAAATTAAGGAGTTCAATATAGAGGCAAATTTAGCAAAATCCTGCAACAATAACTAGCCCATGTTACTATAAATAAAAAAATAAATATTGTTTATTCTGAATTTGTGAAAAAAAACATCATCAAGCGTTATTGTCCCATGTTGAAATTCTAGGCATAACAGTCCCACTAAAATTTTGTTATTGAATCCAATAAATGGATCGATTTGAGTTCATTTCAAAAATTTTGCCGATAATACGTGTATGCTCGATTCCTCCTCGTTTCAAGAAAGAAACATACGTGCAAGAGAGTCCCACAAATCATATTCATCGGTGTACATAAGCATTTCAGCCACAAAATGCACGAATATTGTAATTTAATCGGTTTTCTGAGGTGTGGTCAAAATAGGAACCTATGGCCAATACTGGTGCACTTCCCCTATACTATTTTATATTAACGTATACTATCTGCAATAGGCAAGAATGATTCGTAACATTAATCGCGCCTTATTCTTTTACAACATTTTCAACAAGGGACAGTTATGCGTAGAAAGGCAGTACACGAGTTGGTTAAGATTACTTTAAGGTTAGATCTTAAGAACGTCAAGAGCTTGACATAATAGCAATAGGGAGCAGAGTTGCGACCTATCACAATCACGCTGATGGTAGTAATGTTTGGTATATTCCTATCAATGTGCTTGTCGAAGCACTCTGCATGACCATCCATCAAGTTAACGAAAGAAGTAAAAAGCAACTGGTGAATGTCGTCTTCGGTGGTGAACCATCACCGATCTGGTCATTCCCGACATTCACGACACTCATCTGTGCTCGTTTTGAAGCAGTTGCTGCTTTGTATGCTTTTGTGAGTGTGTTGGTGATTGAGCCCAACAGCTTCCGTTTAATTTTATCAGCCATGTTTATAACTCACACAGTCGCACGTGCCGAGGCGAACTTGCAATGCGTAGGCATTGTTTTCATTTTCTTCTGTCGTTTCGCTTATTCTCATCATCGTACTGCAGAAGTCTTCACTGTTTTCGTTATGCTTTACATCATCAGCAGCGAGTGTTACGTTTTGCCTGTGAGCACCGACCATTAGGGGAACTAGGGGCAAGAAGGTCACCCGGGGCAAGAATGCCATCCTCAATATATTTTGAAAATGAAATCATTTCAATCCTATCCCACGATGAACCTATGCACGGTATTCCTATGAAGCATTCTAAAAAGTTCTGTCCGAATCGAAGTCGTAAAAAAAAAAATGCAAAAAGTCATTGTCAAGTAAAGGGTGTCCACGATGAAATTGCCACACTATGAAATTGCTCTAACTTTTTAACCGTTGGGTAGAATTTAATGAAAATTTGGGTGGATTTAGTTCATAGTGCATTATTTATATCCTGCAAGTTTTAAAGTCCTGTGATCAAAACTCGCGGAAATGGAGTCGAAAGAACAGCTCGTGCGTGATAAAATCTTGCGCATTCATCACGAGAACAAGGATCTCTCGCATCGTTCCATCGCTAAAACGTTGGGAATCGCGAATTCCACGGTGTCGCGAGTGATTAAGCGGTTCGAGGAACGGTTGACCACCGATCGGAAGCCCAGAAGTGAAGGAAAAAGTATTCCGTACAACACCAAAAATCACAACCGCGTAGTTGGGGCCTTCAACCAAAATCCGAACGCCTCCGTTAGGGATGTGGCTAAGAAGCTGCACCTAAGCCGAAGTTTTGTCTAGAAGGCCAAAACTAAGGCTGGGCTTCGAACGTTCAAGGTACAAAAGGCCCCTAATCGCGACGAGAAGCAGAACAAGTCCGCCAAAACCCGTGCCAGGAAGTTGTACCTCAACATGCTAACGAAAGTTGAATGCTGCATCATGGACGACGAAACATATGTGAAGGCCGACTTCAAACAGATCCGCGGCAACCTGTTTTTCACGGCCAAGGATAAGTTCAGCGTTCCGGAGCATGTCCGCACTCAGAAGATGTCCAAATTTGCGAAGAAATTCCTGGTTTGGCAAGCCATCTGCACGTGCGGGAAGCGGAGTGCACCTTTCGTGACCCAGGACACGATGAACGGACAGGTGTACATAAAAGAGTGCCTCCAGAAGCGGCTGCTTCCTCTCCTGAAGGCCCACAACGTCCCAACAATCTTCTGGCCGGATTTGGCCTCATGCCACTACTCCAAGGACGTGCTGAAGTGGTATGCGGACAATAAGGTCAATTTCGTGCCGAAAATGTTCAACCCTCCCAACACTCCGGAGCTCCGCCCCATCGAGAAGTACTGGGCGATTATGAAGCAGCACCTTCTTAAACGACCTAAGGTAGTGAAGACAGTCGAGGAACTGAAGAAAGTATGGGTTTACATGCAAAAAATGGTTGATTCACAGGTTGTGCAGAATCTTATGGCCGGGGTTAAGGCCAAGGTGCGGGCATTTGCTTATGGACTGTAAATAAAATACGAGTAAAATGGTAAAATGAAGTTTAATAGTTATTTCTCAATCCCTGAAAATTTGATGGCAATCGGATGAAAACTCGAATTTTGCGAATCAATTTTGTGTGTGGCAATTTCATCGTGGACACCCTTTAGTTGATGCATTGAAAAGCTAGTTTTTTTATAAGAATAAGGCATCATAAAATAGGTTTTCGAAATTTCCAATTTATTTTTTTCACAATTTCTGCATTGAGACGTCACTATTGATAGTTGATTGAAACATTAGTAACAATAAATTATTAAATATTTTCTTTAATTAATCAAAAAAAAATATTCATAAAAATAAACTATATACGGGGCAAGAGTGCCACCCCTACATTTATGTATTAAATTGTACAAAACTGTTCAGAAATTAGCATAATTGGGCATTTATGTTTCCAATATACATTGTTTTCGTGAAATTTTGGAAAACAAACTGTATAAAATAGTATCAAAAATAGTTTCCATTTGAATTCTATGACGCACATGGTTTGATTTAAAAAAAAATATCAATATTTTAGAGGAATAAACAATAAAAGCAGTTGCTGTCATACCTAAGAATAGTAATTTGTTGTTTTGAAATGAACATTCATTAATTTCACTTCATTTTAGACATATAGTCTTTTTGCCCCATAAGAGTGGCCCTCTTGCCCCGTAGCATTTTTTAAAGCAGACATTTTGAAAAAAATCATTAACATTTTTTAATGGGGTTTAATTTTAATTTCAATGATGATACATGGAGACAAGGTTATAAACTTACAATTCGGTTCACGAACTCCTATAAATATTCACGGAATCGCATATTAAAATGCGCTATCGTTAGGGTGACCTTCTTGTCCCTAGTTCCCCTAGTGGTGATTGTTGTTTGCCATGGCTCTACCTCTCACTGCGTGACCAAACGTTCTGTCAGCGATAGTCGGGTGATTCATTGCCGAGTGTCGAGTGAGAGTCATGATATTTTGCATCACTGATAGGGAGAATACCGCAACAAACATTGAAAGCTGTACTGCCCTTTTCAGCATAATTCAAAATTTTGTTTTCTCCATGGGCTCTTCTGGATGGCACAACATAGTTTTGGTAGTTGTAGCGACATTTTCTGAATAAAGTAGGAAACTGTTCATGTACATTGTGAAGTGATGGTACTTGACAATCGATTCCGATGTATAACTCATTTTCGCCAAAAATGCATTTAAATTTTTGCACCAAGTTCGGGATATCGCAAATTTGTCGCTTAGGCTTAAAATGTGTACGGTAAATTGGGGCTGGACGGGTCATCTATTTTTTTGTTCACATCATCAGACATTGGGCCTACATTGACTCCAATGCTGGTTTGGAAAAGCAACCCATCTTTGTGGTTGCATTGAACATGTTATTATTGACAAACACAAAAAATAATAAATGTCCCGTGAATAAAGAGAGAATAAACTCGCGTGCAAATCTACAATCCAAAAATCATGGTTAAGATTCTTATGCATTTGAACGCACACAGTTACAAAGCTAAAACAAATATTCAAAGCTTAAACTCTCAAAAAGCGCACAACCGTCAATTGATATCATGTACAGTCAAATTTCGCTCGTTGGGCTAAATCCATAGCCCACTTAGTGAAAGGCTTCGTTAGTTGGGCTGAGCTGTCGAAGCTGAAAATTGGCATTCGTTGGCGTATAAACTCACGCATAGGGTTTGATTTTTTTTAGTTTTTCTCAACACTATCCGGGACCAATGTTGCCCCACCTTACCCTATCTGCAAGAATGTTAAACATTTGTGAAGTTTGAACCTGCTGAACTTTTTTTTTTTTAACTCTTTATTTGTTCCAAATTCAAAATAAATTACATTTCATTTTTAACCTAGGTGCTCCAGTTACTACAGTAACTTACCAGCCTTAATTGTTATGATATATATCTAAGTGTTTTTACATTGTTCCTGTCTTGGCAATTCAGTATTTTAAACAGGTTTTTTAAACCTGCATGTCAGTATAACAATTGATATAGGGTAAATGTTGGGTTTGGCACCCATTGACGGTTTTCGGCAACCAAAATTTAAACGTTAATTTCACTATGTTTTCCCATCAACGCACTTCCCTGAATGTGTCCAAACGATTATTTAGCCTTTCAGCTTCAATCTGATTATATTTGAACGATCGAGCAATCCAGTAATGCTACATTTTTCTTCAAATAAAGCATACGCACTACAAAATGAGGTTGATTTCGAGTTGCCGATAATAGAACAGCTGGTTAACACGCAGTTCTAATGGGAAGGTTGCCGAAGAAAAAGAGACTGCCGACAATAGTCACATTCACCTGAGAAGTTTGGAGCGTTGTAAAAACGCTTTCAAAACGTTTTGAAAAATTCTGTCGATTGGAATGGATAGAGAAGCAAGCAGCAGATGAATGTAAACAAACAGACACATCATATATGTGCGTGACGCTGAGAAAATGCTAGTAGAAGTGCAGACGCTGCTTAGATTAACGAGAATACGTAAATTCCCCTATTAAAACTAAAAACTAAAAGTAAATCTTATCTAAGTATAAAGGGAATTAATCGTTGCAATTGAGGATTGCAACGATTTTTGCCTGAAATTATTAATTATTTTGTTGGACATTTGTGCTAAAGTCTCAACATTCGAAATTCTATGTACTTCGGTAGTACTGTACCAGGGAGACAACTTCAAAATCATCTTCAGAACTTTGTTCTGAATCCTTTGAAGTGCTTTTTTCCTGGTAGTGCAACAACAAGACCATATTGGCACAGCGTAAAGCATGGCCGGTCTAAAAACTTGTTTAAATATTAGAAGTTTATTCGTCATTTTACGGTTTAGCGACTTTTGCAGTCAATTTAATTGTTTATAGGAAAGTTTGAACATACTGAGAGGTAAGCACATATCATCGGTAAGAGACATGTGTGTGAGAAAATTTGTGAAAAAATCTAAGGGCACCGGTGGGATTCGAACCCACAATTCCCATTCAGTACACGGGTGCATTGCCAATTATATAACGGTGGACCTATGGTCTACGGATGTATTTGGCTAATGACATTTGAGTTTCGAATCCGTTCCCCACCCTAGTCTTTTTGCGCAAGCGTTCTCTGATACACAACAATCGTCTATTATCGACGATATGTGCTTGTACCGCAACCACTCAGTATCAGTCGATGTGAACAAACACAGCTCATTTTTGTTGTTCATCTTACATGCTGAAATATGTCCAGTACAGTATGACTCTAACATTTTGAGCTGCCGACCTCACCTCACCTCCTTCGTCAGGCAAAGTTTGGATTTCCTGTTTATAAGAGGATACAAACATTTTATATATTTGTTACATTTGGCTTAAATGCCCTCAATGTGATCTTTAAAAGTTAATTTTGGTCAAGAACTAATCCAAGATATTTCACTTGGTTTGACCAGGAAATTGGAACTCTGTTTATAGTGACTATGTGACTACTACTAGGTTTCAAAAAGGAAGCTCTAGGCATATGTGGAAATATTATAAGTTGAGTTTTGGAAGCGTTGGGAGAAATCTTGCATTTTTGTAAATAAGAAGAGAAAATATCTAAATTTTTCTGCAGTCTGCTGCAAATAACCCGAAGACTTCTTCCTTTAGCGGAAATGCCTGTGTCATGGGCGAACAAAGCTTTGTGGCAACCCTGAGGCAAATCAGGGAGGTCCGAAGTGAAAATGTTATACAATATAGGCCCAAGAATGCTACCCTGAGGAACTCCTGCTCTAACAGGTAGTCGATTAGATTTGGAATTTTGATTTGCCTGCAGAATTCTGTCAGTTAAATAATTTTGAACTAATTTCATAATGTAAAGTGGAAAATTAAACTTTTTCAATTTAGCAATCAAACCTTCATGCCAAACACTGTCAAATGCTTTTTCTATGTCTAGAAGAGCAACTCCAGTTGAGTGGCCTTCAGATTTGTTTGAACGAATTAAATTGGTAACTCTTAAGAGTTGATGAGTAGTTGAATGCCCATGGCGAAATCCAAACTGCTCATCTGCAAAAATTGAGTTCGTATTTATGTGAAGCATCATTCTATTTAAAATTATCTTTTCAAAAAGTTTACTTATTGAAGAGCAAACTTATTGGACGGTAGCTAGAAGCTTCAGCTGGATTTTTATCCGGTTTCAAGATTGGAACAACTTTTGCATTTTTCGATTTATCAGGAAAGTATGCCAAATGGAAACATCTGTTAAATAATTTTACCAAGAAAGACAAGGTACTCTCTGGGAGTTTTTTGATGAGGATATAGAAAATTCCATCATCACCTGGAGCTTTCATATTTTGAAACTTTTTAGTTATAGACCTTACTTCATCCAAATCAGTCCCCCAGGAATCATCAAAAATATTTTCCCGAGAGAAAATATTCCGAAAATCCCGAGCAACCTGATTCTCAATAGGACTAGTAAGACCCAAACTGAAATTATGGGAACTCTCGAATTGCTTAGCAAGTTTATGAGCTTTTTCCAAATTTGTGATCAAAATTTTACCACCTTCTTTAAGCGCTGGAATTGGCTTTTGAGGTTTTTTCAAAATTTTTGTGAGTTTCCAAAAGGGTTTGGAACTCGGGTCTAATTTAGAAACATTATTTTCAAAAGTTTTGTTCCTCAAGGCAGAGAATCGCTTTTTAATTTGTTTTTGCAAATCCCGCCAGATAACTTTCATGGCAGGATCGCGTGTTCTTTGATATTGTCTCCTACGGACATTTTTAAGACGGATCAAGAGCTGAAGATCATCGTCTATTATAATTGAATCGAATTTAACCTCGCATTTTGGTACTGAGGCAGCTCTTGCTTCAACTATAGAAGTAGTCAGAGATTCAAGAGCATAGTTAATTTCATCTTTGGTTCGCAAAGGAATGTTTGGATCGAAGTTATATTCCATAAATGTTCGATATTGCTCCCAATAAGCTCTATGGTAATTGAAAGTAGAGCTGTTGGGATTAGCAAATATTTCTTGGGTCATTTCAAAAGTTACTGGAAGGTGATCAGAACCGAAGTCAGCATGGGTAACCAATTGGCTACAAAGTTGACATGAATCAATTAAGACCAAATCAATAGTTGAGGGATTTCTTGCAGAAGAAAAGCATGTTGGGCTGTTTGGATATTGAATAGTGTAATAACCTGCAGAACAATCATCAAACAGAATATTACCATTGGAATTGCTTTGAGCATTATTCCATGAGCCGTGTTTTGCATTAAAATCACCAATAATGAAGAACTTAGACATATGACGGGTAAGTTTCTGAAGGTCACCCTTGAGAAAATTCTTTTGCTGACCCACGCATTGGAATGGCAGATAGGCAGCTATAAACGTAAGTTGTCCAAATTTTGTTTCAACAGAAACTCCCAAAGTTTCAAAAACTTTGGTTTCAAATGAAGAAAGAATTTTATGTTTGATTCGTCTATGAACAATGATGGCAACGCCACCACAGGGTTCATCAAGACGATCATTTCTATAAATTAAATAATTTGAGTCCTTCTTAACTTTATGGTCAGGTTTAAGGAACGTTTCAGTTATAACGGCAATATGCACGTTATGAACTTTCAAAAAGTTAAATAGCTCATCTTCATTATCTTTAAGAGATCGAGCATTCCAATTTAAAATGTTTAATGCTTTAAAATCCATTACTGAATTTTAAAGTCATGACAATATTATTAGCAAATTTTACTCCAGTTTGAATAGCATCAAACATGGAGTTAGATTTAAGCATATCAGAAATCATGTCACTTAATGAATTCTGTAAAAAATCCATTTTAGGAGCAGTAATGCTTCCTAAGTCAAAATTGTCAACGTTGGTTAGTATTTTGATTTCTACCCGCTGCAATAGCAGCATAGGTAGCTCCATTAACTCGCTGAACATTGTTAGCAGCGAGGGGAGTAGGTACAGATGAAACATTTGAAGCAGGGGTGATATTTGTACCTACGGGTACGAATGTTTTTTTTTTATTTGAGAGATTTTTAGCCATAGGCTAGTTCATGTCTTAGGTACGAATGTAGAATTTGTTCCTCGCTGATCGTTGTTAACAGCAGAGGAATTTGTACCTGGTCGGAAACGTGGAGCGTTTCCTACCTGACGGTTAGAACGAGATTGTAGGATCGCTTTGCGAGTCTTACATTCCCAAAAAATGGATTTGTGGTTTTCACCACAATTTGAACATTTAAATTTCTTAGGATCTTCCTTCACAGGACAGTCGTCCTTTGCGTGAGAGGAATCACCACAATTCATGCATTTAGCTGGCATGTAGCAATTTTTAGTTCCGTGACCCCATCCCTGGCACACAATTCACATGGCACTGAGTGAGGTTTTGGAAATTTCCTCCAGTCTTCCTGAAGTGTTCCCACTTCACTCGGACATGGAGCATAAGGCTAGCTTTTTCTAAGGCCTTAAGGTTGTTTAGTTCACTAGACTTGAAGTGAACTAAATAAAAATCATTAGAAATCCCGTTGCGCGAATCGCCAGGACGGGATTTCATTTTCCTTTTGATTACTTGGAGTGGCACAACTCCAAGTAATTTTGCCAGTTCATCTTTGATCTCATCCAGGGATTCACCACTGGGCAGTCCTTTCATGACAACCTTGAACACACGTTCAGTTTTGGTGTCGTTAGTAAAAAAATTGTGCTGCCTCTCAGTAAGATACTTGAGAAGACATTTAAATCCGTCCAAGGTTTCAGCCAATACACGGCATTCACCCCGACGTCCAATTTGTAGTGAAAACTTAACTTTCACGAAATTCAAAAGTTCCATGCGAAGAGCATGGAAATCGGAAGTGGTTATCACAATAGGGCATTAAGCCGGGAAAGTTTACTAGAGTATTTCTTGGATGATGGATCATTCTCATCATCTGTGAGCAAATCAAATTGATTACTTAAATTTCAGAAGGGGGGTCAAGAGTTTGCCCCTTTCTTTTGCGTTTAGGCGCCATGGCGGCAGTAAATTTTTATCCTAATCGACTTCCAAGCAGATTACTATAATAATCTGAAGGATCGAAGAGGAATATTCCAAATCGATATCCAAGAAGGATTACCTCGGGTAGGGTCCAAACAAAGATCGAAGAGGAATAAGAGTTGAACAAGGTAGAAAATTTTTACAGCTTGAGCACTGAAAAGTGCTGTTTAAATTTGTTGTAGCTTTAGGTAGTAGTAACACTTCCTTAAGCAAAAAGCAAATAGATCCGCACGGCAAGAGAGCACGATGCGGACTGTGACTGCTGCACTGCTGTCGTGCTTTTGCTCATTACCGCTTCAGATGGCGTGGCATTGGGTCCGGCAAGCAGGAGCAAGTTAGCGGTTAATGTGGTGTTTACATCTATGCGGATTTGCTAGTGTACTAGCACTGTGTAAAAAGTAGCCAGCATAATGTAAGCAGGGTATCAGAGTCTACCAGCATGTTAGTACACTAGCGCTCGCAAAGAAGCACAGATGTAAACACCCCTAGAGGTGGATCACGGTACAAATTACAATTAAGTAAAATTAATTCCATTAATGATTTACCGGCTTCTGCCTTGAGAAACAAAACATTCAAATTAGAGAACAAATTCGCTCACGATGATGATTGTGATTTATCAACAACTGACTGTAAAACATATCTGATAGCTCTATATATGCAATTCGATTAACATCCGAAGTCCATCCTTTTTTTACATATTCTGCACAAAAGATACTTTCTGTCCTGCCCCATTCATAAAAAAAACGGCGGGAAATCCTGTCAGGGGCGGAGCTTAGAAAGTATTTTTGAGCAGAATATGTAAAACATTATGGACTTCGAATGTTAATCTAATTGCATACTACCATACTACCAGATATGTTTGGATGCGAAGGATCGTCAAGCAGACGGTTCTCCAAAACGACCCAAGACCGCTGCAGAGAGAGTTCGGTGTTATCAAGCCTTCGGTTTGTTTACAATTTTCTATACGCACATCAACATGATTTTCTGTATACTTTCCTAGTCACAACTTTCTTAAACAGAGAATAGAGGAAATAGATCAATTTTCATGTGATTTGAGGCATCACACAATGGATTTTGATCAAAGTCTAAAACTGGCTACTTCCCTAGGGGTTTCCGGAAATTTACTGGATGTGGCCAGCGTGATCCTGGCTATTCCTTATAATTGCCATTGAACAGGTTGTTGAATTAAATGGTTTTTGACCATATTCAGCAACTGGCCACTTCTCCGGGGGATCGAAACATGGCCAGGTGTGGCCAATGTGGCACAAGCAGGGGTTGAAACAGTTGACGTTTTTTACTACACTCGCTTCGTTGTCGTGCGCGACAGTCTGTTTGTATTCGAACACTCATGCTCTACCGTCGTCTCTCTCACACAACACGAGCGGTAGAATAACATTCGAGCTAAAAGAAAATTATCAAAATAGCTATCATATGACATGTGTGATTTCGTTGTAATTCCTCAATTTGGTGTAAATCAAACCATTTTTGATCAGAAATATTATTACTAGGACATAATTGCTTGCTATTTTCAGAATTCACACAAGTACACCATCAGCAGCTCTTATTATGAGAAAAACTAAAATACATACATTCTCGACGGTCTTCGGCGACAGTGTCGTATGACAGAGCCTGTCATACGACATTTTAGTTTGGTACTGTACTATGATAGCTTGTTTTGCAAGTGTCGGAGGCAAAGGCAGTCAATTATCACAGAAAATGTGTCGACTACCGTGACCGCTTACAAGACTGGGCACAAGGCCCCCCAAATGACTACCATTCAACTAGTTTTTGAATTCTAATGTGATTTGAGGTGTCACATGATAAGTTTTATTCGTTTGGGGTCGCAATTAGCCTCATGCCTCATATAAACCGCAGCATGTTCCGGTCAAATTTCCGGAACCGGTTGACCGATTCCAAAAAATGTGTGCTCTATGTGACCATTATACCTTTCATTTAGTGGCTGTTGATTGGTTTATGATACTCGGTCATAGCATACAAATGGTACTTTATATAATAGGTCCAACCATGATGCATTTTTAGGTCCAACCATGATTCAAATTCATTGCTGAATAAAAACGTTCAATAAAATCCTATTAGAGAACATATAGGTAATGGATAATTATTAGAAACTAGAATGGTAGACACCAAACACACATTTTTCATGTCCATATATGCATAGGAAAAATCCATTACCCTACACTAGGGCAAGTTGAAACGCGTGGGGAAGTTGAAACGGTAGATGTATCTCTTAGCGGAAGTGAATAAACACTGAAATTATTTCTAATATAGTAGTTTGCGGTAGCACATAATGCCTCTCAAAAATAATTCAGTGAATATATATCTTCGCTAAGATATACACGCAACGTTTCAACTTACCCCGGTGTACCTTAAATATGATGAAAATATTGAACAGGTGGAGAACCAGCATACAAGCTTTTGCTCTGACTTTGAAATTCAACAACTGATTCCCCCTAATTTCAATTAATGTTGTACTAAACACCTACTAATTGGAAACCAGAAGTTTGATTTGAGAATAAAAGTCACAGTATGTATTCTATTTTGCATCATTCTACGAACACGCTGTAAACTACATAATGATGATGCATGATAATTTTATGTTAGGGTTGTCCTCCAAATTGGAGAACAAAGAGGTGCTTAAGCCCCGTATGATCGTTATACCAACCGGTGGAAACTAATGATTTTAAATTTACTCTCTACTTGACTAGAAATAGAAATATAGAAAGTAGAAAGCGAGCAAAGGACCATTTTGAGGATGGTACAAATCGGGATGATCATCTCCTTTACCAAACTCATCCATTGATGAGAGATGGTGAGGGGTGTTTTTTTTTGCTTTATTATAGAGAGTGTTCCCTGAGCTGAACTCGATACCTTAGGATAGGTCTTGTCCATCAGAACAACTTTTTCCAAGACGGGAACCTTCTATCAATGTTAAGATAGGGCAAATAGGGCAAATAATTCAAAATGAAACGTCACACTAGCGCTGCCTTGTGAGTGAATTATGAACTAAACTCTTTTACTTAATATAGGTTTTGTTCAGCTAAACGACTTTGCTCAAGACGAAAACCATCCATCGTGATCTGTAGGTAGCGTTATATAATGTGCTTTTAAGATGGTGATCTATTTATGTAGTGAGTAAATTTTGTCATACACTATCCATAGTTTTGAAGATCTTGAAAATTTTCAAATATCGTAGAACAAGAACTTTAGGTTCGTTGGCTTTTTTCTAATCTAATCTAATACAAATGCAGCCAGTACGAGAAAGCATCCTGGAAAATGATTAGGTTAGATGACGCCTAATCATTTCCAGACCAATAATTGAAAAGGCCTCAACTCCGTTTTGTAAACAAACCTTGTACGGCCATTTTTTCGCGAACCGAAACCTACATTCGCAAACCTAAAACACAATCGGGTAGAGGAGAATTTCCCCTACCTGTTCATTTGTTGGTTTGCGTTGGTGGACTTCGGTTCGTGACGAAATGGTCTTACAAGGTTTGTTTACAAAATGGAGTTGAGGCCTTTTCAATTGTTGGTCTTTATTTTCTTGTCAATATTGATATTGGCATTATAAATTGTGTGTATGAGTGCTCATTGCAAGACAGCCTATATTACGTGATATAGGCTGTAATGTGAACGGGGTATAAGATTCTCAACTTTTCCCTAGTAATATCAAAGCCGTACCGCCTTATGCCTACTACGAATATAAGTATCGGAAGTGAAATTCAGTGCTACACCAATATCTTACGTCAATTGACATTGTTGATAGCACGCAGCACTGCATACATATTAACAAGGTTAATTTTCTTCTAGTAACCCTATCAGCATCAGAAATGCATGTTTCTGGTAGCCTTATTTGCTATTTTGTTTTAAATCTGCGTGTTCCGTTTCGCAATGTTCCATTTCGCTTTCCTCCATTCCATTTACTGAATGACGTTTGAGCAATTTTAAGTTTGCACGACGTGCATATTAGCGGGGTTCAAATTATAAAGTGTTCAGATTAAAACCACGGTTGGGTAGAGCACTACTTCGGCCTTATCGCCCATTTTGGGCCTATCTAGCAGAAAACATCAAATAAATCAATTGTTTTAGAGTTAACAAGTCAATTATGCGTTTGGTACGATACGATCAGAAAACCAAATCGATCACGTTCTAATCGATGGGAAATTCTTCTCCGACATTATCAACGTCCGCACGTACCGCAGTGCGAACATAGATTCGGACCACTACCTAGTTGCAGTATGCATGCGCTCAAAACTCTCGACGGTGCATAACACACGTCGAAGTCGAACGCCACGACCCAACATTGAGCAACTACGGGACACCGGAGTTGCCCAGGACTACGCGCAGCAGCTGGAAGTTGCACTACCCACGGAAGAGCAGCTTGGCGCAGCTTCTCTTGAAGATGGCTGGAGGGACATCCGTTCAGCCATAGGTAGTACTGCTGTAGCGGCACTAGGTACTGCAATCCCGGACCGAAGAAATGACTGGTTTGACGGCGAATGCAAACTGTTAGTAGAGGAGAAGAATGCAGCACGGGCGAGAATGCTGCAACACCGCACGAGATTGAATGTGGAGCGATACAGACAAGCGCGGAACAGACAAAACTCGGTTTTCCGAAGGAAGAAGCGTCAGCAGGAAGATCGAGATCGCGAGGCGATGGAAAATCTGTACCGCGTAAACGACACACGGAAGTTCTACGAGAAGCTAAATAGTTCGCGCAAAGGCTACGTGCCGCAAGCCGATATGTGCAAGGACTTGGACGGTAACCTTCTCACGAACGAGTGTGAGGTGATTGAGAGGTGGAAGCAGTACTATGACGAGCACCTCAACGGTGAAGCAGCAGAAAACGAAGGTGGCACGGCAACAGACCTTGGAGCACGCGCAGAAGACGACAGGCTACCGGCCCCTGATCTTCAAGAAGTTGAGGAGGAGATCGGTCGGCTGAAGAACAACAAAGCAACTGGTGTAGATCAACTACCAAGTGAGCTATTGAAATACGGTGGTGAAGCACTGGCTAGAGCGCTGCACTGGGTAATTGCCAAGATTTGGGAGGAGGAGATATTACCGGAGGAGTGGATGGAAGGTGTCGTATGCCCAATCTACAAAAAGGGCGACAAGTTGGATTGCTGCAACTACCGCGCGATCACACTGCTGAGCGCCGCCTACAAGGTACTCTCCCAAATTCTATGCCGCCGTCTGTCACCATATGCAAGAGAGTTCGTGGGGCAATACCAGGCGGGATTCATGGGTGCCCGCGCTACCACGGACCAAATTTTCGCGATTCGGCAGGTTCTGCAGAAATGCCGCGAATACAACGTGCCCACACATCATTTGTTCATCGATTTCAAATCCGCATACGACACAATCGATCGAGATCAGCTATGGCAGATTATGCACGAGTACGGATTTTCGGATAAACTGACGCGATTGGTCAAGGCGACGATGGATCGAGTGACGTGCGTTGTTCGAGTATCGGGGACACTCTCGAGTCCCTTTGAATCTCGAAGGGGGTTACGGCAGGGTGATGGACTTTCGTGTCTGCTGTTCAACATCGCGTTAGAAGGTGTGATCAGAAGAGCTGGGATAGACACGAGTGGCACGATATTCAGGAAGTCCATCCAGCTCCTTGGTTTCGCCGATGACATTGACATTATGGCACGGAACTTTGAGATGATGGCGGAAACGTACATCAGACTGAAGGCTGAAGCTAGACGGATTGGACTTGCCATCAACGCATCAAAGACAAAATATATGAAAGCAAGAGGTTCTAGGGAAGACACCCACCCCGAGTTCAGATTGACGGTGACGAAATCGAGGTGGTCGATGAGTTCGTGTATTTGGGCTCACTGGTGACCGCTGAAAATGATACCAGCAGAGAAATTCAAAGACGCATTATGGCAGGGAATCGTGCCTACTTTGGACTCCGGAGGACGCTCCGGTCGAATAAAATTCGCCGCCGCACGAAGTTGACTGTCTACAAGACGCTGATTAGACCGGTGGTCCTTTACGGCCACGAGACCTGGACTATGCTCGTGGAGGACCAACGCGCCCTTGGTGTTTTCGAACGGAAGGTGTTGCGTACCATCTACGGTGGAGTGCAGATGGATGACGGAACGTGGAGGAGGCGAATGAACCACGAATTGCACCAGCTGCTGGGAGAACCATCCATCGTCCACATTGCAAAAATTGGGCGACTACGGTGGGCTGGGCACGTCGTAAGAATGCCGCACGAGGACCCAGTGAAAATGGTTCTAGAAAGCGACCCAACAGGAACAAGAAGAAGAGGCGCGCAGCGGGCAAGGTGGATCGACCAAGTAGAAGGTGACCTGCGGACCCTTCGCAGACTACGAGGCTGGCGAACTGTGGCCATGGATCGAGTAGAGTGGAGACGACTTCTTCGGACAGCAGAGGACAACAAGGCCTTAGCCTGATTGGTAAGGTAAGTACGATACGATCAGTTCAAAAGCTACCGAATGAAGTAAATGAGAACGCGTGGTAGGAATGTGTACACCCATTTTTCTCAAAAACAAAAGAAGCGCTCCGACCGAATCAATTTTTTCTTCATCCAATTTGCCGAAGTGAATTCAATGGCATTTGAATGCTGTTTCAATGCATTAGGCCTAATTTAGAATTCGTAGGCCGAGTTTGGGGTCAAGAGACAGTGTTAGATTTTTAACAATATCTCAACAATTTGTTTCTGTTTATAAAATCTTACGGTACGTACAGAAAGGTAAATAAATTCAGAAGTCATCTGCAGTGAAAACATTCCATTTTGTGAGAAAAAAAATCCACTCGAAAAATAGAGGCAAGGGCGGGTTGTGCTTAGCAGGTCCAAAATTAGATTTAAGCCCTATATTAAGAATTTAATTCAAACAAAAAAATTACTTTTCGACAACGGGAAAATCGTGCTATTTCACAGAATCGACACGCATTTTGGAAGTTCAGTATTATGACAGTTAAGTTTGCTTTACGAATAATTCACATTGAATCCTCTTCCGAATTGCCTTTGAATGCTTCTTGAAATTCCTTCCTATTTGATTTACAGTTCCCTACAATTTCACTCAATAGTCTCTTCAGAACTACCTTAGAAATTACCTGTAGTTCTCCTTAAAATTACCTTTAAATACATAACAAAATACATGAAGTTTCTAGTTAAATTCAATTGAAAATCTCCCCAGAAATACTTTATAATCATCCCTAGATTTCCTGTGCAATTCGCCTCTGCTCATTTGGCATTCTCATTTTAATTCTTTAGGCAATGCTTTGAAGTGTCAGAATCCTAAATTTTTGTCCTAGTCCAATAGCCCTGATTCTTTTTGACGTAGGACTACGTTTGTGATTTCTATATGGGGGTACACTTTGTGAAAACCGAAAATGGAACATGCAACAAAATTATGAAAGATTTTGAACGTTAATAACTCAGCTGCCCCTGGACCAATTTCAATAATTTTATCACCAATGGATCAGAAATATTTCTACGTATCTATTAAAATAAGGAATTTATAATTTTTCAAAATGTTACTATTGAAATTTGCCCGAATGTGCAATTGTTGCTATGATAATTAAAATGATCACCGATTGCCTACGAAAAGCGATTTCCCTAACACAGATTTCAAAGTTGAATTCCATCCGGTCTCACCAAACGGTGTTTTTTTTTTCAATCACCGCGTGGTGAGTGGTGGTGTTCTCCAGTTGTGTACGAAAGGCTCCCCGCAAGCAGCGAGCTTCAGCCCACATGAGCGTCCATACAAGAAGGAAGAAGCCGCACCGCTATTGATCGGAATCAGTAGCTCTTCGTGAGTCGCTGTGGGCCATCTATGTCAAGCGCGTCATACTAAAGAGTATAAACAGAGAGAACCCCGCTCAAATTCCTATTCCTACACAAAACACAAGCTCCTGCTGCAGTTAAAAAATAAGATTGATTATATAAGACCACATAGTGCTACGTCACCATTGCGTACAACCCCATAGGGCTGTCCATTGTAGTTTATTTTTAATCTGAGATCTTTATAATAGGCCATAATTCAAGTAAAAATCTCACAAAGTTCAAGATTGTAAAATACTGACCTTGCCTGAAAATATTGAAAATTTTCGTGTGTAATTTAAAAAGAATCTTAATCGTAGAATTCAAATGTTATTCCGTAGATTACGTTGTTTCTTAATAGAAGAGGGGGAGGGGGTTTCTACGATTTTCTGCATTTAAATTGTTGAATTGCATCAATTGCTAAAATCAAGCATATCGGTATTCCCTTTTTACCATATTCAGCTGTTTCTATGAAACCGGGAAAATATGTTGGGCACTCTGGAAAAACCGGAAACATAATGTCTTAAATTCAGTGGCCACCCTGTGTCCTGTGCCCATGACAAACAATTATATGCAAATCGGAGAGATCGAGCCAAAAAAAATTGTTTTGCTATTTGGCCGAGAGCTGTCGTATTCAGCTTGAACTGTCAAACATGTTATGGTTTGATTAAGAACACAGTTTTGGCCGACGTTGGCGAACAGCTTCAATGACGACGGGTCAAAATAGTTGCTAAAGCTTTGATTCCCATTGTGGCAGCTCGGATCGACCGCTAGGAATTAGTCATTTTGATGCTGGTCGGGCCGAGGTTGCAAAGTTTGCCCTTCGACTTTGAGCTATTTGTTTTGTTTTTTTTTCGGCATTCGTGCTTAGTGTCCAGCCTATTGTAGTCTTACCAACTTGGATAGCATTTACGAGACGGTTTCAAATAGCATATAATGCAGCGACAGTAAGCTTATAGTGTTGTTTACTTTCTGTTTCCATTAGTGATTGTTGCCAGTGTGTTGAAAGCTTTCATATTTTTCATTAACGAATTTCTAGTGTGCCAACCAATCACTGGTAAGAACTACCTACCAATTCAACTCATCTCGTACGTTAAACCTTCACCTGCTAGCATACGCCGTATACCATGTAGACCAAGTTTGTGCAATGTTGTTCCCACATACCTCCTCTCACACCATTTCGCCATTCACTTTTCGATTGAATCTAATCTTTTCTGATTGCTTCACTATAAAAACCAGCGCGATGAAACCTCTTCGACCGGTTCGAACTTTTCCCACATGTTCGATCCGACGATAATCGATCGGCAAGCGCTGGCTACGGCCGTGTCCAGCACAACGAATTCATCGGCTTCTTCATCGCCACTGTCACAGCAGCAACCCGGTCCAGCCGGTTCCGGTATCAACGGGGACCTGCAGAAGACGATGTCCGTCGACAGCAACGGTAGCGTCACGGGGAATAGTGGTTCTGACTCGACGATACAACATGGTTCCAAAGGGGATTTGAAAGATATTGTCACGATCGGGGATCTGAGTGGTGGAACCGGAGATTTGACGACCGTTACCAACGTAGTGATGGATGATGGAAATAATGATAACAACAGTAGCTGTGATGAAAATTCCAGAAAGACCAGTACGATAAGTACGGATTATACATCGCATGAAAATACCCCGGAAAATACGATTACGCCGGGTAGCCAGATGCAGCAGCACTTTGTGTATAACGATCTGGAGCAGGATATGGGTGGAGCTGCTGCCGCTGCCGCACCTGCTGCTTCCTCGGGATGTCAGGAAGCAGACAAAACTGATCAGTGTATTATTACAGTGCCATTAGCCAGTAACGATGAGAATAACAAACCCACTAATACTACTACTACTAACAGTAATACTGAAATTTCATCTAGTCAACAAGTTAGTAACCAGGAAGTATCTACTTCTGCTACTAGTTCTACCGCAACTCCTACCCCTATTTCTAACAATGCAAGCACTAGCAATGGTCCCGTTGATTCCCCGAGTACTGAAAACAGGCAACCGATACGGGAAAGGAAGATGTCTCGATTTTCCGTTACGCCCGTAGTTCTTCCGACAGAGGACATGAAATCAGCTGCCCTAGAATCGCCCAGACCAGGGGAAAATAATGAAATTCCATCTCAAGTTCCTGCTGCGGAAGCTGTTGCTCCGAATGTCGAACCGCAAGTCCCCCAGCAACCAACGGATGTTCCACCGGAACAGATTAATGTGCAAGCTTCGAATGAAGTCCTTCAGCAGCAAATGCTCATGCAACAACAGCAACAGATGGAAATGTATCAGCAGCAGCAGCAGCAAAGATTACTGATGGAACAAAAGGAAGCGGAAATGCGTCAGTATCAATACCAGATGCAACAGCAACAGCAGCAGCAGCTTCAGTTCCAGCAACAACAGCAGCAGCAGCAGCAGCAACAAATCATCTCAGAAGTAACAGCTGCTGAGTACGAACAACAGCTGTATCAGCAGCAACAATACCAGCAAGCAATTCTCCAGCAGCAGCAGCTACTGCAACAGCAACAACAAGCACAACAGCAGCAACAGCAACCACAATCACAACCAGCTTCGGTTTCATCTCAAACCTCACTTGATCACGCATCACGTGATTCCCAGCCTAGTCGCATGCCAGAAACCCTCGAACAGTTGAAAATAGGTCTCGAAAGCATTACACACGTTCACGTGATTACGAGCAAACCGTCGTCATCTTCATCGTCCACACATTCGGTCCAACAACAACAGCAGCAACAGCAACCGATCCAGCAGCCAGTTGATTCCCAAGGTCAACTTCCGCCCAATGATTATCTCGTCCAGCAGCAACAACAACAGCAGCAAACCTACCAAGCACAAGAGTTCGTACCGGATGTCCAACCGGAAGTGGTTCAGGAGTATGTGATAGATGGCAACACGGCGTATTTAGAGCAACAGCTGCAACAACAGCAACTTCTTCAGCAGCAACAGCACTTGCTAAATACACTTCCATCGTCCCAGGACATCTCGATGTACAACTCAAGACGCACGTCGGCCGATATAAACGTCCAACCGGGCACCGATCAGCAGCAGCAGCATCAGCACATTCAACAAACGCAACCCGGATCCATACCAACCTCAGTGACGGCTGTCAGCGCTGCCGGCAGTGATGCCAGCACTCCCAACCTGCGGGATCAGGAGAAACGGTTGTCCAATCAGGGTAGCGTCGATCGGATAGATAGGTAAGTTGGTATCTGGCTATTCAAAATTGCTTTATCTCATTTTTGGTTTTTACTCAACAGTTCTGGAAACAATTCGTTGGCTGATCTCCATCAAAAATTGGCTCAATTGACGTCCGCTCAAATCAACGAGCCACCCGTAGTGCAGCAGCATCCGAAGCCTCCGCAGCTGGCTGCGTTCGAACAGCAGCACCTTCAGACACAGGTAATTTCCGATTAAAATTGGGAGCGCTTAAGACGATTGACTTGAACGTTTCTTTAATTACAGCAAAATTCAACGGTGACGAGTCCTTCGGTGGAATATTCTGAACCCAAGTTCCCGAATGATGCGAAGCCTATGGTTCGTAAAGTGTCTCGCTTCCAGGTGCAAACCGTGCAAGAATCTTCCAAAACAGATCAAACACCACCACAGCTGCAGCAGCAGCAGCAGCAGCAACAACAACAGCCTATTCCGAATTACTCATCGCCTACGGATGAAAAGTCCTGCCAGACTTTCCCTGCCCAACAACAGCAGATGCAACAACAGCTGGTCTGCGAAGTTCCCACTACCAATGATCTGGAGGCCAAGCTCAACCTGGTGATACCGAAAACACCCAACATGGAAGCTGTTCAACCGAACTTTGCTGCAGCTCTACAACAACAGCAACAACAGCAGCAACAACAACAGCAGCAACAACAACAGCAACAACAACAACAGCAGCAGCAACAACAACAGCAGCAGCAGCAGCAAATTCATCAACTTCAACAAATGCAACAACAACAACAACAGATGCAGCAACAGATTCCTCAACAGCAGCAACAACAACAACAACAACAACAACAACCACCACAGCCAATGATTCCAGTAGTTCCTATGCAACAGCAGCAACAAACAGTCCATCAACAGCAACAGCAAATTCTTCAACAACAACAAGCGATATTGCTCCAACAACAGCAGCAACATCACCTTCAGCAACAACAGCAACAGCAACAGATGCAGTCTGTCCAACAACAAATGCAATCGCAACAGATTCATCAACAGCAACTACCACAGCAGCAGCAGTATCAACCTGTGGTACAGATGCAGCCGCCAGTGCAGCAGATCTCACAACAACAACAACAACAACAACCGGTTGCAGTTCAGCAACAACAACAGCAGCAGCACCAGCAACAACCGACGATGATGGCTGCTACATTGCCACCAGTAGTTACGCAGATGTCATCGCAGCAGATGGTGCCGGTGCAGAATGCGAGCAGTAAGTATCGTTTTACTCTTATCAGATTGTGGCTCCTATTATTCTACGTTCAATTACTTATGCATTTTTTTAATGAGTCAAAATGCAAGTCTCCAGGGTCGTTTTTTTTACGTTATTTGACCTGGAAATGTTAACTTTCCTGGAAAATCCGTTTCCTGAAATCCTATGTTTTGGTGTAAAATCTATTCAAATATGTTAGTGACAGTCAGTGTTGGAAAAGTGCACCAAAACTCACTATGACTCTCAAACTTTTCCCTTGGTGAACTTCGTGAAATATCACGATCTTTTCCAACGCTGGTGACAGTATAACATTACCAGAACGCCGCTACCCCGAATGATACAGTACTGTACAGGTACTGTACGCTGTATTTGCTGAGAGGGAAATCGGAGGTAGCAGATAAAATCGTCGAATATGTCGAAGCGGTCAAGACCCAGTTTGGCCGCAAACCCAAAGTCGTGCGGTCCGATTCAGGAGGAGAATATAGCAGCGAGAAACTTCGTTCGTTCTACCGTCAAGAAGGCATCAAGGCACAATACACGGTGGCGCACAGTCCGCAGCAAAACGGAGTGGCGGAGCGACGAAACCGTTATCTCATCGAAATGGGTAGGTGCCTGCTGTTCGATTCTGAATTGCATCAGTGTTATTGGGCGGAAGCATTGAATACGGCGGTATATTTGCAAAACATATCGCCATCAAGATCCGTTACAGTCACGCCGTAAGGAATCACAAGGCGTATCGGTTCCTGGATAAAGCAACCTGGAAAATCTACATCAGCCGGGACGCAACGTTTGTCGAGGCCGGACCAGAAAAGCAGTGATGGGCAAAACACCGGTACAGCACTGGTACGGATTTCTAAATCATAACCAATGTGCTGATCTGTTGTACCGAGTGTTTGGTGCTACTGTCGGTTCGATTTGGTAGTTGCAAGCAACACCGCACCAACAATCAATACGAAACTAACGATTTTAAATTGGCTCACTACTTGACTAGCCTATTGGTCCCAAGCAAACGATTAACGTATCCCATTCTATTCAAAATTCTAGTACTACGCAATGTTTGTTTTGATTCGCTATGAAAGTTTGACAGATAAAATGAGGGGTTATTGGTTTTTCCTATGTTTCGAGGGGTGAATCGATTAGCTTGGGACCGAAGAGAGTACCAGAGGTGAGCCAAAAAGTTGAGCACGTTACTTCGGGACCTTCTAGTCTTAGAGTTACCTCTATGACCGCACCGTGTTCACCAGTTTGCTGCACACGGTGCGGTTCTGATTTTCCAGCACCGGCGTTCGTGTTCACAAGGATGATGTTTTGAATTCAAGAACCGATCCGGTACTGTTCTATGTTTATGTGCGTGGTGCGCATTATTCAGAATTGCCAGTGCTGGCAGATAACTAAACAGAATTTGTATTTGATGAATAAAATTATGAAGTGTCAAGTCGAAATAGCGGTTTTTGAATACAGAAAAACTGTGAATTCAAATGATGTATTATGCAATGTGGGTATATCCAAAATCGGAGTGACGTGGAGACCAGAAATCGTCGACCAACGCCATCTTGAAATCCAAGATGGTGGCTTCCGGTTATAGAAAAAAATTGAAACACTGTCAAATACCTTTCAATATGGGTATTTCAGGAATCAGGGTGACGTCTTGAGACCGGAAATCAATGTCTGACGCCATCTTGAAACCTAGGATGGCGGCTTCCAGTTGTAGGAAAACTGGGAAATAATGTCAAATACCCTTCAATATGGGTATTTCCGGAATCGAGGTGATGTTTAGAGACCAGAAATCAATGTCTGACGCCATTTTGAAATCCAATATAGTGGCTTTCAGTTATAGAAAAACTGGGAAATAATTCCAAATATCCTTCAATATGGGTATTTTTAGAATCTGGTTGACGTATATATACCGGAAATCAATTTATGACGCCATTTTGAAATCCAAGATGGCGGCATCCTGTTAAAGAAAAAACTGGGAAATACTGTCAAATACCCTTCAATATGGGTATTTTCGGAATCGGGGTGATGTCTAGAGACCAGAAATAAATGTCTGACGCCATTTTGAAATCCAAGATGGTGGCTTCCGGTTGCAAAAAACTGGGAAATAATACCAAATATGCATCAATAAGGATATTTTTGGAATCAGGATAACATACGTCATCCCGATTCCAAAAATACTCATTTTGAAGGGTATTTGAAAGTATATCCCAGCTTGTCTAAGACAGGAAGCTGCCATCTTGGATTTCAAAAAGGAGTCGGACATTGATTTCTGCTCTCGAGACGTCACCCCGATTCCGGAAATACCCATATTAAAGGGTATTTGACAGTATTTCTCAGTTTTTCTGCAACCAGAAGCTGCCATCTTGGATTTCAAGATGACATCGGTTATCTATTTCCGGACTCTATACGATATCCCGATTCCAAAAATACCCATATTGAAGGGTATTTAACAGTATTTCTCATAGTTGAAGATGCTAATTTCAAATAACAGACTGTAGTGGTAATGTTTATACGATAGATGGAGTAGATGAAAGCATAGAGTTGATAGTTCCGTTAGAGTACGGCAGTGTGAAGATTGCATATAGCTATTAGAATAGCGAGCTAGAACAACTTTTAAGGAAGGTACAAATCGGTTTTTTCATCTCTCTTTACCAAACTCCCCCTTTGGAGAGGGATGGTGAGGGGTGCCATCTTGACCATAGCCAGTCGGGATGACATGCTGGTGCAGCACAAAGGGATATCAAGACTGCTTATTTGTGTGCCGAGCTAGATGAAGAAATATACATGTGGTCACGACCTGGATTCAAAACGGACGGCGACAAGGTTTGTCGGTTGAAACGCAGCTGAAGCAATCGGCACGGGTCTGGAACCGGAAAATTGACAGCACGTTCAAGAAGATGGGGTTCAATCCTGCCGAATCGGATCCTTGCCTGTACGTGAAGGAGCAACATGGTAAGCGCAGTTACATCTTGATCTACGTTGATGACATGGTTGTATGCTGCCACTCAAAAGAAGAATTCGAGACAATCACAAAAGCACTGGCGAAGCAGTTCAAATTCTCAAGCCTGGGAGAGCTACGACTGTTCCTTGGGATACGCATCGAAATTTAGAAAAACTTCGAAAACTTCACAGAAGTACAGTGGCCTTCAGAAACATTCATAGAAATCTATGGAGCTTAAGGGCAGAAATTTTTATGAACATTAGCAAAATACGGGAGCATGTGAAAGAAGTTTAGTGAGCTCCGAAAATTGGAGGAATTTCAGGGGAGGTCAGTGAGATCAGTTCCATTAGTTTCAGAAAATTATTAGGAAATTTAAAGCAGTTCCCAAATTTTCAGATAACTTCAAAGACGTTAAAAAGTTAAGAAGTTCACTGAAGCTTAACATTTTTAGGACGGTTCAATTCGGCACAGTACAACAAGCTTCATGAAAATTGTAGAAACTTTAGAGAAGTTTTGAGAATTTCAGAAAAGAACAAAGAACCTCAGAGTAGGTCCGTTAACATTAGAGAAGTATAAATTTTAAAGAAGTTTAGAGAACTTCAGCAAATTGTTAAACCTTTAGAGGAGAACCATGATCATTAGAAAAATTGAGGAAACATTAGGAACTCCTATAAAGTTCAGGAAAGGTTAAGAATTTGGTGAGAAGTATTGTGAGCATCAGGCTAGTTTCTCAAACTACAAAAGAACTTCAAGACAGTTTTATTAACATCTGGAAAAATATGGAAACTTTCAAATAGTTCTGAAGACCTCAGAATAGTTCATTTCATTTTCAACGGAGATTTCCAGTGGAATATTCCTCAAAAGGAAGGGGAGGTTAGGTTCCCGAAGAGAACCCCGAGGATACGGAGTTAGGGAATGGGCGGGAGCTCCAACAGGGAGTCCCCATAATAACAGAGTTTTAATATTTCAGAGTTGGGAATTTTCCTTTAATGCTACCGATGTTACTGTCCTTTTGAATAATCGTGGTCAAGTGGTCAAGTTCCGTGTCCTGTTCCTTTGTAGTCGCTGTATTTAATTTTAGTGCCGTCATTCGTCCATTTCCGTGTCCTTGTACGTACTTTGCTTGGTTTGATATCTTCGTTCATCCGTGTCCGAGTCAGTATTTGTTGCCGAGGTATAGTTTTGAGTTCATATATTGGTCCGGATCATTGTCCGTTGTCGTTGCTTGGGTGTTCATAGATCAAATTTGGTTAATCAGACCTGCCTCCTGAAGGATGCAGAAAAGTGCAGCGATGCTGGATGCGGGTATCCCTGATGCTGCCTGAGATCCCGTACAGGGAACGGGGGCATTCGCATACGAAATTCTCCAGTGTAAGTGGAACATTGCACGTATCGCACTGTCGTCTGAACCCGCCTCCGCCTCCCATGTTGTGGGAGACTTTGGTATGGCCGGTTCTCAACCGGGATAGAAGTCGGTGTTCAGGTGGATCCTCCCATTTCCTGGTATCCCCTTTTACCTTCTGGATAAATAAGTCTCGAAATCGCATCGATTCGTTAGTCCAGCAGTTCCATATAGTGATTGTGATCCACCGCTTAATGTCCTGGACCGGGAGCTTTCTGGTGTAAAAGTTGGACTGTCTTCCGGATGCCGCCAGGTGGTCGGCTTCCTCATTACCTCTGATCCCACAGTGCCCGGGGACCCAGACAAAGGTTGTTTTTTGTTTAGGAGCGAACTGCTGGATACCCTGGATCCAGGGGTGTTTACTGCCCATAATCGCATATCAGTCCCATATGGATAGGAAATCAAGCAAAGGTGGGACAGATATGCGATTATGGGTAGTTTAGCTGTTTCAGACTGAAGAGCTGCTAAAACACTGGCAGAATCGGAGAATATGACGATCGGTTTGTTGGAGGGTAGGGTGGCAGCTACGAGAATGGCGGCTAGCTTCAGCAGTGAAAATGCTGCAGGGGTCTGGTAGTCGGTAAAAGGTGCACAGCTTCGGATCGGAAATTCTAATACCAACTGTACCGCTGCTTTGGGATCCGTCAGTGCATCATACTTGATGATTGTTGTATTTGGTTCGATGTAATTCGGCTACTGTTCTCACTAGTGCATGGGAGTTGGTTCCCGCCCGGAAGCTGTTCTTTATCACCGGATCGATGGATAGACCGGGTGAGTTCCAACCTCTGGCTCCACACCAGTGGACCCTGGTTACAGGGAGGAGCTCCAGGTTGGCGGTATTATTGAGGAGATCGTTCGCCTCCATGAGGAGGGACACTCCGTCACTTGTCTCTGTAGTCTCTCCTGCAAAGCCAATCGCTTTCTTGCAAACAGATGCAACTATGTACTTTTCAGAAGGCAGCCTTCCACTCTCCACGCAGGCTGCCAACCTGGGGGTGGATGGGAGGAGACCTGATGTGACCCTAATGGCCTGATAATACACTGGAGCCAGTTTGGAAATCAATCTATCAGCAGCCA
Organism: Ochlerotatus camptorhynchus; assembly: GCF_037179485.1. Classification (NCBI taxonomy): domain Eukaryota; kingdom Metazoa; phylum Arthropoda; class Insecta; order Diptera; family Culicidae; genus Ochlerotatus; species Ochlerotatus camptorhynchus. The sequence goes on from NW_027040640.1 coordinate 1,077,988, forward strand.
GGCAACCGTAGGTCAGTCTGGAATAGACTACCGCTTTTGCTACACGCATACGAATAGCACGGTTGTTCATTAAGTGTCTTTTGGCCAGTGTTCGGAGTAAATCAATCCTCGTTTGGTAGCTCTTTTTCACCTCATTAAAGTGGTCGAAAAAGTTTAGACGCCTATCGAGTCGTAGGCCGAGGATGCGGATAGACCTCTTGAAGGGCATTATTCTTTCATCAATGCTGATTGGAGAGCGGAGCAGAGTTGCGACCTATCACAATCACCATCATCAAACAGCTGATGGTAGTAACGCTTTGTACATTCCTATCAATGTGCTCTCTCCATGACCATCCATCAAGTCGACGAAAGAAGTAAAAAGCAACTGGTGAATGTCGTCTTCTGATGTGATCCATCACCGATCTGGTCATTCCTGAAAATCACGACACTCATCTGTGCTCGTTTTGAAGCAGTTGCTGCTCTGCTTGCTTATGTGAGTGTGTTGGTGAGTGGTAGCTTGTTTTCACGATAGGTTTCGGTTTTGCTGACCCCTGGGGTGGACCGACACCCTTGCTGTCCACCGCTTTAGATGGTAGAGAATCCAACACCTGGACACGACGATGCAGGAAATCCGAGAGCCCTTTCAGTGTGTCCTTCTCCTGGGTCGATGAGAACTCCTCCCATCCTCTGCACGTTGCTGGATCCAGACGCGTTGTAAGCAGGTTCATCAGAAGGAGATCTTTGTATTCTTCCGGTTGTACAAGCTTGTCGAGAGTTTGAACGATCCTTTCGAAATTTTCCAGCAGAATATGCAAGTCAGGGGCCGACTCTTTCGAGATACTAGGCAGCTTGAACAGCGATTGTACTTGGCGCTTCTTCAGTAACTTACTGTTGTTATATCGCTTCAACAGTGTATCCCAAGCGATCTGATAATTGGCTTTGGTCATCTGCAGCGAATTGATTATACTTCTAGACTCCCCCTGAAGGCATCCTTTCAAATAGTGAAACTTTTCAACTTCCGGTAGTTCGGTTTTCCAGTGGATCAGGGAAGTGAAAAGATCCCGGAAGCTAAGCCACTCATCAATATCCCCATTGAACGTCTGTAGTCTAATTTGGGGAAGGCGTACATGACCAGACGCGCCCTGACCTGTTAACTTTGATGAATGAATGGATTGATCGTGTACCGATGGTCCAGATTTCACCTTGATCTTGTCGACGAGGAACGACTTAACTCGATAATAACTGTCGCTGAACTGTTTCCGTTCCTTCTCGTAGGTGTCGCTGTCTTCCGGAAAGTCTTCATGAGATCTAATCTCGATTAGGATGTCACTGAACCTTTCCCATAGTTCATCGAGTTTCTGCAAGGGTACCTCTACCTCTGTAATCGAAAAACCTTCCTTAAAGCCGTCCACGAACTGTAGGATGTCGTTGAAGCATGACTGTGTGTCCTTCAGCATCATCTTCAGTGCCCTGAGGGATGGCGGTTTCTTGCCGACAGCGGATTGCAAAGTGGTTGTTCGTCACGCACGAGAAGAGAAGACAGTGGTGTAGTATGCTGCGATTTATCCTAGCTTCGCCAGGCATATACTATACAATTCTGTATTTTACCTGGTCGAAAATAATGTTGTTCCCAAATGGGAGAACAAACGATGAAATAAGCCACCAGTCGCAGCAGCTCACATGTGACGTCACGGCTCGTTTCGGTAAGGGATCAATGGAGTCGAAAGGAAATTCAGGATGTAATATCAAGAGAACCTTGGCCACGACTGGCCATATACTGTTGTGCCTCACCTGGAGAAACAAACAGTAGTACTCTTCTTGGAAATTAAACCATCAAATCGCAAACCAGGAAATATTTTTCTCACTGAATACGGGCCTCAATCAATCGACTCAATTTACAGTATGTGAGTAATGGATATGGATACGATCGAAGAGGAAAAACATAAATCACCAACGTGTAATCTCTGAGCCTAGCTTCGGCTTACATATACTATATTCTACACTGACTTGGAGAAAAATAGTTTGATGCTCCCTCTTCATTATGCGTAATCCGGAACCCACAGATTAGTTAAGGATGCTTCGGTGAACGGTCAGGGTTGAAAAATTCCAAAATTCAATCCGTTTGGTTGAAGACGAGTACGGTGTCTTTGCTGATGACGTAGTAGCTTCGGTGGTGGACGACGGGCATTGCCTGTGCCAAAATGGTGCCAAGGCTTTGATCACGTTGGTCAGCAAGGTATATGCTATGTAGATCTCGACGTTGGAATCCTCCAATAAGTGATAACTATCGATTGCAGTACGTAGATGTGCAAGGCTCGAAGGACCAAATGTCGGTTCCGATAGCTCTGCCGACATGAAATTGGGTTTCACCAACCCTTATGGCTCCATAGGGATGACGCATTCATAATAAGGCTTCTCCTCTGCTCTGAGTATGGTCTCCTAATTACCCCGTTTGATAGGGTTCCGGGGCCTTTCTTGTTTATTGCACTAAGTACACGTGTCGTACGGTTAAATACACATTACGCGAAACACATTTATTTACGATTAGACTAACATTTATTTTACTACTACTTAACTCTAGTCATAAGTGTAAAAACTATGTATGATTCCCCCGATCGAACCGTTTTCACCGGCGAATCGATAGGCACTAGCGATGAATTTGGGGTTCGCAAGTTCCATCCCGCTCCATCTCTCGGCCACGATCTCGATAAGAGATAACGGCCGATTATCCTCTCCCGCAGGCCGATCGTAACTCACCACCACATAGCCTATGTGTGTTTGGTAGATGTTGCTGAGATCACCACGCCGTAAACAACGAGGTCCTGTCTATCTTTTCTGGATATAGTGCAGTTGTAGCCAGCGACACAAGGGATAGTGGACTGTATGTAAAGATGATGACCATTCCAGGGTTGTAGTGCGAGGGGTTCAAGGTGATTTCCAACAACTGGAGCGGAGTACATTGGTGGTTCATCGGACAGATGTGAGTATAAGCACATTTTTTCCACCGAATGGTGGAATCCAACGGATTTAGTCCACCGTAGGACAGCGTTCGTGGCTGCTTTTAATTTTCTGCGGATAGCCTTCACGGTGCTGCCAACTACTACCAAGACGATGTCGGCTGCATACACAAAAATGTATATTTCCTTGGGAAGATTGTTGAAAACTCCGTTTATCCGTATTAAAAACAGCGGGACTGCGATCACAGAACCTTGTGGAACGTCTCCTTCGGGAAACCTCTGGATCTATGGTTGCCAATACATACTTGAAAAGTACGATGTTGGAGAAAATTCTTCAGAAAATGGATAATGTGGCCGGACAGACCCCATTCCGCAAGTTGGACAAGGATGTCAGGCGTCCATGTCCGATTGTATACCGTGGCGATGTCTAAAGTGGCTAGCTCCACGCGTCCCGAAGTACCTGATTTAGTGTGGTGAAATAGGTCCCAGTGCCATGTCCGGGACGGAAGGCGTGCTGGTGATGGTCAATGTAGCCGTTACTCTCCAAGTGGAGCACGATGTTTGTATTTTTAAATTCATTATTTTCTTTAAAATATCCATAGTAAGAAAATTATTAAATTCTCTGAGACTTCCAGGTATTTTGAGGAAAAAATAAAATTTCCTGAGGATTCCCCGTTTTCCAGGTTTTTGCAGTTAGTACACATCCTGACCAAAACTTTCTATTGAATCTTTCGTTTTAAAGGTTCATATCGTACATAAGTGTTTAAGAGATACTGATTGAATAAGTCTTAAACATGAAACATTTATTTGGTGTGCCATCAGAACGACTACTTTTTGTTCTCTTTGGTCACTTTTTAGTCACTATGTTTACAACTATAAGACACTATTTGGTCACTTATTTCTTCAACATGGTCACTAAAATCAATATTTTAGACAGCAGTAATAGCTACCAGCACTGTCATGCAAAACACTTGAATATTACACGTTGACCAGTGTTGGCAAAATCATCAATCAAATAATATTTTTCCGCTCTCATACGATCTCAATATCACGCGTGATATTGGAACAAAGTGTCTTGCTTGATATTCATTTTACAAGCTCCTTTGATATTGCGAGACTATTCGCAACGTGCAAAAATCAAGCTAAGAGCTGACTCGACACAAACATGATTCCGTTCCACATCGTTTTCTTAGAAAGAGAAAGTATAGTTTGCTATCTCTTTTTATTCTACACCGATGGCGGACACGAAGGGACTGCTGCCAGCCGTTATGGAAGTTTCGATTGCATTCGGGTGTAAAGCAAAAATCAATAAACTCAATATCACCTCAGTTTGGTGAGATTTGCAGTTGGTGAGTTTTGTTAGCTTGATATTCCGAGCTGCGATATCACAGCTTGCAAAAACAACTGCAAATGTTTGCTTGTTGATTTTTGTCTACGAAAATCAAGCGTGATCTTGGGCGTTGGTGAGATTTGATGTTTTGATATTTTTCCAACACTTCACGTTATATTGCGTTGAGGCGTTCAGTTGCAGAACTTCTTGGGTCGGTCTATCCGGGGCACGTTCCTCGCTTTACGGACGGATCGCGATCACGGGCTGGAGTGGGACTCGGAGTGGCAGGACCAAACTCCGCAACAAGTCAAAGTCTACCGGAGAAGTGTTCCGTTTTTTCCGCAGAAGCCGCTGCTATTCTTGATGCAGCCATCACTCCTGCAGATCAACCGATCCTTGTGCTAACGGACTCACACAGCGTCATCCAGGCGCTGGAATCCGAAGCCCCGCGCCACCCCTGGATACAAGCCATTACACGATATGCCCCAACCCTCAACCGTTTTTACGTGGATTCCCGGGCACTGCGGTGTTCCTGGAAATGAGGCTGCGGACAGGCTGGCGGGATCCGGTCCATCTGGTCCCCGCTTCACCAGGAACGTACCACTCCTAGACGTCAAGCGTTGGATCGCGAATATTATCATGGAAGCCTGGCAGGAGGAATGGTTTCAGTCGCGGACCACTTTCCTGAGAAAGATCAAAGAAACCGTACGACCCTGGCTAGACAGCCACAAGTACAAGGACCAACGGATCATTTCAAGACTCCGGACTGGCCATGCGAGGATTTCCCACAATTTTGGTGGGACACCCTTCCACAAGGTTTGTCCAATCTGCAGCATCCCTGCCTCGGTGGAACACGTGCTGTGTGTCTGCCCAGAGTTTCAAAGGCTACGCGAACAACACCGACTCCCAGAGAACATCAGGGAGCTACTTGGCAACGACCCCTCGACGCTGGCTGCGCTGATTGCTTTCTTGAAGGACGCCCACCTGTACAACCAAATCTAGCACTCTCGTCGTTGGCTGCGCTGTCCGTGTTCTTCCACTTTCCTATTTTCCTGCCGTCGGGGTATCTCTGCCGGACTGTCTCACTGTCTCTTACGGTGGAGCTCTACCTTGTTCGCGCATCCATTCCTCACCACAGTCCCGATGTAACTCCCATTTTACATTAAGTTTTTTTTTTTAATGTTGTTCCAGAGCCAGTTTTACGTTACGTTAATGTTAGACTGAAACGTTTCCTTAGAGGCAGGCCCTAAGCCTGACCTTCTACTATCAAATGTGATGAACTAGCCTACGGCTAAAAATCACAAAAATAAAGAAAAAAAAAAAAAAAAACTCCACGTTTTATATTTAATTATATTATATATTATTTATATTATTGAAAAAAGTAACAAAAACAGAACATAACGCATATTTAACAAATTGAAAGAGTGGTGACAGAGTATTGGTGGAAGGAATTGAAAGCCATAATGAGGGTTCGTTTCAACTCGAAAAGTGACGTTACTTTCATTGAAAGCGATAAACAAAGCAACGATGAGAAAATCCACAACCGTTCTTTCGATCTAAAACGCTGTACGCTGGTTGTCAAATAATTGCAACACAGAAACCACCATCAATAAAGCGCTATAACATGTTATAACTCTGTAGTCTGAACGTACTATAAGCGTACCTTCTTCTTTTTCACTTTCGCATCGTGCTGATAGTCAAGCTAGGCGTTATAGATATGATGCGTTGAACACAGTGTATGACAAACATAGAACTCGAGTTTATTTTAGAGCTTCGAAAATGTAGCGCCCTACGCTGCCGTTAAACGCATAAGAGTCCCACGGTGCATAAAGATTGCATAGAACATGGAACAGTTAATCGTATAACGGAAGTACGCGAGATATAAAAAAAATTTGAATCCCGAAGTTTTATGAAATACCTTCTAAAATCCCTTCAACAAACGTCTAATTTCTCACCCACAGACACCGTCGCAGTCTACTCGGAACAGAATGCCATGGAGTCGTTCACCAGCGAAGACATCGGCCAGAACCTGGTGGCCATCCAGAATCATTTGCGAAGTTTGCAGCTGATGCCCAGTGCTCGACAGCAGTTGCAACTGTTGCTCCAGCGTCAGCATATCGAACACGAAGAGCTGAAGTTGCGCCATTTCCTCGAGCTGGAAAAGTTCCTCAAACAGCAAAAGGAGGACATGAAAGCGGCAGCGCAACAGCAGCCGGCTGCACCGCAACCGCAGCCGCAGCAACAACAACAGGTGCAAGTACCGATGCAGGGCCCCGGTCCACAGCAGCAGCAGCAGCAGCAGGGGCCTGTTATCACGGACATCACATCGCCGACGCTTACCGTAAGTCGAGGCTTCGATCAGAATACGATCACCACTCCTTCCTACAACAACTACAGCACGATCGGTAGCTCCAGCAGTGGCGGCAGTGGTCCCGAATTGATCGAGCTGGACGCGTCGTTGACGATCGTTAACGAAACGAACAAATAGACAAATAACCCAACCCTGCTAATTTATAGTGTGACACGAGGGGGTAATGCAAAACAAAGCAAAGTGGTAGTTTTAGTGGTTCGTTTTTAGGGTGTTTTTTCTTCCTAGAGGAATTTAATTGCTACTGCTTGTGAGCATTGTTTTTTTTTTTATGAACGTACATATATTTATCTAGAGGTATATATAGAAGCCACATTTTATTGGCTTTTCGTTTCTCCTTCACTTTTCCGGGGCTGCTGGTTGGCTGTTGAATAACGCTTTCGTCGTTCATCTGAAACCGAAAATGAAAAGAAAATGAAGAATATCCTAAACGAGCCCAAATAACCTACCTTTCGACAGACACACTCTACCAGAGGAAATACGAAACGATGCGCGCAACGATTCCATTCCAGTTTCATCCCAGAGAAGAAAAAAATATCGCTGCGAGTTGACTGCATAGTTTTGGTCTTGAAACTTTCACCCTTCCTTGTATAGTTGATTGCATGCTCGCTTTTGGGAACTGAGGGACATAATTTGACCGAATCCTGTGGTCCGTAGGATGGTGAACTTTGTTAAACCAATAGATGTTTGGCGTTAACTTTAATCCTGCAATTTCCGGTGCACACAACTTTGCTATTTTCCGGATGTTCAATGCTTTTGTTAGGTAACGCCCTTTGGTTCCCGTCAATGAATACAAGTTCGACTAGAGGGACGACGGTGTTTTTTGAAACATAAAACAAATATTGCTGTTAATCGTATAGAGAGAAAAGAAATGATATTTACTCACAAAGAAAATACACACACTTACTGCAAAATGGTAAAAAGAATTGTATAAACAACAAAAACACAAACACATACAAGTGTGCATATTTTATATTCGGATAACTAAGTAAAATAATCGATAGGCGCTTTAGTTTCTAGACGAAAACAAAATATAAACGTATGCATATTCCGCAGTGATTGAGAAGCAACACGCGCACGAAAGTGTTTGGTTCCACTCACTAGAGACACGTCTGTTGAGTATCCGGCTAGTGTGCATATTATCCATACCGGCAGTGGTGAATTCGAGGATCACGCACTGCTTTACGACAGATTTGAAATTGAATTTACTGAATTCCTTGCGCTTGCTGACGAGAAACCTAAATGTGTGTCATTTCTCCCTCGCAACGATGGTGTGTAAAACTTATCTCATCATTTTGCTTCACATCTAGGTACATGTTTGGTAGAAATTTTGTATAGGAAAAACTGAAACGTGGAACGCGGAGTCTGCCACTCGTGTTGTCGTCGTCGTTCACTTGGAAAAGGGAAAACGGTATGAGAGGCAGAAATTGAGTGAAAGAAGAACGATATGAACGATTGTTGATGGTTTATCATAAACCGCTTTCTTAGCTAGTGGACGGAAGAAAACAAAAAGTTTAAATACTACGCGGAAAGTAACACGAAGGAGACTTATGAAATAGGAACGGAAGGTAAGCAAAGAATAGGAAAGAGTAAAATATTCATCGCTAACGACCCAAATTTAGTAGGGTTGATATTACTTTATTGTATTATATATTATATTATCTATATTATATGAAATGAAGAATAATTAAGATATTAAATATCTACTAAAATGGATAAAAAAGCAAAACAGCAGGACATGTCCCATTCTGTACCATTCAGTTCCAAAAACAAATCCGAAATCCGTTGTTTAGTTTCGTTGCAAATATTTTTTTTCCTGGATATCCTCTTATTTTCTCTTATATTGTTGTTTTAAATTCTCCAAGATAGATGCCATGTTATCCTTAACTTGCCCCGTAACGTGGGTAGATCACCTTTTTGTGGTACGTTACGGGATGTAAGATCTACCACCGATTCCTAGTCCTCACTACTTCAAACTAGGAGAACAGGATTTCTCAGTAATCAAAGGAGCACATCTTAATACTTGTTACTTTTTATGCCTGGTTGATAGTGACAAGACTCGGCTTTGTCCACCGAGGATGATCTTGAAACACGGGGAAAAAAAAAGAGTTAGTTAGTCTTTATCTGTGTGATTCCTAATCTTCTATTCGTTGTTCCCTAGTTTGAAGTGGTAAAGACTAGGGTTCTGATGCATGGTCACTATCGGTGTCATTCTTTAATTTTGTTGCTAAGGAATCCAATTTTGACTGACGAAGGGGCGCGCCTTTGGAGGGCGTTTCAACACTCCGAAGGGTATAAATAGCAGAACCTTTCAATTAGAGTCGGATCCTTGTGATAAATGCAAGAATGACAACTATAAATAAATCGAATACTTCATCATTTCTCAGTAGTAATGGAGTAATACGAACTGCACTAAACTAAGGACACGGGATGTACTACAATAGATCAAACTACTGGGCGCAGTGTTTTTTTTTTTAACTATCAGAGAGATTTTTAGCCGTTGGCTAGTTCATCTCTATAAAATGGGACGACCCAGAGAGGGGTTCTGCCAGCAAATTTTGTTACGGAGTTGGCTTACAATTCACATGTACTCAAATAGCAGCAATTAAAACAGATTCCAGTAAAAAGACTAACAATACAGGCAACGAGAAAAAAAAACAATCTGGTGCATCAAAGTTAGGTAGGGTTTTGAAAGAGATCGGAGCTCCACCGTAGGAGGGGTAATCCCCCGTTCGGTAGAGATGTACCGTCAGCCAAAAGAAAGTTAAAAGGACCTCAATGTTGTTGTATAACCCAGCGTCCTTGAGGAAATAAATAACTGTCGCTAAAGTGGAAGGTTCGTCGCACAGTATGTCCCTAATGCTGTTGGGAAGTGCGTACTGCTCCCGTAGTTGTTGGTATTACGGACACAGGCATAGGATGTGTACCACCGATGCTGTTAGCGCTGCTGTCATAGGATGTGTTCCACCGATGCTGTGGTTCCGCAAACGTAGCACATTCTGTGGAACTGCGTCCCACCAAAACTATGTGAGATCCTTGGCCTGTCCTAAGACGAGAAACCACCTTCTGGTCCCGTAGTTTCGACATATCCGTCCACTTGCTCGTCGTTCCTTTGATTCTTCGGATGAAGTGGGATTGGGATTGGCACCACTCTGCTTCCCAGGCTTCCCACATTTTGCTGACTATCCATCGCTTTATGTCCTGTAGTGGCACTTCGTCGGTGTAACGGGGGCCAGCTGGTCCAGACCCTGCCAGGCTGTCGGCTTCGCTGTTTCCTGGGATACCGCAGTGCCCGGGGATCCAGGAAATACCCTGTATCCAAGGGTGAGTGATGGTCTCCGATGTAAGGGCTTGTATCACACTATACGAATCGGATAGCACCAGTATGGGCCGGTCCGAGGGTGTTGTAACGGCAACATAGATGGCCGCAGCTTCGGCGGAGAAAACCGAGCATTGTGGCGGTAGGCTGCTACTCATCGGTGCTGAAATTCCGGCTACTCCAATTCCGACCCCGGCTCGGGAAAGCGATCCGTCCGTGTATATGTGGGCATGGGTTGGGTATTCCGAGCCTAGCAGTTCGGCTATTGTTCTCTTCAGCGCTGCAGAGTTATCTCCAGCCTTGAACCTGCTTTTTATCCGACTCTCGATTTTTGGTGGAGGTATGCGCCAACTTTTGTCCGTACCAGTGGACCTTGGCCACTGGGGGGAGCTCCACATTGGCAGTCATGCGGACGAGTCTGTTCCCCTCATCGAGGAGAAAGATCCTGTCATTTCCGGAGGTCATTGCGGTAAAGGCAGCGGCTTTCGTTGCAATTGCTGCGGTTATACGATGGTGGGAGGGCAGAATACCCCCTTCGATGCATGCGGCATCGGCGGGCGTTGACGGAAGAAGACCGGAGACAATCCGAACGTAGGTGTTAAAAGTTGGTGCTAGTATCTGCACGAGCTTTTCGGTGGCGATGCACGTCATCTCAAGATCGTACAGTAGGCGACTATCGATGACGGCTCTTGCAACCCGGAAACGAGTGTCGCGATTGTTAGACCGGTGGGGGCGAGAGATAGTGCGGATCAAGTTGATCCTACTGCGGCAGTCGTTCTTGATCGCCTTAGGCTCTGAACCATTTGGTGGATTATTTTAACTTTTGGTTAAAATTTGACAGATGGAAAGTTATCGATTGACCCTGCTATCCGAGCTTGGTTACTTCTGACAGACAAGAAGTTAAATTTTGACAACTTTGGCTGAGTTCTTCTCGAAAACCGGTCGATCGACAGCACAGGGATTTTCAAACATAGAAAATAACTTTCGAAATGTCACTTTTAACCACGAGTTAAATTTAACTCGGCAAATGGTTCACAGCCTTAAAGTGCTGATCGAAGTTGAGGGACCGGTCAACAAGTACCCCCAGAATACGGACCGTCTTCTTCAGTGGTATGGGCTGTTGTATGAACTTTAATACGTGGCCCGCTGACACGGTGCCGGGATGGACACACGTGGCACCTGACGCTTTTGGTGGCCGAAAGCTGGAAACCTACCGCGCTGGCCCATCTGGCTACAGCGGAGACTGCTGCCTGGGCCTTGATCCTGTTACGTGCTGCTGTTGGGCCGGTAGTTACGATAAGTACATCGTCTGCATACACGAAAATGTAAACATTTTTTTTGGCAGTCCTCCGAAAACTCCGTTCATGGCAACAAGGAAGAGGGTAACGGCGGTAACTGAACCTTGTGGAACGCCCGTCTCTTCTCTGAAAAACTGGGACCTCGTGTTGCCAACTGCGACTCTGAAAGAGCGATCGGTCAGGAAATTTTTGATGAAGTGGACCATGGGTCCACACAGCCCCCAGTTGACAAGCTGCTCTAAGACGAGGGGCGTCCACGTCCTGTTGAAGGCCTTCGATATATCCAACGAGACGATCTCGGTGTGGAGACCGCTATCGTTGGCACTCTTGAGGACCTCCCCTAATGTTGCAAAATAAGTTGACGTTCCGTACCCTTGACGGAAGGCGTGCTGTCGATGGTCTAGCAGGTTTTCGGCTTCAAGGAAATGCTTTAGCCTCCTGTTGACCATTCGCTCCAGGACCTTGGCCGCCAGCTGGACACCAAGTATGGGAAGCTCGGAGTCCATATCGACAACCAGGAAAGGTATCGTCTTCAAAACCCCGATGGCCACGGAGTGCCGGAAGTTGTTTCCCCGTTTTGCTGTCCACGTATACTTACCGCCTAGACAGCGGTTCATTTGGTCTGTTGTCGCTTTGTTAGTTTCCTGGAGCGCGATGACCCAGGGGGGATCTTCGTGGCAAAGGAGCTCTAGATCACCAATGTGGTTCAGGAACCCGTTAATGTTCCACTACAGGATGAAGTTTACTGGCTTAGGCAAGGCAGGAGTGGGGTACGAGCGCGCTGTGATTGTGGAGCTAGTGTCATCGCGACGGTGACTGCCACTCTGGGCGACGGGTAGATCTATATCGTAGGTGTCCAGCTGACAGATTGATGTTGTTTGCTGAATGAGGCAGGGCCCCACCAAGGGCAGGTGTAGAAGTTCCACCCACCCAGGGCAGGGATGACCCAACATAGAGAGAAGAGGTATTACATGGTGGCGTACTGGGTTTGGCAGCTTCGGTCGTTGTTATAGCAGCGTGTTTGAGTCCCTCGAAGTCCTTCGGGGAATGGGTCGATGAGCCCTTGTCCGTCCCGATACTTGACGCAGACTTGACTCCCTCGTCGTCCATAGGTCCCGAACAGAGGAACAAAAAAAAACCTTAACTTGACCTTAAATGTTGTTGCTGGAATTTTCCCGAAAGTAAAAATCTTCTGAGAATCATATTAAAGTCCTAATTTGTTCCTATTTATATGGCCACTAAAACCATCATGCTGTGTGGTTTTTCCTGAAATGGTCGGTAATTAAATGCACTCCCAACTTATGAATATGTTAAAGCTCTATCTTGACATATGCCAACTTCGTTGGAAATGCTTTAAACACAGACAAACAGACATAACACATTGAATATTTCTCACTGTAAAACATCGTCCTTAAAACATTACCGCCATCTGTTGAGTACACTGTGGTGGGTAGTACGCTGAACAGATGGCGGTAGTGTGGAAACGTCAAACGCAAGGTAATTGACTATGAGCGCCACAGGTGGCGGTACTACCAACTAAGATACTTTTAAATTGACCGATAAATGCTTGTTCGATGAACATCTTGCGAGTGTTATGTCTGTTTGTCTGTGCTTTAAATCTCTATCATGTCGCTTGACAGTAATATCAACAATCAATACGAAACTAACGATTTTAAATTGGCTCACCACTTTAGTAGCCTATTGGTCCCAAGCAAACGATTAACGTACCCTATTCTAGTCGAAATTCTAGTACTACGCAATGTTTGTTTTGATTCACTATGAAAGTTTGACAGATAAAATGAGGGGTTATTGGTTTTTCCTACACGGATAGAAATTTCCTTATACCTTTTGGCAAATTTCTATTGCTGATTATTCATAAAATGTATAAGTCAACTAATAAGCAGACGCCTTGCAAAAAGTTAACGAAGCTCATGTGTCAAATGAAATGTATAAGTGGTTACACATACCTTTTATGCATTCTTGTAGGACCTATTTGGTTTGCCTTATGGAATGTATAAGGCTGATCTTTTGGCAAAAATGTATAAGTGAAACACATGAATAAAATAATTGATTTTCGTTTCGTGTATGTTTCGAGGGGTGAATCGATTAGCTTGGGACCGAAGAGAGTACCAGAGCTGAGCCAAAAAGTTGAGCACGTTATTTCGGGACCTTCTAGTCTTAGAGTTACCTCTATGGTAATATCATAGAGGTAACTCTAGCACCAGAAGGTCCCGAAGAAACGAGCTCAACTTTCTGGCTCAGCTCTAGTACTATCTTCGGTCCCAAGCTAATCGATTCACCCCTCGAAACATAGGAAAATCCACTAACCCCTCATTTTATCTGTCAAACTTTCATAGCGAATCAAAACAAACATTGTGTAGTACTGGAATTTATACTAGAATGGGATATGTTAATCGATTTGCTTGGGACCAATAGGCTACTCAAGTAGTGAGCCAATTTTAAATCGTTAGTTTCGTATTGGTACATACTTAGGTACAACTTTGAAGAACATCTAACGTTCCAGATTGACGAATTTCGAAAATATAAGGAATTTTTCCCTTTTATCTATCAACACCTATTTTTTTAAACTTTTTATTTGATCCAAATTCAAATCTAATTACATTTTTTATTTTAACCTAGGTGCATCGATTAGCTTGGGACCGAAGATAGTACTAGAGCTGAGCCAAAAAGTTGAGCACGTTTCTTCGAGACCTTCTGGTCTTAGAGTTACCTCTATGCCTAAACTGTCTACGTAGTTGATGAACAGCCCCTTCTATATACAATGTTCACACTGCCATACTCTAACGGAACTATCAACTCTATACCATCTCCTCATCTATCGTATCAAATGACCACTTTAAGTCTGATATTTCACGTTAAGAGCATCTACAACTATCTATTTTATGTCTATGTGGTTTCCAAAATTTTGAAGCGGTGGGCGTTGATTTTTTCGGATATAATCCTGAATCGTTCAATAGTATTTTAATACTTTAGTGAATCTCACTCCGTGCTGCATCACAACATTGTAAAGTTAAGGCTGAATTTGAAAGAAAGGATACTTCGAGTAGAGCGCACGTGCACGCTGTCTGACGCTAAGCCTGGTCAAATGAGTGGGTTATGTGTTTATATGCACTTATGTTTAGTTTTGTGTAGTAGTTATGAAATTGGTATGTAACATTATTTATTCTTCTTCTTTCCTTTATTTAACGTCGGTCTCTGTTCCGCAATCTAGTACCAATCACCGACGGACATCGATTGCCATCCATTGACTGCAATCGAATGTGAAGGAAGGTAGCTTCCACACCTGCGTAGGATATCGCGCCCATTCAACACACATGGGCCGGGACCAACGGCTTTACTTCCCTTCCGAAGGAAGACGTGACCAGAGATTTTTATGCCTCAGAAAAATCCCACCGACTCGGTTATGGTGGTAAGCTCCAACCGAAATTATCCTCGGATTAAATTCAGAGCAAGAATGTCCGGCTGCTTTGATGTCGACATCAAACATTTGGCAGATCATCCAAATAGGGACAGGATTAAAAGTTAATCCGAGTTGGAGCTTACCGCCATTAAAGGGAAAGCGTGTTTTGATAAGTGTGTAAAGCTCACACTACCTTAAAAGTACACATTAATAAGTAAAAAAAGTACCCATTTTGAAAAAAAAGTGGCTAACTCATTAGCTTCCAGAATGTTAAAATCGTAATCTATTATATTTTCTACCTTTTTTCAGAAAACGTGGAAAACATTTCTCTCATACGGATATCTTTCGTTCAAGTAAGTACAGCTGAGCTTTTTCCTGTTTTGTTATTTATTATTTGTTCAACAAATTGTAGAATTGTAAATATAGAGAAATTAATATGTTATTCCTACATCCTAGCTGTTAGCTGCAATAATAGTACGTCGAAAACAGATAATCATCTTCAAATCAATATAACCTAGAAAACTACCGCTACAATAGATACATGCAGATTTGGATTTGGACCAAGAAGTGAACACTATTTTCAATCGTATTTTTTGATTTTCCGATTAGTCTGTTGTATTGTAACAGTTTTGCACACTAAACATGTGCATAGAGTATAACTTTGCGATTTTCTAAACTAACATAACCGATGCCATAGCCATGCTGGCATGTCCCTGGTGACTGGGACCAGTTTCTTGGTGTTCTTGATGGAGTTGCTGGTGAGGTTGCTCGGGTACCGGTTCAGGATGTTCAACTGTATGTTGTGGGGGGTGACTTACTGCACTGGGATCGGAAGTATGGGGAGTTTGCAGGTGAGGAGAGTGCTGTTGATGGTGCGAGGATGGTGGCGGTGGTGGTAGTTGGGGTTGCGAAGAGAGTGGAATCACTGGATGATGCTGCATATGGATGGGTTGATAATGTTGCGGTAGGTGCTGTTGCTGTTGATGGTGCAACTGCTGGGGTGGAAGATGTGTTGGAGGTGGATGGTGCTCACTTTGGCCCTGCTGAGCATGAAACTCAACTCGTTTGTGGCAGTGCTTCTTTATGTGCACATGCAAGTTGCTAGGCTGAGCGAATCCCTTACCACAATTCTTACACACGTACGGTTTCTGTCCGGTGTGGGTGTTAATGTGGATCTTGAGCTGAAAAGCTAGCGCAAATAGCGTGTGACAATAGGGACATTGGAACTTCTTCTCCGATTGAACACCTTCCCGTTTCACTCGCTCCTGAGTGTGGAGCTTTGTATGAACACTTAAATTGCTTGGATGGGCGAAGGACTTATCGCATAGTTGACACTTGTACGGCCGTTCGCCCGTATGTGTGTTTGTATGTAATTTCAAATTTATGGCCGCTTTAAACCTGGCGTCGCAGAATTGGCACTGAAATCGGTACTCCGTTCGATCCTGGTTCGGACAGCCGCCTTCACGCGGAGGTCGTCCACGACTTCGTTTCACAAATCCTTCCGGTGTCAGCACGGTTTGGACCGTACTCGTTGATGGAACTTTCAAATTTTGCACTTCCGGTGAAATCTGCTGCTGCTGTTCATCGTACCGAACTTGTTGGTGATCTATCTGCTCCACTTTAATCTTCGCTTGGGGACTCCATTCGCCGTAAACCGGTCCCTGTTGGTAATCACTACTCCTGGACGTTCCCTCTCCATAGGTAAGAATAGTTTCCGGTTCCTGAACCATCGCGTTCGATTCCATAGGCTCCGGTGCTTTGGCTTCATCAATAGAATTCTCGCCGTATTTCACGATAGGGTGGTGATACTGATCGTATTTTTGCTTC
Source organism: Ochlerotatus camptorhynchus (assembly GCF_037179485.1). Lineage (NCBI taxonomy): Eukaryota > Metazoa > Arthropoda > Insecta > Diptera > Culicidae > Ochlerotatus > Ochlerotatus camptorhynchus. The sequence goes on from NW_027040640.1 coordinate 1,094,487, forward strand.
GGAGGGCGACCACGCTTCCTCCGAAAATCCGAAAAGTCATATTGATGCGGCAGTGGGTATTTATTCTCCGACTGAAATGCTTCCACTGAATGTTCACCATGAAACGAGACCATGCCCGGGCCAGTCACGTACTGGCTATGGCTGGGATGACCATGTTCCCCCAGACTGTAACCACCCGATTCCGGTCTTACCCCTATGACTTGTTCGGTATGTGCTCCGTAGCCGATTGGTGTCACTCGTCCATCCGCCGCTCTTCGTTCCTCACTACCAGCGTTGTACTCGGAAGGCGAAGAACCATCCGCTGAAGAAACTTGTTGCATTTCTCCACCTCCCGGGTGTGGATCAATTACTTCCTGTTTGGGATTTTGACTAGGTACCGACGGTGGCGTCGTCGTCGGTGGTGGTGACGTTTGCACGTCGGTTGGCTGCTTTTGGAAGTTGTCTGCAATCCGACGAATGATTTCATCGTTCTTGATGCACTGCCACCGGAACTGGTAGAACTCATCCAGACGAGTCTTGCAGATGGTGCACAACGAGGAGGGAATGCCATTCAGGGGCGATATCTGGAATGGAAGATAGAGGATTGGTCTTAGAGATTGCTTAATTTTTCGATGTAGACACGTGGTCCGTTGTTTTTTTTTTTTAAAGGACTGTTGTTTTAATTGAGAATACTGATAGATAACTATCACTTAGCTGGCGCCCAAAAGGACAGCGTTGCTTGGAGGTCGGCTAGTCTTCTTCCTGTCAATAATTGCAGTGTAATGCCTCTAATTTAAGATCTAGATTTGAGACAATTTTCCAAATATAATCATTGCATGGAATTTTGATTCAATTATCTAGTCACACGTTGGGGGTAAGGACTGTTCATTAAACAAAGTGGACACCTGTATATTATTGGTTTAGGGTTAAAACGTAACGAAAAATTGAGAATTTTCACTCAGTGTGTAAAAACATTGTTTATTTTGGCAACACACCTGAAAAATAAAAAAAAAGTGAGAAATTTCGAACGATGGGTCGGATCAGCTTATCAACTCGCAGATTAATTCTGCACAAATGGTTTTCCGAAAAGTTGTCGTTTCGAAAATTGGCAAAAAGCGTGAAGTGCAGTAAATCTACCATGTTCAAGATTGTTAAGACGTTTCGTGAAATTGCCAAAAAATTGAACTTTAGCGTCGGAACTATGCAGAATATCAAAAAAACGTAACAATATCAGAACCTATAAGAAGCAAAAAGCACCCAAAAAGACGAACTCACAGAAAGCTTCTTCGAAAATACGGTCACGGAACTTGTATGACGTTCTCCTTCAAAAGCCGAACCGGTGCATTTTGATGGACGACGAGACGTACGTCAAATTGGATTCCAGTACACTTCCCGGGCAGCAATTTTTCAACGCCGAGCAGAGGACAGACGTGGCTGATGATGTGCGATACATCCGAACCAAAAAAAAATGGAAAAAAAGGTTTTGGTGTGGCAAGCCATTTGCTCCTCTGGCTTGAAGAGTTCTTCGTATTTCACAACGGGCACAATCAATGGTGAAAATTACAGAAAGGAATGCATCAAAAAACGTATTCTACCCATCAAACGAAAGCATACGGATCCTCCATTGTTTTGGCCGGATCTGGCATCTGCTCACTATGTTTCTGCTACGTTGGAGATGCTCAAGAAGGAAAAAGTCGATTTTGCCGAAAAATTCCAAAATCCCCCAAACTGCCCTGAACCATAGAGGTAACTCTAAGACTAGTAGGTCCCGAAGAAACGTGCTCAACTTTTTGGCTCAGCTCTGGTACTCTCTTCGGTCCTAAGCTAATCGATGCACCCTTCGAAACATAGGAAAATCCACGAACCCCTTGTATAGCGAATCAATACAAACATAGTGTAGTACTAGAATTTTGACTAGAATGGGATACGTTAATCGTTTGCTTGGGACCAATAGGCTAGTCAAGTAGTGAGCCAATTCAAAATCGTAAGTTTTCACCGGTTGCCTGAACTGCGTCCTATCGAAAGATACTGTTATTGCCCAGTATGGATATGTAAACCATGTACCCAGTAGACGGTATCTTCAGAAATATGAAAGAGAAGCAAGCCATTCTTGTCGAAATTCTAGTACTACACTATGTTTGTTTTGATTCGCTATACAAGTTTGACAGATACAATGAGGGGTTCGTGGATTTTCCTATGTTTCAAGGGGTGCATCGATTAACTTGGGACCGAAGATAGTACCAGAGCTGAGCCAAAAAGTTGAGCACGTTTCTTCGGGACCTTCTGTTCTTAGAGTTACCTCTATGGTTGTAGCATAGAGGTAACTCTAAGACCTGAAGGTCCCGAAGAAATGTGCACAACTTTTTGGCTCAGCTCTGGTACTCTCTAGTGAGCCAATTTAAAATCGTTAGTTTCCACTGGTTGGTTGTAGTGTGATTAATAATTCATTCGAAATATAGACATGGCATTTATTCCTTTATTTCATTTGAAAGCTGAACAAAAACCCTACAATTTGAGCTGTCGTTGAGCTGTGTACCTTACTTAATTCACAAATTTGAGGAATTGGAATGCGTTTAGAATTATTTTTAGCCAGGCTTCAGTAGCTAAACTTTTAAAAACGCAATCTCCGTTTGCAAACAGCAACAAACGATGCGCTGAAGGCGCATTCTGAATAAATAATTAATATTTATAAAGATGTCTACCGACCACCCACCCGCCATCAACGCCCCCGGAGTAACCACGCGCCCCCATCGCACTTCTCCAAGGACTCTATTTTTTATTATGTATGCACTTGTACAAAACTCACTACACGTCAATCCCCACACACTCACCTGAAGCGTAGTACATTCGTAGATTTTCTGCAGCAAAAACTGATCACGCTGGTCGTAGCAAATGGGCTCCGTAATCCCGTTGGCCGATAAGCACAGCCGACACATATTGTTACTGTTGCTGCGAAGAAAGAAAATTCAAAACAACACCAATCATCATCATTTCATGGCTCCGCACAATTGAGGTGTTAATTTAGATAATAATATAAAACGGAATAAATACAAAATCGTTTGTTTACTCAAGCAACTCGAACCCCCCGCGAGAGAGAGAGACTTACGCCATGATTATTGCTTCTTTTAGGACAATATTTTCCATTATTTGCTGTCGCTCGGACGATCCTCGGAGGTCAGAACCGAGACTCAGCCACTCAGGTTGCAAATATCCTTGTGGGCTGTGTTTGTTTTGGTTTTTCGGTGGTATGATACCTGGTGGCACTGGTTTATTTCACTTGTCTTCGAATCGCGGCTCAAACTTTGCGTATTTATTTTATTATTTTCCTCACGGCAACAACACATTCCGATAAGGTACACATCTTCTGCTCTGCCTTTCTTTATGCTTTTTTATATTTATTCATGTTCGGCTTTCCGAGTCGTTCCTCGGGGGAGGCAGTGACTGTGACAGTAGCGTAGCCGTAACACGCCTTCAGTAGGGCAGTGTCAGAAAGTTCGAGGGAATTTGTTCGTTGGCATCACTGATGGCTGTGGGCCAGATCGGACGAATTATGGATGTTAAGTTTTAGAATTCATATAAAAAAATTGTTTTAAACCACCTTCATTAGGGTTCTGTGTCCGTATCACCGACAAACCGACATGAATGACCTTACAAATTACCATGACATTTCCGATTAAAGCACAAAACTGACATCTGCCGCCGTGTTCGCGAAAAATGTTTATCCTAGCCACGAACAGGCGCACAAAATGTATGAATTGGTTCGTGTCTAATCTATTCCGGACAAACTATTTTTATCTAGATAAAAAGAATTCAATGGTTTTGGCAGATGGGATCGCTGCACTTTTAAATCGGTCGTTATGATTCTCGATCAAGAGTTAAGTTTGAGTTTCATGTCGGTTTGTCGGTGTCTGTATCTTGATCATAATTTTGCTCATATAAATTGACATTTATTTTAAGTTGAAAATCTGGTTGAATTTGTCTATGATTGGGAGCTTGAAATTGTTCCCATACCCAGAGCATATTACACAATCCACTACGGTGAGAAATCAAAATTTCCAACTGAATATGATCACAGAGAACAGACATGGAGGCTCGAACAAAATTTCTCTAAAAACTTGTGTAAAGATTCTTATTCGACTTAAGCGCCACTAACGGTGACTTCCCCACTTAAAAACCCTCTTTGACAACATGATGGCGCTGGCGTTGCACAAATTACACAAGACACTAAGTGCTAGTAGCGCCAAGTGGCAATTTTCAACAGAAAATTTATCAATACTAGCGCCAAATAGAGATTGCTAAAGTATGATTGTGTTAGTAATTTGTTTTCATCGGGAAAATTTTTAGCTCTGAAAGATTTTTTCCCGATGAAAACATTTCTGGTATACGTATACGCTACCTAGTGTGTGTACGATAAACGTCAGCAATCTCTATTGGTCGAAAGTGGAAAATTTATAGAGAAAATCAGGAGATGCTAACACCACGTAACGGCGACGTTTCCACTTAACTTTACACAAGTTTCTGACCGAACTTGAACGTCTGTTCTCTGTGATATGATTGCACACTCTAATAAAAAATAACCATAAACGAACGATAACCCAAATCATTGAACTATTCCACAAATTGTTTGGATGATACCCAGAACACGTCGTTAAGCAAATTAACCATACAATTTTTATTAGGGCATGCCTTAGAGAATATGATAGAAAGTGTATCTAACTACAAGAATAACACTATTTTATTAAAAAATATCAAAACACAGGCATTATGAGCATGATATCACAGACAAACAGACGTAACTCTTTGAAAAACTTGTTCTTGAAAACATAGTATCTCAAAACATATAACCTCAGTAACGACATCTCTCTGGCTTCTCGCGGAAAACAAGCTTGCTCGCTAACTCGTAAACAATATTGCATAAAAGTTCTATCGAAAGTATGGAAAAGTCAAAGAGCTGTGGCGAGTAGTTCGCGGAACTGATAATATTCAAATCAACCGTTAAATGCATGAACGAAGACACACAATGAAGAGTTACGTCTGTTTGTCTGTGATGATATATTTTTATTTTGAACGCTTTTATTTTAAGAACGTGTGAAGTGGAAGCACTGGCTAGAGCGCTGAACTGGGGAATTTCCAAGATTTGAGAAGAGGAAATATTACCAGACGAGTGGATGGAAGGTGTCGTATGCCCAATCTACAAAAGGGCGACAAGTTGGATTGCTGTAACTACCGCGCGATCACACTGCTGAGCGTCGCCTACAAGGTTCTCTCCCTAATTCTATGCCGCTGCCTGTCACCATTTGCAAGAAAGTTCGTGGAGCCATACCCGGCGGGATTTATGGATGCCACCACGGACTAAATTTTCGCGATTCGGCAGGATCTACAGAAATGCCGCTAATACAACGTGCCCACACATCATTTGTTCATCGATTTCAAATCCGCATACGACACAATCGATCGAGATCAACTACATGGCAGATTGTGCACGGGTACACTCAAAAAATTTATCACATACCTAATGGATGAAATCCATGTGGATTTCACATACTTTCCTGTGATCAAATAGTTGCAAATCCCACCACAAAATCAAATGAATATTAGGAGGCCGATGAGATTCATATGAAAAATCATACGAAATTCATGTGATCACATTAATGTTATGTGAAATTCAGATGAATTCCATTATTTTTGATTATGGATGAAAATCATGTTCGTTTCCAATGGAAGCTACATGAAAACAATTTTCGGTGTACGGATTTCCGAATATACTGACGCGATTGGTCAAGGCGACGATGGATCGAGTGATGTGCGTTGTTCGAGTATCAAGGACACTCTTGAGTCCCTTTAAATCTCGAAGGGGGTTACGGCAAGGTGATGGACTTTCTTGTCTGCTATTCAACATCGCGTTAGAAGGTGTGATCAGAAGAGCTGGGATAGACAGGAGTGGCACGATCTTCGGGAAGTCCATCCAGCTTCTTGACTTCGCCGATGACATTGACATCATGACACGGAACTTTGAGACGATGGCGGAAACGTACATCAGACTGAAGGCTGAAGCCAGGCGGATTGGACGCCGGAGGAATCCGATGAAACTATAACTTCTCGAAACTAATCTCTTTAGTAGGGCTTAGATCTAATTTTGGGCCTGCTAAGCACAACCCGCCCTTTGCCTCTATTTTTCGGGTGCATTTTGTTTTCACTAAATGGAATATTTTTACTGCATATGACTTCTAAATGTATTTGACTTTTCGTACGTACCGTAACATTTGCTAAAGAGAAACAACATGTTAAGATATTGTCGAAAATCTAACACTGATTCTTGACCCCAATCTCAGCCTACTATTCCAAATTACTAATGCATTGAATTCACTTTTGCCTATCGGACGAAAATAAACATTTATTCGGTCGGAGCGCTGCTTTTGTTTTCGAGACAAATGGGTTCATATCACGCGTTCTCATTTTCGGTAACTTTTGAACTAAAGTATCGTACCGAACGCATAACTGACTTGTTAACTCTGAAACAATGGATTTATTTGATGTTTTCTGGTCGATAGGCCCAAAATGGGCGATTAGGCCGAAGTAGTGCTCTACCGAAGACAACAAATCAAGAAGACTGGCAACTTTGCCAGAATCCAAGCGACAGATACAATGGCGCTGCGCTTGAGTGAAGGTGGAAGCAACGCATAGAAAAATGAGCATATTCTCCTGAGGATGTAATCTTTGCTATCAAATTCGTTCGAAGCATTTACCTTTGAGCGGTAGATGACGCGATTGTACCTTTCTCATAGCGTTCGTATAAGAAAAAGGAAGAGTTGCCAGTCTTCTTGATTTGTTGTCTTCGGTAGAGCACTACTTCGGCCTAATCGCCCATTTTGGGCCTATCGACCAGAAAACATCAAATAAATCCATTGTTTCAGAGTTAACAAGTCAGTTATGCGTTCGGTACGATACTTTAGTTCAAAAGTTACCGAAAATGAGAACGCGTGATATGAACCCATTTGTCTCGAAAACACCATCTCTAACACCATCTCATACTAATCTCTACATGATGAATTATTTCATGATTGTTTGTTTTGATAGTAACACTGCTCAATCGCTATCGGTTTTTGATTGTTTTAAGGCCAAGCGCAATGACGGCGGAAGCGGAATGGCAACGGCAGCGGAAAAGCCCGATCTGAGTAAGCCTACTTGTCGGATTGAAAACTAGTTAGATCCAAATCGACTTTGGTTACACTGAACGAAAACCTCCGCCAAATATTGTGTGATTATTGATTCGATGGAGCCCTATAACACTAATCATTAGATATTCGGATGATTATCTTTTGCTCTTTCTTACACCTTATCCCATGAGTTTCATATGCGTGTCATCCTGATTTTGGAATACTAGAATACAATTTTAAAATGTTCGCTATCTGAAAACCAAACGAAAATTCATCAGTTATGTTAATGAAAATACGCCCAAAACTGAACGAAATTTACCTCAAAATTTACATAATTCATATGATGTTGAATTTTTCCCCTGCTTAAATGATTACTGCATGGTAGAAACATTTATAAAGACACTTTATTTTCCTTAAACAATAAAAAAATACACTTAAGGACAATATTGCTCAATATGCTAAGCACCACCGGTGAAAGTCCTACGTGTTCATGTTTTAATTTGGACCAACCTGAATGGTTCCCGAGTCCATGGCATGGACCGTGTTGTAGGTGAGCTGCATAATGGTTTATGGTTGGACCAGGGTCAGGTGATGCAAGCGTGTTGTCTCGGAGTTGTCCTCGTGCCCACGGGATACCTGTGCCAAAGAATACTGTTCCTTGTTGGCACGAATCCACTATTTGTTACGCTGCCGTTTCAGCACTCATTGTAGTTCGTTATCCACCTGCTGGATCTGTTCCACATTGACGTCGATCAGGATATTGATTGGCAAGGTCGGTATATGTCTTCCTGCCCTGAGAAAATAAAATAAATTAATGTGGGAATCGGCATCGCTGGTGCTTTTCAAACTTTTGTAACTTTTACTGGTATTTGAAGTGAAAACACTTTCTTTTTTGATCGTTCTGTTTGGGAATAAATGAAGGCTATAGATCTTTCATAATAACGCGTTGCGAATGTGTTTATTACTTACCTGTTCGGATATAATTGAGGATATAATCAGGTAGTACACAAATTAAAGAAAGTTGTCTACAATATGTCTGACTAGCATGAGGACTAACAACATTTAACTTTGTAGTTCTACTTCTTATCACACACCCTCACGAAAAATGAATGATTTTCGTTTTAGGGTGTTTTGATCTATTTATCTGTTGCGTTTGAGATGAAGTTCTTTAGCTATGGTATGCATACAAATATCAATCATGAAGGCATATGCATATCAAAGCCATTATCATCTGCAAGCAGGACGATTCGCATTTGATATAAGTAATCTGTGTCGTTTGCTTCTGTTGTCATTCGAAAACGAACCGATGGCATTACAGAGCACTTTGAATGACGATTCATTTGATTTTTGGCATGTATTTTCGTTCAGTGTAGGCATCTTGATGTGACAACTGTCAAACTTTCCGTTTCCGTTCCACTTCCGCCCACATTGCGTTTGGGCCAGCTAGGTGGCATCCCTATCTTGTTTGCCTTGCTTTGAAAAGAGCTAACATCGCTGCGGATCCGCGAATTGCGGGACCCACTGACAGCTCATAATTTGTAAACAAATAGAAGATTCAATCCAGAATTTCAAAAAAGGCGTGACTGATATTATGGATATTCTTAATGTTTTTGCTTACATTTTGTGAAAAATAAACTTAGGACTCATAAAATATTATTTTCTGATTTTCTACCACGAGTCAACCATTTATATGGCATAAAAGGGAAAATAATTTCATATGATAAAAATAAGACAATTCAGTCACGCCATTTTTGCAGTTCACACTGGAATTGTGACGTTTCAGATGTTGGTTTCAATAACATGGCGGCATGCCACCCAGTTGGTTTGGGCCTTTAGTCCATTCAAAGCAAGTCCCCGGCAAGGTGACAGATAACCTTAGTTTCACGTACCCACTTGCAAATAGTAGATGTCGCCAGACGACGTAAACAAGGGGATTATCCTTCACCGCCGCAACGGTATTTCTCTATGGAAAACCAGCTTTTTGTTTCACCATGTGTGAATGCCAAACAACAGACAAGAATGCCATATGAAAAGAGCTAATTTATGATTTTCGTGGTGAAGTGATGGTTTCTTCAGTTATTTTTTGTGCTTGAATTTGATTATCTTTCAGATTATTACTATCATCATAGTTGTGCAATGAAGGCTTGTCCTGAGCCTGTTAAAATAAAAAAAAATGTTTACTTTCCCGTGTTTCTCTTACGGGGCAAGTAAAGTAAACTGCTGAAATTGAAAATTAGTCAAATTGCTTGATATATTACATATTTAGCTTAAATGCATTTAAGGCCTTCGAAAGACGTACAAAGTTCACCACTGTACTCTTTTAAGCGAGTTCCTCAAATTGGACATTTTGCAGTACTAGCTGCGTATTCACCATATTAGTCTGCTTCAAAAATTTTCAACTGTACTTGTAGGAAATTTTTCCAGCTGCCACCTGATGAAGACCACTTTTTGATTAAATGCAAGGATCGAAAGTTATCAATGGTTCAATGCGCTGATGTCTTATGATCATGCTCAATCAACTGCTCAGCAGGCAACATTGGTGTTTCTGGGGCGTTAAACAGGACACAAAAATCGTGGCTACTATGTCACACTGCAAAATACAGTGTTGTCTACAGAGCAGCTGCTTGATCATGTCATAAGTTTACCAATCTCTTAAATAATTAATAACTTTTTCCTGTCTCGTTTTACATAGAAACGATCTTCAGCAAAGTTGTAGCTGAGAAAATTTTCTATAAGAATGACTATCGAACTGTTTCGCAGCTCAATATGAAAAAGACTAGAAGGCAATGAACAAAAAGTTGAGATTTGCCATAGTAATTTACAAGTAAACTTCAAACGTCTTGTGCGAAGTCTGTTTCTAACCAAATGAGTTGTAACTTTGGGAGGCTAATCAGGACCCGATTTGAAACCATTTAAGCACTGTGGAGCGAAAAAGTCAAATTTTGCATCAGTCTAGTATACAGTATCTCCATAGAGGTAACTAAAAGACTAGAAGGTCCCGAAGAAACGTGGTCGACTTTTTGGCTCAGCTCTGATACTCTCTTCGGTCCCAAGCTAATCGATGTACCCCTCGAAACATAGGAAAATCCGCGAACCTCTCATTTTATCTGTCAAACTTTAATATCGAATCAAAACAAACATAGTGTAGTTCTAGAATTTCTACTAGAATGGGGTACGTTAATCGATTTGCTCGGGACCAATAGGCTAGTCAAGTAGTGAGCCAATTTAAAACCGTTAGTTTCCACCGGTTGATTATACTCCCTTCATTTGGTGGCTATTGCGTCCGGTTGCTGAATAATTTGATGCCGAATTGTTTTCATTACTTATATTCTGTAGAAGGGTAAAGCGGCCGAAGATAAGTTGACCCTATATTAAATTAAAACAATACTTTTGAAACGTTTTGATCGGCTAAAATTAAAAATATGAGCATATTTATGATGGCCGCATTTTTGTAACGGGACATCATTTGCAAAACACTGTTGCAAGATTAGCGTAACGCGACGCTTACGAAATGTTTTTAAGAATAATTCGTTAAATGTTCATGTTTTACAAAATTCCAGTAACACAGTTTTGTTTTGATTGGTGTCAAAAAAAAAACGACGAGAATAAACTAGGGTTCAAAATCATTTACCAGAGAGCTAATATGTACGATACTCGAAAAAGTGGATTTCTGCGATGGTGTCCCGTTACGAAATGTAAAGCGTTATATTTACTATGTTTAAGACGTTACATTCTAAAATGAATATCACATCAGAATGTAAATTACGCATAATTTTAAACATGTTTCAATGTTGCAAAGCTTGAGGTGTTTCGCTGTGAGATCTTTATTCTCGTAACCACTCCAAAACTTTAAGTTCAAAAATATCAGCTCCTACGATACGTACAACAATGAAACTGTTACTCCACGTTTGCTGCACTGCAGCATACATGAAGTACCAATTTCAGGTGAAATAGGACATTAAAATTCGAAGTGGAAGTGCATGTATAGCCTACGTGGTGGCCATTTGTGGACTCTACAAGGAATCACCTTAAATCTGATTCTCCGCGGGTTACTCTTTGGTGACTAGCAGCAAATTCAAACATATAAAGCAACTAACGATACAGACAAAAGGCTTGCTACGACTACCACGACAAACTCAAAGAGCAACACAGCTCGATCGGAGTGGTAGAAGGAGGATGATATATTGCTTGCCTGCTTTGTTGCAATATACACGGATGAGGACATAGCTTGATCTGAATCAAGAAAAGGCATAACAAAAAAATCCCCATTAACATACGTGGCTTTACCATAGAGGTAACTCTAAGACTACTGGGTCCCGAAGAAAATCATTATTATTTTTGGCTCACTCAGTACCAGAACAACGGTCCCAAGCAGTCCCAAGCTATTTCACTCACCCCTGCATGTTCTGCATGAATCCACACACCCCTGATGTTATCTGTCAAACTTTCATAGCGAATCAAAACAAACATAGTGTAGTAATAGAATTTCAACTAGAATAGGGTACGTTAATCGTTTGCTTGGGACCAATAGGCTACTAAAGTGGTGAGCCAATTTAAAATCGTTAGTTTCGTATTGATTGTTGGCTTTACTTCGTAAAGCAGCTTGCCAACAATTTGCTCGTTTCCTTCTACCGCCCAGAGTGAGCTGGTCGCACGGGCTGCTTGTCATGAAAAAGAAGGAAGAAGATTATATCATTCCCGACCAACCATTCGTTAGAAAAATCGATAGCGATCGTCACCATTTCATGAATAATTGTAAAGATGCTAAAAGTCTAATCGTGAATCGTTTATAAAGATCTTTCTCAAAATATTGCTACCAATCGTTACCAATGTTAAAATATCGATATTGCTACCAATCGTAAACCAAAATATCGATACACAACTGCTGATTTTATTTGTGATTTTTTATCTGCATAATTTCTAGTTTCGATCCCATGCCATCTGGGGTGTACTGATTTTGTTGTTGGTTGCTAATCCTCGGGTCCACGGCTGCTGTTGATGAGTTTATCAACGACAGGCAAACACACTCTAGTATGTGGTGTATTGAAATTTCTGTAAATCTTTTCAAACATGAATTCAATATTTATTTGTCGTAACCATCAACCATGTAGGTGTAATAGAGGTCAAAAAGGTATCAATTTTCCTCATTGGGTTCCAAATGCCGAGAATCCCAACACGCATGCTATCACGGGTTATTAAATATATAGACATAAACTTGAAGAACTACAATGGTAAACATTTGCTGCGTCGCGGCCATCGGTCTTCTCGTTCATGGCTTCTTCCAATGAAATGCCGAATATGTCGATTAATAATAATAAAAATTGCCATCTGTCACCTGGTGTGTCTCGAACTCTCTTTAACCAGCTATGCAAATCGATAACAAGGAGATTATAAATGTGCATCGATGGCAATCTTTGTTGTTCTTTGTCAAAGTTCAAAGTTACTATGATATCAGTATTTAAGTATTTATTGATGAATATTTGTAAAGAATACTAAAGTCCATGTGACATATAGAAATTAAAAGAAATTTAGTATGGCACCTTTATAGATTACTATCATATGACCGATGAATCTTAAATTTAAGTATCGATCAATTACGATTTTTAAATGTGTACATCGAAATCATAGAAAATTTAAATTAAAGAATTGCCGACATAAATCTTTATTTCTATATAAAGAACTTTGAAGAAGTTTCACGAACGGTTGGTCGGGTTATAGATCAGTGCACGGTCCCTAACCTCACTTTTTGCGTCCTATTATTTTGTCTGTGAGTAAAAGAGATGGCAACGAATGGGAGCCAAAACAAACCACCCAAAACTGTCAAAATTTACGGGAGAGGGAAGAGTGCGGCAAATCTTCGTGCACTGATCTATTGCTTTCCACTTCTGACATAGCGTTATTATTCGGTTCGTTGATCGCATGTTATTTTGTCATTTGGGGATATTTTTGATTCCTTGGTGACTTGCACGCTCGCTCAATGTTACTCAAAAGTGAGTAACTTCTACTCAGTTTGGTATTTTTGTACAAAATGTCAAAATCTGAGTAACATTGATTGAGCAAAGTGAGTAACTTCTCCTCTGTTTGTCTAAAAACATTGTTTACTCATTTCTGAGTAATCCTGCACAAATGTTACTCACCATGCTTATGTCAAATACTTGTAACAAAAGTGAAAATTTTTGTTGGTGATTAAACCTCGGATTAAACTTCCGATTTCCCTTTGAAGTTTTGAAAATTTAGAATAAAGAAATGAATCAAGTGGCTGCAGAGGTAGATAAGGATTCGTTTCGTAAATTGGAAAGGTAAGAAAAATGAAGTATTTGAAAATAAAAGCACCTTATTCAATCCTATCAAAAAACAATAGGCCTATCTAGGAAATGTTGATGTGGGATGTTACATTGGACGTAGTGGACAGCATAGAAATGCAGATGGAACATCAGCGGTTTCTGAAGGACATTGGGATCCCTGTGCTCACTCATATTGCCATGATAATGCCATGCAACATTTTTAGACATCGCTGAAGAGCGTCGGTCACCAGCCTCGTCGTTGCATTTAGAGAAGCCACAAAAGACACCGAAAACATTGTTTTTTTTTTAAATATGAATGTACGTCTCCTCTTCTATATTTTAATAAAATTGTTTGTTCTATCGTTTTAATTTTTCATATTTTATCAATATAAAATGAATTAATTACTCATTTCGAAAAACGCTCAATTTTATATGAACTGAGTAACATTTACTCAGATATGCTTTTTTACCGCAAATCAGAACTGAGTACAAGTTACTCTGATTTTGACAAATGCTAGCATTACTCAAAAGTGAGTAACTATAGGTTTACTCACTTTAGAGTAGTTCCACTTTTACCGAAAGAGAGTAGATTTTTACTCACTTTTGAGTAACATTGAAGGAGCGTGTGTTATTCCCCGTTCTGATGTTGGTGGGTGTACTACGGCTCCGTTTACCTACTTTCACCTTCACCCGTTATTTTTTACTTGACGGAAGTGATGACCATTTGACCATTTGGTTGTTATTATTGGACCGTTACGGGAGCATGTGATATTCATTACAACCAGCTCTAACCCTGTTTCATTGCATTAGGTTTTGTTTATTAATATTGGACTATTTCTGCAACTGTTGCTTTTTCTCTCTCTGAACAAATGCTTGCGTTGCATTTTATGATTGTCTCCCACAATTCCGAAGGAACATTTCCTATTGAATTCGGCAAAGCGATCATACATATATTTGACTTTTTATCACGTAACCTCTTAGAAAAGTGCAATGAGGAATATCATTTTCTCACTTCTTCTTACTAAATATGAGTCGAATCAAACTTATGCTATGGAATTTTAATCCAATACTGATTCTTTTTGAATTTGACATTCGTCAACTGTTCCATATCAAATCGTGGAAATATTTGTAAACCGCACGGAACGCGCTAGTTATTCCTCTGACGCAGTACGTTACTCCGCGGGCTATAGACCGTACCGGCAGCAGTTGCCGGTGCCGGAGAGCGGTTTTCCTTTCCGGGAAATGGCGAAACGATCAGCTTCTTGGGCGTTTTGGGACTACCGATGCCGTACAGCTTGCCGGACATGTTCAGCTTCTGCGGTGAATCATAGCAGGAGAGCTGCTGCTGCAGCCCAAGGATGGTGTTCTCCTGCTTCTTGTTGACCTCTTGGAGCTTGGCTATTTTCTGTTGATAGAAAATTTTGTTAAGATTTCGTTCCGCTTGGAAATTTCCGCATAACTTACCGTTTTCATTTGCTGTTGATCCTTGCTACCTTCGATGTTTTTCACCTTCTGGCGGTTGTTATGGTTCTCCAACAGTTCTGTGTACTTTTCGGATGTCTCTTTGGCGAATTGCTCCACAATTCGAAGCTTATCCTCGGTCGCTTTGAGCTATGGAAAAATTGAAAGGTTTATTTAATTCTGATGCTGCGCTGAATGTAGACAGAAAACCTATTGTTTACATACCTTCTCATTCAGCTCGCTGACGCGAGACTTCTCCTTCTCAGTGTCGCATTCGATCACTTCCTGCAGCAACTCGATGTGTTCACTATGCAGCACCTTGTCCTCGCCAACCTTTTCCAGCTGGTTGATGATATTCTCAATCAGCATGTTCGATACCAGCTGCTGGTCGTCGGTATTATTCAAGGGAACTTCAGGTGAAGGCAGTGGCAGTCGTCCTTCGACCTGATATTTCTCAAACTGTTCGCATTTGAACCTGAACGTCATGTTTTCCAGCTTGATGTCCTTGTGCTCATTCTCCAGCTCGAAAATTTTCTTATCCTTCGTATCCAGTTCGATCCGAGCCAATTCTATGCCGGTGGCGAACTCATCTAGCAGGGTTTTCATGTCCTGAATGTATGCTTCACGTGCTTCGTATTTTTTCTTCAACTCATCGTACATATCCAGATATCGGGAAATGCTTTCTTCCATTTTGTCGTTGAATAGCTTTCCAATCTGCGAAACAGTCAGGATGGCGTCTTCCTCGGAGGTCATAATCTTTTCGAACACTTCCTCCTTTTCACGCATCTCTTTCTCCAGTTGGCTAGATGACGAACGGAGAGCTCCCAATACGCGTTTGTATTCTTCGATTTCCTCCCGAAGTTTGTTGCTCTCTGTCTCGATCTCCGATTTACCTTTGATTACCGAATCAAGTTCCGATTTGAGCATTTCCACGTCCGAGTCCGATTTCTTCAGCCGTTCCATGAGAATATTCACCGTTGATCGAGTGTTATTCAGCGTTAGCTGATAGTTGTACTTCTCCGTTTTTAACCGTGCATTCTCCCGGTTCATCTCCTTCAGTTCGTTTTCGTATTCCTCCTTCGTTTTGATGCTGCCACCCATCTCGGCAACCAATCTTCTGTCCAACTCAGCAATCTTATTCTCATGCTCCTTGATCACTTCATTCGATGCTTCCCAAAGAGCTCGCAAGTCGCGCTTCTCAAACTCGCACTGCATGATTTCCGTCTCTGCAATCTTCTGACACTTGTCCAGTTCCTTTTGCCAGCGCATCTTTTCACTCGCCAAAGCATTAGCGATCGAGTTCTGGATCGACTGCTCCAGCCCCTTGATACGCTCTTCGCTTTGAACCTCTGCGATTCGGATCTTCTCTTCAGCTTGTTCACCAATCCGCTCGATCTCCCGCTGATGATCTTTCTCCATGTTCTTTATCTTATCCCCATGCTCTTTGATCAGCTTTGACTTTTCCAGCACAAATATCGACTCGCATTCCCTGATCTTCATTTCATTGACTTCATTGATCGTTGCCAATTGCTTTTCGTACTTTTTCACCACGGCTGTAAGTTCATGGTTGAAATCGTTCCTAACATCATCCCTGATCTCATCCATCTCGAACTGATTCTCGTTCAACTCTTCTTGCATCCCCTCGATGATAGTGTTCTTTTCAGTCAGCTGTGCTAGCAATGCCTCGTTATTCTTCTTGAACGTGTCAATCTCACGGATAGTGGCTCGACTCTCTTCCACGTACTTCATCATATCTTCTTCCGCTTGGATTCGGAAATAGTTCACCTGCTCTTTCAAATCATTCCCTTCCCTGATCAATTGATCCAAACTCTCCTCCATGCCCTTGATTTCCCCCACCTTCCTCTCCAATTCCAAATCATGCGCCTCCAGAATCTCTCTCATTGCCAACAGCTCTTCATTCAATAAATAATTCTCACCCTCCACCACCAAATAATCCCCCTGCAGCTCATTGTGCCGCATCTCCAAGTCCTCAAACTTCATCTCCAGCTCGATCTTCGTATCATAAACCTCACACAACTGCCGCTCGTAATCCTTATGCAATCGTTTGATCTCTTCCTCGTTCTCCTTCACCTTCTCCAAGCATCCCTCCGTAATCTCCTGCAGCAGCTCATCCGCCTTGGTAATGCTGGTCAACTCTCGCTCGAGCAACATTATCTGATTATCTTTCTCGCCCAGTAGATTACATTGCTCAACCTCCGTCAGACGCCTCTCCGCCAGCAGCTCCTGAACCTTCGCCTTCAGTTCTTCATTCTCCTCGCGTGCACGCTGCAGCGCTTCCTTGTTAACATCGATTTTGTTGTACAGCTGAACGATCGGCGGAATCTTACCGCCACAATCGACTCCCTTTTCGATCGGTTTGGTGCCCAGCGTTTCCAGATCGCGTTCCAGTTGGCGCAGCTTTTCCGCTGCTGCCTCCTTGGAAGAGGATTTCTTCGGCGTAAGGTCCGAGATGTGCTTGAATTTGAGGCGCTTTGGAAGCGATGGCTGAAATTATTCGGGTAGACACAGTCATGAATACATATATATCACGTACTTTCGAATACTGCTTCAGCGATACTAACCGTTCTGAACAGGCTGAGGGCACTTTTGCTGGGTTTGATCGATTCGGCATCCATGCTGCCCAGTCTGATTTTTTCCTCCTTCTTGGACTTTTTGGTTGGTTCTTTCTCCCGTGGTTCGGCAAATGGCGATGGAGAGGAAACGACTGTGGGAGAAAGAGAAGTTAAGGGTTAGTTGAATATCCTCGTCTATTTTTGGAGAAAATCGTCTTCTTTTGTGTAGTCATTGCATGTTGTAGATTCTTCTAATTGTAGGCTAGGACATTATTTTTTTTTTAAGCCCGACGTTTTAAATATTTTTGTTAGTTTTAGAATCTTTAAAATGTCTAGGAAAATGTCCGTAGTGTCGTAATCGTTTCTCTGTCCGGCGTATCTGTGTACGATTTCTTCTTCAAATGATAACGCCCAAACTGAACATTTTGCCTCGCTCCGACTTAAAAGAAAACAAGAACATAAGATATAGGGGAAATGGGTGTAATTTCGGCCTGAATGTCCCTAATTTGGGCCCATACATAAATTCAGCAATCGACTAAATTTTCAATAGCGACCAAAAATATCCATTAGTACCGTTCCAATGACGCGTTCATCTAGATAAAATTAATAAATAGCAGATTTTTAGCGATGGGTCCAATCTTAGATCCATAGGCCAACATTAAAGCCATTTCCCGTATACCAACCATATTGATCGGATGGGATTTCACAAATTTGACAGTACACTTTTAATTGATCTATACATTTATGGCCCATAACAAACTTCAACAACACATACAAATTTTGCGGCTGTATTGCATATGTTACAACTGATAGAAGCCGAAAAGTGAATTTCAGCTTGATTATTTTCCTAAATTACATTGTTAAACTAAGATTAATTACTTGCTAAATCAAATCTAAGATTGAACTTAACCTAAATCTGTTGTTCTCTACGAATGAAACTAAAGACCCAGCAGCCCTGGTCGCCGATAGTAGTTATGGAAGGAAGTAGCCAGGATTGACTATTTAAACGATATTAAAATTTAACCTATATTAAAACCTCGGAAACATCCTCTTTGCTCTCCATCGGTTAGAAGTAACTCCTTCTCCTTCCAGAATCTTTAACCAACACGATGGCCGAGTTCCACTACGACCCTGACAGCGACGACGGCCTGTTTGACGTGTGGTTTTCACGCTACGAGGACACATTTTCGCAGGATGCAAGTAAGCTCGATGACCCCAGCAAAGTGAGGTTACTTCTCCGGAAACTGGACACTCGAGCACACAGCTACACCTCACCTCATTCGCGGCGCAGAATAGGCCTCTTTGATCGGTGGCGAGAAGAACTACGGGCAGATTGAGAAAAAGGGACTCGCACTTGTGTTCAGTGTCATGAAGCTTCAAATCGGATCGCACAAAGGCAATCCTGTTTACTCAACGAACCGATTGCAGCGTTGGGGAACCATTCTGCTCGCTCACGACTTCCAGATCGACTATATCGCTACGGATGAGTTCGGCTATGCGCACAGCAAGCATGACGGCGAAGACTTTGAACTTTCCTCGACTCATCAGTCAGCAATTTTCCGGTGACGCACTCTATGATTCGGACGGCTACTGAGCAATCGAGGCCCGAAGGCCCCGAATCATCAACGGTTATCGCTGCCGTTGAAGCAAAGCCTTTCATCTGTCGTCGTGTTGCGCTCAGTTTGGTCGAACGTTGTCTACGTCTGGGAGAACGAATCGTGGTTCCAGAGATCTACCGTAAACGCATTCTCAAACAACTACATAGAGCGCACACCGGAATTGATCAGTATTCAGCGTCTGCCGACGCGAGCACCTGTGACACCTGCATCAAAAGATCGACCTAACTCAAGTCGTTATCTGAAAGGAGGCATCTAGTCGTAGGTTTGGAAATTGCAGCTATTGTTACCTCTACCACTGTATGTGCTCCTGTCATCGTCGACTTGACGATCTCGAGGAGACACGGGTAGGGGAGGTGCTGATACTGTACCTTTCGACCAATGGCAGTATGATTGATGGTAAGCTCCCACCTAGAGTTTTGTACTTTTATTATTTATGATTGTATTACTTCTGCATGATGTTAACGATTTTACATAGTTGAAGATGCTAAGTTTCAAATAACAGACTTAAAGTGGTCATTTTATACTATTGATAGATGCCTCCCTTCATATAACGACTTGAGTGCGGTACAATCGATAGAACTGTTTCAAACACATCGTCGGTACATGAGCAAATCGGCGATCATATCTTTTTGCCAGAGGTGGCATCCTCGGGAGTTTGGTAAAGAGAGATGATCAACCCGATTCGTCCTGGCTCGCTTTCTACTCTCTATATACAATTTTCACACTGCCGTACCCTAACGGAACTATCAACTCTATACTTTCATGTCCTCATCCATCGTATAAAATGACCACTTTAAGTCTGTTACTTGAAACTTACCATCTTCAACTATGCAAAATTATTAACTTCACGCAAAAGTAATACAAGAATAAATAGTTAAAGAAACAATTATTTTCTGTGGAATAAATTAAATTTCAGCAGCTATTTTAAAACGTGATTTCATATGATACAATGATACAGTCATATTTATGAAAGGAATAATGCAAAATTGAAGAATTTAAGCTGAAATATCAGTGTTGCTGATATTGCCCCGAATGGACTTAAGTAATATTTTGTTAAGAAAATCTTCAATGTTTTTTTAAACTTAAAAAAAACATCCTGTCATATAAGAAACCATTTACAAAGCGGCTGAACGAATATCAACGGTAAGTTATAAGAAACTACTGATAGACCTTATTATCTGATTCTGAAATGTTATAACAGTTTTGACATTTTGAGCCAGTCTAACATTTTTCGAATATTTGCTCTAGAGACAAATATTTCGAAATGGGTAGTTGAAGTAGGCTTCAAGCATTAAGACTGCGACAGTTTTTTTGTGAAATATGTTGAATTAGTTGGTTTTTAAGCGGGTGGCCATATTGCCCCACTTTCTTCTAACTGATAAATAGCATAGCAATTCCAATGCTGCTTCAGTCTGACGAATATTAACACTCGGCTTCTCGTTCGATTTCGGTTAAAGGGAACTTTCGTCTGTTTCGTTCGGTGCAACGAGATTCTTGTGTAGAAGGAAGTTGTGCTTGAATGTACATCCGTCGACTCCACATTAGACTGATGCAAAATTTGAAATTTTCGCTCCACAGTGCTCAAACGGTTTCAAATCAGGTCCTGATTAGCCTCCCAAAATTTAAACACATTTGGTAAGAAACTGACTTGGCACAAACTATTCGAAGTTTATATGGAAATTACTATGGGAAAACCAAACTTTTTGTTCATTGTCTACTACCCGTTTTCCATATTGCTTTTTCGAAAAGTTCTATAACTATTCTTATGGGAATTTTTCTAAGCTACAACTTTGCGGAATATCGTTTTTCAGCTAAATGTCAAATTAAATAGTTATTAATTGTTTAAGAGATTGATAATCTTATGGCATGATCAAGCAGCTGTTCTGTTAGCAACACTGTATTCTGCAGTGTGACATAGTAGCCATGATATTTGTGCTCTATTCTTCTCACCAGAAACACCAATGTTGCCTGCTGAACAGTTGAATGAGCATAATCATGAGACATCAGTGACTTGAATCATTAATAACTTTTGTTCCTAACATTTGATTGAAAAGTGGGTTTCAACAAAGTTGTAGCTGGGAAAATTTTCTACAATCACTGCTATCATTTTTAAAAGCATAGTGATGTGGTGAATTGTTAGATACATGTGAACAAAAGCATAAGTTTTCCCATAGTAATTCCCATATAAACTTGAAATGGTTTGTGCGAAGTTAGTTTCTTACTAAAATAGTTCAAATTTGGGGAGGCTAAGCAGGACCCAATTTGGAACCGTTTAAGCGCTGTGGAGCAAAAATTTCAAATTTTGCATCAGTCTACTCCACATGTCTTGCTGTTACAGTTTCCTCCATGTTGTCGCAGATACACTTACGGCATATTCTGAACTCACGTTCCGCAGCCCATCTTGCTTCATAGGAAAGGTCCACTTACATTTCACGGAATTCGGGCAGCTTCCCTTGCAAATAAAACAACTCTTTGACGTCATCGTACCGGATTTCTCGCTGGACTGATGATTGATACTCATTTGTAGGTTTGTAGTTTTCTGCCCGGACACTGTCACCGGTGAAGGTTTGACATGAATATTGACGTAGGTTTTACTTTTGAAAATTCTTTTTAGTTCTATTGAAAATTTGCTTACAGAAGGATCTATTTTTCTATGTCTCTGATATATTACAAATTTCTCTATGTCCTGAAAAAAAAACTGTGAACCATGAATTTCGTTGTGATTTTATGGCAACGGACAAAAATGTTCAAAGTTTTTACAGTAAGTATCATGGTTACAGTAACAGTGAAAATCATTATATTTTTATTGGATTTTTTTTGGAATGCTGATATTATTAGCAAAATGCTGTATTTAATTAAAATAAAACAATAACAATCTTTAAGGTATCCGTCTTACCCCGATTTCCCCTACACACAATCCAATCCAAGTAGGTAATTCTTACATTCTCTGTTATCTTATGTGAGAAATGTAACGGTTATTCTTTTGTAAGAAACCATCACACGATATCAACGAAGACCATGATTTATGACTTGTACAATACTTTAAAACCTCGATAAAGCTTGCAATGGGGAATTTAACTTGCTTCGTAACATAGAATCTATGGTCTAGCATTATAGAATGTTGTACCTCTTCTATACAAATCTGCAATAGAATCCTACATTTCTCGGTTGGGTGTACTTAGTCAAACCCAACTGCAACGACATTCTTAAGTTCGAAATCGCTCATGCGGCAAAGAAAAAAGTTTCAGCTTGACTTCCTTCGAACTTCAATTAATGATACAAACCCGAGCAAAGTCGGATATCAAATCGAAAACTAATTTTGATGTTATGATGTCGCAGATAATGATTACTTATGGTGCTGTCATTTTAAGCGAGATAAAAACAAATTCACATTGAAAACTAATTCTGCTATTAGTAAGAGCAAACTGAAATCCCAATTATCTGCGACGTCACAACAACTAATTTAGGTTTTAAACTGATCTCAGACTTTGCACGGAAATGTACAGCAAAATCGAAACAAAATTTGTTATCAAATGTGTCTCTCGCGTAAACTAAAATAAAATGATGATATCAAAATGTGATTTCGATTTGCTGTCATTTTGATGCTGCACTTTGCTCGGGTACCTACTACATATGTACGAGCTACGAGCCAGACCGACACCACAGGAGTCAAGAGGGTCGGTTTGCGCTCTTTCTTATCACAACGGTCGTGTGCGCCACAGGCACGCGACTTGGACACCGTGCGTACCACAGTACAAAAGAGTTTGTTTGGACAGATGCACTGAGTCCGCCATACAGTTTGGTTTCCTTTCTTCGGTCCCGTAAAGTCATAAATCTAATGGAACAGCTGTAAACTAGACTTTCTTGACAATTACTTTGAACTTTTTTTTTTGTTTGCTAGGACATTATCCCAAGACACCGATTCGTCTCGATTAATCAAAGGCGTATGGGAATATGATTAGTTCTAATGCTTTCAGAGTAACGATATAGCGCACAGCTACCGGAAATCGAATGAAGCAATAGAAGGTAATCGTTGATTCTTTGTATCAGAAAAAAAAAATCTTTTCTCTTCCAACGAAAATGATTAATTGTTTCCCTAAACTAGTGAAGGCATCTTATTTTCCCGTAATGCACGGACACGGTTGAAGGGCCACCTTCGCATTTCCTTTCACGTGAGGAAGGGTCAAACGTTTGAGGTCTCTAAGGGCAGACCTTCGGGAAGAAGCTTAATTTATCACGCTTGGGTGGCTTTTGGGACTCATTTCCAGTTTCGACACACCTTTCTCGCAAGGCAGCAGTAGGCAGGAGGACTTACTGTGACGAGAAGGGTAATGAGGAAAAAAACGTTGGCGCAATGCTCAGCTCCCTGCGAGATACGAGGGGATAGATAAAGCTGGCCACATGCGACAGGAAATGAATGAATTAGATCCGAAAGGTACGCACAGTGGCGACGAGAATTATCATTCATTGTTGAGTAAATGTTGTTTTGTGTTGCCCAACATTTTGATCACACGCGTCTACACATGAAGTTTAACGTAGTAGATCTCATATTGGGCTTGCAGGATAAGTTTTCAAAAACAGTCCATAATTTTCAAATATATTCCTAAAGACCTAAGATTTATATTCAGGCCTATTCTGTGAGTCGTATGACACTTTGTTACCTCGTTTGAGTTGAATCTTCATTTGATTTGCACGGAGAGTCTCCTCACTAGTGAGTGACTTGTGTCACCTCACTGGTGACAGAGTTTGACACGCCTCGCAGAATAGGTTTGATTTACTACCCAACCCCAAATTTAATTGGATAAAAAAAGGATTACGAACATACAATTAGATTGTGATTGGCGAAACATTATAGAGCTGCAGTGTAGCTTTCATTTTTCCAGATCATAGAGATAACATTTGTGTTGCCATTAAGGTCACGCTGAAACGAAAATGTAACTGTAATGTGGCACACAATAGTTGTCAAGTTACATATTCGTCATAAAAATAAAGTGTCAGCGTAACAACTTTTCCACACGAATTTTACAGGTCAAGATTTTCGTAACTTTTCGGTCACTATTGTGTGTAAACTTAGTTACAGTTCAATAATTGGTAACATTAGATCGACACAATAAGGTTACACTGTGTGATCAATGAGACCAGATAAGTCGCATTTTATCTCAACATCGTGACAATCTGACTATGTAGGTACCAATGACCATTATGTGACATTAATGTGTTCTGTTACTTAGAAGGTCATGACGTAACTTTATGCTGACTTGATATGTAACTGCATATTTTTCATGGTTACCTTTATGTAATCATTGTGTAACATGCTCCTCTTTCTCTCTTATAAAAATATGTTACATGTGGGATTGTTTTAATTACCGGACAGATTGGGCCGAAGGGTCTTCGATTTCTATGAAACTTCGCCCATAGGTAGAGTTCATGGATATATTAACAAAAGTAAATTCAAATAAAATCAGGGTTGCCAATTTTTCCGGAAAACCTTAGTTAAAGTGTTCCGATTTTCTCGGACACGACCAACTTCAAAAAATCATAACTTTAGAACCAAGCATTGCACAGTCAAAGTCGATTAACAAAAAATACTTATAATTTTGTCAGCTATTGAAAAAAAAATACAGTTTCTCATGAAAGTTTTCACCAATAAAGAAAACCCAAAAGAAAATCTGTGGAAATTATCGTCTGTATTATGAATTTTCATCAAAAAAAATTGGTGGGGTTGTGTACAATACACGACCGCATGGTTGACGTAGACTACGTTAAGCTGTAAAGTGAAATTCTCGTGCACTTTTCAAGATATTGATTTAAAATACAGTAGAAGTAACCTATGGTTTCGGTTCAATGTACATATTTTGGATTTCCTACTTAGTAAAACTTGGTTAAATTCAGGACCTCATAAAAAGCAAATACATATTCTATTACATTTGGTTCCTAAATTACTATCAGATATGAAGGTAGTCCTTTCTTCAGGTGATTAATTTAAAGTCCAGCAATGACCAACAATGACTGATATTCCCTATCACTTCAAGATTTCTAGGACACAAATCTTGGACGGTTGTGACATCACTCATGAAATTAAACTCCTTGTGTACGTGAAGTTCCAGTTTCTTTGTTATAAGCTTTGTGAGAGCTGATATTTGTGCTATTGAAATTTTTATGTGGTAATGAGATTGATCAGAAATAAGGTTTCCATAGCGATTCAACTTCAATGCACACAACAAAAAAACGGGGTGCACAATTTTGCACCAATGTTATGCAACATTTCGTAGTTGATCGGGAATATCTCGATTAGCCATAAATCCCTCCAATAAGTTCTCGTACATCTTTTTTAAAGATTTTGTTTGCGTTTTGTAGACACACATGTATCATCCATTGCAATTAGCGTATAGATTCAAATTCAACAAGAAAAAAGAGGGTAGACCAAGCCTTACTTGGAGGAAATCATTAAATCAGGACTTTGATAGATATGAAAAACTTGATATAGAAGAATGGAAAGAACTAGCTAAGGACAAAGAAAAAATAAAAAAAGGAAGTGGAAGAAATTTATAAGAATGAGGATAGCGAAATTTCAGATGGTGTATCGACAGAGGAAGAAGATCAAGGAAAAGGAAGTTATAAACACTGGAAGAAAAAAAGGATAAGACAGAGAATGTGTAACAAGGACTATTGCAAAAAGGGACGGTCCAACAGGGCACCCGATTGAAGCGATTTGGACGGGGAGAGCGGGAATGCCAACTCCCTGTTGATGACATTTCGTGGATAAAGGGCGGGCTCTTCTCCCCACTCATTGGGGCATCTTCCTGTTTGGGGGCTTGTCTTTTTGACCAATTGGCTGATCAAGTTGCTGGAAGGAGATTCTTTATTGTTCCGTAGATGCGTATAGGCGACTTTGACTATCGATCTACCCAATCCGTTTTTGGCCCTTCATACAGCGACATATTGAGGACAATCAGAGGTTATTAAGCTTGATCAAGACAAACAGAGAAGAGAGCCCACTGCTATCGGACTTAGTTTCCGTGCTACAATGTGTGGTAAACCACTATCATATCATATCATGTAGAAGCACATGTATCATTTGGCATAAGAACAATGGGAATGTCTTTACATGGTCGAGGGAATACAAGGAGAAAGTCGGCGAAGAGAATCTGTCAATGTTACTTAGGACCTAATGCAATGTTCAGCTTGAATTGTTTCGTTTAGCTGTAGTAATGTAAAAAGAAATTCGATGAAGAGAATCTATCATTGCAAGTAGGCCCTTTCAACGCTTTCAGTACCAACCACGGAAAAAAAAGTTGACGGTACCTCTCTTTATTCTAAGAGATAAGCATTGTAAGTCCCTCCTACTTGAAGAATTATGCAATCGAACGGCTTGCTATGCCTCGCCCCCATCAGCGAAAATCTAGGATTTTATAAACCGTTCTGTAGCATAATTTTCCAAGTAGGATGGCCTTTCATAGCTAATCTAAAAGCATAAATAGAGGTACCGTCTAATAATGTCAGTGCTTGCTACAGAAATCTGTACTCTGTGCAGGGAAATCCCCACCACAGAAACACTTCGTTTTCTTATGATATTATATTTGGTCAAAAAAAATTGTCATTTATGGATTGTCCCTTAATTTACTTCCAAGGCTGTGTCCCAATTGGCGAGTTAAATTTAACTCGTGGTTAAAAGTGACAGATGAGTTATCGAATAACCCTGCTATCCGAGCGTGGTTATGTCCTTTCGTAAAAGTAATCGAGATTTGTAGGACGCGGGACCGTTATCACTCTGGCAAGGAGGTTGATCCACTTAGGAACCACAGTGATCTCGACGGGAACGATGCACAAGGTTCGAGATGCAAAAATCGAATGTTGCGCGCTTGACAGGAACCGCTGCCTTCCTCCTACTGCTGCTAGTGCCGTTGCTACTGCTACCTGCTTACAAGCCGTCCGCAGAGAAAATGAGTTAAGGCACAAAAGCAGCGCTTTTTTATAACTTTTCAGATTCAAGAAGGACGATGTGCAACCAAATGGTACTCGATTATGACGACTGGGTTTGGGGAGAACGTTTATTTCATGAAAATAGTGATAAAATTATCACTTTTTATTTGAACATTTTTCAACAGTTTGTTTATGGAAAATTGAAAAAAAAAAGTATTTATTGTAGCAGATTTTGAGAGCTATTTCCTATCGATTGATGTATTTGGATTTTAATTTCATCTATAAATGACAAAGTTATAAGCGTTCAAAACCTTACACCTTTTCGTGACGGTCGCAATTTTAGATTTCCGATTTACCCCCAGTACCTTCCCGTAAGACATAGTCTACGTCATCCACCATAGAAATCCAGCTCTTTTCAATAAAACTCCTAAAATTTTGAGACTATCAGTTGGGGAAGGATATAGGGGATATTTTTTGAGGACCAATCCTAGCATTATTCAAACGAAGAAATTCTGACTTCTGCAAATTGAGTCGGATGTGAGCAAACCAGCTATAAGAATTAACAATTGAAAACAGTCGATCAAATTCCAAATCATTCTTAATAAAAACAGCTATATCTTCAGCATAAGCAATCACACTGATGAACTTGTCATAGACAAGCACACCAGGAATGCTGTCTGCAATTTGTCTTAACAAGGGCATCCCTGACGAACCGAACTTTTAATTTTAATTTCTTGAGAAAGAAACCTATTAATCAAAATTCGAGAGGAAGCACCCTTGTAAATGTTTTTCAAACAATCAACAAAAGTTTGCGGAAACCCAAATTTCCCTAAAACCTTCCACAAGTAATCTTGATTTATTCTGTCAAAAGACTTGCTAAGATCTAAACTGACTAAGCATCCTTTAAACTTTTTAGTTTCATACGACCAATCACGACCAAATTTCGAGACCAATCTTCTCACGTCTTTCAAGTTATTCACACATGACATATTCGAAACACACGCAGTTTGTCCAGGCCCTAGCAACTAACCAAGAAAATTCATAATTCTTCCAGCAATAAGCTTCATAAAAAGTTTGTAGTCACAATTTAGCAAACTAATGGGACGATAGTCATCGAAAGAGGATCTGCCACTGTTATTCTTGGGAATTAACGTAATAACGCTTTCTGAGAAAGACTTTGGAGGATAAATTATTCCAGCTAAATATGAATTAAACATATAAACTAAATCATCTTTACAACTATCGAAGTTATTCAAGTAAACCTCATATGTAAGCCCATCGGAGCCAGGAGATCTTTTTTTTTATTACAACAGAGAAAAACAGATCTTAATTCCTCTTCCGTTATCTCCTTCATCAAATCAACACGATCGTCATCTGACAGAAACCTATTGATATGATTCAATGGATCATCCGAGGGGGACGACTCTATCTACGATGCAGGAAAGATTGTGTTTTGTTGTGGCTAGCTGCGTGCACGCAGAGTAGATAGAAAGAAGATTGACGATAATTCTGAAGATTTCATGCAAAAAGATGATGCGCGATGCAAGTAGATGCGAGAAATGAAAGAAAATTTTTCCAAGATTGATTCGCTAGTTGGAGATTTGTTAAGCATCTAAACTTGAGATTTAGATGTTTCGTCCTCCTCGGGATCATCGTCAGGCAAGTTCTGAGTGAAAAATCGCAGAAAATATTTGGGGTTTGAAGATAAAATGTTACCATTTCGAATTTTGATGCTTCCATTACTTTGAATTCGTTTAACCTGAGCTGCAACCTGAAAAATGTTCATCATTACATCCTGCATACGACTGAATCTTTCAAAATTAAAAGATAAATTTCCAGATCTTGAAAAAAATTATTTATCTGTCAAATCCAAAAGAAATTTTCTTTAATGGTGAAAATGTTCATGCAAAATTTGGGTTGTTTAACTTCGAAAAATATACGGATTTTTATAAATTATCTGATTTAATTAGAAAAATCCGATTTTTCTGTGGTCACTCTAAGTTAATTGTAAAAACCAGTATAAAACGTGCACCATTAGAGATATAAAATTACTTTCTTCAGCAAAGTTGCTTCAAATTAATACACAGCAAAAAAATAATTTTGATATCACGTCAAAGTGGATGCACTACAATCATGTCGAAAATATGGTGTAATATTACTTGCTAAAAAGGACAAAATTATCATTAATACAATGCATGAACTGACATTATGCTGCTTTTACTGCATTTGTTTATTTATGTGGTTATAAAAATTACATGAAATTTTCGACATGATTGTAGTGCATCCACTTTGATGTGATATCAAAAATATTTTTTTGCTGTGTAGTTCTACAACTTGTGCTGGTCTATCTCAAATTGTAAATTTAAAATAGGGTGGTCACCATGATTATTAAGTTCAAAATATCGTATATATATATTTCGTTGATCATGGGCCTTAAAAATCTAAATCTCCTGAAAATATCCTCCAAGAAAATATTTAAAATTTCTGGAATATGGAATTTTTAGAGTTTTATTACTTAAAGAATTTTACAATTTATGTCAGGGACCCCAAGTTACCAAAAGGCTATTTGTGGCTTAAGCAGCTTGGTTGAAGGTGGTCTATAGAATTCTAAGCAGCTTCTTTTTTAAGTCGTTATAGGAACTTGAAAGTTTCGGTAGAAGAGCATTCTAAGCAGCTTCTGGCGGAACTTTAACGAAACTTTTAGAAAATAAGTTAAAAAAGGCTTTTGTCCTCTACACCAATTTTATATTTAATTCGCACTTTTATGAAAGTCAGGTCTCTATGAAAGTTATTTCTAAAGGCAGGTATGAACGTGTATTGATTTATCAACATTAGTAGTAGTATTGGAGCTGTTTGAAGAATTATTACCCAGTCCTTCTGCATGTGAGCCCCAGCACAAACCGCTACGTCATCTGAGATATATTAAAGTGAACTGTTGTCCCCCCTACTGTTGGAGTTTTCAGTGCCAGCTGACTGACTTGAATACGAAACACAACACCTTCATGAGTTTGAAATCGGTGTTTGCCCGCATGGCATTCCAACACATTTGTGGCGCAGTGATTAGCGTTCGTAGATCGCATGCCGAATACACGGGTTCGAATCCAGGAAATTGCTCTTTGTTTGGATGGAATATTGATGCACTGTATAAATATAAGAATTACAATTTATTTGAGCCACTGATCATTTCATATTTACGTACATTAATTTTTGGACCTAAGACTTGTGCGCATTGCTTAATGTGGGCTTTGACGGACCTTTTTAGAAACTTTCAAGTTGCTAAGAAATTCCGCAGGGAACTTGCTCGGAACTTTGTTATGAACATATTTTCAGCCTTGCCTGAAGTTCCTAAGAAGTGCTTAGGGATGCTTTACGAGTTGCTAGGAGTACGCATCGGAACGTTTTGGGACCTGAAGTTCCTCGTGTGCTTACTATAGCTTCTAAATTAGCCAGAAAGATGTGTTGGAACTTTATATGCACTTTATGGAACTTTTATCGTTGAATGCGGAACTTTTGGTTGCTTGGGAAGAAAGTACTGTCAGAACGTTATGGAACTTGAAAGTTCTGTCGGAACTTTATTTGAACTTTATGGAACTTGAAAGTTCTGTCAGAACTTTATTCGAACTTTATGGAGCTTGAAGGTTCTGACGGAACTTTATTTGTACTTTGTGGAACTTGAAAGTGTGTTTTATCGTTGAATGCGGAACTTGTAATTACTTTTTCTCTATATTTTGGACGTTTAAAAAAGAGAACTGTGGAGGACTTCAAGATTTTTTAGGCATCCTGGTCGTCGTAAAAGTTCAAAAATCCAAGAGCTTGGGAAATTTTTCTAGATTATGAGACTTACATTTTTGCAGAGATTTACACCTGCAAGCATATCGGCATTTTATTTTGGTGGATCTCAGTGAAAAACTTGCCGAGATTCAGCTAACAAACGGGAATTTTGCCGATATCTGAGCTAACAAACATAAATTTTGCCGAGATCTCAGAAAAAATAAATGCCGAGCTGCTCGGTGGTGCCAATCTCGGCAAAAAAAACCAAGTGTGTTGGGATGTTTTGTGAGGCCTTGGGCTTGAATACGCTTTCGGGATTAAGTAAAGAATAATAAAATATATCTAGCAGAATGTTTGAAATCTCAGACATAGAAAAAATGTCATGTTTCCGTCATGACACATACACAATTATAAGTTCATTTCATAATTTTAATCCGAACAAATGTTGATGGTACCGGAACTTCGCCAAACCTCCCCTCCCTAAACTTCTACGTAGCCCCTAAAATAGCTTTTGAGTGTATCAAGAAATACATTCGTGTGATATCATTCCCAAATTATAGGACCCTTCTCACAGTATACAATTCTCTGTAATGTACTTATCCAAGTCAAGCAGACGAATCAGTACGATCGTCTTAGTATGCATTGCTTTCAATTCTACATCTAAAAAGGTTCCTGCAATTAACGGTCCCCTTCTTATTTACCTACAATTGCATTTACTCTTGACGGTACATACAAGGTTCTGCATCACGGACAGGTAAATCTGGTTTCATATTGAAAATAGCTTCGGGGAAGACATTTTTCCCACGGTTTCCTTTTTTCCCTAATTCATGCACCCTTAACATCACGATAGATACCTCTCAAGTAGGGGAGATTAGAATGCCATCTAACAAATTCAATAAACTTTTTCGGGTGCTAAATTCTAGCCTACGCATCAATCAAAAATCTATCTTCAATAACACTAAACTGCATTTCTACAAACTTTGTCCATACATAAATAAAACCACAAACAGTTAATCCGAGAAGTTGGTCACATCGTCACGTATCACTTTCACTCACCTGGAACGTCGTTAAATCTCTTCAGTTTTGCCTTGGAGAACATTGGAAACAGTTTGACGAATCGATTTGACTTGATTGGGAAATTATAACTAAGCTGACTGTTTGTTTTTTTTTTCTTTATTCGCTTTACAAAACGGTAAACGTAAAATCAACACACTAAACTTTGGAATAAACTTTGAGAGGGTTGTGTTCGTACGATAAAATTAATTAAATAAAAAAAAAAAACTTTGTCAATAACTCATTGCATAACAACAGCAAACAACTTCGAAAAACTTAAAACACTCCTACGCAATTTATCCAACACCGAAAAACAGTTCCCTAACGTTTCTTTCTTTCGTTCCTTTCTCATCAAAAAACCCGAAAAACATTCGCGCCTATTCCATAACGGTCGTTTTGGTTTGTTCCTCGCTGCCTGAATAGAGACAAATCTTTCAACCCTGACCAGACCACGATCTTCGACGTTCCTTTCCGATGGTTTCACTTGCAATGAAGACCCCGGGCTGGAATCCCACGGTAAGATCCCCTCTTTTTTCAGAAAATCATAACCGCCAAGCCAGTCAACACTCACACAACGACGGTCGCATCATCCTGCGAATGTTTCCTCCGTTTCGGTCGATGACTGCCTCATCAAGCTCCCAGCAGGACAAGGAGAAGAAAAAGAAGGGAAAACCCTTCTTCAAGACGAACCGTTGTTTTCTTGCTCGGGTCTTACTGGGTAATCTACTTATCGGTTCATCCAGCTGAGCCGTGCGTCGTCGGAGGCTATAAAGAATATGTGCAGAAAAAAACGTCGTCCTTACGTTGCGCACATACACTTATTACTGTTGCAAGGGTGTGTGTTGGTTTAAATATACATATGTATCCTTGTGACTCGTGCCGCTGGATTCCCTCTTGCATATGTACTCTGTCTGATGTGGTGTGCCTGACAGACCGTAACGGTTAAATAAGCTATAGGTACGAGCAATTGAATGAGTTACACTGTAGTGTGAATTTAGTCTTTTTTTTTCTTAAATATTGATGATTATTTTTCAAAGTTAAATAAACTATCGAAAGTAGGAAGTGCTGCTAAAATTAGTTTATAACATTTTTGCTTTGTATACGTTGTATATGCAAACTTCCATATTTTTGCATAGCAAAAATGTTTCTTACTGTTTAAAATTTGCATATAAATTCAATTTTAAAAGTATCAATCAGCTTTAACGAAAATTCAGTGCCAACATTTCAAAGGGGCGTAATTGCTTTTGTAAACAATGGCTTTAGCTGTCGATTTCTCGCAACTGAAAGCTCACCTCTTCAAATTAACAATGGTAGAGGAAACATTTCCCTACTTGGTGGTGTAAATAACTTCCATGAGTGAGCTTTTATTCATGAGAAATCGAAGGCTAAAGCCATTGGTTACAAATGCAATTACGCCCCTTTGAAATGTTGGCACTGAATTGTTTAATCTTTTATTCTTCAGATTGAATCTGAGACGACAATGATTTCACAAGAATGACAAACAAAAGAAAAGGATCCATCAGCTTTTGAACAAACCGTTCTAAAGCTCTTTCCTCACAAATCGAAGGCCACCCACTTTCCCCTACCCGATTTGTGAGGAAAGGGTTTGTTTACAAATACTGATGGGCTCTTTTCTATTGTTTCTCCGGAAACATCTCTTTATTGATATTCAAGCGAACAATGAATTAGAAAAGGCATTCGAGTTATAACAGTAGAACAATTCCCTACGAATTCGCAAATCGGTTAATTTTTGTATTTTTTGATTTGGTTGAAAATTTGCGGAAACGTCCCATTTGATGACATTTGATGACATTTTTTATTTATTTGTCTGCATCAACAGGCTGTGTATAGCCCCAATGATGATTTAAGTAACTTATATAGGTAAATCAAAAAATAAAAACTAAGAATAAAATACATAAATAAAACACACAATCATTCACGGTTAACTGTGCCAGAAAAGAACGATGAGAAGTATCTTCGTAGCAGCTGTCGAGGCATATGGAAATCGAAGATGCCCGAGACTCGATTGAACACTCGTTGCAGCCCACCTATTGCACCGTTCATGCCATAGTTTGTGCGCTGAAGTGGCAATCTCAGCATAACGTTGTTACGTAGCGCACGTTGTTGGACGTTAATGTTGACTTGCCCCAAGATTGCACTGCAATCAATTCTACCTTGTAAAGTGTCCGCAATGAACAGGGCCCTAGAGGTGTCTCTTCTAGTTCGGAGAGGATCCAGATCAATCAGCTGGCAACGACTTTCATAGCTGCACCATTGTTGTAGTTTGGACTCCAGACCACAGAACAATATTCCAGAATGGATCGCACCAAGGAACAGTACAGTGACTCCAAACAGTAGATATCGGAGAAATTCTTTGCTATCTTGAAGATAAATCCCAATGTCCTAGACGCCTTGTCGACAACGTACGAGATGTGCTGCTTGTACGTAAGTTGAGAATCCAGAATAACACCCAGATCTTTCACATGGTTCACACGGTCGATTACAGTGCCGATAAGTTTGTATTCAAATGTGATTGATTCTTTCTTCCGAGTAAAAGTGATCACTGAACACTTAGTGGGGTTAACCACCATTCGGTTCAAATTACACCAGCTGGCAAAGGCTTCGAACTGACGTTGAAGGAAGTGACAGTCATCAATCGAGCGGATTCGTAGGTAGATTTTAAGATCGTCTGCATACGATAGTCGTGGGCCTTCGATGACCAAGTTCACGTCATTGAAGTAGAGTAAGAAAATCAAAGGTCCCAGGTGACTTCCTTGAGGTATTCCTGACGTAGCTACATAGATATTGGACTGGTTGTCACCAATGGCAACCATCAGTTGCCGATCAGTGAGATATGAACGAAACCATCGCAAGAGGTTGCCGCTGACCCCAAGTCTATGCAACTTGGCAATCGCGATGGCATGGTTTAGCTTATCGAAGGCAGCTGACAAGTCGGTGTATATGACGTCTGTTTGAGTCCTCTCTGTCATGCTTTCCGTAAGATACGATGTCAAACACAGCAGATTTGTGGAAGTAGAACGACCGGAAGTGAAGCCGTGTTGATCACCACTTAGATACTGCTTACAATGAGAGAGTAGAGGCTCCATGATGACTAACTCGAATAACTTCGAAACTGCACTCAACGACGTAATTCCACGATAATTGTCCACATCCCGTTTTTGTGGATAGGAAACATATGTGCGAATTTCCAACAAGATGGAAATGTACCACTCGAGATGGACAATCGAAATAGGTGAAGCATGGGCATCAGCAAGCTGGCGATATGCTTTTTCAGGAATACGGATGGAACGCCATCGGGTCCTGGATTGAAGGACGACTTGAGTTGTGATGCGGCAGTGGAAATCATCTCGACGTTGACATCCATCGCACCCAGTGTTTGACCTACAGTGGAACATTACTAGCTGCTAGGGTAACGTGTTCGTCAGTTAATCTCTCATTCGTGAAAACACTGGCGAACTTCTCAGAAAACAAGCGACAGATCTTCTGAGGAGTGGAAGCAACTGCTCCATTCAACACCATTGAAGAAGGTAGGCCGGATTCCTTGCGCTGCTCATTTACGTAATTCCAGAATGACTTCGGGTGCGACTTGAGTTTCCTCTGAATCCCTCGTTGATATCGCGAATAGCATCGACGGCTAACTCGCTTAAACTCATAAGCCTAACGTAGTGACGTTTCAGCGAAAGCGTACGATACTTAGTGAATTTTCTTAATGCGGCTCTCTTGGTCGACTTCAACCTACACAGTTCACTCGTCTGCCAGGGAGGATGAGAAATTTTACGGTGAACTCTTTTCGGAACGTGCCTGTCAATGACATAAGCCAAGACATGTGAAAATGTTTGCGCAGCGGTTTCAACATTATCAGGATCGAGGATGCTCTCCCAATCTATACTAGAAAGCACGTTGACGATACTACGGTGATCGGCTTTCCGGAAATCGTATAACACGGTCGTGGAAATGTCGTCAAAGACCCGATCGTGATTGTCAGCAACAGTGACAACCAAGGGAGGGTGATGATGTACTTGTTTTACTAGTAGAGAAGGTGCCGTGGAGATGAAAGGAGCGGTGTCCTGAACGCTAACGAAGCAGAGGTCCAGGCTACGGTTGTTTTCGTTGACTACGTGGTTTATTTGAGATAGTGTTGCTGTACTATAGCAGTCGAGAAGGCTAACTGATCCTGTATGAAATACAGAGTGTACAGGGTCTGGGTAGAGAAAGCCGCTGTAAGATGGTTTCCAGGAAACACCGGGTAGATTGAAGTCACCCAGAACGATTATCTCATCAGTTGGTGTCGCACTCTCCATTATGGTGAAAACGGACCGGCAATGGGTATCGATTAGTTCGTTGTCACGAACCCGGTCAGGTGCAATATACACCGCACATAGGTACACAGTGTGCGATTGCTCAGTTCTACGGCCACCCAAACTTGTTCCACACAGTTCCACAAGACGTTTTCAATAGCTCTCGCCTTTAACCCGGAACGAACTGCCACGAGAACACCACCTCCAGTAGATTTCCGACTGTTTTTCGGATTTCTGTCACAGCGGAAAACCTCGTATTCGGATCCGAACACCTGGATGGAAAGTGTTCGAGAATCGAGCCAAGCCTCGACAAAAACGATGACATCATAGCACCGGTCCGATACAGCTAGGTGGTAGTCAAGAACATCATAATTCATTCCGCCTACGTTTTGGTAGTAGAAAATTACGTCGTGTTTACTACGGTCGGTGGTCGCACGAGGTAAGGCGTTTTCCCTGGAAGTCATGGAAACATCAGGTGCCGAATGGACATGAACAATCTCAAGTGGATACTCGCCGTAGTGAGTAGGTTGGAAGACCCCCTCTCCACATCAAACCACAGGCCCGGAACGACTATGAAGATCGGAGGCGGCAGATGGCAGGACTGGGTCAGAGGGATTGGGGGCTTCCACAATGCTTTCTACAGCGCGTCCCAGGTTCCAATTAACAGGAGTAGAAGCATTTCCTCGATCGGTGACATCCAGAGTGCTGAAATTCAACTCGGCATCAGGCAGCGAATGTTCAGAATAATATTTGTACTTGCCTGACATAGCAAGTTGGAAGACCCCCGATCCACATCTAAGCTCAGGACAAATTTACAATAAAAAAGCACCTCAGTAAACTTTCTCTAAGTCGCACCGTTTTCGAAATGTAGCGGTTTGAAAGTAGATATGTTTAAATGTTGGTAGTTTCTGGCCATTTTTAAATGTATTTCGCGGTTCTCCAGTTCCTAAAATATTTTTTTTTCCGAAAGATCTGAAAATTTAACAATGAAAATGCTCTTGGTGGCTCATCGATATGATCTAAATTATCCGGAATGTGTATGTTTTAAAACAATTTACTTTCTTGTAAATACATAGTTCGCTCGTTAGCATATGCAAAGAACTTAAAATTGTGATTTTTCGAGAATGATTTCATTTATTTTTACATTGTTAGATTGATATAGTTGTAATAGAAATCCATACTTTAATTCTTAGTAATATCAACAATTGTCTTTTCATTATTACAGTTTTAAAAGTGTCTGACTTCTATTTGTCTTTCAGAAATAGGAATAAATGAGTGGTATTTTTGAGTTCCTTGAATGGTTATAGCCCTTGAGTGCTGTTCTGTACGTAGAAAAGCAATCATTTTTGAGATAAATAAGTTTACAGATACAGAATCATGGCGCATCTCTTTTGAAATTACTACATAACTCAAGAGATTAATTTTTCCTTCATGTTTAAAATAAATGATAAATGTATAAATAGTTGCTTGCTGATTATTCCAGTGATGACTTTGTACTTCGTCTTGTAATACAAATGTGTAGTTTTCTAAAAAATCACATATTACTACAAATCCACCTTCCTGTAAATTTTGTTTTGTTTTCTGCAAAAACATAGACTGCTATTGTTTTTTTTAAATCATGATGTATTAATTTCTCTAATTTTCTAATTAAATAGGAAACAAATTCATCCGGCTCTTTAACTAATGTTTCTATATCACATCTGTCGGTTGTGACCCATTGTTCAAATTGTATTTCATCAATGCCTTTTCACAGCGTCGTAGGCAGCAATCTATTGCTTTTCTTTCACATATCAAACTTCCTGTAATCAAATCAATGGACAAATCAAATTTCTTTAAGTTGTAAATAATCAAATTAACATTTTCATGAATAGTACATACACACACATTATGTGTCCCTGAACTAGTTAACAATTGACAGTTCGTAGACCTGAGATTCGCAAAGGTTGAAAACCCAACTTGAACTTTAATATTTAATTCTTTGAACCGGTCGTAGGACTCCCGCAGAGTGGTCGTCATTAACCTTTTTTGAACTGACTGACGCTTATCATCTTTTCTTATTGTTACGCAATTACGCTGCCCAGGCATTGCTCTGCTGGTTTCATCGTCAAAAAACTGCAGACCAAGTTCCTTCGTATCATCACTCAAAAGTTGTTTAGATTGTGTTGCCATATAGGGTAGAGAACTACTTCGGCCTAATCGCCCATTTTGGGCCTATCGAGCAGAAAACTTCAAATAAATCCATGATTTCAGAGTTAACAAGTCAATTATGCGTTTGGTACGATACTTTAGTTAATAAGCTACGGAACGAAGTCAATGAGAACGCGTGATATGAAGGTTTGCACCCATAATTCACAAAAACAAAAGAAGCGCTCCGACCGAATCAATTTTTATTTTCATCCGATAGGCCGAAGTGAATTCATTGGCGTTTCAATGGCGTTTCAATGCGTCAGCCCGAGTTTAGAATCCGTAGGCCTAGTTTGGCGTCAAGTGGGGGAGGTAGCTCATCGATTCTTCCGGTTCGCCTCCTAGCATCGTGCTATAAGGTACCAGGCGATAACCAGGGTAGTTGATCGATAGCTCGATGACATCATTTCGTTGGCGTCTGCAATGGGAAATTCTCATAGCAGGCGTTGACGATGGGACGTTATCGAGTTGTTGAATAGCAACTATCGTGGTAACTCACCGATTACCTGTCGATCTGTCAAATTTGGAAAGACGTCTGCATTGAATTGTCTCATATAATAATATTCCGCCCACTATATCACAAGAAATTGCGAGTAGCTGAGTGGAATGGAGATAAGTTAAGCATTGGGTACAGGACCAAGTCTCCCCTGGGTGGTGCCAGAAGATGAGCGCAATAGAATCATCAAGTTGCCATAAGGCACGGAATGAGACTATTGCATGGCAAGTCACGAATGACCCAAGAGCGTTAAAGTGACTAAAGGGTGATACGGTCAAAATTTGGTCAATATCAACTTGACGTATTTCTTTCAATTTTGCATTTAAAAAACCTGAACACCCCTCATTTTGAAGGTGTGTGTGTGTAGAATGTTGCTCCTATTTTGATTTTGGAATTCATTCTTCAGTTGTCAAAATGCCATCCAAGCAAGAAGAGCAGCATATCAAAATTTTGCTCGCGACTCGCGAAAATCCGAGCTACTCGCACGCAAAGTTGGCAAAATCGCTAAAAGTTGCCAAATCAACCGTTACAAATGTAATTAAAGTGTTTGGGGAACGTTTGTCGACAGCCAGGAAGTCTGGATCGGGGGGAAATCGAAACCCGGAAGCCGCTGAGACGACAAAGAGAGTTGCCGGTAGTTTCAAGCGAAACCCTAACCTCTCTCTCCGAGATGCCGCAAATATCGTCTACAACCGTGCATCGAGCCAAAA
The DNA here is from genome assembly GCF_037179485.1 of Ochlerotatus camptorhynchus. Classification (NCBI taxonomy): domain Eukaryota; kingdom Metazoa; phylum Arthropoda; class Insecta; order Diptera; family Culicidae; genus Ochlerotatus; species Ochlerotatus camptorhynchus. The sequence goes on from NW_027040640.1 coordinate 1,134,016, forward strand.
AACGAGCCGGACTATCGACTTACAAGAAGGTAGTGACTCCAAATCGCGATGATAAACAAAATACGACGGCCAAAGCGCGATCCTGGAGGCTGTACACGACGATGCTGACGAAGTTTGACTGCGTGGTAATGGACGACGAAACCTACGTCAAAGCCGACTACAAGCAGCTTCCGGGACAGGAGTTTTATACGGCAAAAGGAAGGGGAAAGGTAGCAGATGTTTTCAAGCACATGAAACTGTCAAAGTTCGCAAAGAAATATCTGGTTTGGCAAGCCATCTGTACCTGTGGCTTGAAAAGCAGCATTTTCATAGCTTCCGGGACTGTCAACCAAGAAATTTACGTGAAAGAGTGTTTGAATAAACATCTGCTGCCTTTCCTGAAGAAACACGGTTGTTCCGTACTGTTTTGGCCAGATTTGGCATCTTGCCATTACGGTAAAAAGGCCATGGAGTGGTACGCCGCCAACAACGTGCAGGTGGTTCCCAAGGACAAGAACCCTCCCAACACGCCAGAGCTCCGCCCAATTGAGAAATACTGGGCTATTGTCAAGCGGAACCTAAAGAAGACCAAAAAAACTGCTAAGGGCGAGCAGCAGTTCAAGGCAAACTGGCTTTCTGCGGCGAAGAAGGTGGACAAGGTGGCTGTACAAAATCTGATGGCAGGGGTCAAGCGTAAGGCCCGGCAATTCGGATTTGGAAAAGCGGAAGCCTAACTGAATATTTTTCCTGAATTTTATACTAATTGAACTTGAAAAAGAAATTTAATTTGATTTTTTAAATAAACGATTTCACCGATTTACACGCGTTTTCCCTTGACCAAATTTTGACCGTATCACCCTTTATAATAATAAAAAAAAAAAAACTATTGCATGGCTGGGTAGTCAAAGTCTTCCATTCGTTAGTCATTTCAGGTGGATTAGAACAGGTTTGGATTTTTGAGATATAATCCTAAATAAGACCTAGATTATTTAATAAAGGGCGAACACGAAATTATTGCGACACAATTCAAACCGACCAAAAAAGGCGGAATCATATTAGAACCAACCAACCAAGGACGGTCTACGGAAGGAAATTGCCGGTGAAGCACGGAATGAAATACGAAGCGTTAGAGAAAAAGTCCAAGGGATTCCAAAAGAAGCAAATAACGACGGCGGAAGAGCAGAATATGGTGAGAGCTTTCCATTAATTTAAAAAAAAAAAAATATATCAAAATTACACTAAATACATGTCAGGGTTGAAAAGAATATTTTCGAACCTGGAAGTGTGTATGTATCACCAATATCCATTTGATAACGGTGATGCATACATGCGGGGCTTATTGTGAGTGAAAGTAACCTCGGAATGGGCGTGACTCTCCAGACATTCTGAAATGGGTTGCTGGATCTGCAATAGAGCTATCACCTTCTAACTCCCGGACTAAAGCTGTCTACAATGACCATAAATGCGACATTGTAGAGAGAGTTCTTCCATAATAACACTGCCGGCCAGTGGGGGTTAGAGGGAATACACACACACACACACAACACGAAATTATTGCGACACCGAAAATGTCATGCCAATTTTCTTATAATGTTTAGAATCAAACCAAAATTTTAGGGTAGTTTTATACATATATTTACTTCAAAAATCAAAAGAAAAGTTAATCGATGGAGCCTTCAGTGTAAAATTGAACGCATTTTCGCTTGATGCCCTCCATCAAAGTCTTTACAGTGGCATCCGGTACCAGTTTCTCAGTTTTTTCCATTTTCTTAACATGTCCTTCTCGTCTTTGACTGTCTTCTTGCTCTTCCGAAGTTCCCGCTTCATTATTGCCCAGTACTGCTCCACCGGGCGCAGCTCCGGACAGTTTGGCGGATTCATGTCCTTTGGAACAAAATGGACAGAATTGGCCTCATACCACTCCAGGACACTTTTAGAATAGTGGCATGATGCCAAATCTGGCCAAAATAGCGGAGCTTCGTCGTGCTGCTGCAAGAACGGCAAAAGGCGCTTCTCGAGGCACTCAGATTTGTAGATCTCGCCATTTACTGTGCCCTTTGTCACGAAAGGCTCACTCCTCAGTCCGCAAGAGCAGATGGCCTGTCAAATGAGATATTTGGAGGCGAACTTCGACATTTTCTTCTTCTTAAATTTGTCGTCCACATCGAAGTTGCTCTTGCCGGTGAAAAACTCCAACCCCGGAATTTGCTTAAAATCGGCTTTTATATACGTTTCGTCGTCCATCACACAGCAGCCATATTTTGTCAGCATCTTCTCGTAGAGCTTCCGTGCCCGAGTTTTAGCCGTCGATTGTGGCCGCTCATCGCAGTTTGGGAAGTTCTGTACCTTGTATGTATGTAGTCCAGCTCTCTTCTTTGCATTCTGGACGTAGCTCTGCGACATGCCGATCTTTTTAGCCAAATCACGGCTTGAGACGTTGGGATTTGCTTTAATCATCCGCTTCACCTTTCCCTCCGTCTTTTTGTTCTCCGGTCCCGGTTTTCTTCCAGCTCTTTTGCCGTGGTCCAACGTCAACCACTCCTGGAACCGCTTCAACACTCTGGAGACGGTTGAATGGTGAATGTTCAACATTTTTCCCAACTGCCGGTGCGACAGGTCAGGAAATTCCAGGTGTTTGGAAAGAATTTGTTCTCTCAACTCGCGTTGGTTCACCTACATTTTCGTTGAATCGAAAAACACGACTTCGAGTTTGACAGCATGTACACAATACACATCAATGAGAAAGTGTGCAAAATTTGGTTGATTTTTACCCAATGGTAAAAAAGTTATGCCCTGTTGAATGTGTCGCAATAATTTCGTGTTCGCCCTTTACGTTGATCGATATTACATTTTTTTTTTGCTGTGCACTACACCACCGGAGCCAGCAAAGTTCAACAATCCATCGTTGCTTATGCCTTTGTTGTCGTTTGGAACCAGTTTTGCGAGGTAGGCGACGATTGTGCGTATTTCTCGCGTAACTTTTGAGAAGGGCCTATTTATAGCCTGAACAATGCGTAAAGAGCCAATTGAAACATTGAACGTCGCGTGAAAGTGGAACTTAATGAAGGCCTAAGCACTTTTTCGTAGTTTTTAGTTTTCGGATTTGAAAGATCGTCGGTTACAGTGGCCTGCTTACTGAGCAGAAAAACGCGGTCCCAGGTCCTTACATATCAAAGAGATTTATGGTAAAATCGCTTGTGTATCGTGTATTTTGCGAAACTCGTTGTTGTCGTTGGTTCCGGGTTTGAATGGATACAAAAAGTTGAGCAACGGTATTATGTGATATGAGGGGCTCGGTGGCCTTAGAGCAACCGTTTTTGCTTACTGAGCTGAACAACATGAGTCTAATCTCAGGCCCATCCACATTCAAGATTCGTCAATCGTTTTATTTGTTAATATGACTACATGGTAATAACAGCAACTCGGTGATTAAGGTGCTCGTCTGCCTAGTGGCAAACGTTTTTGCTTACTGAGCAGAAGACCGTGGGTTTAGTCCCAAGCTCCTTCGCGTTATATGATCGTTAGGAAATCAATTCAGCTTATCGTTTACCAAAACGAACCCTGCTGCAAACCCAACCCTCTTATCCAACATCCCAGTGATTCCTCGTGGAAGTGCAGAGGTGTTCTCGGCTTCCATCAAAGCGAGTGTCATGTCAACACAATCCTTCCCATTCCTTTCTTGACCTGTGTTCGGGCGCGGCCGGCGTTGGTATTGCCTAATTTAAGATCACCAGTTTTTACACATTGAGGATGATTGCTAGCCCCAAGCATCGTCTATTGGTTCTCTGTGTAATTACAGCTGGTCTGGCAATAACAGAGTAGCAACCGTGGGCGGTCAATCAAGCTCAAGCTCAAGCTCAAGCATAGGCCTAGTTTGGCGTCAAGCAGATTGGTTTCTCTTTATCAAATTTTACGGTACATACGGAAAGGTAAATAAATTTGGAAGCCATCAGTAATAATAACATTCTGTTTGGTGCTAAACTACGCTAGATTAAGAAAGACTAAGTGCGAGTTGTGCTTAATAGGCCGGAAATGGGGTAGTTAACCCTACCTGGTTGTGTTTAATGAGTCCATAATTTTCTGAACTGTCCATGATCTAGGTAATATCGTCAAGAGCTTAAAATTTCCAGTTTTCGTTGTATCTTCTTTCGAAAACTTTTCTGTTAGCTGTTCAATAATTTCATTAAAATCGTCAGTTTTGTTATCATCTAAGTTTGCTTCTGCATTAAGCGCAAATATGTGCTTTCTAATTCGTTGATTAATTTCATGATATTTCTTCACAGCATAATTTACACAACTCATTTTGTTTCATATCAATTGGTGATGTCATAATACTAGGTATATATTTGTTGAAAAGTTCAATATTAACACTTTGCGAATATTCGCCAACATTAGAGTCGATTGTTTCTACCGATGTTATTGATGGTACAGTTGCTAAAGATTCCTGACTTGAAACATTCATGTTGATATCTTGTTCATCGCAGTTCGATAACTCGTCGCTACTTGATAGTTCAGTACGTTTAGAAAACTGTATACGACAAGAATCACAGATGTTCCGCAAAACCCAGATCAACCAATTTGTATATCTATTTTAGAATTCGGAAATTTTTCGAGCCCCGCCGGTCGCTGACACCGGCCATGGAGGAGAAAGTTTTAAGAACTGTGAGAACGATCCTAAAACCAGCACAAGGCGAGTTGCAGCTCAGTTTCCGGTCTCTCACTGGAGCGTATGGTACGTTTTAAACAGAGATAATATGCATCCGTTTCATACGCTACAGGAGCTTCTGGAAAGAGATAAACCGCTCCGGCTTGAGTTCAGCAGGATTATGACAGCGAAAATGGATGATGATGCATTGTTCTTGAAAAGCATTCTTTGGACGGCCGAGTGCACCTTTACCCGTGCAGGATACTTCAATACCCACAATGACCACACGTGGGCAATTGAAAACCCAAGAGTGGTCAAATAAACAAGAACACAGTACCGGTATTCCGTTAATGTATGGGCCGGTATAATTGACCGACAGCTCATCGGGCCGGACATTATCGAAGGTTCGCTAAACAGCGCGAAGTATTTGTAATTTCTAGAAAACGAGCTTCCAATCCTGCTGGAGGATGTCCCACTTGCTGTGAGACGGCGCTTGGTGTTTCAACAGGACGGAGCCCCACCTCATTCCACAAATGCGGTAAGTCATTTTTTGAACGCCAACTATCGGGAACCGTGGATCGGGTGGACTGGGCCGATTGTTTGGCCCCCAAGGAGTCCGGATTTGACTACCATGGACTTCTTTTTATGGGGGTGCATAAAGGAAGAGGTGTATTCGGTGACAATCAACACGCGCGAACAGCTAGTTGACCGAATTTTTCTTGCTGCTCGAAAGATAATTTCCGTCCTACTAAGTACAACCCGCGCTTTACATCTCTTTTCTGAACAAGTTTAAACGAAAAATGGAATATTTCTGTCAAAATGACTTCTAAATTTATTCACCTTTCCATAAATATGTACCGTTGGATTTGATGAAGAGTCACAAATTGTTGAGATATTGTTTAAAATCTAATAACTGCTTTTTGATTCTAAATTCGTTCTACGAGTTTCAATTCCATCCTAACGCATTGAAACGCCATTAGATTTTCTTCGTCCTACAGATAAACGTATAAAAAGGGGATTCGCTAGGAGCGCTTTTTTTTTGTTTTGAGAACAATGAGCGTAAATATTCATACAATGCGCTCTAATAGGACTTATGTTGTAGCTAATGAACTAACGCATCTGAACAAACCTATTATTGCTTTTTGCATGGTGAAATCATTGATTTTATTGAGCTTTTCTGATCGATAGAACGGAAATAGACGATTACGACGAAGTAGCGCTCTACCCTAAATAATATTAACCTTGTGGAAGAGACCGGAAGGAGGTTCAGGTACTGCATCCAAGAAAATGGAGGACACATAGAGCAACTATTGAAATAAATTTATGAAAGAAACGACGATCAGTGTTTCAATTTGATTAATCATTAGAAAATGCCCAATCAGTTCAATGAACTGATCTACATCTCGAGAAAAAAAACAGAACATTTTCAATTTTCATCATGCGTTCTGCAAACAGACCGAGGGGGACGGACGACTCTATCTACGCTGCAGGAAAGATTGTGTTTTGCTGTGGCTAGAAGCTCACACGCTGAGTAGATAGAAAGACGATTGATGACGATTCTGAAGATTTCCTGCGAGAAATGCAAGATTATTTTTCGAAGAATGATTCGCTAGTGTTAAATTTTTGAGCATCTAAAATTGAGATTTAGATGTGTCGCCCCCCTCGAAACAGACGTCAACAGCAACGCACGGTGGGTAAGATAGAAAATTGGTGTCAAAGATAGAGTTGTAGAGCGCATTGAGAGGCATCTTTTGGTTAGGCAAAACAATACACTTTATTACGTATTTTTTGAAATAATAAGGAAAAACCCGTAGGAAAACACAAGTTTTAGACCTAAAATGTGTCTAAATGCAGCTTACTTAAAGTAGAAATGACACAATTAAGTCGGTAATTTACCAAGCTGTTCAATGGAGGCAAGAATTTTTGTGCTAAATGGCATAGTTTTTGAGCTACAGTCAATTTATGGCAAGCATAGACCAAAACAGAAAAAGTTCAATTACTCAGTAATCTTTGAGATTTGATCATATGCGTAGAACAATTTTTTACTTCAAATATGATCTATCGCCCCTTAAATTATTTGCATTAAGAAACCGAACACCATGTATATGGACGTAGATAATTTAAAACCAACCCACTTGGTATCATGAATTGCTTAGCAATAGGTAGCATATTAGTATTTCAGCAACAAGTTTATACATTAAAAAAGGTCGCATTCTAGGGGAAGGACAGCTCCAAGTGTCAGTATCAATACGGATGGTGGAAATATTAAATATTTTAATATGTCTGATATTTGCGAATCTTATACTTAGTCTGACAGTTGTTTTTTGTTTGTTTTTGACTATTTTGGTTTTAAGTGTACATTTGACATTCGTTTAATCAAAAATGCATTCCACACGAGAGGCAAGTCATTCCTTTATGATCTTGCTGGCCACCGCCACCAAAATTCGCTCCTTGTTCTCATAAATTCGGCATTTTTTGGTAGCTGTTCTCTGTGCACATAATCAGCCGCACTTCCATTTCCAGGAATAAATTTCCACGAATTCTTTATCGTCTCTGGACCAATGTGCTGTTCTCTGATGGAACGAGAATCGATTGACAACGCCGTCCCTGTTAACGGAATCCCAGAGTGATGGTTCCGTGTTCGTATTACGCTCGATTCGCCATGAGCATGCAACTTGGAGAGATTTGTTGCTGGGGGAACGTCCAGTACCGTTTTTATCATGAAAAGTTGAAGTCGAAATCGATCAGAGCTATCGAAAACGAAAATCTAGGCAAAAATTATGACAAACAGAAAGCTGCAGTAAACATAAACAACAACGGTGCAACGTCATTGAGTGTATGCGTTAAAGTTACACTGTTTTTTTTTTACTTTGAAGCTTTCTGGAGAACCGCGAAATACATTTAAAAATGGCAAAAAACTACCAACATTTTAAAAATATCTACTTTCAAACCGCTACATCTTGAAAACTTGAGTGCTTTTTTTTGTAAATTTGGTGTACTTTCATTATATAAAGTCAAAAAAGTAATTGGAACAAGTTTTGGATATTTTTCTATTTTTTATTATTTAAAAATCATAACTTTTTTGTCCATCATTTCTCCATCTTGACCTATAGTGCAATATATGGCATTTTTTGTCCCCTAAAAAATATCAACAAATAAAAAATACAAAAAATCCTTCTTTGAGAATTTTTTTTTTAAGATTTTATTTGAAATAAAAAAAAATTGGGTAATTTTTTTAGAGTTCTTTTTTTCAAATAGTCTCATCCATTATATGCAATATTTCCCAAGACACCAAACCGATCGGGCAAACAGTTCTCGAATAAAAAATTTTTTGAAGATAAGCTTGATATTTTCTATAGGCCCTTTTCAAAAATAAGGTTGGTTTCAAAATGGTGATATGAAGATGCAAAATGGCATAGTTCTAGATAGAGCAGGAATTAGGGCGTAACAGCTTTTGTTAACAATGACTTCTATCGATGATTTCTAGGAATTCAAGGCACGTCCACGCAGACCAACCTAACCATCGGATAGGGGAAGTCTTTCCCTACCCGATGAAGATGTTAGTTTGCGTGGGCGAGCCTAAAATTTCTAGAAATCATCAAGAGAAATCATTGTTTACAAAAGCTGTTAGGCCCTAATTCCAGCTCTATCTAGAGTTGGTAATAAGGGACGTTTCCGCAAATTTTCAACCAAATCAAAAAATACAAAAATAAACCGATTTGCGAATTCGTGTAGGGAATTGCTCTATATGTTGATGCAGATTGCAGATATTTAATATCATTGTCTTCTTCAAAACTTCATCGTCTTGATCAAAAGAAAAGAAAATCGCCACTCGATCAAGCCACTGTGTAATGTCGCATTCCAAAATTTTTGAACCAGATAAAAAAAAAATGCACCCATTAGACTCAATTATTTAGAAAAAATAATCATAATTCTAAACTACACAATTGTTTAAATTTGGCTATTAGTTAAATTCCAACAAACTTTTGGTTCGCTACATCACAACAGTGTGCATCTTTCAAAATGTAAAGAACGCCCTGGGACCTGGTTGCAGTTAAGCAATCCTCAAGGTTATAAAGGGTGTCCACGATGAAATTGCCACACTATGAAATTGCTCTAACTTTTTAACCGTTGGGTAGAATTTAATGAAAATTTGAAAATGAAAGCTTTCATAGTGCATTATTTACATCCTGCAAGTTTTAAAGTCCTGTGATCAAAACTCGCGGAAATGGAGTCGAAAGAACAGCTCGTGCGTGATAAAATCTTGCGCATTCATCACGAGAACAAGGATCTCTCGCATCGTTCCATCGCTAAAACGTTGGGAATCGCGAATTCCACGGTGTCGCGTGTGATTAAGCGGTTCGAGGAACGGTTGACCACCGATCGGAAGCCCAGAAGTGAAGGAAAAAGTATTCCGTACAACACCAAAAATCACAATCGCGTAGTTGGGGCCTTCAACCGAAATCCGAACGCCTCCGTTAGGGATGTGGCTAAGAAGCTGCACCTAAGCCGAAGTTTTGTCCAGAAGGCCAAAACTAAGGCTAGGCTTCGAACGTTCAAGGTACAAAAGGCCCCTAATCGCGACGAGAAGCAGAACAAGTCCGCCAAAACCCGTGCCAGGAAGTTGTACCTCAACATGCTGACGAAAGTTGAATGCTGCATCATGGACGACGAAACATATGTGAAGGCCGACTTCAAACAGATCCCCGGCAACCTGTTTTTCACAGCCAAGGATAAGTTCAGCGTTCCGGAGCATGTCCGCACTCAGAAGATGTCCAAATTTGCGAAGAAATTCCTGGTTTGGCAAGCCATCTGCACGTGCGGGAAGCGGAGTGCACCTTTCGTGACCCAGGACACGATGAACGGACAGGTGTACATAAAAGAGTGCCTCCAGAAGCGGCTGCTTCCTCTCCTGAAGGCCCACAACGTCCCAACAATCTTCTGGCCGGATTTGGCCTCATGCCACTACTCCAAGGACGTGCTGCCACGTGCATACCACGGACAATAAGGTCAATTTCGTGCCGAAAATGTTCAACCCTCCCAACACTCCGGAGCTCCGCCCCATCGAGAAGTACTGGGCGATTATGAAGCAGCACCTTCTTAAACGACCTAAGGTAGTGAAGACAGTCGAGGAACTGAAGAAAGTATGGGTTTACATGCAAAAAACGGTTGATTCACAGGTTGTGCAGAATCTTATGGCCGGGGTTAAGGCCAAGGTGCGGGCATTTGCGTATGGACTGTAAACAAATACGAGTAAAATGGTAAAATGAAGTTTAATAGTTATTTCTCAATCCCTGAAAATTTGATGGCAATCGGATGAAAACTCGAATTTTGCGAATCAATTTTGTGTGTGGCAATTTCATCGTGGACACCCTTTACCAATGCTCAGGGTTAGATAAATCCACTCGAACTTTGTATCCATAACATAATAAAAAAATTTCAAACTGTTAATTGAGATTTTTTATTTAATCTTGAAAGGGGGGTGTCGAGTGAGTTAGCGTTACGTAATTTTAGGGGGGAGGGTCTTGTCAAAAGTTACTAATTGTTACATGGTGAGACAACGAAACCCAACCCCCAAGCTTCTCCCCATCCTGGAGGGGGTCGAAAATCCGGATTTTTTCCGTTACGTAATTTGTGTACCGCGCCTAACAAAAATATTAAGAACACTCCGAAATTTTGTCACTTAGATGTTACATGAAAACATACATAGATTTTTTTCCATCTAGTATATTTCACGTAAATTTTACGTTCTTCATATGTGGATCGGTTTGAAAGTTCTAATTTCAATCCACATACAACTCTAATGAGATGTATAGGCTTTGGAAGTAAATTTCACTTTACATGATGCTACATGAACATCTAAGTGAAAATAAATCAAAGTGAAAAGATATTTACCCAATCCACTAAAGAACAACATAGATTTTATGGTATTTTCTAAGTAAATTTTATTATGTTTTCACTTATATTTTAGTAAATTTCTTCGTAGCATCTGCCATTGTTAGGAATTTGAAAATTATTTTTCGAAATAATAAAAATTGTATTGTTCAGAAAGCTGATCATATATCCCTCAATAAAAAAAATACCTTAAACGAACGATAACCCAAATAATAGAACTATTCCACAAATGGGTTGGATGATACCCCAAACACGTCGTTAAGCAAAATAATGTCTTATGTGTCCAGCAACCTCCGGCCAGCTGCACTTCCTTTGCCAATCTTTCGGTTGTGCCAGCACCACTCAGAAATTTTCATACTATAAATTCATGTAGAATCTAAGTGAAATTATCTTACATGAAATTCATTTGAAACTTATATATATTCATCTAAGTTTCAAAGCGTATTACATGGCTCTTAATACGATTTGTAATAAATTTTATAAACGTCATATACTTTACAGACAATTTTTAATATCTGAAGGTTACGTGTTTTATTTATTTATATATTTTATTTATATATTTATGTGACAAATTTTTTGAGTGAATGAAATTCCAGAAGGATACGGTTTTTTTTTTCTTTTTACCGAGCATATAATTTTGAATAAACAAATGTGACTAGACGATGAAGAGCTTCTTTTCCATCGATTCCGGGACAACATTAATTGAAAATGGAATTTATTTTAATCAATATTCCAGTAAACCGTTTGAATTAGCCATTCCTAAATTAATACAAAGGTTAACCACTAAGCAGTAGGCGCACAAAAGCAGGTTGCTGTGTTACCGTGCATGCAATAATGAGCAACTCGAGTTACTCAGAGTTACTCAAAATGTATTCCACATTGCTCATGATTAAAAGCTGCCTTTCCCTAGCGTCCTTTAGTTGTGACAAAAAAGTGAAGTAACGTGATGGTCAGAATAGACCCCAAGGTCATTACAAAGAGCTAAATGTTTTTGTCAAAACAAAACGTTGTACAACGCTATTTGACAAGCAAATAAACAAGAAATATCACAAATACTGAAGACGCTTTTTATTTTATTTTGAACCAGCAATAAAACATATTTTGGCCCACCTTTTCTACTTCAAGCAGCTTGTGGAAACATATGTTTGACCAGGTTTGGAACATTTTTTGGACCACGTGGACGTGCTGTTAGTGGGCATGGCAAAAATAGGTTTTCTCTAGATAATGATGAACATATTTTCGCCATGCCTCAGATCACTATTTTAACTCATTTTATCGCTTCTTCGAACTAAGAAACGGTTTTATTTTTATCTAGTTCGTTTATTTGTAAGGCTCAATCGCGCTAGTTTTACCGAGCCGATAATTCATTGTTCATTGTTTGTAACAGAATTAACTTAACCGAATACTCGCGGTTTACCCAAGGTTAGAGGGGCACATTGTCGAAGGATATGATCAGGGGAGGAGCTTGGAGGTGGGGTTTCGTTATCTCATCAGAGCGTTGTCGCTAAGAATCGCTTTAAATCGTGTTTACTTGGCGCAATAACCACATTCGCTTGTTTAAAAGGTATACATTTTAAAAATAATAACTCTTGAAAGTTGGGTTCAAATTCAGCACGAGTGAAAACAAAAATGGAAGACTCTAAGAAGTGTAATGATTTTCATGTAACTTTCACAATATTCTAAAATTTAATTAATCTTATGTATAAAAATGTGCAGAAATAGCCAGGTGGGTGAAAATATGATAGTGGCCCAAAATACATCTATTACACTATATAAATGCAAAACTGGAGGTTCTAAAAAATCACTGTAATTGTCAAGCAAAAGAAAATAAAAGAAGTATGACCTAAAAGTCATACTATTGTCCATTTGCAATTTTCTAGTATGATGAATTCTGGGCGGAAATTAATGCACATCATTTTTGTGTTAGATTTAATTCAAATTAACAGTGTATTAAAAAACTATCATAACTAAATAGCATAACATTATTCGTATAAGTAGTGGTAATCAATAAAAGTGGACCCCAAGGACAAAAGTGTGAGTGTATCGGTATTACATTACCACGTTTATTGCATTAAATGACAATCTTCGTAAACTATGTATACACATCCGGGTAATGCCACTACGCACGGGACTCTGCACTAGCGAGGGAACACACATCTGCCCGTCCATCTATCTAGACTAAATGCGGGAACAGAAATTTGGAGGGAATACTCTCTTGCTCTGCCTCGATTCGATTTGAGTGAGTAGGTATATGAGGAGAGAACCTCCAACAATGAGCAACATAACGATGTTTTATGTACATGAGGGTTCCAATCAGCTGGTTGCACACTTGAAAACGTGCTGCGTTCGAAGTCCCGTGGTTGAGTATGGTTTACGTCAGAGATTCAAAAAGGACGATAACAACCACTGCTTCTATGGAATGGATGGATGGAATGATGCTAGAGACTAAATCGGCTGCGCAGGTAAATAGGGTAAACACGGCAAAACCTCATAAGGGTGCGAATCATAAATCTTCTTTTTTTTCGAATGCCTTCGCTATAGCTTTTGTTCAAAATCTCTGACGACGGTAGGAAAGTACATGAATCCATCCTAGGTACTTTTGGCGAGACACAATAAGGCAATGCTGCAGCAAAGGCCGGATTTGCTGTTGTCAACAATTTTGCAATTTAAATTTCTCCTAAACAAAATCCGCTCCCTGTAATTTGACCGAGCCAAGACAAAATCCGGACGAAGCGGAAGGCTGACCGGTTTAAATGTCTTACCATCATTATTCCAGACCGTCCCACGTTTGTCCGATGAATGAAAGAAGCTTATACGCATTTAAATCTTTCTCGGTTTTTGCGGAGTCGGATGCCTCTTGGTCGTAAATTATGTCCTTTTCCATGCCTCGCCGTAGATGGGATATTGGTTTTTATGGATATCATGACACACGAGACATGAGATTCGAAAACGTGCATATTGCCGTTATAACTGAAACGTTCCTTAAACCTGACCACTGACTGGTTAAAAGGGACGCAAGTTCATTTACCGAAATGATCGTCTTGATGGAGCCTGTGGTGGCGTTGCCATCATTGTTCATAGACGAATCAAACATCAAATTCTTTCTTCATTTGAAACCAAAGTGTTTGAAACTTTGGGAGTTTCTGTCGAAACAAAATTTAGACAACTTACGTTTGTAGCTGCCTATTTGCCATTCCAATGCGTAGGCCAGCAAAAGAATTTTCTCAAGAGTGACCTACAGAAACTTACCCGTCATAGGTCTAAATTCTGCAAAAAAATCCCTCCACTATTGATTTGGTCTTAACTGATTCATGTCAACTTTGTAGCCAACTGGTTACCCATGCTGACTTCGGTTCTGATCACCTTCCAGTAACTCTTGAAATATCCCAAGAAATAATTTCTAATCCCAACAGCTCTACTTTCAATTACCATAGAGCTGATTGGGAGCAATATCGAACATTTATGGAATATAACTTCGATCCAAACATTCCTTTGCAAACCAAAGATGAAATTAACTATGCTCTTGAATCTCTGACTACTTCTATAGTTGAAACAAGAGCTGCCTCAGTACCAAAATGCCAAGTTAAATTCGATTCAATTATAATAGACGACGATCTTCAGCTCTTGATCCGTCTTAAAAATGTCCGTAGAAGACAATAACAAAGAACACACGATCCTGCCATAAAAGTTATCTAGCAGAATTTTCAAAAACAAATTAAAAAGCGATTATCTGCCCTGATGAACAAAACTTTTGAAAATAATGTTTCTAAATTAGACCCGAGTAACAAACCCTTTTGGAAGCTCACAAAAATTTTGAAAAAAAAACCTTAAAAGCCTATTTCAGCGCTAAAAGAAGATTATAAAATTTTGATCACTAAATTGGAAAAAGCTCAGAAAGTTGGTAAGCAATTCGAGAGTTCCTACACACAAAAAATTATCGTTAGTAAAATTGAAAAATCCATTGGTAGAATTAAAAGTTTCCGTTGGTTCTTTTTGGTAGAAAGTCTTTAGCTTTCAAAACAAAAGTCAGCTAACTGTCAATTCAAAAGTAACTCGTTTTTTACTTTTAAAAGTTGAAACTTTCAAATCGAATTGTAGAACTGTCAATATGAAAACCTATTTTGTTAAATAGACTCATGAAAGGATTTAATTTAAAAGATGGGCAGTTTTATCGCAATGATTTATGTTTTCATTTCAAATATGAATTCTTTTTAATTCAATTGCTCTTTACTTTGAAAGAAATAAAGCATAGAAATATTTAATTTAATATATTTTAGTTTATTTATATGATGCTGACTGAAAGGGCACGGCATTATGGAACTTCAGAGCATGGCAAGCGTATTGCGCAAATATATATATATATATACAGTTGGCTGAACAGCTGGTGATGGTGATGGTGGGAGTATCCTTCCTTTCCGGCAATTCTGACGAAGCTGCTGAAAATCAAAACATATCAATTAGGAAAATTGGAACCAAGCAAACTCTTCGAAAATTTCATCATCTTACCTCCAAATCCCGTAGCTGGAGGATCCTTCCAATCCTTCCACTTCATAGCGTCACCACGAATGTCTCCATTTTATTATTTGTATATTACAGAAGAGAAACAAGCGCACCGGTGGATGAAAATGTGGAAAAGTTCAAGAAACTGCTGCTGCTCATGCTAATTATCACAGCTGCTTTTGTTTTGTTTGTTTGTTTCGCATGTCCAATTTGGCGGGAAACACAGGTCCAGTATTGTCAAAAACATCGCAAGGAAGAGATTTTTTGACAATTTTACAACTTTTATTCTAAAAAATAGACTTTTAAAATTACAAGCCGAAAGTGAAAGTAACACTTTTAAATCAAAAAAAAAAATTTACATTTGAAAAATTTCATAGTTGAAACTACGAAATTTGGGAAACTTTTAATTTGATCATGCATTATTCTTAAAGCAACAATTTTTGTTTTTTGTGTGTATAATTTCATTTTGGTTCTTACTAGTCCTATTGAGAATCACGTTGCTCGGGATTATCTGAATATTTTCTGTCGAGAAAATATTTTTGATGATTCCTGGGGGACTGATTTGGACGAAGGGAGATCTATAACTAAAAAGTTTAAAAATATGAAAGCTCCAGCTGATGATGGAATTTTCTATATCTCTATATATTCTATATAATTATTTTTTTCGGCACGTGGGAAAAATTATTAAAAATCCAAGAAAATCAGTTCTCCAAGAAATTACAAGCAAAAATAGTTTTTCTATCTCAACATAAAAAATTGGACCCTCAGGCAAACCGAAAAGTCAATTTTTTTGTGGTTTTTTTTAGTTCAACTTTATGCTATGATTTACAAAAAATGTTTTTACACGTGAATTTTCTTTAGAAATTTAGAAAAAAATGTGATTTATTTAGATTTTTCATATATTATTCCAATATTTTTAGAAAAATCAAAACGTAACTTTTGTTTTTGGAGCGGTGAACTTCCCCTTTAGGTCTGATGTCAAGCTTCCATCGGTTTAATTCAAAATTGCCACGATTAACCGTTAAATAGCCACGTCTTGCCTCTCTCAGAGCGTCTTAAAACAACGAGACAGTGCTGGCGAGTATAACTTAACCTAAATTACTAGATCACGTATGATCTGATGATCTGATCTCAAACAGGTGTCTCTGAACCTTTCCAAGAAGACAATTTTTCGCTCTTCCAGAGACTGAAGACTTCAGAATTTCGCGTCGGTGGAGGACTGTTTAGGAAGGAAGGCGCGATCAGAGATGTTATGCCTCAGAAAATCCCGGCGGCGCCGACTGGGTTTTAACCCAGGCCTGCTGGGGTGATAGGTAATCACGCTTACCACTACACCACCGGCGCCGCTAGTAGATACAATGATCTTATCAAGATGTTGCACTTGGTTTTCGTTTTGTCAACGTGCTTCCTGAAAAACAACCCACTGTCTAGAGTAAGTCCGAGGTAGTCTACCTCTTTGTGCCATTCCACCACTGTGTGCGGTTTAAGCAGATTTTGTTATTCTCAGGCGGAACAAGTCTGGGAGATTTTGAGTGCGTAAAAAATATGACCTGGGTATTTACCACGTTCCAGCTGTTTAAATACTCAGACAGGACATCCAAGTCTCTCTGGAGTTTTGTAGTCCGATGACCCTACCCTTGTAGACGATGGATGTGTCCTGCAAACAGAGACAACGATCCACCACAGACAAACAGACGTAACTCTTTGAAAAAGTTTTTCTTGAAAACATAGTATCTCAAAACATAGGACCTCAGTAGCGACATCTTTCAGGCTTCTCGCGGAGAACAAGCTTGCTCGCTAACTCGCAAACAATATTGCATAAAAGTTCTATAGAATGTATAGAAACGTCAAAGTGATCCGATGCCAGCGCTCCGGTGAGTAGTTCGCGGAACTGATAATATTCAAATCAACCGTTAAATGCGTGAACGAAGATACACAATGAAGAGTTACGTCTGTTTGTCTGTGGATCCACCATCAGGGAGAGCCGGAATATCGGAGGTGAATAGATTGAACAGCCCAAGGATACTTCCATAATTTTGTATGATCTTCACTAGGAGGATGCATAATTTTGTATGATCTTCACGAGGAAGATCGGAAGACCATGCACACCATTGTTAAACACTTTATCAACGTCTAACAATGCCATAGCAGATATTTTAGAAACAGCCTTGTTCCGTCTAGGAATGTTTGTTACTCGGGTCAGTGGGTGGATGGTCGATCAGCCTTTTCTAAAACCAAACTGCTTCTCAAGTAAGATGTTGTTTTCTTCGGTAGATGTGAGAAGTCGCCTGTAAACTGCCCTTTCGAACAGATTGGATAACCTTGAGAGAAGGCTAATGGGCCGGTAGCTTGATGGAGAGGAAGGATCCTTCCCAGGTTTCTGGTTGGGTCCATCCCGAAGGGAAGTAGCCAAGTCGATGTGCCAGATGATTGAAGAATCTGGAACTCAAATGTGGTCGAAACCTGGGGCCTTCATATTTTTGGTGATAGCTGTGATATTGGATTATTAAGGAAACAAGGTAAAAATGCAACCATTATGATAAGAACATTCAAATAGAGATCGAGAAAGCCAAGATCCCACACTGAAACAAATCGACATGTATCGTTTATTGGGTCCATCTTATAACATAGCAATGTCAGCAGATTTATCCATTCTATGTGATGATTGATAGATTCCATCGGATTATCACTTAAAAACTATGACTGCGATATGGAATGATTTATATCGTAATTTCACATACTTAGTACTTGATAAAACTTTGCTTCGAATGTGGTTAGCGATAGGTAAGATGTATATGAATATTGTCTGATATATTTCATGGTGAAAAACTGTTGATATGTCATGGGTAGGAACAGACATCTAGAAACTAATGGAAAATCATATAAGTTTGCACTATGAGAAAATTCAGTAAAATATACCTGTTTTCATGATGAATATTGCTCACTAAAAGATATATCTTATAAGATGTATATTTTATTGGAGTTGCTTTTAACGATTTTTGACGTTTGTTGATATGTCACGTGCAAACAGACATGTAGAAACTATTGGACTGTCATTTAACTTTGCAGTATAGGAAAACATGTATATCTAATTGAAATAGCTTCCTTTGATTTTTGAGGTTTAAAGATTGTAAACAGATCTATCCAAATCATTAAATAGTCATATAAATGTGCCTTTTAAGAAATCCAACAGCAAACATTTGTTTTGGCCGAGGTTTTGGCATGGCTTTCCGGGATGAATATCGCTCCCAATAAAAAAAACATCTTACATGATTGTTCTTTGTGAATTATTGAAACAATTTTCAACGATGTTATCATTCACTCATTAAAATGATTAGTCGAACTAAATATTGCTAGCAAAAATGATACTGTATTGAATAATCTTTGTTTGTCATTGTTCCATAAGATAAGGGGTTCCGGAAAAGAATGTATTGAGATTGAAAAAATGGGCATGATTCTACTGCAATATTTACTTTGCTAAAATTCTAATTGTAAGCCTTCTACACGGCTAATTCAGATTTCAGCACTAGTACTCGAACTCCATGAACCAGTTCCATGAACTAATATAATCTAGTCGTTGTTTTATTGCACACAGGAGCATTAAGCAAGATTTTAATACACGACACCACCGAAACGGAGCATACATTTGTCAGTGCTATTTTTCTTCACTCTAGCAAAACGAGCATAACGTTGCACTACATTCCATGTCGGGAGAGCTGTTCTTACTTCATGCTATTTGAACGAGCTCAATCTTGAAGTCAGCCGTGTCCCAGTGGAATCGAGCGCAAACACCGAAAGCATCACACTTCAACAGTTCTTTATCGAATCCCAAATCAGCTACAATAAAAAAAGACACAACTGTGAAAGCTCCCCACTGCGTGATGTTTATTTTTCGATTTATTTTTAGAAATCGATTAAATATATGTGTCAAAAGAAGAAGTAAATTTCATGTGATTTTCACATAAACTTTACTTCGATTGATTTATGACACATATATTATGTTGTGGTGAAAAGTAAAGCTTATGCTTATGGGTTTCAAATCCATTTCAGTTAATTATTATAATTTGACCGATTTTCATTTATCATATGACGATCATATAAAAGTTACCAAATTATCAGCATTGTAAATGTATCAGATATTCATATAGAATTTACCTGACACATTTTCAATCATATAATTTTCATTGGATTATCTTATAGCGCAAATTTATTAGACTTCCACATAACAGGAATATGTCATATTGGCTCAGTGCAATGATCTCATCAGGCATGTTCCGAGTGCCTTCGAGGACATGGTCAGAACTTTATTTGAGTCAAACCTACCCGAAAAAATAATTTTAATAAAACAACGAAATTACAATGATTTTTACTGTTGAATTTCGAGTACACTGTACACAAACATCATCCTCTGATCGAATGAAACCTCAGACCATTCAAAACAAATTATCGAGATCGTTTTTTCGAATGCTACCTGCAACGGATGACGGTTGTTTTTAAATCAGATGATTTTCCTCTAGAAAACAGGATGAAAATTGTTATGAGAAGGGATAAGGCCTTCAGTTGAAACGGTAATGCTCTCTGCAGAATGACTGTCATACTAAATGGAAATGCATATGGTATTGGTTCAGTCCCATAACGCAAATCATTCAAAACGATGATGTAAATAATTCTATCGAATGTCATTTGCTGATCTGAGCTGATAAACGAAGTGGAAGCATATGCATCGCTATCAGAGCTGTGTCGAACGTAGGTAAAGGATGAAAACCAATGTTTGGCTGATTCGTGGTGGAGGAGGTTTCCTCCACCACGAAAAAATTTTGTATCCATAGTGGAATGGCTTATGATATTATGGCTATTCAGTATAGAAATGTAGATAATCAAATTATAAATCTATTTAAAAGCACTTGCATGTCACACTATTCTTAAATGTTTGTCCTCTGAGTGCCGTATGTTTTATAGCTAATTTTCAAACGAAAATCATCCTGTATTTGGTAAAATGGAATCAAAAATAAAAGTCATTTGAAATGCTAGCTTCCTGCAAGCACAAACGAAGTGACAGACGGAGCGGCTCGAAAACTTTGGTGACTAACCTGCTATTGCAATTTTTCAGTGTACCACATGGCAACACCACTACTACTGGATTGTACCACATGGCAACACTACTACCAACTACTACTAGATTGAACTAGCATTTTAACCGAATGTACTAGAATGTTTTGGTTCTATCTCTTTCACTCTACTCAAAACTGAAATGCATAAAAAAAATGACAAAATGATACGCACTCTTTGCACACTGTCAAAGAATCATTGTACACAAAATCAACTTTGTTCAAATCAAAACAAAAAAACTAACCCATCTGGTGGATGATGGCACAAGCTTCCAAGAAAATTCTATTACAGTGAACCACATTATTTTAATGGATTTCTTCGCCAGTAAGTCGTCTGTCACTTCGTTTGTGCTGCAAGGGTTGCAAGATAATTTAGGATCAAATCCCTGCTGCCGAATTGTATTTTGTTTTCTCCGCCTATCTCTCCCTCTGAGTATTTCTAACAATAAGGTGATCCACACGGATAAAAAATACTACCCAAAATTTGAGTTCTTTTTACTTAATATTGACTTCAGCCTCTCACTTGCACTCGTTATTGTTATCAAAAAAGGAACGAGAGATTCGACCCAACGATATAGTTCAGCCCAATAAGTTACTTCTGAGTAAATTGCATATTCTTAAATTTACGTGAATTAAACTTAATTTTGGGTAGAATATACTTAAGAGTAGGTAATTTTTTTGCCGGTGTTAAATGGAAACTACTTTATGCGATTTACTCAAATTTGGGTTATTGGGCTGAACCCCAGAATTGAGGGAAAAGTACTTAATTTTGGGTAGTCTTTCATTTCCGTAGGGACGTTTCTCAGTGGCACTGACAGCTAGAACTCTATAGAGTCTGTGAGTGATCTGGTGTTTATGGTGCTGAATGTAAACATAAACAAAGCAGAAATTCATATGAGAAGTAACCATCGGAGTAACCATCGCTCAGGGTGGTGTCCTGCCAAACATCCAGGCCGTCCTGTTGCCCAAGAAGACCGAAAAGAAGGCCTAAATTCGATCGAAGTTCCCACCCTTTAACAAAATCCGTCCTTTTCAGGACGACCAATTTGATGGTAAAGAGTTTCGTTTTCAAAACAGTTTCCTTCGTGATGCGCAAGGAGTGATAAAATGAATCCATTAAAAACATGGTTGAATCTTTCTGTCATGCTCTCCCTAGTTAATTGATATCCTCATCGAGTAGGTTCGATGATGGTTGATTAGTGTAGGCGTGTCTTGAATTCCAAGAAATTAACCAGTGCAGTGTTATCATTCCATCCATATCTTAAATTAAACTATCGACTAAATTTTCAATAGCGCCCTAAAATATACATCAGTACCGTCCCAACGACGCGTTCATATAGATAAGTTTGGTAAATAGCAGATTTTTAGCGATGGGCCCAATCTTAGATTCATTTCCCCTAAAGAGCCTAAATTTATAAAGAGGCGACACGTCAAAATTGGAACAATCGATTGTCTGTCAAAGTCATAGGAAAAGTCATTCCAATCGAGCAGAAGACCTGTCAAATTGATGAGATGTCGTCTCTTTATAAATTCAGGCTCTTTAATTTCCCCTACCTTGCAGAGCTGCGGTGGCCCTGGACTTATGGCCTACATTGATGCAGCGGAATGAAATTCAATATTTTGATTGCCGAAGCAAACACTCAAAAAATTTACCACATAGGTATCTAATGGATGAAAACCATGTGAATTTCACATAGCTAAAAATTCCACCACAAAATCACATGAATATCATGAGGCCGATGAAAGTCATATGAAAAAAGTGTCGGAAAGGCATTAGAAAATTAATCGTTAAACTCTTTCTTGATAATGTTGTGGCCCTGAAAAGGGCCATTTTTCCAACGCGCTCGGCGTAGTTGCCCTTGCGGAGCATACGGTGAATACGACCGACTAAGAACTGCAGCAGCTGGGCATTCCATGACGGCGGCCCAGTATACCGAAGCACTGGCACCAACGCACTCGGCGTAGTTGCCCTTTCGCCCCCAGGCTCTGCTGCCGCTGCTCTGCTGCCGTTGCTCTGCTTCCGCTGCTCTGGTACTGCTGCTCTGCTGCTCTGCTGCTGGGTCGACGATCGGATAGACAATGATGGGATGGAACGGGCGACCTTGTTGGACGCTTATATAGTAGAACAGAAATTATCAGCGGTGTCAGATACTCGCGACTGATGTCTCGGTTGGAGAAAGAATAAGAATATAAAAAAATAAATCGATTTTCACCATGTTTCAATAGTTTACAGAATGAAATCAATAGTTTTGAAACATTCAGCAAATTGCTAGAAATATTTCCAATCGATTGATGCCATTATCTCGTAAATCTATCGAGAGACGGTTGAGTTATTATGGTTCAAAATCTTTTAATTTTTCGTAACGCATCCAAAATTACTGTTTTCAATTTTGTACCCCCGTATGTTGCCGAAAGACGTTATCCAACGTCTAAAAGTCAGCTGATCGCAGCTGTCTCGTGGACAGCCTTATTACTACAGAGATTCTATCCGCCAGACTATGAATATAGCGACTATAGAAATATCACCCTATATATAGTTTTTTTGTCGACTTTTTTTTGTCGGCTCGGTCGGTTCACTCACACATGTGAGCACAATACAAAATTTGTCACGAGTGTCACGACACGACGGTAGAGCAGTGCACGGTCCCTAACCTCACTTTTTTGGTTCCAATCATGTTGTCTCTGAGTAAAAGAGATGGCAACGAATGGGAACCAAAACAAACCACCCAAAACTGTCAAAATTTACGGGTGAAAGAAGAGTGCAGCAAATCTTCGTGCACTGATCTGTAGCGGTTCGGTACAATGAGTGTAAACAGTTGAGGCCCAGATAATTTTTGTCTCTTTTTTTCCTCCGGTGTTTACATGCACAGAAATTCAAAACAACCCAAAATTAAGTTCTTTTCACTCATAACCGGCTCAAAGTAGTTTGCATTTAAGCACGGCAAAAAAAATTACCCATCGCTAAGTTATTTTCAATTTTTTCTACCCAAAATTAAGTTCAATTAACTCAAATTTGGGTATATCGCATATTACTCAATTTTGGCTTCTCGTACGGAACTAGACGGTTGAGTCGAATCTTTCGTTCTATTTTTGACAACAATAGCGAGAGAAAATGAAACGGACTGAGGTCAAATAACTCAAATTTGAGTTTAAAAAACCCAAGCGGTGGGTAGTTTTGTTTTTCTGTGTGGATGACGGAGTTTGACATCAAACTACACGGAGAAAAAATACTACCCAAAATTTGAGTTCTTTTTACTTAATATTGACTTCAGCCTCTCACTTGCACTCGTTATTGTTGTCAAAAAAGGAAGAAGAGATTCGACCCAACGATATAGTTCAGCCCAATAAGCTACTTCTGAGTAAAATGCATATTCTCAAATTTACGTGAATTAAACTTAATTTTGGGTAGAATATACTTAAGAGTAGGTATTTTTTTTTGCTGGTGTTAAATGGAAACTACTATATGCGGTTTACTCAAATTTGGGTTATTGGGCTGAACCCCGGAATTGAGGGAAAAGTACTTAATTTTGGGTAGTTTTTCATCTCCGTGTACGTCAACCATTTAAACAGCGGAGGAAAAAAAGAGACAAAAAATTCTCTGGGCCTCAACTGTTTATAGCGAATTCGTTTATTATTCAGTTCCAACCTGGATCGGGTATCAGGATTGGGTCTGCTTGTTTTCTGACAAACGTCAGTTTGCTCGTTTGTTTTTAAAACCTAGCTCAGGTTGAGGTTCGCACTGACAAAAAGTTCGGTTTCGCACTGGGTTGGAACTGGTTCCCACCCCGATAATAAACGAATTCGCTATTACACTCATTGGGTTCAGTTGTCAAAATTCGTGCATTCATGTTTTCGATCGGTTCGAACGACGCTTTAGTGTTTGGTTCTGCTGCTGGACGGCAGGAAAAGGTCACGTCTTTAATAACAGAAACACTTTTTGGACGTTCTGTTAACTTCGGTAAACAATCGTTATATTCATAGATTTACTAATTCTAATGTGTAATGGTACCGTTTGTAGTGATGTTCGTTTGTTTAACTAATTTTTAGATTTGATTTTAAGACTTCCCTCCGGGTGGAGAATGGAGCCATTGTGTAGACTGTGCCTAGAAGGTGGTCCCGATTTAAGGCCCATACAGGATGATGCCCAGGGAAACAGCACCAACACAGAGGAGTCCACCGCCGAGCAGAGTCTGGTTCAACTTGTTCTGCAGTATTTGTCCATTCAGGTTAGTAAGTATAATAATTCGATTTCGTGGAAATAAGGTATGGCATTTGTTTTGGCTCACTCATAAGTAAATTATCGAATTAAACTAAACATTAGATTCTCATTAATAATATCGAATTCCAGGTTATTAAAACCGAATGTACTGAGAGCCCCTTAATTTGCACAACTTGCCAAACGTTGATCGAGGGGTGGCACCGGTTTCACAATACTTGCCTCAAGAATGACGAAATCTACCAACGACGTCGGTCGGAGCTGTTCGAAAGTGCAGTACAGAAACAGGAAAATCAAGTCAGTCGATCGTTATCAACTGATTTCAAACAGGAGGAGTTGGAAAACAGTGCCGAAGATCCAATCGATGATGATCTGGACCCGGATTTTGAACCGTTGGATGAGGATCAGGAAGAGGAACGCTATAGTGTTGCTGTTGTCGGTTCGGCATACACTACAAGCGAAGATGAAATGGCCGAGAAAGTACAACCAATCAAACGGAAGGAGAAATCCGATTCGAAGGTTATACCGAGAAAGCGTGGTAGACCAAAAGTGAAAGATATAGAGGATGCCGATGGGACAGACGTGGTGATGAAAAGTCGGAAGCGTGCTGAGGTGTGTACCATTTGCGGAAAGTTTATCAAAAACATGACCGAACACATGAGGATTCACAACAATGAGAGAAGGTTGGCGGTGGGTTATTTTGTCTAGATTGTGTAAATGTTTGATTTGTATTTCCAACTTTCAGACATCAATGCCCGTACTGTCCGAAAGCATTCGTGAGCGCGTCCAACTATTGTTCCCACGTCAACATCCACACGCGAGCGAAAATGTACAAATGCGACCTCTGTGATAAGCAATATGCCATGCTGAACAGCTTGAAACAGCACCGGATTACGCACTTCAAGGAACGAATCTACCTGTGCCCAGTGTGCGGAAAGGCGTACTATCAACCGACGGGATTGGCCAGGCACAAGCGAACACACTTCGACGAACCGAAGATTAAGTGTTCCGAGTGCGATAAAATGTTCCTGACCAAGTAAGAGAGTCTCTCAGTTTGAAATGTTACCCCTTTCTAATCATCGACTTGCTTTGCAGTTCTGACTTACGGAAGCACTTCACCAAACACCTACCGGAGAAGCCGTTCAACTGTGAGATTTGCAATCGAGCCTTCAGCCGCAAGGATAACCTCCGAACGCACATGAAGACCCATCGGGGGCCGAAGGCGGTCAAAACGGTTGCCATTGATGTATCTTCCGACACCGGACCCAACGCCCCTGAATCCAACAACATCACTATCAAACTCGAATCGCCCAAGAGGGACCTGTGAATTTCTTTTGTTGTTCTACACAAGCGAAAATCGACTCCTTTTTTATTTGGGTTCTTAAACACTTTGTTAGTGGACGCGGTCCGGGTTTTTTTTTCGTATTACAATCAGCTCATTTCATTTGAAATATAATAGTTATCTATTAAGCAACGGTTTGTTTGTATACATCGCCACCGTTCCCGTCTGGAAGTATACCAGGAAAAGGCAATCCGGGTACGCCTTCCCATGCTCGTTCCTCCTCGTCATCCGATAGACGGCACTTGGGGTCAGCTTGAACCGGTCCCTGATTTCAGCTTCGATAAACTTCGGGTCGAAGTTCGGTAGGCCTTTGATGATGACCTTGAATGGTTTCTCATCGGGAATGTTATGGGTGAAGAATTCTACCTTGGAAGTCCTCAGGTGGGCGACGACCAAGTCATACTCCACTTTCGTACAGAGCACCACCTTGGTGCCGACTCTGCATAGCTTGAATTCGGAATCCGCGATGAGCTCGTTAAGATAGGCATTTTTCACTACCAACGGAGGTAGCTTCTCTTTTGCCGCACTCGTGTCGGCAGCGTCACCGAAATCTCCGATATCACTGACATCGTCGCGACCAGTCGTGCCATCGGACTGGCCCCGATTTTTCTTCCTCTTCTTGCTGTGCTTTACGGTTACAGCAGGCTGAGTATTCCCATTCCCATCGATGGGAAGAACAGCAAACCTGTTCGTTGTAGGTACACCCGAGTTTCCTTCACCGGGGTCCTGGGCCTTCAGCGGGCTTCGCGAGCGATGCTTACCCATTACAACAAAGCGAGCGAGTAAATTCAACAGACTGTACTGCTCAAACTCCTCAACAACAGTCGAGCGCAGCCAATGAGTACATAGAGAGGAAAGCAGATCGTGAAATATTGTTGTATTAGTAAACCAAAAAATCAACGTAAAAGAAATTAGTGACGTCACCAATTGCTTGTATCGTTCAGTAATTTCACTCACACAACTTAACAGATTGCTTCACGTCGGTAATCCAGCTCATTGGAGCGCAGTAGCTCAATAAGGCATTCCATGAGACAGCTGCGGTCAGCTGATTTGTTTGTTTACCGAGAAGTTTTGACAATTCACAGTTGAACCCGGCGTAGTGGTTAGCATCCATACCTCTCACGCCAAAGTCACGAGTTCAAATCTCACCCCCGGACAAGTCACAAATGACCCAAGAGCGTTTTAAAGCTCGTTTTAAAGTGACTATAATAAAAAAAAAAAAAGTTTGACATATAAACTAAGGGGTTCGTAGATTTTCGTATGTTTCGAGAGGTGCATCGATTAACTTGGGACCAGAGCTGAGACAAAAATTTGAGCACGTTTCTTCGGTACCTTCTGGTCTTAGAGTTACCTCTATGATACAACTCTGCAGTCTGGACAGCGTTTAAGACTAGAAGGTCCCGAAGAAACGTGCTCAACTTTTTGGCTCAGCTCTGATACTCACTTCGGTCCCAAGCTAATCGATGCAATCCTCGAAACATAGGAAAATCCACGAACCCCTCATTTTGTCAGTCAAACTTTCATAGCTAATCAAAACAAGCATAGTGTAGTACGAGGGGGGCGACACATCTAAATCTCAAGTTAAGATGCTCAACAAATCTCACACTAGCGAATCAATCTTCGAAAAATCTTCTTTCATTTGTCGCATCTACTTGCATCGAGCATCATCTTTTTGCAGGAAAACTTCAGAATCGTAATCAATCTTCTTTCTATCTACTCAGCGTGCGCGCAGCTAGCCACAGCAAAACACAATCTTTTTCTGCATCGTAGATAGAGTCGTCCCCCTCGGTGTAGTACTAGAATCTCGACTAGAATGGGAGACGCTTATCCAGCTTTCCATGCTCGGTAATGGCGGCCTGTTTGTATGAATAAATTTATCCTTCACTGTGATTTTTGACACTATCTTGAGGTTCGGATTTTGACCCCTCCCTTTCCCTCTCCCAGGAACAGAAGAAAATGGAACAACATACGCCCTTCAGTTAGTGTCAAAAAGCACAGTGAAGGTTACATTTACTCATACAAACAGGCCGCCATTACCGAGCATGGAAAGCTGTATAGATTTACTTGGGACCAATAGGCTAGTCAAGTCGAGAGCTAATTTAAATCGTATGTTTATACCCATTAATGAAATTTTGCCGATACACCGTGTTTATACAAGGTCTGGGCCAAAGGGCTTATTGTGCTAAGTGACATCACAAACGAAGTGACAGACGGAGCGGCTCGAAAACTTTGGTGACTAACCTGCTATTGCAATTTTTCAGTGTACCACATGGCAACACCACTACTACTGGATTGTACCACATGGCAACACTACTACCAACTACTACTAGATTGAACTAGCATTTTAACCGAATGTACTAGAATGTTTTGGTTCTATCTCTTTCACTCTACTCAAAACTGAAATGCATAAAAAAAATGACAAAATGATACGCACTCTTTGCACACTGTCAAAGAATCATTGTACACAAAATCAACTTTGTTCAAATCAAAACAAAAAAACTAACCCATCTGGTGGATGATGGCACAAGCTTCCAAGAAAATTCTATTACAGTGAACCACATTATTTTAATGGATTTCTTCGCCAGTAAGTCGTCTGTCACTTCGTTTGTGGTGACATGTTCAGCAATGTTTGTAATATGTTTGCTTCTAACACCAGCAAGCAGCCTGTTGCCCCAGACCTTATATAAACGCCCTAATAAAAATTGTATGGTTAATTTGCTTAACGACGTGTTCTGGGTATCATCCAAACCATTTGTGGAATAGTTCAATGATTTGGGTTATCATTCGTTTGTGGTTATTTTTTATTAGGGCGTCATGATTGCTATAGCACCTCCGTGGTTTAAACCGATGTTTAAACGAGCCTTTTTAAATGAACATAAAATGGGCATGTTCTTCAGCCTCTACTGTATCTCAATGTCGACTTTGAATCACGAATTTATTTATATTTGTGTTGGTGTGTCGGTGTTGATCAGGATCAGCATCAGCTCAGCATATGTAAACAAAACCACGCGCGTACGGTATCGTTCGGTGTTTCGAGTTATTACACAAAATTTGCAATAACTATTATTCTGCCTTCAAAACATGGAACTCCTATCGGACGAAGGTCTCCGGTTGGATGGACGGCGGCCCAATGAACTGCGTCGCATACAGTGCAAGCTGGGAGTGTTCAGCCAGCCGGATGGAAGTGCCTACATCGAGCAGGGCAATACCAAGGTGCTTGCTGCCGTCTACGGACCTCATCAGGCTCCGGCCAAAAAGAGCAGCCATGAAGAGGTCATTGTCAACTGCCAGTACAGTATGGCCACATTTTCCACCGGAGAACGTAAGAAGCGACCCCGAGGGGACAGGAAGAGCCAGGAGATGACCATTCACCTGCAGCAAGCACTGAGTGCGGCCATCAAGACCGAGTTGTACCCCAAATCGCAGATCGACGTGTACATTGAAGTGCTGATGGCGGACGGTGGAAACTACTGTGCCTCGGTCAATGCAGCGACGTTGGCCCTGATCGATGCGGGAATCTGCTTAAAGGAGTACGTTTGCGCCTGTACGGCTTCACTGGCCGGAAAAGTCCCGCTGATGGACGTATCAAATTTGGAAGAAATGAGTGGAGGGCCAACGCTTACGGTGGCATCGCTTCCCAGCAGTGGGAAGATTGCATTCATGGAAATGTCTCAGCGCTTCCATTTGGACCATCTACCGAGGGTGCTGGAGACGGCACTGCAGGGATGTCGGGAGGTGCAGAAAATCATCGATCAAGCCGTGAGGGAACACGTGACGCAACTAGGACAGGCAGGGGATTGGGGAACTGTTGGTAAATAAAAGACGAAGGGTAGGTTTGAACGAGTTAACATGATGGTTTGACTTTTTTTTTAATGGAGAATAAT
The DNA here is from genome assembly GCF_037179485.1 of Ochlerotatus camptorhynchus. Taxonomy (NCBI): domain Eukaryota; kingdom Metazoa; phylum Arthropoda; class Insecta; order Diptera; family Culicidae; genus Ochlerotatus; species Ochlerotatus camptorhynchus. The sequence goes on from NW_027040640.1 coordinate 1,163,585, forward strand.
CTGAATCACGACTAGGTTGGTGTGTATTGTCTACTTAGCTTCTATGGTACTGTTAATAATGTCCATCAATTGCTTTTGCCGATGCATGGTTTGCAACTTTGCGATCATGTCTTCGAGCTGAGGACCTCCTTCGAGGAATGCTTTCAAGTTGTGGGTGGTTCCTCCGTCGATTCTGTGATCGGTAATGCGATCCTGGTTGTAGTTATAAGTACGGATTTTTTCGTTTCTCAAACTGGATCCCACTTGGGACTTTTTCATCGACTGAGTGGCGTTGAATTTGCTTTCCAGTTCCTGCTGGGTCAGCTTGGCTAAAAGTTTCTGTTTGGCGATTTCTTTGTTCTTCCCTTGCGAGCGCTCCGTTTGGCATTCAACCGCAACCCCGGAGGGGATGTGCACTATTCGAACGGCACTGTCCGTGGTGTTGACGTGTTGACCACCAGCTCCGCTGGCACGTTTGGTTTCAATCTTCAAGTCTTTATCTTTGAGCTCGATTTTAAATTCGTCCGGTCTAGGAATGACCGATACGGTTGCAGTGCTGGTATGTATTCGGGCGGATTTTTCCGTGCTGGGAACTCGTTGCACCCGGTGGACACCGGCTTCGAACTTCAGATAACGATAGGCATCCCTGCCATGAACGACAATGGATGCATGACGGATTCCACCCAGTTCGGTATCCTCCGTTTCAATTACTTCAATTTCCCATCCCTTGTGGTCGATGAAGCCACAGTACATGTCGAATATTTCCCGAGTAAATAGCATTGCTTCTTGGCCTCCAACTCCAGCTACCACTTCCAAAATAAGGGAGTTGAAATCTTCTTCGTCGTCCATCAACAAAATGCCATCCATGATTTCGCCATCCAACTTGGTGAGGATGTTAGTGTATGCCTGAAACGAAATTCCTGAGTAATGCCAATTTCACCGTGGTAATTGCTTGCATTTACCTCTTTTTCCTCCTTCATCAACTGCAGCATATCTTCGTCCTTTTCGGAGTTCATCTCCTGCAGCGAATTCAGATTATCCATGATTATACGTCTTTGCTCGTACATCTCCACCACATGGGACAACAGTGCCAACCGTTTGATGTCCTGCTTGTTCAGCTGATCGGAAACCTTCAGCGAGTAGTATTCCAAGCGAATATTCTCCAAATACTTTTGAATGTTTTCGTCGGCGATCTGAAATCCATCCTGCGTTTGCTGCCCGACCGGATGCTGCTGTGCTAGCGGTGGAAATCTAATCACCGATGAAATCACACGACTTTTAGGTACGCTCACACCCGGCATCAACAGGTTCCTATTCCGAATAACACCCCGCAAACAACAAACGCGGCTTAGAAACATTTTGGGGGGCTTGAATTATTAACTTTTCATTGATGGGAATACGTAACGAAAATATCGAGCGAAATTCGTGCGAAGCGAAGGACGAATGCTCTGGGATGACGATGTTTTGCAACAATGCAAGTCTGTCAAAGTCAGCTGTCATGGTCACGGTCGCTTTTTGGTCGACCTTTTTTTTGTCGGCTCGGTCGGTTCACTCCACACACACACACACACACATGAAAATGCCACACGAAACCAATGACATTTCTCGCGTAACTTTTCAAATAGACCAATGTAACATATACACCATTTTGAGAAAATCGAAGTTGAAGTTCGACAGATTATTATTTTAACTGTTTAGAAACAATACATTTTGCAATCTTATTTTTAATGTAGTCAGTGAAAAATAACGTTGAAAATTCAATAGAAACGTTAAAATCGCAATTTTACTTTGAATTTCATGCTACAATATAGAAAAAAACACATATGACGATTTGACTAGTCAAATAGTTGTACATCGGACATGTTACATACTTTTCAATAGGTCCTAAGTAACAAATGTGAACAAATCGAGTTAAGCGATACAAACTATTGCTCTGCTATCATTGTATGTGATACAAAAACAGCCATCCAAATTTACTTTCATTTATTTACGAGGGGGACGACTCTATCTACGATGCAGAAAAGATTGTGTTTTGCTGTTGCTAGCTGCACGCACGCTGCGTAGATAGAAGAATGATTTATGTCGATTTTGAAGATTTCCTGCAAAAAGATGAAACACGATGCAAGTAGATGCGAGAAATGAAAGATGATTTTTCAAAGATTGATTCGCTAGTGTGAGATTTTTTGAATACCTAGAATTGAGATTTAGATGTGTCGCCCCCCTCGTTTATTTACGATAATCATAGGTCAAAAATTGTCCAATGTACAGTTTGAAATGATGGGTACATTCGGACTGCCTAGAGCATGATTGGTGCTCATTTTCCAAAGGCGGGGCCAATCTAAAGTTAAGTACTGTTCCATCCAAGTAATCACGATGTTCCATTCAAGTAATCGCAGCAACCTACAGCTGCGACCGAGATGGAAAAATTAGTGATTCGAAGTGTAGATGTCAACCTGAATAAACGTATAGTTAGAAGCACTCAAACTTTCTTTATTCTTTGAGAAGAACACTTCAGTTGGCGACGAGGATTTTTCTGGAAGCTCACAAGTTCAAGAAATTCCAGAATCGAACCGAGGAAGGATGGCGGCAACAAACGAAGAACTCCAAGCAGCGATTTTGCAGCTTCTCCAGCGGTTGGCCGTTCCACAAGCAACGAATCCAGAGCAAGTTTTGGAATCCCTGTCGACGAACATCAGCGAGTTCTGCTTCGATCCGGAGAACGGCACTACATTCGAAAAATGGTTTGCCCGTTACTCGGATTTGTTTGAAAGCGACGCACGAAGTCTGGACAACGCAGCAAAAGTTAGGCTTCTGCTCCGGAAGTTGGACACGTCCTCTCACAGTCGCTACGTCAACTACATCCTTCCGAAACTACCAAAGGACGTCACATTTGCCGATATCGTCAAGACACTCACAAAGATCTTCGGCAGACAGACCTCCGTATTCCACAAACGCTACCAGTGCATGCAGCTACTCAAGTCCGATGGACGGCGTATTTTTCCTGGTAGTTGTCGACCCGTACACCAAATGGCCCGAAGTATACGCAACTAAAACCACAACGACAAGAACAACAATCAAGCTACTTACTCAAACGTTCGCAACATTTGGCGTGCCAGAAACCATCGTCTCAGATAATGGTACCCAGTTCACCAGCTACGAGTTCAAGAATTTCTGTGAGAATCAAGGCATTCACCACGTCCGCACAGCACCATTCTATCCTCAATCAAATGGGTTAGCAGAACGGTTCGTGGACACCTTGAAGCCCTTGAAGCGCACTCTTCGGAAGATTCGATCGGGAGGAGACACACTGGAGGAAGCATTGCAGACGTTTTTGCAAGTTTACAGGTCAACACCAACGGCTGACCTAGGTGAAAAGTCTCCTGCAGAAATAATGTTCGGACGACCGGTCCGCACAGTTTCGTCAATGCTACTACCGCAACACAACCGTACATCAGCAGCACAACCCAAAGCAGATGAGCAAAACAAGCGTTTCAACAAGAAGCATGGAGCGATTTCGAGGCAGTTGGTTCCGGGTGATGCTGTATAGGCTCAAGTCCATCAAGCAAATTCCTGGAAATGGCAGGCTGCCACAGTAATCGAGCGTGTCGGAAAAGTCAACTACACCGTTTTCCTGGAGGATAATCAGCGGCTCATCCGTTCTCATGCCAATCAACGGAAGCAACGTGCGGTCGAATCTGGTCCAGATCCTAGTCCAAGCCAAGGTCCTAGTCTGTTATCGGTATTCTTCGACGGTTTTGGCCTAGACGTACCATCCGTTCCAGCAACGATACCGGCTGCAGTGCCCGACGAACTTGGTCCAGTTGATGAAGAGCTTGGAAGTGATGAGGCGGAGTATTTTTCGGATGATAGTGAGGCAGACAATCCACCACAGCAAGATCCAGTACCAGTTCCGCCAGCAACAAGGGAACGCCGGCAGACTCGTTTACCAGCTAGATTCGAGGAGTACTGGATGAATTAAGAGGGGAGATGTTCCATCCAAGTAATCACGATGTTCCATTCAAGTAATAGCAGCAGCTGCGACCGAGATGGAAAAAATAGTGATTTGAAGTGTAGATGTCAACCTGAATAAACGTATAGTTAGAAGCACTCAAACTTTCTTTATTCTTTGAGAAGAACACTTCAAGTACTCTACTCTGAAATCTGTGAAAGGGAATCTAGTATCACGTAGAACAAAACGTCCAATGGAACACTCATTGATTATGTCATAGAGAAAAATCGTCCAATGTAACATGTCCTATGTACAACTTGACTAGTCAAAACGTCCTATGTGACTTTTTTCTATATTGTAGCATGAAATTCAAAGTAAAATTGTGATTTTACCGTTTCTACTAAATTTTCAACGTTATTATTCACTGACTACATTGAAAATAGTATTGCAAAATGAATGATTCATGTTTTCGATCGGTTCGAATGACGCTTTTGTGTTTGGTTCTGCTGCGGGACGGCAGCAAAAGGTCACGACTTAAATAACATAAAGACTTTCTGGACTTACTGTTATCTTCGGTAAACAATGTTTATATTCAAAAATTTACTAATTCTGATGTGTAATGGTACCGTTTGTAGTGATGTTTGTTTCCTTAACTACCTTTGATTTTTGGAGTACCGTTGGAAGAATGGAATTATTGACTGTGTCTACAAGGTGGTCACGATTAAAGGCCCATAAGGATGCTGCCCAGGAAAACAGCACCAACATGTTAGTAAGTACAATAATTCGTTTTCGTGGAAATAAGGTACGACATTAGTTGAGAGCCCATAATGTATAGAATTAAACTAAACATTAGATTCTCATTAATAATATCGAATTTCAGACCATCAAAACCGAATGCACTGAGGCCCCTTCATTTGCACAACCTGCCAAACGTTGATCGAGGAGTGGCACCGGTTAAACAATACCTGCCTCAAGAATGACGAAATCTACCAACGACGTCTGTCGGAAAGTACAGTGAAGAAACAAAATCAAGTCAGTTAATCGTTATCAACCGATTTCAAACAGGAGGAGTTGGAAAACAGTGCCGAAGATCCAATGGATGATGATCTGGACCCGGATTTTGAACCGCTGGGTAAGGATCGGGAAGAGGAACGCTATAGTGTTGCTGATGTCGGTTCGGCATACACTACAGTCGAAGATTAAATGGTCGAGAAAGTACAACCAACGAAACGGAAGGAGATATCCGATTCGAAGGTTATACCGAGAAAGAGTGGTAGACCAAAAGTGAAAGATATAGAGGATGCCGATGGGACAGAAGTGGTGATGAAAAGTGGGAAGCGACTCCAATCCCCGTACTGTCCGAAAGCCTTCGTGAGCGCGTCCAACTATTGTTGCGACGTCAACATCCACACGCGAGCACGAATCTACCTATGCCCAGTGGGCGGCAAGGCGTTCTATTAACCGACGGGATTGGCTAGCAAACACACTTCGAAGATCAAGTGTTCTGAATGCGATAAAATGTTCCTGACCAAGTAAGAGGTCTCTCAATTCGAAATGTTATCCCTTGTTGTCGACTTGATTTGCACTTCTGACTTACGGAAGCACTTCACCAAACACCTACCGGAGAAGCCGTTCAACTGTGAGATTTGCAACCGAGCCTTCAGTCGCAAGGATAACCTCCGAGCGCATATGAAGACCCATCGGGGGCCGAAGGCTGCAAAAACGGTTGCCATTGATGTATCTTCCGACACCGGACCCACCGCCCCTGAATCGAATCCAAGAGGGACCTGTGAATTTCTTTTGTTGTTCTACACAAGCGAAAATCGACTCCTTTTTATTTGGGTTCTTAAACACTTTGTTAGTGGACGCGGTCCAGGTTTTTTTTTTCGTATTACAATCAGCTCATTTCATTTGAAATATAATAGTTATCTATTAAGCAACGGTTTGTTTGGTTTTTTTTCACATTAATTCCTGCACAGATCGTCAGTTTACTTCCTCAATACTTGACTTATAAACAGTTCAGTTGGTTAACATCGAATTCAACGTTCAGTGACTCCTAGTAGGACGTTTTGTAGAAAATGCTATCTAGATGTATTTCTCCGAGATTGTACACAAATTTTCTGTAAAATTCATCCCTTATTTTCCGTTAACCGGAAACAGCTGGGAAAGAAAATACTCTAGCTTTGCCAATAAAATCGTCACTCGTTACTCATTCAACTTTTAACATTAATGACTCGAAAATTAAAAAAAAAAAGATATGACGAAAGTGCATAAAGTTTGTACCAGTTCAAAAAACAACATACCACCAAGTAATATCCTGCATGTTATTGTAACTGTCCTGCAAAACCACACTCGTGCTGGCTTGCTCAGGTCGTATATCTAAATAATAGCGATAAAGCCGTGCAATTTGCTGCAAACTAAACTCTCACGATGCGAATAGTTAACAATATGCTTACGCTCGGTCTCGGTCCGAATATTCAATCAACATACATAAAAAAACTCTAGTTAACGGGTATCACCTCTCGGATTTGCCTATCTGTTAATACTCACATAAATATATAGTAGAAGTCGGTCTTATTCTTTTGTTTTCTTCGTTCTTCTTTTTATACAAGAGGTCAAGCGGAGAAATGTTACCTTTATACAAGTGCATCCTTATCAACACGGTGCTACGCCTACGAGGTGATGCGTAACGGATGCGGTGCTGAAAATTGAAATTTGGAAGAGGGAAACATTATTAGTTCACTGTATCGAGAAAAATTTCATGTTATAAACATACAATGATGATGATGTTCTGTAAAACAAATCTAGACCAACAATTGAAATAGGCGGAACAACCAAACGTAAACAATGGCTTTAAACGCAAATTCCTCGAGAATCAAAGCACATCCAAGAAATCTAACATAATCATCTGATACAGAAAACTTCCTTTATCGAATGACATTGTTAGTTTGTGTGTCAAAACTCGAGAATTTTGTGTTTAAAGCCATTGTTTACGTTTGGTTCTTCTGCCTATTTCAATTTTTGGTCTAGATATATTAGAATCGCATACCCGTCAACTTCAAAGCCAGAAAGCTTTCCATCAGATTTTCTCTAAAACATTGTTCAACCTGATTCAAACTCAACTGAGGGGGTTAGAAGGAAATAGGTATAATCACAGACAAACAGACGTAACTCTTTATTCTGGATCATCATTCACGTATTTATCGTTTAAATTCAATATCAGCAGTTTCGCGAACCACCTGTCACAGTGCTGGCATCGGACCACTTTGACGTTTCTATACAACCATATATTCTTGCATGCAACTTTGCTTACGACTTATCAAGTATATTTTCCGCGTGAAGCTCACGAGGTGTCGCTTCTAAGGTCCTTGGCGATGTGTTCATATGATATTTATCGAAAGAGTTCGTCTGTTTGTCTGTGGTATAAGCATGATGACCAGCAAATCTCGATGGAAATTTCCGGTTTTTCCCGGAATTTTGGAAATTTTCCCGGTTGTGCGATACACATTTAAATAAAGCATAGAACTGAATGCAATTGAAGCAAATAGACAATAGGTTTAATGGGTCAGTAATAAAAAGAAATCAAAATTGATCTATGTTTTAAGTAAGTTTAACATTCGCTCTGTTATTTTTACAGGATTTCTTTGGAATGTTCTCACGAAATTCTTTTAGAATTACAGAGGTCGCTTCAGAATGAAATTTATGATCAAACTACAAGCTCGAGTTTCTCACTGGGAATCACTTGAAAATTTCTTCATAACAATCGATCAGCCATTCTCTGCAGAACACAAGCGAGAATAAGAATTTCCAACAACTAACATGACACGTGACAGTTATTCACGCAGAAAAATTGATTTTTGTTTCAGGGCAGTATTTTTTCTTTATTAAGGAGATTTTCAGCCGCAGGCTGGTTCATCACCGGTAGCCCCAGTTGAGAGTTTGGAGAACCCAGAAGGGGTTCTCCTAGAGGTTGGTGAGCTCTGTTCCCCTCCCTGAAGAGAAAGACCTCGTGGTTCCCGGTGGCCTTTCCAGGTAGCTGGTCGTTCTGCAGCTCAGCGTTTCGGCGACTTGGTATTAAAACGGTAGTGCCCCGAGTTCGACGCATGCCGATTCAGCCGGTGTTAAAGGCAGACGTCCAGCGACGATTCTGATTGCCTGGTTATACGTTGGGGCTAGTCGTGTGGTAAGAGAGTCGTTGGAAAGGCAGAACAGTTCGATCAACAATCAATACGAAACTAACGATTTTAAATTGGCTCACTACTTGACTAGCCTATTGGTCCCAAGCAAATCGATTAATATACCCCATTCTAGTCGAAATTCTAGTACTACACAATGTTTGTTTTGATTCGCTATGAAAGTTTGACAGATAAAATGAGGGGTTATTGGATTTTCCTATGTTTCGAGAGGTGAATCGATTAGCTTGGGACCGAAGAGAGTACCAGAGCTGAGCCAAAAAGTTGAGCACGTTTCTTCGGGACCTTCTGGTCTTAGAGTTGCCTTTATGGTTCGATCCCGTTTACGGTGGCTTTGGTCACTTTTAGTAGAATCTCTCTGTTACTGCTCCGGTGTGATTTGGAAAGTGTCCGGCTTTAGCCGCGTGCGGCAGTTGGCTTTGATCTCATTAAAGTGTGCGTCGAACCTCAGCTACCGGTCCAAGCGTACACCAAGAACCTGGATGGTCTTCTTGTTGGGTATTGGAATATTGTTCACAACGATGGCTGTTGGTAGCGGGCGATGACGGGAGTGGCATAGTTGGGAAACCACGCTCTTTCTGCGGATAATTCAAAGCCGATCCTACAGACCCATCTTGTGGTGGCTGATACAGCAGCTTGTAATTTCCTTCGCAAAGCCTTGAGGGTGCGTCCGATAGCCAGCAGGACGATGTCGTCTGCATATACAAATATGTATATTCCTTTTGGTAGGACCCCAAAGACTCCATTCATGGTGACCATTAAAGGGTGTGTGGTGGCGCTAATTAATCAGTCACCCTATCATCTGGCTACCCTGTGAGGGAGCTGTCAGTTGCGAACTGAATCAAAAAGTGTAAACCACGTGAAGAGGAATAAAAGTTGGATTTTATTGATTAATTCCGTCGCGTTATTACTTTCTCGTCACTTCCGTCCCACATTTGGTGACCCCGACGTGATTGAAACGGGTTCCGGTCGAAAAACGCCGCAGTTGATTCGAATATCGGGAAAATACGCATTTCTCCGCGGTACGCAAACAAGATGGCGAACCCAGCTCCAGCACAGCAGAATATCGCAGCAGTGGCGGTTAAGTTGCCAGAGTTCTGGAAGAACGATCCGCACATGTGGTTCGCGCAGGCGGAGGCCCAGTTCTGTCTGGCACAGGTGACGAGAGATGAGACAAAATGTTGGCACATCGTCGCCAAAATCGACCAGTCCGTGATATGTCACGTATCGGACTTGGTTTCCAACCCTCCGGCCGAGAATAAATATGGAGCAGTAAAAGAACGATTGATCGCCCGTTTCGCTCTTTCGCCACAGGCGCGACTCGAACAATTGCTTGGCTCCTGCGACTTGGGTGACCTTCGACCCACGCATCTACTAGCCAAGATGCAGGAGAGCTCCACGGGATTGAATGTCGACGATGCATTGATGAAGATGCTGTTCCTTCAAAGGTTGCCGCCAAGTGTCCGAGCAGTTCTGAGCATAAGTGATGGAAGTTTGCAGAAATTGGCTGAGATGGCTGACAAAATGATCGATTCATCTCCGGCCACCGCCGCAGCTGTTCATGTTCCGGCTTCATCCACTGGACAAAATGCTGATTACGCCAGTTTGAAGGAGGAAATAGAAGTTCTGACAGCTGAGATTCGACGCTTGAAAACTGAGCCAACACGAAATCGTAGCAGATCTTCATCGAAACCGAGATCCCGTGGTGACGACATTTGCTGGTACCATCGGAAGTACGGAAATCGAGCGGATCGTTGCAGAGAGCCATGCGCATTCGGCCAGCAAAAAAACTAGTCGGTTGCCCATCTGAAACGGCGCAGGTGGGTACTGGTTTCGAAAGCCGCCGACTCGTAATTTTCGACAAAACAAGTCAGCTTCGCTTCCTTATTGATACCGGCTCGGACGTGTCTATCATTCCAGCGACACGGCGCGAAAAAGCAGGAGGAACTGTTCCATTTTCCTTACATGCAGCAAATGGAACAAGGATACGTACGTATGGGAGTAAATTTATTTCTGTGGATCTTGGGCTGCGACGATGCTTCAAGTGGCGCTTTCTTGTGGCGGATGTGAGCGTCGCCATAATCGGCGCGGATTTGCTAGCACATTTTGGATTGCTGGTGAATCTGAAAAGCCGGCACTTGATTGACGAAACAACAAAACTACGAACAACTGGCTGTTTATCGGAAGTGCCTCTACATGGAATAACTGCAATAGATCTCCATCACCCGTTTCGAGACATGCTTGCGTCGTATCGAGAGATATTAGTTCCACCATCTGTTCAACAGGAAGTAAAGCACGATGTCACACATCATATTGTTACGCGCGGACCACCGGTGGCTTCGAAGCCACGTCGTATGCACCCGGAGAAACTTCAAGAAGCAAGAGACGAGTTCCAAACGATGTGCGAAATGGGCATTTGTCGGCCTTCGAGCAGTAGCTGGGCAAGCCCCCTTCACTGTGTTCCCAAGAAAAATGGTGAGTGGAGGTTCGTGGGCGACTATCGCCGCCTGAACAAAGCTACTGTCCCTGATCGGTACCCAGTACCTCACGTCCACGACCTTGTCAACAGATTCCAAGGTAAGACCATTTTCACTACATTGGATCTAGTTAGAGCGTACTACAACATTCCTGTCGAAATCGCAGACATTCCGAAAACAGCCGTCATCACGCCTTTCGGTCTGTATGAGTTTATGCGCATGCCCTTTGGCCTCTGCAATGCAAGTCAGACTTTTCAGCGCTTTATGAACAAGCTTTTCGGAGATTTGGACTTCGTGATAGTTTTTATCGACGACATCTGCATAGCGTCAGTGAACGCGGCGGAGCATATGGAACACGTCAAATTAGTCCTTGAACGTCTCAAAGCAAATGGTCTAGTGATCAATGCTGAAAAGTGCGTTTTTTCACAACCGCAAGTAGAGTTTCTTGGGTATACAATTGACAAGGATGGAATACGTCCAATTACATCTCGAGTTCGTGCTGTCCTGGAATACAAAATACCAACAATGGTGAAAGATTTGCGTCGTTTTCTGGCATTGATTAACGTCTACAAACGATTCGTACCTCACGCTGTGGAAATTCAGGAACGATTACGAAAGCTTATTCCTGACAATCGAAAAAACGATAGCAGAAAAATTTCATGGGACGAAGAAGCATCTCGTTGTTTCGAACGTTGTAAGCAGTCACTAGCTGAGGCAACATTGCTTCACTATCCTGACGCCTCAAAGCCTCTTGGACTTATGGTAGACGCGTCTAACTGCGCAGCGGGTGCCGTTTTGCAGCAATTCGATAGTGGAAGCTGGAAACCCATCGGATTCTTTTCTCAAAAATTTTCTTCGAGCCAACAGAAGTACTCAACCTTCGGAAGAGAACTTACAGCTGCAAAAGAAGCGGTGAAATACTTTCGACATCTTGTCGAAGGGCGACAATTCACAATTTTCACTGACCACTTTCCACTCACTTATGCCTTAACCACAAATCCGAGCAGTCGGCTTCCCCACGAAGAACGGTATCTGGCATTTATAGCAGAATTCACGAGTGATATTCGCCACATAAGTGGAAAGGATAATATCGTTGCAGACGCTCTTTCAAGAGTTGATGCTGTAACAGCCGGGATTGATTTTGATGTGATCGCCAAGGACCAACAAAATGATCAGCAACTGAAGAAACTTTTGTCGTCCAAAGATACTTCCTTGAAGCTCGAATCTCGGACATTCCCTCATTTGCGTTCACCGTTAATTGTTGATGTATCCACTAACAACAATATTCGTCCTTACGTTCCAGAGAACCACCGGGCCAGCATAATGTCACAACTTCATGGGTTAGCTCATCCCGGTGCACGTGCTACAAGGCGATTGATCGTAGATCGGTTTGTTTGGCCCTGCATGAATAAGGATATCTGTCAATTTGTCAGGACATGCCAGCAATGTCAACGTTCAAAAATAACTAGACATACCGTAGCACCATTCTCAAGCTTCGACATACCTAAGGCACGCTTCCGGAACATCCACATAGACCTCGTTGGACCACTTACGCCTTCTTGTGGACATCGTTACTTGCTGACGATCATTGATCGTTTTTCACGATGGGCTGAAGCAATTCCACTGAGCGAAATGACTGCGCCAACCGTCGCCAAGGCTTTATACGCGGGTTGGATATCTCGTTTTGGGACTCCAGAGACAATCACATCCGACCAAGGGCGGCAGTTTGAGTCGGAGGTATTCAAGGAACTCACGCGTTTGCTTGGCGTACACCATATTCACACCACTGCATATCATCCGCAGTCAAACGGAATCATCGAACGATTTCACCGTACACTAAAAGCATCTCTTATGTGTGCAGGTGGGCGTGATTGGCACGACCGCCTTCCTTTGGTTCTGCTAGGACTTCGATCGGCTTATCGAGAGGACTTAAAGTGTTCATCTGCAGAACTAGTATATGGTCAAGCACTCAGGATTCCGGGAGAATTTTATGATCCTCCTACAGCAAACGTCGATCGTACTGAACTATCCAGTTTTCTGCACAAAACATTCAGCGAACTAAATGCGCCTACTCCGACTCACCATGCAAAGGAAAGGCCGTTTGTGCATCAAAAATTGAAGGATTGCAGTCATGTCTTCATTCGGGTGGACTCAGTCAAGAAACCGTTCCAGCAACCTTACGAGGGACCCTACCAGGTTTTAAAAAAAACTGACAAATTTTTTGAAATCTCAATTGGAGGAAAACAGCGCACCATATCAATCGACCGTATTAAACCTGCTTTCTTATGTAATAGCAGCTTCTCCAATCACCCCCAGGACGATAAGAAAACTGTAGTTACACAATCAGGACACAGGGTTCGTTTCCTAGTGTAACTGGAGGGGCATATGTGGTGGCGCTAATTAATCAGTCACCCTATCATCTGGCTACCCTGTGAGGGAGCTGTCAGTTGCGAACTGAATCAAAAAGTGTAAACCACGTGAAGAGGAATAAAAGTTGGATTTTATTGATTAATTCCGTCGCGTTATTACTTTCTCGTCACTTCCGTCCCACAGGTGATACGGTCAAAATTTGGTCAATATCAACTTGACGTATTTCTTTCAATTTTGCATTTAAAAAACCTGAACACCCCTCATTTTGAAGGTGTGTGTGTGTAGAATGTTGCTCCTATTTTGATATTGGAATTCACTCTTCAGTTGTCAAAATGCCGTCCAAGCAAGAAGAGCAGCGTATCAAAATTTTGCTCGCGCATCGCGAAAATCCGAGCTACTCGCACGCAAAGTTGGCAAAATCGCTAAAAGTTGCCAAATGAGCCGTTACAAATGTAATTAAAGTGTTTGGGGAACGTTTGTCGACAGCCAGGAAGTCTGGATCGGGGGGAAATCGAAAACCGGAAGCCGCTGAGACGACAAAGAGAGTTGCCGGTAGTTTCAAGCGAAACCCTAACCTCTCTCTCCGAGATGCCGCAAATAAGCTGGGTGTATCGTCTACAACCGTGCATCGAGCCAAAAAACGAGCCGGACTATCGACTTACAAGAAGGTAGTGACTCCAAATCGCGATGATAAACAAAATACGACTGCCAAAGCGCGATCCCGGATGCTGTACACGACGATGCTGACAAAGTTTGACTGCGTGGTAATGGACGACGAAACCTACGTCAAAGCCGACTACAAGCAGCTTCCGGGACAGTAGTTTTATACGGCAAAAGGAAGGGGAAAGGTAGCAGATGTTTTCAAGCACATGAAACTGTCAAAGTTCGCAAAGAAATATCTGGTTTGGCAAGCCATCTGTACCTGTGGCTTGAAAAGCAGCATTTTCATAGCTTCCGGGACTGTCAACCAAGACATTTACGTGAAAGAGTGTTTGAATAAACGTCTGCTGCCTTTCCTGAAGAAACACGGTTGTTCCGTACTGTTTTGGCCGGATTTGGCATCTTGCCATTACGGTAAAAAGGCCATGGAGTGGTACGCCGCCAACAACGTGCAGGTGGTTCCCAAGGACAAGAACCCTCCCAACACGCCAGAGCTCCGCCCAATTGAGAAATACTGGGCTATTGTCAAGCGGAACCTAAAGAAGACCAAAAAAACTGCTAAGGGCGAGCAGCAGTTCAAGGCAAACTGGCTTTCTGCGGCGAAGAAGGTGGACAAGGTGGCTGTACAAAATCTGATGGCAGGGGTCAAGCGTAAGGCCCGGCAATTCGGATTTGGAAAAGCGGAAGCCTAACTGAATATTTTTCCTGAATTTTATACTAATTGAACTTGAAAAAGAAATTTAATTTGATTTTTTAAATAAACGATTTCACCGATTTACACGCGTTTTCCCTTGACCAAATTTTGACCGTATCACCCTTTAAAATGGTGACCGCTATGACGGATCCCTGTGGGAATCCAGTTTCTTCCGCCCGGGTTGAGGAGCGGTGGTTCCCGATCATCACCTGAAAGCTTCTGCCGCAAAGGAAATTTTTAACAAAGTTTAGAATGTGGCTACCCAGACCCCAGTCAGCCAACTGTTTGATGACTTGGGGGGTGCAGGGGCGGTTATACCATAGAGGTAACTCTAAGACTAGAAGGTCTCGAAGAAACGTGCTCAACTTTTTGGCTCAGCTCTGGTACTCTCTTCGGTCCCAAGCTAATCGATTCACCCCTCGAAACATAGGAAAAACCAATAACCCTCATTTTATCTGTCAAACTTTCATAGCGAATCAAAACAAACATTGCGTAGTACTAGAATGTCAACTAGAATGGGGTACGTTAATCGTTTGCTTGGGAGCAATAGGGTAGTCAAGTAGTGAGCCAATTTAAAATCGTTAGATTCGTATTGATTGTTGGTTATACGCTAAATCCAGGGCCGCTACGTCGACTTGGAGTTCCTCATCCATCGCCTCTTGAAGTACATCTCCCAGGCCAGTAAAGTACGTTCCGTTGCCGTGACCGAATCTGAACCCATGCTGTCGGTGATCGAGATGGTCGTTGTCCTCGAGAAAGCGAATTAGACGGCGATTGACCATCCGGGGGTCTAATGTATTTTGTTATTGATTCAAACATATTATATCACTATTTCAACTAAACATATTTTTGAATCAACAAAATGGTTTTTAGAATCAACAAACAGATTATTTACTCTACAACCGGTTTGTTGATTCGAAAATATTTTTTTTAATTAATAGAAAAAATATATTAGGCACTGAGCCAAAAATATATCCATTTGAATCAAGGGGTTGGTCATTCCGCACAGTGTGCCAAAAACACAGTTGGGCACACTTATTGACACTGTTTGGCACCCATGGTTGGAAATCGTCATTATCTTTGAAGTTACTGGCAACACTGTACTATCTCTGCGCCTGACCAGTGAATGCGTCAAATTATTGTTGTTTACACAATACCATTTTTGGATTCGTATAACGGCAACCGCTAGTTTACGGTCAAAACCAGCCACAGATTCTGCAAAACCGAGTTGGATTCCCCAGTAGCGCACATCTTAATGCCTGTCCGAAGCAGTACACTATCAGGACATTTAATAAGTACCGTATATTCTAAATATTTTTTACAGCAATGAATGTTTTTCAACTTTTATATTTTTAAAACAAGTGCTGAGGATCCAAGAGTCGATTCGTTAGTAAGATGTTTAATGGAAATTAAGGCATTTGCACTATTTTTTTAGTTTTGTGACCGAACTTCAGTATTTTGATTTGGAGTTACTTTGATAATGCTCGATGAATGTAGAAAAAAAATGGGTGAAACTCAAACAATTTAGTTCTAGCAATATGAAACTTTGAATGAGTATATAATCATAAAACATCATAAGCAATAAGAATACAACATTGAATTTGTGATGGCTAAATCGGAATACATTTCATAAGTGATGGTTTGAGTGTTTTTCAAACAGGCGAAAAACACGCAAATTGTTTTTAATATGTTTGTAAAATATGGAACACATACTATATCAAGTTTATATACGATATCAACAGAAATACCCTAAGCTACAATATGGAACCAATTTTTCAAATTTGGAAAAAGCGCAGCGAGTAAATTTAATCTTTATATTATACTATCAAAGCTAACAGCTTTATCAAAGATACCCCGTTTTACGGTACATCAAAATCAGGGCAATCGATACTGCGTTGAAAATGAGAGAACAGCTGACTACGGACTTATGTCAAAACATTCGATCTACCAGGACCAGGTTGACTGTTGCCCAAATGTGCACAAGGCCGTTCCGGTGGTACTGGTAGTGACGGACGCTTAAAACATCGAAGACTGGATGGTGAGAGTAGCAACATCGGCGAACACAACCGCTTTTGGCACCACTTTTCGAATCCATCCACCTGCTGACACCGCTGAAGCAGCTAGCCTTAGCAACAGGAGCACCTTCGTCACATTGGTTCAGGATTTGAACTCTTCGAATCGTGCTTCTTCGTTATCGCGGTCCGTTGTCAAGTAGCAATCATCTCCGCTTCTCCCGTGCCTGATTGATGACCAGCTTCACGTTTTCGTCAACTTTATGCCAACAATCTTGCTTTCCAAAATGCAACGACGGCTGGTACGAATAGATAGTGTGAGCTCGTTCCAGCGGTTGAAACATCAGCAGAAGCTTGCTGCAGCGACTGTAAATTTTGAATGCCATCAGAATGCGTTACGATGTTGTCTTTGTTGAGCGGTCTGAGGAACTTGATCGCCATCTTCCGGTCGGGCCAGTTTGTCCGGTATGAGCATGTCCTAGCATGGAGTGCCTCTGGATCATCGGCTCTTGGTTCGGATTCCACTGCTAGGTGTGTTGTTGCTTCAAAACAAAACATTTGAACTGTCGAATAAACCGGGACGCCAAACATGCCATTATTCACAAGCAAACAATGTAAGTCCGATGACTGGCACTCTCGGCACTGCCAGCACAGCTGCGGCAACACACTGAGAAAAAAGTTAGTGCAAAATGACTGTGTAGAGTGGCCACTAGACTGTCCCACATTTATATGGGGGATTTTTTTATCAGTTTTTTCAACGGGCCAACCTCTAAATTAATGCCATTAGGTGAGAAAACCACTCTCTGAAAATTACGGATCATTCGGATGTAACACGAGCTGGCGCTTTTGATTAAAAATTTATATGGGGATATTGGTTAAAATATGTGGAGAAATAACATTCCTACACTCTTTCGTGCATAGAACTGGATCAGCAAACACGATTAAGCTCAGAATGTCAGCACACGTAGCTTAAACTATAAGGAACAACTTTGGATTTTTGGTTGAAATTTTCATATACAAAATGCTTATATACATTCAAAAGCAAATATCTCAACAAAACTGACTAGATTCATGATGCAATCTTCAGCAAAGTTGTTACTCATTATTTGAACTACAAGTTTTGAAAATCTGAATCAAATCGAGAATAAGGAAACTTTTTTTTTTTATGATCGATAGAGTGTAGATGTGTTTTTTTTTTCCCAATGCAAAATTCAAACTAAAAGCGCCAGCTCATGTTACATCCGAATGAGCTGTGGACCAGTCTAGTGGCCACCCCTTGATTTGAATTTAAAAATCATTTCTCTGCGTGTTTGCTATGTCACATATAGTAAATGTAAGTAAATGCTTCGAGATAGAGCAATTTTCTAGAAATTCATAGAACATTCCGGAAAATCCTGGAATATTTTACGTGAAATTCTCTGGACTTCATCGAGATTCTTCTGACTTAATCGGAGAAAAAAGAGAGAACTTAATCGGAGAAAGAAGAACTCTTGACTTGGAAGTGAAAACTTCTCTCCTTAACCGGAGAAAAAAGTAGCTCCTAGAATCGAGAAACAGTGTCTGACCTAGAAAGCGAAAGACTCTCCCTAACCGGAGAAGAAAGTAGCTTTTGGCGGCGACATTAGCTTTGAAAGAGCGGAAGCTTATTTTCTGAGAAAAGAAAGGATTTTCCTTTTTCTGGGTAGTTAAAGTTATGATTCGTAATTATAATTTCTTAAAATTGTGATAGTTGGAAGTGCAAAAAGGAACGAGAGTAAAATTTGTTGAACTATTTGAGATTTTGCCAAGACGGTCCTCCAACATTATATGTTGGACGATGGAATGGTTGATGTAGCAGCCACCGCCTTGGATGTATTCGAGCAGTTCGAATGGTCGGATGGTATAGATTTTGTTTGGTTGTTGACTTTCCGATTAAAACTCAAGCACCGCTTGTCATGACCGGCCCAAGATTTCCAGCGTCGACCACGGCTACACAAATTAGCGATGCAGCTCCCACGGCTGCGGCTGATTCCAATGCTGCTGCTGCTGTTCCTTCTGCTGGTCCGTCTCCTCTAAAATTCGTCAAAAAAGACGGACCAGCAGCAGCATTGGAAGCAGCCGCAGCCGTGGGAGCTGCATCGCTAGCCAGTAGCCATGGCCGGAAACCTCGGTTAGGTCAAGATACCGCTGTCAGCTGTTCTTCGTATGAGAGGAAATGTGGATGCGACTGCCGTCACGGTTGTAACGATTTTGAGAATCCATGGCAAGACTTGGTGGAGATTCACGGTTGTTTTGAAAATAATTTGACTAGGAGTGGCAACGTCAATAACAAATTTTGACACATGCACACTGCGCGGGCGCAGAAAAAGTTCAGTGTTGCCAGTAACTTGAAGATTATAAAAATTGTAACCATGGGTGCCAAACAACGTCAATAACTGCACCCCGATGTGCCCCAGTTTGATTTTGGCACACTGTGTAGAGTGACCAACCCCTTGGTTATTCGTGATTTGAACTCGTGACTTTGGCGTGGTAGCCAGTACGCTGGGGTCGCTCCCTGAGCTTCTTTAAAGTTCTCTAGACCAGTTTTTTTTAAAGAATTTTATACAAGTGCCCACTATTCTTCTGAAATTAATTGAATTTCCTGACGTTTTGAAAATTTTATTCAAGCTCGCGTAACTTTCCCCTAATTTTCTCCGAACCTCTTTGGACTGTCCTGAAGATTTCGATTTTGCTTCCCTGAAGTTCGCTAAGTTCTGATGATCCGGAAATTATCCATATAACTTCCCTGAAGATTCCGCAATGTCTCTGAAGTTTTCGGAACATTCCTGAAATCATCATCGAAGTACTAGAAACTTTCCTGAGTATAGTGGAACTACCTAAAAAATTATGATCTCCTATAAAATTCTCTAGACTCATGGAATTTATCCTTAGAGTCTCTTCGAATTTAAAATGTTAGTTCCAAAAATTTATTGAAGCTTCCTGATTATTTTTTAAATTTGATTTAACTCTTCCATGAAATTCACCTCAGTAATGTCTTGAAAGTCATTCCGTCTCGCACGCTGAGCCGATCAAGTCGCATCGGTCTCGTTGTACGACACTAGTTTTTGAGTTTTTGAGTTTTTCCCCACGCGAGGGTTTTTTCTCGCCAAAGTTAGTTGGCATAGTGTTAAGACAACTAGTGCGCGAGTGAGGAAGCCGTTAATCATACGCCGAGCGCTTTGATTACGGTCCAGCTTTAACATCAACATCTGTAAAATCATCACCACTATCGGCCCATTGATAGCAACAACGAAAGCACGTTAAATTGCCTACCGAGGCGAAAGAGGCATACCAGCTGCAAGGCTATCGACCCACCAGCCGTTGGGGAATACAATAGCATCGCACCAGTCATCTGCCGCCTCAGTGCAATAGGTATACCGTGTCGCTTTGTTTTCACCAGTATCGCATCTCCCCGCATGGTCCAGTATTAGATTAGGCTGGGTCATAATTAGGGTGATCCAAAATCTTGTAAATAGTATATATCTATAATTATTTTTTTTCTTGATTTTTTTTTTCTCGTACTATTTTTAAGTAGAGTATAGTTAGGGTGATCCAATTTTTTTTTTCAGTATATATATATATTTTTTTTCTATTTTTTTTTCTTGGTTTTTTTTTTGTTTCTTTCATATTACTCTTTAGTAGAGTAAAACTATATCAATTTTTTTTTGTTTATTTTTGCATTTTTGTTTTTCTATTTTTGATATTATTTGAAATTACTGTAATTATTTGTAAAATATTTACCAAAAACACCATTGCGGCGATATTTAACCGCAATGGATGAAAATGATAAAGGCGGGGGATGGTCGCTTTCCATCTCAGACGACGAAACTCTTGATTCCACCTCACACGAAAGTCTCGAGGAAGTTGTGGAAATGGAAACCCTTGACTTTCCAGTTGACTCGCTCTCCAGCAAAAATACTGGAGCATATCCCAAGAAAAGATATCGCCCACAACCCTCTCCTCCACCATCTCCTCCTCGTCCACCTGCACCCCCCACACCATTGCCCCCGAAAACCTCTGCGCTCCCCCGCCTAAAGGCTTACCCAGAAGCCTCGAAAGGCCCATGGGTTGTTTTTTTCCGGCCCAAACAAAAACCTTTGAACATTCCGAGGATCTCTAAGGATCTAACAACACATTTTTCGGCCGTTACCGATATTTTCAAGGTAACACCAATAAAACTGCGCGTTACCGTTGATGACCGGAAGCAGGCTAACCAAATTGTTGCGTGCGAGCTTTTTTCATTGGAATACCGAGTCTACATACCCAGTAGTGAGGTAGAAATTGAAGGAGTGGTCACCGAAGCGAGTTTGACTAGTGATGATTTCTTGGATCCCGATTCCTTCGGAATCTTTAAAAACCGTGCCCTGCCGAAGGTGAAGATATTGGACTGCCTTCAAATGCAGTCAGTATCCGTAGTAGGCTCCAAAAAAACGTATTCCTTGTCAAACTCGTTTCGTGTGACCTTTTCGGGTTCAGCGTTACCTCACTACGTCGCTATTGGCAAGGTTCGGCTGCCTGTACGTCTGTTTGTACCTCGGGTAATGAACTGCTCGAAATGTAAACAACTTGGTCATACATCGGACTACTGCTCGAACAAACCACGCTGCGATCAGTGTGGCGAGCAACATCAAGAGGGCCCTTGCGGTGCTCCTCCAAAATGCGTGTACTGCAAGGAAAGTCTGCATACCCTGACTGACTGCCCGAGGTACAAACAGCAGGGAGAAAAACTTAAGCGGTCTCTGCAAGCTCGCTCCAAGAGAACACTAGCAGAACTCTTGAAGAATACCGCTTCATCTTCCCAGACCACACCAAAAAACAGTAACACGTTTTCCATTTTGCCAGTTGATGATCTAGACTCTGACTCAGAGGGCGGTGAGGGTAGTCCGTTTGTCTTTAAAGGCAATACGAGAAAACGAGCAAAAAAACACACCACCGAAAAGCCTCGTAAGGCCACTCGTACGGACCACCCTCCCACCTTGGAAAAATCAAGAGGTAACGGAAATGCACCGAAACCCATTCCACCGGGTTTTCAACCTTGTAATTATGACAAGAACTTTCCGTCACTTCCAGGATCATCTAAAACCCCAGATGTCCCAGTTTTTCGGCCAGAAAAGCAGCTGAATAATCAGCAAGAACATGCCCCCATGTTCACGTTTTCTGGTATTGTGGATAGCTTCTTCAGTATATTCAATATCTCTGACTCAACGAGGAGCATTATTAATTTAGTGCTGCCAATGGTGAAAAATCTTTTGAAGCAACTAGCTTCTAGGTGGTCCTTCCTTGCATCGATCATATCCTTTGATGGATAATTCTCCGAATGAGGTCGGGGATATGATCTCTGTTCTTCAGTGGAACTGTAGAAGTCTTATGCCAAAACTTGACACATTTAAATTTTTAGTTAACAACTCACTTTCTGATGCATTTGCCCTTTGTGAAACATGGCTCTCTTCAGACAACGATCTTGCTTTCCACGATTTCAACATTATACGCCTTGACCGCGCAGATTCGTATGGAGGGGTGCTTCTGGGGATCAACAAGCTCCATTCCTTCTATAGAATCGATCTGCCTTCAGTGACAGGCATTGAAGCAGTTGCATGTCAGGTTAATATTCGAGGTAAATGCCTCAGTATTGCCTTAGTATATCTTCCACCGAAAACCGCGATCTCTCGTCAAAGTTTCGCGGATATCTGCACGGCTATGCCGGAGCCACGGTTGATCTTGGGAGATTTTAACTCTCACGGTACAGGCTGGGGGGAACTGTACGACGACAACCGCTCAACCTTGATATACGACATGTGCGACTTCTTCAAAATGACAATTCTGAACACCGGGGAAGCAACACGAGTAGCCAAACCTCCAGCAAAAATAAGCAGATTAGACCTCTCACTTTGTTCGAGTTCACTATCGTTGGATTGCTCGTGGAAAGTAATTCAAGATCCCTACGGTAGTGACCATTTGCCAATCAAAATTTCTATTACCAATGGTTCATCTTCTACTCGCTCGGTCGACATCCCGTACGATCTTACGAAAAACATTGACTGGCGAAAATTCGCGTCCGCGGTTCTTGATGCCAGTCAATCGGTTGACGTACTTCCTCCGCTGGACGAGTACTCCTTTCTCGCGCGTGTCATCATCGATTGTGCGCTGCGAGCACAGACGAAACGTGTTCCGGGTGTTTCCGTCCGCAAGCGACCTCCCACCCCGTGGTGGGATAAGGATTGCACCGACGCGAACAGCGAGAAGTCCGCCGCGTTTAAACGCTTCCGCAAACACGGTAAGGTCGGGGATTTCGAGCGGTACACCGACCTCGAGAAAACCTTTAAGGACTTAATTAAAGCAAAAAAACGCGGATACTGGCGTCGGTTCGTCGATGGTTTGTCGCGAGAGACTTCCATGAGAACACTCTGGAATTTCGGCAGGAGAATGCGAAACGCGTCATCACCGATTAATGAAGACAAGGAGTACTCGGACAGATGGATTTTCAGCTTCGCGCGGAAAGTTTGCCCGGATTCGGTACCGGTTCAAACCAACGTTCGTGATCGTCCGTCGGGTAATAACGAAGTAGATTCCCCGTTTTCGATGGTGGAATTCTCACTTGCTCTCCTTTCATGTAACAACTCAGCTCCAGGAATGGATAGAATCAAGTTCAACTTGCTCAAAAATCTCCCAGACGTCACGAAGAGACGCTTGTTGAACTTATTCAATCAATTTTTGGAGCACAACATTGTTCCGGATGATTGGAGGGAAGTAAGAGTTATCGCCATTCGAAAACCCGGTAAACCCGCGTCGGATTATAACTCGTATCGTCCCATCGCGATGCTGTCCTGTATACGGAAATTGTTGGAGAAAATGATTCTTTTTCGTCTAGACAAATGGGTCGAGTCGAATGGTTTACTTTCAGATACGCAATTTGGATTTCGGAGAGGCAAAGGAACGAGCGACTGTCTTGCGTTGCTTTCAACTGAAATTCAACTGGCCTATGCGCAAAAACAGCAAATGGGTTCAGTTTTCTTGGACATTAAGGGGGCTTTTGATTCTGTTTGTATCGATGTCCTTTCGGATAAACTCCACGATAGTGGGCTTTCACCAATTATGAACAACTATTTGAGCAACTTGTTGTCTGAGAAATATATGAGCTTTTCTCATGGAAACTCGACAACTTCACGAATTAGTTACATGGGTCTCCCCCAGGGTTCATG
Source organism: Ochlerotatus camptorhynchus (assembly GCF_037179485.1). Taxonomy (NCBI): domain Eukaryota; kingdom Metazoa; phylum Arthropoda; class Insecta; order Diptera; family Culicidae; genus Ochlerotatus; species Ochlerotatus camptorhynchus. Next base: position 1,187,136 of record NW_027040640.1, read on the forward strand.
TTTAAGCCCCCTTCTTTATAATTTTTATGTAAAAGACATTGATGGTTGTCTTGATGAAAATTGCTCGCTTAGGCAGCTTGCAGATGACGGGGTTGTGTCCGTTATAGGGCCAAGTGCACCGGACCTGCAAGGACCATTGCAAGATACCTTAGACAATTTGTCTACTTGGGCAATGAAGCTGGGTATCGAATTCTCTCCGGAGAAAACTGAGTTGGTTGTTTTTTCTAGGAAGCATCATCCTGCACAGTTACAGCTTCAACTAAAGGGTAGAACAATCACTCAAAGTATATCTTTCAAGTATTTAGGTGTCTGGTTCGATTCCAAAAGCACGTGGGGAAAACATATTGCGTATGTGAAACAAAAATGCCAACAAAGAATCAATTTTCTTCGTACAATTACTGGAACTTGGTGGGGAGCACACCCGGAAGATCTGATCAGGTTGTATCGAACAACCATCTTGTCGGTTCTAGAGTACGGTAGCTTCTGTTTTCAATCCGCGGCGAAAACACATATCCTGAAGCTGCAACGGGTTCAATACCGTTGCATCCGAATCGCGCTTGGCTGTATGCACTCGACGCATACGATGAGCCTCGAAGTACTCGCGGGTGTTCTCCCACTGACAGATCGTTTCGCGGAACTGTCCTTCCGGTTTCTTATCCGTTGTGAAGTAATGAACCCATTGGTAATAGAAAATTTTGAGAAGCTGCTCGACAGAAATCCTCAAACAAGATTCATGAGTCTCTATTACGAGTACATGACGCTGGAGATTGGCCCTTCTTCATTCAATTCCTCTCGTGTTTGCCTCCAAGACTTTTATAGTTCCTCTGTAAATTTTGATCTGACCATGTTGCAAGAAATCCGTGGAATACCAGATCACCATCGGTCGATGGTTGTTCCCTTAATTTTTGCAAACAAGTACCACCATGTTAGTAACAATAAGAGTTTTTTCACAGATGGGTCAACTATAAACGCTTCCACTGGATTTGGAGTATTCAACGAATTTCATAGCGCCTCATATCAACTGCAAAAACCCTGTTCCGTATACGTTGCGGAACTAGCAGCCATATTTTACGCAGTAGAGCAAATTGCCTCACTACCATCTGATCACTATTTTATTTTTACTGATAGCCTTAGCTCGTTGGAGGCTATTCGATCAATGAGGCCGATGAAGCACTCCTCGTATTTCCTGACCGAAATCCGAGCTAAATTGAGTACTTTATCTAACTGCTCCTATACTATCACCTTAGTTTGGGTCCCATCTCATTGCTCAATTCCGGGTAATGAGAAAGCGGACTCGCTAGCTAAGGTGGGCGCTATGGAAGGCGATATTTTTGATCGACAAATCGCCTTTGCGGAATTTTTTTCAATTTCCCGTCAGCACGTCCTCACCAACTGGCAACAAAAATGGAATGAGAGTGATCTGGGAAGATGGTTACATTCTATTCTCCCACAGGTGTCGAACAAGCCATGGTTCAAAGGATTGGACATGAGCCGTGACTTTATACGTGTCATGTCAAGGCTCATGTCCAATCACTACTCGTTAGACTCGCATTTCTTCCGAATCGGGCTCGCAGGCAGCAATTTGTGCGCTTGTGGTAGTGGCTATCACGATATCGACCACGTACTTTGGTCATGCACCCTACATTGTGTTGCTAGATCCGAGTTATCCGCATCCCTCAGGGCCCGAGGAAAACAACCTATGCGGCCCGTTAGAGACATCTTGGCGAGCCGAGATCTCGATTATTTTAATTTAATTTATGTGTTTTTAAAACGGATCGATCTGAGGATTTAGTAGTTAGTGTCATCTTGTGTTCTCTCAAGTTGCTAGGTCTCCATCGGTGTACCCCCATGTTTGTCTTTTTCTCCAGTATGTCGCTTAGTTCTAGATCAAGAGCACATTGCTCTAAAAAACCTTGTGTTCTCAATCCCTACCCTGCCACCCGTTTGTTACAATTTGTTACCCCTAACCTCGAGAAAGCCGCGAGTAATCGGCCCCCGCTTTACTAACGTTAGTTTTAAGTAATTTTGTACCCAAACGATGAATATCGGCTCCGCAAAGCTACGGCAAATGAGCCTGGAAAAATAAACGCATTATAAAAAAAAAAAAAAAAATGTCTTGAAAGTCTGATCAGAATTATCTTTTCTCTGGACGGATTTCTTTAATTTGATAGTCATTCATTGCTACCAACATTGATAAAAAAGAGACATTCGTCCAATAGCCATATCGGTTCATTGTCTTAGCCAAAATTAAATTTTACACCGATTTTCGTACTTCCAGTAGGTACTATTTTATATTGTTGCTTTCAAATTCCGTTTTTTTTAATTAAAAAAAAATAAAAAATATGACAAAATATAATGCAAATTAGCTTTGAGGAAAAGGGATGTAAGTGCACTTACTCTTCTTTCCCTACAAGTGAAAAAGAACTGCTAAAATACTGATTTTTTTCAATTCTCTAAAATAAGCTCTAAAAATTAGTGCAATTAGCTCCTTCTTTTTCAATTTTGTCACTTACTCCACTTTAATTCTAACCCCCTGAACTATCTACCTCTTAAGAGAGTAGAAAAGCTATTATGCACAAACCCCGTCAGGGAAAGAACGGGTTATGTGAAATTTCTTCTAATACTTAAATTCACCAACACTCAACCCTCCTCCATCAACTCGAAGACGGAACGCCTAGACAATCACTTGTGACATTGAAGATTCATTCCAACGACAAACGGACGGGTAATGTCTCTAATTTGCATTCATGACTCGTTCAGTATCATGAAACAGAATAGTGACTGGTTGTCTGCTTCGTCCAGTATACATTCGAACCCCAAACCGTACTCCCGCTGCGTATCGAATCGTGTTCGTTGCTTTGCGTATCATTCCCGAATTTAACCAGCAATAACATTGATTAACATTCTTTTATAGAAATAGCTTCCCCTTTTCTTCTGTTTGTTTGCCTCAGTTATGGTGACATGACACGACACAGACAACGGAAATGAGTCAAGTGAAATGATTCCCACTAAGCGGTTGGTGTGCGCCGTAGTAATATTTATGTGGGTAGTTGAACGTTGGGTAAATATTTTGTTGGCAATTGATCCCTCGCTACTATCGGTTGATCTAATTGTTGTGTCGAAACACCTGGCCGATTTCTTCAATGAACGGAATCGTACGAAGAAGCTTAATCAATGAAACCGTCTCGGGGTAGATAACGAATGTTGTCTACTGTGTAACACGTGCCCGCAACAGCTGGCATCAAGCATCCGCTCGATGACTATGGATGGCTAAAGATTGTACTGTTGTACCCTTGTACCTTAGATAGGTGTGTAGTATTAGTATGAGCAATAATGTGGACACTATTTAGGTGTAACCGACGAAACCTCAACGGTAAACAGCGGTGTGCTTAGACAGCGAACAGCTCACCCGTTGATGATTAATATTCAAGATTGAAAAATGCTTATCTACCACTGACTGTCCTTCCGGATGTTTTTTCTTTGGTTTGTTTTCCGTACTGAGTACCAATGCTACCCGACGTCAGGGAGGCAAAGCTCCCACACCTGGACCCTACCTATCGACCCATCAACTCATGAACCGGAGAGCAACGGCTTTACTTCCCGAAGGAAGGTGTGATCAGAGATTTTATGTCTCAGAAAATCCCGGTGGCGCCGACTGGGATTGAACCCAGGCCTTTTGAGGAGAGAGGCAATCGCGCTTACCACTACACCACCGGCGCTGCTTAGTCCTTCAGGATGATTGTACGACTTTTCCCCGTAAGTTTTATCCTTGAAATACGGTTCCCTGAATGAACCAGTTCCCCGAAAAAGTTACGATTTACCAAGGGGTAAGACAGTTTTACTCTGAGTTGCATTTTTGCAGCGAGTAACTCGTGAGTAACTCAATGTACCTCAAAATTAAATCGACGTGCATCGATTTTTTGCCTCTTTACCTCTTGGCTTACCCCGTTTACCCTCTTCACATATTAGGCGTTAGTCTTGCTTGTAAACAAAATAGAATTGTTCTGACCGGCTATTGAAACAATGCGAATTCCAGAATTTGTTTAGAAAAGGGCTCCACCGAGGAGAATGAGAAATCCGGCATATAGCTGAAGAACGAAACATGCTCCGAATATAATAAATAATAGTTAAAAGAATAACAAATAAAACAACAAAACAATTTGTATCCTTCTGGGTGAAATATCTTCTTCAAAGTAGTTTTGTTAATCTTCAACAAACACTTCCGTCGACGGCTGCAGAAGAATCCAGGTGGTGTATCGCAGAAAGCGGACCACATCACGATCATTCAGACAGCACAGCAGTAGCACCAGAAGTGTGAGGATGTCCGCTCGCAGCAGAACGGCGCCATGGGAATCCAGTGGTTGGTTCGTAGTTTCATCTACAGAGGACATGCAGGGTACGTATAATTTGCCGGATCTGGAGTATTTGGTCAGGTGGATCGAGTTCTGCTACCAAAACGAGCTGGATGTTCCCTTTTTGTTTTGCTTGACAGCAGCTTTTCGGCTTCGCACCTTCATATGTTGCTGTGATGCGAAAAGTGAGAAAGCAAATGACAGTGATCTTGCTCACTGAGCAACGTGAGTTACTCGAGGTGCCTCAAAAGCAACTCTGAAATTGCTCATAATTAGGAACTGTCTTACCCCTTGCAATTTACAGTGCAACATCTGTAGATAGGATTTCTAGACGTTGTGTATAGCAAAGAACAGTAATTTTGAAACCTATTATTAAATTTCGTACTTTCATAGTGAAAAATGTGAAAACATCATCAAGCAAAGTAATCGCATATCAGTCCCATCCTTAAATTCAATCGTCCAGAGGTTAAATTACAATTCTGATTTTTGAGTTGTCATATTTTTCGATGATAAAACAAAGCATGCAAGCTTCAATGCAACTGATTTTAACTTGATAAAAATATTAATATATTTGCTAACATTTTTCAAATATTTACATGGGAATCGCACTTCGACTGCCATTTTCTCAATACCTACTTTTTCCATACGGAACTGATATGGAATTATGGGCATTATAGGTAATTGCAGCTGAAGTACCCAAGTAGCACATGTAACATATTTTTATAAGAGAGAAAGAGAAACATGTTACACAATGATTACATAGAAGTAACCATGAAAAATATGCAGCTACATATTTGTTTATTTGTTTATTTAATAATTCAACTGACAATTAATGTCTTAATGAATAAAACTTAATCTAAATAGTTATGGTCAACGAAACGAAAACGGTCGAGTGACCGGTGACGAAACACATTTGCTGATACGTTAAAGTCAAATTCGCAATAAAAGTAGTTAAATTGTCGGCTGATTGCACGAATTGGCTCATTCTGCGTATAATTTCTGCCTCGTGGCTCCAAAAACAGAAATTCGCGTTGACGAAGAGGTCTGTCAGGAGCATACATATTTAGCTGGGCCAGCAACGTTGGACAGTCGATGTCACCCGTGAGAAGCTTTCCAGCAAACATAGCTTGAGCGACCCTCCGTCGCACCACTAGCGGTTCGATGCCCAGAAGACGGCAACGCTCCTCGTACGGTGGCAGGTTCGATGAGTCACACCAGTTCAAGAAACGAAGAGCATATCTCACAAACTTTCGTTGAACAGATTCGATTCTAGCGATCCAAGTGGCTTGGAAAGGGCACCATACAACCAACAATCAATACGAAACTAACGATTTTAAATTGGCTCACCACTTTAGTAGCCTATTGGTCCCAAGCAAACGAAATTCTAGAACTACGCAATGTTTGTTTTGATTCGCTATGAAAGTTTGACAGATAAAATGAGGGGTTATTGGTTTTTCCTATGTTTCGAGGGGTGAATCGATTAGCTTGGGACCGAAGAGAGTACAAGAGCTGAGCCAAAAAGTTGAGCACGTTAATTCGAGACCTTCTAGTCTTAGAGTTACCTCTATGATTCAACTGCACTTGATTCTAATATAGACCGCACAAGTGAGCAGTAAAGTGATCTGAGGCATAACGGGTCCCGGAACTCATCGGCAATTTTGAAAACAAAACCCAGTTGGCGGTTGGCTCGGGAAATGATGTCGTTATAATGGATTTTGAAGGTGAGCCCGCAGTCCAGAGTAACACCGAGATCCTTTATTTGTTCTACACGAGCAATGCAACGTCCAAAGAGCACATAGTCAAACATAATTGGTTCGTTTTAACGGTGATAGGAGATGACGTTGCATTTTTCGAGGCTCAGGCCCATCAAATTTCTCGTACACCAGTCAGCGAAAATACATAGCATACGCTGGAGATCCCAACAGTCCGAGAGGCTTTTGATAATTTTGTAGATTTTGGCGTCATCTGCGTAGAGAAGACGACATCGAGATGGTAACAACAGAGCGATGTCGTTTAAAAAGATCGAAAACAGCAGAGGTACCAGGTTGCTGCCTTGCGGGTCTCCCGAGTTGTTTGAGAAAACATTTGATTCCGTCGCGCCAATCTTGACTCGTACAGAGCGATTCACTAAGTACGATCTGAACCATTTCACAGCCGTAGACGAGACACCTAGTATCTCCAACTTAGCAAGCAGGATTTCATGATCCACCCTGTCAAAAGTGGCTTTTAAGTCCATGTATGCAGCATCAACTTGCCATCCAGCATCCAAGCTTCGCAGACAGTCAGAGGTAAACTGCACCAGGTTCGTGGAAACCGATCGCTTGGGGTAAAAACCATGTTGGTCCGTATCGATATAATTTTTACAGCACATAAACAGAGCATCATTTACAATAATCTCGAAAAGTTTAGAGCAGGCGCACATGGAGGAAATCCCACGATAATTAGCGACATTCCGTTTGTCTCCTTTTTTGTGAATTGGAAACAGATAGGAAAGCTTCCAGCGGGAGGGGAATTCACTTTGCTGTGCCGAGAAATTAAAAAGTCGCGCAAGTGGAAGGCAGAGGTTGACTGCACATCGTTTTAAAACTGACGAGGGAATTCCGTCAGGACCAGCGGCGAATGAGTTCTTCACTTTGCGTGTTGCGGCTATCACCATGTCTTCAGTGATGTGAGGTATGTCAAAACTAAAAACATCACGTGGCATCCCGGAGGTTGCGACCAACACCTGTGTCGGTGAAGCGGAAAAATCGTGGAAGACTTGTTTGAATTGACGAGCAAACAAGCTGCATTTTTCACTTTCGCTCACTTTCACAGAAGTGTCTGGTAATGCTGAGTCATTTGCCAGAACAAGATCTAACAAACGTCCATTACGGTTGGGAAAAATGTTCGCCTGAGTGAACCCATGAATGTTAAATCCGTCCAGAAGTTCACAGCAAGCAACCGGCATATGCGATAGCAGAGGATCAATGAATGGTGTGCCACTGTCAGAGAAACGCCACTGTAAACCAGCTTGGTTGTAGTCGCCAAATAGCAGAGCGGGAGAATTGGGGCACAATTGAGACGAAATCGAGCCCAACGAATTAACGTGCTCATGGATGATCGTGCAGTCGTTTTTTTCGGTCGGGGGGTAGGTAGACTGCGCCTACACTGAGCTTGGTTCTTGGCAGATCCACAACAATCCAGAATTGCTCTAGCAGACTTGAAATGGTCGAGGTACTTACATAGCTGGTCAATTTCGTTGTGACGGCGATCAGAACCCCACCACCACGCAATTTTTGACTGTTTAGGGGAGAGCGGTCGGTTTTGAAGACGGAATAATGCGATCCAAACAGCTGCGGTGAGTAAATCCGGTCATCCAGCCACGTTTCTGTCAGAACAATCAAATCGTACTCAGCCTCCGAGACAGCCAGGAAAAACGGGTCGATTTTAGTCCGCAGCCCACGCACATTTTGGTAGTAAATCCGGAGACCACTCAAGATGCCACTACGCGAACTGGAAGTTGAAAGGAAATCAGGTACCGAAAGTTCGAAATCGCAATTATACTCGCCTGGAGTTGCAGGCCGGAAGCCCCCGATACCACCACCGACCACAGGACCGGGACGATGACGATGGCGGATGTCAGCAGCAAGCGCGACTGGGTCGGGGGGCTCGGGAGCTTCCTTAGTGCCTGCTTTAGGGTGTCCCGGATCCGATGAAGTTGTGGCGATGGTGTCAACAGCTGGAGAAACGTAGCACGCTAGTTTTTTGCCGAATCAATAAACTCGCGAAACTGTAATCCGGCAGGCCAGGAATCCGGATCGAGTGCAGCATCTTTCAAACAAGGATCCAAACCGATCTTGAATGACACAAATGTCATACTGGATACGACTTTTCCTCTGGGAACCAAACGCACCACATCGACAGGTTCAGTTAAGCTCAAGCAGCGTGACACAATACTCTGCACGTCGTTATCGGTGATGAGCGGGTTCAGGCAAGAAAGATATAGCCAGAATTTCTCCGGAGGTGCACTAGGAGCAATAGAGGGAACGGAAAGACCACTCAAGTCAATTGTTTTCGTTCCATTTACGGTTGGCACGTCAATATCAGGCCGGTCTTCACGACGGCGTTTTGCACCCGGTTTGGGCCAAACTGGTGTAGCACTCAGTGACGGGTTGCGTTGTGGCTTAGCAGAGAAATTGTCGACTTTTTTACTTAGCTCAGCCACGGCATCATGCAGTTGCCGAACCTGATCTGGCAACGAAGCAAGCGAGGGGGGTTGCATTTGTTGTTGCTGCTGATCGTCGATGAAACAGCGGATAGAGCGGCCCTGTAGAACCCCACGACAGGAATTGCAAACGAAGAGTATATTTCCAGCTGATAATGGTTCCTTCAGATTGCGGATATTAATACCGCAACACTGCTGGTTGATGTGGTAGAATGTTTCGCAAAAACCACAGCGCAGCGGCTCGAGCTCGTTGATAACGAGCTGACATTCTCCGCATTGTTTTTGGTCCATTCTGCTTTGACGGAGCTGCACAGTGAAAAGATGGAGACGGGTCGGGATTCGATGATGACGTGTTGATTACAGCAAACGACAGCACGAAATTTATCGATATTCCACACGTTTCGGAGAGATTGTCGAAAATAGTATTGTTTACGCACAATTTTGAACACTAAAAACCAGATTTACACACACAAATTTTATGGTAAAACACGAACGTAAACAAGGCGAACAATTTGCGCTATCACTCAAGTCAACATAAAGTTACGTAATGACCTTCAAAGTAACAGGACACATTAATGTCACACAATGGTCATTGGTACCTACATAGTCAAGTTGTCACGATGTTGAGATAAAATGCCAGTGCTAACATTTGAAAACGGCACAAAAGCCATTTGTAAACAAATGGTTTGTGGGCCCTTTACTCACTACTTGAAGTACACCCACGCGACACAACAGCAACATCGGGTAGGGGAAATTTTCCCCTTCCTGACGATGCTGTTGGTTTGCGTGGGCGTTCTTCGGGTAGCGAGTAAAGGGCCCACAAACCATTTGTTTACAAATGGCTTTTGCGCCGTTTTCAAATGTTAGCACTGATGCGACCTATCTGGTCTCAATGGTGACACAGTGTAACCTTATTGTGTCGATCTAATATTACCAATTGGTTGAACTGTAACTGAGTTGACACACAATAGTGACCGAAAAGTTACGAATATTTTGACCTGTAAAATTCGCGTGGAAAAGTTGTTACGCTGAAACTTCTAGATAGAGCTGGAATTAGGTGCGTAACTGCTTTTGTAAACAATGACTTCTCTCGATGATTTCTACAAAATCAAGGATAGCCCACGTTATTTATTGGATTGCGTAGGCGTGCCTTGAATTCCTAGAAATCTTTAAGAGAAGACATTGTTTACAAAAGCTGTTACGCCCTAATTCCAGCTCTAGCTAGACTTTATTTTTATGACGAATATGTGACTTGACAACTATTGTGTGCCACATTACAATTACATTTTCGTTTCAGCGTGACCTTAACATTCGCACGTCTCCAGATGGTAACAAAAATGTAATCCCTATGATCTGGAAAAATTAAAGCTACACTGTAGCTCTATAATGTTTCACCAATCGCAATCTAATTGTTTGTTCATAATCCTTTTTTATTATTCAAATGGTAAAATATTTAATTAATGATGACTCTATTGCGAATGCTGAGCCTTAACTTAAGGACAAATTGATAGAAAAGAATTTTTATTCTAATCTCAAGTAATTTTTCATATCATGAAACTTTAAGTTAGAAGTATAACTCTCTAACTGAGTGTACACAGAAGAATTTTTTGTTCGAATCATATATGTGATGTGATGTGAATGGAGCCCACCATCAGTGCAAGGATTACCAATGTATGCAGATACTTTACCGGCTGTAAAGATCTGCCTGATGGTTTGTTGCAGCAGGGTGAATCAGCTTCATTGAAGACCTTTGGAAGACAAAACGACAAGATGGCAATCTGTAATCACGTGACATGGGACTGGCAAATCCACGAACCCTCGTCCAGTCAACAAATCCTTTGATTCCCTTAGGCTGATCCCCACCCCCCCCCCCCCCCCCCCACCCAACAATCATGCAAACAATCACTTCATACGCCGATTTCCCGCGACTAATTGCTTTTTATTTCGCAAACAAACTACCGTGGAAGCACCATATTTGACGCGGGTCCAAACTTGACGCACTTTCCAATCAATTCGATCATAACTCCTGTTTCGGTTTGAATTGCACCGAAATTGTAATTTTCTGTCCTTTGTTTACACTCATGCCACCCATTCATAACAAAAAACATACTTTGTTTATTGCTAATAAGAGCAATCAAAATCAAAACGAAAAAGCCATCTGTCAAATGCGTCATTTTTTTCTCATCTAGCAACAACGCTAAGGAGCAAGTTTAATGTTTATTGTTAGTTTTCACGCAGAAAATCAGTTTTTGTGTAATAATACGTTACTAACTATTAAACTGTAAGTATTTTTAACGTTTAACAGCTGATTCAGCAATATATAGTATGTTTAGAGCACATTATTTAACGAAAATGTTTTGCGTCAATTTAGGCTCACAGTGGCCCTTATTATTTTCTATGTGAAACATGGAGCCCAAGATGCCGAAAGCTTCACGTAGACGAGCTAATCCTCCTGCTGTCGCTACAAGCGACGAGTATAGAGCGTGGTTTGAAAGGATGGAAGCAGACAAACAGAAGGAAGAACAAATTCGAGCGGAGAAAAAGGCAGCCAGACACGGAACCAAATTTTGTTCATTTAAATCAAAAATATAAATGTTCATTCTATAAACATATGAATAATTCAAAATAAATTAAAAACATGTTTGCATCAAAAATATATATGTTTGAATTAAAGTCAAAAGCATGTTTATTTCAACAATATAGAATTTGGGTAAACGATTTTTAGCGTGCCCTGCCTTTTTTTCCTTCTTGTTTACATTCGGAAAAAAAATGCCCCAATCAACTGAAAACGGCCCGCAACAAAACCGAAGTCATGGATTCGGAAACCCACCTAGGTAAGTGTCTTAACAAAGTTCCGGCTCGATAAAACCGGAGGAACCCCAGCGGTATCGACGTCACTCTGTCGTTTCTGATGCCGATCCTGTATCATCCTCCTCCACAACTGACGTCGAAAGAAAAACGAAAATCCGAAATAGATTTTGAATCTATTCCGGATCCTCCAGCCCCCCCTCCTTAAACACCAAACGTAGAAAGAGGCCGGCATGAGGACCAGCGTTAGAAACGACAAAACGACGCTGATATCACAAAGTTTCACTGGTTTTACTGAACTGAAACTTCCGGACACTCACCCCGACGGGTCCCCGCATCTCGGACCAGGACCCAACATCCACAGCTTACCCTTAATCGCACCCGAAAAAGAGCAGGAGTTTAGATGCCTTGTCTGCAGATCGTTTTTTCATCTCTTTGCAATCCATTTTTTTGCTTTATGCTGCTAATATAATTTAAAATTAAGTATGTTTCTTTCAAACATAAGAAGCATGTTTAAAATAAACATATTTATTTTTGTTCACATACTTGTCAAACCAAACAAAAATATTCACGTTTATTTTCAACACGAATATTTTTAAAATAAACGTAACATTATTTTTGTTTTAAACATTAATATCACATGACTTCAAACATGGAATACGTTTGAAATAAACCTTGTTTATTTTTGTGGCCAGAACAAACTGAGTTTACGTTTAAATTTACCTGAAATATTTTTGTTTCAACGATAAATTTTTCTGCGTGGAGAAGCGAAGAAATTGGCCGCAGCAAAACGTCTTGAAAATAAACCTAAATCTGCTCCAAAGAAGATGAAATTGATTGTTTGATCTTTAATGATTTGTATATTTACCATATTTCATCAACCATTCAATAAACACTTGTTTTTTGTTGAAATTAAGCTATTTTTTTAAGTGCGTCAAATAAAGAACACCTTGCGTCAAATAAGGCACATTACAGATTCTATGCGTCAAGTTAGGAACCCAAAGTACCAAACAGAAATTTATTATAACATCAAGAAATTAACAGATATTTACGTTTTATTTATTTTTCCTACATTCTGTATTTACTGAACTATTACTGTGTAAAATATTGATTGAATTGGTAAGACTCTCATTTTTTAGAACATGTTTGAATTTGAAATTGTCTTAACTGCGTCAAGTATGGTGCTTCCACGGTATAACATCCGGTAGAAGAAACATTCATCTGTCTGATGTTGTTAGTTTGCATATGAGAGCTTTTGTTTGCGAGGAATCGGTAGTTAAAGCCATTGTTTACAAAAGCAATGCCGTTCTTTTGAAATGTTGATGATGTCCTGTCATTTAGAGTTTACATAAAATTTGCTGCCATTTTTTTTCTGAAATGTTACAACCATAAGAAATTTTGCTACTTTGAAATTATTCGAAGAAGGAAGTCCATCGTTCAGCATTTATATAACTATCACAAAAATCACATTACTCGTATTACCCTGATTCCAGGACATCCTGAAGGGAACTCTTTGAAAGCCTAGACATTTTCTTGAGATTGAATAATATGAAATAAATATGAATTAGCAAAATATCAGTGGAGTTGCATTGAACCTGTTGATATTGACAAGCAAATAAATTCATAAATATACTAACTAACCCATCCTGTCCCACCTTACCCTAACTACTACTAGTCATCAACAAACCCAGAATGACAGAGTATGTACTATTAAAAGTGACTCATACTGTACTATCTTCCGTGAGTAACAATCATAAGCTAGTGGAGGTGCAGATACCATCATCTCTAAACTCATTCAAATAGACAACATTTGAGTGGTGTACATGCACGCTTGGCGTGAAACGACAGTTCCAGGAAAAAAAAAGCATGCAAAATGATAACCAAACTCGCCAGCCAATTAAAGCCGTAGCTCGTAGACACTATAGACAAGTGTTTTTTTTTTCAATTCGTTTATTTTATATGCTTAAATGAAACCAGTGTTTTTCAACCATTTTTGTTCCATGACCCTCTATTTACCACTGTTCCCCTTCCAACAAAAAACATAGTCACATACAAGACAAATTAGACCAACTTACGTTACAATACATATTTACATACACTGTCTTAAAAATACTAGAGTCCATTGAAATGTAATGAAGTTTACGCATTTTCAAAGGTTCATACGTTTACGATGAGCTATGTAAAAAGCACAATTTTTGTAAATTAAAATTAAAGGTCAACGAGAAATACCTGAACCATTTCAGTTAGTATTTTAATCTTTGGAGCTGTGATTGAGTGTTCGTTTTCATTTACAACATTACAGAAAATTGCTGATCCGCACAGAAAAACTTGACGCAAAGGTAATTCCCCAATATTAACAAGGACTAAGTCCAAGAAGGCGACTCTAGCTAAGATACAGGAAAGAATTTGATTTGCTCTCGTGAAATGCGCGCGTGAAAAGAAAGAAGACTGTTGAAGATTTACAAGATTTGCAACTAATAACATTTCCTACTAAAAACTTAAAGTAACATGTTATATTTTTTCAAGCATTATTCCCCCCGAGGATGGTCAAATTCCCCCCTGGGGGAGAATAATTCCCCACCAGTTGAAAACCACTACCCTTGACGGTACGATACGGCGGGTAATACAAACACTCAGCGCACCCACACTGTCAACCGGGTTTCTTGTCCAAATATTAAACCACATGATAGATAACACATGGACAGCCCAATAATCAGCGTCCGAAGGAGGAGAATGATGACGAGCAGACAAGCTAACATCCCGTTATCACTTTTCGCTGCAAAACGTTATCTTTCTTGACGGGACTTACTTCCAACAGCTTTAATTGACTGAGTATCGCAATAAATTACGGGGTGAATCAAAATTGCGGATTTGATTTTACGATAATTAGCTTATCACTACCGACTTACCTCGTTACTATTTTGGGGATGCTACTTAGGAGTCCAGTCCCTTCGCCTTCCTCTTGATTCGTGCGTATGGTCCTATGGCCGGATCGGTGATGAAATCATACAGCACTTTGCTCCACGATTTGTGCTGCGGGATGGTATCGTAGAATTCCGGTGCGATTCGCTTCACTTCCGGAAGGTACCGACCGGGAACGGCCGGAAAGTCGTGATGTTCATTGTGATAGCCAACGTTGAATGTAATCCAATTCAGCGGTCCGTAGTAGGAGTAGGTTTCGAATCCCTTCGCAAACATGTAGTGTTCGGATATGAAATGGCCCGCAACCGGATGCATGCCCATCGCCATCAGGGATCCCGCCACTAGATAAATCATCACCTTCCAGCCGAAGAAATACACCACAATCGTATTGAATGTAAGCTGGATGATGGCATTTACAACCTCCAGTTTCTCCACTGGCTTCGGGTTAACAATCAGCGGTCGGAATATGTAGAACAGTGGCTGCATGCACACCCAAAGAAACTTCCCGAACGTGTTGCAAAATAGTTTCGCTTCCAGAAGAGTCGGCAAATCCGTATCGATTGTTTCGTCCCCCTGGTACCGGTGATGTTCCAAATGATATTTCTTGAAGCTCACCGACATGGGCAATCCGATCGGGAGGTTGCAGAAAAATCCAAACAGCCGGTTTGCCATCGGCCTTGCATGTCCAAACGCCAGATTGTGAGCAATCTCGTGACAGGCGAGCTCTAGCGAATGATTAATCACCCCTCCAAAGAAATATGCCACCAGGAAAATCATCTTCCACGATTGGTCCTTCATTATGAACAACATCGCAAACTGCGTTAGCACCATGGCACCAGCAACAAACTTGAACCGCGGATCATAACCGAAAAACTTCTTGATCTGCGGATACTTTTGCAGGATAATCTTCCTTCGGCTGGCGTGCGGTTCCTCGGTGTAACACCACTCGAAATCCGTTCTGGACACGTGCTGGCCCATTGTGGTCACTTCTTGATTGCTTGGGAAATATTCCCAAAATGAAAAAAAAAATCCGAATTTCACAACACTGGCTTCACGTAGAAAAGTGAAGACGCTCAAAAGTAAAAGTACACCGCCCCGGCTGCAGTATCGATGATACCGACCACCAATCCAAATCCAACAGCAGCTTTTCACCCGAAAAAACGAAAAAATAAAAATGATTAGCAACTTGCCGGACGGCACAAACGCTGCGAGACTACTACCACCAATGCAGCGGACGTCGACGTCTCGAATTTCAGCTGGGAAACTGAAGAAACCCGAAGCAAATGCATAGAATAGCGACGCGATAACCACTGAACTTGAAGCTGCACAAATACCACTATGATCCGCTACGGGCAGCGAGTCCAAATAAACGGTAATGAAAGTGCAAATACCACCGTTACGATTGTGTGTTGTGAGTTGTGACAGTGCCATGAATCAAGCTGGAGTCCATTTTGATTGGGTCGTATGTAACATTTCAGTGCCAACATTTCAAAGGGGCGTAATTGCATTTGTAAACAATGGCTTTAGCCATAGATTTCTTGCAAATAAAAGCTCACTCATGAAAAATAATAACACCACCAGGTAGAGGAATGTTTCCTCTACCAGCTAGCATTGTAATTTTGGAGAGGTAAGATATCATTCGCGAGAAATTGACGACTAAAGTCATTGTTTACAAAAGCAATTACGCCCCTTTGAAATGTTGACACTGATTTGTGTCAATTTAGAGAAACTGGCATCAACATTTCAAAAGGGCGAAACTAACAATGATGTCGAACTGTGAAAAACGCTGTCAAAGTTTTCGAAGCGAACAAATGGATTTATTTCAAATCAGTAAGCAGTGCAGGTCTATTATTTGCACCGTTCAGCTTGAGTTGACCCTTGTTAATCAGTTCATAGTAGTTTCTATGTTTATTTTGTGTTTTAAGTCTTAAAAATCCTCAACATTAGATTTTGCCCTTTATCGTAATCAAATGTCCTTTTGTTTTTGTACCTTTTATTTGACAAACTGTCAATTTGGCTCCACTGACAGTGCCTAATTTTTAATCGTTTGTTTGGGACCAATAGGCTAGTCAAGTAGTTAGCCAATTTAAAATCGTTAGTTTCGTATTGATTGTTGGTCCATAGGTCCTATAAGAATGCATAAAAGATATCAGGCATAACATTTGATAACGGCACAAAAGCATTTGTAAACAAACTTTCTAAGGCCCTTTACACGCAAACCAAAGTACGCTCACGCAAACCAATACCACTTTCGGAAAGGTGATAGTTGCCCCTATCCGATGATGTTGTTGGTTTGCGTAGGCGTACTTTGGTTGGCGTGTAAAGGGCCTTAGAAAGTTTGTTTACAAATGCTTTTGTGCCGTTATCAAATGTTATGCCTGATATGTGTGACCGCTTATACATTACATTTGACACATCATCTTCATTAACTTTTTGCAAGGCGTCTGCTTATAAGTTGACTTATACAGTTTATGAATAATCAGCAATAGAAATTTTCCAAAAGGTATAAGGAGATTTCTATCCGTGTACTATCTTCGGTTCCAAGCTAATCGATGCGCCCCTCGAAACATTGGAAAATCCACGAACCCCTCATTTTATTTGTCAAAATTTCATATTGAATCAAAACAAACATTGTGTAGTACTAGAATTTCAACTAGAATGGAGTACGTTAATCGATTTGCTTGGGACCAATAGGCTAGTCAAGTAGTGAGCCAATTTGAAATCGTTAGTTTTCACCGGTTGCTACTACCATAGAGGTAACTCTAAGACCACTGGGTCCCGAAGAAAATCATTATTATTTTTGGCTCACTCAGTACCAGAACAACGGTCCCAAGCAGTCCCAAGCTATTTCACTCACCCCTGCATGTTCTGCATGAATCCACACACCCCTGATGTTATCTGTCAAACTTTCATAGCGAATCAAAACAAACATAGTGTAGTAATAGAATTTCAACTAGAATAGGGTACGTTAATCGTTTGCTTGGGACCAATAGGCTACTAAAGTGGTGAGCCAATTTAAAATCGTTAGTTTCGTATTGATTGTTGCTACTACCACAAACGAAGTGACAGACGACTAACTGGCGAAGAAATCCATTAAAATAATGTGGTTCACTGTAATAGAATTTTCTTGGAACCTTGTGCCATCATCCACCAGATGGGTTAGTTTTTTTGTTTTGATTTGAACAAAGTTGATTTTGTGTACAATGATTCTTTGACAGTGTGCAAAGAGTGTATTATTTTGTCATTTTTTGTATGCATTTCAGTTTTGAGTAGAGTGAAAGAGATAGAACCAAAACATTCTAATACATTTGATGAAAATGCTAGTACAATCCAGTAGTAGTGTTGCCATGTGGTACGATCTAGTAGTAGTGGTGTTGCCATGTGGTACACTGAAAAATTGCAATAGCAGGTTAGTCACCAAAGTTTTCGAGCCGCTCCGTCTGTCACTTCGTTTGTGCTACTACTGCAATGTGGCAGCACTAAATGTACTAGAATATTTTGGTTCTATCTCTTTCACTCTGCTCAAAACTGCAAAAATGCACAAAAAAAATGACAAAATGATACACTCTATGCACACTGTCAAAGATCATTGCACACAAAATCAACTTTGTTCAAATCAAAACAAAAAAAAAACCCATCTGGTGGAAGGTCCCGAAGAAACGTGCTCAACTTGTTGGCTCAGCTCTGGTACTCTCTTCGGTCCCAATCTAATCGATTCACCCCTCGAAAAATCCCCTAACCCCTCATTTTATCTGTCAAATTTTCATAGCGAATCAAAACAAAGTACTGGAATTTATACTAGAAGGGGGTACGTTAGTCAATTTGCTTGGGACCAATAGGCTAGTCAAGTAGCGAGCCAATTTAAAATCATTAGTTTCGTATTGATTGTTGGTATAAGGCTGATGTTTTGGCAAAAATGTATAAGTGAAACACATAAATAAAATAATTGGTTTTCGTTTCGTGTAGAAAGGATCAAATAAATTATGATGATTGCGTTGGTTTTATGTTTGTTTCATCCATAAAAAAATCAGCTGATCCTGTTGTACGTCGATACCAGTGAATTGACCCAGTGGCTGCTGGTTTTCCGTTTGTGACGATTGATGGACAAGATTCATGATTTTTAATTTTGGAACCGCGAAGACAACATAACCGAATTGGGTCCTGGGGTTTCCAATCTTAAGGTGATTTGAGTTGTGGGAAATCTCGTAATATTCATTTTAGAATAATGTATTTTAGCAACTACAACTATAGAAATGCATAGATGCAGTACTCTGGGAGATTTTTTCCACCGCTGTAAACACTATGGCTACGTGACTATGTTATACATAAAAAAAAACACTAAAATGACAAAAAATACGGAAAACAACAATTAGGCCACAACCCTAATAAAAATAACCATAAAAGAGAGCTTAACGACGTGTTTGAGGTATCATCCAAACCATTTGTGGGATAGTTTACCCATCCGGGATACAGTTCGTTTAAGGTATTTGTTTATTAGGGAATTCAAACCTGTTTGCGAACAAACTGAGGGGCGAAATTATCTTCACTCTAGTAAACTACAAAAAATCAGTTACGTTTTTTTGTTGATGTTACATGGGTGACAAAATATGTTTTTTTTTAAATGTTATGAAATTGTTCACTTGCTGTCCATTTCTATAAACAAAAACAAAAGTTTGTTTACATTTGGCAGTTTCGCCCTTTTGTTGGTACTGAAACAATATGTTCGGAACTAGAAATAGAGATCTCTAAGCGCAATCTCACGAACACTAAAGTCCAACATCCATATATAAAATGAAGAAAAAGAAGAACAAAAAAGGTATCGCGATATCACAACTACTTAAAAAGGTAGCACGTGGTCTCACGCACACTTTTGTGCATCTGGAGATCTCTATACTCAGAGGGAGAGATGGGTGGAGAGAATGTTTTGAGCTAAATGAACTGTCAAAATCTGAGACAATCGAACATTCCCATTAAAAATTTGCTTATTCTTACTAGAATAAATTTGAGAGTATTGCAATCGAACAGAAATTCAATCACGTTTATGTTTTGTGTGCTTCTCAAATTCAACTAGTATTTGGAATCAAAATGTATTTTTAATTGATCTTCGCCGGTTAACGAATGGCACCAAGAAATGTGCAAAATATTGCGATGCAATCAATTATTATTTTGCACCTAAATCGAATCAAAAATACAAGTCATTTGAAATGCTAGCTTCTAGCAAGGGTTGCAAGATAATTTAGGAAAAAATCCCTGCTGCCGAATTGTATTTTGTTTTCTCCGCCTATCTCTCCCTCTGAGTATTTCTATTCGGAACACAGCCTCAGAATGGCTTTACTTCTTTTTTACATAGCTTCCAATAAGTGTGTTCCGTGATTGTACCTGAATATATTTAATACTTTGGTACCTGAAAACAACCGAAAAGTCTCCTGAAAGCTTCGCGTTCATTCATAAACTTTTGTAGAAAATTAGACTCAAAACAAAAACGGTTAAATAGTCCGCCCACTTTTTCGTGGTCCGTTTGAGCGAGCCGTGATCGTAAACACTGTGCATTTCTAGTCAGAACCACGATAGAACCATGTTATTCGTCAAACTATCCACCCTTTTCACCTATATATTTTACTTGCTGGGCACCGCCCTTCTGTGCGGTATACTGAATGGATCTTACTGTTTCTACGAGTGGTACCATTCGACACGGTTCCCATCGAAGCAACGTTACGAGTTCATCATAGTGGGATCCGGCACGGCTAGTTCCACTATCGCTTCCGGTATACCTTCCACGGATGTACTGATTTTGGAGGCAGGTTCCATGCGATCGGGATTGATGGATATTCCGCTGCTGCAACCACTACTACAGGGTACGAACTATGATTGGCGTTATCAGACGGAATCGCAGGACGCTGCCTGCATGGGTTTGAACGATCGGAAAAGCAACTGGCCCATGGGGCGGGTGTTCGGAGGAACAGACATGTTCAACAATATGGTGTATTACAGGGCTCAGAGGGGAGATTTCCGTGAGTGGTTTGATGGAGATGGTGACCTGGATGCATTTATGGAGGGGTTTGAATGCGGAACGGATGTCGACGAGTTGAGTTTTGGAACCGATCTTGGCGGAGCGTTTATCAAGGCAGCTGGAGAAGCTGGGCTAGAGGAGGAGTTGTTTTACAGGCCAAATGTGAGCATGAGCGGCGGGAGGCGATGGACGATGAGCCATCGTTATTGGAAGCAATCTCGGGAGGGGCACGAGTTGATTTTGAATGCTCTTGTGACGAAGGTCACCATTGAGGGTCGACAAGCGATGGGTATAGATATGCGGAAAAATGGCAAAGATTTACACGTGATGGCTTCCAAGGGAATTATTCTGGCAGCTGGAACGATTGGAAGTGCCAAGATTCTTCTGCATAGTGGTGTTGGACCTTCAGAACATTTGGAAGAGAAGGGTGTAGATCAAGTAGTGGATTTGAAAGTGGGAGAAAATTTGCAGGATCATGTTACAACCGGAATGGATTTGGTTCTACTTTCAAACCAACTTCCTCTGCGAGCATGGAATCTTGTGAATCCAATGAATGTCGGAAGATACTTGTTTGCTGATGGACGAAACTCTTCGCTAGCCTTCGGAGGCTGTGAATGTCTTGGATTCGTTAGTTTCGATTCGAATTTTACTCACTCACTTGGGTTTATGGTCCTCCCGGTAGGAATAACCATCGATACAGGCCACCATCTGCATGATTTGATCAACCTCCGGGAAGATATTTGGAACCTATACTTTCGGCCTTTGGTAGAACGAGGTCAACAATCAGTCACTATTCTACCGATTCTTTTGCATCCCAAGAGCAAGGGATTCATTCGGCTGCGTGACTCAAATCCACATTCCAGTCCCTTAATTCAACCCAATTACCTACAAGAGCAAGAGGACATTCAGACCCTTATTACAGGGCTCAAAATACTGCAGCAAATTTTGGATCAACCAGCGATGAGAGCGCTGGGAGCGGAGCTCAATCCAAAACTCTTCCCGGGATGCGAGCAGCACCCATTCGGAAGCGACTCCTACTGGGAGTGCTACATTCGAGCGCTAACGTTGACGCTCTATCATCCGGTGGGAACGTGTCGCATGGGCCCTGAAAGCGATCCGCACGCTGTTGTGTCAAACAAAGACTTCAAGGTTCATCAGCTGGACAACCTGTACGTCGTTGATGGATCGATAATGCCAAATTTACCGAGTGGTAACCCCAATTCGGTTATCATCGCCCTAGCCAAGTACTTCCTTAGAGTGAGATTCTCAGTTAAATAAATGTAAATATAGTTGGACGTTCTCTAAAACAAATCTTTGTTTTCACATGCCAGAATTCAAATTTATTCGTGCGTAAAGCTTTCACACCAAAAAAGCGGATTTCAATCCTTAAAACGTTGACTTACAAAAGCAACAATTCAATCCAAAAATACTCCAGTCCTTCGAGAACCAGTATTCTAAAGCAATTACCTTCTTCCAGTGTCTCCGAGATCCTTTTCGTTCGATAAATGGCCGTATCATACGAGCTAGCAAGCACAGACTTCCATGGTATTAGATTTCCAAGTTAGGAACACACAATCATCTACTGCGTTGGAACCAGGCCCAGCAGAGTGAAGCGTACTTCATTCGGATCACGGGCAATGTACTGCTTACAAACTGCGATCGCATCCTTCAGCAGATTTTCCGGCGTAGTTTCGCCATGCTCGACGGGGAAATTCTTCCGTCCGTCCAGTTCGTATAGTTTGCCTTCGTGATGAACGAATGCAATGAAATGATGGTAGACTTTCTCGTTGATATCCGGCGCCGCCGTTTGACCCTCGTTGGCAATGCTTTCGTGCGTCTCGATAAAACCGGTATCGTTTTCCAGCAGCTTGCCGCGCTCTTCCGGAGTCATATTCTTGCCAGCATCAAAGTACTTCTTGATCACGCTACCTTCCTCCAGTTCAATGTCCGAATTGTTCAACAAGGCATGAGCCAAGGCAATCGTTCCGCAGGCATTGTGCACATACTGGCGCATATAGAACAGGCTCTTGGGGTGCTCGATGTTTTTCGCTTTCAGCTCGGCATCCTCCTTGGCGCGGAACTCCTCATACTAGAAAAAAAGCTCATGTATTTCAACAAAATCAAAAGCAACTCCCCAGAGCATTACTTACGGCATCTGAGCAGGGAAATAAGAAAATCAACGACTTGAGCGGACTTGGTACAAAAGCCAGCAACTCATCGTCCATACCGTATATATCGACGATATTCCACAGCGGCGAAACGCCAAGTTTTCCGAGGTATTTGTTCAACACCTTTAAAGGTACACAATCGATTATTGTCTCTTCACATGGATTATTAATTCCGTCGTGAAAATAGGGGCTACTCACCTCCGGATTGGATTCCAATGGCAGCCAAGTGGTCATGATCGATGCGATGATTGTTTCACACTTCTCAGCGACTGATTATAGAATTTTTCGCGAATTCGCTTGTAGGAACTGAGGTGTGTGTGTATGTAGTGAATTTAATTTAATTTTTCCGCTCTAACCTAATTTAATGCCAGAACGATGAGTAAAAGCTAGTAAAAGAAAAACGCTGGCGCTGTAGGGATTCTTTGTTCAATAGAGGATAAAACTGGAAAAGTTACTAATCACCAGAGATGCCAGATTTTTTGTATGCAATTCCGTAGACTTATTCGAATCTACGGATTTCTACGGATTTGTTTTTGGTCGAAGGTGATAGTTTTTTTTTTAGTTCTAATGTGATATTTTACGTTAAGTGATAGAACGATGAAAGAATTTTTTGAAAAACTACTAGGGACATCCCTCTGGGGTTGTACGCAATGGTGACGTCGGACTACGTGGTCTTATATAATAAATGTTATTTGTTAACTGCAGCAGGACTTGTGTTTTGTGTAGGAATAGGAATTTGAGCGGGATTCTCTCTGTTTATACTCTTTAGTATGACTATGATTGCCCTGAAAAGAAGCTTTTGATATTTAACTCTTTTGAAAATCTTTGTGGCCCTGAAAATGGCCGATGGTAGTACAGACATGAATTCCATGATACTGTTGCACCTGTAGTTTTTGGCATACTTTGACTGATTGCTTCGCGGGAATCCTTGTTCAGCCATAGCAAGATGTGCGCATGAGGACTTCCACGGTGCTGAAATTCAATCGTGTCAACCAGCTTGTTGAATTACACACACCACGAGACTGGATCATCATTGACCAGAGTTACTCTTTGTAGTGCAGTCAATTCCTGGATAGGATATGTTAAGTCATTGCCATTGTGTCCTTCTGACAATCGATGTAGGAGATTCAATAAATGAGGCCTCATCATCTCATTTGCACTAAGTGTGAGGAACATCGTAGGTTTTCCCAATTGTCACATCATGATGATCAAATTTATCTTCCTTTGTTGCCAATAGGGTAAACGCTCCTATAGTTGCGGTACAATAGAATCGTTAGGTTCCTATAGTTGTGTATTGAGTCTCTGCATGCTCTGATGCACAACTATAGGAACCTAACGCTTCTAACGTACCGCAACTGTAGGAGCGTTTCCCCTACTGTACTGAATCCGGTATTGATTTGAGGAAGGATAGTTTTCGCTCAATGCACTGCTCCATGAATAAGGCGGTCCTCAAGGTTGACACATGTAATGTTAGCGGCATGCCCCCGTGCACTTAAAAGTACATTGCAAGCCTTCGGAAACTCTAAGGCGTAGAACTTTCATTGTCATATACAACAAATGTTGTGGTTTGGCCACACGCCTGTCTTGACGACGAGTTTCACTGGATGCCATCATGAAATATGTCATCCGAACCTCTGGCTTGAATTTCCGTAGATGGCCGAAACATATTGACGAGTGCACGGATGAATTTGAGTTCACTCACTCGACAAAAAGTGACACAACAGCGGGGCCCTGTTTACTAAAAATGAACATATATGTGTTCATTTTTAGTAAACAGGGCCCCGCTGTTGTGTCACTTTTTGTCGAGTGAGTGAACTCAAATCCATCCGTGCACTCGTCAATGGTAGGAAAAGCTATCTCGCCGTGCTCGTCATAGGGTATACGTCCCTAACCTCGGTCTAATATGCAGCCATCGATTACGTTTTTAATCATAACTCATCAATGAATTTACCTGCAAACGATATTCTACTGCTAAATGGTATGCTTAGATATGCTTATCATGTCGTTTGCTATCAGAAACCACGAAAAGTTGAAAAACTTACTTTTTTTAAGACAATAACTCACGAGGGAAATGTATGTAATATGGGTCTATTGTCCCCAAATTGGGTCTATTTATGGATGCAACTTCGTCCTATCTTGTTTGATCCTCAAAAAAACGCTCTTGGTAACGTTTTCTGATGTATTTTTTTTTATCACTATCACTGTTAACTTAATGCTCTTCATTCCTCAAAACATTTCTTAGAGAAAATTTTACGAAAACTACATTAAATCACTCAATTTAAAAATTAAAAATTAAAAATTTCGCTTATCGTCTTTTGACCGCAGAATATCTAAATCAGAACATTGTGATGTTCATTATACAGGTTTGGCAGAAAAAATCTCCCTTCCTGTTCGTTCCTTATCATCCAAATGCAAAACAACATTGTTGACGTTACTCTTATTGCTATATGCTGTCAAATGAATTTCATGGGCCATAGTTAGGAACATAGAAAAGAAATGTGTCCCTAAAGTTGGGTCCATGTTTTACTTGTGAAAACGTTGTTAAACAATTAAAATAAACATAAAATATTCAAACAGCAACTGTAAGTTTTACGTCTAGTGTGTATTATCAGGTAATTCCAATCAATAAATGCCATAATCAGGCCATTTGATGATCGTCAGTCAACCTTCCCATCTTAACCTTATAAGTCATGGCGGCTAAAAACTCCGAACATTGTGATATTCTCAACCAGTTTTATTACTTACGAGAGCTGAAAATGTATTGAAATGTTGTGATATAAATTGATTTGTGTGTGGTACACATTTATCAACCATCAGTGATCAATATTTTCCTTATTTTTTGTGTAATATTCCTTAATTAATTATTTATTTGCGTGATAGGCCGAATGAAAGGACTAGACCCACATTACATACCGTAACCCTATATTAATGACAGATGAACCCTGGTTTGCACGGTAGCGATCTCCATGCATTTGTCCTCATTCCAAAGGAGCGTTTCCTGTTGCCCAAGCAGCAATTCTGTCTCATTATCCACGGCAATGGTTTGCAGCTCAATTTGAGGATCCACTGCAAGGGTTTCAAGACCATCTATGGCGATCTGATCAATTGTGATCCCGTAGCGGCGGTACAGTCGTGTCGTAATCTTATAAGAAAGCTACGTTTTAACCGTAGTTTCCTTTATAAAACCGGACAAGTACGACGACTTATGGATTATGGAACAACATTCGAGCAAAAAGAAAATTATCAAATAACTATCATATGACATGTGTGATTTCGTTCAAATTACTCAATTTGGTGTAAATTAAACCATTTCTGATCAGAAATGTTATTACTAGGACATCGTTGCTTGCTATTTTCAGAATTCATACAAGCACAACATCAGCAGCTCTTATTATGAGAAAAACTAAAATACATGTATTCGTGGCGGCCTTCGGCGACAGTGTCGTACGACAGAGCCTGCTGTATAACATTTTCAAGAGATAGTACGAAGGCCGCCATGTTTCACGCACAGTCTGACGTTTGCTTACGGGATATTTCATAGGAGAGAAGAGCTACAGAGTCGCCGTCAACGCCAATTCTATCAAAAAGCGGATAAGTGAGCAAGAAAACGGTTGACAAGTTGCAAGGGTGTATTTTACTTTATGCTTCTTTCCCTTCAGAATCAGATTATACTCTAGATTGTAAAATTCGATTCTGAAGGGAGACGTAGAAACTGTACCAAATTCCGTAGATTTTGCCTACGGATCCGTATTTCCGCAAAAAATTGTAAAATCCGTAGATCTACGGAGATTTCCGTAGATCTGGCATCTCTGCTAATCACACCCACAACAACCGGCAAACAGAAAAAAGAGAATATCGAAAACCGATGAAGCAAACCTCGGTGCAAACCGCAGCCGAAGCCGATGCATGAACCATGGATTACCGTAAGCTGTCAGTTTTGATCTCACATACTGACAGCATAGCACCACGTTCCTATATGGGCACAGAGAACAGACGTCCAACTGCCGTCAGAAACTTGTGTAAAGATAAGTGGGAACATCGCCGTTACGTGGCGCTAGCAACTCCTGATTTCCTCTATAAATTTTCCACTTGCGATCAATTTGGCGCTTCTGTTGAAAATTGCCACTCGCACTTAGACACTTGGTGTAAGTTGCCAGCGCCCGAGCCAGCGCCACCATGTAGTCAAACACACAGAAAAAAACTATCGTCGAAACAAAAATATTTGAGGTAAATTTAAACGTAAGCTCAGTTTGTTCTGGCTACAAAAAATAATTAGGTTCGCGGCGAATGAGAACGACCCAAATTTGAGTTTAGTTCCTGCACTTTTGGCGATTATGAGTGAACTAAACTCAAATTTGGATCGTTCTCATTCGCCGTGTTGATTTCAAGCCTATTACGTGTTTGAAGTCATGTAAAATCAATGATTAAAATAAAAATAATGTTACGTTTATTTTAAAAATATTCGTGTTGAAAATAAACGTATATGGTTTTGTTTGGTTTGAAAGATATGCGAACAAAAATAAATATGTTTATTTTAAACATGCTTCTTATGTTTAAAACAACCCCTGAGTATCTAGACAGAAAACCTTATAGCGAATTCGTTTATTATTCAGTTCCAACCTGGGTCGGGTATCAAGATTGGGTCTGCTTGTTTTCTGACTAACGTCAGTTTGCTCGTTTGTTTTTAAAACCTAGCTCAGGTTGAGGTTCACACTGACAAAAAGTTCGGTTTCGCACTGGGTTGGAACTGGTTCCAACCCCGATAATAGAGTTATCTACCACCGTTAGTATTAGTCAGCAGTTTCACTCATACAAGCGTTTTACTGGTTGAAAATAACAAACAAACCGCTGTCAAGTCAAACACTTTGACAGCTGATTTCGTGGTTGAAAATAATAAACAAATCGATTTTACACGGCTACACTAGCGACGTTGTATTGGTGAAATCTTGCGACAAGAAGTCAATAAACGAATTCGCTATTAGTTTCACGTACCCACTTACAAATTGTAGATGTCTCCACCGTACGTAAACAATGGGGTCAGCCATCGTTGGTGGCACAACTTTTTTCACATCAGAAAATATGTTTTTGTTTCACTTCATGTGGTCGTCGAACTCAAGCCAAGAATAAATTATCAGTGAGACGTATTACTGATGTTGCATTGTTTTCCTCATATAGATCCTTATATAAGGTTGGAATTTAATCGATTTGATGAAAATTTGAAAAATTCATTATTTGGCATGATAAGTTTTGATTCAATTCCCCGGGGGCATCTGGGACATGCCCGAAACTGACAAATGTGGTCCGCGGCGCTCGAAATGGCCACGATTCATTTGGTTATCATATTTTGAAGTTATTTGTTTTGTCACATGATAGGTTTTATTCCTTGCCGGACAAATTTAGTATCATGGTTCACATTCTCCGGAACATGTTCCTACCACATTTCCTGCACCAGTTGACCAATTCTGAATCTGTTCAATAATGTTCTATAGGTGAGGCTATGGTGGTGGTTTGGTGGTTGTTGCGAGCAATTCGCATTAGTGGCTACCGATAAATATGACTTAGTTCCCAAAATACATGTTTTTCGGAACTTGTGCCGCCCATATCTCTAAAAATAGTTGACCGATTCTAAATTTTTTCAACAGCATTCAATGTGATCATAATACCTGTTATTTGCTGGTTGTTTCGTTTAATTCGGTTATGTGGTTACCGAGTACACCACTTAGTTCCCGAATTCCGTGATTTTCGAATATTTTTCCGTCCAAATCACCGGAACCAGTAATCGATAAAAAAATCTGTTTATTAACATTGTATAAAATCATGCTACCTTTCATTTGGTGGTTGTTGCATTCAATTCGGTAGAGTGGTTGCCGAGAAATACGTTTTAGAAATATGTGTTACGCGCTCTCATACACACATACATTGACAGACATTTTCTGATCCCGTCAAGCTATGGCAATTATTAGATTATTTAAAAAATATCAATGTTTTTACACAAAATAGAAACAACAACAAAAACTCAAAAACGTGAAAAAAAGAGTTAATCAAAAATAAGACCAATTGTAAATTTACTCCATCATTATTCGATTTGACAGAACCAGAGAACCAGAATTTTCGGGGTACATAGACATTACACTGAAGCTGTCAAATAGCTCCCGGAGTGGTTTAAAATAAACATACTGTTTGTGCAAACGTCCACTACCTGTGTTCCTACCCTACCAGCTGTGTGTTGTATTGTATCCCTATACACTATCAATAAATTCATTTCGGATTTTCGTTGTTCTTTCGAAATCACGTGTGGAGGAAGATGATATCATCGGCATCAGAAACGACGGAGTGAAGTTGATACTGTGGGGTTCCACCGGTTTTGTCGAGCTGGTTTCCGGATCTATCTTCGGTTCCTGTACACTCAGGTCTTTTTTTACACGGGGGATACGTACCGTGTAAAAAAAACCTACGAGATTTTGATTTTTCGCATGCTTAAATGTTTTAAAAAAATCGAATTTTGATGCCATTTGTAATTAAAGCATGATATGGTCCATATAGATATATTTAAAAAAATTCTGTATTTACACCAAAAATTGTGATTTTTTTTAAGTATGCCATTCGATTACCTATAGCTTGAAACGGATAATGTGATTGGAATCAAGTCGATAGGTTGTATCGTTGTCGAGAAATCGTTAAAAACGTACCGTGTAAATCGTGGAAAACCGTGTAAAAAAAAAACCGCGTAAAAAAAAACCGTGTAAAAAAAGACTTCAGTGTATTGTTGAATTAAACATGCTTTTGAATTTAATTCAAACATAAATATTTTAGTTTTAAACATGCTTTCAATTTACTTTGAATAATACATATGTTTAAAGTATAAACATTTCAGTGCCAACATTTCAAAGGGGCGTAATTGCATTTGTAAACAATGGCTTTAGCCTTCGATTTCTCTTGAATAAAAGCTCACTCATGAAAGTTATTTACACCACCAAGTAGGGGAATGTTTCCTCTACCATCTAGAATTGTTAATTTGAAGAGGTGAGCTTTCAGTTGCGAGAAATCGACAGCTAAAGCCATTGTTTACAAAAGCAATTACGCCCCTTTGAAATGTTGGCACTGATTTACATTTTTGTTTTAAATGAACGAAATTCGTATCCGCGTACGATACTTTTATGCTTTTATATTGTCCGTTAATTACTTGTTGGATGAACTACTTGCGAGAGTTATGTCTGTTTGTCTGTGGTAATTCTATCTGATAGTAGTGCACGCTTTTTCAAAACTACCCAAATTTGGGTAGAATCCACTCAGATCGGTCAAAACTGAACTTACCCAAAAATGGGTAAACTATGTTGATAATAACAAGTTGATAAATGAACAACTTCAAAACGTCCTATGTGGTTTTTTCTATGTTGTAGCATGAAATTCAAAGTAAAATTGTGATGTTACCGTTTCTTCTGAATTTTCAACGTTATTATACACTGACTACATTAAAAATAGTATTGAAAAATGTATTGTTTTAAAATAGTTAAATTAATAATCTGTCGAACTTTAACTTCGATTTTCTCAAAATTGTGGATACGTTACATTGGTCTATTTGAAAAGTGACGCGAGAAAATTTGTCGTCTGTTTTGTTACTCATTGATATTCGACCTCTCCCACTCCCACTGTTCGCGACTTTTTGCACAACAAAACAAACTGCCTGCTTCTGCTCCCACAGTGTATGATGTTCTCTTTTTTATATTAAATATTTTTGCCGGTTGTGTGGGAGTGATTTTGCAACTTTTCAGTGTTATTCCTCTGCTGAACAAGGAATTCCGACAGCGCCAGCGTTTTGCTTATGTTCATCGTTCTGGTGTTAAATTAGATTAGATCGAAAAAATTTAATTAAATTCACTACACAACTCTGTTAATACAAGCAGCTCGCGAAAAATTCGATTATCAGTCGCTGAGAAGTTGTAAAACAATCATCGCATCAATCATGACCACTTGGCTGCCATTGGAATCCAATCCGGAGGTGAGTAACCCCTATTTTCACGACGGAATTAATAATGCATGTAAAGAGACGATAATCGATTGTGTACCTTTAAAGGTGTTGAACAAATACCTCGGAAAACTTGGCGTTTCGCCGCTGTGGAATATCGTCGATATATACGGTATGGACGATGAGTTGCTGGCTTTTGTACCAAGTCCGCTCAAGTCGTTGATTTTCTTATTTCCCTGCTCGGATGCCGTAAGTAATGCTCTGAGGAGTTGCTTTTGATTTTGTTGAAATACATGAGCTTTTTTTCTAGTATGAGGAGTTCCGCGCCAAGGAGGATGCCGAGCTGAAAGCGAAAAACATCGAGCACCCCAAGAGTCTGTTCTATATGCGCCAGTATGTGCAGAATGCCTGCGGAACGATTGCCTTGGCTCATGCCTTGTTGAACAATTCGGACATTGAACTGGAGGAAGGTAGCGTGATCAAGAAGTACTTTGATGCTGGCAAGGATATTACTCCGGAAGAGCGCGGCAAGCTGCTGGAAAACGATACCGGTTTTATCAAGACGCACGAAAGCATTGCCAACGAGGGTCAAACGGCGCCACCGGATATAAATGAGAAAGTGTATCATCATTTCATTGCATTCGTTCATCACAATGGCAAACTATACGAACTGGACGGACGGAAGAATTTCCCCGTCGAGCATGGCGAAACTACGCCGGAAAATCTGCTGAAGGATGCGATCGCAGTTTGTAAGCAGTTCATTGCCCGTGATCCGAACGAAGTACGCTTCACTCTGCTGGGCCTGGTTCCAACGCAGTAGATGCATATGAGTTCCTAACTTGGAAATCTTATATCAAATTAGAAGTCTGCGCTTGCTAGCTCGTATCATGCGGCCATTTACCACACGAAAAGGATCTCTTAGACACTGGAAGAAAGTAATTGCTTTAGAATACAGGTGCTGCAAAGATTAGTGTAGTTTTGAACGATGTGTTGCTTTTGTAAGTCAACGTTTTAAGGATTGAAATCTACTTTTTGGTGTGAAAGCTTTACTAACGAATAAATTTGAATTCTGGCATATGAGAACAAAGTTTGTTTGAGAACGTCCAATTACATTTACATTTGTTTAACCTAAAGTGAACCCACACGTATCAATATATTGA
This sequence comes from Ochlerotatus camptorhynchus, assembly GCF_037179485.1. Lineage (NCBI taxonomy): Eukaryota > Metazoa > Arthropoda > Insecta > Diptera > Culicidae > Ochlerotatus > Ochlerotatus camptorhynchus. The sequence goes on from NW_027040640.1 coordinate 1,218,726, forward strand.
TGCGAAGGGGAAATAATATTGATGACGTGAATACAGAAATATTAGGTTGGCCAGTTGATGAACCTTGAATTCTTTGTTTGTTGCAACAGCGTCCGAATTGCTTTCAGGACCCATGCGACACGTTCCAAGCGGGAGTGGGACATTTCACCGATGGATATTTTGCCACCAACAATTCTTCTGTTCAAGCTAATTTCTTCCAAGATTTACATAATACAATCTTTACAAAACTAGGATTCAAAGGTTTCATGAGATTAATGTTTCTTTCTTTTAAAAGCCGCATTTCTTTCTTATAAAATTATTACATAAAAATTAAAAGCTCTAGCAAGTTTTTTCTTCGAAATAAGAGCCAGTTCGTTCAAAATTTACTATTCTTGTAATTACTTGGGTCTCAAGCATTTATCAGTTTGAAACGACAATTTTTCCTTATTTTTTAAGCTAATCGTTCTTTTCCTAAAATTTAATGATTTTATGAATGTTTTTCTGATTTGAAAATTTTGCCGTTTTATCCTCGGTTTAATCCTCATTTTGTACCGGTTTTTAATGTTTTAAGTACTTTTTTTCACTTTAGATGATCGTTATCTCTGGAATTTGTGTGGTTTACATGTATGAATTTTCATGTGACATATATGCGTCTTTTCAACTTTGTTCATTTGAAATTTTATAATTATTATTCTATGTTCCTAGTCCTGTCAGGCCTGTTTAGAGAATGCCCACCTTGGCGGAATTGGTTTGTTTATGTTGTAAATCATATTTTCATCCATTTAGAAGATGCTCGTTCCTATTTTAAAATTTGTTCCATTAACGTTTAATGACTTACGATGAATACTGTTCTTTTAAGCATGAACCGTTCTTCCGAGATTCGTTATTAATGTGACCACTCTTGAAAACATTGATTTAAAACGCTGGCCCGACTGAGCAATTGAGTAATAGTTTCCACCATCAATTCCAACAGATGCAGCCCCTCTTCAAAACTTCCTTCTTGTGGTGAGAAAATATCTACATTGTGCTCTTTTTAGTGATAGTGACATTATGTAGAAATAATATATCGGACAAATTGCACCATTATTGATAATTTTAATTAAAAGTGAATTTTGCCATACATTCTCATACTTATATCTACCCTGTGCTTCGGTCAGAGAGCGTATAGGGCGTCGTTGTGCCAATTTGGTCGTGGCACATTTCGAGTATGAGAGAGTGATTGCATTTAGATCAAAATTGCCTGAGAAAAATGCAAGTACTTTCGTGGATTACCCGAAGTTGCGATAGTGAAGGTATGATCACATACAAGCAGACATAACACTCTTAAAATGTTCATCGAAATCGCTTTTAACGGTCAATTTGAATGTTTCTTAGTTGGTAGTACCGCCACTTGTGGCCCACACAATCAATTCCCTTGCGTTTGATGTTTACACACTGCAGCCATCTGTTGAGTGTATTGCCTATCACAGTGCATACGACAGATGGCGGTAGGGTTTACAATGAGAAATGTTCAATGTGTTGTGTCTCTTTGTTTGTGATATAACATTGAGTTAACATCAGCGACGAACCGACATGACACAGTAGCATTTCGTTTGTCCACAATTCTAATTGTCAAACGAGCGATTCGAACTTTCAAACGGGCGATCAGATTATAGATACTATAGTATATATAGATCAGATATGTCAAACGAGGTGAGACGCAAACCAAGGCAATATAAATTATACGTGGGTTCGGTGGTATGACGCGATCGGATGAGTAGATGTCGGTAGTATTTAACGTATTTTAAATATGGCATCTTGGCTACGAATTTGAAAGTAGCTTGTATGAGCTGTCACGTCGGTTCGTCGGTGGTAACATTAGAATAAAATCAAAACATTGAGAAATATAATGCATCACTTTTAGAAATACTTCACTTCGCAACCGATGAACCATTCTGACGGCCATTTGAGTACCGAAGTAACCATTTAGTCGCAATATAGCTAGTATATTCTTACTTTGCTTGAGTATGGTTAGTTGGGGAATCTGATGAAACTGTCACGTCTTGAAACTGATCTCTTTCGTATTTCTTTCCTTCTCTTTTCGCACACGGAGCGCTCGGTGGACCAGCGACTTTGGACGTGAGCCTCGTCCCAGGTCACCATGGCAATTCAGTGACAGATGGTGGACTCATGTTTCATAACCGACCACACCAACCAGCGAGGAAGGAGTCCACATTGAACCAGGAACGGAAATTAGTGCGGATTTATTTCCCTCGGAAAACAAGAAAAACCCGGAAAAGGTGGAGTCATGTTATAACCAACCAAGGACGATCTACGGAAGGAAATTGCCGGTGCAGCACGGAATGAAATACGAAGCGTTAGAGAAATTAACGGCGGCGGAAGAGCAGAATATGGTGAGAGCTGTCCAAATTATTGTTTACAAATTAAATATCAAAATTAAACTAAATACATGCCAGGGTTGAAAAGAATATTTTCGAACCTAGAAGTGTATATGTATAATCAATATCGATTTGATAACGGTGATGCATTTATGTGGGGCTTATTGTGAGTGAAAGTAACCTCGAAATGGACGTGACTTTCCAGACATTCTGAAATGGGTTGCTAGATCTGCAATAGAGCTATCACCTTCTAACTCCTGGACTAAAGCTGTCTACAACTGAGTGCTCGGTGGACCAGCTACTTTAGACCAGATGACCAACCCAACAAACAATTTGAGCTGAAAAAAGGCTGAATAAGCTACATTTTTCCTGAAGAAACATATTTTTACCTGAATAAGCTCTTATTCAGCTTTCAATGTTTGTTAGGATGGCAATGCAAGAAAATTTGTTTTCGTTGAAGGAAGTATCACAACACAAGTAATTGCTATTAGATATTTTTGCAAGCAGTGACAGATGGTGAACATGAAGATCCATACACTTAGATTTTTGCTGAGATTGGCACCATCGAGCAGCTCGGCATTTTATTTTGCTGAATCTCAGTAAAGGTTGCCGAGATTCAGCAAAATTTATGTTTGTTAGCTGAGATCTCGGTAAAATTTCCGTTTGTTAGCTGAATCTCGGCAAGTTTTTCACTGAGATTCAGCAACATAAAATTCCGAGCTGCTCGGTGGTGCCCATCCAGGTAAAAAATCTAAGTGTGCACATTCCAAGGGAAAACTGGGTAGTAGTATTATATTCTTATATTCTACATATCTTCATATAACAACGGCGCCGGTGGTGTAGTGGTAAGCGTGATTACCTCTCACCCCAGCAGGCCTGGGTTCAATCCCAGTCGGCGCCGCCGGGATGTTCTGAGGCATAACATCTCTGATCACGCCTTCCTTCGGATGGGAAGTAAAGCCGTTGGTCCCCGGTTCATGAGTTGATGGGTCGATAGGTAGGGCCCAGGTGTGGGAGCTGCCTTCCTGGCGCGCGGTAGCATTGGTGCTCAGCACGGAAAACAAGATCGACGGAAAATAAACCAAAGAAAAAAAAAATCTTCATATAAACATTATTAATTCATTAGGTACCCAACAAACAATTTTAGTTGCAGACTAGCTTATACAGGCAAAAATTAACTGTATAAGCCAATTTTTGGCTGTGTAAGCTAATCTGCAGCTAAAATTGTTAGTTGGGTAGGGATGGGACCAAACCTTTTTGAAGCGATTTGGATGGGGAGAGCCGAACTCCCTGTTGTTAACATTACGTGAATTGAAGGTGGGCTCTTCTTCCCACTCATTGGGACATCCCCTCATATGATGGCTTGTTCTGTATCTGGTCGGATTTTTTTTTTATTGGAAGGAGCTTCTTCTTGCACTCGTGAATCAAGCGTAAGTGTCTCTGCTCACGGGTCCACCCTCCGTTTTTGCCCTTCATAAAATGGAAAATTGAATACAACCAGGTATCGTACTTGATCAAGTCGTACGAGGTGGACAGACTGTCTAATGGCTGTGCCTTGCAACAATGAGTGGCACCTTTTACATACATAGGGGTAAGAGGGCATAGTGAGCATCCCGTGCACCAGCTTGGACTTCCGGCCGTTCGGAACAAATTGGTTGGTAGTATGATCAATATCATAATGATATTGAACCTACTACCAGTTGATTTGTTTCATGCAGCTGGAGATCCAGAGCCAAACTACGGAATACTCACTATGCCCCACCTGTTCACTATGCCCCTCCTCCCCCTACATACAAAAAGGCTAAAATATATGTTATCCGACTATGTTCTTTTTAAAAAAATCTTCCTCTCTTAAAAAATAAAAAAAAGTCTATGTAAGGATTAGACATGAACCAGCTCATAAACATTGGTCATGTGATCGTGGCATAGCTAAACATTTTCCGCGACCATGGGGACAGATGTCAGTGATGTCCTTTGAGCAGAAATTTCATGACAACTTCTATTCATATCGGTTTGTCGGTGGTAGTAATATCAAATTTACGAACATTTGCAAACCAAAAACTTTTCAACAAGACACATCGCTTAAAATAATCGATGTTGATTCATCCCTATCAGATTATATAGCTAATGCAAAAAAATCACCATTACGTTCAGTCAGCGCCTGGTTATCGAACACCGAAAATAGATAAGTTTTTATACCCGTTATCAGCTTTTATGTATGTACTAGACGTACCCGTCACTTGCAGAGGTCGTCTAATCCACTTAGTTTCTTTCTAGCATATGGTGAGAATAGACGATCGGAGAAAATTTTCCCTTATCGAAGGTTTTTCGAAAGGTTAGTTTTCTACAGAAATCAAGAAATGGGGCAACACGTTTCACGTACCGATTTTGAGTGGGTCTATACTGACCAACCTCACACGAGTCGTCGTGATGTCATGCTGCAAAAGTATCCGCAAATCAAGAAACTATTCGGACCAGACCCACGTTTCAAACATATCGTTTCGGCAATGGTGCTAACGCAAATCATCATGCTGTATGTAATGCAGGACCAATCGTGGAAAATGATTGTCCTAGTAGCTTATTGCTTTGGAGGTGTTATCAACCATTCACTGATGTTGGCCAATCATGAAATTTCTCATAACATGGCCTTCGGATATGGAAGACCTATGGCCAATCGATTATTTGGCATGTGGTGTAATCTACCGATCGGAGTGCCGATGTCGGTTTCGTTCAAAAAATATCACACCCTTCATCATAGATACTTGGCGGAAGAAAGACTAGATCCTGACTTGCCTACCATTCTTGAAGCGAAGTTATTCTGCAACACTTTCGGAAAGTTTATATGGGTCATTCTGCAACCCCTGTTCTACGCTATAAGGCCATTATTTGTAAATCCATTGCCCGTAGAGAGACTGGAGATCGTCAACACTATAGTACAGCTTACTTTCAATGCAGTAGTGATGGTAATTTTTGGCTGGAAAAGCTTGGCGTATTTGCTTATTGGTTCTTTCTTAGCAATGGGAATTCACCCTGTAGCAGGACATTTTATCGCTGAGCACTACATGTATGCAAAGGGTTTCGAAACGTATTCCTACTATGGCCCTCTGAACTGGATCACGTTCAACGTTGGCTATCATAACGAACATCATGACTTCCCCGCCATTCCTGGTAGCAGGCTACCGGAGTTGAAGAAGATTGCACCGGAATTCTATGAAACCATGCCACAACATACTTCGTGGGTACGCGTGATGTATGATTTCGTGACTGATCCAGCGATTGGACCCTATGCGAGAATTAAACGAAGGGCACTTGAGAGAGCAGGATAAGTGACAACAGGTGAGTCAATAGGAAATAAATTCAATGGTTGAGAGGTGCATAATTGATTTACACACATTGATACAGGGAATAACGAAAGTAATGATAACAAACGCCAGCACTTGATATCAATTGATATGGAACAAAGATAACACATTGAATTAGACAACAGAATACATAGGAGCAGCTACGTGACCATGGTCGCTAAGTGAAGTGTCTTTCTGTTGAGATTTTTAGTATGCAATTGATAGGTAAATATGTTGAGCAATGATTAATGATCAATTTTCTTCTGTTAACAATTCGTTATGTGATGAGCAACGTAATGATAAGAATAATCAATTATGTAACTTGCTTATTGGTTAGCTGATTGATTTACTATTTCATTCATTATTATCTTTCTAGACTAAACGGCCAAATGCAAGTGACGAGTGAAATAATAAGGAAGATTCAACTTTGTATACTACTGTATGCGTATTTATTATACCAATCAAGTTAGCAATTATTTATGAATTGTGTTATAAATCAACAGTTAACAAACGATCTCGAGTTCTCAAGACGCTGATTGCGAGAAATCCTAACAACATTAAAGGGGCAAGATTGACGGAATCCTTTCACTTCGCGCTTTCAGGGACATTAATCGCCGACGAACATTAATGTCAACATCCAGAAGTAGTGCAGATCTACAAATTTAACTCGTTGTTTGCACCTCTGCAGCTATCACCTATATACATTTTGAACCTCGTAAATTTAACAGATCGCCAGAAGTGGGCCCCAGAAGTGATAAAACAAATTGTATGAAAAAAGGATTCCTTCAATGGATCATATCGTTTGAGCAGTTTAAAATGGCGTTTCCAGCACTCGAACTTTAACACGGAGTACCTAATATTCTACACGAACTTCGGGAAAATAGGCTGCGTGAAAAACTATCGTCGAAACAAAAATATTTGAGGTAAATTAGGTTGATTTCAAACGTATTCCGTGTTTGAAGTCATTTGAAATCAATGTTTAAAATAAAAATAATGTTACGTTTATTTAAAAAAAAATTTCTTGTTGAAATAAACGTTGGTAGGGGAAATAGCTCTAATGTTGGCATAAGGATCTAAGATTGGGTCCATCGCTAAAAATCTGCTATTTATCATTTTTTTTTCTAGATGAACGCGTCGTTGGGTCCGTACTAATGGATATTTTTGGTCGCTATTGCAAATTTAGTGGATTGCTAATTTATGTATGGGCCCAAATTAGGGGCATTCAGGCCGACAATACATCCATTTCCCCTATATGTTTTTTTTTTGGTTTGACAGATATGCGAACAAAATTAAATATGTTTTGTGGTAAGCGTGACTGCTTTCTAACCCCAATGGATCTGGGTTCAATTGGTTTTAGTTGACCACTTTGTCAAGCAGTTTTGACGTGACTTTCTACCAGCCAACTAATTTCTATTTTTTTATGAAACGCACAAATGATGGCTAGTTTTCTCGTGGCTCTAGAAGAAAACATCTCAAAATAATGTGGTAGTAAACGTCATTTTAACTGCTCGAATGAAGTGGTTAATTAAACGTCAATTTCATACATTTATGTAAACAATGAGTTTAGTAATTCAGAATCGATTTTGCCAGCATTGATGAATTCTTTAAACTATGAAACTAAATGATTGACCACCTGCCGGATGCTGGTCGTTTTGATTCCGTAATACCAACAATCAATACGAAACTAACGATTTTAAATTGGCTCACTACTTGACTAGCCTATTGGTCCCAAGCAAACGAAAGTTGAGCACGTTATTTCGGGTAGGTAGAGGTAACTCTAAGACCAGAAGGTCCCGAAGAAACGTGCTCAACTTTTTGGTTCAGCTCTGGTACTCTCTTCGGTCCCAAGCTAATCGATGTACCCCTCGAAACATAGGAAAATCCACTAACCCCTCATTTTATCAGTCAAACTTTCATAGCGAATCAAAACAAACATAGTGTAGTACTAGAATTTCGACAAGAATGGGATACGTACGTTAATCGCATAGAGGTAACTCTAAGACCACTGGGTCCCGAAGAAAATCATTATTATTTTTGGCTCACTCAGTACCAGAACAACGATCCCAAGCAGTCCCAAGCTATTTCACTCACCCCTGCATGTTCTGCATGAATCCACACACCCCTGATGTTATCTGTCAAACTTTCATAGCGAATCAAAACAAACATAGTGTAGTAATAGAATTTCAACTAGAAGGGCCAATAGCAACAATCAATACGAAACTAACGATTTTAAATTGGCTCACCACTTTAGTAGCCTATTGGTCCCAAGCAAACGATTAACGTACCCTATTCTAGTTGAAATTCTATTACTACACTATGTTTGTTTTGATTCGCTATGAAAGTTTGACAGATAACATCAGGGGTGTGTGGATTCATGCAGAACATACAGGGGTGAGTGAAATAGCTTGGGACTGCTTGGGACCGTTGTTCTGGTACTGAGTGAGCCAAAAATAATAATGATTTTCTTCGGGACCCAGTGGTCTTAGAGTTACCTCTATGCCAATAGGCTACTAAAGTGGTGAGCCAATTTAAAATCGTTAGTTTCGTATTGTTTGTTGTTAATCGTTTGCTTGGGACCAATAGGCTAGTCAAGTAGTGAGCCAATTTAAAATCGTTAGTTTCGAATTGATTGTTGGTAATACCAACAATCAATACGAAACTAACGATTTTAAATTGGCTCACCACTTTAGTAGCCTATTGGTCCCAAGCAAACGATTAACGTACCCTATTCTAGTTGAAATTCTATTACTACACTATGTTTGTTTTGATTCGCTATGAAAGTTTGACAGATAACATCAGGGGTGTGTGGATTCATGCAGAACATGCAGGGGTGAGTGAAATAGCTTGGGACTGCTTGGGACCGTTGTTCTGGTACTGAGTGAGCCAAAAATAATAATGATTTTCTTCGGGACCCAGTGGTCTTAGAGTTACCTCTATGGTAATACCCCGTTCACATTACAGTGTATATCACGTGATATACGCTGTCTTGCAATGAGCATTCATACATCTAGTTTTTACTGGAAATCCTATGTATGAGTGCTCATTGCAAGACAGCCTATATTACGTGATATAGGCTGTAATGTGAACGGGGTATAACACACGATATCGATAAAATCAATAATTTTCTGCACTGCTGCTGGCGGACGAATGTTGAAAACAGTGAACACTTTAAATAGAGTGTCCAGCGCGTAGATGGAGTCAATTCCACCGTGGATGCGTCAATGTAGATGAAGTAATTGTTTCCATTGAAAATCAGATGGGGCACCACCTCGGGTACCACATTTTATTTTTTTTAAGCGGGACTCGAAACGAGACAAAGGCACTCGACAAGGCACACCAAGTATGTCAGCAAACTTACGGTACACCAAAGATATTTTTCACCCAATAAAGTGGATTCAAAACAAATTGTCTTGGAAACCTATGCCTATATGATTTCTAGCAACACTACCAATGCAATCAAGATACTAGATAGATGCGCTGCTCGTTAGGCTCTGGCTTTGAAAGTTCGTTTGGCTCAAAATTAACCAGTCCGCTCCTCTCTAGTTCAGACTATAGCTGATATTATGTAATATAGGCTATCTATTGATATAAATATGCATACAAATGATTTCCAGTGAAAATTTCACGTATGAGTGCTCATTGTAAGACAGCTTACGAGCTTTTCTGAAGCTACTCGGCGCCTGGGTAGATCGCACTCATTTTTGCATGCTGTATGGAGTTGTCAAAAAATGAGTGAACTGGGTTTGCTCCGAAGAGTGGAATCCACCCAGATTCTGGGTAAATGGTTCTGATATAAATTTTTCCTTAGTTCAAAATGGCGATGTAGTGGTAAGCATGATTACCTCTCACCCCAGCAGGCCTTGGTTCAATCACAGTCCGTGCCGCCGGGATGTTGTGTGGCATAACATCTCTGATCACGCCTTCCTTCGGAACGAGCTACGGAAGGGAAGTAAAGCCCCGGTTCATGAGTTGATAGGTCGATAGGTAGGGTCCAGATGTGGGAGCTGGCGGCGGTGGAAAAAAATATCGACTAGTTGGTGAGGTATACAACTCTAACAAATAGTTCGTTGGTATCAATAAATACTTTATTATCATTTCATAATGTTTTTTTTTTTAATATTCTTCCTGGACGAAATAATTTATATATAAAGCTATACCTCGATATAACGTAAGTGCAGGGGGTAAGTCACTCTGCCACATTGTGCTAACACCCACAGAAACACACTTCGACACACTTCAAGCACCCTTTCGCCGCATGACAAGCAATTTTTTAATCAATTCTGGCACCACTGCAAATAATGTTTACATTCGATTGATATTTTGTTCTGAAAAAAAAAACCTGAAAAAACGTCGAACCGTTCTGCCTTGAAAGGAAGAATTTCTTGATTTGGATTGAAAACCTCCAATCCAAAGGAAAGGAAATACTAAACCGGTTACGATCCACGAAAGCAGCGGCATCAGGATGCTAAAAAATGTAAAGTTGTCTTGCAAGAAAACCACTACAACCGCAACGAAAAAGTTTCTGATTGTAAATCCTAGGTTCTCACCAGCGGCATCCCAATCACGGCTCCTCCAATTAATTGCAAATGTACCCTTTGCTTGATCTTTCTTCTCGGGTGGCACGTACCCATTCGTCTTCCTCCTGCAGCGAGAGGACCAATGCCCGTGTCAAGAACTAATTTGTGGACAAGTAACCCTGAACGGTAGTGGCTGCTGATTAAAATTGGATCTCTACAGTTGCGAAACGCTTATGGAACTCTATTACTGATTCTGACGCAGCAAGTCAGTGGTATAGCTGACGGTCTTTTCCATGTCTTACTCTGATATCCGGTGCTCGGGGCTGAGGTCATTTTAGCTCCAAATAATCCTCCCGCCAGTTGTTCTATTTCTTTAAACAAACAACAGCAAAGGAATCGCAGGGAGTCTGTCATTTTCAGCGTTATGTTATGATCGAGGATATGGTTGCCAGTAAATTTATTTTTTCTGTTGAAGTTTTGACAAATCCGTAAATACGATGAAGCACCCAGAAACACCTTCCGACACCCAAAAACACACATGAAACACAATAAGCACAAACACAAGGTGGCAGAGTGACTTACCCCCTGGCACAAACACAAGGTGGCAGAGTGACTTACCCCCTGCGTAAGTGTCACTTTTGCCTTCCATCGCTGATTTTTCAAACAAGCAAAGTAATAACACCATCGGACCGATGGGATAATCCCCCATTTACTGGTAATATTAATTTGTATGATTCAATTGTTATTAGCGAGATATTGACGATGGAACTCAAAAGTGACAGTTACGTTATATCGAGGTATACCTGTAAAGCATTCATGGGACATTCCTCGGGCATTCATTCGTTTCTATCGAAATTTGTAATGTTCACTCAGTTGACAAATGTCATCTTCTGAGTAACCGTTACCCAATTTCTTTCATAGGCACGTTTACTCAAATTTGAGTAAAAGCATGTTTACTCATTTTTGCGAAAAATGTTTTCAACAATAAAAAAAAACTTCATAGCGGAAAAATTTCCGGCAATCACACTTTATACCCCGTTTACATTACAGCGTATATCACGTGATATACGGTGTCTTGCAATGAGCACTCATTCATCTAATTTTCACTGGAAATCCTATGTATGAGTGCTCATTGCAAGACAGCCTATATTACATGATAGGCAAATCTACAAAATTATTAAAAGCCTCTCGGACTGCTGGGATCTCCAGAATATGTTAGGTATTTTTGCTGACTGGTGCTCAAGAAATTTGATGAGTCTAAGCATAGAAAAATGTAACATTATTTCCTATCAACGAAAAATCGAACCAATCATGTTTGACTACGGACGCTGTCTTGCTCGTGTAGAGCACATAAAGGAATCGGCAATTGGGCTATGCCTCAGGTCACTTTACTGCTCGCTTGTGCGATCCTTATTGGAGTCAAGTTCAGTTGTTTGGTGCCCTTTTCATGCTAGCTGGATCACTAGAATTGAATCCGTTCAACGCAAGTTTGTGAGATATGCTCTTCGTTTCCTCAACTGACGTGACCCAACGAACTTGCCACCGTACGAGGAGCGTTGTCGTCTCCTGGGAATCGAGTCATTAGAGGTGAGACGGACGGTCGCTCAAGCTATGTTCGCTGGAAAGCTGCTTACAGGTGACATTGACTGTCCAACACTGCTGTCACGGCTAAACTGCCGGTAATCGGAAGTCAGTCCCATCTGCATTTTTATCAATTTTGAGTTAGCATCATTATTCAGTTTATCTTTCTATGTTTTTTGAGATGTGCTATTGAAAAAAGGTGGTTTGTTCAAGAAAAATGAAAAACAATACCAAGCTAGATACCAAGTCAAATTGTCCCACAGCGAAAAGTAATCGCAAGTCAGTCACATTAGAAAAAATATGTTAGAAATGCTAGACAACACATCGCATTATGAGATTTGTGTCAAGACAGATTTTGCCCACTTCCCCTATGGTATCTGGAACACGTCCGGATGTGGCCAATATAGTTGTTACGATACTCAGTTTGACCGTCATTCGATATGGCTTTGAATTATCATGTGATTTGATGTATCGCTTGATGGATTTTGATTTAAAACGGATTTCCCTAATAAAAAATAACCATAAACGAACGATAACGCAAATCATTGAACTATTCCACAAATGGTTTGGATGATACCCAGAACACGTCGTTAAGCAAATTAACCATACAATTTTTATTAGGGTTACCACTCCCCCTAGGATACCCGGAACATGTCCGGGTGTGGACAACATGGTGCTGGTCACTCATCATTACGCTTATTGATCTTATTTTTGAATTCTCATGTAAATTGATTTATCGCATGGTGGGTTTGGCACGTTTCTGAAAAGCTCTGGTCTGATGAAGACCCATACTCACCGGAGTATGTTTCGGCCATTGCTCTGGAACCAGCGCAACAAATCCAGAAACATTCAATAACGTTCTATGGGACCATGGTATCTTGCTACTGTTCAATACTGTGCTAAACTAATGCAGCATCGTCATGGAATTGTGACTGACTTGTGGTTATTTTTCTCATTCACGTTAAATGTAATCGCAAGTCAGTCCCACTCAGATTTTGGCCATAAAATAAAAATTTTACGATATTTTTCCAATATTTTTGGGTAAACATAGATGCATTCTATCACAATGTACGTGTATTTTAAAATTTATCCCTCCAACATAATTGTCAAATCAAAAAACTTGAAAAATCTTTGAACGCCGTTTTCTCATTTCCAGGTTTTTTACAGATGGGACTGACTTGCGATTATGGGCAGTTAAATATGTATTCCCCTGAGAGGTCTCTTCGTCAACGCGACTTTCTGTTTTTGGAACCACGGAGCCGGAATTGTCAAGCAGTTTTGGCGTGACTTTCTATCAGCGATTCCACAAAACTGGACCAACTATTTAATTTCTATTATTTTATGAAACGCACAAACAATGGTTACTTTTCTCGTGGTTCTAGAAGAAAAAATCTCAAAGTTCGAGTGGTAGTGAACGTCATTTTAACTGCTCGAATGAAGTGGTTAATTATACACAACACGAGCCAATTCGAGCAATCTGCCGGCAATTCAACAACTGTTTTTATATGTTCGACTTCAATGTATCTGCTGACGTGTTTCGTTATCGGCTACTTGGCCTTTTCCGTACCGTTGACCGTAACTATTTAGTTTAAGTTTTATTCATTTAGACAATAATTGTCAGTTGAATTTTTCAATAGACAATAAACAACAATATACCCCGTACAGACTATGGTATTAGCAATCTCTATAACATGGAAGTCGTCACACCAAAACTGCTTGACAAAGTGGTCCATTTCAGTGCTAACATTTGAAAACGGCGCAAAAGCCATTTGTAAACAAATGGTTTGTGGGCCCTTTACTCGCTACCCGAAGAACGCCCACGCAAACCAACAGCATCGTCAGGAAGGGGAAAATTTCCCCTACCCGATGTTGCTGTTGTGTCGCGTGGGTGTACTTCAAGTAGTGAGTAAAGGGCCCACAAACCATTTGTTTACAAATGGCTTTTGTGCCGTTTTCAAATATTAGCACTGATTTGATCATTCTGCTCGACAACATATTTGTATTCCTACGATTCCTATCCCTTGCTCTGGTTGCACCTTTCTATAGCAAACTTTGTTCCCGTTTTGACAGCCAGAGTTTCTGCTTCTCTTTTGCCCGCTGGTTCACACAGATTTCACACACACTGTAGCAAAACGCGCATCAATCAGTCTCCAAGAAAGACACAAACGAGACGGACGAACGCAAACGCGAATCATTTTTCTCGCAGTACTGGTGGCTGCAGCCGAAGCAGGAGAGAAAAAAGCAACGAAGAAAAAATATCTTGCGGAAAAACAGCCCCCGCGGTAGCAGCATTCCTTGGAACCTATTGGCGCTGGCAAAAATTAACCTTGGGAGAAGGCAGTGCGCTTCCGGAGAGGACCATCAGTGCGTTTTTTGTGTGTGTCGTAACCCGTTGTAAATACGCTTGCAGACGGGAGTATTGTGAAGCGGATTCCACACGGTAAATTTTTTCTTCTGATTTATGACGGCCTTCCCCCGCCCTAATCCATCACTTACTTTCGGTTCAAGGTAACAAAAAGGAAAGCACACAACTGGCGCCTGTGTCGAAATACTACTACAGCCCCTCGCTCCGCTTCCGCGATTGGGTAAGTTCCTTTTTCATCTTTTTTTTTTTTTGTCTCCTTGGAGGGTTAGGGCTGCTCACCAACTCCACCATCATTGTTTTCATTTTGGAGCCCGTCCAATATCCATCATTAATCTATTCGTATCGTACTTACCTATCGTGTCTCATCTCATCATCGTCACAATTTCGTCAGCTATTGTTCTGTGTTCAATACCTCTATCAATCCAAGCACAGTAGTTACAGTATAGTAGTTCGCAATGGAGTCAAGTGGCTTCGGTGGTGCATATTACAACATAATCTCTACGGAGCATTTCGCAACATATCTGGCGAGTGCAATGATGGTAAACATACGGCTGTAGATTAGTGTTTTGTGATTTATCACTCGGTTTGAAGGATGCTTTTGAAACCTATTCTGGTGGAACAAGTTGACGCTGGTCTGTATACTTACCTACTGCACAGCTGCCAAGAACCCAAATGGGCAATTCTATTATTTTGTAACATAAGCCATAGTCACTATCCAAGATCCACTAGTTTCCCACTGGATTTAACGCAAAAGACATTTCCAGATTGGCATTAACCCGAATATGGTATATTGGAAATCTTTTGGGTTAATTCCAGAGGAATATCTAGCGTTCAGTATCATAAGGGCTACTGCAATGATCGATTCTCTGCATCGATTTTCTCTTTCTGTTAGTAAATCGGTTGGGTTTGATTTCCGTTCCGTTCTAGGATTTTTTTCGGGTTGGAAAATATCTCGTCTTCCCTGGGCATAGAGAATGATTGTACTTACCACACAATTATACTAATGCAAAAATGGTACAGGCATCGAAAGCTCTCAATTAATAACTGTGGAAGTGCATCTAGAACACTAAGTTGAGGGCACGGAATATGCGATATTATCAATAAGCTTGAAATGCGAAGAGGAAGAAGAATAAGAAAAAAGAACTAGCCCGTATGGTTCTGAACGCTCTAGATATGATAATAATATTATAATTGGAATGAAAACCATGGAGCCGAATATGTAACATTAACCTAGATAACAAACCTTCTGCTGAAACTAGATGAATAAGGTGTTGGGAGAATTGGTTTCCCATTTTACCCCAATCATCTCTCGCAAAGTCTGCACCTTTATGTAGAAGTTTCTTGAACTTTTTTAAAGTCCCGTGAATATAGCACTAGCTCCTTTCCAGTAAATACTTTACTTTATTATCTACCATTCTTTTCAACATAAGCTGGATACAGAGAGTGTCCAAATAACACCAAGAACTAGCCCACACAGTATGATAAGCAAGTCTAGTGGAACATGTGAGCAAACCCGATAGAGACCCCCAAAGAACAAGTCCGGAATATGCACAAAATAAACTTGAACCCAAGTACAAAGGGCCAGTTCAAAATACCAGTAAGGCACATACGTAGGAATGTTAGGCCAGATGATTCTAAGGCCTAGTCAAACCAATTGAATGTTCAGATAATCAGTGTCTACTCCACATTATTTCTCTGAACTTGCTCAACAACAAAATTTGGGCATGCCTCTGAAGACCCTTTTCATACTTTCACTCAGACGTGGACATACTCATTATAGCTAAAATACTACTTTTAAATTATGAAACTATTAGATATAATAATAATAATTTTTACATGTAAGATGCATCAAGAGGAGGTAACGTTTGTGTAAGATACATAAAACCAGTAAATTTTTCTTTCAGAGGATCACAATTAGCTATTTTAGCTGTTATGAGTAATCGTCATGAGTGAGTGCTATTCGTTATAGCTAATCGCTAATTGTGACACTCTGAAAGCGAAATTGACAGTTTTTATGTGTCATACACAAACTTTACCTCCTCTATTTGCATCTTATATGTACAAATTATTATTATAATATCTCATAGTTTCATAATTTCGAAAAGTAGTATTTTAGTTGTAATGAGTATGTTCAGGCCTGTTTTACTGGACATGCTTCGAAGATAGTTAGTTATCTTTATTAAGGAGACTTTCAGCCGAACGCTGGTTCGTCTCCGGGGCTTCGAAGATCTGCGAAATTGCCACATCGGTTAATCCACTCCCAAATATCCCATTATAGTCCTCTAGGTTCGCATAATAAATTCCCAGAACCCGCACTTCAATCAGTGCCGGCATGTCATTTAACTATCCGCACTGACTTCTGGATTGGATTTGTAATCGGTATACCTACTATGCATTGACTCTTTCTGTTCTCTAAACATACCATTAATCCTCTCCTTCCCAGCACAGGTGATCTACAACTTTTAGGTCTGTCTCATGTGTGTCAATCTACATTAAATAATCAGTACTCATTTAAGCATCTCCGTGTGTTCATTAGTCTTGTCCATATGAAAGGGTGACCAGTGAACCAGGAAATCAGGAAAACCGGGAAAAAAGCCGTAAATTCGAAGTGATCGGGAAAAACCCTTGAATTTCGATGAAACATCGGGAAAAAGTATACGTCGTTCTCTATTCGAAAAAAAAATAGTCCTTGACAACATTTCAAACCCCACGGACAGGACTATATTTTCAGGATAAAGTCACTAGAAGAAGCAATTTTTAGGAGATTTTAGAATGAACACCAAACTATTTCCGAGAAAATTTCCATTTCAATTTTAGAGTTTTTGAAAGAATACTACGAAAGATCTGACTAGAACTTCAAGTCGATTGTCAGGGTTCAGAGTAAAATTTTTAAGAAGCACTGTGGACAATTCAATGTTTATTGTGCAGAGAATTCCAGGATTCGTGAAAAATTCCAAGGAAATCTAATTTTTAGTGTAAACAGTTTTAAGGCAATTGTATGGAATCGATGAGAGTTTCTACAGAATTTTAAGAAGAATTTAGAGGAGAACTCTATGATTATGTTGAACAAAATTTCAATTCTGAGGTGAATCGCTTGGAAATTCTAAGGAGAATTCAAGTGAATTTAAAAAAAAATGGAAAGAAGCTTCAGTGAATTTTCTTAAATAAAACAGAGAGATTGTGGAGTGTTCTGTACTGTTATATTAGTTTTTTCCCCCAAGGGATTCCCAGATTGCCCCGTAACGTTGGTAGATCACCTTTTCGTGGTACGTTACGGGATGTAAGATCTACCACCGATTCCTAATCTTGACTACTTCAGGATTGTTCAATAATCAAAGGAACACATCTTAGTCCTTGTTACTTTTTATGCCTTGTTGATAGTGATAAGTCCTCGGGTTGCCTGGACCCAGGATGATCTTGGAAGAAGGAAAAGATGAGTTAGTTAATCTTCATCTATGTGATTCCTAATCTTCTATTCGTTGTTCCCTAGTTTGAAGTGGTTAAGACTAGGGTTCTGATGCATGGTCACTATCGGTGTCATTCTTTAATTTTGTTGCTAAGGAATCCAATTTTAACTGACAAAGGGGCGTGCCTTTGGAGGGTGTTCCAACACTCCGAAGGGTACAAATAGCGGAACCTTTCAATTAGAATCGATTCCTTACGATGAAGGCAAGAATGACAACTGTATCAAAACCGAATACTTCATCATTTCTCAATAGTGATGAAGTAATACGACATGCACTACACTAAGGACACGGGATATACTACAATAGATCAAATTACTGGTCGTAGTAGTTTTATGTCCAGAACAGAGGAGAAAAAAAGGGATTCCCAGATAGAATCTCAAATTTATGTTATTCTGAATTCTGAAGAGAAGAACTCTGTGACGGGTAATGATTCTAAAGGAAATGCTTGAGAACAATTCAATAAAATCATGTACAGAGTTTTGAGTTAATTTTCATGGTAGTTAAAACATTGACAAATTTTGAAGACCCTACAACGCAATAACAAATTCAAGATCGAGGAAGAATAGTAATGACCCATTTAAACTAGTGATCTATTCAGTTCAATCGCATTTGGTTTATACTACATTTAAGTCACCATGATATGAGTACTTGAGAATTAGTCAAATTGTTGAGCAGTTTTCAGACAACCTTCTACCAACGATTTTAAGAAAATGAAGAAATAATTTCCAGATTTTTAATTTTATTTGGCAAATCATAGGGTTTTTGATCTAATTTCCGTCGTACTAAGCACAACCCGCGTTTTACCTATCGTTTTTGACCGGGTTTGAACAAAAAATGGAATATTTCTTTCAGAGAGGACTTCTAAATTTATTCACCTTTCCATACATACCGTTGGATTTGATAAAGAGTCACAAATTGTTGAGATATTGTTTAAAATCTAATACTGCTTCTTGATTCTAAATCCGTCCTACGAGTTTCAATTCCGTCCAAACGCATTGAAACGCCATTAGATTTCCTTCGTCCTACGGATAAAAGTAGAAAAAGGGGATTCGCTAGGAACGCTTCTTTTGTTTTGAGAACAATGAGCGTAAATATTCATACAATGCGCTCTAACAGGATTTATGTTGTAGCTAATAAACTAACGCATCTGAACAAATCTATTATTGATTTGTGCACGGTGAAATCATTGATATTATTGATCTTTTCTGATCGATAGGACGGAAATGGGCGATTACGACGAAGTAGCGCTCTACCCTATTTGTATTTGTATTTCAAATGATATTTTACTCTCGTTTAATCAACATATTTAATCATAGCCAAGACTTCTAACTTTTCCTCGAACATGACCCATTAGCTTCTGCACAGTGGTACTTCCCACCATTTTGACCACTTTTGGCCAATCTTTTTTGAATTTTTGGATGTCGTCCGCTGGTTTTATTAATTTTCGAAGCTTTGCTTTGGTTAAAGCCCAAAAAGTCTCGATTGGCCGTGCTTCCGGGCAGTTCGGCGGATTCATGTCTTTCGGCACGAAACATACATTTTGACTTTTGTACCATTCTAAAGTGTCCTTTGCGTAATGACATGACGCCAAATCAGGCCAAAATACTACTTGACCTTCGTGCTGCCTGATCATCGGCAACAATCGCTTCTGGAGACATTCCTTAACGTATTTCTGAGTGTTCATCGTCTCTGTTGTGATGTACGGACTAGATGTTTTACCACACTCGCATATTGCCTGCCAAACTATAACCTTCTTACCGAATTTTTCGGTAAAAATTGCCCTCTCCGTTTCGGGGATGTCCTTGTCTTCGCTTACAGTATAGAATTGTGGTCCGGGAAGCGTTTTGTAATCTAGTTTCACGTACGTTTCGTCGTCCATTATTATACACCCAGAATTTCGACACAATAACGAATCGTAGAGTTTGTGGGCCCGTGGTTTCACGGACGCGGTCTGTTTTTGGTTCCTTTTGGGTTTTTTCTGCTTCCGGTAGCCCAAGTCTTTCTTTGGCACGCATGACGTTCCTCGACGAGGTCCCTAGTTTTTTCGCAACATCCCGAACGGAAGTCGCTGGTTTTCGTTTGTAGGCATCCCTGATCTTTTTATCGATATCCGGACTTACAGGACCGGATTACCGGCCACTCTTCGGCGCATCTTCAAACGTACACTGTTCTCTATATTTTTAATCGCAGTTCGTACCGCTCCGACGCTTACTCCCTCTTCCTTGGCCAATTTTCTCAAGGAGAGTCCGCTCACAGTGCACCATTTGTGCACGATACTTTTTCGTTGTTCCGGAGTAAGACCACGCATTTTGACAGGAAACACAAAACTGAGCACTTTTTTGATACTATGTCATTCAGAAATGAGCAAACAAAAGGACGCAGCCAAAACATGTTGAAATATTTTATTATATTCAAAGTGACCGTTAAAATAAGGTGTTCCTCTACTGTCTGGAACAGTCTATAGCATAAATAAGACCCTATTTTGTCGAGATTATAGAAGACTTGTTTTTTTTTTAAATATTGGTCCACGTAAAAGTTCGTGTGGCAGAAATTGTCATTTTAAACTGCTGGAATGATGTGATCCATTCAACTGAGCACCTATTGATAAACAATTAAAATGCTATTGATTTAAAAAAAGCTTTTTTACGAGTTCGATAATTTTTGGCTGTTTGGAACATCTTTCGTTCTAACTTTTTCTCAAAAATATATATTTGCATACACAATAACGAAAAACCTTCTGGGTTAAAGGGTTAAAGAAAACATACGAAGCGATCCACAAAGTACGTTACGTTGTTTATGGGATATTGGAGATTGTTCATATACTACGTAGATAATCTAACAGTGGGTGAGGTCAGCGAATATATACGATAACAAAGCAACACATAAATTGTATAACAGTTTATAAAACCTTATAGCGATTTTTTTTATTATTAAATTCCAACCTGGATCGGGTATCAAGATTGGGTCTGCTTGTTTTCTGACCTAGCTCAGGTTGAGGTTCGCACTGTTCCAACCCCGATAATAAACGAAATCGCTATTAGTATGACTGGTTTTGGTTATATAGACGTTTACTAAACATAATTCCATGAATATGTGTTTCTTAGGTCATTCCATCTCAAGTGACCGAACAAATTGCTTCGACCATCTACGATTTATAATGTTCTACACAACTACTACAGAGAAGAACTCGACAGTGAGCATGCATAAGGGCCTATACGCGATGATCGATTCTCTTCGTCGATTTTCTCTTTTGTTAATAACTCGCTAGATTTAACGTTTCTCGGTGCCTTTGCTGTTGCTTTTGATAGCCAATACAACCTTTTACTACTCTGCATTGAACAAATTCTAGAAAATTATTTCGCTTAGCTGTAGCAATGCAAAGAGAAAATCGATGAAGAGAATCGATTATCGCGTATTCGCCCTTATGCATGCTCACTGTCGAACTGTTCATTTGAAGCAACTTTGCTGAATATTTCAATTTTCTATCTCTAAAGGTTCATGTTTTATCCGAGGGGGACGAAAGTAATCTGTTCTACATTTCTTTTTGAAAATTTGCTTAATTTTCTCGAATTTGTTTTGGATGAATTCGATTCGTTATGAATTAACGCGCATCTTTCGATATTATCCGATTTCATCCACTATTCATCGCTAATCTTGAATGTGTTAGAATTATCGAGCATTATGCTGATATTATTTTTAGTGTGTAGCGTGATGTGAACTGTCACTTCCTGAGTACCTGCTTTTGTGATTGTTTCAAACCCTTCAAGTCTTCAAGCTTCAAGTTCCAACTCTGGAAGCAACGACAATATCTGCACGGAGGGTTGGTGACGTAATTGACTACCGGCATTGATGGCCAAACGTGACCAAACCATAGATGCCGTCGATGCCGGATGCCAGGGTTGTCCAAATCGTAGTCCGTGATCTCGAAGCGACTATACCCAAGGCAAAGATGAATGCAGTTTCTCTTTTTTTTATATTTATAGAATACTTCCTTTACATGATGGTTATGTTGGTTTGTGTGGGCGTGATTTGATTTATTAGTAATCATCGAGAGAAGTCATTGTTTACAAAACCTGTTACGCACTTTTTTTTTTTTTTCCTCTGTTCGGGACCTAACACTACTGCGACCAGTAAATTGATCTATTGTAGTATATCCCGTGTCTTTAGTTTAGTGCATGTCGTATTACTCCATCACTATTGAGAAATGATGAAGTATTCGATTTTTTTTACAGTTGTCACTCTTGCATTTATCGCAAGGATCCGACTCTAATTGAAAGGTCCCGCTATTTATACCCTTCGGAGTGTTGAAACACCCTCCAAAGGCGCGCCCCTTTGTCAATCAAAATTGGATTCCTTAGCAACAAAATTAAGGTATGACACCGATAATGACCATGCATCAGAACTCTAGTCTTAACCACTTCAAACTAGGGAACAACGAATAGAAGATTAGGAATCACATAGATGAAGACAACTAACTCATTTTTTTTCCTTCTTTCAAGATCATCCTCGGTAGACAAAGCCGAGTCTTGTCACTATCAACAAGGCATAAAAAGTAACAAGGACTAAGATGTGTTCCTTGGATTAAAGGGTGATACGGTCAAAATTTGGTCAATATCAACTTGACGTATTTCTTTCAATTTTGCATTTAAAAAACCTGAACACCCCTCATTTTGAAGGTGTGTGTGTGTAGAATGTTGCTCCTATTTTGATTTTGGAATTCACTCTTCAGTTGTCAAAATGCCGTCCAAGCAAGAAGAGCAGCGTATCAAAATTTTGCTCGCGCATCGTGAAAATCCGAGCTACTCGCACGCAAAGTTGGCAAAATCGCTAAAAGTTGCCAAATCAACCGTTACAAATGTAATTAAAGTGTTTGGGGAACGTTTGTCGACAGCCAGGAAGTCTGGATCGGGGAGAAATCGAAAACCGGAAGCCGCTGAGACGACAAAGAGAGTTGCCGGTAGTTTCAAGCGAAACCCTAACCTCTCTCTCCGAGATGCCGCAAATAAGCTGGGTGTATCGTCTACAACCGTGCATCGAGCCAAAAAACGAGCCGGACTATCGACTTACAAGAAGGTAGTGACTCCAAATCGCGATGATAAACAAAATACGACGGCCAAAGCGCGATCCCGGAGGCTGTACACGACGATGCTGACGAAGTTTGACTGCGTGGTAATGGACGACGAAACCTACGTCAAAGCCGACTACAAGCAGCTTCCGGGACAGGAGTTTTATACGGCAAAAGGAAGGGGAAAGGTAGCAGATGTTTTCAAGCACATGAAACTGTCAAAGTTCGCAAAGAAATATCTGGTTTGGCAAGCCATCTGTACCTGTGGCTTGAAAAGCAGCATTTTCATAGCTTCCGGGACTGTCAACCAAGAAATTTACGTGAAAGAGTGTTTGAATAAACGTCTGCTGCCTTTCCTGAAGAAACACGGTTGTTCCGTACTGTTTTGGCCGGATTTGGCATCTTGCCATTACGGTAAAAAGGCCATGGAGTGGTACGCCGCCAACAACGTGCAGGTGGTTCCCAAGGACAAGAACCCTCCCAACACGCCAGAGCTCCGCCCAATTGAGAAATACTGGGCTATTGTCAAGCGGAACCTAAAGAAGACCAAAAAAACTGCTAAGGGCGAGCAGCAGTTCAAGGCAAACTGGCTTTCTGCGGCGAAGAAGGTGGACAAGGTGGCTGTACAAAATCTGATGGCAGGGGTCAAGCGTAAGGCCTGGCAATTCGGATTTGGAAAAGCGGAAGCCTAACTGAATATTTTTCCTGAATTTTATACTAATTGAACTTGAAAAAGAAATTTAATTTGATTTTTTAAATAAACGATTTCACCGATTTACACGCGTTTTCCCTTGACCAAATTTTGACCGTATCACCCTTTACTGAAAAATCCTGTTCCCCTAGTCAGGAACTAGGGAACAACGAATAGAAGATTAGGAATCACATAGATGAAGACAACTAACTCATTTTTTTCCTTGTTTAAAGATCATCCTCGGTAGACAAAGCCGAGTCTTGTCACTATCAACTAGGCATAAAGGTAACAAGGACTAAGATGTGTTCCTTGGATTACTGAAAAATCCTATTCCTCTAGTTTGAAGTAGTCAGGACTAGGAATCGGTGGTAGATCTTACATCCCGTAACGTACCACGAAAAGGTGATCTACCCACATTACGGGGCTGTTACGCACTACTTCCAGCTCTATCTATAGATTTGTTTTAGAATAAAGATTTTCGAGCTCGACAATACAGAAGGGTGGATCAAACAAATTGTTATGCCCTTATCTCGCAAACCGAAGCTCACCTATCCAATCGAACACCACTACCGAATAGCAGATGATTTTCCCTACCTGATGGTGTTGTTGGTATGGCAAGGCAAGCTTAGGTTCACGAGGAAAGAGCATTAAACGTTTGATTACAAAAGCTAATTCGCCTTATTGTATTGTTGGTCGCGATTTACGCGATGTTCCTTTCTTATAAACAAACGGCTGTCACCGTTACTTGTCATGATAATTATAGAGATGTGATCGGATAACAGAGATGTGAACGATACAAACAGATATTATCCGTTTTTAGATATTTAAGCTCGATTATATCGGATATAATCGATAGAATGGATTTGCCCGACTATGAATTGATTCATTGAACTTTAGAGTTAGTTTTGACAACATTTAAATAAATCTGGAACTATCGTTCCCCCTCGGTTTTATCTTATTTCTTATTCGTATGTCACGCTAGTAGGGTATTTGATTCTGGTTGGACCTATCCAAAAACTGATGATGGTTGGACCTATTTTTTCAATCGCTAGTTTAGTCAATCCTCGCTAATTTTTTATTTTCAAAGATCACTTTACTTTCATAAAAAACTCTTTTTCTTCAATTTGCATGGGTGTTTTATTGAAAAAACTTCGAAACAATTGAGTTTCAATGTGTTATCAAAACAGTTCACTTTCCACGCATTAGCTCGTCATCATGCCTTACTTTCAAACATACAAAAAAGAAATATTTTTAACATTTATTATTATTTTTATGCAGTAAAATACTGCTTTAAGGTGTAAACAACACGTTAGTAAGCCATTTATCCATTGGTTTCACTAAAATGTTTGAATAATTGACGAAATTCGAATAGCTAAATATGATCATGGTTGGACCTACGCATGATGATGGTTGGACCTATATGTTTCCTAAGACGGCCGCTAGGTGCGCTTCAGTTTGTTTATATCCTTCATGCGCAGCTGATTTGAAACTCGATTTCGTTTTGGCCGAGTGATCAGTTTCTTCGATTGAAAAATGGCTAAAGAAAAGAGTTATACTATCGAAAATCTCCAAAAGGCTGTTCTTTTAGTAAGAAATAAATCTAAATAAAGACAAAATAAAGACACTTCACGCAATAATTAGGGGAAGCCACGGCAAGAAATATGGAAGGGAAATAGTGTTGAGTGTTGATTTGGAGAACCAGCTAGGGGATTGGGTTTGTATGTGCGCTGCTTCTGGCAGCCCCAAGACGCCCAAAAAGATCTTGGAAGCTGCTAAAGACCTTGCGTCACTAGTTGGGCGTAAATTTAAAGGAGGAATTCCATCGTCAGGTTGGCTGAAAGGGTAACCACCGATTTCCGAACTACCACAAAAGCGCCGAAAGAATCTGTTACTATGAATTTACATTAAGCACTTCTCATACACTTTCTGTGTGTGAATTAACTTGAAATAAGAAGTTAACAAACTAAAAATTGCTAACTGAAACTTATTTCCGAAAAAAAAACTCCGAAGAGAAAAAAAAATATAAAACCGGAATTAAGTTCTGATATTCTGTCATTTTAAGCCCTTAAATTCCCGGGGGCACCCAGAACATGCGCGGAAGTGGCCAATGTCATCCAAGGCACTCAATTTTGTTATACCCTTAATGTTATCGAATTTGGAAGTAATGTGAAGTGTCGCATGATAGGTTTTAGTCCTTACATGTCAAAATTAGCTCCATGTTCCATATACCCTGGAACTTGTTCCGGCCATATCTCCGGAACCAGTTGACCGATTCCAAAAATATTCAATGACTTTCAATGGGACCACAATACCTATAGTTTGACGTTAAATTTTTTCCAAATCTGGTCAATGATTTCCGAGAAAATGAGCCATGATGAATAGCTAATGCGTGGAAAGTGAACTATTTTAAAAACGAAGTTAAACTCAAATTTATTGATTTTTTTAAATAGCAAATTTATAAAAATTGTATGTTTTTTCATGATACCAATAAGCTCTAAACAAAGTTTTTGAACATATATGGGCTAAATTAGCATTTGCAAAAATAGGTCCAACCATCATGATATTTTAGGTCCAACCAAGATCAGTATAGGTCCAATCAACATCATAATTCTTTGCTGAATAAAAACGTTTTATAAAATCATTTGTTCATAATATTTAACTTTTCATGTTATTATTAGAAACAAGAAAGGTAGATCTTTCCCCTAAGCACGCATTTTTCATGATTTTACGTTGAATTCATAAAAAAAAATACGACATGAATGTTGACGTCGTGTGAAACCGGCCTAAATAGGTCCAACCATCATCAGTTACCCTACTAAGAGTTTTCTGAGGAATGGACCAAAAAGCAACCTTATACTTGTACTTCGGTTCACCGGACAATATTGGAACATATTTTCGGAACGGAAACGACTGGTAGAAGCCGGAAATCGTTGATTCATGCCATTTGGAATCCCAGATGGTGGCTTTCTGTTTGTGAAAAACTGTCAAAATACTCTACAATATGAATATTTTCGAAACGAGGATGACGTGTAGAGGACGGAAATCCATGATGGACACCATTTTAGAATCAACTTCCAGTTTGGGAAAAATTATCAAATAACTTACAATATATGTATTTTAGATACGGGGACAACGTGTAGACGCCGAAAGTAGATTATTGCCGCCATTTTGGAATCCAATATGGCGATTTCCGGTTTTGAAAGTGTTAAATCAATGTTATGCAACAAGTTTGAAAATACCGTTTATTTTCGATAATCTTTCTAATCAAGTCTAAATCATGAGGGCAGTGGCGTCGCGTTCACATGTGCAACCTGTGCACGACACAGGTGTAAATAATTTAAAAAAATGTGTATATTTTTATAGATTTTATGGCCACATTATAGCTGTACTTCTTTACTCCAGACCACAAGTGACCATAAATACACTTTTTTTTAGTGTGGCTCAATTGAATCTTCGAACTTGGTTTGCTTCAAAAAGGATTAAATTCAGTTCGGATGCTCTGCTTAATCCCTAATAAAATAATTTCTAAGCATGTCGATATCGCTACCATGACAAAACTCGTTAAATAGTGCAGCTAAAGCGAGCTTTTTTGGGTGGCGGGTGGCAAGTTTGTGAATGGTCAAATGCCTGATGTATGTCAAGCAAACCTTCTATCACCTCTTGAAACATACCACAAATTTTCCACAATACATGGCGGTTTGCACCACTAGTTGTAATTGAAACTTTCAGCAGTCACGCGACAAACGGAAACAACACGGAAACTGCAGTCTGGTACGCTTTGGACGTGTATCATACTAGCAGACCGGTATGAATGTGTGAGTTTAAATTAGAAGATCATTTATGATGTATGGGTGCCTAAAGCGTGCATTTCTCGCTGTGCACTTGGATATCTGATTGCAGGCAAAGAGAGTAATTGAGGAAGAGAGCGGAAAAGCTCGTTCTCACTCTCTTGTCAGTTGTAAATCTCTCAATCAGATCTCTCCCATGGTTGCGCCGGTGCGCCTGTCAAAACTTATGACCTTCCCTGGTTCATTCTGATAGTGTTGTTCGGATGAATAAAGAGTTGATTAATTCAAGTTTGCTACCCAGGGGACTTCATGAATTTTCTCTCGATTTTGAAATTGTTTTGTATCAAAAAATGTTTTTGGAAGTGTTTGACGGATATTCTTCATTACGCTTCAGTCGAAAGGAAACTCTTCGACTTCCTTGTGATAAAAAGTAGAAGGGTCTGTGCCTAGGGGCACGAACGGAAGCTTGACGTAGGACCGCTAGTAGACGGAATAAATGTGAAGAGCATTAAGTTCAGAGCTTTTTCAAAGAGATAGTTGATTACGAGAATCAATCAAAATCACTTGCACCCCTGCTTCCAAGTTTGTGTGGTCGTTGGGGGCTTGTGGTTCTGAATATGGACAAAAAAGCATAGATAAATTCTATTCCAACTCTTTACTGATGTAAGCTTGATGGCCCTGAAAAGGGCCGTTTTATTGAAGAGGACATCCATGGCCACTTACGCTTGGCGTGTTTAGTGTAGGTGACAGCATCACGGACCTCATTTTCCACGAACACCTTCAGCACACCTCGTAGATCAGACCGGAGATACGTCAGACACTGCCACGGCGAGCCAGACGACGTGGTTATCTCAAAGAATTTGCGATGACGATTGGCACCTCCTTTGTCACGACCAGTCAATTGTTGCTTGTTGGTTATAGAAAAGTGGACTAGCCACTTTCCTACTGCTGCTATTGCTGACCACGCCGTCCGAAGCGAAAATGAGCTGATACCAGACAGCAGCGCTGCTTTATATCTTTTTAGGTTAAAGCAGAATGATGTGCAACCAAGTGGTATAAAAGCTACAAAGACTCCTCCCATTATGAGTAGTTTGCTATCAAGTAGCGACAATGGCTATTTTATTTTTGCGTACACGGCGAATGAGAACGACCCAAATTTGAGTTTAGTTCACTCATAATCGCCAAAAGTGTAGGAACTCAACGATGAGTAAATTTGTCTCATGATTTCCTGTGGAAATCCTTAAATAGTCTGCCAGAAAATAAGGAAATTGACGAAAATTTTATTCAGTCTCGGAGTAGTACCAATAGACTGAGTGAATCCAACCTTTACTTTTCTCAAATTCGGGAATTTTTCCCTGGAAAATCCTGGAAAAACCTGGGAAAACATGAGGCAAATTTATTCATCGCTGAGCTCCTGCACTTTATTTCTTATTTCTGAGATAACTAAACTCAAATTTGGGTCCTTCTCATTCGCCGTGATAGATATCGGCGCCGGTGGTTAGCATGATTACCTCTCACCCCAGCAGGCCTGGGTCCAATCTCAGTCGGCGCCACCGGCATGTTCTAAGGCATAACATCTCTGGGAGCTGCCTCCCTGGCGTCGGTAGCATTGGAGCTCAGTACGGAAAACAAATCTCGCGTCACTTTTCAATAGGTCCTATCTACATTGATCGATTCTCTTCATCGACACTCGTAAATAACTCGGCTTCACAAATCTGGATCAACAATAGAAAAGAGCCCATGAGCATTTGTAAACAAACCGTTCCAAAGCCCTTTACTCACAAAGCGAAGGCCACCCACACAAACCAACACCATCATTGGATAGGGGAAACTTCTACCTACAAGATGTTGGTGTTGGTTTGTGTGAGCGGCCTTCGATTTGTGAGACTTTGGAACGGTTTGTTTACAAATGCTGATGGGCCCTATTCTATTGTTGATCCAGAAATGTTTCCTGCCGTCTTCGTCGAATTAGATGCTAGATTGTTGCTCCTTCCATCTAAAATATCCGGCCGTGGCGATTCAAAGTTGATCAAGGTTGATCAAAATAATTTGTATCCCTGCTTCCAGTTTGATTACATGAGCATTTTGTGTGGTCAGTGATTCTGAATATAAACAAACAGGCAGATAAATTCTATTCCTACTCTTTACTGTAATAAGCTTGGTGGCCCTGAAAAGAACCGTTTTGTTTCCAATGTTGGTGATGATTTAACCTCCGAAACCAAACAGAGTGCGTCTCTGTCACTTCAAAAACGTAGATGACATCCATGGCCGCTTACGCTTGGCGTGTTTAGTGTAGGTGACAGCATCACGGATCTCATTTTTCAGGAACACCTTCAGCACACCTCGTAAATCAAACCGGAGATACGTCAGATACCGCCACGGCGAGCCAGACAACGGATGGTGGTTATCTTGAAGAATTTTCGTTTGGTTCTGAATATGGCGATGAGTGGGCAAAATATTACGCAATTCCATCCTCCCTATTCGCACGCGCCCGAGGATCTAAGGCGAATGCCACTTCGACTTGTTTCGTCTACTTACTTCTCTCTGACGACTGTGCTGGGGAAGCAGCATATGCATGTAGGTAATTGGTGGATTTGTTAGTTAATTCGACGCTTTTGGACAATGCTGAACATTTACCAGTTTTCCAATAGTTTCTTGTTGAAAATCAACATTCGAAAGCTTTGTTATCGATGCGTAGCCATATTTCTGATCGATTGGTGATAAAATTATTGAAATTGAACCACGGGCAGCTGAGTTATTAACGTTCAAAATCTTTCTTAATTTGTTACATGTTCCATTTTCGGTTTTCACAAAGTGTACCCCCATATAGAAATCAAAGACGTAGTCCTACGTCAAAATGAGAATTAGTTAAGTTTTTCAATTCCTCCTACTTCGGTTAACGCGAAAAGGGCCATACAAGTTTTGTTTACACAAGATGATAGGCCCTTCAAATGTTACGTTAGGTAGTGATTAATATAGCAATAGAGAATATGTCCCTCGAATTCATGGAGCATTGAAAAATAAAACAAAGACTAATATGTAGTGGTCAACTATAACGAACAAAGTTTAGTGCACAGGTAAACAAATGAGGCACGCGATGCCTCATGATGAGGGGTATTCACGCGCATCATATACGATGCACCCTCGTAAATGCGTAAACTTCCATTACACTCCAATAGACCCTGGTATTTGTACGACAGTGTATGTATATGTTTACGATTACTTACTTATCCTGGTCCGACATCCCTCAGGATTGCACCTACATCACAATGTTACGCCAATTCAATCGGACCGTGGCTGCTTGTCTCCACTTTCTTGACCGTCCCACACTTCAAATCGGTAAGAATGCGGGTACTTCCCAAGAAATTGAGAGACTTGCAGTTCCATGTTCCGAGTTTCCAATCGTTAGTCCGTTTCCGTTGCTTGGGTCTAGGCCGATTGTTCCGGTCCGTATTTACCTTGCTTGCCTGTACCTTTGTTTTTTTACGGCTGGCTTGTAGGGTCTGCACCAACCCCCATTGTCTCGCCGGGGGACCATCGTGCACAGCACTGTTTAGAGTCCCACGCTGGCACCAGGACGTTGATCAGCCGTTCCTAACATGGAGAACAGACGCCGTTTGAGCCGCACCTCCATGGTGAACAGACGCTCGAAGACTGCAGACTCCGCAGATACGCGAAGAATCAATGGTACGCATTGTCCAGCCGTTTACCAACCAATATATTTACGATGCACATAGTGAATACCCCTATGGTGTACAGAAACCTCATAAAACCCAAATTGTTACTTTGGGTATCACAGAAAAGGGTGTCCCAGAAAGTATAAGCACAGTCTATTATTGGAATAAAGCAACGTTATGTTAATGAACTCAAATTTTTATTTCATATATATGTTCTCTATAGTATTCTCTTTCAATTGGATGGAAATAATCCGCAGTTCCTTTAATCGTATGTCAAGGAGCAAACTTTTTATCTGACACTGCCCATGAGCTTCAGCGCAGATTCCTTTGCGATAATTTTGGCTACTTATGTCTAGTCTTTTTCAAATTCTTCGATTAAATTCGCTGCCTGGGCCTGTGTTTCCCTTGGAAAGGGCTTAAAAAGTTTCGATTTACCGGGCCTCCGTATAATTCGGAAGATTCATCTCTTTTGGGCACGTATTGTCCATTGTTTGCTTTGTACCAAGCTACCGTGTTTTTCGAGTAGTGCTGTCGCGGCCAAAAGCTACTTTCTTCTCCGGTTAGGGAGAGTCTTTCGCTTACTAGGTCAGACACTGTTTTTTGATAGGAGTTACTTTTTTCTCCGGTTAAGGAGAGAAGTTTTCACTTCTAGGTCGAAAGTTCTTTCGGATTAAAAAAAAGAGAAGAATCTGGAGTAACCTACGAACTTAATTTTATTCCAAGATTTTGTACAAAGTGATCTTACGTCTACGTGTTGCATTAGCAACTTATAATTATGTAAAACTTTTACTTGGTTCATCCAAATTTGCCTATTCTATTAGCTAGGATTCCAATCGCCCTTGAAAGGGCAAATTTGCGTTGTTTAGATCTTATATACTATGCCAACTCAGATCGGGGATATCTCGGTTATCTTGTAAATTTCTTTCGTATTGTAACTCAGATCTGATTCTTATTGTAACTAACTGATATCACTGATGAGGATCAACAGAGAGAGAAAGCTCAATTTATCCTAGATGCGCAAACATGCCGTGCGTGGGCGTGTTTATCCTACTTGAACGCATAAACATTCCTACACGCAGAGAAATGATTTTTAAATTCAAATGGATATACTTTTGACTCAGGGCCTAATATGTTTTTGGTATTGATTCAAATACATTATTCGATTAATTCAACGAAAAATACGTTTGAATCAACAAACCGGTTGTAGAGTCGATAATCCGTTTGTTGATTCTAAAAACCATTTTGTTGATTCAAAAATGTGTTTTGTTGGAATAGTGATACAATATTTTTGAATCAATAACAAAATACATTAGGCCCTGAACAGTGTTCGGAAAAACTCAAAAACTCAAATCTCATCCATGAGTTTATGGGCCTATGAGTTTATGACTTGCAAAATTCAACGTCACAAAAATCACCGATGAGTTTTCGGGTTCAAAAATTCATTGCTTGAGTGGTTTTTATGAGCTTAAAACTGGAATGATTTTTCGGCGTTGTGAGTGTGAGTGCGTGAATATGCATGAGAATCTCAAGCGTGAATTTTGTTTTCCGCATTCGCACGCGAGTTTATTCTCGTAGGGAGACTTAATGAATGAGATTTGAGAATGATTTTCCGAACACTGGCCCTGAAACAAAGATTATGTAAAACGAGCTCTCGTTCCTTTTGCCCTACTTTTCATTTCATTTTCTTGGCCTTGGTTCGACGTTAGCTAGGGCTATGCAAACGAGATGCAACTATGTGGTTATCTGTTTTAAATTAATTGCCTCGCGGTAACAAGTACATTGGCATCAAATCGTACCAAAATAGTAGTGAGCCATCATGTTGACAGATCATGGGCCGCTGACGCCGATTCAAACACTCCCGAACGTAAATTTCAGTATTCATCGTCTCCTTTGTCACAAATGGCTTTGACAGCTTGCCACACTCACATATCGCTTTGCCAAACCATGGCCCTCCTACCAAATTTTTCGGTAAAAAAAATGACCTATCGGTGTCGTCAACTTCCTGACCATCACGGACTGTGTAGTATTGGTCTCCCGGAAGCGTCTTGTAGTTAAATTTGACGTATGTTACACGTTAATTTTCCACACATCAGGCTATCGTATAGCTTCCGAGCACTCGGTTTGACGGATGCGGCTTGTTTCTGACTCAATTTCAGCTTCTTCTGCTTCTTGAACATTCTTAGCCCGTTTCTTGCCTTGGCACGTTGGACGTTACTCTTCGATGTTCTCAGTTTTTTGGCCAAATCTCGAACATAGGTACTTTTCTTATTGACGAAAGCTTCTGGTCCATCGGTCCTGGTTTGCCCCCGGATGGCGGTTTAGACCACGGGGGCAACAATCACGAATTTCGGCGGAGCTCACATCAATGTGATGAATATAGTGGGTGTGGATGACTGCAACAGACTACTCTTTCTAGCATTCAACACTGCGATGCAAGTGTGAAAGAGTAAGCTTTCTTGTTCTGTCTTACCAGTGAGGTACAGAGAGAGGTGAAACAGATCGTGAAATATTGTATTAGTAAACCAAAAAATCAACGTAAACGCAAGTAGTGACGTCACTAATTGCTTGTATCGTACAGGAGTTTTACTCACACAACTTAACCGATTGCTTCACCTCGGTAATCCAGCTCATTGCTGTCGTACCTCCGTCAGTTTTACCGTTGTCAGTATGTCCAAAAGTGTCAGATTGTTCAAAAATGTCAAAATCGTGTGAGCTATGGTGCATCCATATGTGGTTGACAGAGATAGGGTCCCCCTGGTTTGGACTGCTCAGATACCTACTTCCTTCATTTTCGCCAACTTCCTTACTGATAGGTTGGAAATAGTGCACCATTTGTGCACGATCTGTTTGCGCTTTTCCGGGGAAATGCCTCGCCTTTTTTTATTTCGTAAAAAAAAAAACACACAATTTGCGCACATAAACTTTTTTTTTAATTATAATCACTTTAACGCTCTTAGGTCATTCGTGACTTGTCCGGGGTGAGATTTGAACTCGTGACTTTGGCGTGAGTGGTATGGATGCTAACCACTACGCCGGGGACACACACACACAAACTTGTTGAGCAATAAGTAAACAACAACACAGATCGATGAACAGCTGATAAACTTCATCGGGGTAGAAATGGTGGCGAGTTGAAAGTGTGCTTATACTTTCTGGGACACCCTATATGTATATTCGTTAATGGCATCCTGGCAGTATTTTGACCCGGGATATGCGGCGTACTGCCTAAACTCTGTCGTTAGTTTAGGGCCTAGGTGTAATCAGGGCTTAGAAGTACAGACAACATTTTCATGCACACTGCTGAGTTGTTTATAACGACAAATTTAGAAATGGCGCGGTTTTTCACTCGTTTTTTGGTCTGGAGTTTTTGGTCCACAACTTGCACTGCCACTTCGAGTTTTCTATGGAGTTAATCTCGGGAACTATTGTGATTTCAGGCATTAAATTTGCATCACCATATGGTGATGCAAATTTAATGCCTGAAATCACAATAGTTCCCGAGATTAACTCCATAGAAAACTCGAAGTGGCAGTGCAAGTTGTGGACCAAAAACTCCAGACCAAAAAACGAGTGAAAAACCGCGCCATTTCTAAATTTGTCGTTATAAACAACTCAGCAGTGTGCATGAAAATGTTGTCTGTACTTCTAAGCCCTGATTACACCTAGGCCCTAAACTAACGACAGAGTTTAGGCTGTGTCGCAGCAAACATGGGGAAGCAGTTTTGTTATTGTATGTTTTCCGGTAGCAGATAATTGACCCCTGGATAATTCAAGCGTATCTATTCAAATCGACGTATCTGATTTTGTAAACAATCACTTCAATCGACGATTTGTGGCAACTGCTAGCTCACTCACAGAAACTAACACCAGCTAGAAGGGGAAAGATTCCCCTACCTGAAGATGGCGTTTGTTTGCGTGAGTGAGTTAGCAGTTAAGACAAATCGTCGGTTGAAGCGATTGTTTACAAAAGCAGATACGTCGATTTGAATAGTTACGCTTGAATGGGTTGAGTAATTTCATTTTTATTCCGCTATAAAATTGCCTATCTTTTTACAGACTTCCTCCTGACACTGCTCAAGCACAACTTCTTAGATTCTAAGTCTGAAGGCCCAAGCGCAATGACAGCGGAAAAGCCCGATCTGAGTAAGCCTACTTGTCGGATTGAAAACAAGTTTGATCCAAATCGACTTCGGTTAGGCATCTTGATGTCATTTTTGACAACTGTCAAACTTGCCGTTTCCGTTCCACTTCCGCCCATATTGCGTTTGGGCTGTTAGTTAGAGGTTCGATTTAATAATGTTTTTTGGCTGTTTTAATAATTGTGTCTTCCAATTTTTCTGTGGGTACCTAATACGCAATCATACATGTATTTTTGTTCGTATCTCGAGCTTAGCGAAATATTTTCAAAAAGTTTGTTGAACTGTTTTCCAAAGAAGCACGGGAAATGATGTTTGTAGTAGCTACATTTAAAAAATATTGATGGGAAAATTCGAAAGTGATTGGGGGCACATAATTAGGCGTGGTCACGGTATTATTAAGTTGTACATTTATGTCGTGGATTTTGCGGATTCAAAATTGGGATTTCTGTAACAACCCTGTATTCATTTCAAAATGCCCTATCTGATCCCAGCTTAAATTCGCTGTAATCATCGTTCATATTTCATCTGCTTTCGATAAACACGGCGGAATAGTGAGCATCTCTATGGAGTACATATAAAACTGTCCAACGCTAGTTCCTATTTTCGATCCCAAAACTAACAGAACGAATGGCAACCAAATTGCTTGTCTTAAATTGTCGGTAGGAAAAATACTTCAAAACACTTTCATTTTTGTCTCTCTTCTTCTACCTATCTATATGTGTTTTGTACCCGTCCTGTGTACGTCTCGTGGAATTCGGTGCAACTGGTTAACGGTGGTGGTTTTGATATGCGAATGCGACGCGCTTCTACAGAATTAGAAAGAAACACGGTCATCTCTCTCTTGGACGCCAGCAGTCCCGCAGTGTGAACGTTTTGTGGCTCCAACCGGGCGCACAACCGTCATCTGCTAGCCCTGCAGACCCTTTCGTGGCTGTGTGAAAATTGTGGCTGACGACACGGCGGCCGCCGAAGCAGATCATCATCAGCCGAACGCTGGAGCAGAAGACATCGAAGAGGACAACGACAACGACGACAACCAGGAGCGACAATCGCAGACGGATGAAAACCAGAAAGAACCTGGTGGTAGTCCAACGTTAAGTGGCAGCGAGAAGCAAGATCCGAAAGAGGACTTTCAGGAAGAAGGAAGGGAAGAGCAACGAGAAGGACAGGAGCAGGAGCAGGCAGAACAAGAGAAACTACTACAACAACAACAACAACAACCGGAACAACTGCAAAGAAAGCAAACGCTCCAAACTGAGGCACAGGTAAATTAGATAGTGATTATGCCTTGCTATCGAAAACGGCAAATTACTAGATAATCTGGTTGTATGCCGTCTTCGTTATACCCTCTACCAAACACACGTGTGGAAGAAGGTGATGCATGAATGAATGAATGAATGAGCGACTGTGCGACGCATCAAGTACGTACTCCGTTCTGCATTCGAATTAGCTGTGGCATTGATTTTTCCTTCATTCAATGTGCCACAATAACGACGACGATGACGACGTATCTGTGTATGGAGTACTACAAACACTGTATGGATTGGGATGCACTATCTATTGTACCTACTATCCTCTGCTTAGTTCGTTCCTTTCCTACTATATTATGCGCCTTACTGAGATCTGGCTTGGTTTCGGTTAACATGCTATGATGGAGCCTGCCAGAGGTTGCATTTCGCACTAACAACAATACTTTTTACATATATACTTGTAGAATAAAAATCGATTTATATTTCTTTCTTGCATTAGAATTCCCGAGTGAACGTTGTCATTGATAAAAAATGATCTGATGAAATTAGTACGAGTTTTAATTGTATTGAATTGCTAAACTTATGTTTTCATGCTTTTACCACGATTCATTACAAAATCTGGTCGTTAATTTTTTTATTATTATAGGGAGAAAAGAGGCATAGTGAGCATCCCGCAGTTTGGCCCTGGATCTCTAACTGCATGAAACAAATCAACTGGTAGTAGGTTCAATATCATTATGATATTTGATCCTACCACCAACCAATTTGTTCCTAACGGCCAAAAGTCCAAGCTGATGCACGGGATGCTCACTATGTCCCACCTGTTCACTATGCACCTCTTACCCCTAGTCTCTTTGACGCTCTTGGGTCATTCGTGACTTGTCCGGGGGTGAGATTTGAACTCGTGACTTTGGCGTGAGAGGTTAATTAATTAATTAATCCAGTTGATGAACATTTACAAAGTTCCTATCTGATTTGATCGATTCTCTTTATCGACTTTCTTTTTCGTCGATAACATAGCTACAAAAACGTGCCCTGCTGTATTTGACGTGCTGAGCGCGAAACTAAAATAGCACGAAATGTGTTTGCATAGCCGTGGTTATCAAAAGAACGATGAAGAGAATCGATCAAAGTAGATAGATAAAACAAGATAACCAGGAAAACGGGATTTCATAGGCATCGAGAAAAAAAAACTCCGTGAATTTTGATGAAAAATCGGGAAAAATTACCTATTATTTTTTTTTTTAATAATAAGATTCTGGACCTTGAAAAAATTAGGATTCTTGGACTGGACTAAATTAAAAAAGAATCTGAAAACTTATATAGATTTTGGCTGAAACACGGCCATTTTAGATACTGTAGTAATTTCAAAATGTTGTCTTTGAATTTTTTAAAAAAATTGCAAAATTGTAGGACGGAAATTACATTTCTAATTGAAATGACATGTGACAAATGAACTTTTTTTTTTCAAGTAAAAATTCAAAAACAAAAAAAATGCACTTTTTTATTTTTAAGTAAAACAAAACAAAAACAATAGTTGGAGATGCTTAACATCAAATATCAGACTTAAAGTGGTAATTTTATACGATAGATGAGGAGTTGAAAGTATAGCGTTGATACATTCAAAGTGTTTTTATGTTACTTCTTACGCGAAGTTTGCGATTTTCAGAGTTGGTTGGAAATGCTATCTAACATGAAGCTTTAGTATGATAATTTATTAGCCAGAGAATGATCTTAGAAGAGGGTAGGTAGATAGTTGCGTTAGAGTACGGCAGTATGAAAATTGAATAGAAGTTGAAAATTAGCGAAGGACCATTAATGCGACAGTGCAATTCAGTATGAAGTAACATAAAAACACTTTGAATGTAACAACTCAAGGTGGGAGTAGCCGCCATCAATGCTGATGATGGTACAGCACGCACAACCACCCTACTTCTTTCTCTACTGAGATGACAACGCTGATACAAAATCCATCCGCAAAAAAAAACTATATTGCTGGTTTAAATTAAGTACCCTCACCAATAGATCAGCAGCAAGCATAGTAGTTTTGCCAGAGTCATAGTAAACTTTACTGAAATCAAAGTAGATTGAACGGTAATAAGCGTGGTTATATTGAAAATCAGTATTTTCTTCATTCAAAGTGTTTTTATGTTACTTCATACGCGAAGTTAGCGATTTTCAGAGTTGGTTGGAAATGCTAACATGAAGCTTTAGTGTGATGATTTATTAGCTAGAGAATGATCTTTAGAAGAGGGTAGGTGGATAGTTCCGTTAGAGCACGGCAGTATGAAAATTGAATAGAAGTTGAAAATGAGCGAAGGGCCATTAATGCGACAGTTTTTTAAAGATAGACGCACATCTTTTGCCTAACCCGTACGATGTACGCGGAGACTTGAAGTATGTCTCCAAGTCTACAGGCAAAAAATGTGCGTCCCTCTTTTGCTCATAAACTGACTGCGCCTGTGGAATAGTTCTAGCGACGTTTTCATCACTACCTAAAGCCCCACGTTGCCAAAAGCATTTCCAGTCGATGGTGTGTTATAATGCAATTCTTCTTTACCCAACTATTGTGTCGCTCCTCTCGTCAGTATTTTCTGCAAAATAGTATTCTTAACTATGGTCCTTGTTTCAGTTTACGTTGGTCATGACGAGAGGAGCAACACAATAGTTGGGTAAAGAAGAATTGCATTATAACACACCATCGACTGGAAATGCTTTTGGCAACGTGGGGCTTTAGGTAGTGATGAAACGTCACTAGAACTATTCCACAGCCACACGCAGTATTTGAGCATAGGCAGACGCACACTTTTCGCCTGCATATTTGAAGACATAGGTACTTCAAATCTCCGCGTACATCGTACGGGTTAAGGCTGGCGCACAATGTATTTGTTTCCGGGCTTTTTGACAGATAATGCATGGGCTAACTGTCAAAAAACCTGAAAACTTATCCTTTGTGCACCGGCGCTTAGGCAAAGAGTGTGCGTTTGACTTGCACTGTCTTAATGGCCCTCCGCTCATTTTCAACTTCTATTCAATTTTCATACTGCCGTACTCTAACGGAACTCTCTACCTACCCTCTCCTAAAGACCATCCAAATCTAGATAGAGCTCGAATTAGGGCGTAACAGCTTTTGTAAACAATGACTTCTTTCGATGATTTCTAGAAAGTTAAGACTCGCCAACGCAAATCAATAAGACCATCGGGTAGAGGAAGACTTCCCCTATCCGACAGTTATATTGGTTTGCGTGAGCGTGTCTAGAGTTCCTAGAAATCGTCGATAGAAGTCATTGTTTACCAAAGCTGTTACGCCCTAATTCCAGCTCTATCTAGAAATTATCACACTAAAGCTTCATGTTAGATAGCATTTCCAACCAACTCTGATAGTGTTGATTGTTCCGTTGAGTACGGCAGTGTGAAAATAGTATAGAGAGAATAAAGGCTGACTAAAAAAAATTGGCACGCACAAAAAGACCCGTAACTCGTGATTCAATAAGTTTAAAAAGTCCATTAATGGTTGCTTTACAGTACTTTTATTAAAACTTCAAAGTTACAGCATTAGATGGTTACTCTTGATGGAGCCCATCAGCACCCACACAGTGGAAACGGACACGGAATCAGCGCATTTCTTCCATTTTGCCCGCATTTGCTGGATGTCCTTGACTGCCCCGTCGCTTCGTCGAAGTCGCTGCTTTGAAACTGCCCAGTATTTTTCGATTAATCGAAACTCCATTTCGAAGTGGAAGTGCATGTATAGACACTTAGAAATTATCGCCGACTTCGGTAATGCTGCTGGAACTGTTCGGTAAAATTTATGCAATTCAATTCAATTGCTTTTCAGTTACTTTGAAACTAAATCTTCACTAAAATGACAAGATTTGATCAGTTAAACAAGGTTGAACATGTTTAAAAAAAAAAATAATTCAATGGACTTAAAAATGAAGGTCAAAGTTTTACCGAAGGTTCAGCTGTTCTGAGTTTGGTAAAATTTACCGAACACGAAAACAAAATCTTAGTGTGTACCCTAAGTGGCGGCTATTTGTGGACTCTACAAGGAATCATTTTATTACACTCGGTCTTGCGTGCTTCCCAAGCGTACACATGCACATACACTTTATATAATAGGTCCAACCATGATTCAAATTCATTTCTGAATAAAAACGTTCAATTACTTCCTATTATGAAAAAAAAAATTTTTTTTAGTATTATTAGAAACTAGAAAGGTAGACTTTTTCACGTCCATATGTTGTATTCATAAAAACAAAAACACGAGGCATTCTTCTTTATATATTTGGCCGTTGATGGTGCCGGTCGTTATGTACGGCTTACTGAATTTGCCACACCCGCAGATCGCCTGCCACACAAAGTACTTCTTGGCAAATTTGTCGACCTTCTTCTTGCGGAACATTCAGGCGGGACTTGCCGACGAAAAACTCCAGGCCGGGGATCTGTACGTCTCGTCGTCCATTAAGATGCATTTCGACTGCACCAACCACTCGCGGTAAAGCTTCCTGGAGCGGGATTTGGCAACCGTATTCTGTTTATCGGTTCGGTTAGGCGCCTTCCTTACCTTGAAGACATGAAGTCCGGCCCCCTTCATTGTCTGCTGGCCGAACTAGACCATAATTTTTGTCGAAGCATATTTGCATGGCTCGACAGATTCTACAAAAAAACGTTATACACAAAAGAAAGTGTTGCATTTTTTTCGAGTACAATCTTGAGTATCTGCTTAGTATCTTATTTGTTTAAAAAATCGAGGTAGACAAAAGAGTGCAGAGTGAGAAAATGGAAGTTAGAATATGCGAATCCAATTAACCACTTCATTCGAGCAGTTAAAATGACGTTTACTACCACTCGAACTTTGAAATAAAACATTATTTTGAGATTTTTTCTTCTAGAACCACGAGAAAAGTAGCCAACATTTGTGCGTTTCATAAGAAAATTAGAAATTAGTTGGTCCATTTTTGTGAAATCGCTGGTAGAAAGTCACACCAAAACTGCTTGACAAAGTGGTCAATTGGCAAATCAAAGTTGGCACTCGTGGAGAATAGAAGAACTATGAGTGTGAAGATGTTTTCAAAATTTTCCACGGGAGGTAAACGAGTGCAATCTTTAAATGCTTTTATTTTGCGAATGAAGCATTTTATTTAAATCTGGTTAATGCTACGCTAGTAGAAAACTTAAAGACTACTCAACAGACATATAATATTGAAAAAAATAATTTCTTTTCAGATTTTATTGTGTATACATAGATTTCAGCTTTTCTATCACTGTAGCAGCAACCAGATTTAAATAAAATGCTCCATTTGCAAAATAAAAGCATTTGAAGATTACATTCGTATACCTCCCGTGGAAAATTTTGATACCATCATTACTTTCATAGTTCTTCTATTCTCCACGAGTGCCAATTTTGATCTGCCAATAGAAACCAAGCGATTGTTTCAGCCTCTGGCGGTAAATAGGGGAACCCTCAAAAGAGTGATGAGGGTGGAAATTTTCACCGTGAAGCATAGGAAGAGGAAAATATTTTCACCTTTCCTGATTAATTTATCCGCCGCAGGTGCTTGAAATCATCATCCACGTGGAATATTTTGTTTGCTGTATCGGGTTTGCAGTGATCCGGCTGGTGCTTCCATATATTTTTGATGAGAAAAATTTACTCAATTTAGATTTATAAAATTGTCCCAGCGGTTATGATCTTTCGGATTTTTAATGTGTGTTTACTTCAGCTGTAAATCAGTTCAGATCTGTAGATAAACGAAAAATAAGATGTGAATTGCTTATTCTGCAAGGTAAACATCGAAAACAAGAGTTGTGACTTCATCCTTATCAACCAGCCTCATATATCGAACGAAGACGACGGCAGCAGCACATCCCAACAATCCAGGACCAAATCCCAAATCAGACCCATTAAAAAAGGCATGTTTATGCTCTGCCCTCTGGTAGCTTTGATTATATATTTGTCGAATCAATTTTGGAATCGGTAAAGTAGAAGTTAATAAAGTAGAATATTGTAGAACATCGAACCACCGACTAACCGACATGAAACTTAAACATAACTCTTGATCGAGAATCCATAACGACCGATTCAAATGTGCAGCGATCCCATCTGTCAAAACCATAGGAATGTTTTATGTAGATAAAAATAATTTGTCCGAAATAGATTAGACACGAACCAACTCATAAATTTTGTACGCGAACGCCGTGGCAGATGTCAGTTTTGTTCTTTGATCAGAAATTTCTTTGTAATTTGTATGATAATTCATGTCGGTTTGTGGGTGATTGGACTATGATGTGCAAAGCTATTGATATCATCATGTGAGACACATGGACTCCAACCCGAGCAAAGTCCAGCATCAAAATGACAGCAAATTGAAATCAAGTTTTGATATCAACATCAAACTGAAATCATAATTTGATTTCAGTTTCGCAATTGACAAATTTGATGTCAAATTTTGTTTTCATTTTGATGTACATTTGCTCTTCAAAAATATGTTGTTGCGGGTTTGTTTTCATTGCCTTAGCATAACATCAAAGTGAATACTTGTTTTGTTATCAACAGGAAAAATTGATATCAAATTGAGTTTTCAGTTTGCTCTCACTGATAGCAGAAATAGTTTTCAATGTGATGTCACAGGAAGATATCTTTGCTCTCAATTTTGATATTTTAACCGTTAAAACGACCAAAACGACAGCAACCTGAGCAATCATTATCAGCGAAATCACAACATCAAATTCAGATTTCAATTTGATCTCAGACTTTGCTCGGGAAGTGTGTCACAATTCGAACCAATACTGTAGCATAAGCATAAGATTCACACCTGAAATGGATGTGTTTCACAATAAGTGCTCAATTAAGCGTGAGACACATGATGATGTCGTGTGGAATCGCATGATTGGCCTGGCCTCTCAGTTCTGAATACACTCACCATGCAGCACTAGTGTCAGTTGATTCAAAAGGCTTGCTGCACTGTACCAAAACATCATCATCTGTTTGAATGAAACCTCAGACCATTAAAACCGAAACATCGAAATCGCTTCTTCAAATGATAGCTGCAATCGGATGACGGTTGTTTTGTTATCAGATGATGCTCCTCTCCAGGATGAACATTGATACGAGAAGCGAACGGACCTCAGTTGAAATACATAGTCCTCTCTGTAGAATGATTGTCATCCTAAATTGAAATGCATATGGTATTGGTTCAGCCCCATAACGCAAATCATCCAAAACGATGATGTAAATAATTCAATCGAAAGTCATGTGCTGATCTGAGCGTCGCAATCAGAGGTGGTACGAATATTGGTAAAGCGTGGAAACCGAAGATTCTCTGCAAGGTGGAGGAAGTTTCCTCTACCAACAAACGATGTTTGTAGCCATGATGGCTATTTAATACGGAAATGTAAACAATTGAATTATAAATCTAATCCAAAGCCATGCTATGGATGCTCATCAGTTGATGACGAATTCAACGATAAGGCAATCATCCGAAAATCGAAAGTATATTATTAAAGGGCTGGAGTATTGCAATAATCATTCAAAGCATCGCTGATGTTTTTT
Source organism: Ochlerotatus camptorhynchus (assembly GCF_037179485.1). Lineage (NCBI taxonomy): Eukaryota > Metazoa > Arthropoda > Insecta > Diptera > Culicidae > Ochlerotatus > Ochlerotatus camptorhynchus. The sequence goes on from NW_027040640.1 coordinate 1,262,519, forward strand.
GTTCAGTGTTAAGCAGTCTACATTCACCGAAAACGAATCTTATTAAGAGAGCAAGTCAGTTTTACTCATTTGTATGGATACATTTCTAAAAGCGTTTGTTACTTATGCGCTGAGACTAGATAGGAGGTTGCTGTCTTTAGTAAAGTTATTCAGATGGATAAGACCTGCTGGCGCCGGTGGTGTAGTGGTAAGCGTGACTGCTTTCTAACACCCCGATGGGTCTGGGTTCAATCCCAGCCGAGGTCGGTGGGATTTTTCTGAGGCATAAAAATCTCTGGTCACGTCTTCCTTCGGAAGGGAAGTAAAGCTGTTGGTCCCGGCCCATGTGTGTTGAGTGGGCGCGATATCCTACGCAGGTGTGGAAGCTGCCTTCCTGCACATTCGATTGCCGTCAATGGATGGCAATCGATGTCCGTCGGTGATTGGCACTAGATTGCGGAACAGAGACCGACGTTAAATAAAGGAAAGAAGAAGATAAGACCTATATTGTATACTGGACAGCTCATATCAGAATTCTCATGTCTGTCGGCGCTTATGATACCACTTGACTTGTGATTGCTTGCTATAACTTGACTGCTCTGTTATATACAAAGTGGCTGTCTTTGGAATAGTTGTTCAGATGAATACAATAAATTCCGAATTTTATTATTACGTTCTTAGTGGAATTATACGTCTGTCTTCAACTTTCATTTTATTTTTCGTTTCTTGACAAATAATTTTGTTGTTTTGTCAATCATCCATATTCTTGTCTTCGTTCAAACCATACCTTTTTCTCTATTGTTCAAACGGTTCGAACGAAAACAATATTATGGGTGAATATCTCACGATATATGCAATTTTTCTCGAAAGAAAAGAGGACAAAGAATAATGAAAGTTATGAAAACTATGACTATAAATTGAATTATATGGTGTTATATATGTATGGGGTTCAGTCCATTCTATTGGGATCAAGGAATCAAAAATATCTCCAAATGACAAAATGACAAGCGATCAACGAACCGAATGATTACGCTATGTCAGAAGTAGAAAGCAATAATGATATAATCTTCTTCCTTTTTTTCATGGTAAGCAGACCGAGCGACACAGCTCACTCGGGGCGGTAGAAGGAAGCGAGCAAATTGTTGGCAAGCTGCTTCACGAAGTTAAGCCGAAGATGATACACATGTGTTAATGGGATTTTTTTTGCTAAGCGAACCCCACACGTATCGATATATTGACGCGAAGGGGAATTATTTTCAAATGTCTTTTCTCGATTCAGATCAAGCTATGTCCTCATCAGTGTATATTGCAACAAAGCAGGCAAGCAATTTATCATTATCCTTCTACCACTCCAACCGAGCTTGTTACAGAGCGAGTTTGTCATGGTAGTCGTAGCAACCGTTTTGTCTGTATCGTTGGTTGCTTTATGTGTTTGGATTCGCTAATTGGGAGTTTAATATGCTACGATGAAATAATCAATTTGACATTCCATTTATTTAATTACGTTTGCTTTTTTATAGATTTTTAATTAGTTAGTTAAGTTAACTTAAATAAGTTTTAGTTGAAAGCCACTTCTCTGTCATAATTTTGCAACATAAAGATTTGTTATGTCAGGTGCACTTAGATTTCTAAACTTGTTTTGCCATGACTAACATTAGTAAGTTTCCAAAAGTTGGGCGAACTTGTTTGGAATCTAGTTATGAATAATAAATTTACTGATTTTCTAATTTGAAAAAAAAAAAATAATAATTAATTTAATGAGTTAATTTTTCTGAACCATTTATTGTGTTATCAATAAATTATTGAATGAAGCATCAACAATAATGCGCACAAGCCTTAAAAAAATGGTTCAATTACCAGGCCGTCACCAAACGGGGTGCATTCCGGCTGCATCAATGCCTTCATCTGTTGTCAGAGGTGTGAATGAAACTTGATGTAAACAATCACCGAACATGGACTTCCCTAATAAATATAACCATAAGAAAGAGCTTAACGACGTGTTCGGTGTATCATCCAAATCATTTGTGGGATGGTTCTACCATCCGGGTTACCGTTCCTTTATGGTTTTTTGTTTATTAGGGTTCCTGTATCCTCCTGACGATATGCAAGCATTCGCAGATTTCTCGCAAATAAAAGCTCACTTCTACAAACTAATTATACCAATTGGTAGAGGAAACATCCCGCTACCAGCTGATGTTGTTAGTTTGCATGTGCGAGCATTAATTTGCGATAAATCGATGATAAATGTTGAAGAATTTATTCTAGTTCGAAACTAACCGGCTTCCGTTTTGTGTACCCCCTCATTCCAGGCAATGCCATCGGCAGTTAGCGGTGGCGGCGGAGGCGGAGGCAACCATGCCGGCGGTGGTGGCAATCAATCGAACGAGGAATGTGGCATTCGGGACGTTTGGCGGCACAATCTGGACGAGGAATTTCGCACCATCCGACACATCGTGCAGAAGTACCATTACGTGGCGATGGACACGGAGTTCCCCGGAGTGGTAGCTCGGCCAGTCGGTGAATTCCGCTCCTCGGCCGACTACCAGTATCAGTTTCTGCGGTGTAACGTCGACTTGCTACGGATCATTCAGCTTGGATTGACCTTCATGGACGAGGAAGGCCACACTCCGCCGGGCTTTTCCACGTGGCAGTTCAACTTCAAGTTCAATCTAAATGAAGACATGTACGCGCAGGACTCGATCGATTTACTGCAGAACTCGGGCATTCAGTTCAAGAAACACGAAGAAGACGGTATTGACCCGCTGGATTTCGCCGAATTGTTGATGACATCCGGAATAGTGCTGATGGACAACATCAAATGGCTCAGCTTTCACTCCGGCTACGATTTTGGCTATCTGCTGAAGCTTCTGACAGATCAGAACCTGCCAGCGGAGGAAAGCGATTTTTTCGAGCTGCTGCGGATCTACTTTCCCACGATCTACGACGTTAAATATTTGATGAAGAGCTGCAAGAATCTGAAGGGTGGCCTGCAAGAGGTGGCAGATCAGTTGGAACTGCGTCGTGTCGGCCCGCAGCATCAGGCCGGCTCAGATTCACTGTTGACCGGAATGGCATTCTTCAAGATGCGCGAGGTACATGGTTTTGGTTTTCTTAACACTAGCAGTAGCAGTAGGAACGAGGAGGGTAACGAGACTGATTGTTACATTGACAGTGGTGTTGGTAATAATACGGGTGAGATTATTGGTGGCGGCGGTGCTGGATGTGGTGGCAAATGTGCTAACCAAAGCAGCGGCGATTTCATGAGCTTTGAGTGCAATTGCGGCGACAGTTTCGAAAGCGTACTAAACCAGTCGCTCAATCATATTGATACGAAGTTGAAGGTGCACACTGTTAGGAAGGTTTCCACCGACTAGAGTTTTCCTTTATTTGATACATTTGCTATGATGCTTAAAATTGTTGATCCTACTGGCGTAAGTCTGAGGCAGGGAATTTGTTGAATTATCATTAATGGCTAAGGATAGAATACAGCAAATGAATTCGTTCCGGGTAGTGTAAAACGGGATTGTTACCTATTGTTATAATCTATTGAATTGTGAATTCACCTCGAAAAATAAATAAATATTTGAAATCGGCAAACGAGGAAAATTGGAAGTCGTTGTTAATTGTTCTGATAAAACGAAAGAGAATTGCGACTGAGGATCGAACGCATCCGATGCCAGGAATCTTCTTCATTTGCTGTATGCTATCGGCAACGGTTGTTCAACTAAGTTTTAGAAACAATTTGGCATGGGGAGAGTTTGTACCATTCAACCATATGCTGGTTTACTAAAAACATAGAAATTCGCGCCATTTGAACGTTTCCGTCTGATGCGTTGAAAACAATGCACAGTGGGCCAGGAATTAAATATAGCAGGAATAAAATAATAACAGTATGGGGTTGCATCCAATTGAATTGACGTCTGCAGTGAAGTTTCTTGAATTAATTACACTCATATAATCAACTTTCTTGTGATCCCATAATTGGAAATTGCACCACTAAATCACATGAACATTATGTGTTCAATTAAATTTATATGATTACTCACATATAATTTCTTATGTTATGTGATATTCAGATAAAAATCATTATTTTTGTTATTGAAAAAATCTGTGCGTTCCTAATAGAAACTAAGTGAACACTTTTGTTAGTGTATGACTACACTGCCTATAATCGCACATCCGTTCCATATGAATTTTCGTAAACTTTGAGCTAACAACGCTATCCAATATCAATTGGCATCTACTTTCATACTTGTGATAAAACAACATGTGGAAACAACACCAAGTTAGTTTGGACCATCAAGCAAAGTAATCGCATATCAGTCCCACTCTGAAATTCAATCGTAAAGAGGTCAACTTACAGCACCGACTCAGAGCTGGTAAATATCACGGCCGTCATGAGACAATGAGAAAACAGGTCCTCTCACTATCATGAGACGATTCGACTGATCATTAGCTTTCTTGTCATTTTTCAATGATCAAGTACTCATGAGAATAATTCTTATGCGGTTTTGACATCAACATTTCTAGCTGATGAATTTTAGCAAGTAACCGTATGTAATCGGTAAAGCGAATATATTTTTAAGATTTCCTCGGTACAATACAGGACCAATCACGATGATCACAATACTGTCACGTTCTGTCATGACAACAATATCGATGAGATTTTGAAGAAAATCTCTGTCATCGTTTTCTCATCCGATGATAGCAACAGAAGTATCTCTGTAAATATCGCGTGAGATCTTTCATAGAAAATAACATTTGCCAGCCCACCGACACTTAACTCTTGACCGAAAATCCATAACGCCCGATTCAAATGTGCAGTGATCCCATCTGTCAAAACCATAGAAATGTTTCATCTAGAAAAAAATAATTTGTTCGAAATAGATTGAACACGAACCAACTCCTAAATTGTGTGCGCGTGTTCGTGGCTAAACATAAATGTTTTCCGCGAACACGGCGGCAGATGTCAGTTTTGTGCTTTGATCAGAAATTTCTTTGTAATTTGTATGATCAATCATGTCGGTTTGTCGGTGGTTACAGTTCTGCTTTTTGAATTGCCATATTTTCACATTTATAACAAAACATATCAGCTTCATTGCACTCATTTTAACTTGAAAAAAATATCAATAAATTAACTATGATTTTTTAAATATTTGCACGGCAATTGCAGTTCATAACTTCGACTGTCATTTTCTCAAGGCCTACTTTTTCCAATGGGACTGATAGCGATTATAGGCAGTACAGTTTAGTGGATAAAAATAGTTCAAGTTTTGGACACAAAGATGGCGCAGCGATACAAACTTTTTTTTATTTCACGAGATGGAGGTTTGCTGTCTTTGACAAAGTTGTATAGCATACAATTTTATGGAAAAAAATCCGAAGACATAAAACCTTTACATCTTCAAATAACTGAGATATACCAAGTTTTATAAAATTTGTCTGAATATCACTTTTTGGTAGTATATTTTTGAACGATTGGTTAAGATTACTTTTATCATTTTTCCTCGATCGGTATTTACTGATCAATACAATCTTTTCCATATCGATGTTATTATTTTTAGAGTACTGTCACATGAAATTTGAAAAAATGCACGATTTTCTGAATGAATTTTCTAAAAACTGTTCAAGCGAACGCAAAATGTTATCAACTTTTCAAAATATACATCAAATGGATTTTAATTCCTCAAAACATCTCAGAGGTATATTGAGATATATTCGAGATAGCTAGATTTGAGTGAAAGCCATGCAAAGTTTCATGGAATAAGGAGAGAGTAATACTAGAGTAATACTACCGACAAACCGACATTACACTTAATTCTGACTTATACCCGAGCATCGTAAACGGCCGATTTAAATGTGCAGTGATCTGAACTGTCAAAATCATAGGATTTTTTTTTTATCTAGATAAAAATAATTTGTCCAGAATAGATCAGACACGAACCAATTCATAACTTTTGCATGCGGGTTCATGGCTTAGCTAAATATTTCCCGCGAACACGGAGCCAGATGTCAGTAGTGTGCTTTTATCGAAAATTTTATTGTTTCTGCTATGGTCATTCATGTCGGTTTGTCGGTGGTTATACTGCCGCTCTTCGCATGTCCGTCCCAAAGCGAAAATCGGCAAGCCGAATAAATCCCGAAAGACTGTCTTTCCAAACTTTTTCGGAACAATGTGATGAGTTCATCCAGTATTATGAAAATATGGGTAGTTAGCTATCATTTGCATTGAAAAAATCAGTTTTGACAAAAACAACTATGGGACCGACATGCGAAGAGCGGCACACAGATAAACAGGCATAACACATTGAATATTTCTCACTGTAAAACATCGTCGTTAAAACATAACCGCCATCTGTTGAGTACACTGTGGTGGGTAGTACGCTGAACAGATGGCGGTAGTGTGTAAACGTCAAACTCAAGGGAAATGCCTTTGTGCGCCACCGCATCGCGGTACTACCAACTACGATACTTTTAAATTGACCGTTAAATGCTTGTTCGATGAACAACTTGCGAGGGATATGTTTGTTTGTCTGTGGTTTAGAGTGAGATGCCCCTAGGCGGAAATTTTTAAAATTATTTAAGTAAGATAATTATATCTATCACAGGGGCTCGCGCACGCCAAGTGAACCGTAGCGACCAGGCATGGAAAATCATTTGCATTCATTTCGTGCATTCATTTACATTCATTTGCCTCTAACTTTTTTCTTCAACAGCATTCCGCAAAATGATGTATAGAGCTTTTGTAGGTTTTGTTATTAGCTTGTTGTCAACAAGACAAATCCGTATCTCTTATGCATGACGAATCAGAGCGAACAGAAGCTACTACTGTTTTTCAGTGAATGTATTTTACATTCACTGAAAAACAGTAACAAGTTCTGCCCGCTCTAGTTCGTGATGCATAAGAGATACAGATTTGAGTTATGAGCCAAGCTTGTAGCTTATAATAAAACCTACAAAAGCTCTATACATCATTTTGCGGAATGATGTTGAAGAAAAAAGTTAGAGGCAAATGTATGAAATTAATGCAAATGATTTTCCATGCCTGGTAGCGACTGAAGGTACATTTGACCCACGCGTGCCCTTTAAGGCTTTTTCGGAATTTGGCCGTTCTTCTGCCTTTTTATGTTCCGCCTTCTGATTTTTGAAATTCGGACTTTCTATAGTTCTGCCTTTCGACGCAAGATCACAGACCTAGACTCAATATGGTGACTGGGAAGGAATAGGACATATTCAATGTTTTTTTTTTAAATTATTACATAACTAACTTTTGCTCGTTACGCAGATGTTCTTCGAGGACAACATTGACAACGCCAAGTACTGTGGCCACCTGTACGGACTCGGAACGTCGTTCATCGTGAACGGTAGCAGCAACACGATCAGCAGCAGCACCAACAACAGCTCGAACGCTACGATCGGTGGATCCAACGCAAACTCAAACACCGGCGGTGGAACCGGTTCCGGCGGCAGTGGCAACAGTGGTACCACGGGCTCTTCATCCAACAACAACAACAATAACAACAACAACAACAATAATAACAACAACAACAACAACAATAACAACACAAACAGCAGTAGTGGAAACAACTATCACGACAACGGTGAGACGAATGCGACATCATGATTTCGTCTGTTGATTCGCTAGAAAATCGACGCACCTTTAAACTCTGAATGCACACGACACCCTTGGCAAGCAAAGGCAAAACTTTTCAGCTAACTCATCCGGCATAATAACACAGCAAGTAATATTCTCTTTAAAGGACACACAGCCAATATTTATTACAGCTTTATCACTATCCTTATCTATCGTAATTAGAAAGCATTTGGATATGTAGATGAAGAACTCGAACGAAGACATTCATTTTATTTTAAGCGAAGTGAGGAATAAAACCGATCCAATCGATTTGTGTCCTCGCTTTCGAATTTGTGAATGCCTCATTTTTTATCATCTTTGACGATTGATACGAGCCACTACTGAATACCTTTTTTTTTTAATGACGAACGACATGAGAAACGATTGAGTAATTTATAATTTTCGCATTTGCTCTAAAGTAAAGCAGCGACAAAAGCGTAGGTAGAAGACACTTTGAACAGGTAGAACAGTTGTCACGTAGGGTGAGAAAATGTAGATGTATTTATGTTCATTACTAGTTCTCCTCTCTTCTTTTTTATTTTTTTTTTGACTACCAACTGGAACCTATAGAAGGAACTTTAGAGGACGAATGCAAAAGAAAACAAGTTGAAATGTCATGTATTTAAACGGATCTTAAAAGGTTATCAAGCATCTTTTCATATTCAAGCATTAAAAGTTATGAAAAATGCACTCTGTAAACACTGTTATTTAAAACAAATCAAATAAAGGCAAACGGGACAGTTTTCTCAGAAATAAATTAAAAGCAAATAACAAAAAAAAAACATCTTTCTGTTGCAACATAAGATTAAGATCAAGGACGCAGAAAAACAGGATCACACAATTTACAGTCTAGTTCAGGTACTTTGTATGAGCCACAAACAAAAATAGGAATGAATAATGGATAGTTTTTTTTTTGAAAAGTTAATATTCAACCAACATTACGAAGCATAGTGAAACAACTGATAAAACACTTATATATGGAAATACAAATGTTTTATTGATTCAAAACTTATATAAAATGGTATTTTATTTGTTTACTTATAAGCGTAACTGCGAATTTCATTATTCCGAAAATCTCAAATTTTACTGGAGCTTCTTGTTCCTTTTGACTACTACGTCCCAGCTGAGGATCTTTTTTCCACTGTTCGGGACCTAACACCATTGCAACCAGTAATTTGATCTATTGTAGGATATCCCGGGTCCTTAGTTTACTACATGTCGTATTAGTCCATCAGTATTGAGAAATGATGAACCCTGCGCTTTGGTCAGATAGCGTATAGGGCATCGTTGTGCCAATTTGGTCGTGGCACATTTCGAGTATGAGAGAGTGATTGCAGTTTGCTCAAAAGTGCCCGAGTAAAATGCAAGTACTTTCGATGATTACCCGTAGTTGTTACAGTGAAGATATACACCCATATTCTCGTTTATGTCTGGACGTGTTTGCCATACAGAATTTTTTTATTTGATTTTGTGTGGTGTATGGGTTTTGGGCGTGGACGGGCATATGGGTTAGAATATTAAGTTTTCGTTAGGATAACGTTGAAAAATTGAGAAATGTTTCGCTTCAGTTTGAGAAGCTCTTCACTTCGCAACCGATGAACCATTCTGACGGCCCACATTACTGTGCAGGCGCCGTGTGTTGGCAGGGACAGTTTTATGTTTATAAAGTACCATCAGTTAAAACTGTATTTTTCAGCTTTATCTCTATACCTTCTTAGGTGTTTCTTAGAAGATTATCATGTTGATGTACGCTGATTCAAAGAGTAAATGGTATTAACATTGAGCTGTCCATAGTTGGGCGTTGTTGAACTTGTGGTACTTGCACAACATTTCGTGTGAGTACCAAAGTAACCATATAATCACAAAATAACTTTTAATGTAGGTTCAGAGTGAGACAATGAGATATGGTTAGCTGGGTATTCAGATGACTATTAGTTTAAAAAACTAATCCTGGTTGTATCTCTTTTTCGTTTGCATGAAACACTGTTTGATATTACTAACCGCGCCGAGCCTTCGTTCCGGGTGGTGAGCGAACCTGAAGAAGAAGAGGATTACCATGCACACTAAGATTTTGTTTTCGTGTTCGGTAAATTTTACCGAAATCAGAACAGCTGAACGTTCGGTAAAACTTTGGCCTTCATTTCAAAGGCTATTAAACATTAAAATAAAGCAAGTGAATTGAATTGCGGTGTGAGCCCCTTCTCGGAACGGGTGTGTTGTTGATGGACCTGGTCTACGATTAAAGGTTGGATTATGTGGTGATGAGTATCACAAAAAAGGTAAAATAAGTAGCACGATCTTCATCGAATATTCAACCAACATGACAATAATCATAACAATCAACTCGTATATACATTGAAATACATATATAAAAGGGAAGGGACGGTCCAACAGGGCACCCGATTGAAGCGATTTGGACGGAGATAGAGGGAATGCCAACTCCCTGTTGATAACATTTCGTGCATAAAGGGCGGCTCTTCTCTCCACTCATTGGGGCGGGCATCTTCCTGTTTGGGGGCTTGTCTTTTTGGCCAAGTTGCTGGAAGGAGATTCTTTATTGTTCCGTAGATGCGTATAGGCGACTTTGCCTTTCGATCTACCCAATCCGTTTTTGACCCTTCATACAGCGACATGTTGAGGACAATCAGAGGTTATTAAGCTTGATCAAGACAAACAGAGAAGAGAGCCCACTGCTGTTGGACTTAATTTCCGAGCTACAATGGGTGGTAAACCACCTATTGAGAAGTATTCGATTTTACAGTTGTCATTCTTGCATTTATCGCAAGAATCCGACTCTGAATGAAAGGTTCCGCTATGTATACTCTTCGGAGTGTTGAAACACCCTCTAAAGGCGCGCCCCTTTGTCAGACAAAATTGGATTGCTTAGCAATAAAATTAAGAAATGACACCGATAATGATGTTGCGGTACTCTGGTTAGAGATTGAATTAATGTAGCATGAAGCATAGAATCAAAGTTGCCATTCGAAACGACACGCATTATCCCAGTTCACTAGTATGCAACTGGTGAACTCATATCGATGTAGGAAATTATTCCTACATGAAAGTTCACTCTTTGAAATGTTCACTCGCTCACTGGACGCGTAAGTTGTCTGATTTTGCGAGGCATGTTATTTGATCCGTTGGATTGAGTATAATCTCCCAGCAGGATTACTTGCCGTTATCAATTTTAATACTAAGAAAAATACTTGAACTAAAAGATTGAAAATTTCAGGGTGCCAATCCAGGGAAATGCAACGAAAATTGGTCAGACTTTAAATGCTAATAACTTGGCCAATAATCAATGGATTTTGATAATTTATGTGTCGATCGATTCGGCAGTTTTATAAAATTTGTATGTGGTATGTCGCATGTTAAACATTTAAAAAGCTGAAAATTAAGAAATATGGAAACATTCAAATTTCTCATACATTTTCTTCGACCGCAAGGTGCTCACCCCTAACACAGCCATCAGAAAATTGGTCCCTAACAACACAAGCCGCAGCCGCATAATAATCTTTCAACGTTGCACGCTGGACGACCTCAAACTTGTTCGCTGTAGACATCGTAGCATTTTTTTTCTATTAATTCAGCTACATCAGCTAATTACAGAAAGAAGGGAGGGGCATAGAATGATAATACACATGCTTAAGTAAGTGAAACGTAGAAAGTTTGAATGCAGTCAGCGTTTGGCCTTGTGATAAACAGGGGTGATCGTTGTATTGCACACTGAAAACGAAACTAACTCAGAGAGTGAATAACTTTTACTCAGTTGTGAGTCACTTTTACCCATTCGTATGATTTTTTTTTAATTCGCATGAGTAACATGCGATTTAAAAAAATCTCTTTACGAATCAGTAAAGGTGGTGTAGTGGTAAGCGTGATTACCTCTCACCCCAGCAGGCCTGGGTTCAATCCCAGTCGGCGCCGCCGGGATGTTCTGAGGCATAACATCTCTGATCACGCCTTCCTTCGGATGGGAAGTAAAGCCGTTGGTCCCCGGTTCATGAGTTGATGATGGGTCGATAGGTAGGGTGCAGGTGTGGGAGCTGCCTTCCTGGCACGTCGGTAGCATTGGTGCTCAGCACGGAAAACAAGATCGACGGAAAAAAAACAAACCAAAGGAATCAGTAAAAGAGACTCATTCTCTGAGTAATATTCGTTTTCAATGTATTTAGCTTGCCATCTCGGCTAGAAATTGGATATTGGATAGTCAAGCTCAGTGTGCAATTTGCATCGAATTCCATGTTTTGACTTGACAGCACGGCCAGAAAGCAGGTTTCTGTATTCAGTGAAGTTATTCGGATGGACGAGTGAGATACTTTTACGTAGGTTACTCATGCGCTGAGTGACCAACGCTTTTAGAAATGCATCCTTAAGCCTGGTACGCAGCTGAAAAGTAATAACGTTTTTACGTGCTACGGGATAGGACACGGAATGCTAAAGAAATTTCTTTTAATTAGCATTTCTTGACCCAGTACGCAGTTCAAAAGAAATCGGTAAAGGAAAGATCGATTACATTAGTATCGTGATCGATATGAAGGTGGCGCATTCTGAATGCAATTTCATTTTCCTTGCGGAATAATGGTCTGACCAATTATTCCGTTAGGTAAGCTTAACGTTTGTTGTAAAAATGATGTTTTGGATGCATTGTAACAACATAAAAACTGATAATTGTTGATTTTAAAATTTGACGACAACTACCTATGAACTCAAAATTTAGCAAAAGACACCTCCCTATAGCTGTCAAATTTACTTTTGGGAATATTCCTCAAAAATTACTTTTCCGTTTTCTTTTCAGCTGCGTACCAGGCTTTACGAATGAGCAAAAGTTACTCACTCTCTGAGTTAGTTTCGGTTTCTGTGTTTCGACTAGATAGGAGATTGTTATCTCTTGTAATGTTATTCAGATGGATAAGACCTATTGTATACTGGACACAGGGTGATTAGTGAACCGGGAAATCGGGAAAAATCCGGAAATTCTAAATCGTCGAGAGAAGTCCGTGAATTTCAATGATGAACCGGGAAAAAATATAATTCGTCCTCTTTTTGAAAAATAATAATCTTCTCAACTACTAGATTTTCCGGATACAATCACTCTGAAGAACTTATTCGATAATTTTGAAGAAAATTCCAAAGGAATTCATATGGAATTTTAAACTGAATTCTTGAGATAATAAGGAATGCAAGATACAAATTGCAATGGAGTTTTTGGAAGTATTTTCAAAGAGTTTTGACTACAACGCCAAGTCAATTGTTTAAGTTCAAAGTAGAATTATTATGTGGTTTTATGTGAAATTACAAGACAATTGTAAAGAGGATTACAGGTTAATTTCTAATGAATATTCTAAATAAATTCCGAGAAGAATGTAAAGAGAGTTTTTATGAGAACTTCAAAGAAATCCTGAGAGTATTGAATTCGGAGGGAATTAGAAAGATAATTTCAAGTGAATTCTAATGAAAGTTCCAAGGAAAATCCGTGAAAATATCAAGGGTTTTGAATTTTCAATTAAATTTCTAAACCATTTATTTTGTCATATATATATTATTGAATGGAACAGCAAAATAATCCCGTAGTTCTACGTCAGCAATTCGGTCGTGCTTTGGACGCAACCCTCATCTTCTTTTTTAATCGTGGGTAAATTTTAATATTTTTTATTATAAGCTCACGTAGAACATCAATATCAAAAACTCTAGGATGATTTGGTGATCTCGATATATTTTATCACTTTAACAATATACAGTGCTATCCCGATTTTGGCAGCCTGAAGATTTTGCTGAACTTTTTGGTTTTTAGGTACAACGCGCCTCCTCGTATTGTTACTAGGGCGACGTGACGAGGGTGAGGAGTAGCCGTCGGTAAAACAGATTCCGTGAGTACAAAACCGATCAAATGTCCGCATGCATACGTTAGGATTTATGGGTGAAGCGCAAACTAAAAATAGCCAGAAACCACTACAAAATCCGCACAGATAGGTAGGAAAGTAGATAATGAGGGTACCCTAATAAAAGGTTTGTCAAATAAAAAATCTCATTCCGTTAGTTTCCGTAATAAATGTTTTGAATTCTTCAAAATAATTGTGTTGATTGGTAGGTAGATCGATGAGTGCACTGGTCTAAAGAGGTTTCTCACGTTTCGTTCTTTTGTTGTATGGTTGTATACTCCAATTCGGACTGTTTGGGAATCTCAGTCCTCCATTTCTGTCCTGAAGCGTGTAAATTCTTGTGTTTGGGAAGAGTTGACCGTTGATGAGAACAGGTCGCGACCCTCTTTCTACCGGATTGAATGCACTGTAGCCGGCTACAGTGCATTCAGTACGGTAGAAAGAGGGTTTCTGATTAGTTTTCATTCGGTTGGATTTAGTCTTTCTTTGGAATTTCAAGCACTTAATGTCTACTAACTAGTTCTAATCATTTGTGGTAGACTGAACTCATCCTGGGGTTTAAGTTTGCTGGGCATCCAAAACGACAAGTGGTCCTCTGTTGAGGTGGCGTTTAAGCCATTTGTTTAAAAGCCAAGCTACGGAAAGCCCTTGTAGCGTAGAGATAAATCTAAGACCAATAGGTCCCGAAGAAACCTGCTCAACTTTTTGGCACAGCTCTGGTACTATCTTCGGTCCCAAGCTAATCGATGCACCCCTCGAAACATAGGAAAATCCACGAATCCCTCATTTTATCTGTCAAACTTTCATAGCGAATCAAAACAAACATAATGTAGTACTGAAATTCCGTCCATTAATTATGTCACACATTTAGGGGGGAGGGGGGGTTTTGAAAACTGTAACGAGCCACACAAAAAAAATTAAGGTCCATACAAAAAATGTGACAAAGGGGGGATGGGGGGGGGGGGTTGAAAATGGGCCAAATTTGCGTGACATAATTAATCGACCATCCCTATTTAACGTCGGTCTCTGTTCCGCAATCTAGTGCCAATCACCGACGGACATCGATTGCCATCCATTGACGGCAATCGAATGTGCAGGAAGGCAGCTTCCACACCTGCGTAGGATATCGCGCCCATTCAACACACATGGGCCGGGACCAACGGCTTTACTGTCCTTCCGAAGGAAGACGTGACCAGAGATTTTTATGCCTCAGAAAAATCCCACTGGGATTAAACCCAGACCCATTGGGGTGTTAGAAAGCGGTCACGCTTACCACGACACCACCGGCGCCGGCAGTTAGAGGTATTATGGAAAGGTTCATTTTTTTTCTTTATTAAAGAGACTTTCAGCCATGGCCTGGTTCATCTCTCGGAATCCCAGATGGGGATTCCCCTATTTGAGGGGGGTGGGAATTCCAGAGGGGAAATTACCCTAACAACATAGTTTGGATCTCAGATGGGATACCCGAAAAGGGCGTGGGCCCCAGAAATAGTTTATAGCTACGGAGTTTTTAATTTGGTGGCCCTGGAAGGGAACCTCCGAAAAGCGGGTGGGGCTACAAAAGGGGGTCCCTTAGTTGCTTAGTGACTGTCTTAATACTGTCATTTTGTTGGAGCATTCCGTTTTCGTTGCGTTGGTCTGTATATTTGCTGATGTGGGTGGTTAGTTGTGAGATTCAGGTTCCGAGTGTGATCTGGTATGGTGGTGATGGTGAGTTAGGTGATCAGATTAGATCGAACAGCCCAGCTTCATGCAGGAAAGCTAGAAAGGCTGTAATTCTAGAAGGATCGTTACCGAGAGCATCGCGGATGCTTCCCGGAATGTCGTAGCGGGTTCTAGGTGCTTCGTATTTCGGACAGTGGCAGATAATGTGATTCACCGTTTGTGGAATTCGGCATAGATCACAGATCCTATGGTCTAGTCCGTCTCCCTTGTAGTTGTGGGAGATGTTTGTATGATGTGTCCAAAGTCGGGATACTATGACCTGCTCTCGATGTAACGGTGGGTCCGCCCACCTGGAAATGTCTCTTTTAATTTTTCTGATGGCAGGGGTTTTACTGGCCGCCCAATTGTGAGTCGTTGGTAATTTTTGAAACCCATTTTTTGAGGTCCTGACCAAGTACAATTCGCGTGTACTTGGCCATGCAACGACCTGAGTTGGCTAGTTGGTCCGCTTTTACGTTACCATGAACCCCGTAGTGTCCAGGTATCCACACAAAGACTGTGTTGTTTGGCGTTCCTGTATCGCATGGATCCAAGGGTGTTTGCTCGTATCGGATTCGTATCGCTACCACACTAGCGGAGTCGGTGAAGATGGCTATTGGTCGGTCGTCGGGAATGGTGGCTGCAATGAAGGCGGCAATGGCTTCCGCAGAGAAAATGGAGCACTGATCCGGGAGCCTATGGCATTCCGCAAGGTTTGGGTCGAAAATCCCGATTCCTACCTTTCCCTGGGCTACCAAACCGTCCGAGTACCGAATGGTTTATCCTCCGTATTTCCGGTTCTTGAGTTCGAGTGCTTGTGCCACCGCTGAAGGATTGGCACTAGCTCTGAATTGGTGTTTGATTGTGTGGTCGGTCAGAATCTTCGGCTTGTTCCAACCCCTCGCTCCGACCCAGTAAACCTTGGATATTGGGGGGAGAGTCGGGTTGGATACTTCCCTGAGTGAATTGTTCGCCTTCGTGAGGAGGATATCTTCCTTGTCGTCTCCTGATGTCTGCTGGTATAGTCCGATGGCTCGTTGGCAGATAGCTTTGGAGATGAAACGATCAAAGGGGAGCAGTCCTCCTTCGATGCAAGCAGCTATTCCGGGGGTACCTGACATGAAAGGCTCACTAATATTGATCATCTGAACAATATTGCACAGGTAAATGAACATTCGATCAATATGATCGCAAAAAGGAACGACTGGGCGTTTTTTGGTACAGGAAAATGATTTGCTGCCTATCGCATGGCAACGCCAATGCAGAGAGAGGTTGTTCGGTAAATGTAGAATATCTTTTTGAAAACATAAGGAAAGAATCAGTCGTAGCGCAAAGTCAGATCTACGATGGTGTTACTCATGCAGACGTGTTGGAAAACTTACAAATTTTGAATGAACTTATTCAGCGATTTCGAAATTCGCATTTGCTTTCCATCCCAAGTAACATTGTAAGTTTTATCGAGGTTTTAAAGCATGCTACAAGTCTAAATCATGGTCTCCAGAACCCTCATAAAACCAAAATTGTTACTTGGGATGTATACAAGGATCGTCGTATGAAAGAAGCTCTCGATTTTGAAATTGTTGAAACGCCAGAGAGAAGCAGAAGCGAAACATCTCGAGAATAAGCGAAGAAATTTATTGGAAGATGCTCAAAAAGAAGCCGAGAGTTTGCAGGAGAAAATTGTTCTGTTCAAATTATAAACATTTTTAAAAGTAATCCGAACATAAACACATATTCAACTTGTAATTTCTCGTTGTAATGTGAACTCATTGAAAGAATGAAATTTTAATGATTATTAAACTTAAATTATTTTGCCATGTCTGCGGTTGTCATATGGAGGTCCAGAGAGTACGAAAACTTACTGACTTTTGCATGAGCAGCGCATCATCAGGTTCGGTGTTCAGAGCAAGAATAATCACTGCTCTGTAATTTTACAATAATTTATATGTAAAGAGTCTACGGGTTGATTTTTATTTGGCTGTGAAATTATGAACACAAATTGAGAGCTTGGTGACATTGATTAAATATTCCTATTACAGTGGTGACCCGATTTTGTCAGCCCCCGATTTTGTCTACCCCCGATTTTGTCAGCTTTTTGACCCGATTTTGTCAGCCTATATGATTCAATTAGTTTTGGTTGAGGTACAGTCGTATTCGTATTTTATTGATTGTCGAGCTCAATAATGACATTTTTCGAGAATTAAATGTGCGGTGGTGATAAGATCGAAGCAGGGGGAAGGAGGGTTGAGGGGCTAGTTGAAAATTATGTATGTGTGTCTGTGTGTGTGTGTGTGTGTGTGGTGTGTGTGTTTTTTTATAGTAAGGAAAGCTTCAAAAGCCCGGCCTGTCACTGTGTTGCGTGTTTGTTCTCCTTCTGGCACAGTGTGGGACTCTTAACCACTAAAACCTTACTCGCCTCTAGCCACTATCCCCCCGGAACTCCCCTAGAGTATTTCGTCGGGGGGGCTGTGCTTAAGCACTTCTCTTTAGCTTAGCTAGCCGTCTAGCTCCGACAAAGTTTGCGTCACTGCCCTGCTGACGACGCTCCACGTCCTCTCATCCCGGCACATTTCACTGACGACATTTCTCGCGCTAAGGGCCGGCATTTCCACTCGCACTACCTCAAATCTTGGGCAGTCGAAAACCACGTGCTCTGGCCACTCCGGACAGAGGGGCGACGTTGTGTGTCCAAAGCGATGCAGGTACTTCCTGAAGCAACCATGACCAGACAGGAACTGCGTCAAGTGGAAGTTGACTTCGTCGTTATTGAAGCTTAGCTTGTCATCGAGTATCACTCCAAGATACTTCAGCACGCGCTTTGATGCTATGGCGTTCTCCCCGACGGTAATGTCTGCTCGCTGAACAGCTTTACAGTTATTGACCAATAGCACTTCCGTTTTGTGGTGGGCTATCTGCAGCTTCGCTCCTTGCATCCAGTTGGAAACCGTGTCGATCGCCTCGGTTGCCAGCATTTCTACCTCTTCCAACGTCTCGCCTACTACCGCCAACACGACGTCGTCCGCAAATCCTACGATCTCGACTCCTTTGGGCAGCTTCAGCAGTTAGCACGCCGTTGTACATCGCGTTCCAGAGCGTTGGGCCAAGGATGGGGCCTTGTGGCACACCCGCCGTGGTCCAGATTGATTTCTCTCCCATGTTCGTCTCGTAGACTAGAACCCGGTTCTGGAAGTAACTCCTCATAATGCTACACAGGTAATCAGGAACCCTCATTCCATGCAGTGCTTCGGCGATGGCCTCCCAGCTGGCGCTGTTGAATGCGTTCTTCACGTCGATCGTTATCACGGCGCAATATCGATCTCCTCTCCGCTTCTGTTTAGACGCTTTCTCGGCACTCTCGACCACTGTCCGAATTGCATCAACCGTTGATCTCCCTTTACGGAATCCGAACTGCCTCACCGACAATCCATGCTCACTCTCCGTGCATTTCGTTAGCCTGTTTGGGATGATCTTCTCCAATAGCTCTCCGACTGTATCCAGCAAGCATATAGGCCTATACGATGCTGGATCCCCCGGTGGTTTTCCGGGTTTCGGCAGCAGCACTAGCTTCTGTATCTTCCATCGGTCCGGGAAGTGACCTTCATCCAGACACTTCTGCAGCACTATCCTGAACATGTCCGGGAACGCCTGGATCGCCGCCTTCAACGCTACGTTGGGGATTCCATCCGGACCGGGAGCTTTCTTCGTCTTTAGCCCTTTCACCACTGCTACGAGTTCCTCGTTGAAGACTTGTCTACCTCGGCATGGTTGTGTCGCATGCCCTCGCTAACGATTCGGTCAACTCGTCCGCGCTTTGGTCTGGGACGCTGCTGTCTACCCGGAGAGCTTCTACAAAGAGATCCTTGTCGAATGCCTTCGTCTTCCACCTCCGCTTGCATACTTTCGTTTTCCACATTGCCGTAGGTATCCGTTGGCCAAATCGCCTGATGGTCACTATGAGTGTACCACACACTCTCCAGTTCATACTTGCCACTAACGACGGACTGCAGAAAGTGACGTCGATAATAGATTCCCTACCATCTTTGCGGAAGGTGCTGATGGTTCCTTCGTTGGCCAGACTGACGTCCAACTTTACCAGAGCTTCCAGCAGGCTATACCCTCTTGCGTTGGTACATCTGCTTCCCCAGTCCACTGCCCAAGAATTGAAATCTTCTTCAATGACGATTGGTCTCCGTCCGGTGAGCTCCCCGATGAGTCGATCTAGCATCTGGTGAAAACTGCTCCATTGTCCATCTCGGGGATGCATAGCAACTACATACGAAGGTTCCATTAATTTTGGCGATCACAAAACCTTCGTAAGACCTCGTCACCACTTCTTGTATGGGATACCTGCCCATAACTTGTATTGCCGCCATCCCTGCTCTATCGGCCACCCAGTTATCGTTATCGGGAGGGACTCGATACGGCTCCGCAATCATTGCAACGTCGCACTTTGTTTCCGTTGTCGACTGCCACAACAGTTGCTGTGCTGTGTCACAATGATTGAGATTTATTTGGGTTATCTCCATTACTATTGGCCCGCTATCGCCTTTTTGTAAGCTATGCACTATGCACTATGCACTATGTATTAGTATTGTTGTTCTTGTTCTTACAGAAAATGCTTAACCACATATGCATTGAGTGGCCATTAAATTCTTACCTAAGTCCATTTAGCCCCCCCCCCCC
This sequence comes from Ochlerotatus camptorhynchus, assembly GCF_037179485.1. Classification (NCBI taxonomy): domain Eukaryota; kingdom Metazoa; phylum Arthropoda; class Insecta; order Diptera; family Culicidae; genus Ochlerotatus; species Ochlerotatus camptorhynchus. Next base: position 1,282,400 of record NW_027040640.1, read on the forward strand.
CCTCTACACCATCAATGTAAGAATGTCTTTCCTTATATGACACTTACAAAAAGTTTGAAATTCCAGCTCCCCCCGCCTCCTTGAATGGCCTCGTATATATTGAATGATTCCTAAAACATAAATCTTGCATTATCAAACAGCATTTAAAGATATTATGTTAAAAAAATTAAGCGAAAAAAAAATGTCCCGATTTTGTCAGTGTCCCGTTTTTGTCAGCCCTAAATTCATCAGGGGGCTGACAAAAACGGGGCATTACTGTATTACTTAGTTGAATAGTGAGCCTAATTGTGAGCAGAACACGAAACGAAAATCAATTATTTTATTCATGTGTTTCACTTATACATTTTTGCCAAACATCAGTCTTATACATTCCATAAGACAAACCACCAAGGTCCTATAAGAATGCATAAAAGGTATGTGTGACCGCTGATACATTTCATTTGACACATGATCTTCATTAAATTTTTGCAAGGCGTCTGCTTATTAGTTGACTTATACATTTTATGAATAATCTGTAATAGAAATTTGCCAAAAGGTATAAGGAGATTTCTATACGTGTAGTTATTCATTATTATATTATAATATGAAATTATAGCCCTACGCCTATTCACATCCTTCGTAGGTAATCGGTCATATGTTCTGTAAAAATTGTATTAGTATCAAGTTAAGTTGTGCGTGCCATGAGTAAAGGGTGTCCACGATGAAATTGCCACACACAAAATTGATTCGCAAAATTCGAGTTTTCATCCGATTGCCATCAAATTTTCAGGGATTGAGAAATAACTATTAAACTTCATTTTACCATTTTACTCGTATTTTATTTACAGTCCATACGCAAATGCCCGCACCTTGGCCTTAACCCCGGCCATAAGATTCTGCACAACCTGTGAATCAACCGTTTTTTGCATGTAAACCCATACTTTCTTCAGTTCCTCGACTGTCTTCACTACCTTAGGTCGTTTAAGAAGGTGCTGCTTCATAATCGCCCAGTACTTCTCGATGGGGCGGAGCTCCGGAGTGTTGGGAGGGTTGAACATTTTCGGCACGAAATTGACCTTATTGTCCGCATACCAGTTCAGCACGTCCTTGGAGTAGTGGCATGAGGCCAAATCCGGCCAGAATATTGTTGGGACGTTGTGGGCCTTCAGGAGAGGAAGCAGCCGCTTCTGGAGGCACTCTTTTATGTACACCTGTCCGTTCATCGTGTCCTGGGTCACGAAAGGTGCACTCCGCTTCCCGCACGTGCAGATGGCTTGCCAAACCAGGAATTTCTTCGCAAATTTTGACATCTTCTGAGTGCGGACATGCTCCGGAACGCTGAACTTATCCTTGGCCGTGAAAAACAGGTTGCCGGGGATCTGTTTGAAGTCGGCCTTCACATATGTTTCGTTGTCCATGATGCAGCATTCAACTTTCGTCAGCATGTTGAGGTACAACTTCCTGGCACGGGTTTTGGCGGACTTGTTCTGCTTCTCGTCGCGATTAGGGGCCTTTTGTACCTTGAACGTTCGAAGCCCAGCCTTAGTTTTGGCCTTCTGGACAAAACTTCGGCTTAGGTGCAGCTTCTTAGCCACATCCCTAACGGAGGCGTTCGGATTTCGGTTGAAGGCCCCAACTACGCGGTTGTGATTTTTGGTGTTGTACGGAATACTTTTTCCTTCACTTCTGGGCTTCCAATCGGTGGTCAACCGTTCCTCGAACCGCTTAATCACTCGCGACACCGTGGAATTCGCGATTCCCAACGTTTTAGCGATGGAACGATGCGAGAGATCCTTGTTCTTGTGATGAATGCGCAAGATTTTATCACACACGAGCTGTTCTTTCGACTCCAATTCCGCGAGTTTTGATCACAGGACTTTAAAACTTGCAGGATGTAAATAATGCACTATGAACTAAATCCACCCAAATTTTCATTAAATTCTACCCAACGGTTAAAAAGTTAGAGCAATTTCATAGTGTGGCAATTTCATCGTGGACACCCTTTATGCTATTCTTGATATTTTCGAAAGTGCTGCTCATTTTAAACTAACCATAATTTGCACTACGGTATAATAAAGCACATCACGTTGTAGCTTCTTACGTTAAAATAACGGAGTTTTGTGGACTGGAAACTGTGCTAAAACCATAGCAGTGAAGTTGTTTTGTAGTTTATTTGATGAAATCATGACTTGCGGTTACTTTTCGCTGTGGGATAATTTGACTTGGTATTGTTTTTCCCTTTTCCTTAACAAACCACCTGTTTTGAATAACACATTTATGTTTTTTAAAAAGTAAAACTGAATAATGATCAAAATTGATAAAAATGTAGATTGGACTGACTTTCGGTTACCGGCAGTGAGAGCGAACGCAGAGAGGGTTTTTTTTTCTCAATACAACAAAAAAACAGTGCCGAGCTTACTTTTCCATTAGCGTCAACATTAGTCTGACTATGTGTTGTTGGTAGGTATATTTTTGCAGAAATTTTTCGTTAAACGTTACACTTTACCAGTAAATTCTGTTGTTCCACAGTCATCTTTCGGTGAAGGGTTTATTTACGTTTTATTCAATATGCCATATTTTACCACATTATTTAATATTTCCGTTAAATTTTCACACATCACCTGCCTCCAATAATGCTTGATAGATTAGTTTAGGAAAACTTTAAATCATAAGGTCAGATTTGTTTCTTCTCTCACTACTACAATATGATGACCGTGGCGCGGCTCTTCCGGGGCTCGACTCCAACCATCATCACACATACGAACGATGCTGAAAGCCGTAAATCTACTGTTTACCTTTTTTTGTATTCTTAACAACACTTTGCGCATGCAGGATTTCCTAAACACAACTGTACTATTTGTGTGTATGTGTGAACGTCGATAAATGTTTAAATGTTGCATAGATGCAAAAGATGGAGACAAGTTTTTCAAACTGTATTTCTCAAGCGTGTTCGTTTTAAGGTATATGTGTGTGTGTATGTGTGGTTTATACTCATTGGTTTGCGTAAATGTAATGTGGGTAGTTAAAAAAACAAAACACTACACGCGTGTCGCTTTTCTTCAAACAAACACATCCATCAAAGAGGAAATCATAAAAAAAATAATCGTACTCGCGATACAAAAAAAAAATAGAAAAACCTATACAAAAATACAACTCTACTGGCACACACTACTACTATTGTTCTGTACTCCGGGTAAGTCCTACGATTTTTTATGTTTGTGTTTGCTTACTGCGCAGCTAAATCTATTATTTTACATAACTAGTTGTATAGCGTAAAACTAAGGATGAAATAACTATCTAAACAAATGATTCTCTCCTTTCTATGTGTGTTTGATGTATTTTTCACAAAAATAAGCGTTTCAAAATTAGATTATTCCATTATGTTTCTACATCTAGATATTTCTCTTTCTGGAGAATTCTGAATCATAATCGTTAGACTACTGTAAATGTTCTTGTGTGTTTAATTTTCATAAGTTTACAGTATTTTTGTATGTATCTATATTTACTTGCAAGTAGCACTAGGAAACTATTCTATGCTATACAGATACGCCATTATTTCTCTCAAACTAAACCATACGAGCTCGGAACTAACATTATTTCTGCCGGTCACCATCGCTTGTCGCCATTTAAGTAACTTGTGTACTATTTGCAACACCCATCGGTTGAACTGTTTTGCCAAACATGAATAAGTCAACAAACGCCAATCTAGTTCGAATCCAGCAAATCGTCCTGTAGTTCCACATTAGTAGCGATCGGTGCTCCACCGCCCGCCGACGACTGCTGTTTCAACTTGCACTCCGGACAGAACCATTTGCCCTTGGGTGGCATGATGATGCCCACGCACTCAAAGTGGAACCACTCGATCCGACAGTTGTCTCCGTCGCAAGCAATCATTTCCGATACCTCGTCGTACGGGCAGCGGCAGTAGCAGTAAACGGATTCGCCCTCGCGCGGTGGGCGCCATCCGGCCGGAATGCGGATCTGGTTGGCGGGGAAGAACTCCGACTGTATGCTGGGGAAGGAACCGAGTGGCGGAACTTTCGGGATTGCTGGAGCGACGATGGGCGGCTGGAACGGAGCAGCGGAAGCTGGAGCTGGAGGGAAGTTGGGGGGGATTTGAGCACGAACTGCGGTAGACGGAATCGGAGGAGCGGACTTTGGAGTTTTGGGCTTGGGGGGTGCTCGTTTTCGGGAACCGGGAGTTTTCGGTGTACCCCGAGAACCGCCAGGGGTCTTTTTCGGTACGGAAAGCTTGAGCTTCGGGAGCGGTGGTAGTGGACGATGAGGAGTTGTTTTGGTGGGTTTTTGACTGATTTGAAGGGTGCCTTCCTGGCTTGAATCGCTGTCGGCGTCGTTGTGCAGCGGGGTGCTCAGAGGGCTAGGAATTAGATGGTGCACTGGAACGGTAGGGATCCGCGATGGATCCACTCGTGGCGGATGGTGCGGTGATGGTTGCTGCTGGAGTAGAGCGATCGCTGGAGGTCCTCGCGAGGTAACTGGTGTACTGGGATCGGGTTGTTTCACTTTAGAGGATTTTATTTTTAAACTTGGAGGCGAAGGTAGATCCTCTTTGCTCCACACTAAATTGGGCGGTGGAGTAGGTTTCATGACGGAGAGAATCGATTTCTCCGGGTTCTTCGACACCAGCGGGGTCATCATAGGGGGTCCTTCGTCGTCGCTAGTGTAACCGTAGAATTTGTTCGGTTTTCGGCTGCGCTGAGAACGCTTGAGTGGCGCATCAGATTCGGAACTGTTCCCGGTGCTGAGCCGTGGCGTGAGAGCTTTGGAAGCTGACCCTGGAGTTGGTGAATGATCGGGGACACCGGAAGTTAGTGGGCTTTCTACTGAATGCAATATTGGTGGCGCCGTCAGCGGAGTTGCCAGAGGAACTAGGGCAGGTGAGAACTGATCCACATGGTTCAGATTCAATGCAGGAGGAATGTTGTAAATTGGTTCCAAAGGTGGAGGAGGAGTTTTCTTAGTCAGCTTACGCTCTCGTTTCCTCTTCTTCAACTTGACTTTCTTTTTGGCGACCATTTCTTCCGGCAAGGAAGGAGTTGACGGACGACTATTCTCGACAATACCAAAGCTATTCATCGGACTCATACAGGTTTGCTGCATAAGCTGACGCCGTTTCTCCGCCAGCATCTGATTGGCCAACTTTTGAGGATGTTCGTCATAAAACTCCTCGTCCGTTTCCGATTCGTCCGTTTCCAGGTCTGATTCGTGAATTATAGTGTCCGGGTCGATGGGCTCCGGTGGCTCCACAAGTATTTCCTCTTCCACAGGTACCACCGGTTCCTCTGCCATCGTTTGCTTCAGATGACTATCTTTCTCCTTCTTCTCCGCTGCCTTTTTCTTCTTCTTTGTAGTATTCTCATCCGAGCTATCCGAATCGTCCGAACTGGAACTGCTGCTTCCGGAACTGCTAGAGCTACAACTACAGTTTGATCCACATTCGCAGCTCGAGTCCGAATCGCTTCCACTGCCGCTGGATGATGAGTCCGATCCACTCTTGGAAGCTTTCCGCTTCCTCGGAGATTTCTGTTTCTTCGAAGGGCTTCCCACTCGAGCACCAGACTTCAGCAACGATGCTTGCTGCTTACCTTTCTCCAGATTGCCATCATCATCGATTACAATCGTCTCCCCGATTTCGCTGGCCTTCACCTCCGGATAGATCTTCTTGTACATCAGGCAGTAGTCATGATCCGATTGGGACACATGTAGTATCTTACTTTTCAGCATCTTCTCCACAAACTGTTCCTCGGTCATCACTTCGTCCGACAGCGAAGGTCGTCGACTGTTTGTTCGGCTGGCCTGATAGTTTTTGAAGTTGTTCCAAATATTCACAATCTCCTCAGATCCAACCTTCTCCGCTTCACCGTCCTCTTCCTCCAATTTGACTTCCTCCTTCTTCAGGTCGGACAGCGCTTCGTCACCGGAGTTTTCATCTTTGCATGTCCCTGGAGCAGATGGGAATTTACGACTGCTGGCATTCGAATGATCTGCATCCGAATCGTCACTGCTATCGCTCTCGGACAAATTCAACGCCGGCAAATTCATCAGATCTACCAAGGACTTCTCCTGGTCCTCCTTTGAACGCTTCTTCTTCTTCTTTCTAGGAGTTTCCGTACTTCCCTTAGCCTCCTCGGCGTTCTCCACTTTCACCTCTGCCTTAATTTTACTTTCCTCTCCTTCGTCCTTCACCTCCTCTTTGATCTTTTCACTTTCTTCCTCCTTCGGTTTGGCCGCAGGTAGTACCGGCTCTGGCGTAGGTTCCTTCGGTTTTGGGGGAGACGGTGGTGGTGGTGGAGGCTCATAGTGCCTTTGCACGTGCTTCAGCAGCAACTTTTTCGATATGAACTTCTTCTCGCAACCATCCTCAGTGCAAGGATACTTATCCTCTCCGTTGTGCAACCGCTGGTGAACCTTCAATGCCAACGACTTCCGGAAGCCCGTTTGACAAACCTCGCAAATAAACTGCGCAGGAGGAACGCAGAAATGATACACATGTGGCCACTTCTTCTGCAGACATCGTTTGCAAACCACCCCCTCAGTACCGTGTTTCCAGAACAGATGCTTCAAAATATCCGCCTTGTTTCGGTACGCAATTCCACACCGATAGCACAGATGGTGCAGTTTGTGCTTCCACACGTGATTCGACAGCGCACCCTGTTCGACGCACTGCTCCAAGCACACGTCGCAAGCAAAGTGACGCTTCCTCAAGTGAACCATCAATCGGAACGCCGACGGGATCCCATCAATGTTGCACGAACAACACCGGAAACTATAATCCAAGATACTCTGTCGATTCGGTGCCCCCGGGCACATGTGGCAAAGCAGTTCGCTGTAGCTGAAAAAGTTTGTCCGACACATCAAACATATCAGCACCGACTTTTGATGCATCTTGCGGTTATGCAGGTACAGTTCCTTATGTATCTTCGTTATGAACCTACACTGGAAGCACTCAAACTGCTTCGGATAGGTAACGGCCTTCTCCTCCAGTGTCCAACTCGAATCGAACGTCTCCAGATTGAAGTGCAGCGGTTCCAGTTCGTCCAAGTTGGACTTAAACCTCTGGACGATCGTGGCCGGTAGAAGTTCCTCCGCCGTGATGCTGTTAACCGTCGCCTGGAAGCGATGCGTCGCAACCAAATGTAGTGCCAAGTATTTCCCATTCACCGCGATTCGCCTCGCGTGGTTACAGTACAAACAGAACGGAACCGTCGCTCGCAGACAAATTTTGATAAACTCGCGTATGTGGATCTTATCCAGCGGTTCATCCAGTGTCAGTTCAAAGAGCTGGGCATCCTCGTCCGCTATCACGATGCCATCCGATGGCGGAGGCGTTGGTGGCGACGGTGATGGCGCCAGTTGCTGTTGTTGTGCTGCTTCTGGGGGTGAGATTTCAGATTCTGGCGAAAGTGTGGCTGCTTGTGGCGGCGGTTCATCATCCACCGCCATCGCCTCCGGTGGTTGCCGATGATGTTCCGGCATCGGAGCGGGACCCATTTCCGGCGGCAAACTGACCGGCTGACGATCGCCTTCCTCTTCGATGTCCATTTCGACCGGATCGAGCTTGACGTCATCTTCGATTCGTGCGGTTGGGAAGGGGGCGGCTTCCTGCTGCTGGGTTTCCGAAACTGGGGGATGCACCTGGAAAAAAACATAGAATTAGTTTGTGTTTATGATTGCAGTGGGACTATGTGGCTTAAGGGTGGTGCTGACTTCGGAGCTAAAAAATACAAACTCATTCAAATAGGAGCTTACATTACGATTACATTAAAAAATAACAATTCATTCTCACGTTAGCGCTATGTGAACTTTCAATCACCAGCAGGGCGTCACAATATCAGCTTCAATCGACCAAATCGATGCGACGAAGAGACTGCTGGCTTTCTTTTTCTGTTAAAGTCGAACAGCTTCGCAGCATTCTAGAACCTCAGTCGGCGTGCACAAACAAATGTTCAATCGCTTGTCTCTCTTTCTCCCGTCGCTCCATTGGTCTTCCTTTCAAGCTTCGTCGAAATGGATGAGCGAAAGAGCGCTCGACTTTGATAGTTTTCTCTTTCATGAAACACATCAACAGAGGTTTCATGACGTATATGACGGAAAATGAAATAACACATTTAAAGCATTTCTCACGTCAAAACACTTGAAGATTACACGTCATATTTCTAATTTATCTTCCATCCATATATTTATCTAAAAAAAATGATCGAAAACGGGACATAACGCATTTTAAACAAATTGAAAGAGCGGCGATAGAGTGTTCGTGAAAGGGGATTGAAAGCCATAATGAAGTTCGTTTAACTAGAAAATCGACGTTATTTACATTGAAAGCGATGAGCAAAGCAACGACGAGAAGTTCCACAGCCAGCCTTTCCTTCCAAGCGTCCTTCTTTTTTATTTTCGTTTCTTGCTGATAGTCTAGCTAGGCGTTATAGAAATGAAGCGTCGAACACGTATGTATGAGAGAAACAAAACACGAGTTCATTTTAGAGCTTCGAAATTGTAGAGCCCTGATCACCAGTTTGCAGTCTGTCAAAGTGAAAAGTTAGATTTGGGCGCCACCTATGGCGATGATTTGAAAACTACTTATTTTGTGTGTCAGTAGATTGTTCCATTTATAACGGGATCAAACACAAAGTGTTTCTTGTGCAAGATGGTAGTCTGTCCCAAGCGCAAGTCCTAGAAACAACCATAAAGGCAACGACAAGACGAATAACATAGCGGTAGCAGTAGATACACTTGAAAGGGGAATATATTCTATGGCGGGATTAAAAACGAGTGCTTCTTATGCAAGAATGGCATCATTGTCATGCGTAGCTCCTTGGACTCTTGTACTATAACTCCTATCTCTACCTCCCTGTGGTACCGGCTAGGACGAATAACTAACCCCGGTGGAACTTTGATCGTATCCTTCCCTCTTTGGAGAAAATCAATTAATATAACCTGAACTTCTGTTATCCCTGCGTATTTTCCGTGTTAGGAGCAGCTGATCACCGTCCTCGCGCTGGGATTCTGAACAGAGCTGTGCAATCTACTGAAAACTTCGTTATTTTTTAAGTGTTGGTACCATATTACATCCATTGATGTAGGTAGATCGCACAACAGAATATTGCACAACCGATGGAATCTCCCATGTGGATCTGTTCGATGTAATATTCAACAGCTTTTTTATGCTGTGTAACCACCCACAATTTGAATAAACTTTTCATACGGAAGTCAACACACTGCCACGTTTAATCATCTTTAAGTAGCAAAAAACAAACACAAACCAACTCACCTGTACCTCATTGGTCTTCAATTTGTCATCTTTCCCGTGTTGTTGCTGTTCCTCTTCTTCCTCGTCATCATCCTCCTCCTCCTCTTCCTCAGCTTCCTCGTCTTCGTAGTCACTTTCCGTGGAGGATTCTTCGCTCTCAATCGGTGTGCAGTACTGTTTCGGAATCTTCACCTTCAATTTTGGCACCAGCGGCGGCCGATGCTGCTGCTCGTCTGCTTTCTGTTCTTGTTGCTGTTGCTGTTGCTGCTGCTGCTGCTGCTGTGCTAGCATCACCGACGGGGGCAACTCTGTTGGCACCGGCGGAAGCTCCGTGGGAGGTTCCTGGACGTTTAGCAAACTGGCCGGTATGGTCGACAGAGTAGTGGTGGTGTTTTGATTGAAGTTGAGTTGAGAAGGTGGGTGCTGCAGCACGTAGCTTGGTTGCTGATGCTGCAGTACCTCGGCTGGATAGGAAACTGGAGCGGGTAGCTGCACGGGAGCTTCCAGCGGCTTCATGAGCTGGGATTGTAGGATTGGACTGTTGAAACGTTGGAACTGCTCTTGCTGTTGCGGTTGGGACAGTTTCAACTTTTTGTTCTGCGACTTTCGATTCTGAGGGGCCGGCGGACCTGCTCCAGCCAGACTATTCGCTTGATACAGTTTGTCGAGAGTACCATTTCCGTTAGTCGTAGGATTATCATAATTAAACATCACAGCCGTTGAATTACTACTAGCACTACTGCCGTCGTAGTTGTGGTTAAGATTAAATTTAACGCTACTATGTATATTGTTACCTGAACTAAAACTGTTGTTGCTGAATAGTCTGGCTGGGTCGAGCGGGATCTCCGCTTTCTTCTCGCATTTATGCTTGGACTGTTTAAGGTCGCCACAATTTCCGCATCGCTCCAGGTAATCAGCACAGTCGTGCTGTACGATTGCATCCCCATTGTTGGAAGGCGACTTTTCGAAAATATGCTCACAGCGAGCACACATTAGGTACAGCGGTTTGCTGATGTCCATGTTTTGCTGCTGCTGTTGTTGTTGATACTCGTCAATGCTGGCCACGTGCTTTTTTCGCACCTGATGTTTGGCTTCCAGATGATTCACCAACTTATCGGCACTCTGGAAGATGCCCAAGCAATACAAGCAAATGTACTTCTTGTGCACTTCTCGCATATGCTTGAAGAGATTCCAGTTCTCGTAGTGGGTTCCACAAGGAGAACAGAGGAACACCTTCTTTTTGTCCTTTTTCTTCTCTGCTTGCTGTGGAGGAAATTGCTGTTGGGGCAGTTGCTGAGAAGGCAACTGGGGCTGTAGCTGTGGCTGATGATGCAATAGCAACGACTGCTGAGCTGATTGAGGAGGTATTTGAGGTGGGATTGGGGGAGGGACAGGAAGATGCATTTGAGGTAGCTTACTGCTGGCCAACATCGACTTCATAAGCGACTGCTGCAACCGTTGCTGCTGTTGAGGTCGTTTGGCATTCGATTTAGGTGCCATCACATTGCGATTTGGAATTCCCAGTTGATGGGGTCCTCCGTACAGAGCATGTTGTTGCTGCCAAGTTTGCTGTAGGTGCAGCTGCTGTTGTTTCACTGGGGAACTGTCCTTCTTTCTACCTCTTCGCTGTTTTTCTGCTATCACTAACCGATTTTCTTCATCCAATGTGTCGGATGATTCGTCCATTAGAAAATCTGTTGAATCAACTCCCACGTAGTTAGTCTTCAATTGATTGTTTAGTAAACTGAAGCCTCCTGTTGGTATAGGTTTTGCTGGAAGCGAACTGCTTTCCATTTCTTGCTGCACCTGATCGCTGATGTTGTGCACTTCCGGCTTGCTGTTGTAGTCGATCTTAATCAGTTCCGGTCGATCGACTAAAAGCTTTTCTTGGTTAAAGAAGTTACTAAAATCTACAGGCTGCGGTTGGGCCTGAGGAATTACCGGTTGAATTACCGGAGGAAGCTGTTCTTCCTGTTCCTCTCTAGGCTTTTCATCAGCGGGTGGTCGCTTCAGAGAGATGGACAACTTCAGTCCTTCACTTCTGGTAATTTTGGCCTCTTCCTCATCCTCTTCCTCTTCGTCATCTTCCTCTTCTTCCGAAGGTGAATCGATTTCCAGCCGAGGTGGGCTATCGTTTTCCTCCTGCTCAACGGCCTTCTTCTCGTCGGGTTGCTTCGCCTGTTCTACATCTAGCTGATCCTGTTGCTCAGATTCTCGCTTATTGTTCTCATCCTCTTTGGGATCATCTTCCTGCTCATCATCCGAACTGTCCGAATCGGAACTAGAGCTCGACGAACTGGACGAACTTGAGCTACTCGATTTGTCGTCATCCACATCGTCGTCTTCTACGTTGTCTGCTCCAACTGACTGTGGATCTGCTTGAACTGTTTCCTCCGGTGGTATCAGTCCAGCAGCGATTACGGCAGCATCCTCTTCCGGTTCGTTACTATCACCCAGGGAGGATTTTCCCGAATCGATTGATTGATCCAGTTTGCCACTTTCCAGAAGCAATTCAGTTTCGTAACCACCTTTGTGAGTGACGACATTTACTGCTGTAGAAACCGGAGCCGAATGCTCTTTCTCCGGATCCGGCGGTTTTGCCTCTTCCTGACAACTTTCGCTTAACCTCAACTGTTTACTGAAGGGTTCTTGTACTTCTCCGTTGCTCACCGCTGGACTCACCGATCGTGGCCGCTTAAGACCGGACGATTCTGGCTCTTCAAAGTCTTCTATCTCGTGGCCCTCTTCGTCTTCGTCGTGAGATACGTTGCCGTTAACTCGGGGCTCTGTGAATATGGAAAAAATGGTTTGTTCTAAAATTCCTAACACTACATTGATGCGTTTCATAATACTCACCTAACGAACTACTTTCATCATCTTGGGTATGACTGTCCAAAGGCGTTTCGGTTACTACTCCTTTACTCTCCACTTGTTCTTCTTCTTCATCGGTTCCTAACAGTTGTTGATCTTCGCTATCTTCAGGACTTGACACATCGTCTCTCTGGTATTCTAGTTGACGTTCCTCTTCGCCTTCCTCTAATCGTCGTTCCAACGGCTGTGGTGATTGAACTTCTCTTTCTCCTTGACTTGACTCATCGTTACATTCTGTTTGATCACTTTTCATGTTCACTGGTGAATTGTCATCATCTACTGCCTCATCGCATTCCATGTCCTCTCCCTGCTCATCGTCAATATCGGTACTGTCTTTCGCAATTTCACGTTCTACATTTTCTTCTCGAGCTTCCTCATCGCTTGTTGCTTCATCCATTCTCTGTTCGGTCGCTTCGTCACGCAAACTCTCTTGACTCTCGTCGATTTCTTCACTCTGTACTTTAGTCGTTCCTCCACCGTCTTCCTTTTGTTCATCGTTAGGAGCCAGCGTCAACGATTCATTCGTCAAAATTCCATTCACTTTATGTTTTATAAAGCTTGTTGTGGCAACCTCTTCTGGCTCTTTGTTGCACTCCTTCTCTTTAGTTTGTTCGTCGTCTTCGTCGATCAGAGTTCCTGTGTCCTGCACTGGTGTCTCCTGTTTCTCCTCATTCTCCTCCTCTTCTTCCATAAGTTCAGGTTCGTCTGTGTACGATTCCTGTTCGTTGGGTTGATCCTCTTCAGATTGAGATGGCAGTTGTTCTCGTTTTTCTTCGTCCTCCTGTTCTTGCTCCACGGTGCCGTTTTCCTCGATAGAGGCAGCCTCATCTTGCACTGTCGTCGCTTCAAATGCGTTAGAATCAAGTGATTCTGCTGATGGACTGCCAACAGCGGATTCCTCGCCCAACTGTTTTGGACTTTCTTCTGGTTCGTTATCGCTTTCAGCGGCACTCGTTTCCGCGCGTGGTTCACGTGATTCTTCTGGTTCGTCTTTCTCTTCTTGAGTAACTGGGATACTGGATGGTTCAGATGATGGTGGATCACTGTCGGTTGCCTCCGCAGAGGCTTCCACTGTTTGTGGGGTGGCTGCATCCTTCGAGGGTGCATCAGCATTATTCACTTCATCTTCCTGGGACTGGTTGGCAGCTTTGTGGGTGTCGTCTACTGGAGCCACTGCGGTTTCATCTTCATCGTCCATAATTAAGGGTCTGGAAAAGGGGGAGAAGGAAGGGAAATACGTTATAAAATGAGCTGGCATATAATTACGGCAAAGGCGATGAGCTGGAATTGGTGTTCAATGAGAAAGTTAATATTACATTAATTGCGTACAAATCTGTAAAACTAGAAGACCCTATGCGTTTTGGGACCGATGTAAAGTTTGAAACCCCTCAAACCTGGAGGTTTTAAAATACTCTTGTCATGCGAGTTTAGGCAGTCCTCGCCGTGAGTGAATGGCGGCAGGAATATGGAAGAAGTAAACACAAACTTTGGATGAATTTTTTTGTTCAAGGCAAGAAGCTCACCAGTTCACCCAGGGTGAGAGTAAGAGCGTGTGAAAGAGAACATGAAAATGAGTAGCAGCAAACCTCACTTTCGTTTTATTCCCCTTCGTGTACAAGCTGTGAGGCTCGGTGTGAGTAGGAATTCTACTCCTCAGAAAAATAGTACTCTCGGTTCATTTCAGACTCGTTAGTGAGGCTCCATCAAGTCTGATTTTAAGGATAGTTCCAAGAAAATTTAACGAGAATTATAAAAAAGAATTCAAAGGGTGTTCTGATTATAATTTCAAAATAAATAGACTCAGGAGGATTTATTCGGAGAGTGTTAAGTCTATTCTACATATACTAGGATTCCTGAATAGGAGAGTTTTGATTAAAATTTTGAGAATATTTCCAAAGGAATTGATTTCTTAGGATAATATTAAAGGAACTCCATGGAAGATTCCAAGAAATTCTCAGGAGAGTTTCAAGGGAAATCTGAAGAGAATGCCGGTTCAGGATATTCCGAATTGTTCTTCCATATGGTCAAATTTGATATTTATCATAACAATATCAAGCGGCATATTAAATCATATCTACTCGTTGAAATATGACCATTTATACTCAAAAGAACAACCACGGAGCCTTATGGTCACCGTCGAATCAGTTCTAGATATCCCGGATCATGGTTGCACATGGTCAAATTTGATATCTCTCATAACCATATCAAGCGACATATCAAATCACATCTACTCGACGAAATAAGATAAATGGAATGCAAAGCGACAAGCATATGGTCATAGTAGAACCGATTCTGGATGTTCCGAATTATGGCTTCATATAGTCAAATTTGATAGTTCTGATAACCGTATCAAGCGACATATCAAATCACATATATTCGACGAAATATGACCAACGGCTCTGAAAATGAAAAGGATAGACCCACCGAAACCAAGGACACCGTAGAAGGGGTTTTGGATATTCCGGATGGTAAATTTTGTTATCTTTAGTAATCATATCAAGTGACATATCAAATCACATCAACTCGACATAGAGCCATATGACCACCGTAGAACAGGTTCCAGATATTCAGGATTATGATTCTAAAAGGGTAAATTTGTTATTTATCTTAACCATATCAAGGACATATCAAATCACACCTACTCGACAAAATATGACTAATAGCTCTAATAATTAGTAAAAGAGCTTTATGGCCACCGTAGAACCGGCTCAGGATATTCCGAATTATGGCTTCACATGGTCAAATTCGTTATCTATTATCTATCATGTCAAGTCAAATCACATTTACTCGACGAAAATGGCCAATGGAACTCAAAACAACAATGACACAGCCACCTAACATTCGATTTAAGATGTACCGAATATATATGGCATAATATAGCTGAACTAAATCAGACAGATCCGAAATCGATATCAAAAGAATTTCAGAAACATAAGTGAAGGTGAATCGACGATACACTATGGAGGGGCGGAAACGAAAGCAAGTACTGGATTAGAACCAGGCAGCAATAATTCATGGTAGTGGAGCTGAGAGAAAAGCCTCAACAAGAACATCAAGCTAGTCGATAGGAATTGAACCATCAAAGGCCGTGAAGTCCAACTTAATTACTAATTCTTAAAAAATTATCACGGAATCTCTGACGCAGCGTCTCGCGTGCAAATAAGGAAGCAACACGCTTGAAAACCCTTTGTAGCCCATTGATAGCACCATACGAGCTATAGTTTGTACGACGAAAAGGTATCCTCAGCATTGCATTGTTACGGAGTGCTCGTGGTTGAACGTTAACGTCGATTTGTTGTAGAATATAGAAGGACAATCGATTCTGCCCTGTAGAATGTCTGCCACAAACAGGGCCCTTGTCGTATCTCTTCGAATCCACAAAGGATCCAGGTGAATTAACTGGCACCGACTTTCGTAGCTTGGAAGGCGATGAATCGTCGTTGAATAGACTCTACTTTTTGTACACTGTTTTGGTAATTTGGATTCCATGTATGGGCAGCAGTATTCTAACACCGACCGGACGAGGGAGCAGTAAACCGACTTCAAACAGTAGATGTCAGTGAAACTTTTAGCTATCCTGAACATGAAGCCGACCGTTCTGGATGCCTTGTTGATCACGTACGAGATATGCTGGCTGTATGTGAGTTGACAATCTAAGATGACTCCCACATCCTTTATGTGATTCATAAGATGTACGTCAACGCCTTCTAGGATATAACTGAATGTAATTGGATGTTTATTCCGTGAGAACGTGATTACTGAACATTTTGTTGGATTTACAACCATGCGGTTCAGTTGGCACCAATTAGCAAAAGCGTTGAGTTGGAGTTGGAGAAGGTGGCAGCCAGCGGTGGCTCGGATTCGGAGATAGATTTTCATGTCGTCTGCGAACGACAGTCGTGGACCGTCGAGGACGAAATTGACGTCGTTGAAATACACAAAAAATATCAACGGGCCGAGGTGGCTACCTTGCGGAATACCCGAAGTGGCAGGGAACGAAGGAAATCGGCAGTCGTCGATTGCAACTACACAGATAAAAAATTTGAATTTTAGTTCAGATGTAAACATTCATTCACGTAGACTTGTATTTCATTTCACGCAATCGAGCAACTTGCAAACAATTTTGTTTACAAAGATGAGCTTTTGTATACAGTATTTGCTACATTGCATGAAATGTGTCAGAACTTTACATGATATATAATGTAAACGTATATGATATGTGACGCTCCATTTATGTGCAACATATTGCACAGAAATTTACACTACTTGTTTGAACTGTGTAGGATAGGATAGAACCATCGTAGGAGACTGCCGTTTATACCGAGCCTATCCAGTTTGGCGATCGCTATAGGATGGTTCAACTTGTCGGAGGCGGCTGATAGGTCAGTTTAGATGACATCTGTTTGCATATGGTCTGTCATACTCTCCGTAATATACGAGGTGAGACACTAAAGGTTGGAAGTAGTCGACCGCCCTGCCATGAAACCATGATGGTCTTCGCTCAAGTGCTGCTTGAAGTGAGAGACTAATGGTTCCATAACGACCAACTCGAACAGCTTAGATATGGCACACAACGATGTGATGCCGCGATAGTTGTCGATGTTTCTTTTGCATCCCTTCTTATGCACTGGAAACATCTCAGCTGATTTCCAGCAGGAAGGCAACACCCCACTGGAGAGGGACATTTCTAACAGAAGGCAGAGAGGAGCCACCAGGCTATCGATGTGTTGCTTGAGAAAGACGGAAGGAACTCCGTCAGGTCCAGGATTAAATGAAGACTTCAGTTGCGAAGCCGCCCTAGTTATCATAGCGAGGTCGATGTTTATTTTTCTTTGATTTGTTTTCCGTCAATCTTGTTTTCCGTGCTGACCACCAATGCTACCGATGCCAGGGAGGCAGCTCCCACACCTGGACCCTACCTATCGACCCATCAACTCATGAACCGGCGACCAACGGCTTTACTTCCCTGATCAGAGATGTTATGCCTCAGAACATCCCGGCGGCGCCGACTGGGATTGAACCCAGGCTTACCACTACCCCACCGGCGCCGCTGTGCGAGGTCGTTGTTGATAGCTGCCAAAGATTGACCAGACATTGGAACATTACTGGCTGCTAGAGAAACGTGCTCGTCAGGTAGGTTCTCATCCGAGAATACACTCGCAAACTTGGTTAAGCACAGACGGCAAATACCCTGAGGGGATGAAGCTTTTTCGCCGTTCAGTACCATAGTCGATGGAAGACCAGACTCCTTTCGTTACTCATTCACATAATTCCAAAAAGTGTTCGGGTGAGATCTAAGCTTCCGTTGAACATCTAGTTGATAACGCCGATAACATTGGCGACTGGTTCGTTGATACGCATGATTGATCCTCGCATAATGGTCTTTGAGTTGTAGGGTGTGGTACTTGGTGTATTTTCTTAGCACGACTCTTTTAGAAGACTTTAACATACGGAGTTCACTTGTTTGCCAAGCAGGGTTACTTCCACTCACTTGCTATAAAAAAATGTTTTTCAGAATTATGAAATCATGAGAAGGTATTGTGATAATTAGTACTTGTAAGTTACAAGATGAGGACGTGAAGTATGTGTTTGACACATAACATCTGTCAATATTGCTTTCAGTGCGTCACAATCAGCGATTTTACGACTCGAGAGTGCTCACTCTGAGTGAACGCTCACGAATCATAAGATCGCTTATTGTGACGCTCTGAAAGCGATATTGACAGGTTTTATGAGTCAAACACATACTTTACACCCTCTTCTCGTTACCTACAAGTACAACAAATCATTATATCATCTAATGATTGCATAATTCCGAAAAATATAATTTTATAGCAAGTGAGTGGAAGCAACCCTGTTGCCAAGGATGATGATTACCTTGTTTAGGAACTTTTCTCGGAACGTGTCGCTCAATGACGTAAGCGAAAATATGCGAGAGCGTTTGGGCAGCTGCATTGACAACAGCAGGGACGAGTATCGCCAATGATTATCATCTCGTCAGCAGCTGTAGCGATCTCCATTATAACTCGAATAGACTGACTGTGGGATAACATCTATTATAATCATATCAAACGACATATTAAATCACATCTATTCAATGGCACTCAAAATGACAACCAAAGAGCCATATGGCCACCATAGAACCGGTTCTGAATATTCCGGATAATGGTTCCACATGGTCAAATTTGACATCTCTCATAACCATATCAAGCGGCATATCAAATCACAAACTACAACATACCCCTACCAGATACAGGCAATTGCATAACAATCCGAACTCCCACTACATACAATCAACATGTTCCTGATCAGGCTAATCTTATCCTATCATTTCTCTATGAATTTTGCTTAACTTTTTCTTCCCTAAAATTAACTTGTTAGCAAACATATGATCGGAGATCTGGTTACTATTTGTATTGGTTAAAATAACAACTTCCAATATTCCCAATACTGCCGGTGGACGCAGGGAGTTTCATATACACATGGGACAACTATGCTTCCAGCGGCAGTATAACTTAAAATTAACTGAATGGGACGATTTATTCTACATATTTGGGACCTAGGAAGGCAACCTAATAGGTGGCGTCGCCTTAACCTCAATCTACCTGTGCACCAACTTTCAAAACATACACAATTATCAAAATATTGCTTGAAATGGATAGATATCGTGTAAACTAGAAGATTAAGTGTATTTTTCAACCGATTCGAGTATGAATATGGCAATAAATCTGGTTATGAAAGTTGGTGCACAGGTAAAAAGTGAGGTTACGCGTCGCCGCTATCCTTGTGATAAGGACAACAGTAAAATGTCGCTCTATCTCCTTACATTTCTACATTGACCTGCAACATTAATCTTGTCTTTGTCCGTCTTAAGTAATACTTTTCTGTGAAAAAATGCTTCATACGACGATTATTTTCCTATCTAAAGTATATTGCCTGACCTGATTGCCGCACCTGCATCGCTGTTACCTGTTGATAGCCATCACATACCAGTCATCATACTACTTGACGAGAGTGTTGTACCATACGTACTTGACGATCAGGAAAAGGACATTTTAAATTTGACTATTTGGCATGTAACTTTGACTTGTTGAATTCTATTTTTATGAATATTGAGTAGGAACGATTATCAAGCTATGCTTCAGTAGACCAGATGTTATCAGCTTTCTACGAATCTCTCTCTCATAAGTTATAAATCATCATGTACCTCGAAAGAGACAAACACCGATTTCTGATTTCAACAAACCGTGGTGGACTGCAGAAACAATCTACGTAAGCTGCGCAACAGGTTTTTCCATCAAAAAAAGGTATACGATAAAGCTAGACTCCGTGAGCTTGAGTTGGAGTACAAAGCTGCCCTTTCTGCAACACACGAAAACTATTTGTGTAGGATACAGACAACCGTCAAAGAAAATCCTCCGCGCTTCTGGGATTTCATCAAGAAACGCAAAGCTGACTACGGCATCCCTGGCTCGGTCAACTTCGATGGAACCACTTCTCGTTCAAGCTCGGAGAAAGCAAATCTCTTTGCTAATTTCTTTGAGAACGTATTTAGTAAAGCATCACCCGTTCAACGCCAAGCAGGCTTCGACACAGATTGCGTCTTATAACATTAATCTACCATGCATACAGTTTTCTCCAGACGAAGTTCAGAAAGCCCTCGAAGATCTCGATTCAACGAAAGGACCCGGAACGGACAGCCTGCCATCTGTGTTGCTGAAAAACTGTACCGCTACGCTTGCGTCGCTCATCGCTGCTATTTTCAACCGCTCGCTCCAAGACAGAACGTTCCCAAATGCATGGAAAACGGGGTCCATAGTACCGATCCATAAGTCTGGAAATGAAAAATGTGTCACCAACTATCGTGGTATATCCATACTTTGCACTATCAGTAAGATGTTGGAGAAACTGATCCACACAGCTCTGTACAGAGTTGCTGCCCCGATCATCAGCAACAGCCAGCACGGTTTTATGAACGACCGCTCAACGAGATCAAACCTAATGTGTTATGTGTCAGCGATATCACGTGATATAGCATCAAAAAAGCAAGTGGATTCGGTTTACGTCGATTTTGCGAAAGCTTTCGATACAGTACCGCACAACCTCATCATTAACAAAATGAATTACATAAGATTTCCAACCTGGATCACGGAATGGCTCAACTCGTACCTTTCTGACCGAAATGCTTTCGTCGTGGTGAATTCCATACGTTCCAGGACCTTTGACACTCTATCTGGCGTAGCAGAAGGCAGTGTTCTCGGTCCTCTTATTTTTAGTATTTATGAGAATGACTTGTGTGAGCTACTCTCATCGTCCAAACTGTCTTATGCTGATGATCTAAAATTGTTTTCGTGTGATTATTTCTCCTGCCGGCTGTGTTGCAGTACAAAAAGATATGAATCGTTTGCTAGTCTGGTGCGGCGAAAACGGCATGCGAATCAACAGCAGAAAATGCAAAGTAATATCCTTCACCCGCAGCAATAGCGATACTCTTCATCCATACTGCATGGGACCGGATTCCCTAGAACGCATTAACTCAATCTGCGATCTAGGCGTTACGATCGATTCCAGGTTAACGTTTTGTGAACACACAAGCATCGTAGATGCAAAAGCATATATGGTTTCATTCGTCGTCATGCTTTTGGTTTTACCGATGTGTATTGCCTCAAGATACTATTCTGCTCGCTGGTTCATAGTATCTTAGAATATGCTTCCCCAGTATGGTCTCCATTTTACACTACGCATACTCTCACGATTGAACGGATTCTGAAAAGTTTCATGAGGTTTGCTCTACGTCAGCTCCCATGGAATGATCCAGTCATTCTTCCTAGCTATCCAGACCGATGCATGCTAATTGATTTGGAACAGCGGCCCCGGTGGTGTAGTGGTAAGCGTGATTGCATCTCACCCCAGCAGGCCTGGGTTCCATCCCAGTCGGCACCGCCGGGATGTTCTGAGGCATAACATCTCTGATCACGCCTTCCTTCGGAAGGGTAGTAAACCCGTTGGTCCCCGGTTCATGAGTTCATGGGTCGATAGGTAGGGTCCAGGTGTGGGAGCTGCCTCCCTGGCGTCGGTAGCATAGGTGCTCAGCACGGAAAACAAGATCGATGGAAAACAAATCAAGGAAAAAAAATTGATTTGGAATCTTTCTCAGCAAGGCGTATAAAATGGCAACGACTGTTTATCTTCGACCTAATTACCGGCAATGTGGACTGTCCCGAACCTCAGGAACGGATTCCATGGAACATTCCTCCTCGCAGATTTCGTAGCTCCCCGTTACTGTCAATTCCATTCCACAGAACTAATTTCGGATTCAATAACTGTTTTAATTCCTGTTTGCGTTCCTTTAATGATGTTTGGAACTAATGTCCAAAAATGTGTTTAGTAATAGAATAAGAGATTTAGATTAAACAAGTTTTAGTTTTATGTAATCAGTCGGTACGACGTAGTCGAAGACGGTGTGCAATAATAATAATAATAATAATAATGAACCTTTGTTTAGGTTGGCTACTTCCGTCACGGTTACCTGCCTCCATCCCAACTCACCACATCATGGTAAATGGTATTCCCAAATGCCACTACCGAACACACAGCCATAACGGAAGCATTCAAACTTTTCGAAAATGAAGCAATACATAAATTATGTATGATACCAACTGCAATGTAGGTATTTTTGGTTAATCATTCAATGATAATTAATGAATGAAAAGCAATGAAAGTACGTCACGCAATAGAAAAGTGCACTTTTCAGTCGTTTTCCCTAAAGTATTTGGAATAGAGATAGAATGTACATAATTTAATCTAACTACAGTGTTTTCCCGATTTTGTCAGCCCCTTCTCAAATTTTAGGCTGACAAAAACGGGAAACCGACAAAATCGGGAAAAAAATTTAGGGTTAAATACCCCATTTCCGGCCTATTAAGCACAACCCGCACTTAGTCTTTCTTAATCTAAATCAGTTTAGCACCAAACAGAATGTTATTATCACTGATGGCTTCCAAATTTATTTACCTTTCCGTACGTACCATAAGATTTGAAAACGAGAAACCAATCGTTGAGATATTTTCAAAGTCCAACACTGCTTCTTGACGCCAAACTCGGCCTACGGATTTTAAACTCGGCCTAACGCATTGAAACGCAATTGAAACGCCAATGAAATCACTTCGGCCTATCGGATGAAGATAAAAATGGATTCGGTCAGAGCGCTTCTTTTGTTTTTGGGAATAATGGGTGCAAACTTTCATACCACGCGTTCTCATTGACTTCGTTCGGTAGCTTATTAACTAAAGTATCGTACCAAACGCATAATTGACTTGTTCACTCTGAAATCATGGAGTTATTTGAAGTTTTCTGCTCGATAGGCCCAAAATGGCCGATTAGGCCGAAGTAGTTCTCTACCCTACCATTATTATTTTTTGATCAAAACTATTACAGAATAATGAAATCCTTATGGGGTACGGGATGCCATGCGACAATATGACCAACAGCGCTTATTTACGTGTTTTGCAAAACAAATTTAATGGAGTTTCACCCATAATCATTAGAAGAGCTGCAGAACAGTCCGGAGTGCCCAGTGAATTTTCATTTTGAAATTCCCGGTTTTCTCCCGGTCCAAATCTTTAAAAATTCCCGGTTGTTAATATTCAAAAAAAAAAAAAACGAAATTGAACGCATTTTTAAGAACGTGCTGAAAGGATGAAAAAAAAAATGGTTTAAGAGGATTCCCAAGATTCTAGGGCTTTAAAATTTGTGTAAATTTTGAAACTAGAACTTTTTTTTTTCAAAATTTGTGATTACAATAACAATCTTTGTGATGCAAGATTTGGAAAAAAAATAATTAAAATGTGAAATTTCGAAAAAACTTCAAGATCAAAGATTTGAAAAGAAAAATCTTACTTATGAGTTGTGGAGTCATTATTGTCACGCTCTGAGACTTGGAAGCATTTTAAGAGTTATAACGAATTACAGAACAATCTATAGAATCTAGCGGACAAACCCTGGAATTTTTAATAAAACTAAAAAGAATTCAAAGTGTTGATGTCAAACAAATATTGAGAAGAATTCTCATACAGTTTTCGAAGGAGAAGTTCTGAGCAGAATTCAAGAATTATTCTGACATGAAATCCTTAGAAATTGTTAGATGAATTTGGAGGGATTTCTGTGGAGAAGAATGCATGTTCTTAATTAAATTATTAGATAATTTTAGAAGATTTAAAAAATAATTGTGAAAAACAAAACTTTGCGGATAGTTCCTACGTTATGCTGAGGAGATTTGTTTGGCGATCGTGAGGAAAATGACAAATGACGTTTAAGAAGAATTCCGAAAGAATTATGATCAGAATTCAACAAGAAACAGAGTTCTAAGAGTGTTTTGGCAATAATTTCAACCCTAGTGCGAAAGATTCATCACAGAACTCCAACAAAATTGAAAGCAAAAAATTTGGTGATAATTAGAAAGAAATTCTTTAAGGGGTTTCTACATAAAATTTCGAAAGATTTCTACTGTTTTGAATAGAGTTAAAATAAATTTTTGAAAACATTTTCAAAGGAATCAAAGTCTCCGGATAGGCTCAAGGGAATTCTAAGCAGGATTCCAATTAAATTCTTAGAAGGGGTTGCAAGGAAATTCCAAGAAGGATTCCACGGAATTATTACGCGGAGTGTTTTTTGGTTTATTTCAAAACAATTTCAAAATAATTCAGAGCAGAATTCCAAGTTGATTATGAAATTTATATCATGAGAATTTGAAAGGAATAATTCAGTTTCGGTTTTACAAATATTTGTTTCTCAAGTCTAGCATCTTCAATATTTTCTTTTAAGGACCATGCACTTTACATCTGAAATTGAAACGACAAAAATCAATTTGCAATATTGCTGAGTCATTGAATTGTAAAAACAATAAGACGGAAAACTGAAGAAAATTATGCTGCAAATAGAGCAAAACATTCATTTGGTAAAGGATCACTCTGTTTTAATGGTTTATTCTGAAATTCTGATGTTAACTTTGTTCCTATGGTATCGTTAATTTATTTTTCCCGGTTTTCTCGCCGAATTCCCGGGTTTTTCCCGGTTACTTTTCAAATTCCCGGATATTTCCCGGTTTTCCCGGTATGCTGGCCACCCTGACTGTCATCTGGGAAATTGTTAAATATCAATTAGTCATTTATTAGTACGAGAAAAAACGCTGTTGATCATATAACGCCAGGGTGCGTTTTACCCCACCTTGTCATACAATGGCTATTATTTGTAAAAACTCATCTAAACCATCAAATAATTACAATTATTGAATCAATTTTCGTTTGACGATAATGAAATATGTATCAACTTTCAAAGCAGAGAAAATGGAGGGTGACCCCCAAAGCCAGACCTGTATTGAAGTTGGCACGGGGTGGTATCCACTAGTTGCCTAGTGAAGCTTACTCTCTCCTCTGCCTGGACCCTTCCGGGACTACGCTGAAGCGACTACTTCGAGGGAGCTGGCACTTCTCATACTCTCAGTGCTAGCTGGCGTTGCTAGATCGCTGCTCCTCTCTCCATTCCAAGTGCCTTCCTCTGGACACATTCCATCGACGACATTCTCCACGTTAAGGACAGGCATCTCACTTCGCACTGTCTCACACCTTGGACAGTCGAAGACCACATGCTCCGGCGTTTCATCCACATTGCCACCCTCCCGATAGAGGGGTGACGCTGCGTGTCCGAACCGATGCAGGTATTTCCTGAGGCAGCCGTGGCCAGATAGGAACTGCGTCCGGTGGTGGTTGACTTTTCCGTGTTTTCTGTTCACGTAGGTCGAAAGAATCGGTAATAACCGATGTGTCCATCTACCGTTATCCACCGTGTTCCACTCCTATTGTAACTTTGCCAAATACTCCGCTTTCACCACTTTCACCAGGGATCATTCCGGCGATAGCGCATACTGCTTCCGATGAGATGGTTCAGTACGCACTCATGACTCGCATGGCCATGAGCCGGAACTTACTGCTCAGTATCCTTTGGTTCTGCTTCGTTTCCAGTGCTGGAAACCAGGCTGGACCTCCATACCTCAGTATCTAGCCAGAAGACGCCCCTTAATATTGCTAGGAATAGAATTGTTCAGCATGATTCTAGTTATTGTGTTGATGACCTTCCAAGCATTCTCACAGACATATGCGACGTGGCTGTTGAAGTATTTAACCACGCACTTCGAGGCGTGCGTTGGACCAATGATGGCGCCTTGTGATCCTAATCGATCCTAATCAGGCTCTGGAAGTAACTCCTCAGGTATAGTAGTCAGAGACCCTCATTCTATGCAGCGCTTTGGCAATGGCTTTTCAGTTGCGCTGTTAAACGCATTCTTGACGTCGATCGTTATCATGGTGCAATATTGATCTCCTCTTCACTTCTGGTTGGACACCTTCTCGGTTCTCACGACCATTGCCCGAATTGCATCCACCGCTGATCTCCCTTTCCGGAATCCAAACTGCCTCTCCGACAATCTAAAACAAAAGCTGATAGGACTGATTAGGTTGAAGCATTGTCCCTTTCAATTGACGATGCTATTTATTTGGGATTTAGGAGTATCATATGCTCAGCGTTGGTAAAGTTTGAGATATTTCACGAGGATAACCAAGTCCGCGAGTCATAGTGAGTTTTCTGAATTTACCAGCACAGTTTTGGCAAATGGATTGCAACAAAAATAATGTACCTGAATAAAATCTAAATTTAATGAAAAATTACTAGAACATTATTACATTGTTTGTGAGAAGTTTTTTATAAACCCTCCCAGTTTCTCTGATGACAGAACAAATCTGATACTATGATCAGAATTGCTCAATTTGCATAAAGCAGCCGATTTCATCAAGGTAGCTCAAATTTTAACAACCAAGAAATAGACGTTTGCGGCATACTGATGCATTATGAAGGTTATATGTTCCACAATTGTATGTTAGGTGTTTCTTTCCATACGTTGAAGGCGTTCGAACATCTACCGAGTATGTTTATTATCTAGAATTTTAAACCAACATTTAAATGAACACATAGGACACACAAAAACACATTTTGTTCGTAGCAGAACGACCTTTACTGATCCAAAATGAGAATTACCATCCACGCGAGAAATGCGTAGAGCTTCAATGGTACTGCACTCCTTACACCCTCATTCTCTGGCATGAAATTTGACGGAATATCGAAAGAATGGAACCCCATACCAATGGACTTATTGTTGAGGTGGTATTTGACTCCGGTAACCATTCGGCGGCAATCAAGCGCATCACGATGGTAACAGGGACGATCCACATCTAACGAAGCCGAAAAATAGCCTTCATTCCAGCAGATAATAATTTGCGGTTCTCCCTGGATTTGCAGCAAAACTCGAGAGCTTTGTTCGTACATTCTTTCGTATAAGTAGCTGAAATCGCTCTCGTTACAAGGGTCCTGTAACTTACTGCAACAATCAAACGCCACTTCAGTCAT
Source organism: Ochlerotatus camptorhynchus (assembly GCF_037179485.1). NCBI lineage: Eukaryota > Metazoa > Arthropoda > Insecta > Diptera > Culicidae > Ochlerotatus > Ochlerotatus camptorhynchus. The sequence continues at coordinate 1,308,975 of NW_027040640.1, forward strand.
CGACGAATTACGAACTACATTCACATTTATGCAACCGTCAACCAGCCGGTTCATCAATGTTCTATCGATATCAAGCCTGTATGTCAGCACGGATGCTTTGAAGCTCAAATTTTTCTGAGGACTATCGGAAATGTTTGGACAACAGAGTGATGATCTAGGTGACAGAATCACCAGTACTACTACTATTACCGGGGGTGCCTTTAACTGAAACATTTTGGAATCGATTCAGCATGGATGGCAGTATTTTCGAGCTTATATAGACGCGTACACTCGTTTACTCTAATCGACGATTAATGATAGGTATGGTCCTCTGGGAGAAGTATAATTGTGATTGTTGTCGTTTTCGAAACATATGTCCTGGAATAGCCACCATGCACTGCGATGAGGTTAATCTCCGCCAGATTGTAGCCAATTTATTATGACTGATTAATTCGAAGTACCGTAAAACGGGGTATCTTTAATAATGCGGGTGGCTTTGATAGTATAATATCATTTTCATTTTCATTTTGCAGCGTTTGGTGGGGCCAAGTGCAAGCCAATCCCGCCTGTAGCGCACCCAACGTCAGTGCCTATACGTAAGCGTACTACAACGCGGCTTTCAAATAAAGGAGTAACAAGTGTGATACTATCACTTCAGGAACTTTGGTTCTCTTATGCAATGGTTCATCAGAGAGGGGAAGCTCAGTAATCCTCATCGCATGCTCATGACGCTATTCTGTCACGGCATGAGCCAACGATGCCGGACCTAAACCAACCGTCTCCAACGCTCCACTATGAAGCATAAGATTAGGCCCGCCCACCAACGTCTAGGTTAAAAAAAACTAGCCAAGGGGAGGCGGGTAGCTTTGATAGTATAATATAAAGATTAAATTTACTCGCTGCGCTTTTTCAAAATTAGAAACATTGGTTCCATATTGTAGCTTAGGGTATTTCCGTTGATATCGTATATAGTTTTTATATAGTATGTGTAACATATTTTACAAACATATTAAAAAACAATTTTCGTGTTTTTCGCCTGTTTGAAAAAAGCACTCAAACCATCACTTATGAAATGTATTTCCGATATATCCATAACAAATTCAATATTGTATTCTTATTACTTATGATGTTTTCTGATTATGTACTCATTCAAAGTTTAGTATTTTCAGAACTAAATTGTTTTTGTTTCACACGTTCGGTCACAAATGCTTTAATTTCCGTTAAACATATTACTAACGAATTAACTCTTGGACCTTCAGTGCTTGTTTTAAAAATATGAAATTTGAAAACATTTATTGCTGTATAAAATATTTAGAATGTACTTTAAAAAACAATCAATGTTACCCCGTTTTACGGTACTTCAGCCGCTTATTTAAGCATAACTGTCCCATTGGGGAGTGGCTTATTTTTAATAATCGTTCGGGGACATGTTTACCCATGTGGAAAATGATTATTGGGACTAATTGTGAAACACATAAAAAATTGAGCTTTTTCGGTTGACATTTAGAGGTGGCGCAAAGGCTCTAAGTCCAAAATGTCGAACGATGCGCTTTTTCAAATCTATATATCTATATATATAAAAATGAATTTCTGTCTGTCTGTCTGTCTGTCTGACCCTTATAGACTCGGAAACTACTGAACCGATTGGCGTGAAAATTTGTATACAGGGGTTTTTGTGGCCGTGGAAGGTTCCTAAGATGGTTCGAGACCCTGCCCCTTCTGTAGGGGGGGGGGAGCTCCCATACAAATGAAACAGAAATTTCTGCATAACTCGAGAACTAATCAAGCAAATGGAACCAAATTAGGCATGTGGGGGCGAGTGTGGGGGTATAAGGAGATAATCATAAGGGGTAGCTCCTTAGATAATAGGGGGGGGGGGGGGGCTACATACAATATAGCATGCTTTTTTTTTAAATCGGCGCATAAACTCAAGCTAATATTGAATCCCGAGCAAGACCGGGCACACTCAGCTAGTATATATATATAAATTAATTTCTGTCTGTCTGTCTGTCTGACCCTTATAGGCACGGAAAATACTGAACCGATCGGCGTGAAAATTTGTATGCAGAGGTTTTTGGGGCAGGGAACGGTTCTTATGATGGTTCGAGGCCCCTCCCTTCTGTAAGGAGGGGGCTCCCATACAAACGAAACAGAAATTTCTGCGAGAACTAATCAAGCAAATGGAGCCAAATTTGGCATGTGAAGGTATAAGGATATGGTAATAGGGGGTAGCCCCTTAGATAAGAGGGGGGGGGGGGCTACGTACAATATAGTATGTTTTTTTTTTATATTGAATCGCGAGCAAGGCCGGGCACACTCAGCTAGTATAACATATTCTTCTATGAGTAAACACGTGCTTTTGTGACTATTAAGAGCGAAAATTTGGTCTGTTTTACGATATCTTCACTTGTTCTCGAGATATATAGCAAAACGAGGTTCCCGCACATGGACTTACGCTTACATATTGATTTATCACAATCAGCATCCTTGCATTGCTATATGCAGTGTGAGTAAATATGATAATGAGAAAAAAAAGAGAATGGTAGAGAAAACGGAGGTGAAAAGGTAAACTCTCTCTCTAAATAGATATTCAAGCGAACAACGAATTAGAAAAGGATTTCGAACTACGGTAGTAAATGTGCATGGGAAATATGGTCGAAGTAGCCTAGACACCCACCGAGGAAGAAGGAATACTTATCAACAATTCAGTGCCAACATTTCAAAGGGGAGTAATTGCATTACTAAACAATGGCTTTAGTCGTCGATTTCTCGTGAATGAAAAATCACTCATGAAAATGAATGACACCAGCATGTAGAGGTATGTTTCCTGTATCAACTAGCATTTGTAATTTGGAGAAGTGGGTTTAAATTTGCGAGAAATCGACGTCTAAAGCCATTGTTTACAAAAGCAATTACGCCCCTTTGAAATGTTGGAACTGAATTCTTCTTTTTCTCATATAGATTTTGAAGATTTACATTTACAACTAGGTTTTGGAAAATATCCAATTGCCATTTTCAATCATTATGATGTCTCTTGCACCGTGACCGTTTACGACATCCTAATTAATTATTTACTATTTGCTTCCGATCAAACAAAATCCCAGACAGAATATCAGAACTTAGAAGGGTCAGACACCACAGGAATTAGTTGCTATTAACTGATTCTTTCGGCGCTTTCGTGGTGGTTCAGGAGGGATAAGTTGCTTGCACTGCATCTTCTTCCACTTCTAGATTCTTCAGTTGGTTTTTTGTGGATTTTAGGGCTTCGGTTTCAGCAAGCATTTTTTCTTTCATTTCGCTAAACTTTTTGTTCCATTCTAGCTTAGCATTTTCATCCTTCTTACAATCTTCTGAAATTTTCAGTTCTTCTAATTCTCGGTTTTCGATTTCAAAGATTATTTTCAAATCGGACATGACTCCAAAGGATACATTCAGACCTTTTCTTGGGCGATGTTGCTTATGAGCAGTTGTTGTTGTTGGTATCTTCAGAATGTCAGATGCTGTTTGGCATGAAGTATAGATGGCATTTTGTGGTTGATAGTAACGATGACATTGAGCTGCTGCTCCATTATAAGTATGTTCACCAACTTTGAAGTGTCGTTTTCTTTCAAATGTGTCCGAAGCTTACCGACTGCACCACGAGCATGTGATACCAGCTGTCCTAAAACATTGGAGACTCAATGTTTGCACTACAGTTAAGCCCAAAGGAACTCATGTAAAGCTGATCAATATGTCACGACTATCGTTATTAACAATCCGGTAACTTACAGACTCCTCAATTGACTTTTCCATCGGTATCATTACAAATGATGATGATTCATTATTGGACGTTAACGAATCATAGGCAAAATTATTATTTATTTATTTACTCGTCTTCGTATAAAAAACGCACAGACAGCTTAATTCTTTAATCTAGAGCTAATCATATTTAAAACAAAAACGTTTTTAGATACATTAAAATCGTAGTTGCCACGAGACTCGTTAAATCGCTGGCAACAATCATCAAGCGGATTATTTTGCCCGTAGTGTTCGATGTTGAGGAATGCGGAGAAGGCGTGTCTGTCTAACCGGAGCATTGAAATTAAGTTTGCCAAGAAGTTCAGCACAATCAATATTGTTGTTCAGAATGTCAAATATGAATAGCCGTTGCAGAAGTATCCTCCTATCCGCCAATGTGCAAAGGTCAATCAAAACACAGTGGTTCTCGTATGGGGGAAGAACTACCGGGATATTCCAGGGTAACAGTCGTAGAGCGTATCTAACCAAGTTCCACTGAATCTTTTCAATGCGAAAGCAAAGCGTGACATGATAAGGTGCCCATACTAGAACGTCATATTCCAGTATGCTTCGCACCGGAGATCAATACAATGATTTAAGGCAATAGACATCCTCGAACTGTTGCGTGTTGCGTTTGATAAATCAAAGTATCGCGTATGTTGTTGCTGCTATGTGATCGGTAAAAGTCAGCTTGCTGTCTAGAATTACACCCAGAAGATCCTTGATGGATGACACTCGGTTAGCATTTTAAGAAAACATCTTGTACTCGAAAATTGCAGTTGTCCTCGATCGGTTGAATGAAATAACGTTACATTTGCGAATGTTCACTTCCATTCCGTCTTATGAGCACCATCCACGAAGAGAGTCGATGTTCAATTGCAGAGCACAGCAAACCACCATAGAGATGATTATACGAAAGAATTTCAGGTCATCAGCGAACATATACTTCGGTGATTTCATAAGTACGCAAAGATCGTTCACAAACAGTACGAAAAGTAGTAGTCTGAGTGACTTGAGGCACCCCGGAAGTAATAGAGAACATTTCAGAGCAGGATCCACCAAGGCGCACAAAAGCACTGCGGTCAGATAAGTATGATTCAATTCACCGAGTAAGCCACTCCGGGAATCCCATACGTTTGAGTTTTTCCACAGCTAATGCGTGTGGAGCTTTGTCGAATGCTTTGCAGAAGTCAACATATACTGCATCGACCTGTTTACGCTTTTCCAGACTATTCACGAGCGAATTGACGTAGCATATCAAGTTGGTTGTTGTGGACCGCTTCCTTACGAGTCCGTGTTGACTTTCTGATATCACATTATGTACGTTACGGTACAGCGAATCATGGATAAGACTTTCCAATACTTTGGGAAAGCAACTTAAAATGGAAATTGCACGGTAATTTTCAATATTGTTAACACTGGGAAAAATGCCCTCCGATAACGATCTATTGAACAGCATGCTTGCAGGTAAGGCAACTGACTCCGCACATCGTTTAATAAAGATTGGAGGTAAACGATCAGGACCTGCTCCCTTCGAAGTGTCTATGAACTCATGTTTAGTGCGAACATCATGAGGAGAGAAGTTCTGTAAACTGTCACGTTCAAGTCGTAATGCGGCAAACTGGTCAAGTACGGTTCAGTCGAAGGTGGTCGAAGGTTTGCAGACTCTGATGGTGATTCAGCTGTTTCTCCCTGGTAACGTAAATGATGAGGACATAAGCCCAAAACAGTTTCGGGTCCTGTTTCAGACTTGCTTCAGTGCGATGGATGGAGCTGCGAAAGCATTGCGCATGCATAGAGTTATGTTCGCTCTCTAAAGCACGCAGCTCAGCCTTGTGTTGTTCATTTCTCGACCAAAAGTAACATTTCCTTGCACTGCGTAGGCGATTACGGAGCCTTTGGAGCTCATTGTTTCACCAAGGTTGCCGTTTTCTGTGGACGTCGAACCACTGCTTCAAAGGCACGACTTCACAGATGAACCCATACAGCTTGTTGTAGAAGATCGAGACGGCTTAATCAATACTGTAATCAACGAGAAGGTTCTCCCAGCAGCTTCGCGTGATTGATGTTACTCGGGTATTACTGCGATATGAGATGTTCTAGATCGCATGACCAAACGATCAGTTTTTAAATTGTTGAAGTTGAAGGGCTGTAGTTCGGTCGATCTCCAGCCATTGATGATCGTGCTTTTGTTTATCACGTCATCATTTGTTTGTTTCAACAGTTTAACGAATTCAATCTCATTATGAATGTCCTGTCAGGGTTGTTCATCTTCCATTTTTGATAGCTTTCCGTGTACTTGGCCTTGAATGGAGCAAAAACAGGTACATCCAGAACTTGGAGTATATGGGTAGAGTTGGAACAACCAACTAGACATTGTTTTCAGAATACCATTTGTACAGCTTTATAGAATGATGACCTCAATAACCATCTACAACCAGGACAATCGGACGAGGAATTTCCATTTCAAGCCACCATTCAAGTGCTGCGTGACAAAATTAAAAAAAATGCATCCCCCTTCATCTAACCTGATTTGGTCTAGTCTGTTTATCCATATAAACTGCAACTACAATTTTATTACTAAATACGTGCTAGTATCAAAGAAGTATTTTTGGTTCTGGAAGTGTGATCTGTGAATGTGTTCATGCGGGGCTTATAGTATATGAAGATGACCTCAGAATGAACGTGGAATTCTTTAAATGGGTCATAGGATTTACAATAGAGCTATCACCTGTCATTTCCAGGGCTCAAAATGTTTGCATCTATCGGTAAAAACAGTTTTATCAACAAATAGGTGCAGGCAGGTTTCTTCCATAAAACCACTGCCGGTCAGTAGGAGATGGATTGTATCCACTTACCATACCTTACCAATCAGGCTAAGGCCTTGTTGTCCTCTGCTGTCCGAAGAAGTCGTCTCCACTCTACTCGATCCATGGCCACAGTTCGCCAGCTTCGTAGTCTGCGAAGGGTCTGCAGGTCACCTTCTACTTGGTCGATCCACCTTGCCCGCTGCGCGCCTCTTCTTCTTGTTCCTGTTGGGTCGCTTTCTAGAACCATTTTCACTGGGTCGTCGTGCGGCATTCTTACGACGTGCCCAGCCCACCGTAGTCGCCCAATTTTTGCAATGTGAACGATGGATGGTTCTCCCAGCAGCTGGTGCAATTCGTGGTTCATTCGCCTCCTCCACGTTCCGTCATCCATCTGCACTCCACTGTACGTGTCACGTAACACCTTCCGTTCGAAAACACCAATAGCATAGTCCAGGTCTCGTGGCCGTAGAGGACCACCGGTCTAATCAGCGTCTTGTAGACAGTCAACTTCGTGCGGCGGCGAATTTTATTCGACCTAAGCGTCCTCCGGAGTCCAAAGAAGGCACGATTCTCAGCCATAATGCGTCTTTGAATTTCTCTGCTGGTATCATTTTCGGCGGTCACCAGTGTGCCCAAATACACGAACTCATCGACCACCTCGATTTTGTCACCGTCAATCTGAACTCGGGGTGGGAGGGTAGCATTGTCTTCCCTAGAACCTCTTCCTTTCATGTATTTTGTCTTTGATGCGTTGATGGCAAGTCCAATCCGCCTAGCTTCAGCCTTCAGTCTGATGTACGTTTCCGCCATCATCTCAAAGTTCCGTGCCATAATGTCAATGTCATCGGCGAAGCCAAGGAGCTGGATGGACTTCCTGAATATCGTGCCACTCGTGTCTATCCCAGCTCTTCTGATCACACCTACTAACGCGATGTTGAATAGCAGAAACGAAAGTCCCAGTCCTTGCCGTAACCCCCTTCGAGATTCAAAGGGACTCGAGAGTGTCCCTCCCCGATACTCTAACAACGCACATCACTCGATCCATCGTCGCCTTGACCAATCGCGTCAGTTTATCCGGAAATCCGTACTCGTGCATAATCTGCCATAGCTGATCTCGATCGATTGTTTCGTATGCGGATTTGAAATCGATGAACAAATGAAGTGTGGGCACGTTGTTTCCCGGCATTTCTGCAGAACCAGCCGAATCGCGAAAATTTGGTCCGTGGTAGCGCGGGCACCCATGAATCCCGCCTGGTATTGCCCCACGAACTCTCTTGCAAATGATGACAGGATTGTATCCACACATATCTGAATTCAAGGTGTCCATCCAAAAACAATTCGACAGTGAGCATGCATAAGGGCGTATACGCGATGATCGATTCTCTTCATCGTTTTTCTCTTTGCATTGCTACAGCTAAGCGAAACAATTTTGTAGAATTTGTTCAATGTAGAGTTGTAATAGGTTGTATTGGCTTTCAAAAACAACAACAAACGCACCGACAAACGTTAAATCTAGCGAGTTATTAAGAAAAGAGAAAATCGATTAAGAAAATCGATCATCGCGTATACGCCCTTATGAATGCTCACTGTCGAATTTTTCAATTCCCGGTAATTTAAAAAGAAAAACCAACCCAAACGTCACCCTTGTTTTAAACAAAAAAGGCGTTACAAATAACCGTTTATAGATGATCATATATTTGCAGAATTGTTGTTACAATACGTTTGCTTTGTAGAAAAAAAAATAAAGATGAGATTTGCATTAACATATTGATCATCTAGATCTCCAAAACCCCATGGAATCATGTATTCGTATAAAATAACCTCCTGCTAAAAAATAGCCTAAATGTTGTTGTGGTACGTCAGAAAAAGCACATATCAGTACAAGGCACCTAAGCACGAGAAACGCAGTATTAAACAATTTTCGAACCTTCCAGGAGTTAAGATCTGAAAGTTCTATATCATTTCGTGTGTTACCAAAGTATGTATCAAAATTGTCCTGGAGATATTTTACAGGTAGATTGAAATCTTGTTGGATATCCCGGATATCTGATCTTGAAGTTCTGCATATTCAACAAGGTAGACGATGATTCGACGTAATGATAAAATATTCATGAAGCCTTATCAAATAATTTGCTTGGTTTATTAGGTTTTCTAAAATGCCTGGAGTTTAGGTCTTATTTTTGTTATTATACTCACTTTAACACTCTTGGCTCATTCGTGACTTATCCGGGTAAGATTTGAACTCGTGACTTTGGCGTGAGAAGTATGGATTCAGATATTTATGTTTTACCGACTAACCAAGGTATTCTACTATGCTCTGACTAATCTTATGGTTAGCACAAAATGCAGAAATTATTTTGAATTTATCTCTGGATCAATCATCTCATGATTTGTTTTAGGCGTGGAAAGAGTTTGTTTTTATTGGCATAAATCTGCTTCTCTATCTTAAAATCGAGTATCAAGTAGCTTCGTAACAGGATATGTCTCGCTCAGGTTTTATACTAGAACTGATACACTCCTTTTTTTCTTTATTATAGAGATTTTTAGCCATATGGCTAGTTCATATCTTACTACAACACTCTGAAAACTGTAGCAAAATACTTCAAACACGTTTCTTCCAAACGTAATTCTAAAAATTTACTCTGTAAGCTATCGTGGTAGGAAAAATTGCCGTTTTCATGGTGTCCCAACAGATAACGAGATGAAATGAATAGAGAGTCTGTAATTTTGAGGATTTATGAAAGTTGTAAACAGATGTGTAAACAAGAGAATATAATTAAAGGGCGAACACGAAATTATTGCGACACCGAAAATGTCATGCCAATTTTCTTATAATGTTTAGAATCAAACCAAAATTTTAGGGTAGTTTTATACATATATTTACATAATCAAAAGAAAAGTTAATCGATGGAGCCTTGAGTGTAAAATTGAACGAATTTTCGCTTGATGCCCTCCATCAAAGTCTTTACAGTGTCATCCAGTACCAGTTTCTCAGTTTTGTTTTCCATTTTCTTAACATGTCCTTCTCGTCTTTGACTGTCTTCTTGCTCTTCCGAAGTTCCCGCTTCATTATTGCCCAGTACTGCTCCACCGGGCGCAGCTCCGGACAGTTTGGCGGATTCATGTCCTTTGGAACAAAATGGACAGAATTGGCCTCATACCACTCCAGGACACTATTAGAATAGTGGCATGATGCCAAATCTGGCCAAAATAGCGGAGCTTCGTCGTGCTGCTGCAAGAACGGCAAAAGGCGCTTCTCGAGGCACTCAGATTTGTAGATCTCGCCATTTACTGTGCCCTTTGTCACGAAAGGCTCACTCCTCAGTCCGCAAGAGCAAATGGCCTGCCAAATGAGATATTTGGAGGCGAACTTCGACATTTTTTTCTTCTTAAATTTGTCGTCCACATCGAACTTGCTCTTGCCGGTGAAAAACTCCAACCCCGGAATTTGCTTAAAATCGGCTTTTATATACGTTTCGTCGTCCATCACACAGCAGCCATATTTTGTCAGCATCTTCTCGTAGAGCTTTCGAGCCCGAGTTTTAGCCGTCGATTGTTGCCGCTCATCGCGGTTTGGGAAGTTCTGTACCTTGTATGTATGTAGTCCAGCTCTCTTCTTTGCATTCTGGACGTAGCTCTGCGACATGCCGATCTTTTTAGCCAAATCACGGCTTGAGACGTTGGGATTTGCTTTAATCATCCGCTTCACCTTTCCCTTCGTCTTTTTGTTCTCCGGTCCCGGTTTTCTTCCAGCTCCTTTGCCGTGGTCCAACGTCAACCGCTCCTGGAACCGCTTCAACACTCTGGAGACGGTTGAATGGTGAATGTTCAACATTTTTCCCAACTGTCGCACCAGGTCAGGAAATTCCAGGTGTTTGGAAAGAATTTGTTCTCGTTGGTTCACCTCCATTTTCGTTGAATCGAAAAACACGACTTCGAGTTTGACAGCATGTACACAATACACATCAATGAGAAAGTGTGCAAAATTTGGTTGATTTTTACCCAATGGTAAAAAAGTTATGCCCTGTTGAATGTGTCGCAATAATTTCGTGTTCGCCCTTTATGTGTATGATATAATATTGATTGATTCCAAATTCCAAATATAATTGAAAGTGTTATAAAGGTTTAAATGATTCTTCAAGACCAAATTATGGCCTACAAGAGTGTTATGTGTTATATAGTTATGTGAAATTCATATGAATATTTTCCATCATACAATCATACTTTTAGTGGTACTTTTAAGAAACTTATCAAATTACACAATATCATCCGGACGTCACAATCCATTCCCAAAGGATTGATTAGGAAATCAAATCTAGAACAGTGACGGAAAATATGTCTGTGCCACACCCTCTGGGGTCAGTTGGCTCATCATATATTAGTACAGAACCGCTTAAGTGTAATAACTACTGATAGTAATAACCTCGTCAGACTCTCCGGGGATTAACTGTTGTCGTCAACCATCGATGAGAACGACTGTTTCTACGGACCTATATAAGTTCGCAAACTCTATCATTTACCGATTGAATCGCTGGTGGAAAAGTGTTTCGATTTTAAGTACCAACGACGACGGTTCTACTAGCACTTCTCATTACCGGATCACACAATGCCACAGGTGCCTTGCAATAAAAGCCATTTCACCCATGTGATCGATCGGCTGAAGAAACCGAAACTGTTGGAATTGGTTATCTGTTGGGTAGGAGCTTATTTCCTCACTGTGCTGGACGTCAACAACACTTGTGGCGACAGAAAGGAAGCTGCTTGTCGCAGAATGTTTGTCGGTAGAATTACAATTAATACTCGGCTAGTTCCTGGATATTACGACACGTCATCAAATATTCAGAAAAATGATTGAGTTGGAGGGTTAGAAATGTCAATGTCAATTACATTTTGCAGCAACACAACACATACCAACTGCTAACAACTAATAACTTCTCACTCACTTCTTTTACAATCTACAGCCAGCTTAAACTTTGTTCTATCGATTACTTCAAGAAAAGTTATGTTTCGTCAACTGAGTGCAAAAAATATGAGCAGTTCGTGACCAAAACTGTGTATGTTAAGCATGTTTGGATGTAACAAAAACGCTTACCCATTTCAATTTTAATTTGCAGCGCACGGTGGGGCAGTAAAAGTGCAAGTCAATTGAAGACCGATAGTGAAGGAGGGATATTGGTCACATGCAGACTACATGATCGCCATGGGAAGCGATAAGGAAGAGATGAATGTAGGCGGTTAGATTTTTTTTATTGTGTTGGACACGATGCTACAAAATGATAGGAAATGTTTTCATTGAACTAGAGGCGTCGCGTGCTTTTATTCGTTACAATTTACCACCAAATACTTGTTTTTGTTTTATTTTCAAATGCTCCATGAATTCAGTGGCGTCGCCCTAACATCAATCTACCTGTTCAACAACTTTTAAAAACAACATTGGTTCAAATAGATGGCAGCAATGGAACACACTGCTCCATTGTTTTGGCTTTTTAATATGTCACTGGAATCCGGAACCTTCTAAAAAATATGGAAAAGCTAATTTTTAGTAACTATTTTTAAATATAGCCGGAAACCAGACGTACGTAATAATCGTGGAATAACCATTACAGGGCTGATAGCAATCACTACTGTTAAAAATAGTGATAGTGGTCACTAACATGTTGATGAAATAAGTGACCAAATAGTGACTTATAGTTGTAAAAATAGTGACTAAAAAGTGAAGTTATTCTTAGGAGATTTTGAATGTGAGTAGAATTTCAAGGGAAGGATTGAGATGAATTCAATGAATAGTCGGAGAATCTTTCCAAAACGTTTCTTATTCTGGAGCATTCAAGGTAATTCCAAGGAAAACTAAAATAAAATTGAATTCGGAGGATAGCTTTATCGAAATTTTAAGGAATATTTTAATGGAAATCTCCATTGAATATGGAATGGACTATTCTGAGGTCTTCAGAACTAGTTCAAAGTTCCCAATTTTTTCCTGAAGTTAATGAAACTGCGTTGAAGTTCTTTTGTAGTTTGAGAAACTAGCCTGATGCTCATAATACTTCTCATCCAATTCTTAAACTTCCCTGAATTTTGTAGGGTTTATCAAATTTTCTCAATTTCACAAAACGAACATGGATCTCCTCTAAAGGTTTAATAATTCGCTGAAGTTCTCTAATTTTCTTTAAAATGTATGTGACTTCTCTAATGTTAACGGAACTGCTCTGAGGTTCTTTATTCTTTTCTGAAATTCTTAAAATTTCTCTAAAGAAGCTTGTTGTACTGTGCTGAAATTAATTGAACCGTCCTAAAAATGTTCAAGCTTCAGTGAAATTGCTCCAATTTTCGGAGCTTTTCTAAATTCTTTTGTGCTCCCGCAGATTTCATGGAATTAGAACGAAATAATTAATATAGTTCTATGATTTTCACTGAAGTTCTCAATATTGTTCTGAAACTTCCCTTAAATTATCGACACATATTTAAAACTTCTTCAATAGTCTAGACTTTCCTGGTGTTATTAAAACTGCCTGAATGACTACTAGTTTTCCATAAAGTTCTCTAGACTGTTCTGAATTTATCAGTATTTTTTAAGATCCCGCAACTTTACTGTAATTGATTGATTTGCCTTGAAGCTTCGACAATTTTTCAATTGTGAGTCACTTCAAGTTTGCTTATATTAATGGGATTATTCTGAAGCTATCTGATCGTCCTCGAAGAAGTCGGAACTTCGTTGAATATCATGAAACTATCTACAAATATCTAAATTTATTAGAAGTTCTCTGGAATTTCTTGAAGATATCGCGGCTATCAACTTAGCTAAATTTTCGCATTTTTTAAGATCTTGAAATCTCCATGATATAACACCCTTAAAATACTCTCACGTTTTCCGGATGTTCATATAATTTTTATCACGTTCCAGAAATTCTCTCGGCACTTTGCTGAAGTTACCCGAAAGTCTCTGAGTTTCTCGAAACTTCTTTAAGGTTTCAACAATTTTCTTGAAATTATTTGAACTGCCCTTTGATTCTCTGATCGATCTTGATGTTCTCGAAGCTTCCCCAAAGCTCTCAATTGAAGATCTCGGTCTCTGAACTTCTGTGAAGTTGCTTAAATATTTCTGAAGTTTTCATTAATTCACTAAAGGTCTCTGTACTTCCCTGAAATTCTCGCAACAGGGGTTCTCGTTTTTTTAGCGCATCATGGAACTATCCTGAATTTTTCTAAATTTACGATTATAGACCTTCAAACTTCTCCAAAAGTCTGGACTAAAGTAACGGGAACTGCTCTTAAGATCTGAAATTCCCCAAAGATCTCTAAATTTAGCTTTTCTGAGGCGCTTAGAACTTCTTAAAAATTTGCATAATACCTCTCAAGATTTCTATACTTTTCAAGTTCACATGACACCTGTGAAATTCTCTGAAATTCTAGAAACTTCATAAAAGTTCCTGAATTTTTTTGGATGCTAACCGCTTTGAGATTCTTAAAGCTTCAAGTAAAATCCCCATATTTTCAGCGTGTTAACTTACCGTATGTTCCCGCAGTTTGTTTATAGAGCTTCACTGACATTTTCAGCATTTCCTTCAATTCCTCAGAAATTCTCTAATTGTTGTGAAGTTAACACTCCGAACACGATGCCTCCGGTTAAATGTGTAACGGCAAATTGGCAATGTTTGAAAAATCAGTGCTCAGCAATTTAACGATAGATTTTAAATCTATTGATACTGAATAAATCTTTAAAGTACAAAGTTTCAAATGGCGCCAATAGATTTGAATGTAGTCTGTAGCTAGCATTTTTCAAACATTGCAAGTTCGGTGTGTTAATGGGACTGCAATGGAGATCTCTAATCTTTCATAAAGTTAATTACGAACTTTTTTCCCTTAATTCAGTCACCTTGAACATTTTCAATATATTGAACTTGTACATGGAATACGATACTTCAACACATTGCGTATTATTAGATCTTGGACTTACTCAAATAAGGTAAGTTTCTGTTTAACTTTAATAAAGTGAGAAATTAAGTAAGTGATAAACTTCAACATTCAGTGGATTTGATTGTAAAGCTGTTTCTTTAAAACTGATTGCCATGTCTTAAAAACGCTTGGTCTAATTGCTGTTGTTTTTGATCTACAAAAAAAAACATATGTTTAACGCATTTAAAAAATAGCTTTCTTTTTACAAGCCTGGAATTTATCTGTTAAAATTCTGGAAAAACCTGAAAAACTAAGGTAATTTATTTTGAAAAATGAGTAGATAAAGACGATTAAACGGCACAAAGCAACGAATGATAAATCTTGAAATAAATTAACACTGAAAAAGTTTAAAATAGTGACTGATTACAAGAAAAAGTGACTCAATTGACTTGGCCTTAAAAAATGAGTTTTGAAAAAGGTGACTCGCTACCAGCCCTGCATGCACAGTTTTAAAGCTTGTGAAATTTTATTATAATTTCTAAGGACAGCATTCCAAGGGAATTCTGTGTAAAAATTTTGGACAAAAACATCAAGTGCAATCTGCTTTCAAGCTAGTTCTAAGGAATTTTAGATTTCAAGCCTGACAGTTTTGAGTAGAATTTTAAGAAACCCTGAATTGAATAAGTAAGGAATTTCTGAAGAGCACAATTCCTGTGAGTTTCAGAGGAAAATCTTCTGATCGTCCTCGAAGTACTCGGAACTTCTCTGAATATCATGAAACTATCTAAATTTATTAGAAGTTCTCTGGAATTTCTTGACGATATCGCTGCTATTATTGGATACATGTTTAGACTGCACTGCACTCTGTTAAAACTTAACGGAACTAAGTGTATACGTAATTTCTGATAGATGTCACCATAAGGAACAGCAATGACATCTGAAGGAAAATTAACGCAGAAACATGGTAACATGATTAATTCTGCGCTACGAACTTTCAATTTACAAATAT
Organism: Ochlerotatus camptorhynchus; assembly: GCF_037179485.1. NCBI lineage: Eukaryota > Metazoa > Arthropoda > Insecta > Diptera > Culicidae > Ochlerotatus > Ochlerotatus camptorhynchus. Next base: position 1,324,443 of record NW_027040640.1, read on the forward strand.
AATAGGTTTAAATTAAAACTTTAAACAGAAACAATATGTTCAAAAGATGGTTGGGACAATGTGCTTAAAATGTGTTTAAAACTTTTTAGGTTGATGGTTGGATCTTGAAGGTGTAAATGGACAAATTGAAGGGAATTGAATACACTTGTTAAAACTTTTATGAATGTGATGATCCAGTACAACATACATATGAAAAAGGCTTAAGCAAAAGTCACAGTTTATTTTTTATATTTAGAAAATGCCTCACCCTAAGTATTTTCGTTTAAAATATGGCTGTTTCTCGATGGCTAGCTGTAATGAACTAGAACAAATCGCAATTTGCATAAAGTCACAACTTCGTTCGCTTTGCGTAGTTGCTATCTATCTCCCACCTAATTCGAGTACCGAGTTATTGCCCGTTCAGAGAAAAATAAGTATTTGGCGCAGTAGCATCTGCCTAACCTCAATCTACCTGTGCACCATCTTTCAAAACATAAACAATTATCAAAATATTGCTTGCAATGGATAGATATCGAGTAAACTAGAAGATTAAGTGTATTGTACCGATTCGAGTATGAATATGGCATTAAATCTGGTTTTGAAAGTTGGTGCACAGGTAAAAAGTGCGGTTACGGGACGCCACTGATTTGGCGTCAAATTTGACAACCGAAATTGACAATCGTCACTGACAGCTGCTTTTGAGATTTTCGAACACTGAACCAAAATCTTTCCTTGAAGACCGAGTTGAAGACCTTGTTCGCATGACAACACATAAAGATTTTTTTGTTTGTTTATTAATTTATTTGATAAGGCTCAACCGAATTAACTTTACAGAGCCGAGGATTCTTGGTCACTATACAATACATCTTAAAACTATAGTCAAAAGGTACAACACAATAAACACTTTATCTTCCTCTATCCAAAAAGCCTCCTCCATCAGAACTGGAGCCGCTTCCAGTAGTTTCATTGTATGGCAAATTGTTGTACGCCAACGAGGGTCAGAGCGCGTCCATTGCAGCAATTGACGCAAAACGTGGTCAGCACTCACACACTCATCACGAAACGGTTGCTTTCCAAAGTCGACGACGCATCGACCGAAAGAACTGCTGATGAAGAACAATGAGGAGGACCACACAATGGTTGCTGCCGATAAAACAGACGATCGCGTAGCACACATCGAGAGTGGCTTTTGTCGACAGCCGAGTGAACACTCCACATAAAGATAAAATATGAAAGGAAACATTCAAAACACAAATTCAGGTGGAAGTTCGCAAGATAAATTGAAGAAATTTTGAAATATTTGAATAGAAAAATAAATTAAAACTGCTTTTCAGCTCATTGGCAACAGAAGATCCTAAAAACCAACCAATGCACTACTACACTATTTCATTTTATGAGGACACCGTCTCCACAATTACTTAGTAGATTCTAGGGTTACATGTGGTTTCAGTATAGCCTGATTTATACAATTGATAATCCAGCGGATCGGGTCGATTGCATCAAGATGGATCGATCTGTCTTCAACCGAGGCCTCGGAGAATGATAGTTATTATCTGGTTGTGTTTATGTTTGACAGCTGCGGATGTTGCTTCTTCTTATTTGTGAAATGTCGATGCATGCTAAGATATATGTGAATCAGCAATATATACTGCAAATGCTAATGCAGTTCAACTTGTTGCAGATCGTCTATCGGAGTCTGACATAATCTTGTCGGTTGCCGATTACAATCTTCCCAATTTACGATGGCATCTTGACGAGGACATTAATGGATTCATTCCTTCGAATGTCTTTACTGATACTGAGATGAACTTTACAGAAGCAATGTTTGCCAACGGCTTGAGGCAGATTAATAGTTTCGTCAACACAAATGGCTGGCGACGTCCATCGCTGCTGTTTTCAAACGTTCGCTCCAAGACAGAACGTTCCCAAATGCATGGAAAACAGCGTCCATAGTACCGATCCATAAATTCGGAAGCGACAAGTGTGTCACCATTTATCGAGGTGTATCCATACTTTGTAGTCTCAGTAAGGTATTTGAGAAACTGATCCACACAGTTTTGCACAGAGCTGCTGCACCGATCGATCATCTCCAACAGTCAGCACGACTTTATGAAGCATCGTTCAACAACATCGAACTTAATGTGTTATGTATCAGTGATATCACGTAACTTAGAATCGAAACAACAAGTGGATTCGGTTTATGTTGATTTTGCGAGAGCTTTTGATACAGTATCGCACAATCTCATCGCTGACAAAATGAACCACATTGGATTTCCGACATGAATCACTGAATGGCTCTATTCATACCTGTCTAATCGCAATGCTTTCGTGATGGTGAACTCCGTGCGATCCAGGACTTTCAACATACCATCTGGCGTGCCACAAGGCAGGTTCTCGGTCCTCTTATTTTTATAATTTATGTTAATTCACTCGCTGCAACAACGTTATTCACCATCAATATTACATGGGGCCTCTAGAACGTGCAAATTCAATCTGTGATCTAGGTATTACGGTCGATTCGAAGCTAAGGTTTAACGAACACATAAACATCGTAACTTCAAAAGCATATACTGTGCTTGGTTTTATTCGTCGTCATGTTTCTGGTTTCACCGATGTTTATTGTCTCGAGACGCTATTCTACTTGCTGGTTCACAGAATTTTAGAATATGCTTCCCCGGTTTGTTCTCCAGTTTACGTTACGCATATCCTTGCGGTTGAAAGGATTCAGAAAAGCTTCATAAGGTTTGCCTTGCGTCAGCTCCCCTGGAATGATCCAGTCAATCTTGCAAGTTATCCCGACCGATGCAAGCTGATTGATTTGGGATTTCTGCCAGGCGTCTTAAATGGCAACGACTGTTTATCTTTGACCTCATAACGGGCAACGTGGACTGTCCCGAACTCCTGGAACTGATTCCGTAGTATACTCCTCCTCGACGATTCCGTAATTCCCCGTGGCTTGCAATTCCATTTCACAGAACGAATTTTGGATTCAATAGTTGTTTTAATTCTTGTTTGCGTTCCTTTAATGATGTTTGTAGCGAGTTTGATTTTATTTTGATCAAACATGTGTTTAGTGCTAGAATGAGGCGTTTAGATTAAATTAGGTTTAAAGTAATCAGTCTGTACGACATAGTCGAAAATGGTGAGCATATAAATGAATAAATAAAATGACATCAGAAATCAGAAGCCGTTTACCCGGATCGGCTTTTCGCGTTCACTCTGCCAGTGGCCTAATTCCTCTCTGATGGCGGTTAACAGTAGATAAAAATTGCTTTAATAAGCAAAAATATTGGCATATCTAAAGGTCAAATGTCTACTGACCACTAAATGACATATTGGGCGAACTTCTCCCAAAGCTTCCATCGTCAGATTTGAAAACCGTAACGACCATATTCAAGGACTAGTTAGAAAAATAACACCGACAGGCAATGCCTACTTGTGATTGTTAACCTCCAGACTAAACTAAATAACTCTAACTAATTTGTCAGGCAAAGCGACACAGAGAGAGCGAGGGCGCGGGGTCTTTAATTCTCTACGGAACGCATTTTTGTACATTCAATTCACGAAAGGAGCGATTGAAACCGATCCAAAGGTAGATGCAAAAAATAGTATTTTGTCTCAACAAACCGGCTGCCGGGTACATTGGTAATAGTGTGCTGGTTGGAAGCAGCAGTCAGTGAATCAAAAACCACATGGTCGATCATCGTACCGGACCGCACCGCATCACTTGCTGCAGCCAAGAAACCTGTTTTCCAAGATCCAGGGTGTTGAGGCAGAAAAAGAGAGAGGAATACCACGCTGCTCTGCTGCCAAAACCGCATTGTCGAACAAAGCACATGCTCGTAGCTGGCTGCCTGCTGTTACCTCTCCAAAGTAGCTACTTATGATATTATGATGCTAATTCATGTGTATGTAAGTGTAAATGCGGATCATGATGCGACAGACACGAGAGAGGGATGGGAGCAAACAAAAAAACGAAACTAGCTGTCGATTTCAAGGTCATTGCTGTCTTTGCGGTCGCCACCGGATTGAGGCTTGATTTTGACTCATTTTGATGCGATCATCTTCATCTGCCGAAGAGGAATGCCGGTGGATATAGTTAGTATGGGTTTAAGAGTATATTGAAAATCCATGCTAGGTCATTTTGGTACGATACACCGCAGCTCAGTTATAAATTTTTATGATATTTTAGCATTGCAACGAAACGGGACAGAGAAGCTTCTTCTTTTCCGTCAATACACACTCAGAAATCACGTTGTGTTTGGTAAATGTTTACCGAAATTTCAACAGCTGAACGTTCGGGACCTGAGATTTCGATAAATTACCGAAGTCGTCGATAATTTTTAAGTGTGCAGGTAAACTCTTCAGCGAACAATTCTCAGCAATTTTTACAGACGAGTCGCTCGACCCACATCAGGTGACCCATGCTGCTGCTAATGTACCTCTGCGCTCTGCCATTGGTCCTCATCCACGAATAGCACCCCTTTTAAAAGGAAACTACAATCGAACGATGGCCCGAATGCTAAAATTATTCCACAAATAATCAAGATGTTAATCCAACCACCTCCCTAATCCATACATAATACTGTTGAATCAGCTTGCACTCGGCAGTGCTGCAAAATCTCGACCGTTCACGACAATAATGACAAACCAGGGGCCTCATTGAGGATATCGAAACAAAGCGTTTTTCATATGAACGCATGTAACAGTCGTTTCGACGTCAAATCTGTCAGTGACAATGACAAAACAGCAGCCGTGGCGCTCGGTACTGTAGCGTGTAGATGGTCCTCATTATAATAAGAAATTTTGCTGAAGACACAGAGTCTCGGAAATGCTTCATAACATATGTGGAACTCCGAACTAGATGTCTTCCGAAAAGTGAAGTCATTATGCCGCGAATACACTTGTATGACCAATTATGAACATGAGCATTATTTGTATAGTAAATTATGAGGAAATTCAAAAACTATACAAGTGTGACCATGGATGTGCCCATTAATTTATTATACAAATAATGCTCACACTCATAGTTGGTCATACAAGTGTATCCGCGGCATTACTTTGTTATAACTGGCATAACTGCACAACGAAATGTCAAAATTGAAAAAAAAAGAGTTGAGCTAAAATTAAATTCATCCAACTGAAATTTGAAAACAGTTTGGATGTCCGCGAAAAGTGCTGTCAGGTTAGCGAATTTTAATAATTTTCCAATAGCTTAATCTCACAGACGAACATGAAATTATTTGATTGTGGACGGATTGCTTCATTTTATATAAGAATGATATGACTCGTCAATCCTATTGGTTATCTCCGTGCATCAATGTGTCCCTCAAACACAATAGTGTATAGTGACATTATATTATGTTTGAAAAAAATGGATGTCTCCCGTAAACACACAGCTCCTATAAGAGAGAGAAAGAGTATTTTTTATTTTTCTTGAAAGTTATCTCGATATATCTAGATAGAGCTGGAATTAGGGCATAACAGCTTTTGTAAACAATGGCTTCTTTCGATGATTTCTAGAAAGTTAAGACTCGCCAACGCAAATCAACAATACCATCTGGTAGAGGAAGACTTCCCCTACCTGACGGTTGTGTTGGTTTGCGTGGGCGTGCCTTGAGTTCCTAGAAATCATCGATAGAAGCCATTGTTTACAAAGGCTGTTACGCTTTAATTCCTGCTCTATCTAGATATTATATTTTTGTTTAAAGAAGTAACGATATCATACCTCTGTTTTATTTTAAACAAACAGAGAGAAGATTTTGACCTAAACTTGCGTACACACCAGACTACGATACGAATAATTCTCGTTCTTGGTTTATCAAATCATCAAATGCGTTGTAGAATTTGGCAGAAATACTTTAAAATTTCTTTTGGAACTGCCTATCACAGTAGCAGACCATTTTTGATTATTTAAAATTATTCAGAAAATCTCTTAAAAACATTTGCTAATTATTAATGATAAATGAAATATTGCAAAATCCTTCGTACCATGCGCAAGTGGCATAATTTACGACACACGATAAGATTTGGTTTTCAGTGTACCATGATTTTTCTTAACCATGAACGCCATATGTCAACAATCAAAAATATTGGTATTTGAATAAGGCTTGTACTCGAAAAAATGCACCATTTTTATCCGTGTGTAACTTTTTTTATCTGGGTATAACTAGTTTGGAATGAATTGTTTACATGTGCAAAATTTCATAACATTCGGTTCAGTGATTATTGAGATGTTATCGAAACAAGAAGAAAATCGCCGGAGAATTTTGCACGCCGTCATGGAAAATCCGACTGCGACTATGAGATGGGTCGGAAGACAACTGGGAATCACCCATACAACTGTGTCTCTGGTGGTAAAATTGTTTAAGGAGTCCCAGACGACTGAGCGGCGGGCTGGAAGTGGAAGAAAATCGAAGACAGCTGACCCTGTGAAGACCCGGAAGGTGTTGGATTATTTCAAGCGTAATCCAAACCTTTCGATTCGCGACGCGGCTCTGAAGGCAAAGTGTTCCGCCTGGTTCGTTCAGCAAACCATGGATCAAGCTGGGCTTGGTGTATTCAAGGTCCGGAAGGCACCGAACCGGCGTGATCAACAAAACACGGCGGCCAAATCCCGCGCAAGGAAGCTGTATCGAGAGTGGTTAATGGTTATGGATGACGAAACCTACATCAAGGCAAACGCAAAGCAGATACCGGGGCTGAAGTTCTACGTTGCCAAATCACGGTTTGATGTTCCGGAAGACATAAGGAAGAAGAAAGTGGACAAATTCGCCAAAAAATATTGGCTCTGGCAGGCCATATGCCAATGCGGTATACTGAGTAAACCGTACATCACAATGGGTACCATCAACAGCGAAATTTACCGCACCGAGTGCCTCCAGAAGCGTCTGTTGCCCTTCCTGCGGTCCCACCACATTATTTTGGCCGGACCTGGCATCGTGCCATTACGCGCGATCGACGTTGGATTGGTACAGAGACAATAACATTGTTTTTGTACCAAAAACCGCCAACCGCCCAAGTTCACCAGAGATTTGTCCGGTGGAAAGATTTTGGGCTATAATGAAGGCCAAAGTTCGAAAATCGTCCAAGGTGTTTAAGAACGAGCTGGAGTTGAAGAAAGAATGGATGAATGTGATCAAAAAGGTCGGCTCCACCATTGCACAAAATGTAATGAGGGGTCTTAAGGGAAAGGTGCGGGCTTTCAGCGATGGAAAGGAAATTGAATAAAGTAATTATGACGAAACATAATCCATTTGTATTAGTTCATTCCCTGAAAGTTCCAAGAAAATCCGACTTAAAATAAATTTTTGGCGAACACTTTTGTCTGGTGCATTTTTTTTTCGAGTACAGGCCTTACAATGGTCATTTCGTAGTTTTCGGAGTCCATGAGCCTGCCGTACTGGAAGCAATGTCTAGAGTCGCTGACACCCCCGTAGTAATGCATGATCATAGTAGAATATCGGCTGATGAGGTGTTAGCAACTATTAGAAGCACTAAAAACATTAAGGCCGCAGGTATGGATGATGTAGTCAACCTCGAGTAGAAAAACTTGCGTATTGGCTTCTTCAACCATCTTATCGTTATCTGCAACAAATATTTGGAGCTTGGCTACTTCCCTGTGTGCTGGAAGTTAGCCAAAGTGATTCCAATACACAAGCCCGACAAAGATCCTACCAGTGCCCCATCAGGCTCTTGTCCTCCATCTCGAAGGTGTTTTCAAATGAAAATAACATCTTTCTCAAAGAGCAATTCGGGTTTAGCAGAGGCCACTCTACCATCCACCAACTCACCCGGGTTACTTATTTCGCTTGATGATGAAATACCGTATGCGTGATAATGTTTGCACCATCGTACAAATAAGGTTCTCCTTTCACCTGTGCATACAATGCCTTGGTTTTCTTTGCATGTACGTAACCTATAGCTCATACCGTAGTAGGCTGTGTATAAAAGAAAATGATTTATTTAGTTTGACAGTTGCACCATGACGAAGTGGCAGCGTATTCGTGATTTCTCGCGTAACATTTGAATAGGGCCTATGATCAAAATGTAAACAAACCGATTTTTGATACCATTCTGTAGCACTAGTAATTAGCTACCAGTCGTATAGGAATGTTCCGCATTATCGATAAAAATCATTAAAAATAACTTGATTTTAAAAACGGCCGCTAAACGAAATTTTTCCAATCATTCATGCTAAAACGGCCTAACCTCGGGCCTAACATATATTTTTTTTCGTTCGATGAGGTTCCATTCATAAGCCTAGCGACGTAGAAGGGCCGATGATTGAAACATTTCAAATCAAAGCTAGGCCCTACTGCTTGAGGCAGGGCCGATGATTTATTTGACGTTAAGAAAAGGCTTAGCAAAGGGCCTACAATTTATGATGACAAGCACAACGGCTTAACAAAAAGGGCCTAACCATTTAAAGATTCACAAAAAGGCTTATTACTGTGATATTAAATTTTTATCGATTTTCATGTATTTTTGAAAACGTTTCGCATGTTTTGGATGTTGTGTACTGAGATATAGTTACTATTGTTATTGTGAACAATATAAATGCCTAAAATACTTCAATTTATTTATATAGGAATTAAATACTGGCGGAAAAATTTACAATTCATTTTCTGGATTGTTTACATTTTGGACATAGGCCCTTTTCAAATGTTACGCGAGATTTGTCCCACGCGCAAATGTCGCAAAAAGACATTTCAATCGCCGTGGGAGTGTCCCGGTTTAAGGGTTTTAGACCGAGAAAAGAAAGGACAACAACTATCCGCGAAGGTGGCCACAGGTCATCCGAGGTCAGCTCGCGTTCCGAGGGTTATCGCTGCTATCAAAAGGAAGATTCGGGTGAATCCAGTGCGTTCAATAAGGAAAATGGCAAAGGAACCTGGCTTCAGACCTGGCTGAACTACGTGTGTTCGGAGCGAAAGTGATATGGCAAGTGTCCAAGGTAAAGCGATAAAAGTGGGATCCGATTTCTGAACCTGGCGTTTTCTTTGGATATTCCGATCGTTCGAAGGGACTTCGGATCTTCAATCAAGGAAGTGACAAAGCCTTTGTGTCACGTTATGGCGTTTTTCTGACCGAAGGTAGCGGAAATACTGAACAGGGGTCGGAAGTTGATCCTGTTAATAAAATAATGATGGAGTTATTGAATGATGACATCGTAGAGGGTAGTGAAGTTACCGGCTCAACAGCAGTTTTTGCCGAACTCAATGAAAGAGATCAAGAAAACCTTTTGGAAGAATACGATTTTGAAGGCGAAACGGATTACGACAGTGTAAACGATACCACGATTGAGACGATTCTGGTAACCTCGTCTGCACTCCTCTCGCAACAAGAAGGGCCTGCAAAATGTTGTCAAGCGCAGCGAGCGGGAGTGCCGAACCCCAGGCAAGTATCAACATTTTGATATGACATAGAGTGTACTTTCTGAAAAGTTTGTTAAACCCAGGTAACCGACGAGCATGAGAGGGTAATCGAGCCGCAGTCAGTCGGTGAGGCAATGGGGGTCGACGATCGTGAGCAGTGGCGTGAGGCTATGGAAGCTGAGCTGCATTCGTTGACCATCAACAAGAGACATGGAAGCTCACCGAGCTACTGGTAGGCAGGAAGCCTTTGAAGTCTAAATAGATCTTCAAGCTAAAGTTGAATCCGGACGGATGCGTGGAAAGATACAAGGCAAGAATTGTTATCAAAGGATTCTCGCAGGTGAAGGGAGTTGATTTTAAAGAGACCTACTCGTCGGTGGTAAGATACGCAAGCATCCGATTCTTGTTGGCTCTGGCGGCGCAGCAAGTAATGCGTATACACCAAAATGGATTCCGTAACGGCTTTTCTCCAGGGAGAGCAATCCGGCGAAGAAATATACATAAAGCAACCGGAAGGATTCGTCGACAGGAAGGCACCCAAGAAAGTTTTTCGTTTGTTGAAGGCAAGCAAGCCGAGTCTGGACTTTTATGTTGGACGTGGAGCTGAAACGCATGGGCTTGAAGCGATCTAGCTATAATCCGTGCGTGTATTTCAAAATAGAAGCCAGCACAATACTTGTAATCGCCGTCTACGTGGATGACTTCTTGCTGTTTTCGACGCATCAAACTTTAATCGATACCGTGAAGAAGCAGTTAATGGCGAAGTTTCATATGACAATTCTGGGAGAGGCCAAGCAGGTACTCGGTATGCGAATCACCAGCTGTGACGACGCAGTAATGCTGGATCAAGAAAAGTATGTGGATGAAATACTGGAGCGGTTCAATATGATCAACTCTAGACTAACATTTGAAAAGGGCGGAATTCCAAAATCACCATATCGAGAAAATCGCTTCCGAATTTTGATGACCTAAAATTAATCCCATTTCACGACTTCCCATTATTTGGATGATTTTATTAGCTTGACATAGAATTAATAGTGTAATCTAACATTATGCATCACTAAAAACGTAAAAACAAAACAAAAAAGTGTTTTTTAGCGTGAAATTGAGAAGAAAACATAGACCCTCGGGATTTTGTGTGTGTTCCGCCTTGGTTCTTACTTCGCAAATTTTGTAAAGGCCCACGCACATTAGATCCGGATCGGACGCGTTGCGGCAAAGTGACAGCTAAATCTATTGTCTAACTGTCAAATTTACGTCAACGCAACGCAAATGGATCTAATGTGGGTGGCCCTTAAAAGTGGAATTACGCCCGGAGATTTTTAGGTCTTCTTTTTGTTTGTTGTTTACACGTAAAATATCAATCGGATGCATTACAAATTAATCGGGCGTGACTAGATACTACTGAATCAGTACGTGCATATTAAAACAATATAATTCGTAGTTTGTGAACTGTTCTCTCTATATATCCGGAGTGTTTTGAGAAACAAGCTAGTCAATCACTTATTTCTCGTAAATTAAAAGCTCAATCTCGTAAACAAACTATACCAAATGATAGAGGAATCATTCCTCTACTTAACAGCACAACAGTTATTAGGTTACAAGATTAAGCTTTAACTCACGAAAAATCGACGATTGACGTGTTTGTTTACACATGCAATTACGCCCAAATCTCAAATCACTCCAGCTATGACAAAATAGGGTTTTTTTTTACATTTTGACTCTTCCGCCCCTTTCAAATGTTAGTCTAGAACTGCAATACAGTATCGGCGCCCATGGACCCACGGCGGATTAGTGACATGGAGTTGTAGGCGACATTAAACTGTGGCATTGTCGACTTCTGAAGTGGAATATATGACTCTGTCAGGTGCGACACAGGAAGATGTTTGGTGGCGTGGCTTCCTTGGCGAGATGTTCCAGACAGATATTACAGTCCCAATCTTCTGTGGCAACCAAAGTGCGATATGTTTGGCGTAGAAAGAGAATGGCTATTCGCCACGAAGCAAACACATCGACATGAGGCGCCACTTCGTACGAGATCAACTTGAGAGGAAGGCGATCTCGTTACATCATGTCAAATCCGAGCTTCAGAAGGCGGACATTTTCGCCAAGCCCATTCCGGGTGACCGTTTCACTGAAGCTGTTAAGGATCTAGGAATAAATCAAATTCGCGATTAAGGAGGGGATGTTGTAGTAAGCCTTGAATTTGATATTGAATAAAAAAAATATATTGTCTGTATTACATACTACTTAGACGTGTTTCAATTACGATCTAGAAACCTTTATAAATCGTAGGCTTACTGGAATCTTCCAAGGATGTCCCGATCAATGGAAAACTGAGAACTATTATCTGAAGTAATATATATCGGTCGTTTTCTGAGCATAACGATATTTTTTTTTTTCGATCTCATAAACTTTCATCTCGATTTTAAGCTTTTCGACACTAAACTAACAAATTGACAGCGCACTTTTAAATGGAATTTTGGATTTCGGTTTCATTTTTAATGTAGATTACGAATATGCATTTACCTAAATAACGTTAAAAAAAAACCCAGCTCTCAACGCATGGCTATTTTTCAATGAACTATTGCCTGAACTACTGAAACAGTTCTGAGAATTTTCGATGACTGACAGTTATTCCTCAATGCATACTAAAATTCCATCCGTATGTAAGTTCAAAATTACAAGAGATCTTCATATTTTATTGAGAATAAATTGTAATGGAATGTAAATGAAAATTTTCATTTGTTTTTGTAAGAAAACGGTAACGGGTTGGTGTTTTGTTTTAGTGTCCGCAAAAACCTCCGTCTAATCTTCCGAAATTATTAAATATGTTAAAAATCAACTCTCCCATAATTTAATAGAAACTTGCATTAGTACCTAAAAGTTAAATAACTAACATACTTTTTGCTCACCTTTGTTATCAGTTTGCCGTTAGCTTCTCAGCGTATATCTAATCGATGTAAGACGATCGATTTATGTATGCCGACGTGTTCCGTACGCTGTCTGCGCTCTTCCCAGCCGTTTCCCGGCTATTAATCCAAACAAATTGCAAACCGCAACAGCACACATTTGCCAATCTTGATGATGATGCACTTTCAATTCGAACTCACTTGTTAATAATATTTCTGCAAGTGGAAAATTTCTTCTCCACGGATCACTACTTTCTTCCCGTCTTCCTGCTGCTGCTGATCACTACTTCTATTATTTTTATGCTTCTTCAAATTAAATTTTGTTTACATTGTATTCGTACAAAGAGCATGAATGATTCATCCGCGTTTAGAATTCACTCCCACTACTTTTCGTTTGCTCCAATATTATTCCAGCTACAAAAGGAACCCAGAAAAGAAACATTATCAGATTGGAAAAAAATGACGAAATCCAGAATGATTCTGCAGAAACAACGCAATCCCGTCCCGTTCCCAAGCCACGTAGAAAGCGAGGAGCAACCACGTATAATTTCTCCCGTAGCGCTAGTGCTCCCGATTCTTCTCTTGCGTTATTCTGCGAGAACACACACACACAAACAAAAACACAACAGCTTGCAGTATTCCAATTTTCTGTAGCCGCTGCCGTTTCCGACTAATTTTCCAACCGTTGTGTTCTGCAGCGAAAAGTGCGATTCTCGTTTTCGTCAGCAGCTCGAGCCACTTCCGCACAAGCAGAATCCAAGCTGCTTCTCTCGTTCGTCTTCTCCGATACCAAAAGCAGAAACGAAAAGAAAAAAAATCACACCGTCGTACGTAACATCTCCTGCGTCGCAGCAGCGCACTTTCAGACCCGCCGTACGTCGTCCAACCGCAACCGTGTCGTGTTCTCGAGCGACCACCGCACCACAACACAACCCGCGCGCTCCACAAACCGAAGGGTAGAGCAGGAAAAAAAAAAGACTAAAAACCGCACCGACGACGACGACGGCTAAGAAAATTCCAACACCTTTGATGAAATCCGCTTTTAACCCACCAAAAGCCGACTGCCTCCAAGAAACTCGTTGCTCACCGGATATCGGAGATGTTCCGTAAACGATTGGAACCACTTTCGATCGGTTCCAGGATGGGCGCGGACCGAAATTTTTGATTTTTCTTCGCACTACCAAACACACGTTTTGCTGGGATCCGGAGTTACAAACGCGAAAACGTAATGGCGATCCGACCGAGCGAGGCCCTCGCTTCAGTACCGGTGGAGGGAGGGAGATGGGTAGATGTGTGCATCGCGCTTGTACTCGCTAATCAACGACGAGGTGATGGGTTGTTCGATTGGCAGCTAGGTTGCCTGCTGTGAAGGTTGATGTGAAGGAAGTTGGTTAGAATTTCCTTTGTTGGAGGTTTTGCTGCATAGTCAAATTGCGTCGCACAGTGGTCGAAAATGACAATAGGGGACTTTCATGAACCAATTTTCTGTCAAACACGAACCAACGCCTGATTGGTCGGGCGAACGTATAGAAACGCGAGAATTTTTACAACAGGGAGCCAATTTTCTAGTATTTTTACAGTCGACTGCGTCGCCTATAATGAAATAGTTTTTGCACGGTCCTTTCCGCGAGAGAAGAAGAACACGTAACAAACAAAAATAAGCCAGTTGTCTCCTCTTACTCTTAGATTTCCACCGGTTGCTATAACCGCCGTGGTAAAAACTCATGTGCACACTAAGTACACTATAATTTTTTACGCATAAGAAAAAATGGAGAACTTGATTTTTGTCTTTTAAATTTTCTTGTTTCAATTTATTGTATTCAAATCAAAATAAAAGCGTCTGATCAAGAATAATTTGTTCATAGCAAAATAGCTGATACTTCAACTAAATTTACTAGCCACTAGAACTATGCTACCTACAAACTAGCAGCACAAGATAAAGAAAGATCAGCTACAGAGCAACAGAAGCAAGGTGAGGTTTTCGGTGAAGAAACCTGACCGATTTACGACCAGGCCAATCCAGGTGCAAGCGATCGACTCTTGGAACGATAACAGGTTACCGTGGAATTGCAGAAGTCGGTGGTACTCTTACAGAGGTCCATTTTGCAGTATAAATTTTAATTCATCTGAAAACTTACGCCCATATAATTCCTCCTGGGGCAGATCCTATGGCAGTTGAGATACCGTTTTTAGATTCTTTGATGACCTTCACCGTGTTGATCCGCACGACTTACGAGGGAAGCTCATCGGATATCTGTGGTGACATCTAATTGTACAGGACATTCGGTCCCGGTTCTTCTTCTTCTTTTTCGCATTCCAATCTTATTGCATATCGCATATTAGCTTATTGCGTGCTCTCAACTTAGTGTTCTATCTAGATGCATTTCCACAGTTATTAATTGAGAGCTTCCCGCATAAACGCGAACCATAAATTGACCTTACCAAAAATGGTTAAAAATTGTTTATAATCCCTGCTAAACTTCAACTGAAATGGTTATGGAACTTTACAAGAACGTTTAATGATAATGTTTTAACCTTATGTATTATGGTTTTTTTGGAAGCGGACCTTACAAATAATGAGTTGTTAAGAACCATTACCGTTCCAAATTCTTGTTTTCTCCATACATTTTCGGAAAGAGAACTATATTAGAACCTTTTAACTTATGGTTTGAGAACTTTAATGGTAATGGTTATAGTAGTCAGTAAGGTCCACGAATGGTTTTGTAACATCGATCAACTTTATGTGGAATATATCGCGAATTGGTTGCCTGTAATTTACTGATTACCAATTCACGATATATTCCACGTAAAGTTGAGCGATAATGCAAAACCATTAATGGACCTTACTGACTACCATAACCATTACCATTAATGTTCTCAAATAATAAATAAAAACGTTCTTATATAGTTCTCTTTCTGAAAATGTATGGAGAAAACAAGAATTTGGAATGGTAATGGTTCTTAACAACCCATTATTTGTAAGGTCCAGTTTCAAAAAACCATAATACATAAGGTTGAAACTTTATCATTAAACGTTTTAAAATTTATGGTTCGCGTTTATGCGGGTTTCGATGCCTGTACCATTTTTGCATTCGTATAATTGTGTGGCAAGTACAATCATACTCTATGCCCAGGGAAGTCCAGACATTTTCCAACACGAAAAATTCCTAGACCGGACCGGGAATCGAAATCAGCCACCTCCAGCATGGTCTTGCTTTGTAGCTGCGCCTTTACCGACTGAGCTAAGGGAAGCCCGGTCCCGGTTACATGGGTTAATTTTTCATTTCGGGAGATTCAATCTGCTCGATGGTGGCTGAACTCATTATTTGTGAAAAGGGAGTAACTCGAAACCTGAATTCTTCCTGAAAATAAAGGTAACACAATGTATTTTATAAAAACTGAGGTTTATGAAAAATATACCCTTAACTGTTGAACTTTCAGCTTTCTTTTTAATATTATTATAAATTACTAATCCTTTTCCACCCAAAAACTAATTTGATCGACTACATGTGCCATTGCGATTGAATTGTAAATTTTGTAATGACATTTATTTATCCTTGGTATACATTGTACGAATCTCACGGTGTTATTCTGACTTAGTATAATTTTGAAGAGAATTTTAATCGGATCAATGCATAAAATTTGCCTATCCCAAAAATGATTCAATTTAAATCTATCTTTGCTTAGTAATATTTTTGAGTGTAGCCAGCACTCTACACGTTACGTAATGTTTAAACGGGCAGTCGTTGTTTCTGTGTAATCCCTGAAAACTGAAACCTTGCTTCTCGTGATGTTAAATAAATTCTGCTGCATGGGCTATAATGCTTCGAATTTGCTTCGAAATGTCAGACATGTGTTTATTTTACAAAACGCGTGAGTGTTTTTATTGTGGTTTCAGCTTTTCTTTATTCCCTCGCGAGAGTGAACATAATCGATTTTCCTCAACGATGAAACATTCGCACTTTTCCATAAATCGCTAACAAATGCAACGATGACATCTGAAAGTTGTGCCCTGGATGTCGCTAGCAATAGCACCGGTCAAGGAGTATCATCGATAATCGGTCCGCTAAACTTTACCAAGGATGAGAGCTGTAATCCTCCACCGTCTCGTTTGGCGGACGACACATCCGTCGACTGTATGTTCTGCGACAATGTGTACAACTTTAGGCAGGGAGATGCCAGAGATCAGTATCTGGCCCATCTGTACATGATCCATCGGTTGGTAATTGCGGATATCGGTCAAGTGGAATGTTTGGCCAGCTACAGTCGCTTCTGGAAGGAGCAGTTCCGGGATCATCCAGTTGAAAAATACTGCTCTGCTTTACTGTTGAATCATCTTCCGGACGGGACACCAGCTAGCAATGAAAAGTACTTTATGCTAAGTGATATTGAACCGCTGGATTATGAACTGAGACAACGTTTAAAGCGAGAGATGATGGAGTTGGTTCTGGCGAGACATCAGTTTGAAAGAACAGATGGCAATTTTAATCGAGGCTGTTTGTATTGCCGTGATTTGCATGCGGAAACGAGGGCAGAATTCCTGGAACATCTTTACACGAAACATTTCCTTTTGCTGGGTAAAGCGGAGAACCTAGTATTTGTAGATGAGCTGATCGATACAGTACAAGAAAAAATGGAAAACATGATTTGCCTGTTCTGTGAAAAGGTCTTCAAGGATCGACCGACGCTCAAAGAGCACATGAGAAAGAAAGGTCACAAAAGGATAAATCCGGATAATAAGTTCTACGACCGGTTCTTTTTAGTCAACTACAAAAACGATCGCCTAAACAAGCCTACAAAAACGATCGCCAAGCAACCGGTTCCGGTAGAAGCTCGCGCTAGAGAAAGTTCCCCGTTTCATTCTGAGGATTCGAATTCGGACTGGTCCGACTGGTATGGAGAGGAGCAGCCAACGACGTGCCTCTTTTGCTCGATTGCGAAACCAAAAATAGACGATTTGAAGCAGCACATGAAAACGGAACATAGCTTTGATTTCGATGCGCAGGTTATCGGTCTGACGTTTTACCAACGTGTGAAAATTGTGAACTATATTCGCCGCCAAATACATGTCTTGAAATGTGTCCTTTGCCGCGAGGAGTTCACATCGAAGGAAAAACTGCAGTCTCATTTGCAGGACGCTGGACATTACTCCATCGGAGAGCAACAGTTTTGGGATCAACCAGAATTTTTCTTTCCTACGTACGAAGATGACCAATTTCTTTGCCATCTGGAGGACGACAGTCCGGATCAGTCGGACGACAGCTCGGTGGTCATTTCGGAGAGGGTCAAAGCGAACGTCTGCACCGAAGCCGAGTCGTTATCACTTGAAAATTTTAGGCTAGAATAATGTTAAGCTTTGTGATTGAAATCATAAATTGGATATATGAGAAGCTTTATTCACGAAAATTGTCTTGAAAAAATAGTAGGTATCTAATTAAAAAAATAAATATTCAAATTACCACTAATCTGGTCCATTCACATCTTCCTGTTCACCGTTTCCAACCAGCTGCCTTTGAATCTGTTTACTCAGTGCATCCGCCAGACAGTTACCAAATGATTCCACGTATGCCGGACTCAAGTGAGACAGTAGCGAATACGGCGTCTCGTATCGTTCGTTATCCAGCTCGCCATCCCGGTCGGTACAATCGAATCCGTCGCCGACAATCTGTAGGCCTTCTCCATTCAATTTAACACACGCTTCCGTCCCTTCCAGCGTACGAAGGTTGATGTAGGCTTCTGAGTTGTTTGGCTTGAAGCGATCGGATATTCTTGCTTCCTGTACGTGCCGGATTATGTCCTGAATGACACCGTTGGCTTCTTTGGTCCAGTCTAGGACGTCATCCTGGCCGGAGTAAAAATTTTCGTAGGCGTTTTCCATTTAGCCTTTTCGGCTTCAAATTTTGGTAAAGCTTATTTACTTATAGTTATAGTATACACGCTATTTCAAAACTACCCTAATTTGGGTACAATCCACCCAGATCGGTCAAAACTGAACCTACCCAAAAATGGGTAAACTGTGTTGGGAGTGACAAGTTGACAAATGAACAACATCGACATGAATCCGATCGACGTTGTTCATTTGTCAACTTGTCACTCCCAACACAGTTTACCCATTTTGGGTAGGCTCAGTTTTGACCGATATGGGTGGATTGTACCCAAATTTGGGTAGTTTTGAAATAGCGTGTACATACTTATGATTCATGCACGGCGAATGAGAATGACCAAAATTTGAGTTTAGTTCACTCATAATCGCCAAAAGTGCACACGGCGAATGAGAACGACCCAAATTTGAGTTTAGTTCACTCATAATCGCCAAAAGTGCAGGAACTCAGCGATGAGTAAATTTGCCTCATGTTTTCCCAGGTTTTCCAGGATTTTCCCGAATTTTAGAATAGTAAAGATTGGATTCACTCAGTCTATTGGTAATACCCCGAGACAGAATAAAGTTTTCGTCAATTTCCTCATTTTCCGGCAGATTTTTTAGGTTTTCCACACGAAATCATGACACAAATTTTACTCATTGCTGAGTTCCTGCACTTTTGGCGATTATGAGTGAACTAAACTCAAATTTGGGTCGTTCTCATTCGCCGTGCAGGAACTCAGTGATGAGTAAATTTGGCTCATGATTTCCTGTGGAAAACCTAAAAAATCTGCCGGAAAATGAGGAAATTGGCAAAAAATTTATTCAGTTTCGGAGTAGGTTAACTATCCCATTTCCGGCCTATTAAGCACAACCCGCACTTAGTCTTTCTTAATCTAGCGCAGTTTAGCTCCAAACGGAATGTTATTATCACTGATGGCTTCCAAATTTATTTTTCTTTCCGTAAGTACCGTAAGATTTGATAAAAAATCAACCAATCGTTGAGATATTGTCAAAAGTCTAACACTGCTTCTTGACGCCAAACTCGGCTTACGGATTCTAAACTCGGCCTAACACATTCAAACGCCATTGAAATGCCAATGAATTAACTTCGGCCTATCGGATGAAGATAAAAATTAATTCGGTCGTAACGCTTCTTTTGTTTTGCAAACCTTCATATCACACGTTCTCATCGACTTCGTTCGGTAGCTTATTAATTAAAGTATCGTACCAAACGCATAATTGACTTGTTACAAGTCAATTTTGTTAACTCTGAAATCATGGATTTATTTGAAGTTTTCTGCTCGATATGCCCAAAATAGGTGATTAGGTCGAAGTAGTTCTCTACCCTAGTACCACACGGATAGAAATCTCGTTACCTTTTGTCAAATTTCTATTGATAATTATTCATAAAATGTATAAGTCAACCTCGAAGTCAACACTGTCAAACACAAACGAAGTGGCAGAAGATTAACTGGCGAAGAAATCAATTGAATTAATGTGGTTCGCTGTCATAGAATTTTCTTAGAAACTTGTGCCATCAGCCACCAGATGGGCTAGTATTTTTGTTTTGATTTGAACATAGTTGATTTTGTGTGCAATATGATCTTTGACAGTGCCCGAAAAAAAAAATACAGTGAAATTTTCAGTGGAAACAATGCTCTAACATTAATATTTATTGTCGACAATAAAAATGATTGTTATAATCAAAGATGAATACTAAGATGAAACTGTCGGAAGAAAAACTTTCTATTTTAGTGTCTTCTTTCACGGTCCCTTTCATCCAATGAGAACCCCCCGTATTCAAGGTAATTTTGTGGTTTTGCTGCCCCCTCGGAATAGATGAAATTTTGCGCTCATTTTTATCAAAACAATCACACCAAAATCAGAGATGTCCCATTTTTTAATTACTCGATTAACAACTAATCGATTATTTTTTGTTCGCTGTGCTGCCATTTTTCCACCAATGAGAGTGCAGCACATGTTTGAAACGATCGGTGATGATCCTGTGGAGATGTTAATGCTTATATCGGCATGATCTAACCGATTATAAATAGTTTACTTTTCGGTTCGTTAATCGATTAAACGATTATTCGAATGAAAATCGAACATCACTAGATGAATGTGAAACGTCATTTCAAATATAAGGCCGTTCATAAATAATGATACAATTTGAAAGGGACCGGGGCTAATCACAAATTACGTCTCCATGGTAACTGAAATAAACACGAGTGTTCACCGGTTGTTATAATGTTGTACTCTTCCGAAAACGGCAAAACTGCTACCTAGCTGTACAATGAATGTACATAATAAAATGTTGTTACAATGTTTTTTATCGTATTTTTCATTTATTTTATTGTTAACATGATTCGATCATGAACAATAACGAACAACTCTATTACAATCGAGATTACCATTCCTAGTTGAACACTCAGTCGGTTAACAACGTCCCGGTCTCAGTCGCGCGGCATCTAGTTTTTTTCGGTGTTTTTTCCGCCCGAGCGGTTTTTTCACCCTCCATTGGGTGCCCCAAGTGACCAGTGTGCAACAGAGGAAGTGGAATTCCATGGGCCGAGCCCCTTGGAGTTGCCATCCAGCTTTAATCCACCCCGGTAATCCATCCGGTCGTCAAGCCATTTTTTTCCATCATCGTGCCGACCCACCAACACCAATCATCACCACCAGCAGCAGCAAACGGACCATCTAGCTGCAACGGCTGATAGGTTGTTTACAACCGGCATAAGTATTAGACAATACATTTTGCAAGTCCATTGCCTCCCTATTGTAGTTTAATTTTGCCTCGTGGCGCGTGACTCTGTCTCTCACCCCTGGTAGGGGAGTATGGGTCACAGTGAGACAACTTTTTGCAAGTAGATATAAGTTTTTTTTTTTTTTTTTTCGATTTTTTTTTCTTTTTGATTTGTTCGTACGTCGGGCAAAAAATTTAATTACTAGTAATTAAAATTAATTAATTAGTGAAGGTTTTATTTTTTTTTTCCTTCTTAAGTGGTTGCGCACCGCTTTTGCGCAACACTTATGGCATCTTCCGATGCCTACGTTACGCGAACCAGATACTATGAACCGTCTTCGAAAGGACCATGGGTTGTTTTTTTTCGGCCCAAAAATAAACCTTTGAAAACTCTCGACATAACGAGAGATTTGCTGCGTAAGTATCCGGGAATCTTGGTACACAAAGAAAGATTCAACAAACTGCGTGTAGAAGCACCGACTTATGATGTGGCAAATAAAATTGCTGATCACGAGCTTTTTAGTGTTGAGTATAACATCTACATCCCTTCTCGAGATGTGGAGATAGAAGGCGTGGTCTCCGACGCGAGTCTGACTGTCGAGGACTTGAAACATGCCTCGGGAACTTTTAAAAACTCGACATTCGCTACCGCGCTAGTGAAGATACTGGATGTAAGGCAACTGCATTCAGCATCTTTGCTAGACGGTAAAAAAGTTTATAAACATTCAGACTCGTTCCGGGTGACTTTCGCAGGTTCAGTTCTCCCAAACTTTGTTAAAATTGATGGTGCTTTTTTTCCGGTGCGACTGTTTGTACAGAGGGTATATAATTGTACCAACTGCAAAAGGCTGGGACACTCGGCCAGCCATTGCGGCAACAAAACTCGTTGTGGCAAATGTGGTGAAAACCACAAAGAGGATTCTTGCCACAAAGAATCAGTAAAATGCGCTTACTGTGGCGAGAATCCTCACCCCTTGCAGGAGTGCCCGATGTACAAACAGCACTCCGATAAAGTGCAGCGTTCAATCTCTGGACGCTCCAAGCAGACATATGCTCAAATGTTGAAGGCTGCATCAGCCGTCCAAGATGCAAACCAATTTTCGGTTTTGTCAGTTGAAGAATCGGACTCTGACTCATCCGATGAAGGTGATTCTACGGTGGTACACGCACCTTCAAAAATAGACGGTTCCTCAAAAAGAAAATGCCCCTCCCCGAAAGTGCGCCGTAAGAAAACTAAAGTCACCTCCAGACGATTGCCAAATTCCCAGGGTAATGGGGATGAAAAAACAAAACCGAAGGCTCCTGTTGATCCAATCCCTGGATGCAGCAAGAATTTTCCGCCATTGCCCAACAAAGATAAAAAAAATAAAAAAGCTGCTCCTCAAACTTCTCAAAAGAAATCCAAGTCCGAACGAGGTTTGCTAGCTTTTTCGGACATTGTGGAATTCATATTAAACATGTTCAACATACAAGACCCTCTAAGAAGCTTAGTTTCTGCCTTGCTTCCAACGTTAGAATCATATCTTAAGCAATTGACTGTTTCATGGCCCCTCCTTGCATCAATCATATCTTTCGATGGATAATTCGTCGAACGAGGTTGAAGATATGATCACTGTGCTACAGTGGAACTGCCGTAGTCTAGTGCCTAAACTAGACTCGTTCAAATTTTTACTTCACAATTCTGATTGTGATATATTTGCTCTCTGTGAAACATGGCTTTCTTCCGATAAAGAACTCAACTTCCACGATTTTAACATTATTCGCCTGGATAGAGACGATTCTTATGGAGGAGTACTTTTAGGGATCAAAAAGTGCTACCCTTTCTACAAAATTTCCCTTCCTGCTCTATCAGGCGTCGAAATCGTCGCTTGCCAAATAAATGTGAAGAACAAAGATCTTTGCATAGCTTCAGTATACGTTCCACCAAGAACCTCCATTAGCCGTAGTCAACTCTGGAATCTAGTTTCGATTCTTCCATCCCCAGTATTAATTCTGGGTGATATGAACTCCCATGGTACTGGGTGGGGCGATCTATATGACGACAATAGAGCGGCTATTTTTTACGATTTATGTGACGATTTCAATTTGACTATTTTGAACACTGGTGAAGCGACACGTATAGCAAAACCTCCGGCTCGAGAAAGCCGACTCGACCTATCTTTGTGTTCAAGATCGCTATCATTGGATTGTCAGTGGAAGGTTATCAATGATCCCCATGGTAGCGATCATTTGCCAATCATCATTTCAATAAAGTGTGGCCCTCACTCTGCAGAACCATCTCGGGTTCCATTTGATCTTACAAGGAACATCGACTGGCAGAAATATGCAACGGCGGTGACAATCGGTGTCGAATCAATAGATGCGCTTCCACCATTGGAAGAATATCGATTCCTAGCCGATTTGATTTACAAAAGCTCACTGGAAGCACAAAAAAGAAAAGTTCCAAGTGCACCCTTTAAAAGGAAACCAGCCACACCTGGTTGGGACGAAGAATGCACAAAATTGTATGTAGAAAAATCTGATGCTTTCAAAGCTTTTCGTAGACACAAAACCTCCACTTACTTCGAGGAATATTCAAAGCTTGAGACAAAGCTGAAACAATTAATCAAAGCAAAAAAACGCGGTTATTGGCGCAATTTCGTCGAGGGACTCTCACGAGAAACCTCAATGAACACCTTGTGGAGGGTGGCTCGCAACATGCGTAACCGCTCATCTTTCAATGAGAGTGAAGAATACTCCAACCGATGGATATTCGATTTCGCTAAAAAGGTCTGTCCGGACTCAGTTCCAGCACAAAATATTCTTCGAGAAACGTCTCCTAGCGGCGGCTCTCTGGATAGACCATTCTCAATGCTGGATTTCTCTATGGCTCTTCTTTCATCGAACAACTCCTCACCGGGAAGCGATATGATTAAATTCAATCTTCTGAAAAATCTCCCAGATATCGCTAAAAGACGCTTGCTAGATTTATTCAATTCCTTGCTAGAAAACAACATTGTACCGCCTGAATGGAGACAGGTCAAAGTAATAGCCATTAAAAAACCTGGCAAATCAGCGTCTGACCATAACTCATACCGTCCGATTGCTATGCTTTCGTGCATTAGAAAATTGTTGGAGAAAATGATCCTTCGGAGACTCGATCACTGGGTCGAATCAAATAACTTGCTATCAAATACACAGTTTGGGTTCCGCAAGAGCAAAGGAACAAACGATTGTCTAGCGCTGCTTTCCACAGATATTCAACTGGCCTTTGCACACAAGGAGCAATTGGCTTCAGTATTCTTGGACATTAAGGGGGCTTTTGATTCAGTTTCCATTGAAATTCTCTCAGACAATCTGCACAGATGTGGACTTTCTGGAATTTTAAATAATTTCTTGTACAATTTGTTGTCAGAAAAGCAAATGAAATTTTCTCTTGGAAAACTGACAACTTCCAGAATTAGTTACATGGGCCTGCCCCAAGGCTCATGTCTCAGCCCTCTTCTTTATAACTTTTATGTCAAAGATATCGACAACTGTTTGGCAGAACAATGCACGCTAAGACAACTTGCAGATGACGGTGTGGTTTCCGTAAGAGGTCCACATGCCGTGGACTTGCAAGGACCATTGCAAAATTCCTTAGATAACTTGTCTTCTTGGGCTATGAATCTAGGGATCGAATTCTCGCCGCAGAAAACTGAACTGGTAGTGTTTACTCGAAAGCGGTACCCAGCCCAAATGCATCTTAATCTTTTGGGCAGAAACATTACTCAATCATTGTCTTTCAAGTACCTTGGGGTCTGGTTTGATTCAAAGTGCACTTGGAATGCCCATATTACGTATTTGAAGCAAAAATGTCAGCAGAGGATCAACTTTCTCCGTTCAATTTGCGGCACATGGTGGGGTGCTCATCCGGGAGACCTCATAACGCTTTATAAAACAACTATTCTCTCTGTTCTAGAGTACGGCTCTTTCTGCTTTCTCTCGGCAAGAAAAAGTCACCTAATAAAATTGGAACGAATTCAATATCGTTGTCTGCGTATTGCTCTAGGCTGTATGCACTCAACGCATAACATGAGTCTCGAGGTTCTGGCAGGAGTAACACCCCTCCAGAACCGTTTCTGGGAGCTCTCTCTCAGAATACTAATCAAATGCGGAGTGACGAACACACTTATAATTGCTAATTTTGAAGAAATTCTTGGGTTGAACACACAATCTCGATTTATGAGAATCTACCACCACTACATATCATCAGATATGTGTCTTCCTTGTTATACTCCAGACCGTGTTCACTTCACCAATCGCAGTTCCTCAATTGAATATGATCTGACCATGAAACAAGCAACTCATGGGATTCCCGATCAACTTCGACCTATTATTATTCCGCGTATTTTTACTGAAAAGTACCAACAAGTCAATTGCATGAAAAGATATTTTACAGACGGGTCCCGTCTCAATGGATCCACTGGCTTCGGTGTCTTCAATGAAAACTCTAGCGCCTTCCACAAACTTCAGGAACCTTGTTCCGTTTTTATTGCTGAGCTGGCAGCAATCAACTTCGCATTGGGGATGATTTCCAATATGCCCACAGACCATTACTTCATCTTCTCGGATAGTCTCAGTTCGATTGAGGCTATTCGGTCGATGAAACAAGGTAGGCACTCATCTTATTTCCTTTCAAAGGTAAGGGAGCAGATGTGTGTGCTGGTCGAAAGATCATATATGATTACCTTTGTATGGGTCCCCTCACATTGCTCTATCCCAGGCAATGAGAAGGCGGACTCTCTCGCAAAGGTGGGCGCGCAGGAAGGCGAATTGTATGACAGGCAAATTTCACACGATGAATTTTACCATTTAGTGCGTCAGAGTACCTTTTCGAGTTGGCAAACCGATTGGGACACTGGAAATCTTGGACGGTGGTTACATTCAATTATTCCTAATGTTTCTTCGAGAGCGTGGTTTAAAGGCTTGGGCTTAAGTCGTGACTTCATTCGCGTGATGAGTAGACTTATGTCCAACCACTACTCGCTAGATGCTCATCTCAATAGAATAAACCTCGTGGACAGCAACATCTGTCGGTGTGGAAACGGTTACGATGACATCGAACACGCAGTTTGGCAATGTACGGATAATGACGCCGCCAGAGAGCGACTTTTGAATACCCTCGAGGCCCAAGGAAGACAACCCTATGTTCCTATCAGAGACGTGTTGGCAACCCGTGATCTCTGCTATATGCAGTCCGTTTATGTTTTTCTTCAAATGTCTAGTATAAGAATTTAATTCCTTTTGTCTTTTGTCTCTCTTTATTAGTTTTTGTTTGTCTTGTCCCCCCGTCTCGATGAGTCTCATCGTCGCCCACTGGTCACCCACCATAGCCGGTCGAACTCCGGACGAAGCTAGAACAGCACTACCGTTCATACTGGCGACAACGCTCTGATGAGACAACGAAACCCTACCCCAAGCTCCTCCCCTGATCCTATCCTTCGAAAATGTACCCTTCTAACCTCGAGTAAGCCGCGAGTAATCGGCCCAACTCCTACTAGACATAGAATTAAGTGAATTTTGTTACACACAGTGAACAATGAATTATCGGCTCCGTAAAGCTAACGCGATTGAGCCTTCCAAATAAACGAACTAGATAAAAAAAAAAAATCGAGATTACAATAAAAATTGTTGTTACATTAAATATTGGTGTATTTTCATTGTGGGTTACTTCACGAACAATAAAAATAAATCTGATTGAAGCATGCAGACTATGAGAGGGTCAGCAACACTGCCAATGTAATTAAGATAGGCGCTGCTCGTATGGCTCTGGCTTTGACAGTTCGTTTGGCTCAAAACCGCTCATATCTTATCCTAGACCCTCTCTAAAGCTTAATGGAGACCTTTTCCGTGCAGTCAATAATCATACAATAATAATAAAAAATTCCACCACTTGAAGATGTCAGGAAAGAACTCTCAGGTGGAAGCATATTTCATGGGCGATTCTCTCCAGTCGAATGCATTAACTTATCAACGACGCTC
Source organism: Ochlerotatus camptorhynchus (assembly GCF_037179485.1). Lineage (NCBI taxonomy): Eukaryota > Metazoa > Arthropoda > Insecta > Diptera > Culicidae > Ochlerotatus > Ochlerotatus camptorhynchus. The sequence continues at coordinate 1,351,323 of NW_027040640.1, forward strand.
AACCACCAAGGAGACGTGACCTACACTAATAGAATTCCACACATTTTTATTGACGAATTTTCATGTAAAATTCCACATGATTTTCATGTGACCACACATAAACAGAATCCACCCAGAAGCACACATGAAAGTTATGAGTCAAATGAATAGTATGTGTGGTTACACATGGCTTTTATGTGTACACATATTAAGTATGTGTCCGACACATAGATATCATTTGTTGATCACATTGCAAAAAATCATGTGTGGGACACATAAAAACAATCTTTGAAATTTTATCAGTGTAGGGATATCGAGCGCAGGGGAGTTGGCCTGCATTTCTCACAAGTTCCGGATCGAATCTCGATCCATAACCAGTAAAAAAAGGACCACCCGTAACAGACATACCACCCCCTTCCCTTCCCGGGGCAATGTTTTATTTTTTCGATTTATTTTTAAAGTCGATAAAGTAGATCTGTCAAGCCAACACATACACTCTAAAGTACACTGTTATTTTTTTTAATCAATAAATTCGCCAACCAACAGTAAAATAACAATAATATATAATGTTATTGAAAAAAAAATATATGGGAAAATCACGAAAATTTCATTGTTAAGATACTTAACAACCCCCCTTTTTTATTGTAAATTTTCCATTTACCATGAAATTTATTGTTTTGTACAACATAAATCAAGGTAAATTTATTGTAGACGTAACAATATAAATCATTGTTAAGACAATAATTTTCGTCTTATTGTTACATTGTTTTTTAATGTATTTTTGTTGTTATTTTTTTTCGGGTGTGCAAAGAGTGTATCATTTTGTCATTTTTTTATGCATTTCAGTTTAGATTAGAGTGAAAGAGATAGAACCAAAACATTCTAGTACATTTAGTGTTGCCATGTGGTACAATCCATTAGTAGTGTTGCCATGTGGTACAATCCAGTAGTAGTGGTGTTGCCATGTGGTACACTGAAAAATTGCAATAGCAGGTGCGTCACCAAAGTTTTCGAGCCGCTCCGTCTGTCACTTCGTTTGTGCTGTCAAAGATCATATTGCACACAAAATCAACTATGTTCAAATCAAAACAAAAATACTAGCCCATCTGGTGGCTGATGGCACAAGCTTCTAAGAAAATTCTATTACAGCGAACCACATTAATTTAATTGATTTCTTCGCCAGTTAGTCGTCTGTCACTTCGTTTGTGGTATTAGGGTAGTCCTTTCTATATGCGCGTATATTGCTGGCCCAAAAGTGAGGATAAAGGCCCCAGCACAATGACAGTGGAAGCGGAACGGCAGCGGACAAGCCCGATCTGAGTAAGCCGACTTGTCGGATTGAAAACTAGTTAGAACCAAATCGACTTCGGTTAGGCATCTTGATGTAATTTGTGACAACTGTCAAACTTGCTGTTTCCGTTCCGCTTTCGCCCACATTGCGTTCGAGTCTTAACAATAACCCATTTTTTTTAGCTGGACCGAAAGTGAGGATAACAAACCTCGCTCTTGAAAATGGGATCACCCAAGTGTGCGTGTTATAAACGTCAGAAAGGCCAATTGTCCAACTGTCAACTCAACGTAAACGGATCTAATGCGCGTGTCCCTTTAAAGCCTTTGTTTACAAAAGCAATTTTGCCCTTTTGAAATGTTGGCACTGAATTTAGTTTTGCTATAGTGGTGCAAATGTTTTTTGAGTAGATCTGAACGTTTTAAATAGCTAATTTACTTTTTAAATTGTTAATTTTTTTTTCTTAAGCTACAACAATTTTAGGCATAACATTTGATAACGGCACAAAAGCATTTGTAAACAAACTTTCTAAGGCCCTTTACACGTGAACCAAAGTACGCCCACGCAAACCAATACCACTTTCGGAAAGGTGATAGTTGCCCCTATCCGATGATGTTGTTGGTTTGCGTGGGCGTACTTTGGTTCACGTGTAAAGGGCCTTAGAATGTTTGTTTACAAATGCTTTTGTGCCGTTATCAAATGTTATGCCTGATTTGTTAAAGTTCGTAACTAACAATTTGTAACAAAATTTCAGCAACCCCTCCCCCCTTCCGTGTTACTTAATATTTGATCGGACCCTTTGACACATTCGCAAACGCTTGATTCTTTATTTCTGTTTCTTGTGTACACGCTATTTCAAAACTACCCAAATTTGGGTAGAATCCACCAAGATCGGTCAAAACTGAACCTACCCAAAAATTGGGTAAACTATGTTGGGAGTGACAAGTTGACAAATGGACAACATCGACATGAATCCGATCGACTTTGTTCATTTGTCATCTTGTCACTTCCGACATAGTTTACCCATTTTTGGGTAGGTTCAGTTTTGACCAATCTGGGTGGATTCTACCCAAATTTGGGTTGTTTTGAAATAGCGTGTATGATTGACATCGCTTCTTGCTGCCGTTTCTGTTTGCAGTCGAGAGCGACTGAGCAGAAAGATATTGGAAACAAATGGTGAAAGTGAGATGGTGCTATTGTGGACCCGAGGAGAAAACAAAAGCCAAACTACAAAAATCGACCTCCATTCGTAGGAAAATCGCCAGCTGCGAAAGTACACAAATTTTTAGTAGACGGGAAAATTTGCTGATTTGCGTTTCCTGTGGAGCTTTGCTAATTCATCTGTCGTATCCTGGTACCTGCATCCGAACGAAGGGTCGCAGGTAAAAAAAAAAGTGTGCAAACTTGCGATTTACGTTGTTAGGTGTGCAACAAATTTGTTTCGTAAAAGAACACGTTTTTTTGGAGTGAAATCCAAATTGGAGACGGCTGTCTGTCTGGTGTTTCGGAAAATTTTGTTTTGATTAGTTTCGGAGTGAAAAAAGTAAGTAGCAGTATCTCTGGTAATTGTTTGATTTTATGTAATTGGGTAAATTTCGTCGGCAGTGAGTCGAAACAATGGACGCCGCGGACGTGGGAGAGGAGGTGCCAACCGAGGCCGCAACCGTCAGAATGTAGTAGCGCCACCGGAGGTGCTTGACTTCGGAATGTCCGATCCATCGAGTGACAGTGAAGATGACATCGATCTTTTTACCGGCTTAGCACTGATTGAAGCGTTGAACAAAATGCGAGGCCGTCCGGGGCGATCTTCCCGCTTTGGTGTGGGCCCTGATCCGGGAAGTGGATCTGACGAAAGAATTGTCTACACCGAGGATGACATTCCGATTAACACGATTTATGCTAGTTTCTCGATGTGCCCGGAATCGGCCACAGAAGCCACCGTCCGAACGCTGTTTGAACAGTTAGGACCGATCAAAAGTGTCCGGATTCACACCAATCAGAACAATAACATGTACGATGATGGGGAAGTGGCTAGCGGTGGCGGTGGAAGACGAGGTAGAAGCCGATACAATCGGAACGAAAGAGTCAACCGCTATGGGTTTATTTCGTACGAACGCTGCGAGGATGCTGCCAAGTGAGTTTTCAGAATATCTAATACTTAGATTCGTGATTAAGATGAAAAGGGGGTAAACAATTCTCAACCTACTTTTTGGGCAGAGGTGTTTGAACTGTTTTTCTTGTAAAGTTTATTACGAAGTATTGATTAAACAATGTTGTTACTGCATAGAAAGTTTGACTGAAACTATGTCAGGGTTCTTGACACTGGATAAAAACTTAGAATTACTTTTTTTCTATTTCCAGATGCTTACAAAAGAAATTTTTGTTCAAGAATAAATGCTACGTGGCTCCCGCGGACAGTTGGCACCAGGAGGCATACCACAACAAATTAAAGGAGGCAGAAGAAGGGGCAAGAGAAGGTGTCGATTCATCGAAGAATTCTGACGCCGCCGCTAGTTCTGCGTCGGGATGTGCCGAAGGTGCATCGGTAGCACCAAAAGCTTCCAAGGCAGATCCCAACACCAGCGCAATCAGTAAAACGAAAATCAGTGACGTCAACGGATCGGAACCAGGCAGTATGAACATCCTGCAGTTGAACGACGATTGTTTGATGTTGATTTGTGATTATCTGGAGCTGATGGATCTGCTAGCTTTGAAGAAAACCTGTTCAAGGTTCGAAACTATTTCATGCGAAGTGTTCAAGCGGTACAAGATGTTGGACTTCGATATAGATCCTTGCGAAAAGAAGTACCTAACAATGATGGATGCCAAAAATATCTTAATGGAGATCGGTTCCTACATCGAGTTCCTGTTGATTTCCAGGGACCGTTTCCTGAGGCCCGGGGTGAGGATTCTTAACCTGATTCCGCGATATTGTCCGAACCTGAAAGACCTGAATATCAATGACTTCATGCTGAAGGCCAAGACTCTGAAGGGTTTTGATGAGGTATTCAAATCGTTGGAAGGGCTGACGCTGACGGCTTGCGGTATCGATGATACCATCTTGAAAAGCTTGAAACTTGCAACCAAGCTACAGCGATTGAATCTGTCGATGAACAGCGAAATCACCGGTAAATGTTTGGCCTCCGTGAAGAACTTGAAGTATTTGAACCTAGAAAGCTGCCAGAACATACAGGGAAAACCATTTTCTACCTTTGCCGCGCAAAATAAAACATTGGAATACCTGAACATCACCTGTTGCGGCCGACTGACAACGGAAGCAATCAAGTCCATCGTGAACAACATGACTGAACTGAGGCACCTGGTGTGCAACAACAACTATGATAACGTGGACGCCGCTAGCATGGCGCTCCTTGGCAAGCTGCCCAATTTGAAGAAGCTCCAATTCAAGATCAACGGCTACTCACCGATCGATCAGATTTTGCAGGGTCTCACAGAGGTGAACAAGCTGGAACATCTGGACCTGTCGGAAGGAGTCTTCACCGCAGTCGATTACACTCTGCTCAGTGACCTCACACATCTGAAAGAACTGAAACTAAACTACAAACTTGACTTGGGTGACGACCAATTGGCGAAACTGTGCAGCAAGGGGAATTTTGTCGAACTGCACATTGCCGGTTGTACGAAGCTCACCGACAAGCAGCTGATCGAGTTCATTCGGAAAAACCCACAGCTGAAGCTGCTGGACATTTCCTACTGCCAGATAACGGAGGGACTGATCTTCTCGGCGATCGATATCCTGAGAGAGCAGGCCGTCGGGTGTCGGGAAGGAAGTCGCCAACTCAAGATGATGGTCGGACAAACCAGCATCTGCCCGGTGATATTGAATGTGAGTATTGACTAGTGCTTGCGGATCCTTATTGAAGATCGTTTCCTGTTTCTGTGGTGAAGTTAGAACATTTTTGTTTCCTTGATTTGTTTTCCGTACTGAGTACCAATGCTACCGTCGACGCCAGGTACATGAGAGGAAGAAAGAAATAGAACAAGTTAAGTGTGAGCCACATGCGTTGTTGGTTAATCGTTTGGGTCGTGGTGTTGTGTTCCCTATTTTATTTTCCTCTATTTCGCTCTCAGATCGCAATACTTTTCCCCTCCCCTGAAAAAGAGAACCCATATTTGGTAACCTCTCGTGAGCGCAATTCAAAAGATACTAATAATTCTAGAACTGGGCTCAAACATATCACATTTTCTAAGACTGATCATGATTAATATAGTTCGAATAATGAGAATTGTATTAAGAAAAGACGATCCCAAAGAAAGTTCCCTAGCAATAAAACTATTAATCTGTGCTAATCTGAGCTATTTCAAAATGGGAATCCATACGCTGGAACTATTCCCGGTCTCAACAAACTGTACCGAAATCAGAACAGCTAAACTACTCTGTAAGATTTTGGCATTTCTATTTAATTAGCTACTTTATATCGAGCTCTTTTCAATAATTGCAACATGTGAATAATGCAGAACCAGTTTAAAATTGTTCTACTGTCTTACCTGACTTATAACGACTATACGTTGTATCCGCGGGAGCACCAAATCGATAAAAAAAACGGAAAATTAGGTGTTTTACCTCGCATAGTTGAATAGTAGATAACAAATTTCTATGGTTTTGACAGATGCGATCGCTGCACATTTGAATCCGCCGTTATGGATTCTCGATCAAGAGTTAAGTTTTAGTTTCATGTCGGTTTGTCGGTGGTGTTCTCTCTACTATAAATCCTTCCAAGCTACACTCAATCAACATTATCTTGACACTGAGAAGCTCAGCAGTTGCAGCAATTTCAGTCCCAGATTTCATTTTTCCACTTAGCAACTCAGATTTGTCTGACTTGTCCGTGACCAGAAATAGCCATTGGTTTTGAACATAATCACAAACCTTGGGGATACAATCTTTGCTCCATTGATCAAATGATCTATGTTCCTTTGTACGCATTCGTAAAATCCCGTTTCAACCTTCAAAGGGAAAAAGTTAGGAATACAATCTGGCTCCTCACCCGACTGGTGCATCAGTTTGGAATAGCGATCAAGCCATTTCTTTTGATCGAACTTATCAGACATCAATGCTTTCAACGGTGGATGCAAAAGCTGTTTGTCAAGCTTGCCTGAATAAATTGCACAGATTTCAAACGACTTCTTAATCAAATCTTTGTGATCCTGTTTCGCCCAGTTCCAAACCCATTTAGTGGCCATCAAATGCGATGGAACCTTGATATTGCCACGGTTCGTGTGATACTTGGTACGATCCGAAAGAGCGGTTTTAATGTACTCTCCGTACGATTCAGAATAGGCTGTTTGAAAACTTTTGTTGATGGACACATCCAGTGGCTGAAGGAGCGGAGTCATCCCTGGTGGAACAATAACGATAAAAACGTTCTTGCGTTCGTATTTGGCTTTCATCTCCTGCGCGAGGTTGATATGAGGTCAGTTATGGCCCACAATCAGCAGTGTAGGCTGTCTCAAAACTGTGGTTTGGTGACGGTTCAGTACAATCTTCTCCATGTACTCTTTGAAAATTTGTACCGACCACACACCAGTTTGATTCACGGCAACCATAACATGCTCATCATGAAGCGGAAGTTTCTTCAGATCAGGAAACAGGCAATGTGGCGTCAGCATCTCTCCAGCAGCGTTTACAGTGAACGTAGCCGTGAACTTCTTGTGAGTTGAAGCAGCTTGTGCTCCCTTTAGTTGTAATGGTGGAACTTTGCTCAGATTGGTAGTACCGGGGAACCTGGTCCATGTTCAGAATATTCTGAGGCTTGACTCCCTTATCGTTGATGATGGCATGGATCTCGTCGAAAAACTTGTTCGTTTTTTTCCAGGGCGTTCTCCGGAAGAACGCTTGTAGTTGTTTCACAGCGACTTACAAAATGTTGCCGCCGCTTGAATCTGTCAAGTCAGCCGTGACTAATATTAAATCCTTGAACGTTGAGATCTGTGGCCAAGTTTGATGCACCTGTAAAATATAAAAGGAGAAAAATATTCATCAGAAGTATTGAAACGTTGTTAACAACAAAAGTAATTAAACAGAAACTTACCAAAATAAAGCGGTCTGTAACACGAATACCACTTTTGTTACACTGTTTGATCCAGGTTATTAGGCGATCGTCGAGAACAGGGAACAAAGCTTTTTGTCCTCCACCGGGTAGACGACGACGTCTTTTTGACGATCGCGATCTGTCGTTCACTACAGCCTCCATCTGATTTTTCCGTTTGATCCATCCTTGTAGCGTTGATGCCGAAATATCGTATTTCAGAGCGAGAGATTTAATACCTTTGCCATTGAGGCCCCTCTCGTATTCTGAAAGTATTTGCAGCTTCTTCTGAATCGTAAAACACTTTCGTTTCTTTTGGGTTTCTATTCCGATGGCCAGCTCATCCGAATGAAATCTGCAATCTGCATCGACAAAATCCTCAACTTCCCCAGCATAGAGAGGGTCCGGAAATAGCTCCTCCTCCTCGTCCTCCTCGAATAAAGAGGTATAGTATACGTTCTATACCATTAATACGTATATTCGTTATGAGTCAGGTAAGACAGTAGAGCCAAATTGGTTTTGAAGCAAGGTCAAACCACAGAATAGATAGGTAACATGGGAATCAGAAACGGAGCCATTTAAATTTCAATTGGTAGTGACACCTAGCGGTGGAGAGAACGCTTTTTACACTCAAAATTTATTTACACTTATACCACCTTTTACCATTTATACCAGCTTTACTGGTATGTACAATTCAAACATACCCAAGATTTATATATTGAAAGGTGTGTACACTTCTGTTGGTGCTTATGTATAGAGTGTCTGTAGGCAACATCTTATTCACAGATTTCATCAATGCTTCCTGCAAAATCAAAGGGTGAGTAAAATGCTAATTGTGGAGTGAGACGATCACATCAAACAAAAACTGTATTTATGTTTTTTTCTGCTAATTCTAGTACGATTATCATAATTCCATACTCTTGGATATTCAAAAACACATTTGGAATAAAACATATTCATAGATTAACGATAGAAAATAGGGGAAATGTCGGATTCAGCACTTCTTTACCTATTACCATTAGCGGGTATTTATTTGCATCATGTTCCAATGCATTGTTCTGCAAAAAATTAACACTCTAAGTCTATGCTCTAAGACTTCATTTACTCCCCTGGCGATAAAAAGGAAAGAAGTGCCGAGGCCGATATACCCCCTAATTAAATCCAATGTTTCATTCATTATGAATTCTCAAAACTATATTCAATCTACATACAGATCGCTTTACCTGTAGGATTTGAACATATCTTGGGATGTCAGATGATATTTCGAAGGAATGGCAGGGAAACTCTCTTTACTCCAATCGCATTTCTCATGGCCGTGTGCGTTTGTGTTAAAAAGCAAAACATCTTCCTTCTTTCACTTTTCATGCGTAAAAACCGTCGTCCAGAAAAAGCGAAATGATAATGCATTTCGTCGTAGAAAAAAATCGTTCCATTCACGACGAATGACCCCATTGTTTACGATTTATGAGAGGGAAAGCGAATACGAGCTTATCTGTCATGTAGCATATACTTGCCGTCTCTTTTGTTCTTTCAGTCCTCCTGGTAGCAGTTAGTGGGACACCACACTCGACATAGGAATTGGCGTTGACGAGAGCTCTGTAACTCTTTACTCCTATCATGAAAAGCAAATCAAATCTTTCTTGCCAGTTTTCCCAGATTTTTCGATACGTTGCGTGTGTGATAATATTTTTTGCATTTCTTTGCTTAATGCCTTTGATGTTTTGATCGAATAATTCAATGAAACAATTAAATAAATGTTGTCATGTTACTTTGACATGTAACATTTGTATGCTCATCAGTACATAGTGGCTTTAGCAGTTTTAATCCAAGGTTAGTTATGTACTAGAGTTTAATATATTTTTTTTTCAATCTGGCATTGCTGGTACTGGTATAATTGACAAGAGTCGTACAGTACTATCCTAATATTTTGATCATGTGAATCAAATGAAAACTTTACCGTTTTATTAAAGTACGTTAAATTTATTTTACTAAAGATTGCTAGTATTGAAAAACTAAACGCAACAGATTATAATTATGTTATGCATGTACAACTTATTTGACACATGATCTTTATTAGCATATTTGTATAGCTTTAGCTTATTAGTGAATTTATGAATTTAAGGAATAAACATCAGTAGAAATTCATCAAAAAAATATTTGAAATTATATATTGCACACAAGAGGGTGTCAATGCAGTCAGATTTTAGTTTTGTTTTAATAGTTAATATTTTTGGGCTATTTAACATGACGTTAATTACAAATAATACACGCAGTCGTGACCCGCAAATTATTAAACTTCCAACAGACGCGCTGGTGCACTTGATGAACGCGCAAAAAAGTAGATAGTACCGTAAGTTGGAGGGTAAATTGGGCCAAAAACACACAATTTTAAGTTCCGTTCCTTATCAAAATCACATTTTAGCGAGGAAATTAGTTTTAAGCATGTATTCATCAATAATATATTTACAACTGTTTAAGAGATGGTTGATTTAAATCGAAATCTCATTTTACTAAAAATCTATAAAAACTGGACCATTGAAATTCCTTATGGGCCAAAAAAATACATTTGTCCATAAATCTCAAAATAAGTAAATGCAATGTAACTATTAGGAGTTCATTTGGAAATGATCATAATGTCAATCGTATACATGAATAAGGATCACGTTTAATCCATGTCTATCCACATAAAAGTGTGTTAAAATATGTGATTACCAATGGACAATTTTAAACAACGCTTTTTTTTAAAGTAGTTATGGCACTTAACTTTTGAACACTATTTAAACAAAACTTTACCCCAGGAGTGCAAGCAACATGATTTAGTCATCCATTTTCCCAAAGCATCTGTGGTTTAGGGTTACTAAGCCTCTCATCTCGGTTGTTCGGGGTTCAATCCCAATGTATTCGGTTACTTTTGGTTTGATTAAAGTTAGTAATGCATCCGGTTTTGTCACATATCAAGTTTCTATTATATCACTGGAACCAAATGAAGTTTTTGGATTGTTTTATAGTGGCACCGTGATTTCCTCTCACCTCAAAAAGCCTGGGTTCAATCTCAGTTGAAAGGAAGTAAAGCCGTTGGTCCCCGGTCCATGAGTTGGTGGGTCGGAATTAACGGAAAACAAATCAATGGAAAAAAAGTGTCTTATAATGAAGTGAAATTATCTCATAAATTCATAAAAATATAATTTGAAAAATGTTTTCCATGAAAATTTTCACGATGGAGAAAGCTTGCAAAGAAAAACTGAAATAACCATTTTCTAAGTAATCACATTTTTTCAATATTTTTTTCGAAGGATAAGTGTGCCAGGTTTTAACCCTAAAGGGTGTCCACGATGAAATTGCCACACACAAAATTGATTCGCAAAATTCGAGTTTTCATCCGATTGCCATCAAATTTTCAGGGATTGAGAAATAACTATTAAGCTTCATTTTACCATTTTACTCGTATTTTATTTACAGTCCATACGCAAATGCCCGCACCTTGGCCTTAACCCCGGCCATAAGATTCTGCACAACCTGTGAATCAACCGTTTTTTGCATGTAAACCCATACTTTCTTCAGTTCCTCGACTGTCTTCACTACCTTAGGTCGTTTAAGAAGGTGCTGCTTCATAATCGCCCAGTACTTCTCGATGGGGCGGAGCTCCGGAGTGTTGGGAGGGTTGAACATTTTCGGCACGAAATTGACCTTATTGTCCGCATACCAGTTCAGCACGTCCTTGGAGTAGTGGCATGAGGCCAAATCCGGCCAGAATATTGTTGGGACGTTGTGGGCCTTCAGGAGAGGAAGCAGCCGCTTCTGGAGGCACTCTTTTATGTACACCTGTCCGTTCATCGTGTCCTGGGTCACGAAAGGTGCACTCCGCTTCCCGCACGTGCAGATGGCTTGCCAAACCAGGAATTTCTTCGCAAATTTGGACATCTTCTGAGTGCGGACATGCTCCGGAACACTGAACTTATCCTTGGCCGTGAAAAACAGGTTGCCGGGGATCTGTTTGAAGTCGGCCTTCACATATGTTTCGTCGTCCATGATGCAGCATTCAACTTTCGTCAGCATGTTGAGGTACAACTTCCTGGCACGGGTTTTGGCGGACTTGTTCTGCTTCTCGTCGCGATTAGGGGCCTTTTGTACCTTGAACGTTCGAAGCCCAGCCTTAGTTTTGGCCTTCTGGACAAAACTTCGGCTTAGGTGCAGCCAGGCTTCCAAAAAGTACAGCCTCCTCGCGACAGTTGGTTTATACCTGAATTGACTGTTGCTTTGTGTGCTTTACTACCGCTTTCTACCGTACGTTCAGATCTGAATTCGAAGTGTATTGGCAACAGCGCACGCACCAACGAATGAAAGCTGTATTAGAACAGTCGCATCTATACCCGCTTTGCTAAAATCATCGTGCTTGGAACGTAGTGAACCGAATGGGCTGTATTTATACATTTCTTTATGACCAGGTTCTCAATGTTTCTGTCGTCATAACAGCCTTCACAAACCGACGACATCCCTCAGCTTACCCAAGTGGCTGTCACGAGACATTATATACAATTAATATACGGCAGTAGAGTATGGAAGAAACCCAGAAGAATGATCCCGAACAGATATGTCGGCCCGATGTCGGATCAATGTAAGGTCAATTTACGGTCGACGTCGGCCAAATGTCGGGTCGATGTCGGGTCAATTATGTGTTTATGTCGGGTCAATGTCGGGCCAACATCGGGTTGGGGTTCGGTAGAAGTCAGGTTGGTGTCGGGTAGGCTTATATTTTTCGCCGGAGACCGTGCGTTTTAAAAAAAATATCGGATGAAAATTTTGCAATGGGCAGCACGAACGTGATATCAACCGAACGAGCTCCGGCGCAACACTGGTAGTGTAGTAGCAGTCTTACGACATACAAACAAAATTTCAAAGCCAGCAGCAACGAATCGGCAGTTTGACGGACTGCTTGTTGTATGTACGAGGAACGTTACGAATGACCATCCGAGGCTGTCATAGCCGAACGAACAAAATACATGACTAAGAACGAGCTGTCGTGTACTGCACAAGACGGCAACGTTGCATGTCGTATAACAGCCTCACTGTGGGCTGTCGCTTATAGCTCAATCTCAAGGCTGTCGTAGGAAAAAGAAAGCGACAGCCGTTGGAATACTGTCATGAGGCGGTACTTTTGGTATGCCTGGGTGCAGCTTCTTAGCCACATCCCTAACGGAGGCGTTCGGATTTCGGTTGAAGGCCCCAACTACGCGGTTGTGATTTTTGGTGTTGTACGGAATACTTTTTCCTTCACTTCTGGGCTTCCGATCGGTGGTCAACCGTTCCTCGAACCGCTTAATCACTCGCGACACCGTGGAATTCGCGATTCCCAACGTTTTAGCGATGGAACGATGCGAGAGATCCTTGTTCTCGTGATGAATGCGCAAGATTTTATCACGCACGAGCTGTTCTTTCGACTCCATTTCCGCGAGTTTTGATCACAGGACTTTAAAACTTGCAGGATGTAAATAATGCACTATGAACTAAATCCACCCAAATTTTCATTAAATTCTACCCAACGGTTAAAAAGTTAGAGCAATTTCATAGTGTGGCAATTTCATCGTGGACACCCTTTAGTTGTCATCTCATTGCGCTATCCTGAATTTCAGATTTTTTCATTCATTATATTATTTATTTCATTACAATATTAGAGCACAAAACTGGAGCATTAGTTTTAAAACTGGCACACTTACCCTACTTGAAGATTTCTTATCGTTCACTGGTGAAAACTTCAGAATGGATTCCCTTACCTTTTTTGTGTTAAGATCAAAAATCTAACTGATTGAAAATTTGAATATAAAACATTATTTTTGCAATGCTTGAGGGTGGCAAAATTGCAAAGCAAGTGATGAATGTAAAAATCAGTAAAATTGTGGGCAAAGTTTCTAAAAAAAATCTGAGACTCCTCTTTGGCACAAACCTGCAGAACTTCAAACTTTTACGTTGCGTTTTCGTTGTTGTGTAGTTGAATTGAACAAAAAAAAAATACACCAATTGCTTGACCATGAATGGTTAAATGGCGGAGGCATCGAACCTTATTATTATCATACAGAGTCAGAACAGCAAGTAGCATAGTTGTACATACATGCATAGTTGTTACACAAACAAATTTGCAATCACCATATTTAAAAACGAGACATTTCACCAACATCCCATCAAATATGTTTATAATTGGTTCAAACAAATTGTAATACTAATAGTGATTTTATGCAAAGCAATGTAATACCCCATTCACGTATTCAAACGAAACCGCTAGAATTACATCAATAATGATTGGCCAAGCATTCAACAAAAAGAAAATTTAATTTTTGCATGTTTAAACAATTAGGAGCGTACTGTAGGCAAAATGTTTTAACGGTTATTATACCAATTTATACAAGATTTAAAATCATCGTGTGCACTGCGAAATGAAAATAGAAAGGAATAGCAAAAATTACAAGAAAAGCATGAACTCAGTTTCAGATGAAACCGTTTGCTCTGAGTTACCTATCTGTTCTGTGATATTAGTTTATACGTGTAACCAATCAACACATCTAGGGTGTTTTTTCATTTGCATTTTTCCATAAAACAACAATATCACCTCTGAAAAAAATCCTCTAATGTGAACGCAACGTACATAAGGGGAATTTATATTTTTTTTCCAGAGGCTGAAAGGAAGTCCAAGGCTGTTACAACAGGCGCGGATTTCGCAAATTTCGCGGATTTCGCGATTTTCGCGGATTTGTCGCTGATGTGAACTTTCAGTCGCGAAAATCGCGGAAATATTAAATGATGTCGCGAAAATCGCGAAAGGACTGATGTGCTGTCACAAAAATTATGGAATTCGTTTTAACCTTTCCGTCCCGGATTATTTTGCTCTCATCAATGTTGTTGATCATTTGGCTCTCAATTTTTTACGTATATTTTACGTTTACGTATCAAACCAAACACCCTGCTAATAATCGAGAAATGATCTCAATTCCATAAGTCACACCGGATTTACACGGAAATTCCCTGGGGTCTGTCCGATTTGAGACATTTTAATGGTTTGTTTTTATTTCTAATATGAACATAACATTTTTCGTTATCAAATCGATTCGTATCGAGTAATTGCCATGTATACCTGATAATCTAGGTTCTCCAAATCGTCCTGGAGTTCGGTTGATTTGTTCTACTATATCAATCAAGGATGCAATAATGTCTGTAGTATCGAAATATGTCCAAACAGATTCAAAGTGTCTATGTGGATCGTGCCCGACATATTGCTAGGTATACAAGATGTTATAGGTTCTGAAATCATTCAATTATCTGAACTCCAGGACGATTTGAAGAACCTTGAACATCTGGATTACTCGGAAATAGATCATGCATGATCCACTTAGACAATTTGAATCTGATTGGACATTTTTCGATGCTACAGACATTATTACAGTCCAAAACAACTGATGTCCTGGACGATTTGGAAAACCTATAATTTCCGGTATACATAGTAATAGGTCACATATGTACGATTCGATTATGATTTGACAACGAAAAAGTGCTAGGTTCATATTAGAAAAAAAAATATCATGAAACTGTCTTACCATTGGATAGACTCCAAGGAATATCCGTGTAAATACAGAACCGCGACGTGACCAACAAGTGTAACTTATGAATCTCTGGTAATTTCTCAATTATGTACAGGGTGTTTGGTTTGAATCGGTAAAAAATTGAGAAAATTAGAGCCAAATTAACTACAACCACTACAACATTTAGGACAGCAAAGTACGTCAGAAACGCAAAGGTTAATTTTCAAGAAAATTTGCATTTCTAATGAAAATGCATTTTGTTTTTAAATTATGTTTCATCAAATCTAGGCCGATATTATTCAATAGAATCTCATAATGTAAGGGTGTTTTATTATGTTCACTAATTACTCAGAATTTATACTATACATATATAACTGAAGATGATGCATTGAAATTTTTAATTTTTTTCAAAGGTTACAAACGATACTCCTTTAGCTCAGTCGGTAAAGGCTCAGCTACAAAGCAAGTCCATGCTGGAGGCGACTGAGTTCGTTTCCCGTCCGGTCTATTAATTTTTCGGGTTGGAAAATTTCTCTACTTCCTTGGGCATAGGATGGTACAGGCATAGAAAGCTCTCAATTAAAATGTGAAAGTTCTTCAAAGAACACTAAGCTTAGAGCATGCAGAAATCTAATATGCTATAAACAATAAGCTTGAAATGCCATGCAGTAGTATACAAATGGTATTTTTAGGTAATGAAAACAGTTTTTTTTTTCTGTGTCGCGGATTATTATTTGAAGTCGCGGATTTATTTTGAGAAATCGCGGATTTCGCGCATCAAATTTAGAAAATCTCGTAACAGCCATGGCCCATACATAAATTCAAACATCGACTAAATTTTCAATAGCGACCAAAAATATCCATTAGTACCGTCCCAATGACGCGTTCGTCTAGATAAAATTGATAAATAGCAGATTTTTAGCGATGGGCCCAATCTTAGATCCATAGGCCATCCTTAGAGCCATTTCCCCAATATAATTTGTAATATGATAAAAAATCAGTAAGAAAAAGGGTCTAACCGCTTTTGTAATCATTAGCGGCAATCTTTGAATAAATAGTGAGGCCTATTCTGCGCCGCGAGTGTGATGACTCGCCTTCACTAGTGAGCTGAATCGCGGTGCAGAATAGTCCTCAATATTACATCCGGTACATCACACCGAAACCACCAGGTAGGGGCGAGGGTAGGGGCATAGGCAGTATGGATCTTCTGCCACCTCCTCCGCGTGCATTGTAGTAGATTATAATCTTTCCTGTTTGCTTTTGTTCGAGAATCATCCATCCCAACTTTTTCGTTCTCCCTTCTCAGAATACCCTGGTCAAGGCCAACCGGCACCTTTTAGATGTATCGTTCGACCATACGGAGGGCTTCTACGGCGGCATGGACTCCGACGATATGTACGATGACGTCATGGACGATGATGATGAAGACTTCATGGGCTATGATTACGGAGATGACGATTCCCTGCTGTGGGGTCTGGATTACGATTCGGATCTGGGTAGTAATTATTATCCCAATTATGTCCCGTAAATCTCCCAATTCCCAAGTTGAGAATTAACACATGTCCCTCTGCGTGTTTGTCTTTCTAGATTTTGCAGAAATGTGCCAGTACTTTTACGACAGCGACGATGACGACCGGTATATGTACTATATGTAAGCGGCTAGAAGCACAAAGGCGTTCCTATCTGCTGTGCGAAAAGGGAACAACTCGTTGCGAAGCATAAAGATGCACTCTACGAACTGAGAGAGAGAGATAGAAAGATTACAATCATTCTAACCAATCGAAATCCTGGAGTCTTCTAAAAAAATAGTAGTAGTTGAAAACTGAAATCAATCGTTGTAGGAAACGGGTTGTTTTCGATAGGTTATTAGCTGCAGCTTAAGAATGTTCCCTGCTATCTGGAAAGGTACCCTCCGTAATGTGTGAATCCCGAATAAATTTGTATGTTACTCGCAAAACTTATCAGCAGGAGGGAAGGTCACTTACGATCTATACAATTTCAGTAGTAAAGACATCCACGTCAGACGATATTCCCGTGGCGCTCTGTGCCACACTATTGTTCGTTTAATTTTATTTTTTTACGTGGTTTTACATTAGCATACTGAAGATTCGAGCAGACGCGTACAGTTGGTGAATCGTTTTTGTTTTAAGTTATGTTGATTTGTTTCTGCAAAATATTAAGTTACATCCTTTTGTAGTCTGCTCGCCTCCAGAAGTACTGCAAATAATTAAATTTTTCTATACTTCATGTGTGAGAACGTTCATCTCAAACATTGGAAAGATAAATAAAATGAATTAGAATCGAATTTAAGTAAGTATGATAGCTGTACCGGTGTTATTTCTTTGAAAAGTCCAGGTTGATCATTTTCTTTCAAGGTAGGGGAAACAGTCCTATTGACTTCTCTGACGTTTGTAAAATGCACAAGTATTAGTGCAGAACTCGAAGCTTTGAATAAACCCAAAGTTCTGTACTAATACTTGTGCAATTCACAAACGTTAGAGAAGTCTATTGTTGCGGTACGTTAGAAGTTAAGAGGAAGACGTGACAATATTGGCTTCTTACTCTTTAATTTCTATTTCTATCTTTATCTATGTTTATCTCTATCTTACGCACATCAAATCAGCCAATCACGAGCTGGTTCACGTTTGACAGAAAAGTGGTTCATTTTTGCCCCCGTATTGTCACCTCTTCTCTTAGGTTAGAAGTAGAAATACTCAGAGGGAGAGATAGGCAGAGAAAACAAAATACAATTCAGCAGCAGGGATTTGTTCCTAAATTATCTTGCAACCCTTGCTAGAAGCTAGCATTTCAAATGACTTTTATTTTTGATTCGATTTACGTGCCAAATAATAACACTAGTTTACAAAACAACATAAAAAGTGTGAACTTTAGTGGTTGCCCAACGTTTTTAATGCAAAATCCTACGCTGAATTCAATGCCGTGGTCAGAAAAAATTAAAGTAGAGCCATTTTTGAGATATACAAAAGTTTTGATTTTTTGAATTTTGGACAAAAGTACGATTACTAAAATGTCAATATCTTTGGAACTAGTGCACCAATTTTAAATCTTTTTTTATGAAAATGAAGCTTAATAAATTTGCTATCGTTCACTAGAATATTATGTCTTAATTAAAAATTTAATTTTGAAGTCATTTAAAAATTTACAGCATTTTTTTAATTTTTCCTGCGAATTTTCCATAAAAATCTTGTTTTAATCAACATTTTTAATGGGATAAAAAGATTCAAAAAATCATTCCATAATTTATTCTTAAAGTCTATTAAAAACTGGAGAAAATGAGCCTTTAATGGATGAAATCGGTTGGAAATTGTCGAAGTTATGAAATTTTTTGTAAAATCATGGAAATTGAATGTTCCAAGATTGGCCGTTGTCCCGCTCCTAGGTTCATGCACCACTTCCAGTAAGCCTTTCTGCGGACGTGTACGCATACGGTGCATTTCACTAACACTACCAGCTGTCACGCAAAATTAAATGGGATATTTTCAACAATATAATTTACGCTAGTGTTTGTGAGACCGCTCGGCGAGAACCTAACGCAACCAACTCAATTTGACAGCTTTCTTTCTTTAACATTGCTTAACGATGTATACGACAAAACGTGAATTCAAGTGTAAAAATGATCCTCAAAAGTTTTGTTACGCGTGTGGCAACTATATATTTACAAAATCGGTCAATTTCACTGCTTCGTTGCAAACTGCATACAGGCTTTATTTTAAAATTGATCCTGGAGACTTTGACGAACCGTGAATTCCAAAAGTATTATGTAGTTCGTGCAAAACGTGCTTGGCTAGGTGGATGTCAGGCGCAAGGTAAATTGATTTTTTGAATAACTTTCATATAAACAATTTATGTACAGCATGGTAGTGCTTTGTTCTTTCCTGATCGACATTATCTTACACTCCAAAAAATCTTCACGTTGATGCTACGTGAAAAATCACGTAACCCCTTAAACACCCCACTTCAATCATTTTCACGTGCCGCAGATCAATGTCAAATGGAATTTTGATAAAATTTACGTGATTTTCATGTCGATTGATACTACGGGCATTTCACGTAAAAAGAATGTGATAAGCATGTACACTCTACAAAGTATACATGTTCAACCTACGTGATAAATCAAGTAGCCATTTCGATTACTTCAACTTCCATTTTTACATGATGGTAGTGAAATTGACAAACATACCATGTAATGTTCACTGGAGCTGATGATGAAAGTGCTTACGTGAAATGGGTTTACGTGATTTACATGTATGAAAAAGTAATTCAATATGGCGTCGACTTCATTAGAGTAAGACTTGCTCTCAGTTTTGGATTTCCTAACACTAACACTGCATAAACTAGAAGTTTTTTATACTATTTTACATCATTCGAAGACCGCGCAAATAATTGTATTTATTTAGATTTCAGAGGCTGGAATCAATATCATAACTCTGAATAAGACAGCGCAAACAGATATTGCATCAGAATGGTCCTGATCAAAGATTTGAGGCAACGAAATGTTCATTATTAATTTTTGAATAGCAATAGAGAAATGCTTGACGTTTAATTAAAAAAATCTAAAAATGTTTAAATATTATTTTCTTGGTATTTTTAAATCCTGTAAACGTTGCTTCAAGATCACGTAAACATTCCGTAAAAATCCATTTCAATATTAGTAAAAATCACGGAACGTAAACGTAATATAAACAATAAATGTCAGTAAATATCATTTAAAAACCACGTAAACATTGCGTGAAAATCTATTCCAAGTTAAGTGGAAATCACGTAAAATTTACCTTACTGTTCACGTTGACCACTAAATGGGAATATTTTTGGCTACATGACATTAACGTAAATGTTACGTGAAAAGTAGTATGGACGAAAGCTACCTATGTTTTCACGTAGATCGGACGTGCATATTTTTTGGAGTGTACTTCATCTATTTTTG
Source organism: Ochlerotatus camptorhynchus (assembly GCF_037179485.1). Taxonomy (NCBI): domain Eukaryota; kingdom Metazoa; phylum Arthropoda; class Insecta; order Diptera; family Culicidae; genus Ochlerotatus; species Ochlerotatus camptorhynchus. The sequence continues at coordinate 1,371,153 of NW_027040640.1, forward strand.
ATAAGTGTTAATGTCTTACTTACTAACTCACTTATTTGTTATCTGTCAGTCGCTATTTGCGCCGTTACGTGGTGTTAGCATCTACTGATTTTCTCTACAAATTTTCCACTTTCGACCAATTTGGCGCTAGTATCGATAAATTTTCTGTTGAAAATTGCCACTTGGCGCTACTAGCACTTAGTGTCTAGTGTAATTTGTGCAACGCCAGCGCCATCATGTTGTCAAAGAGGGTTTTTAAGTGGGGAAGTCGCCGTTAGTGGTGCTTAAGTCAAATAGGAATCTTTACACAAGTTTTCAGAGAAATTTAGTTCGAGCCTCCATGTTTGTTCTCTGTGTTAAAAAGGCGTTTTGGTTGACGATTCTTCTCGAACTCGCGTGGCGCACTCTACGTTGGTGGTGCCCCTCGCATTACCACTGAACTGTCATCAGATTGAGGTTAACCCCGACGGTGCAAAACCTAAATAAACTGCCAGTTCTACGGTTCTTTCTACTGTGATCTGTCAAAAAATCTTGATAAACGAAAAAGTCAGCTGATCGCAACTGTCTCGTTAACAGCCTTATTGTAACGATTCAAACAAATTAAACAGTGAAACGCTATCAAAGATGGGAAAATCAAAGAAGAGAAACAAGAAAGGTTGGTGGATTCGCGTTTTGATTATGTTGGATACATTTATTTACAATAATTTCTAAGTTTCTAAGTTCCTGAATGATATGCGCATAGCAGAACAGCAACGGCATGTAGAACAAGTGATAGCATCATACAGCGGATCTGCCGGAACATCATCGTCAGGAATCCAACCGGATGGTTCAACTACCGCCCCCCCAACGATCCTGACCACGGAAGATGGCTTCCCCGTGAACACACTATATGCCAACTTTGTCCGCAATCCACAACTCTGCCAGCAGGAGGACGTTGTTCGGAAAATGTTCGAAAAGTACGGACCGGTGAAAGACGTTCGAATAATTGCTAATATCAACAGCAACCCGTTCGGATTCGTTTCGTATGACCGGTGTGAGGATGCACTTCGGTGAGTTTTTTGTTTGTTGTTTAGTTTGATTTTGCAATATTTATAGGTAATATTAATAACTATATTTTTACAGTTATAAGGCGAATGACAATGTAATGTTGAAAACTCTTAATAAATAATACATAATATTAATATTTACAGCTGCTTGCTTCACAAGAAGAGGTTTCCACACGTCTATTTGAGTGTGGCTGACAGCTGGCAGCAGGACGCTTACAAGAAACAAGCCGCCACGAAATTCGTCGAGTCGGATTCGTCCAAGACAACAGGATCTTGTTCTGATGAGGGTCAATCCAGCAGTGGAGAATCGAGCATACTGCAGCTCAATGATGATTGCCTAACGCTAATCTTCAGACAACTCGGTTTGATGGATTTGATTGCGCTGAAAAATACCAATCAACGGCTTGCGTCCGTCGTGCACAACGTTCTGAAACGGTACAGATCGTTTGACTTTGCCGAGCCACATGACAAGCCCATTCTCACAGTAATGGACACAAAGAACATCCTGGAAAATGTGGGTAAATTCATTCAGTGTTTATCCTTGTCAGGAAATCGTTTCGCTCACTCGAAAACAACGGCGGCACCCAGGATTCTAGGTCTGATTCCACGGAATTGTTTCCATCTTAGAGAGTTGGAAATTCACTGTTTTAATATAAATCCGTCAGTTCTGAATACCCTGGAAGGAATTGTAAGTTCACTGGAAGCGTTAACGTTGAATGACTGTGCTGTGGATGACAATGTCGAACGCTGTCTTAACCTTTGCCTAAGTCTGCAGCGTTTACAGCTACGTGCCAACGATACAATTACCGGAGCCTGTCTGAAGACGATTAAAGGCCTCAAAAGTTTGAATGTGGAAAATTGTTCTCAACTCGAAGGTTCTAGATTGTTTGTTTTCTTGCAAAACAATCCACAGCTTGAATATCTCAATATTACCGGGTGCCTGGAGCTACATACAAATGCAATCAGTGCTATTTCCCATTTAACCGAGCTGACGCATCTGGCTTGCAACGACAGCTACTCGAAGGTTGCTCCGGTCAGTATGATGCTGATTACCCGAGTTCTCAAGATCCAATATCTCGAGCTTACCATCAGCAGCACGCCATCCACGGACCGTATGCTGCAAAAGTTTTCCAAGCGAAACTGCTTGGAATATCTGGAGTTGAAAGGATCTCTGGTGGACAGGATCAGCTACAAGAGTATTTTGAAAATGACGGAACTGAAGGAACTAAAAATTATTGGCAGAGCGTGCTTCGGCACCTTTCAAGACGAGCACCTTGAGGAATTCTGCAACAAAACTAACATTGAGAGGTTGCACATCGTCAGATGCCCCGGCGTGTCCGAGGATAAATTGATTGAATTTGTCGATAGAAACCCACAGCTGACGCTGCTGGAGATTCCCAGCGTGTTCCTAACGGAAGAGTTCGTCTTCTCGGTGCTCGATGCGCTGCATCGAAATGGGTCGTTCCTGGTAGTAATTGTCGATAGCGAGGCATGGCAACGTTTGCAGGAAAAGGTGGATGAACTGGTATGTTTAGGATATTTGTACTATTATATGATATCCAAATCCTGTTAATTTCAATTTTGCTTACTTTCAGCCAACTCTGCTGAAAGATAACTGCCGTCTATTGAAAATCAAGGTGGAAACTGATGGTGACCGCTGAGGCTATCGCCGCCTTCAACCCGCTTCGTTATCGATTTGAGATATTAATTTCTATTATATATTTGCTTATTGTTATATTTTTGTTACCTCTGAATTTATTGCCATCAATGTCCATAAGGAATAAAGTTCATAATTAAAATACACCTAGTTTTCAGTGGTAAATGGACAATTTGGATTAGAACATGTTTATTTCGTTTCGATCTTGCTTGATTTGTTGGAAACTACTGTTGTGAAAAGTTGTCGGTGGTTGGCTCAGTGGATTCTTATGCGCCCATATGCGCCGCGGTCTGGTTGTACAGTCGCTGTGGTTTTTCCATACGGCGTATGGTTGCACCGTACGGCATATAGTGGAGTCGTAGTAGCGGTTGCGCAGCCGGGTTGCAGTATGTCTTTGACACATTAGAAATCAATAGATTAATTCAACTTCCTAAGTCCTGTCATAATCTTTAGTATTTTATTTTAAGAATTTGAAAGAAAACGAGTGAATGACAAAAGTATCCGATGGTAATACCACAAACGTTTGTGGTAATACCACAGAGAACAGACATGGAGGCTCGAACAAAATTTCTCTAAAAACTTGTGTAAAGATTCCTATTCGACTTAAGCGCCACTAACGGCGACTTCCCCACTTAAAAACCCTCTTTGACAACATGATGGCGCTGGCGTTGCACAAATTACACTACACACTAAGTGCTAGTAGCGCCAAGTGGCAATTTTCAACAGAAAATTTATCGATACTAGCGCCAAATTGGTCGAAAGTGGAAAATTTATAGAGAAAATCAGGAGATGCTAACACCACGTAACGGCGACGTTTCCACTTATTTTTTACACAAGTTTCTGACCGAACTTGAACGTCTGTTCTCTGTGCCTCTATGCTAGCATCATAGAGGTAACTCTAAGACTAGAAGGCCACAAGGTCCCGAAGAAACGTGCTCAACTTTTTGGCTCAGCTCTGGTACTATCTTCGGTCCCAAGCTAATCGATTCACCCCTCGAAACATGGGAAAATCCACTAACCCCTCATTTTATCAGTCAAACTTTCATAGCGAATCAAAACAAACATTGTGTAGTACTAGAATTTTGACTAGAATGGGATACGTTAATCGTTTGCTTGGGACCAGTAGCACAAACGAAGTGACAGACGAGCCGCTCGAAAACTTTGGTGACTAACCTGCTATTGCAATTTTTCAGTGTACCACATGGCAACACCACTACTACTGGATTGTACCACATGGCAACACTACTACCATAGAGGTAACTCTAAGACTAGAAGGTCCCGAAATAACGTGCTCAACTTTTTGGCTCAGCTCTGGTACTATCTTCGGTCCCAAGCTAATCGATTCACCCCTCGAAACATAGGAAAAACCAATCACCCCTCATTTTATCTGTCAAATTTTCATAGCGAATCAAAACAAACATTGCGTAGTACTAGAATTTCGACTAGAATGGGCTACGTTAATCGTTTGCTTGGGACCAATAGGCTAGTCAAGTAGTGAGCCAATTTAAAATCGTTAGTTTCGTATTGATTGTTGCTACTACTGGATTGAACTAGCATTTTCACCAAATGTACTAGAATGTTTTGGTTCTATCTCTTTCACTCTACTCAAAACTGAAATGCATAAAAAAAATGACAAAATGATACGCACTCTTTGCACACTGTCCCTGGCCGTATCAATAAAAAGAGTTTACTTCCCCATCTTTCTATTGAGGGTGAAAAAAAAAATACAAAATTGATTCTTATTCGCGGTGAGTAGCAGGTTTGCTTTGTGAACACTAACATTTCGTATATCCATTTAAACATGAAGAAATAAATAAAATAAATTAAAATAAGCGTCTCTCAACAAAAGATATTCATAATGAGCTTCTAAAACGAATAAATTTCAGTGATTGTCTTTTGTTACACCCGTCCGTTTCATTAACATTGTTCCCCACCAACTTGAAGTTTCAAGAAGCAGATGAGGCTATCTGTTTTTATGTTCAGTATTTTATTTACTGTACATCATATCTGCATTCGCCCTATTCAGATAACACTAGTTCTTCCGAAAGGTCTGCAACAAAACCGACAGTAAAACGTGGCGTTAAATCCACTGGAAAATTGCCACATTGTATGCAAACCTGAAATTATCGCCCTGAAGTAAGCACAAAATAATTCTTACATTTACTATTTTTTCCTCAACATGTAGTTGTATTTCTTATAGACTGGAAGTTGTCTATCATTACAGCTAACAGTTTGTTGGTGCTAGTATTTTTCATATCCACTTTCTTGATCATTCCTGCTACTGCAACTTGTTCCAGTTATGTCGCCACAGACTTCATCGCCAGGTTTAAAATCCGTCCCATTTTCAGCCTGGAATCGTTGATCTGGCCGTTGGTTCTAGATCACAATCGTTTTCGACGATGACTGAGCGCTTGCTATCTTTTAAGCAGGTAACTCCAGAACACTCGCCAGCAGTATTTGTTACAGCTTCTTTCTCGACGAACAAATCGGGCGCTAAAGCTTGAAGAATAGTCGACTTATGTAAAAAATCCGGAAGTATAGTCAGATTGCAGACGATTTTATTATTAAACAACGCCACGCTTGCATTGCGTTTCCTCCAGGCATCAATGTACTCGAAAATGGTTTCACAATTTCATGCAACGTTGCTCTGCCCCAAACTGGATTCGAAATCAACAATCGAATACGTTATTAATTCGTACAGCTGAATTCCACACCCTGAAATAATCTCGGAAATAATAAAGAGATTTACCACAGACAAACAGACTTAACTCATTGCATATTTATCACTGTAAAACATCGTTCCTAAAACATTACCGCCATCTGTTGAGTACACTGTGGTGAGCAGTGACTATGCGCACCACAGGTGGCAGTACTACCAACTAAATACTTTTAAATTGACCGTTAAATCACAGACAAACAGACGTAACTCTTTGAAAAAGTTTTTCTTGAAAACATAGTATCTCAAAACATAGGACCTCAGTAGCGACATCTTTCAGGCTTCTCGCGGAAAACAAGCTTGCTCGCTAACTCGCAAACAATATTGCATAAAAGTTCTATAGAATGTATAGAAACGTCAAAGTGATCCGATGCCAGCGCTGCGGCGAGTAGTTCGCGGAACTGATAATATTCAAATCAACCGTTAAATGCGAGGGGGGCGACACATCTAAATCTCAATTCTAGATGCTCTACAAATCTCACAATAGCGAATCAAACTTCGAAAAATCTTCTTTGATTTCTTGTATCTACTTGCATCGCGCATCATCTTTTTGCAGGAAATCTTCAAAATCGTCATCAATCTTCTTCATATCTACTCAGCGTGCACGCAGCTAACCACAGCAAAACACAATTTTTCCTGCATCGTAGATAGAGTCGCCCCCCTCGGTTAAATGCGTGAACGAAGATACACAATGAAGAGTTACGTCTGTTTGTCTGTGGTTAAATGCATGTTCGATTAACAACTTGTGAGTGTTATGTCTGTTTGTCTGTGGATTTACTTTTATATCAAGAGCAAATTTTCATTACGTCGAATGTAACAAAGGTAAACAAAGTCGAGCTATCAGTGTCAATCGATTCTCCTGCTATTACACTATATACTGTCCGAATATAGGATCAAATCCCATTTTTAAATTTATTTACCAGTCAAATTGCTTTTTGACGTAATCACCTTCCGATCAAAATAGTTTTCGATGTTACTTAAGTCACCCAATTTCTATGGAGATGCCGTTTGACTTAAGTAACAGCGCTGAGAAACCCGTGAAAAGTGTACGTTCGTCGTTTCGCTTTCTCATTATTAAAGTGAATAAATCGAACTGTTTGTTGCTAAGATGATTTCGGTGGTCCTAAAATGATGAATGGGCTGCACGTAAGGAGACGTAATTGATAATTCTCCCGAATATCCTGGTAAATACACTTTGACTTAAGTAGCAATGGGGGCCACCAAACGACGTATAATAACTTTTGAGTATTTCTTAGCATGAAAGCTAGCGATTTGCCTTTGTATGATTAAAACCCGGCTAAATATGTTAAACATTGCTATCACTATGAGATTATATGTGTTTAATTGGAAATAGGAATAACTTTTCGGTCATCAAAATAAAACTTTATTTTTCTCGGATCGGTGCGAATGTTACTTACGACATAATGAAAATTTGCTCTTGATATCAGCCTATATACATACACTGAAAAAAGTTTTCATATAGTTTTCATTGGGAACGCACATGACATTTTTCCAATAACACAACTAATGATTTTTACCTTAAATTCACATAACATTCATATGATCACATGAATTCTATGTGATAAATCACATAAACTTCATTGGACACATAAGGTTCATGTGATTTCGTGGTGCGATTCCCAATTATGAGATCACATGAAAGTTATGTGAAATTCTAATGGATATTTTCCATCGGAAATGTGATTTATTTTTTGAGTGTATGGTTTCAACAGAGAACCTAAATCTGCCAGCAATTGATCACACAGATTCGCCATCTTCAAAACACTACCAAAAACACCTCTGATTTTTTCACAAGTGCAAATCACATAACATTCATCTGACAATACATATAACCTTCGTTCACATAGAAAGTATCGTATTGGCAAATGAATATTATTGGTGTGTCGTAATGAGTTTTATGTATTTTTCACATGACTTTCAATGGATACACATAAAATGAATGGGAATGTCATCAGTGTGAAGGTGAAGCTATGTGATGTTTTTAATAAATTTTATAAGATTTCTTGGTTCAGTGTACGCATAGGCGTAGCCAGAGGGGGGGGGGGGCAACTGCCCCCCTAAACTCAGCAACACAAAGGCTTTCGGGGAAATAGCGTTCGGTGAAATGGCATTCGGCCAAATTTTCCATAGTAAATTTTTTTTCGCCCCTCCCTAGCTCGAAACCTGGCTACGCCCTTGAGTGTACGTAATGGAGGTTTTCACAAGCTGCTTGTATTCTACCATCCTTCTAATTCAACATGTTATGCAAGAATGCGTTGCAGCTGTAGGCGGTTTTCATTATCTAAAAAGCAATAAAACCTGCATTATATTTGTTTCCCGTTCAGACGTGGACGTTTATGAAATCATCCGGTTACCTCGGCAAACATGTCGTAAGACAAAAATCCAAAGCCTCCAATTGAGAAGCCCACGTACTGCTGTGCATTGGCCAGCATGAACTGAACCGTTTTCAAATCCTGCTTGCGCCAAAGTTCATACCAACGGTTGGAATACATGGCCACGGACACTTCGTTCGATTTGGTAACGACCAGTTCTCCACAGTAGCAGAATATCCACATCTTGGCCACGTTGGTGGCGAGCATTCCGTAGGAGCTATTTTTCAGTTTCTTTCAGATTGAAAGTAGGTTAGTGAATATCGAAAGGATCTTGGTTGATGCACTTACTAGTTGAACATGGAACAGCGAAACGCAAATATGAGCAATGGAGAATAGAACTTGGCCCAAATAAATCTCCTTGTAAAACTCGGAGCAGTCCCTAAGAAATCTGTAACAAGATGTTGAGACATGAGTTTCAGGCGTTACATTTAGACTTTATGACAATCACTCCAACACGTGTGTATGCATTCCAATGATCTTCTTCATCAAACTTCTCTGCTCTTCGACGTCATCGGTTTGACCGATCTTCTCAACGTAGCTCTTCAAAATCTCCAGCTTGCAGGTCGCATAGCACACGTACAGGTAGAACGGGCCATCGATTCCAACGAATGCCAGCGCACACCAGATCATCTGTATGGTGATGATGAGATAGTCGATCTCGTACCAGGGATGTTGTTTGTAGCTGATGAACGGAATTGAATACCCAACTGGTAGTATGTATTCGTCCTCTTTTCCGGCAATTATAGGGTAGGACAGCAGCATCAACGCCGTAAATGGATACGAAACTATCGTGATGTACATCAATGTTCTGAAATAGATATCCGTCAACTTCTTGGAATATGATGACGCAACACTAGATCATCGCACCTGGCAAGAGTGTGGTACTTGAGGAAGGCGGCTATTTCGACAGCTCCCTCGTTGTAGCTACGATCGTTCAAGATGGTGTTCATCAATGCGGCACCCATCTTGCGTTTGTATGCCATTCCTCCGATCTTAATCAACACTTCTAAGGCGGAAAACAACGCGGCCAAGCTCAGTATGATGGTATCAACGTCCTCCAGGTAGCGAAACATGTGAATGAAGCAAGCCACCACGCTAAAGACACCGGACAGAAGAGGGCCCATAAAGCGGATCACATTTACCGGGCCTACCATGAAGTCGTCATCGAAGAAGTTTACACCACAAATCAACATGAAGACCCGGAACACTGCGAACGTGCCGTGATAGTTCGGTGTGGTGGCTCGTAGGAAGTTGGAAATCCAGGACAGGAGACCCATCGTAAAACACCGGAAGGGACTACTTAAATTGACCGAAGACGGGGTGTATCCTTTATATAATATTGAAGAAAGGTGTATATGGGAAAAGCTGCACAGGTTAACAGCTGTGTGAAATTGCGTCAGCGTAATTTACCAACTAGGGCTAAATTGATCAATTTGGCGCTATTATTGCGTGTGAAATACAAACTCGATTGAAGTAGGTATTCATGTTTGTTTGCACGATGAGTTCATGTGATACAATGTAGATTGATTATTTGCTTTATATTGAAACAATTACGGATGACCATGAGAAAAATGCTAGGACGTAACTGGAAATGCCTATTTTATTTAAAGTTTGACGTGATATCAATCGCAGCAGATCATAAATATTAAGCTTTTTTTTATCTAGAACGGTTATTTGGAAGGCTCAATCGCGTTAGTTTTACGGAGCCGATAATTCATTGTTCACGGCTTAGAAGGATACATTGTCTTGGGGATGGGGTTTCGTAGTCTCATCAGATCGTTGTCGCCAGTATGAACGGTAGTGTGGTTAATTAAATTCTTATACTAGACATTTGCAGAAACATAGCGTTTAAACGAGATGTAAATTCAGGATCTGTTCAAACAAATAAATAATTTTGACGTAGGACTACGTCTTTGATTTCTATATGGGGGTACACTTTGAGAAAACAGAAAAAGGAACATGTAACAAATTAAGAAAGATTTTGAACGTTAATAACTCAGCTGTCCCTGGCCAATTTCAATAATTTTATCACCAATCGATCAGAAATATGGCTACGCATCGATAACAATGCTTCCGAATGTTCATTTTCAACAAGAAACTATTGAAAAACTGGTAAATGTTCAGCATTGTCCAAAAGCGTCGAAATAATTAACAAATCCACCAATTACGTACATGCATATGCTGCTTCCCCAGCACAGTCGTCAGAGAGTAGTAAGTAGACGAAACAAGTCGAAGTGGCATTCGCCTCCAATCCTCGGGCGCGTACGAATAGGGAGGATGGAATTGCGTAATATTTTGCACACTCATCGTCATATTCAGAACCAAACGCAAATTCTTCTCGTCGTGGCGGTGTCTGACGTATCTCCGGTCTGATTTACGAAGTGTGTTGAAGGTGTTCCTGAAAAATGAGATCCGTGATGCTGTCACCGTTACTAAACACGTCAAGCGTAAGTGGCCATGGATGTCATTTACGTTTTGAAGTGACGCACTCTGTTTGGTTTCGGAAGTTAAATCATCACCAACTTTGGCAACAAAACGGCTCTTTTCAGGGCCACCAAGCTTATTACAGTAAAGAGAAGGAATAGAATTCATCTGCCTGTTTGTCCATATTCAGAACCAACAACCACACAAAATGCTCATGTAATCAAACTGGCAGCAGGGGTACACATTATTTTGATCAACCTTGATCAACTTTGAATCGCCACGGCCGGATATTTTCGATGGAAGAAGCAACAATCTAGCATCTAATTCGACGAAGACGGCAGGAAACACTTGTGAAGCCGAGTTATTTACGAAAGAAAGTGTCGATGAAGAGAATCGATCAATGTAGATAGGACCTATTGAAAAGTGACGCGAGATTTGTTTTCCGTACTGAGCTCCAATGCTACCGACGCCAGGGAGGCAGCTCCCACACCTGGACCCTACATATCGACCCATCAACTCATGAACAGGGGACCAACGGCTTTACTTCCCGAAGGAAGGTGGGATCAGATATGCTATGCTTCAGAACATGCCGGTGGCGCCGACTGAGATTGGACCCAGGCCTGCTGGGGTGAGAGGTTATCACGCTAACCACCGGCGGCTATATCTTTCAAGGTGATATCACGGCGAATGAGAACAGCCCAAATTTGAGTTTAGCTATCTCAGAAATAAGAAATAAAGTGCAGGAACTCAGCGATGAGTAAATTTGCCTCATGTTTTCCCAGGATTTTCCAGGGAAAAATTCCCGAATTTGAGAAAAGTAAAGATTGGATTCACTCAGTCTATTGGTACTACTCCGAGACTGAATAAAATTTTCGTCAATTTTCTCACAAATTTACTCATCGGTGAGTTCCTGCACTTTTGGCGATTATGAGTGAACTAAATTCAATTTGGTCGTTATCATTCACCGTGTACACAAAAGGAAAAGAGCCAGTGTCGCTACTTGATAGCAAACTACTCATAATGGGAGGAGTCTTTATAGCTTTTATACCATTTGGTTGCACATCATTCTGCTTTAACCTGAAAAGATATAAAAGATAGTTGCTGTATGGCATTAACTCATCAGCTCAAAAATCATTCGCTGCCAGACTGTTGAGCAGTTCAGTCGATTTGAATTCTCTCTAGTTTCGTTCGTTCGTTCGCAAGTCGAATTAGCTCCGCGTTGTGTAGTGACGCTCTCGCTGACCCAGCCATGGGTAAGAAATCGCGCGGTAACGCGAGTGCCGGTTTACCGGGAAAACAGACTCTCCCAGGAGACGGCGCGACCACCGAGCCAGCCCAGAAGAAGCAGAAGAAAACCCCATTGCCCATCCCGACAGGCGTTGTGGAACGGCAGCCGGGGCCTCCCGGAACTAAACGACCCAGACCTGAAGACAGCAGTGCCACCGTATCAGCAGCAAAAAAGCTGCTGAGCAACAATCCGTTCTCCGCCCTGCAGAACGGAGCCCAGCCGCAGTCGGACCCTGAGACGGTGCCGAAAAAAGTTAAGTTGCCACCCTTCTATGTGAAGGGCTTCCCTCCCGGGCTATGGGAGCAGCTGGATTTCTACATTAAGCAGGGCCTTCGCTGCACCATTCAACGGTGCACGGAAGGCTACAAACTGATGGTCCCGGCCGAAAAACACTTCAACGCAGTTCAGGCCCTCTTGGACAGAATGAAGCTGGAGTACTTCTCCCACGACATCGAGGCCACCAAGCCGCTGAAAGTGGTGCTGCGCGGGCTCCACGACATGGACACCACCACCTTAATGGACGAGATTAAGGCGAACGGCCTCAAGCCGGTCGAAGTCCACAAGATGACCCGCAGCAAGGCCATCAAGTATCGTGACCAGCTCTACCTGGTCCATCTGGAGAAGAACTCCACAACCGTGAAGGATCTCCAGACGACACGCACACTGTTCCACATCGTAGTGAAGTGGGAGCGGTATAAACCCACCCACCGTGGCGTCACTCAGTGCTCGAACTGCCTATTGTTCGGGCACGGCACCAGGAATTGCCGCATGGCCTGCCGCTGCATCAAATGCGGCAAAAACCACAAGATCGACAACTGCGACAGCATCGAGGAAGCCACTCCCACATGCGCCAACTGCGGTGCCGCCCACAAGGCCACGAGTAAGGCCTGTCCGAAGCGGGCCGAATACGCCGAGATCCGGAAGAAGGCCTCGTCCAACAGCCAGCCCGGTCGCAAGAAGGTTCCAGAAAACAACGCGCAGAACTTTCCTCCGTTATCACCGGTCCAATCACGGCCAATTCCAGTGTTGCCGCCGCTCCCGCTCAACCAACAGTTGGCTGCCGCTGCAGTACCCGGTCAAGCCTCCGGGCCATCGACGGATCCCCCTGCTCCGGGATTGGCCGGTACAACCGGTGAAGCTACAGACGATTCTCCGCTGTCAACGGATGAGATCGTCACACTGTTGGCCCAGGCCATCATCATCAAGCGCACCTGCGCAACAAGAACACAACAGCTCCAAGCTATCATCTCCTTCGTCGCTAATTATGGACCGTGAACCCATAAAGATCGCCAACTGGAACGCTCGCTCCGTAGGGGCGAAAAACATTGAGCTTGCAGACTTCCTCCGCAAGCACGACATCGACGTGGGCCTTCTCACCGAGACCCACCTCAAGACCGGTGACAGCTTCTGGCTGCCCGACCACAGCATTGTCCGGCTTGATCGCACCAGCTCCAGGGGGGGCGGTGTCGCAGTCATCATCAAGAAAGGCATCAAGTACTGCACCCTACCCCACTACCGCACTTCCATCATCGAGGCCGTCGGCATAGAGGTGGAAACATCGACCGGAAACGTCCGGTTCATCGCCGCCTACTGCCCCCGGCAATGTACCGTTAGCAATGGTACAGCACAGCAGTTCAAGAACGACCTTGCCATCATAACCCGCACCAATGCCCGCTTCGTAATCGGAGGGGACCTGAACGCCCGGCACGAGGCCTGGCGGAACTACCAGCAGAACCAGAACGGCCGCCTGCTATTCGACCATTCCCAGCATGGTCTCTATTCCGTCTGGTTTCCGGACGAACCAACCTTCACATCACCGGCGGGCAACCCATCGACGCTGGACCTGTTCTTGGCAAACACCGGATTAGCCAAGCCGGTTGCCATCAACGACCTGAGTTCGGACCACCAACCGGTGCTGACCGAACTGGGCTACAACGTGGCCCCTGCACCGTGCCTGCGGAAGGACTACCATCGAGTCAACTGGGTCCAGTTTCGACGCGTGGTCGACCGCCACATCGACGACAACCCACCGCTCGACACAGTGGAGGACATCGACCGGGCCCTGGAGGGTCTCCATCAAGCCATATCCGTGGCTGACGAAGAGTGCGTTCGACGAGTTCCTGTGAGGGGTAAGTTTCAAGCAATTGATTCCCACACCAAACTTTTGATTCGGCTCAGAAATGTTCGTAGACGCCAGTTTCAGCGGACTGGGGATCTGCAGCGTAAATACGAAATGGTCGATCTGAATCGGCAGATCGCTTCCAGAATGGTCTCAATCCGGAACGAGAGTTTCGGGCGGCTCGTTCAGAACCTGGACGACCGTTCCAGACCATTCTGGAAGGTTGCCAAGGTGCTGAAGTCTCACCCCAAGCCCATTCCACCACTTAGAGTCAATGACGAACGGCTTATCACCAACGAAGAGAAGGCCAATGCAATTGGGGAGCACATTGCCCAATCGCATTTGCTTGGCTCTACAATCCCAAGTCCACTCGAGAACCAGGTTGTGCAGTGCGTCCAGACGTTAGATGCCTCCCCTTGTGCCGTCCCTCCAGAAGAACGGATTACAGAGGAACAAATTTGCTCAGCGCTGAAACACAGTACGAACATGAAGGCTCCCGGGTTTGACGGAATATTCAACCTAGAGTTGAAAAATCTCAGCGCGAGGGTGCACTCGCTGCTGGCTGCCATCCTCAACAGATGCTTGGAGCTGCACTACTTTCCAAGCATCTGGAAGGTGGCAAAAATCATCCCGATCCGCAAACCTGGGAAAGACCCTTCACTACCGTCAAGCTACAGACCGATTAGCCTGCTCTCAGCGCTGAGCAAGCTGTTCGAAAAATTGATCCTCAGCCGACTAAACAAGTTTGTGGAGGAACATGACATTCTTCTTCCGGAACAGTTCGGGTTCCGCAAGGGGCATTCCACCAATCATCAGCTAGTGCGGGTGATGAATAACATCCGAAGTAACAAAGCTGTATCCAAGTCCACAGCCATGGCCTTGTTAGACGTCGAAAAGGCGTTTGACAATGTCTGGCACGACGGACTTATATACAAGCTTTGTAACTCCAACTTTCCACCATACCTTGTGAAAATCACCCGTAACTATCTCCAGCAAAGGTCGTTCAGGGTGTCGTTGAATAGTTCCCTTTCGGGACAATTTCCGATCCCAGCAGGTGTTCCGCAAGGGAGTCTGCTGGGACCACTGCTTTACAGCATCTACACGTCGGACATCCCTCCTCTAGGAGACGGTTGCGTGTTCTTTCTGTTCGCAGATGACACCGCGATAGCCGTCAAGGGTAGGATGCCTCGTGAAATTACGAACAAGCTCCAACGATGCCTTGACACCTTTACTGATTATGCCACCACGTGGAAAATCAAAATCAACGCCTCGAAAACCCAAGCGATCATGTTCCTTCACAGACAATCATTAAAACTTAAACCGTCTCCCTCCTGTACCGTAATAATGGATGGTACAAGGGTCGAGTGGTCCACTGATGTTACTTATCTCGGGATGTTGTTCGATGAGAAGCTCCTGTTCCGCTCGCACATAGAGAAAACCCTAGTTAAGTGCTCCGCCTTGGTTAGGTGTTTGTATCCGCTCATTTGCCGCAGATCCCGCCTCTCAAGGCAAAACAAACTGGCTGTCTACAAACAGATCATAGCCCCCGCGATCTTCTATGCCGCCCCGGTGTGGGAATCGTGCGCTCAGACCCACGGGAACAAAATCCAGGTTGCACAGAATAGAGTGTTGAGGATGATCCTAGATCGTCCATTCGACACAAGAATAGCAGACCTCCATCAAGAGGCAGAAATTCCCAAAGTAGATTCCAAAATTGATGATATGACAACTAAATTTATTCAAAAATGCAATCTTTCTGAACATGCTTTAATAAGCAATTTGTACATAGTAGGTTAAGTGTATATAGTTGAGTAGGTTAGTTTTAAGCTGTCAATAGTAGTATTAAGTAGTTTCTCTTCAAATTCTAAAAACAAAACAAACCAATCCCACCAAGGTGGTCGACCGTGTACTAAGTCTAGGACTAATTCTGTAAAACAAAATTTTGAATTTTGCCCATACCTAAAGATGAAGAAAGCAATTAAATCACTTAGTAAAAATTTATATGGTAATCGTCCAAGTTAAACTAAAATAAAGATCATTTAAACTGGAAACTGGCATTAACTCATTTTCGCTCCGGACGGCGTGGTGAACAGCAATAGCAGCAGTAGGAGGGTGGTGGCTAGTCCACTCCTTCACATCTAACAAGCAACAATTGACTGGTCGTGGCAAAGGAGGAAAAGGTCTGGTAAAGGAGGCACCAAGCGTCATCGCAAAGTTCTTCGAGATAACCGCCATCGTTCGTCTGGCTCGCCGTGGTAGTGTCAAACGTATCTCCGGTCTGATCTACGAGGTGTGCTGAAGGTGTTCCTGGAAAATGAGGTCCGTATGCTGTCACCTACACTAAACACGCCAAGCGTAAGTGGCCATGGATGTCGTCTTCAATAAAAACGGCCCTTTTCAGGGCCATCAAGCTTAAATCAGTAAAGAGTTGGAATAGAATTTATCTGTGCTTGTTTGTCCATATTCAGAACCACAAGCCTCCAACGACCACACAAAATGCTCTCCAGAGTTGTAATCTTGTAACCAAACTTAAAAGCAGGGGTGCAAGTGATTTTGATTGATTCTCTTAATCAACTTTCTCTTTGAAAAAAATTACTACAAATTTGATACGCCTACAATTCAAAAACGGAAAGAGTTGAGATAATAGATAATTGATCAATTAAAAGAACTAAATGCTCTTCACATTTATTCCGTCCACTAGCGGTCCTACGTCAAGCTTCCGTTCGTGCCCCTAGGCACAGACCCTTCTACTTTTATTTTATTTTATCGCTGTTCATTGAAGTCTTACTTCAGCCGGCGCCGGTTTTGTAGTGGTAAGCGTGACTGCTTTCTAACACCCCAATGGGTCTGGGTTCAATCCCAGCCGAGGTCAGTGGGATTTTTCTGAGGTATAAAAATCTCTGGTCACGTCTTCCTTCGGAAGGGCAGTAAAGCCGTTGGTCCTGGCCCATGTGTGTTGAAGCTGCCTTCCTGCACATTCGATTGCCGTCAATGGATGGCAATCGATGTCCGTCGGTGATTGGCACTAGATTGCGGAACAGAGACCGACGTTAAATAAAGGAAAGAAGATTGAAGTCTTACTTACCTTACCAATCAGGCTAAGGCCTTGTTGTCCTCTGCTGTCCGAAGAAGTCGTCTCAACTCTACTCGATCCATGACCACACTTCGCCAGCCTGTTGGGTCGCTTTCTAGAACCATTTTCACTGGGTCGTCGTGCGGCATTCTTACGACGTGCCCAACCCACCGTAGCCGCCCAATTTTTGCAATGTGGACGATGGATGGTTCTCCCAGCAGCTGGTGCAATTCGTGGTTCATTCGCCTCCTCCACGTTCCGTCATCCATCTGCACTCCACCGTAGATGGTACGCAACACCTTCAGGTCTCGTGGCCGTATAGGACCACCGGTCTAATCCGCGTCTTGTAGACAGTCAACTTCGTGCGGCGGCGAATTTTATTCGCCCGGAGCGTCCTCCGGAGTCTAAAATAGGCTCGATTCTCTGCCATAATGCGTCTTTGAATTTCTCTGCTGGTATCCTTTTCGGCGGTCACCAGTGAGCCCTAATACACGAACTCATCGACCACCTCGATTTCGTCACCGTCAATCTGAACTCGGGGTGGGAGGCTAACATTGTCTTCCCTAGAACCTCTTCCTCTCATGTATATTGTCTTCAATGCGTTGGCAAGTCCAATCCGTCTAGCTTCCGCCATCGTCTCAAAGTTCTGTACCATGATGTCGATGTCATCGGCGAAGCCAAGAAGCTGGATGGACTTCCTAGAGATCGTGCCACTCGTGTCTATCCCAGCTCTTCTGATCACACCTTCTAACGCGATGTTGAATAGCAGACACGAAAGTCCATCACCTTGCCGTAACCCCCTTCGAGATTCAAAGGAACTCGAGAGTGTCCCGATACTCGAACAACGCACATCACTCGATCAATCGTCGCCTTGACCAATCGCGTCAGTTTATTCGGAAATCCGTACTCGTGCATAATCTGACATAGCTGATCTCGATCGATTGTGTAGTATGCGGATTTCAAATCGATGAACAAATAATGTTTGGGCACGTTGTATTCGCGGCATTTCTGCAGAACCTGCCGAATCGCGAAAATTTGGTCCGTGGTAGCGCGGGCACCCATGAATGCCGCCTGGTATTGCCCCACGAACTCTCTTGCAAATGGTGACGGGCGACGGCATAGATTTTTATTTAAATCTCAAGATTTAAAATCTGATTAGGAAATATACAAATTTAAATAAATAATTGTTCAAAGTTTTTGAAACTATCGGGGTTTCCGCCAAAAAAACTTCAGAAACTTACCCGTAATAGGTCTAAATTCATAAGACAGGTAACACAGTAGTACTAAATTGCTCGCACTCGTCGAACGGTGTGGACTGATGTGTTGGTTCATATTGAAATTCGAAATTAAATTCCAGGATGTGATATATAAATATATCGAGCAAACAATATATGTACAAAAGAATAATTTATTACTCATTTACCTAGCTGTATTTCGGAGCACACCCTTCCATGTACAGCCGTTTCGTTTCTTCATCCGCTTTGTCATCCTTGGGTGGTTTGTAGTCCGACACGTGATCCACCCGCAACGTTCTCCCCAGCAGTTTGATACCGTTCATGTTGTCTACCGTCAGCACTGTGGACCGCTGGTCCTCAAAGCAGATGAAACTGAATCCTTTCGATTTGCCCGTTTTCCGGTCCCGCACCAGATTGATGTTGACAATTTCCCCGTACTGGGAAAATACCGCCAACAGGTCACCTTCGGTCAGCTCGGACGGTAGGCCACCGACGAATATCCATGCACTGTCCTTGTACTGCTCGTGCCAGGAGTTTTTACCTCCGTACTTTAGGTCCTGCTCGCTCAGCTTGAGCACATTTTTCATGTTGCTAAAGTGGGGAATAGAGGATGTGAAATTAAAATACTACAACAGATATACTCAGCGCTGAAATAAACCAAGAATATGAAGACTATCGTGTTTGACGGCATATTCAACTTTTAATTTTGAAGAGACTCAGCAGTCTATTTGACCGCTATTTTTAACAGATGCTTGGGGCTGCGCTACTTTCCAAGCATATGGAAGGTAGCAAAAATAATACCAATCCGCAAACCCGGTAGGGATCCAACATTTTCTTCAAGCTACAGACCAATCAGCCTTTTTTCAGCGCTGAGCAAATTCTTCGAGAAACTCAATCTCAAGTTTGTCGAGGAACAGTTCGGGTTCAGGAAGGGGCACTCCACTAATCACCAGCTAATACGCGTGATGAATAACATCCGAAGTAACAGAGCTGTATCCAAGTCCACAGCCACGGCCTTGCTAAACGTTGAAAAGACGTTTTACAATGTCTGGCATGACGGACATGTGTATAAGCTTTGTAACTTCAACTTCCCATTACATCTGGTTAAAATCACCCTCCAGCAAAGGTCGTTTAATGTATCGTTAAATGGTTGTCTTTCAAACACGTTTTCCATCCCATCAGGTGTTTCGCAAGGAAGTCTGTTGGGCCCTCTGCTTTACAGCATCTACACTTCCGACATTCCTCCCCTCGGAGACGGTTGCGTATTTTTTCTGTTCGCAGATGATACCTCGCGAAATAACAAATTTCAACGATGCCTTGAAGCCTTTGCTGATTATGCCACCATGTGGAAAACTAAAATCAATGCCTCTAAACCTCAATCGGCAATCGCCCAAACTAAAACCGCCTCCATCTTGTACTGTAATCATGGATGGCACAAGGGTTGAGTAAGCCGGCGCCGGTGGTGTAGTGGTAAGCGTGACTGCTTTATAACACCCCAATGGGTCTGGGTTCAATCCCCAGCCGTGGTCGGTGGGATTTTTCCGATTTTTCTGAGGCATAAAAATCTCTGGTCACGTCTTCCTTCGGAAGGGAAGCAAAGCCGTTGGTCCCGGCCCATGTGTGTTGTGAATTGTGAATGGGTGCGATATCCTACGCAGGTGTGGAAGCTGCCTTCCTGCACATTCGATTGCCGTCAATGGATGGCAATCGATGTCCGTCGGTGATTGGCACTAGATTGCGGAACAGAGACCGACGTTAAATAAAGGAAAAAGGAGACAAGGGTTGAGTGGTCTGCTAAAGTAATCTATCTCGGGATGTTGGTCAATGAAAAGTTCCTTTACGTAGAGAAAACCGTAGTTAAGTGTTCTGCCTTGGTTACATGTCTGTATCCACTGATTTATCGTAGATAGCGCCTCTCAAGGATGAACAAACTGGCTATCTACAAACAAATCATAGCACCTGCGATCCTCTACGCAGCTCCGGTGTGGGAATCATGTGCACAAACTCATAGGAACAAAATCCAGGTCGCTCATAATAGCGTGCTGAGGATGGTCCTTGATCGTCCCTTCGACACAAGAATTTCAGACCTCCACCAAGAGGCGAACGTTCCCATAGTATATTCAAAGATTGATGAAATTAAAACTAGATTTGTGCAAAAATGCAACACACCAGAACATGCTTTGATAAGCAATTTGCATATAGCAGTTGTAGTTGTAAAAATTAGTTATAAGTAGTCTCTTTTTTCCAATTTCAAACAAACCAATCCCACCAAGGTGGGCATTCTCTAAATAGGCCTGATAGGACTAGGAACTGTAAAGACGCATTTGTGTCACTTGATAATTCATACTTGTAAACCACACAAATACAAGGAATAAAGATCATGTAAAGTAAAAAAAGTTTTTCACTTGATCGTCAAGCAGTTCATTCGGTTCGGAGTTCGGATTCCCGCTCGCTTTCTCGAGTTGTTCGGTTATACATACACGCAAACCAAAAATCTATTACAATGAATGTTAGTTCCGTTTCCTATCATCCTCTGTTCATGAACATCGCAACGAATGTTAGAAATTGACGATGGCGATGTAATGGTTTTTTGTCAGCTACCGGGACCAGTTATTCCTGGTCCGCTTTACGAAGGGCTTCACCACACTTGCTGGGATGAAGGACAACATCCGGGATCTGTTTCAGGTCATTATCTCTAGTCAGTCGTATAGACCTCGACACCGTGATGTAACACAGTGCATGAACTGCTTCTCTCAAGGCCATGGCTCGAAAAATGGCCGAAGCCACGCTGTGACAAGTGTGGAGGGACCCACGCGACAGCTTCCTGTGGTCAATCTAATGAACCGAAGAGTGCCAACTGCGGTGGAAAGCACCGTGCCTCCAGCCGCTACTGCCCAAAGCGAGCGGAAATAGGGGAAATGCCTCTAATGTTGGCCTATGGATCTAAGATTGGGCCCATCGCTAAAAATCAGCTATTTATCAATTTCATCTAGATGAACGCGTTATTGTGACGTTACTAATGGATATTTTTGGTCGCTATTGAAAATTTAGTCGATTGCTGAATTTATGTATGGGCCCAAATTAGGGACACTTAGGCCGACATTACCTGCATTTTCCCTAATTAATATTCGCCAAAAGGCGCAAACAGGCAACCAGACCGGTAGCCACCGCAACAATCGTACGCAATCGTAGCAAAATAACCATAACAAATTTATTCGGGTTAGCTGGGCATTCTCCAACAGAGCAAGCAACCCCCGGTCGTCGTTCTAAACAGTATCGCCTCACTGCTTCAGCGGCCTAGCTGAACCAA
Source organism: Ochlerotatus camptorhynchus (assembly GCF_037179485.1). NCBI lineage: Eukaryota > Metazoa > Arthropoda > Insecta > Diptera > Culicidae > Ochlerotatus > Ochlerotatus camptorhynchus. Next base: position 1,392,393 of record NW_027040640.1, read on the forward strand.
GGTCCCTAAACTGCCCATGGTTTATCGTATGCCAGTGCTGTGTCAGATGAGTCCGTTGAAGATTCCCCGTTTACCTCGGAGGAACTGGTAACACTCGTGGCAGAGGTCATCATCATCCTGCGCATTTGCAAGACCCGATCTGAGCAGCTTCATGCTTCCCTGTCCCTCGTCACTATCTATGGACCGTGAAGTTACAAAGATTGTAAATTGGAACGCTTGTTCGTTGAAGAACAAGCATATCGAACTCACCGAAACCCATCATCGTGCACCTATCGGACTTTCGGCTCTTGAGACTCGACAGAACCAGTGCAAGAGGAGGGGGAGTAGCCGTTGCTGTGAGGTGCAACATCAACTGCCACCTGCTGCCGAATATTCAACTCAAAATTATCGAAGCCATCGGGGTTGAGGTTGGAACATCGCTTGGCTACATCACCATCATTGCGACTTACTGGCCCAGACAAGTCAACAACAGGGATTGGACGGTAGCGGACCTTCGACGAGATATCATCAAGCTGACTCGACGGCGGCAAAAATACATCATCGCTGGCAACCTAAACGCCAAACATCAAGCTTGGGTCAACAGTCGGCGCAACTAATATGCAATCATCCTGAACAATGACCTTCAAGAAGCACAACTACAACATCTTTAGTCTGGTCCCGCCCGACTGAGTCGGTCCGGTTCTCACGCCAACATTGACATCTACATCAGCAACATGGCCCACATATCGCAACCAGTTGCCTTCCAGGAACTCAGGTCGGACTTGAGGGAGAATCCTCCGTGAACTGATTTGAAGTTTTCCGGCGCAACTAACATCGTGTCAACTGCGAACGGTTTCAACACAGGTACCTGGCATCCCTATCTTGTTTGCCTTGCCTTGAAAAGAGCTAACATCGCTGCGGACCCGCGAATTGCGGGCCCCACTGACAGCTCATAATTTGTAAACAAATAGAAGATTCAAGCCAGAATTTCAAAAAAGGCGTGACTGATATTATGGATATTCTTAATATTTTTGCTTACATTTTGTGAAAAATAAACTTAGGACTCATAAAATATTATTTTCTGATTTTCTTCCACGAAGTCAACCATTTATATGGCATAAAAGGGAAAATAATTTCATTTGATAAAAATAAGACAATTCAGTCACGCCATTTTTGCAGTTCACACTGGAATTGTGACGTTTCAGATGTTGGTTTCAATAACATGGCGGCATGCCAGCCAGCTGTTTCAACACTGCGGCGATGCATCGGTTGATTAAGAATATTAAGATGTCTACATACACTCAAAAAATGCCACACGTTCGATCGAAGTGTTTAAAAACTTGATTTTTTAAATGCACAATCACATTTACTTTATGTGTATATCACCTTGGTTCAATGTGTCATACACGTTAATTTAAAGTGTTTCAAACTTTGAAATGTTGAAAATCTTTCACTATCTATTCAAGTGTATTGCACATTGAATCACATTACTGTTCAAAACAGATGGATTTAAAGTGTTTTGCATTTAAATACGATGTGAATTGCTTGCTCAGAAAGGTAAACATCGAAAACAAGAGTTGTGACTTCATCCTATCAACCCGCCTCATATATGAGAACAACCGTGGCACAGTGAGATTGAACGAAGATTCCGGCAGCACCACACTCCAACAGTCCATGATCGAATCCCAAATCAGACCCATTAAAAAGACATGTGTAAGCTCTGGCCTCTGGTAGTTTTGTTTATATATTAGTTGATTCATTTTTAGAGTCGGTAAAGTAGAAGTCGATAAAGTAGAATATTGAACTATGATGTGCAAAGCTATTGATATCACCATATGAGGCACATAGAATCCAAGTTTGTCACAATTCAAATCCATAGTGTTCAGGCATGGTTCATAGCATAAGATTCACACATGAAATGGATGTGTTTCACAATAAGCGCAAAATTAAGTGTGAGACACATGATGATGACGTGTGGAATTTTTTGAGTGTACCATCGAGGAGGCGATTTCCCTGGTCAGGGAACAACACGTGCCAGTACCCAGACAGGTGAGTAATAAAGCCCTACAGTAAAAGTATGGACGTCTGTCAAAAGTTGTTCCAATCGAACCGTCAAAATGCACCGCTTTGCTCGATTGGAACAGCTTTTTTCAGTTTTGTGGTGACAGTCGTCCATACTTTTACTGTAGGGCTTTAGTGAGTAACACTCTGAACCTTGACAGCCATACTAAAGACCTCATTAGACTCCGTAACACTATTCATAGGCAGTACCAGCGTACTGGTCTGCCTAACTTGAAGACCAATTGAAATCGAGTAACAAAGATCATTCAGGCCAGGATGGTGGATTTCAGATATAACGATTTTGCCAATAAGATCCGTTCTCTCCCAGATTGTGCAAAGCCTGCCTTGGAAGCTAAACACTGGTTCCACTGAATCGTCCCGATGATAACTCCTGTTGAGAAGGCTACTGTGATTGGCCAACACTTCATCAACTTCCATAATCTCGGCAAAACATGATTAGTCCACATGAGGCTGCTGTTGCTGAAAATGCAGCCAACCTCCATTCCATTCCCGACAACTTCCGCGAAGTTTCAGAGATTTCAGCTGACTAACTGAAGGTTTCAACAACATCTTGAATCTAGAGCTCAAACATTTGAGTTCTAGATTCTATGATTACCTTAGGCTTGGCTACTTCCCCTCGTGCTGGAAGTTAGTTAAAGTCATACCCATCCGGAAACTTGGGACGGATCCTTCATCTCCTTCCAGCTACAGACCTTTCAGCCTTCTCTCAGGGTTATGAAAGCTCCTCCTTGAAAAAGCGATCTAACATATGTTGGTGGGATTTTTCTGAGGCATAAAAATCTCTGGTCACGTTTTCCTTCGAAATAGAAGTAAAACCGTGTATTTGAATCGCCGCGATATACTATGCAGGTGTGGAAGCTGCCTTCCTACACATTCGATTGTGGTCAATGGATGGCAATCGATGTCCGTTGGTGCTTGAGAGACCAACGTTAAATAAAGGAATGAAGAAATAAACTTAATTTTACTATTGCTACTTCGCTCATTCTTTCTTGGACTGTTCGATGCGATGCTCTTCCTATCCAGCTTTCCATGCTCGGTAATGGCGGCCTGTTTGTATGAATAAATCATTTATTATAAATGTATCCTTCACTGTGCTTTTTGACAGTAACTGGAGGGCGTATGTTGTTCCATTTTCTTCTGTTTCTGGGAGATGGAAAGGGAGGGATCAAAATCCGCTGGATAGGGCCAAAAAGCACAGTGAAGGATACATTTATTCATACAAACAGGCTGCCATTACCGAGCATGGAAAGCTGGATAAGCTTCTTCAAGAAGCTACTTTCATCATTTAGAAGCTACGTTCAGCAACTTCAGAAGCATCTACGAAAATTTTCTTTTAGGATCGTCCTTCCCTAATAAAAAAATATCATACCTGAATGATATAACTATTCCATACATGGTTTGGATGATAACCGAACACGTCATTAAGCAAAATAACCATACAAATTTTATTAGGGTTACGCTCTTCCTTAACAGAACAATCGTTTTATTAAATCCGATGATTTTTGACGTAGGACTACGTCTTTGATTTCTATTTGGGGGTACACTTTGTGAAAACCGAAAATGGAACATGTAACAAATTAAGAAAGATTTTGAACGTTAATAACTCAGCTGCCCCTGGTCCAATTTCAATAACTTTATCACCAATCGATCAGAAATATGGCTACGCATCGATAACAATGCTTCCAAATGTTGATTTTCAACAAGAAACTATTGAAAAACTGGTAAATGTCCAGCATTGCCCAAAAGCGTCGAATTAACTAACAAATCCACCAATTACCTACATGCATATGCTGCTTCCCCAGCACAGTCGTCAGAGAGTAGTAAGTAGACGAAACAAGTCGAAGTGGCATTCGCATCCGATCCTCGGGTGCGTGCGAATACTGCGTAATATTTTGCACACTCATCGCCATACTCAGAACCACACGCTCCCAACGAACACACCACTGTGTGGTGGTGTTCGGTCGTCGAAATTAGTAGCAGCAGTAGCAGTGCTTTCGGCGTGTGGCGTTGAAAATGTTTCTCCAGTAACAACGAAAGGCTGCCTGCAAGCAGCGAGCTGCAGAGCCCACATAAGCAACCATTAAAGGAGGAAGAAGCTGCACCGCTATGCTATGGATCGGAATCAGTAGCTCTTCGTGAGTTGCTGCGGGTCGGTCATCTATGCCAAGCGTGTCACCCTCGCTCCAAACGACATACAGCTCGACAGCCTCATCCGTGTTGAACACCAAGCTCAGAATTACTCAACCATCACTACAAAACGGTCCTTTTCAGGGCCACCTAAAATTTGTTAAAGAGTATTATTTGGACATTGGTCAATGTCATCAGTTCCCGCAAGCAGCTAGCTATCAAGGCTCAATCTGGTCTCTATTTAAGGTGTGGAATTGTAGGCCCGAATGTATTGGTGAGATTAATCATCGTCCGACCATTTTCCAGAACACGCTGGTAGGAAGTGTTAAAAATCCAAATAGAATTTGAGAGAAGTGGAAATAGCTCGCTTTGGGTGTATATTCAGTCCCCAGAAAGCCAATAAAATCAAATTTGTGAGAAAATTAGCCCTCACGAATTCAATCTCTCGAAGTCCCTCCTTTTTTACATATTCTGCACAAACGATAATTTCCGCCCCGCCCCATTCATATAATTCGGAATGAAATCCTGTGAGGGGTGAATTGAATACACTTTAATACCAAAATGCACAAATCTTAAAAATTCATAAATAACAAAGTCGGGTAGATAAATCGAAAATACTCAAGTTGACAGTCCCTTGGATTCTCTTCATCAACTTTCTCTTTGAAATAAATACTACAAATTTGATACGCTTACAAATAAAAAAACGGAAAGAGTTAAGATAATTGATGATTGATCAATTAAAAGAACTAAATGTTCACATTAATTCCGTCCACTAGCGGTCCTACGTCAAGCTTCCGTTCGTGCCCCTAGGCACAGACCCTTCTACTTTTTTATGTGAATTCTCGAGACTCGACCATGATTTTGGTTTCGGAGACGAACTAGCCCAGGGCTGAAAGTCTCCTTAATAAATATATAAAAAATGATTTTGGTATACTAATGCTTCGTATTATCGAAGACAACATATCAAGAAGACTGGCAACTCGCTATGATACAGGTACAATTGCGTCATCTGTCGCTCAAAGGCAAATACATGGAACGAATTTGAAAGCAAAGATAACATCCTCAGAAGAAAGGTTTGTGTATTTGCTCATTTTTCTATGCGTTGCTTCCACCTTCGCTCAATCGCAGCGCTATTGTATCTGTCGCTTAGATTCTGGCAAAGTTGCCAGTCTTCTTGTTATGATTTCTTCGATATTATGCTTGATCAAAAAAAAATGCTAATTTTGGCTGCCAGAACTGCCATCTTCAGAGAAGTTTTAATTGCAAAATTGCAAATTATTTTCCTTAAAACCGCTTTACAAAGCAAATAAAGCGATATACATTGCTTCTGTCTTCAGAAAAATAGTGTATTTCGATATTGAAAATTTCTGTAGAACATGTCGAATCGATTAGTCAAGATATATGATACAAACAAGTTAAAACATCGATTTTAAGGTAGTCCTGACAGTAATCCAATTATATATCGCAATAATTATGATGTAGAAACTCGGTGTCTTTAGCAAAGTTTCTTAAAATTCCACACATTTTTATTGACGAATTTCCATGTGAAATTCCACATGATTTTCATGTGACCACACATAAACAGAATCCACCCAGAAGCCCACATGAAATTTATGAGTCAAATGAATAGCATGTGTGGTTACATATGGCTTTTATGGGTACACATATTAAGTATGTGTCCGACACATAAATATCATTTGTTGATCACATTGTAAAAAATCCTGTGTGGGACACATAAAAACAATCTTTGAAATTTTATAAGTGTATCATCTTGTAATTACAAAAAGTTAGTTTTTCTAACCGTAATACTACCTTAATGAAAATTCAAGTGCATATTTCAAAAGATGCAGAATAATATTTCAAGAAACTTCTTCGAAGACACCTAAACACTAAAACATCGGGAACTGTGGGGAGAGTTTTGACCGTCTTTTTTTAGAATGGTTCCACTGTGCAGCGTAGCGAATCGTGATCCCAGAAGCAATCACATTGGTTGGATTAAAATATTACTTACGTCATGGGATTCATCTTAAAATAATCACTGATAAAGGCACCGCAATGGCACAAAAAGGGGAAGTCCACTTAACTATATAATTCTAATTATTTAATGAAAAATACGAAGTTGTAAGCGGCGTAGCTCCTAGACAATCGCCCGATTGTGTTTGTTTTTTGAAACAAATTGAACCGTGTTGCAGAATGCATCGACATGGCGCGGTTACAAACTTTCGACTGTCAAATCTAGCTAACACCCGTAACGCCAACAAATAGACTGACAGTAACTGTTCTCAGATGATTAATTTTTGATCAGGTGACATATTTTCCTTGTTCTTGAGCAAGCAGTCTGCAGGTAGTTTGGGTTGATTTTTAGTGAAATTTGTGAATTTTTATCGATATTTTCCCTTGTTCTTCACAGGAAACCGTTCATTCAATATGGCTCTATTATCCGCTGTAAAGGGAAAGCTCATTTCCGTCATCGGCGATGAGGTAGGTTGAGATAGGTGGATTTATGATTTTTAGAGTCTGCGTTTTCACCAGAATGGGGGACTTGCGTAGTAGATTTTATGATTTAGGAAACAAATCGTTAAATTGGATTTTATTTCAGGACACTTGCGTTGGTTTTCTGCTGGGAGGCATTGGTGAGATCAATAAAAACCGTCACCCCAATTTCATGGTTTGTGATAAGAGTAAGTTTACATCGGATTTGGCTATCTCCTATGGATCATCTCTCAAACTAGTTCGTTAGCTTGGTTCTAAACAATTGAATTCCCCCGATTTGCCACAGACACTGCCGTCAGCGAGATCGAGGATTGCTTTAAGCGCTTCATCAAGCGTGACGACATCGACATCATCCTGATCAACCAGAACTACGCGGAAATGATCCGTCACGTGATCGATGCGCACACTTCGCCGACCCCGGCCGTGCTGGAGATTCCTTCCAAGGACCACCCGTATGACGCGACCAAGGATTCGATCCTGCGACGTGCTAAGGTATGTGTTTTGATGGTGCAATTTGAATTCCTGTGGAATTATATTTTGAATTTTATCCTTTCTCTACAGGGCATGTTCAGCCCAGATGATTTGATTGCCAACCGTGGTTAAGATCTTCCCCAATGGTATTAAGCTGATCGCTGTTTGTTGCTTATTTTTCGGTTCAAGTGTAACTGTTTAGATCAATAAAATCATTCCATGTAATGGTGTATTAGATGTAAGCGTTTGGATTCACTGATTTTCGAAACACGGATTTCTCACTTTTCTAGTAACGGAGATGTACGCAAAAGAACCTTTCTAGATTATGAGAGAGTAGTATGTATTACAATGAGACGAAGATATACACCCCTATTCTGTATTTCGTTTCGAACGAAATTCTCATACAAAAAAATATTTTTTTGTATGAGAATTTCGTTCGAAACGAAATACAGAATAAGGGTGATAAAGTAGAATGCATACCTTAAATATTTACTTAACCATCATGGATCGCTTTAGGAAAAGATTCTGCGCTTCGCGTTCCAGGTTGGCCAGTTCCTTGACAACCGGTGTCAGCTGTTCCACGTGATCCTTGTAACCGGTGCCGGTGTTCTTTCGTTTCTCACCGTAGGTCACCTTACCATCGAAATCATTCAACGGAACCTTCAAGTTCTTGTCGATCTGCTGGATGGTCACGTTCAGGTGGTCTTCGATTTCCGCCAGGTACATCTTCTCATCGTACCACATGCAGCATCCCTTCACATCGGTGAGATTGGTATTCCAGCAGCTCTTACCACGTGAACTACACCACTGACCATGGTACCAGACCTTTTCCGGTACGGTTGATACCAACGAGATGGCCAGACCCATACGCTCGGCACGGCCAACGCGACCAATCCGATGCACGTAGTTGCTCTTCTCATCCGGCAGTGTTACGTTGATTATGAACGGAAGGCCTGAGGAAAATTATCAAAACAATTAACCGTTGTTCAGATAATTGCAGCAAAGCTTATCGATCAACACCTACATATATGCTAAACATCCAAAAGGCAATAGAAATGCATCAAATTTACTTAAGCCTACCACTTACCAGAAACATCCAATCCACGCGCCGCCACGTCCGTGCAGATAAGGAACTTGACCTGCTTGTTCTTGAACTTCTCCAAATTGGCTTTCCGCTCCTGGGGTTTCCGGTCGCCGTGCAGACAAACGCACGAGTACTTGTTGCCGCCAACCTGCCGCAGATAGCGTTCCATGTTGTCACAGTCAAGCTTAGTGCGGCAGAATATGATCGCCCGGTCCATGTTGTGCTCATTGATTGCATTCAGCGTGTACTCTCCCTTGAGCATTTTGATCGCTTCGGATAGGGTTTCGGCCGTATTGGACCCCGGGCGAACGTTATCCTTGGCGTGAACCCCATCGGTCTGAATGTGCTGTCGCAACGATTGCCAACCGTTGTCCTTCTGCGGATCAACCATGCAAACTACGTGATGGACTGTTTCCGGAACGGCGTCCTCTCCCTTCAAGTCTACCCAAGTAGGGAAATGCATCAGCCGTTCGGCTAGCTTCTTGACTTCGAATGAATGCAAGGTGGCACTGCAAACAACCATCTGCAGTCGATGGCCATCGGCTGTAATTTTTGGAATTTGCTTATGCAATCGTTCGATCAGCTCCGTGTAACCCTGCTTCAGCAAACCGTCAGCTTCATCCAACACGAAGAAGCGGCAGCCACTCAACAACACATACCCATTGCTTATCAAATCCTCCAATCGACCCGGAGTTGCTACAATAATATCCACACCACGCTGCAGCACCTCCATCTGATCCTTGATGCTAACTCCTCCGATCACCAGCAATTCTCGAACTTCCGGATCTTTGAGATGTTTTTTGAACTTCTGAATCTGATTGAATGTCTGTTCTGCCAACTCTCTGGATGGTTCAATCACGATCGCTTGCGGTGCATTCGGCTTCGGTTTCGAATCCTGCGAAGCACTATCGCCTCCCGTATTCGGATTAACCGCCAAGTTGTCATGTGGCACCTTGCAAACCGCAACGAATCCATCCGGAATGGCATACTTGAAATCCGTTTCGCCAAAGTTAAAGGACATTTCGGCATTCTTCAGTACCACCGCTGGGTAGAAACTTGAGTTCTTCAAATTTCCATCGTTGATCTTGAACGCCAATCCCAGCATCGTTCCGTTCTTCGCGAAACTGATCTCTCCGCGGTCCAAATCCAGCATACACCCGATCGTGTCCATCTTTCCGAATGCCTCTCCATAGCTATCAAACTGCTTACTATTGGACTTCTTTCCGGTCCCGCCGAATCCAAATCCAAACTTGTCCGTTCCCAGATCCAAGCTCGCATGTTCCGTACTCCATCCCACACGGCACAGTCCCTCGTCCGTGACCGTAGCCTCGTAGTAGTACTTGCCCTTACCACGCACTCCAGTGGTCGCTCGGGATCCGTGCCATTCCTTAAACTCCCGCGACTGACAGCGCATTCCATCCGGGGTCACCGCCATTGCATGACCCCGATCCGTATAGGAGAGAGTCCATGGTTTTGTCTTATGTCCTACCGGTTTTCCAGCCTTTCCATCACGAATATCTCGTAACGTTTCCCAAACAATCTGCAGAATGGGCAAACAGAACGCACCCGTCTTGCCACTGCCGGTCTCCGCTGCCATCAGCACATCCCCACCGCCCAGAATCAACGGGATTGCTTCCGCCTGTACGTCCGTCGGTAGCATCCATTCCATTTCGTCGATCGCACTGCCAATCTCCGACATTACGCCGAACTCTAAATGGGAGCAGAACCACGATGTGTAAAAATCATTTAATAATGCAGTTTTGGCTTTAAACTTACCTTCGAAAGCAGTCATTTTCGCTGGGGAATGGTTGAGTTCACCGGGTACCGTAATGAGCGGTGCGTTTTTTACTGAATTTGCAGAGTAATTTCACAATTTTTCCGGAATTTTTCAATCAGAAAGCCGACCATAAAACTTGTAAATAAAAATGAGCTATTCTGTTATCAGGGCCGCAATCAGGAACATGTGATGTCAAATTGTTTGATAGAATGTAACAAGAGTAACGCTATGATGTTATCCCAAAAAAAAACAAAAGTTTTTATTTATTATACACTTATAAAACTTCAAAGGTTGTTTTTATGTGTCCCACACATGAATTTTTGCAATGTGATCAACCAATATGTGTATACATAAAGGCCATGTGTAACCACACATACTATTCATTTTAATCATAAATTTCATGTGTGCTTCTGGGTGGATTCTGTTTATGTGTGGTCACATGAAAAGCATGTGAAATTTCACATGGAAATTCTTCAATAAAAATGTGTGGAATTGTATTAAGTGGACCGTACACGACTGTTTGTATTGACAATAATCGTATTGTCAATACATTCTATATTGGCGTCAATACACCAGTGTTGACAATATTTCTGTATTCACATCATCAATATGATTGTCAATACTTGTAAGTATTGACCTCGGTATTGACAATATTTCTTACCGTGTGGGTTAGCTTTAGTGTAGAGGCTTTAAGCCAGAGACTGGTTCAACAATCACGCATTTCGGCGGAGCTCACATCAATGTGATGAATATACCCGCATAAACAATAACCATAAGAAGCGCCTAACCATCAATTGGGTTCTTTAAGGGTATTGAGGTAAATGCATATTCGTAATCTGCATTAAAAATGGAACCCAAGCCCAAAATTTCATCAATTTTGGTAGACTGGAACTATTTTAAATAACAACGATTAATTTTGCAAAAATCACCTTATTAGCGCCCCTCGGTGTCACTTTGTATGGGAGCGAGCTGTCATTTTGTCAGTTTAGTGTCAAACAGTGAAGTTATTATTTTGCTTTAAATCTTGGTTTAAAAATCGAGATGAAAGTTTGTGGGTTCGAAAAAAATATCGCTGTGCTCAGAAAACGAAGCTTTTTCAGATGATATATAAAAACCAATATATTTTTTCAAAATTAAAGAACCCAATTCGGGATATCATCCCAACTTTATGTGGGATAGTCGTACCATCTATGATTTCGTTAGAGTATGGTACCCGTTTATTAGGGTAGTGGTTGAAGATGACTGCAACAGACTACTCTTTCTATAGCATTCAGCACTGCGATACAAGTGTGAAAGAGTAAGCTGTTTTGTTCTGTCCTCGGTTCTGTCATACCTTCGTTTTAGGTTTTACTAGAGTCGGTGTATAATGAGACACGCTAAAGGCCGGCGTACAAAGCATATACGTTTTCGGGTTTTTTGACAGATAATGCATGGGCTTACTGTCAAAAAACCTGAAAACGTATCTATTGTGCTCCGGCCTTAAGAGCGAAGCCAAGTCTACCTATTTAACAGTCAAACCGGCTACCTATCTGTAGATAATGGATGGAAATGAACTCTTAAAGCGAGCCAAAGTTATTTCACTTTACTATAGCCCAGTTCCATTCATTCCCTACATACTATAGCCTAGTATACAGATCGAAGCGAAACGAAAATTGAAGCACGCGAAAAATCATGAAATTCCGCTAGCGAAAAAGGTTGTGAAAAAATGTTTGTGGAACATTTTCCAGTTTCCTTTTTTTCGCAGTTTACAGTTCATGTGAAACGAAATCGATCAGTTTACACCTCCGGTGAAGTGAAAATCAGACAGATACGCTCTTTCTCGCAACGTCAACTTTTCACTTAGATGCTGCTCTTTTCGCTAGCGCTGCATGCGCGAAAAAAATAAAAGTAAGCGAAAAAGATACGATCCACAAAATTAGATTTCGCTGGATCGTATCTGTTTACAGTTCAAAGCGAAACGAAATATTTGCCAATTGCGTTTTTCACGCAGGTGAAAAATGTAGTATTTTGTATGAGATTTTTGCTTCGCTTCGATCTCTATACAGGCCTTATCGTGCAAAGTATATAGACAAACATTACGATGCTATGAAAGGTCCATGAAAAGGTATTGTAATGAAATATGAAATATAATCGAAGAAATGATCATAAATAAACAGTGAGCATTGAATTGTCATGAGATACTTTTGGTAATGATAAATAATGAGAATTTATGCTATTTTCTGTTAAGATAATTTGACAAAATCACTGATATAATTCAAGGTTGCAAATACTCATTTCAGCTAAAATAATGTTTTTCGGAATAATAAAACCAAAAGATGGTATGATCACCGACAAACCGACATGACGCTTAATTCTGACTTATGCCCTAAAATCATACACGGCCGATTTAAATGTGCAGTGATCCGAACTGTCAAAACCATAGGAGTTTTTGATCTAGATCAAAATAATTTGTCCAGACACGAACCAATTCATAACTTTTACATGCGGGTTCATGGTTTAGCTAAATATTTCCCGCGAAAACGGAGCCAGATGTCAGTAGCGTACTTTGGTCAGAAATTTTATTGAATTAGCTATGGTCATTCATGTCGGTTTGTCGGTGGTATGATGACATGTTTTACTTGTAACTTACAAGAAGAGGTTACAAAGTATGCGTTTGAAACATAAAACCGATTTGCTGATCGCTGAGTGAGTGTGTGATCATAGCACTAGACTCGGACAGATGGATTTTCAGCTTCGCGCGGAAAGTTTGCCCGGATTCGGTACCGGTTCAAACCAACGTTCGTGATCGTCCGTCGGGTAATAACGAAATAGATTCCCCGTTTTCGATGGTGGAATTCTCACTTGCTCTCACTTCATGTAACAACTCAGCTCCCGGAATGGATAGAATCAAGTTCAACTTGCTCAAAAATCTCCCAAACGTCACGAAGAGACGCTTGTTGAACTTATTCAATCAATTTCTGGAGCACAACATTGTTCCGGATGACTGGAGGCAAGTAAGAGTTATCGCACAGAACAGAAGGGGAAGTGCAAACAAATCCGTGAATCAAAACGTGGTTCATTTTTCTGCTCAACAAGCGATGTGTTGTGGTAGCGTTCCACACGGGCATTCTATGTACACTCACACTATCATAGCATGCTGCCTATCTTAACTGCAGGCAGAAGATGCCTTCTACCGCTAGGTGCGCTAGTGTTCGCAAATGACAAATGGAGCCACTTTCTGATCCGAAATTCCACTCCTGTGGTTATCGCCATTCGAAAACCCGGTAAACCCGCGTCGGATTATAACTCGTTCCGTTCCATCGCAATGCTGTCCTGTATACGGAAATTGTTGGAGAAAATGATTGCAGCTTGCAGATGACGGGGTTGTGTCCGTTATAGGGCCAAGTGCACCGGACCTGCAAGGACCATTGCAAGATACCTTAGACAATTTGTCTACTTGGGCTAAATATGAAGCTGGGTATCGAATTCTCTCCGGAGAAAACTCAGCGTGTACTGGTTATGGATTGAGATTCGATCCGGAACTTGTGAGAAATGGAGGCCAACTCCCCTGCACTCGATCTCTCTAGGTCACGTCTCCTTGGTGGTTGAACGTCGTTGATAAGTTAATGCATTCTACTGGAGAGAATCGCCCATGAAATATGCTTCCACCTGAGAGTTCCTTCCTGACATCTTCAAGTGGTGGAATTTTTTAGTATTATATTGTATGATTATTGACTGCACGGAAAAGGTCTGCATTAAGCGGGATTTAGATGAGGCAGGTGAGTTGAATTCAACTCAAACCGATCTGGTCGTAGGCGTTCAATTGACTTGACAACGAATAGAGCAAGTCCGATATCGGTCAGATTTCTGGACGTTCATTTCGCAGTTCAAGTGAGTTGAACGCTGAATTGAACCATCTTAACCCAGCTTTAGAGAGGGTCTAGGATAAGAGATGAGCGGACGCGGATTGGCTGGTTTTGAGCCAAACGAACTGTCAAAGCCAGAGCCATACGAGCAGTGCCTATCTTGATTACATTGGCAGTGTTGCTGTCTCTAGTCTGCATGCTTCAATCAGATTTATTTTTATTGTTCGTGAGGTAACCCACAATGAAAACACACCAATATTTAATGTAACAACAATTTTTATTGTAATAGAGTTGTTCATTATTGTTCATGATCGAATCATGTTAACAATAAAATAAATGAAAAATACGATAAAAATCATTGTAACAACATTTTATTATGTACATTCATTGTACAGCTAGGTAGCAGTTTTGCCGTTTTCGGAAGAGTTCAATATTTTAACAATCATTTTTATTGTCGACAATAAAAATTAATGTTAGAGCATTGTTTCCACTGAAAATTTCACTGTAATTTTTTTTCGGGAAGCTATTAACAAATGAGCAGTGGGTATGTACAACCATAGAGGTAACTCTAAGACTAGTAGGTCCCGAAGAAACTGCTCTGGTACTATCTTCGGTCTCAAGTTAATCGATTCACCCCTCGAAACATAGTAAAATCCACGAACCCCTCATTTTATCTGTCAAACTTTCATAGCAAATCAAAACAAACATTGTGTAGTACTAGAATTTTGACTAGAATGGGGTTCGTTAATCGATTTACTTGGGACCAATAGGCTATAGTCAAGTAGTAAGCCAATTTAAAATCGTTAGTTTCGAATTGATTGTTGGTACAACCATAGAGGTAACTCTAAGACTAGAAGGTCCCGAAATAACGTGCTCAACTTTTAGGCTCAGATCTGGTACTCTCTTCGGTCCCAAGCTAATCGATTCACCCCTCGAAACATAGGAAAAACCAATCACCCCTCATTTTATCTGTCAAACTTTCATAGCGAATCAAAACAAACATTGCGTAGTACTGGAATTTATACTAGAATGGGATATGTTAACCGTTTGCTTGGGACCAATAGGCTAGTAAAGTAGTGAGCCAATTTAAAATCGTTAGTTTCGTATTGATTGTTGGTACAACTGTGTATGCCAAGCATGCTGTCGGATTTGATCGATTCTCTTCGTCGACATTTTCTTTCGTTAATAACTTTGCTGCAAAAACATTGCCTGATCACAGAGAACAGACATGGAGGCTCGAACAAAATTTCTCTGAAAACTTGTGTAAAGATTCCTATTTGACTTAAGCACCACTAACGGCGACTTCCCCACTTAAAAACCCTCATTGACAACATGATGGCGCTGGCGTTGCACAAATTACACTAGACACTAAGTGCTAGTAGCGCCAAGTGGCAATTTTCAACAGAAAATTTATCGATACTATAGCGCCAAATTGGTCGAAAGTGGAAAATTTAGAGAGAAAATCAGGAGATGCTAACACCACGTAACGGCGACGTTCCCACTTATTTTACACAAGTTTCTGACCGAGCTTCAACGTCTGTTCTCTGTGGCCTGATGTAGTATTTGACACGTCGACGAAGAGATTCGATCGAAGCAGATAGGACCTTTTGAAATGTTCGTCTTTCCATTATCCTCATCAGGCAAATGGAAACCTAGTTTTGTCTCAGTGTAAATATAGTGTACACACTGCAGAATCCACCTTCCAGCTTTGTTCCGCTTCTGTCAACAGCTGTCAACCAGACGTGAATGTGTGCGTGATTTGTGTTCGTTTTTGAATGTGGAAGCAGCAGGAGATCGTTCGCCTCTCCGCAATTCTCTCGTCGTGCACACACAACACAGAAGTTCAGCAGCCAAACCAGCCAGCCAGAGGAGGTTTTTACACCAACAGCGTTATCTTTTCAAATCGAGTTTGTGTCTAGGCAGGTTCACATCGTGTGTGCGTTTTGCGGGGATTATTCAATAAAAAAAAATCAATTTCTAGCAGCAGAAAATCCAGCTTTTCGGCTCGTTACCAATCTTCCCAACCGTTTTCTCTCCGGGTGTGTTCCATTGAGCCAAGTTCGGTGAAAATTCCGTCGCAGTTTTGCGCTAGCAGAGGTTTTCCGGTGACCAAAGGTGCAAAATCAATTACATCAGATTAGTGCAGAGCATAATCCAGCTATTTGGTTGTGGAGAAAGAAAAAAAAAAGTTGATTGGCGAAAAAAATAAGTGTTGCAAAGAAAGGCGAGTGAGCTGAGTGGAGGAGGAAGAAAAAAAAAAAGTCAGTTCCGAATAGTGGGGTGTTTCTTTTTGTGCGCTGGCAGCAGCATCGGTGGGTGCTGTATAGTAAAAGAGCAAGAGTAAAGTGAGGTTTTTCTCTTTTGGCAATATTATAAGCTGGTTGCGGACAGCTCCCTAAACTGCTAGAAAATTCCAAGTACTCCCATCCGACGATATCCGGCAGCAGCAGCAGCAGCATCAGCACCATCAGCGGCGATAGCAGATTCGGTCCTAGACGAGCAAAATAAAATAGCTTCACCCGCCCGGTATCTCTGCAGGGGAACACCACAGCGTAAGTAGCTTTGCATGGACCACACATAGCTCGTAATATGCCTTGTACACCGACTGTTATTATGTTCAAGGGAGGTGGAATGTTCTTGATCTCTAAACGATATTGTTGTTGGACGGTGTTTTGATTGGGAGTTTTCACTTTTAAAGAAATGTCAAAAATACTCCGGGTATGAATTTATGCAGGGAATCTGCAGGAGATGTACTTGGGAAGCGTCCAAGTTCCATGAACTACTATTCTTAGATTGCCTAACGTCCCCGAAGTCTCGCGTAACTATTAACTCGCGAGAAAAGGGCATTGATCGATTGAGCGACTGCAATTGCATTTTCGATCAAGTGTTGTTTTAGGCACAAGTAAACATCATCTTTTGTCGAACTGTCTTGCGAGCATAGCGAGAAATTCGTGTATGTTGCCGTGGTAAGCTAAAGAAAAAGTCGTTGAAGAGAATCGATCAACGAGGATAGGAACTTTTCAAATGTTATGCGAGAAGTATTTTAAATTTCTTTTAAGTTTTTTAAGGTACCCTGGAGTTCATTAACATTCTCTGAAGTTTCCTGAAAAGTAAAATTTCCTTGACGTTTTTTTGAACTTCCGTAAAACTTCTCTGAATGTTGCCTGAACTAACCTTCTGCGTTGTTGCGTTATCTAACCTTCTGTCACATTTAGAAGACTTCTAGAAAGTTTAATGAATTACAGGAAACTTTTGTAAACTTCAGAGATCTTCAATTTCAGTAAAAGTCACAAATTTTCTGCTTCTTTTTAAAGTAGTTTTTACTAATGACTACTTCGTAGTTCCTGCGGCAGACTTATTCGAGAAGATAGGTATGTTGAGCAAGATGGGTTATCTTATTGTTTTTTTTTGTGATTATGATCATCAACGGGCTCAATGTAGCCCCAATGATGGATTGAAAAAGCAAAGCATCATTGAGGTTGGTAGCATTGAACCTGTTGAATAGGACAAATAAATAAATCAATAATGTAGCTGTCCATCTTGCCCCGTGACGCATCTGGCTCCACCTTACCCTACTACAAAAGCATGAGCAGCATTCCTTCAAAATCGTGTTTAGTAGAATAGCCATTTCTTCGATTTACGAGGGTTATCAAAGTTTCCTGCTCGTAATTTTCAATCAGGATTCTAGCCAAAAAGTAAAGTAAATTTAAATAACTATTCAAAACTCTCCCTAATATGTTTTCAACCAGCTACAGAAACCGTATCTACATGAAAATATAGCAGTACGTGTAAGAAGCTTTCAGTGCCCTGCTGAAAAGCAAACTCCCCAGGTCAACGGGAACATAGAGCCGCTGCCATAGCAAAGCAAAGCCTTTCTCGTAAATTATTGTCCTTGGGCTGTGTTCTCCAGCTCCGGAGTAATACACAACGCCTAAACGTTCATTTATTTATGCACGGTCCACGGTGCAAAAGGATCGCAGCAAAACTTTGTCCACCTAGAAATTGTAGAGGCCAGCAAGCAACTCGACGTACCAACAAAGGCTTACCGAGCAAATAGGAAAGTTTCACTTGGATAAATCACACAGTTAACGGTCGGTGGTAGTGAGGGAGGAGGAATGCAAATAAAATACAGGTTGACATTTTTCGATTTTAAAGTTTTGCCTAGCTGGGAAATCTAAGCTTTGTTAGGAATCCTGGTATGTAGGGGAAATGGATGTAATGTCGGCCTAAATGCCCCTAATTTGGGCCCATTCATAAATTCAGCAATCGACTAAAATTTCAATAGCGACCAAAAATATCCATTAGTACCGTCCCAATGACGCGTTCAGTAGTAGTAAAATTACGGCTATTTTTGTTATTTGTGTTTTTACATTGTTTTAACATTTAAATTGGCTCTTCATATTTGTTCAATTTGTTATTCTAATTTACGTATTCACTTTTTTCTACTAGTCTACAGAGTACCCCTTGGGCGGAGTGTTATGTTTGAATTGAAAAAAATGTGATAACCTACCACCCTCCTCTAATTGTCACTGTTGAGGACAAACTCGTGCGTGATTTCGGCGACTATACTGCTACGGTTTCTTATGACTTCCGTAAAGCTGACCACCGTAGCATCATAGATGTATTGTCTAGCATGGTATGGGAGAACATCCTTGATCCAGATGACGTTGAGGCTGCAGCGCAAACCTTTTCACATGTCTTGGCATATGTCATTGACAGACACGTCCCGAAAAGAACTCACCACAAAGTGTCTCACCCTCCCTGGCAGACGAGAGAGCTACGTAGGTTGAAGTCAATCAAGAGAGCAGCATTGAGAAGATTTACGAATTATCGCACGCTTCCTCTGAAACTACATTATGTGAGGCTGAATCACATGTACCAGCGAGTCAGTCGTGAATGCTTTTCAAGTTTCCAACGAGGCATCCAGCGCAAACTTAAGCTACACCCGAAATCCTTTTGGAACTACGTGAACGAGCAACGCAGGGAATCCGGCCTCCCATCGTCTATGGAATTCAACGGAGAAGTTGCTGCCACTGTTCAGGATATATGTCACCATTTTTCCGAAAAGTTTGCCAGTGTATTCACTAATGAGACACTAACTGACGACCATATTAACCTGGCTGCCAGGAACGTTCCAGTAAACGATCAAACGCTGGGTGCAATTGATGTTAATGCAGAAATGATTTCTAAGGCCGCGACTCTGCTCAAGTCATCCTTCAATCCTGGACCTGATGGAGTTCCATCTGTATTTTTGAAGAGACATATTGCTAGCTTGTTAATTCCGCTTCTTCGCCTGTTCCGAATATCTCTCTCAGGTGGCATATTTCCATCTTGCTGGAAATTTGCGCACATGTTTCCCGTCTACAAAAAAGGAAGGAAACGAGCTGTGGATAACTATCGAGGAATTACATCGTTAAGTGCCGTTTCGAAGCTATTCGAGCTAGTGATTATGGAACCGTTGCTGTCCCATTGCAAGCAGTATTTGAGTGCTGATCAACATGGGTTTACTGTCGGCCGCTCTACAACTACCAATCTGCTGTTTCTCACATCGTATATAACCGAAAGCATGTCGGATCGGGTTCAAACGGACGTTATTTATTCAGACCTATCCGCAGCATTCGACAAGTTGAACCATGCTATTGCGATTGCTAAACTCGGCAGGCTCGGTGTATGCGGTAATCTTCTGAGTTGGTTTCGATCATATCTTACCGGTCGGCAACTAAAAGTTGCCATAGGAGATTGCAGATCAGCTAGCTTCTTCGCCACATCAGGGTATACCTCAGGGAAGCCACATGGGACCGTTAATTTTTATACTGTACTTCAACGACGTGCATCTGGTCATCGAAGCTCCTCGGTTATCATATGCAGATGACCTCAAAATCTTCCTACGAATCTGCTCCATTGCTAACTGTCACTTTCTTCAACGTCAACTGAATGTATTCGCTAGTTGGTGCAGGTTAAACAGAATGGTAGTGAACCCAGCCAAATGCTCCGCTATTACGTTCTCACGAAAACAACAACCGATAATATTTAGCTAAGACCTGCTTGGCTCGACAATGGAACGCGTGAATCAGGTGAAAGACTTGGGTGTGATCTTGGATTCACAGCTTTCATTCAAGCAACACATTGCATATGTTGTTGATAAGGCGTCAAGAACTTTTAAAAAGAACGTTTAGAACTGTCTAAAATCTCTCTATTGTTCGCTTGTTCGATCGACGCTTGAGTATTGTTCAGCGGTTTGGAACCCAAACTACAACAACGGTGCCGAGAGAATTGAATCTGTTCAACGTCGCTTTCTTCGTTTTGCGTTGCGTAGATTGCCTTGGAACGATCCGTTTCGATTACCAAGTTACGAAAGCCGTTGTCAACTTATCGACCTAGAACTTCTCCGGACTAGAAGAGACACAAACAGAGCCCTAACCGTGGCCGATATCCTACGACAGATTGTGAGGCTATCCTTAGGCAAATTGACCTGAATGTTCAACCCCGACCGCTTCCTAATAACCTTATGCTAAGACTGCCTCTACGTCGCACAAATTATGGAGCGTACGGTGCGATTTGCGGACTGCAGAGAACATTCAACAGAGTTGCATCTGTTTTCGACTTTCATCTCTCCCGTGATGCGCTTCGTCGAAAGTTTTCTTCTGTTTTTCGCCGACAGGAGTTAAGATATTGACTATAAGATATACGTTTTTTAATGTTTTTTTTATGTTATGACCATGCTTGAATGTATTTTTTTTACCATAGTTGATAAGGTTAAAATCATTGGGGCTTCATCCAGCCTGTTGATGTAAAACAACAATAAACAAACAATACTACGAGTATAACATAACCTAACGTGCTAGATCACGTATGATCTGATGATTTGATCTCAAACAGGTGTCTCTGAACCTTTCCCGGATAAAAACTCTACGTTCTTCTAATGTCTGAATTCCAGCCAGGAGGTGGATCTCAGAATTTCTAGTTCTCGGGGGACTGTTTAGGATCATCCTAAGGATTTTGTTCTGGATCCTTTGGAGTTTAAGGTGATGGCATTTGGCGCAACTCTCCCAGATTGGCATCCCGTATTCTATTACGGGAAGGATGATTTGTTTGTAGACAGCAAGCTTATTTTTCAGGGACAGGGTAGACCTTCTGTTGATGAGTGGATACAGTGATCCTATCAGAATGTTACACATGGTTTTCGTTTTATCAACGAGCAACCTGAAAATCAGCTTGCTGTCTAGTGTTAAGCCGAGGTAGACTACCTCTTTCGATCATTCCACCACTGTGCTGTTCAGGGAGATCTTATTATTCTCCGACGGAACAAGTCTGGGAGATTTAGAGTGTGGGTCTTTGCCGTGTTAATACGGATCTTTCAGCTGTTGAAATAATCAGACAGGACGTCCAGACCTCTCTGAAGTTTGGCAGTCAGAGCTCCGACGACCCTACCCTTGTAGAAGATGGATGTGTCATCTGCGAACAGAGACAACGATACACCACCAGGGAGAGCCGGCATATCGGAGGTGAACAGGTTGAATAGAATGGGGCCAATGATGCTTCCTCGTGGAACCCCGTTGAAAGCATCCGATGTGATGCCATTCAGAGAAACTCGGAACGTCCTTGCACGAGTACGGATTTCCGGATAAACTGACGCGATTGGTCAAGGCGACGATGGATCGAGTGATGTGCGTTGTTCGAGTATTAGGAACACTCTCGAGTCCCTTTGAATCTCAAAGAGGGTTACGGCAAAGCGATGTGATCAGAAGAGCTGGGTTAGACACGAGTGACACTATATTCAAGAAGGCCATCCAGCTCCTTGGCTTCGCCGATGACATTGACATCATGGCACGGAACTTTGAGACGATGGTGGAAACGTACATCAGACTGAAGGCTGAAGCTAGGCGGATTGGACTTACCATCAACGCATCAAAGACAAAATACATGAAAGGAAGAGGTTCTAGGGAAGACAATGTTAGCAGCCTCCCACCCCGAGTTCAGATTGACGGTGACGAAATCGAGGTGGTCGATGAGTTCGTGTATTTGGGCTCACATTGGACCGACGAAAATGATACCAGCAGAGAAATTCAAAGACGCATTATGGCAGGGAATCGTGCCTACTTTGAACTCCGGAGGACGCTCCGGTCGAATAAAATTCGCCGCCGCACGAAGTCGACTGTCTACAAGGCACTAATTAGACCGGTGGTCTTCTACGGCCACGAGACCTGAAGGTGTTGCGTACCATCTACGGTGGAGTGCAGATGGATGACGGAACGTGGAGGAGGCGAATGAACCACGAATTGCACCAGTTGCTGGGAGAACCATCCATCGTCCACATTGCAAAAAATGGGCGACTACGGTGAGGTGGGCACGTCGTAAGAATGCCGCACGACGACCAAGTGACAATAGTTTTCGAAAGCGACCCAACAGAAACAAAAAGAAGAGGCGCGCAGCAGGTAAAGTGGATCGACCAAGTAGAAGGCGACCTGCGGACCCTTCGCAGACTACGAGGCTGGCGAAGTGTGGCCATGGATCGAGTTGAGTGGAGACGAGTTTTTCGGACAGCAGAGGACAACAAGGCCTTAGCCTGATTGGTAAGTAAGGAACGTCCTTTCCGATAGATAGTTATTTATTATCTTCACTAGGAAGATTGGAAGATCGTAGTGCTGCAATTTGAACTCCAGGCCATCATGCCAGACATTGTCGAACGCTTTTTCAATGTCCAACAAAGTCATGGCAGATGTTTTCGAAACAGACTTGTCCCGTCTGAGAATATTTGTTATTCGAGTCAGCTGGTGGACGGTCGAACGACCTTTCCGAAAACCAAACTGTTCCTCGAGTAACAAGTTGTTTTCTTCGGCACATGTTAGGAGCCGGTGTTTCGAACAGTTTCGATAACCCTGAGAGAAGGCTGATTGGTCGATAACTTGAAAGAGAGGACGGATCCTTTCCAGGTTTCCAGATGGGTGTGACTTTAGCTGACTTCCAACACGAGGGGACGCAGCCAAGTTGGAAGCACAGATTAAAAACCAGTGGTTGGAGAATGTGGAACTCAAGTGTTTGAGTTCCAGATTTAGGATGTTGTCGAAACCTGGGACCTTCATGGTTTTAGATGATTTGATATAGGCAAACAGTTCGTCAGTCGTAATCTCGGATTCCTCGGGAATGGCGCGTTCATCTAGATAAAATTGATAAATAGCAGATTTTTAGCGATGGGCCCAATCTTAGATCCATAGGCCAACATTAGAGCCATTTCCCCTACTAGGGGAATTTACGTATTCTCGTCAATCTAAGCAGCGTCCACAGTTCTATTAGCAACCGTCACGCAAACGTTTTTACAACGCTCCAAACTTCTCAGATGAGTGTGACTATTGTTGGCAGTCTCTTTTTCTTCGGCAACCTTTCCATTTGAACTGCGTGTTAATCAGCTGTTCTATTATCGGCAACTCGAAATCAGCGGTATTTTGTAGTGCATATGTTTTATTTGAAGAAAAACCCCTAGCATAACAGGTTTGCTCAGTCGTAAAAACGTAACCAGATTGAAGCTGAAAGACTAATGAATCGTTTAAATACGCTCAGCGAAGTGTTTTAGTGAGCAAATACAGCGGAATAAACGTATTAATTTTGGCTGTCGAAAACAGTGAATGGGTGCCGAAGCCATAATTTACCCTATCAGAAATAAATTAGTATATCACCATGATTCAGATTGGCTTTCTTTAAGCAAGTTTAAGTGCGTTATAATTAGAGAACCTTCTGCCCCGTTTCCGCTTATCTTATCTCGAATTTGTGTCGTGGCGGCGAAGGCGACGATTTGGTTCTAGCGTTATAGCGCTTCTTCCAGCAGTTGTTTTTTCAGCTCTTCCTTGTTTGTTTGTTTGTTCAGATGGATATTTTGCTCGGTAAAACACTAAAACAGTGGTATGCGTGTGCAGTAGCCGGAATCATAATAGATACCGTTAAAGGGGGGCAATTTGGCATTGAAATCGAAAAATGAATACATTACATTGATTTAACGTTTCAATTGATTAGCCTACCTGACTCTTCATCTTGATTTCATTGGATATTTTAATTTAATATTTCAAGACCAACAATTGAAATGGCCCTAACTCCATTTTGTAAACAAACCTTTTAAGGCCATTTTCTCGCGAACCGAAGTCCGCAAAAGCAAACCAACATAATGAACATCATTGTGAAATGATTGACCTAAATATGCCCTCAACAGAATTAAAAATATATTTCAGAACCCTGCGAAGCCATAGAACATAAGTCCTAATGTTAATATGTAGTCTACGATTTGATTGATTGACGAATAAATAAATAAATAAATAAATAAACAAATTCTCCTCTACCCGATTGTGGTTTAGGTTTGCGAATGAAGGTTTCGGTTCGCGAGAAAATGGCCTTACAAGGTTTGTTAACAAAATGGAGTTAAGGCCATTTCAATTGTTGGTCTTGATTTGCGTTTTTCATCTACTACCAGAATACTGTTTTGTGTGTTCGTTCGGGTGTGTTTCGTTTTAATTGAAAAATGTGATAACCTACCTAGCAAAGTGTGTTGCGTGAATTTACTATTCGGATTTCACTGAAGCTACTCGTCTTTGTGATAAGATCAGCTCAAAGCTGCAAAAGATTATTATTTAGCAACATTTTAGGTAAATTTAGTTTAATTTACTCACAATTAGTCTCCTTTTAAGTATTTAATTGTAATTAGTTTTAATAATTATGATTTAATTAGGTATGAGAAAATATAATTTAATTCACTTTATCAATTCTTCACTACAACAATTGATGACAAATCGTTTTCTGATTGCTTACTGCTAATTGACAACCCATGTCCTCTTATCTGCTAAGTTAATTTATCTGCTAACTCTTCCTCATACACACACACTCTCATGTGGATTCGAGGAACTGTCCAGTGGCAACGTTCTCCCCCTCGTGACGCCCGGAATCCGTTTCGGCGTCACCATCAGGAACTACATCCAAAACCGCAAGTTTGCAAACCGGTCACCTCAATACGCCGCTAGATGTCTCTACGTCGGCTCGACGTTCTACTCCATCTTTGCCCGGTTATGTACGGATCACATGGACAAGTGTCCACTGGTTACGAACTCCTTCGTTTGCTATTACCACTATCGCTCCTTCCCTGACTGGTACCACGTCTTGAAACCACTTGGTTCTGGGGGAGATGATTGGTAAGTACTCAATAATACAACATCGCCAAAATGCATCCAGCATATGTTGCAGTAGCTTCCAACTCTCCAATAGAGCTTTTCTTTCATCCACGGGAGCCTTGACCGGCTGTCGAACTCCGCTCGACCTAAGTGCTGGACGAGCCAGACGGAAGAATTGACCTTCTTGACCACGTCCCGAATCGAAAGGTTCGGATTGCGCTTGAAGTAATCCCTAACCTTCCTTGCGTTCACGGGGTCGGTCGTCTTCGCTTTTCTTCCGCTGCCAGCTCGCCGCTGAGTCTTCTTCTTCTTCTTCTTCTTCTTCTTTCCTTTATTTAACGTCGGTCTCTGTTCCGCAATCTAGTACCAATCACCGACGGACATCGATTGCCATCCATTGACGGCAACCGAATGTGCAGGAAGGCAGCTTCCACACCACCGACCTCGGCTGGGATTGAACCCAGACCCATACATACATTTATTTGTACAACATCACATTTAAGATAAGACATAATCAACAATAGTACGCCACAATACTCGGTTTGCGGCTGCCGCTCTCCATCCTCGGTCATGCCATCGTGCTCTCTGCGCTCCACGCCTTCTTGTGCCAACCGGATCAGTAGCGAACACCAACTTTGCAGGGTTGTTGTCCGACATTCTTGCAACATGCCCTGCCCACCGCATCCTTCCGGCTTTGGCCACCTTCTGGATGCTGGGTTCGCCGTAGAGTGCAGCGAGCTCGTGGTTCATTCTTCGCCGCCACTCATCGTTCTCCTGCACACCGCCGAAGATCGTCCTTAGCACACGTCGCTCGAAAACTCCGAGTGCTTGCAGGTCCTCCTCGAGCATAGTCCATGTCTCGTGTCCATAGAGGACCACCGGTCTTATTAGCGTTCTGTACATGGTACATTTGGTACGGGGTGAATCTTTTTTGACCGTAGTTTCTTCTTGAGCCTGTAGTAGGCACGACTTCCACTGATGATGCGCCTTCGTATTTCACGACTCACATTGTTGTCAGCCGTCATTAAGGATCCAAGGTAAACGAATTCCTCCACTACCTCGAAAGTATCCCCGTCTATCGTGACATTACTTCCTAGACGAATCCTGTCATGTTCGGTTCCGCCTACTAGCATGTTCTTTGTTTTTGACGCACTCACCACCAGTCCTACCTTTGCTGCTTCGTGTTTCAGGCGGGTTGACCGGATTGACCGCATTTCGTGAAAATCGTACCCCGGCTGTTGAGCCCGGCTCGTCGCATTACACCTTCTAGAGCGATGATGAAGAGTAGGCATGAGAGCCCGTCACCTTGTCGCAGTCCCCGGCGAGATTCGAATGAACTGGATAGTTCACCCGAAACCCTTACGCAGTTTTGCACACCGTCCATCGTTGCTTTGATCAGTCTGATCAGCTTCCCAGGAAAGCCGTTCTCGTCCATGATTTTCCATAGCTCTGTGCGGTCGATACTGTCGTATGCCGCCTTAAAGTCGATGAACAAATGATGCGTTGGGACCTGGTATTCACGGCATTTCTGGAGGATTTGCCGTACGGTGAAGATCTGGTCCGTTGTCGATCGGCCGTCAATGAAGCCGGCTTGATAACTTCCCACGAACTCGGTCATTTTAGGTGATAGACGACGGAAGATGATCTGGGATAGCACTTTGTAGGCGGCATTCAAAATGGTGATCGCTCTGAAGTTCTCACATTCCAAATGGTCGCCTTTCTTGTGAATGGGGCAGATTACCCACTCCTCCGGTAGCTGTTCTGTTTCCCAGATCCTGACTATCATCCGGTGCAGGCAGGTGACCAACTTTTCTGGGCCCATCTTGATGAGTTCGGCTGCGATACCATCCTTACCAGCTGCTTTGTTGTTTTTGAGCTGCTGAATGGAGTCCTTAACTTCCCTCAGCGTGGGAGTTGGGTCAGTTCTGTCCTCTGCTGCACTGACGTAGTCGTTTCTCCATTGCGCTGGTCTCCCGTGCCTACGTTCTCCTCGCCATTCAGGTGCGCATCGAAGTGCTGCATCCACCTTTCAATCACCTCACGTCCGTCTTTCAAGAGGCTCCCGTCCTTATCCTTGCTTATTTCGGCTCGCGGCACGAAGCCGTTGCGGGATGCGTTGAGCTTCTGGTAGAACTTCCGTGTTTCTTGGGAACGGCACAGCAGTTCCATTTCCTCGCACCCCGCTTCTTCCAGGCGGCGTTTTTTCTCCCGAAAGATGCGGGTCTGCTGTTTCCGCTTCTGTTTATACCGTTCCACGTTCTGTCGGGTTCCATGCTGCAGCATTACCGCCCGCGCTGTGTTCTTCTCCTCCAAAATTGCTCTGCACTCCTCGTCGAACCATTCATTCCGTCGACTTTTTTCCACGTACCCGATGGTGCTCTCGGCTGCGTCGGTGATGGCTGCTTTTACTGTACTCCAGCAGTCCTCTAGAGGGGGCACATCGAGCTCGCCCTCCTCTGGCAACGCTGCCTCGAGATTCTGCGCGTATGCTAAGGCGACATCCGGTTGCTTCAGTCGCTCTAGGTTGTACCGTGGCGGGCGTCGGTACCGTACATTGTTGACGACGGAAAGTTTTGGGCGCAGTTTAAACATCACCAGGTAGTGGTCAGAGTCGATGATAGCGCCACGATAGGTCCTGACTTCAATAATGTCGGACAAGTGCCGTCCATCAATCAGAACGTGGTCGATTTGCGATTCCGTCTGCTGTGGTGATCTCCAGGTGTAACGATAGGGGAGGTGGTGTTGGAAGAAGGTGCTACGTATGGCAATGTTCTTGGAGGCGGCGAAATCGATGAGTCGTAGGCCGTTCCCGTTCGTCAGCTGATGGGCGCTGAACTTTCCAATCGTCGGTCTGAATTCCTCCTCCTGGCCTACCTGAGCGTTTAGGTCTCCTATGATGATCTTGACGTCGTGGCTTGGGCAGCGATCGTACTCGCGTTGCAATGCTTTTTTTACGGCTGGCTCGCAGGGCCTGACACCAACCCCCTAACTTTCCGGAGGACCAGGGTGCACAGTTGTGCTTAGAGTCCTTCACTGGCACTCGGACGTAGATCAGCCGCCCCTAACATGGGAACAGACGCTGTTGTGAGCCGCTCCTCCTGGAGAACAGACGCTCAGGCTTGCCGAAGCAAACCCCCCCCCCCTTCACTGTCAGCCTATGACCAAAGTTCCCACCGGGGTTGGTTACCCGATCTTCCCTAAGGTTGCTCACAGTTCCGGCCGGTACCATGGGGAGGTAGGGATAGGAGTTGCTGGGAAGAGGCTAGTGATCTCAATGGGATCTGTATTGCGCATTACCCAGCATTAACCGACCAATTGGGGTGTGAAAGCAGTAACGCTTACCACTACACCACCGGCGCCGGCCGCCGCTGAATCGTCTGGGTCTCCTTGAACGATTTTACCACACGGGACACGGTCGAATTGTCGATTCCAAACTGTTTCGCGATGCACATGTGGGACTGGCCTGGATTTTCCACGACCGCTCCCATATTTTTTTGTCGAAGCACTTCTTGCTTAAAAGCCATCTCGATAACCACTGGACAGATTGTAACGAAATTTTGCCCATGTAAACATTACACTCTAAACTAGTTTTACTCAAAATTTCGTAAATTTTACCTATGCAATATGCATTTTTTTTCGAGTACAATATTCACAGACATTGTCTCAGTCTCGGTTGATCTAGTAGATTAAATTATCTGAACTCCAGGACGATTCGAAGAATCTGGAACATCTGAAATAATCGGAAATAGGTTATGCATGATCTTATTTTGTCCTTATGACTACAATAATCATTACCATTGAAGTTCTTAAAACATAAATAGAAACGTTTTAATATAGTTCCCTTTTCGAAAATGTATGGAGATTGGTATGGTCCAGTTGCAATAAAAAAACAGAATAATTAAGTACAACTGTATCCCCTGAACGTTTATGTTTAAGTTCCATATCAGTTAAAGTTTAGCAGGGATTAGGTCTGTCCCGTACTTGCTTCTTTGATTTTGGTTTAAGTTTGCTGTAGCTTTCTGTAAGTTGCATTTTGTTGCTGTACAGAATCTTACAGAAAAGCAAGTATTGGAACAGACCTATTACAAACCATTTTAAAACATTTTTGGTAAGGTCAAGTTATGGTTCGCGTGTATGCGGGAGGCTCTTGAGCAGTTCCACACAGATTCGCAAATCGTTTCGGATCGACCTTCTACGGTTATGATGAAACTTTGCATAGTTGTTTGTTATTGCCCAACATGCTTACTTACTTAAGGGTCCTGTGCACCACCAGCGGTGCAAAGGGCCAACGTGAAAGACTTCCATGCTGGGCGGCTGCTCGCTTTTGCCTTGACCTGGGCCCAGGTCAGATTCCTATCGACTTGCTTAATTTCCTTATTGAGGCTCCGCCGCCATGAGCCCCTGGGTCTGCCTCTGCTGCGATGTCCTGCCGGATTCCAATCCAGCGCTTGCTTGCAGATTTCGTTTCCGCCCCGTCGAAGTGTGCGGCCGACCCACCTCCACTTTCGTTCTCGAATTTCTGTTGCTATCGGCTTCTGATGACATCGACGATGGAGCTCGGCATTCGAGATCCAGTTGTGAGGTCACCAGGCACGAATTATATACCGCAGGCATCGGTTGATGAAGACCTGCAGCTTTTGAGTGTTCTCCGCTGATACACACCACGTCTCGCTGGCGTATAACAGCACAGATTTCACGTTCGAGTTGAAAATTCGGATTTTGGTGCGTTGACTTATGTGGTTGGATCTCCATACGTTTCGTAAACTCGCAAAGGAAGCCCTAGCCTTCTTGATTTGTGCACGCTATGTCGCCGTCCGACGCTATTTGGCTGCCAAGATATTGGAAACTTTCGACCTTCTCCACTGCTTGCCCCGCTACCGTAAAGTTGGAAGGGTTGCCCGTGTTGATATCCAACGATTTGGTCTTGTTGACGTTGATGGTGAGACCCACCGCAGAGGAGCGTTCGGCTAGGTCATTGAGCTTACATCAGAGCGCCGTTGTGTTAGTAGAGCAACATCATCAGCCAAATCGAAGTCGTTGAGATGCTGCATGGTGATAGGCTGCCAAAGCAGCCGGGACTCCCTTGCGTCTTAGGGCGCCCCACAGATTCTCGTGATTGAGACGGTCGAAAGCTTTTTCGTAGTCAATGAATACCAAATAAAGGGACTCCTGTATCCGATTCAGGATAACTTTGCAGAGAATTTTGAGAACAATCCACAGTACATGATGCCTCGCCAATTGTCGCACACAGTCAGATCCCCCTTCTTTGGGACCTTCACTAAGACGTCCTGCATCCAGTCGGCCGGAAAATTCGCGGTGTCCCTGATATTACAGAATAGTTGATTTAAAATTTGAGCGGATAGCATGGGGTCAGCTTTGAGCATCTCTACTGATATGCGATCGACCCCTGGAGCCTTGTTGGATTTCATGCTTCGGATAGCTGCTTCAATATCCTGCAGTGATGGGGCCTCGGAATTGACGCGAGTGATGTGCCGCACCCTAGGCGGATCATGCCGAGATGTTGATGGCTGGTTGGCCGTCGAAACTTGAAGAAGTTGTTCGAAGTGCTCGAACCAGCGTTAAGCAATTGTCCAGTCGTGTCCTTCACTGTCATCCTCGGGTTCATCCTTGCTCCACTCAGGCGTCGTGAGATATCGTAGAGGAGGCGTATATCGCCAGTGTTTGCGGCTTTCTCCCCTTCGTCGGCCAGGGAGTTCACCCACGCTCGCTTGACTTCCTTCTCTAGAGTACCGTTGACGGGCTTCGTTCTTGGCTCCTCTGGTTATCGCCCGCTCTATCGCGGCTTTTGCTTCTCTACGCTCCTCAATCTTCCGCCATGTTTCATCTGTGATCCACTCTTTCCTCTGGGTGCGCAGCTCACCCAAGTTGTTCTCGCTTGTTTCTATAAAGGCATTCTTGATGGCCGTCCATTGTTCTTCTACGTTGCCACCTTCTGGAACGTACGCAGATCGAGACTCAAGTTCTTCAACAAAAGACCTATTTACCACTGGATCTTCAAGTCGGCGCCCGAGTCTCTCCTCACGTCGCTGGATCCGCCACATGCGTAGGCGGATTTCGACGATTAGAAGGTGATGGTCAGACGCGATGTCGGCGCTGCGTTTATTCCGGACATCAAGAAGGCTCCGACTCCATTTTCAGCTGATGCAGATGTGGTCGATCTGATTTTCGGTATGTCCATCACGGGAAGCCCACGTGATTTTGTGCACTGGCCGATGGGGGAAGAGCGAGCCCTCGATCACCATGTCGTTATTGCCACAAAATTCTGCAAACAGCTCACGCTCATAGTCCGTGTTGTCGGAGCCGATCTTCGCATTGAAGTCGCCAGTGTAGATCTTAATGTCGCCCTTTGGAACCTTATCCACGACGGCATTAAGTTGACTGTAAAAATTCTCCTTGTCCTGTAGCTCGGCAGCATCGGTTGGCGCATAACATTGGATTATGGTAAGATTACGAACCCGCGTTCTAAATCTGGCAACGATTATCCTCTCATTAACAGGCTCCCACTTGATGAGCGCAGCACTTGGCTGGACGCTAAGTAGGAGACCAACTCCACGATGGCGGGGAGCGTTTTCACCTCGAATACCAGAGTATAGTAGTACCTGTCCCGACGGCAGTTTGTGTTCTCCAAAGTTTGGCCAACGAACTTCACTCAGTCCCAGGATTTCTAGCTTCATGCGTCGCGCCTCGTTGGCGAGTTGTGCCAGTTTACCCTGCTGGGCTAACGTCAATACATTCCATGATCCAATTCGTGTCCGTTGTTTTGCGCTAAAAGTCGTTGCCGTTAAATCAGTTCGATGTCTTTCTCTGTTGGTTTCTGTAACAATTGTAAAGGTTTCAGAGACAGTAGGTGGTTGGCCAAAGGTCTCCTATCCGCCGTGATGGGGCTGC
Source organism: Ochlerotatus camptorhynchus (assembly GCF_037179485.1). NCBI lineage: Eukaryota > Metazoa > Arthropoda > Insecta > Diptera > Culicidae > Ochlerotatus > Ochlerotatus camptorhynchus. Next base: position 1,424,310 of record NW_027040640.1, read on the forward strand.
CATCTTAGGTGTAGCTTCCGGGGAAGAACATTTCTTATTCAGCCGCTGGATGCCAGTCAGACGCTGTTTGAGCCGCACCTCCATGGTGAACAGACGCTCGGGTTGGCGAAGCATTTCCTCTATCACCGTGCCCAACATGCCATTTTACATAAATGCATACTCGATGACCCTGGAGGGATCGTTTTTGCTTACTGAGCAGAAAATCATGGGTTTAATCCCAAGCTCTCCGTCATGACTCTTAAAATTCATGATCACTAAACAAAATGAATATTTTCTTTCGATAGCCGGCTATCGAGAGATTAAATAAACAACAAATAACCAACACATACTTTTGGTTGCATCGCCAACTTGAGGTGAATCCTAACCAAATACCCTACCCAACCATCCAACTCCGTAGCACTTATGAGGGTGTCGCTAAGTCGGTGGCCTCTCGTTAAGTAAGTACTACATCAACATTTCCTTCCCTATCCCTAGTTATGGTAAAGATGGGCGTGGCCGGGAATAGCGACACTAGCGTTGCCAGGTCATTTTCAGAAAAATCAGGACCAGTTAAAATAGAAAATCTGGAAAAATCTGGAATGCTCTGTTTTAAACTTAATGCTATTGAAATCAAATTGATGTGCCAATCTCCCGTAAAAATCGGTCAGTGTAATCATCTGAAATTTGTTGAAAGTACCAGAATGTTTATGAATTACATGTTTAAATAAATTATATAAAGCAAATAACTTGTTAGCATCAAAAAGTTAGGAAAAGTATTGTGCCCAAAAAGTTTAAATATCCATTACACAGAATTTAAAAAAAATTGAGTTAAATTTCGGGTAAAATACTGCAGAAAATATTTTTAAACTTTTTTTTTTTAAAAGTATGAGAAGCGAACAATTAAGCAACAGTTTTAAAATAATAGTCGATGTAGTCCTTACTATTTGATGCAGTACCAGAATATGTCTGAATTTTTTTATTAGTTCTAAATGGCTCAAATATTTCCCTGAGGTTGATCAGACTTACAATTTAGCTCTTGACAACATACAACATACAAAACCTAGTAGACCAGCAGGCAATTTAAATTTTATGAAAAATTCACCTGGCGAGAACCAAAGCCTCACATCGTGGTACTCATACACATTTTACCTAAACTACTCCACTATTGGCATGACCATTACGAATAATTTTATGTCAAAGAATAATTTTATTATATGACTCAAATGAAAGTCTGAAAGCTTCATTTTTTGAAGGCTTAGGATCTTGAAATGATTCTAAATTCTGGAATTTATATTTTTTCTGGGTCTCAGATCATGAAATTTTTTGTTAGTCTGAATTTACTTGGAACTTTTCACACGATATCTTCGTCATTTTTTCAGAGTTTCCTTTGAATCATCCTAGAATTCCATCATACTTCTTTTCTGGATTCCCCTAAAATAATCGTGATAATCTCCAAAATTTTTCCTCAGCATTCTAGAAGTTCTCAGAAAAACTCTCTTGATACGCATTATCTCTTGTAATTTCTTAGATATCATTCAATTCCATAATTCCCAATAATTCGCATTATTTTGTCTCCATTTTCTCGATGAATTTCCCTTAGAATATTGTTAAAAATTTAACTCTTCAGAATGACCGTCACACTCTTTCTTAAAATTTAATTAAAATGAATCTCCCTAGAAACCTTGGACAGAATTCCATTGGAATTATTCTCACGATTCGCATCAGCATACTCATTGTATTGCTCCCAGTAATTCAATTAAGTATCATCTTAATAATTTTCTGTGTCTTCTCTTCTGATTTATATTAAATTTCTTCACAAAATCGCCAAGCAATTTTCATCAAAGTCATGAAACTCTACTCAGAATAAGCTTGAAATCCTCTTATGATTTAACAAGGAATTCACTTCACACTATATTGTCAACTATTTTCAGAATTACCTTAAAATTATGAAATTCTAGAGCAATTCAGAATTCTAAAGTAATACAGACTGCTAAGATAACTCAATATCTACAGGTACTTCAAAAAGTGGTAAGAATTAGCAAATGTTTTTTTTTAATTCTTAAATAAAATCCTCAAAAATCTCAAGAACATACTTCAAAGTCCTGGTAGTTGTCTAGATTCAAAAGCCTTGCTAATTTTCCAAAGCTGAATTTATTGTTTTCAATCCCGAACAGTTTTCGATTTCTCGAAATTGCAAAATTATGAAAAGTCCCACATATTGAACTTTTGATTTTCTAATCCAGGATTAAAAAAAAAACAAATTATAGCCAAAATCAAAACAAAAATTACCAGGCCCGATATTTTAAAAAATTGAGGGTTTTTTCAGCAAATAATCTTTAGGAAATGTCTCAATTTTCATGATTCTGCAACCCATTAACATGCAAACATGTTGTAACAATTCCATGTACGATGCAATAATTTCCAGCGTTTATGGCCTTTAATAATTAGAGTAGCAAGTTTAACTTTTTTATTTTTTATTTTTTATTAGAAAGAAAATCAATTGCAGTGATATTTTAAAGCAATTTGCTTAAACAATCTGGGAAAATCTGGAAAATATTTTAAAAATCTGGAAATATACGTGGTCTGTCTGTGTATCTGGCAAGACGACTGAAAATCTGGAAAATCCAGATAAATCTGGAATACTGGCAACGCTGAGCGACAGTCATGCTTCTGTTACTCTTGTTTAGATTGGAACCAATGTTTACTCTCCAGCATTATTCTTGAAAGTAGTCTAACTGAGAATTTCAGAAGAGACGTGAGTGTCACTAGTATCCAATCTACGAAGTATATCATAACAACGCTAACGCTAACAAGCCATTTTACGTATATGGTTCCCTAGTTTTGGACACGACTAACACTTGCAAAAATGATACGCATCAATAGAAAAATATATATCTCGTGAACGATTTGTTTGATCAAGATGGTGTCTTGGGCGATGTTGCGGACAAGTATTGTGCCTTCCAAGAAAAGATATACACTGTAAAAAATTATTATTTTTATAAAGAAAAATTACCAAAAACTACTCAAATTGCATTTTTTTTAATTATTTTTTTTTTTATATTTATTTTGTAGTTTAGATAAAGTATTACCTACTGACACTGTACATTTGCTCGGTAAATCATGAACAAAAAAGTTATGAATTATTGAAAAAAATAAGCATTTTCCAAAATACCACCTACAGTTATCGAATATCTTTAAAATAGTGTTAATATTAAAACATAATAAATTTACAACAAAAATGCTCATAATGCTTAAATTGCCCAAAGTTGTTATTTTTGAGATATTCGTAGGTTAAAATACACTTATCGCATAATTTGAGCAATTTTCGCTCTTTTGAGATGTTATTCGTTAGTGTTCAATCTTGAAAATATTTTTAACAAAAAGCCCAATTAATTTCCTTAAACTTTGCTCCTCACAGTTTTTTAATCATACGCATGATTACTTGTCATACTTCAAAGTTTCCAAGTTTGCGGCACGAAGTGGCCCCCTCCAACGGTACACTGATAATTTTCCGCATTGTGCATAAATCTGTACGTATGCCTCCCACGCGCTTGCGATAATTCGGGATGGTTATTTCCGTAGCTTCCGTTCCACTCGTATGTCGCAGATGAGATTTTATATTTTCGCTCGAAATAATTTATGACGTCATCTAGAAGATGGTAAATAGGCATACTGATGATGAGATGAGCGGAAACCCTTTGGAAGGTCTAAAGGGCCTCTATTGACCTTGGATGATGACAGCATATACTACTAAGAATCTCATCTACGCTTCCCAGAATCCCATTTCCTGCTGCAGTTATGATGTTTCTTTCTCCCGCATTGTAGGAACAGTGCTGCGCTACTTGACGTGCTTCCAGAGAAACACTTAAGAAACACGATTAGCTAACCGCCAAGGCACCTATGCAGAAGAAGCAGGCTGCAAAAGCCCTTCGTGTACAAACATCATTTGCATTCCGTTGTCGTCGTCGTCATGAGATGAGAGAAGTCCTCACAAGTGCACAGTCATTCCGCCCACAAGCTCCACTCGAAAGCATCCAGAACCTACATCAGCTAGCATAGAAGAGCAGCAAGAGTAGTAAAAGCTTCCGCTTGTGGGGAACTGCTGTTGCTGTTGGTCCTTCGTAGTAGACTACCACCAACACATAGCCAGGGTGTTCTATGCCCGAACCCGAACCAATACCATCTCCCCCACAACGACACGTTCCAAGCTAGAGAGGTATATACAACAGAAAGTGACCGACGACGAGTGACGGTGAATGAAACGCGAACACTCGCTCGCGCAATGCCACCTCCAAACCTAAACGCTGACATGGTGGGGTAGGTATCCGATCGATAATTTAATTTTCACGCTCGCCCCGTTTCCAGCAGCAGCAGTGTTCGGATGATGGGAATGCCCTTTAACGACTTGTGCTGTATAATGAGAAATGAGACTGTGCGGGTAATCGTTATCTAGGTAGGGAATACCTACCCAGAGCGCCTTTGGTGTCGGGTACATCCGCCTACGCAAGCTTTCGTTGATTTTTCCGGTTGTCATTAACACGTCATGTAGGCAGACAACGGAACAGCTGGGGCCGCGGGTTTTTTTTTTCTATTTTTTCTTTATCTTTTGGGGTGGTTAAAAAAAGTTCTCGGGCAGTGGTTTTTTCATCACTCAATGCATTAATCTTCAAAATCAGGACGGATCAGTTAAAGTTTGATAGCAGTTGATGAGAATGGCACACCCAACATGTGATTAAGGATTGCTAGCAATAAAAGATGTTTTAAAAAGGATATGTATCATTAATCGAGGGTTGGGGGGGGGGGGGGGGGGGGGGGTTACTAGGGCGAACCTGCCTTGCTCAGAAGTAAAACGTAAACTTGCAAAAATATATACAATTGCTTCCCTTAAATACTCGATTAGGACAATCAAATAGCTTACAATAAATTCAATCATCAGAAAACAACAGTACAACAAAATTTTATGAACCATTTACAATACAGTGCGCACTTACAAATAAGAAGCAAACCGTCACACAGTGGACGATTTCGCCTGTGTTTTGAAGATCCTTTTGATTAGCCTGCTCACTCAGAGAAGGAGATGATTTGCCAACAATACGAATCACATCAGATTCAGAGGAATATTTTATGCGAAATTGGAGGTGCATTCGATAGGAGTTCAGAAAATATCTTCAAGGGAATACTGGGATTAATTTCATAGAAATCATAGAGTTCCATTTAAATGCCGAAGAGAATGTTAGAAAATTTATAGAAATATTCTAAGGGAGTGTGATTTCAAGGTAATTTTCTTGAGAATTTCAATATAATTGAGAGAAGACTTCTTAGGTTATTTTGAAGAGTATACCTAGGGATTTCTGAAGAATTTACAAAGGGAATTTAAAAAAGGATAATTGAAGAACTTTCACTTATGTAAAGTGCTGTTCGATATAACAGCAGCGCATGCAAATTTTCATATTTCTTCTTCTTTTTCTTCTTCGCATTTCAAGCTTATTGCGTATGGCATTATTAGCTTATTGCGTGCTCTCAACTTAGTGTTCTTGATGCACTTCCACAGTTATTAATTGAGAGTTTTTGATGCCTGTACCAATTTTTGCATTAGTATAATTGTGTGGCAAGTCCAATCATACTTTTATGCCCAGGGAAGTCGAGAAATGTTCCAACCCGAAAAATTCCTAGACCAGACCGGGAATTGAACCCAGCCACATCCAGCATGGTCTTGCTTTGTAGCTGCGCCTTTACCGACTGAGCTAAGGGAGGCCCCATCATGATCTTCTTATAGTAATTTATTTAAATTTGTACTAAAAATTAGCACATCCTAGAATGAGAAACTTTGCATAATTGTTCGCTATTAGCAATCATTCAAATTTGTGCTGAAAGTCGGACATTTTGACTCGCGCTTTATTTTATAATGTGTTGGATATTTTCAATAAATCATAGCACGAAAACGTCTCGTCTAATCGTAACAAATTTCCAAATTCTTGAGAGTCGGAGAGGGTGGTCTCTGATCGGTTCGTTCGTTGGCATGGAGCTGCTCTTTGGCGTTCCAATATGGCACAACATTTGTCGTTCGCGAGCCTATGCAAATTCTCGAACTGGGTCGCAATCAACGAAAGTCTGTTAATCGATGAACTAGGCACATTTCAGCTTCTTTTTGTTTTCAATGTATAAAAACTCCAGTAAACGCTGGTCTCCTATTATTCATTGTTTCGTTAAAGCCGTGAATATTCCTAGTGGAACAATACAATCAGACAAAGCCACCCACCGCACAGAGGAGTAGTTGGCACAAAAACATGGCCAACATTATTCAGTGAAGTTTGTAGAAATGTCCTGAAGAGTGGGCTCTAATAAACACATGGACTTTCTTTGAATGAAATAATACTGCTCTACATGAAAATATAACGAAATATACTTTATTCATTACATCAGTCTGGATGCATACTAGGGTGGGTCTCCGTTATGATAGTGCATGATAGTGGTCTTCCACCAATGGTAGGACGGAAACTATGTCCGATAGCAATGGGCTCTCTTCTCTGTTTGTCTTGATCAAGCTTAAGGCTCAAGACACCGTCACTCAATTCGCCTCTTAATAACCTCTGATTGTCCTCAAAATGTCGCTATATGAAGGGCCAAAAACGGATTAGGTCGATGTATAGGCAAAGTTGTCGATACGCATCTACGGGACAGTAATGAATCTCCTTCCAGCAAAATGATCGCACAATTGGTCAAAAAGACGAGCCCCCAAACAGGAAGATGTCCCAATGAGTGGGGAGAAGAGCCCGCCTTTTATCCACGAAATGTTATCCAACCAGTTAATGGAAGTAAAGCTTCAAACTGAAATAACTTCGGTGTTTGTCATATTGGCGGTATGTTATGATGTGTTATTCAAACAAATTGTCTCAATATTATAGGCGTATTTGGATAAGGTGGGGGGGGGGTGTGGCTTTCTGTAACTCCGGAGTTAATTCAGTCTGTAACTATACTTTCATTGATACAAGTGAGGAGACGGAAGGGATATAGTAAGCCTCCTTCCCCCTATACAACTACGCCTCTAAGTGCACTTATTTTTGAATAACGCATATCTAGGGTTCTGAACCAATTTTCCGAAATGCACTAAAAAGATGTATTAGCTAGCAAAAGCAACGCACCGAAAAATTGTAAATCTCCCAAAAGTATTAACAAAAAAGAAAATCAATGACGAGAATCGATCATCGTAGTTAGGCCCTATCATTCTCTTTCTTTCCTTTATTTAACGTCGGTCTCTGTTCTGCAATCTAGTGCCAATCACCGACGGACATCGGTTGCCATCCATTGACGGCAATCGAATGTGCAAGGAAGGCAGCTTCCACACCTGCGTAGGATATAGCACCCATTCAAACACACATGGGCCGGGACCAACGGCTTTACTTCCCTTCCGAAGGAAGGCGTGACCAGAGATTTTTATGCCTCAGAAAAAATCCCACCGACCTCGGCTGCGATTGAACCCAGAGCCATTGGGGTGAGAAAGCAGCCACGTTTTCTACTACACCACCGGCGCCGGCACCTTATCATTCTGAACGCTAGATCTCTACATACCAGCTCGATAAGATAAAAAAAAAAACACCGAAGTTATTTCACTTTACAGCTTTGCTTCAATATTAATATGAGTAAGGGGGCGGGGGTATAGTAAGCCCCCAGCTCTCTAACTACACTTGTTTTGAAGAGAAGTTGTTTTGGAATAATTCATCTGAACATACTAAATCGATAAGATAAGAAACTCTGAAATTATTTCAGAAATCTGGCTTTCATTGGTACACCGGCAGTGTTGGCAGGAAAAGTGATTTTTGGCAATTAATTCGAAATGTCGAACTTTGAACCGCTATAACTTTTTTAAGAGATATTCTAGCACCATACATCCTTCGGCAAAGTTGGACTATATTTTTACATAGTTCATGCAAAATTGTGGTCTCTAGGAATGAAAATGCAAATGTTTTCCCATACTAATTTCCATACAAATTTCAAACGCAATGCGGAAAGCCGGGCTACATCCAATCGTCGCCACATTTGGCACAGTTGTTTTGGTCTTTGAATGGGACCAAAAACACATTGATCTGAAAAAAATATCGCATTCGAATACGGAACGGATCAACGGATTCACCAGCAAAGGACGAGACAATTTTAGAAAATGACTGTATTAAAAATAGCGGCGCCGGTAATGTAGTGATAAGCGTGATTGCTTCTCACCCAAAGGGCCTGGGTTAAATCCCAGTCGGCGCTGCCGGGATTTTCTGAGGCATAAACCTCTAAAACCGTTGATCCCCGGTCCATGAGTTGATGGCTCGATAGGTAGGGTCAAGGTGTAGGTTCTGCATTTACGAAACAAAGAAAAGAAAATGAACTCTCCGCAAAATCGCTTCCTTTCGAGCAATATAATTTTCGTGTAAGTCATCATGTTTCTTGTTATCGAGTCACGATGAACATTCCTCTTTTCAAACATGACAGGACTATTACTTGTTTCGTTCGTCAAGTGCTTCAGTTCATTTCATTTGAAGCAAAGACTTGTTTCAATTGACGCAATGAATGACTCGAAAACTGCTTCCTTCGTTTTTTTCCACTTTCACTTCAATTCGGGGCTCATTCGACTTGTCACGACCTGACGACGCAGGCATCTAAATATAGTATCCGGATAGATAGGATCCGCACAATATAGGTTGTCGATAGGGAAGGCATCCAGATTAGGTGTAGTAATAATATATTATTTTATATTGAACGAAAATTAAATTAACGACGCCATTCTGGACTCCAAGATGGCGACCATCGGGGTCAGGGAAAGTCTCAAATACCCCACAATATGGGTATTTTAAGAACGAGGACGACATGAAGGTGCGGAAAATCGATATTGGACGTTATTTTGGAATCCAAAATGGTGGTAATCAAGTTTCCTAAAACGTGTCAAATACCCTAAGATATGGGTATTTTCGGAACGGAGACAACGCGTGGCTGCCAAAAATCGATATCCGATGCTATGTTGGACTCCAATGTGGCGTTCGTAGGGTTTCAGAAAAGGTGTCAAATACCCTACAATATGGTTGGTTTCAGAACAGGAACAACGCGTAGATGCCGAAAATCGAAATCAGATACCACTTTGGAATCCAATATGGCGGCCATAAGGGTTCAGAAAGTGTCAAATACCCTACAATATGGGTATTTTTGGAATGAGGACAACGTGTACATGCCAAAAATCGATATTTGATGCCATTTTGGAATCCAATATGGCGGCCATCGGGTTTCACAAAAATGTCAAATACCCTAAGATCTGGGTATTTTCGGAACGGGGACCACGCGTAGATGCCATTTGTAGGCTATTTGACACTTCTTCTTAAATTGAATTTCAAGATGGCGTCGCTCATCAATTTCTGGCTTCCAGATGTCAGCCCGATTCCAAAAAAGACGGTGTGACATCAATTTTCGGAATATATGTCTCATCCCCATCCTGAAAATACCCATATTTTAGGGTATTTGACACTTTTTCGCAAATCGGAAGCCGCCGTTTGGATTACAAAATGGCGTCGGATATCGATTCCCGGCTTCTAGGCGTTACCCGGATTCATAAAAAAAACCGTTTGTATGGGTATTTGTTGGATTACAAAATGGCGTCGGATATTGATTTCCAATCTCCAGACATCACCCCGATTCCAAAAATACCCATATTGATGGGACGGCATCAGCATTTCCCATTTTTTTTTCTGAAATAAGAAGCCGTCATATTGGATTTCAAAATGGTGTCGGATATCGATTTCCGGCCTCTAGACGTCATCGCGATTCCAAAAATACCTATATTGATGGGTATTTGACAATATTTCCCACTTGTTCTGAAATCGGAAGCCGCAATCTTGGATTTCGAATTGGCGTCGCATATCAATTTTCGATCTGTAGATTGATGAGTATTTGACTGTATTTCCACTTTTTCGTAAATCGGAAGCCGCCATCTTCGATTTCAAAATGGCGTCGGATATCGATTTTTATCCTCTAGAAATTATCCCGATTCCAAAAATACCTTTATTGATAAGTATTTGGCAGCATTTCCCACTTTTTCTTAAACTGGAAGCAGCCATCTTGGATTTAAAAATGGCGTCGAATATCAATTTTCGATCTCTAGACGTCACCCGATTCAAAAAGTACCCATATTGATGGGTAAACAAACCACCCAACAATAATAAATTTTACAACCACGTGCACAGATCTATGCGCATACGCTTAAATGAACCGAGTGAACAATCAACAAAAGTCATAAAAAACTGCGCGAATTTGGATCAAACAGCTTCGCTTCAATGCAAAAGTAAGTTCATTTGACAATGAAAGAAGAAATGAACACGAGTCAAGCCAAAACAAACAGCATGAAAACCGATCGAAAGTGGTTCTGTTGATGTTCACGGGGATCTGCTCGAAGAGAAGACAGAATGACTTTCAATTAAAAGTGATGGTTGAGAGCTTCATCGTCACTTGAAGATTTTCGATTGAAAGTGACTTTGTGGGGCCCTGGTAGGAGCTGCCTTCCTGGCGTCGATAGGTGTAAGAGATGAACTAGACATATGACTGAAAAAAAATGGCGTCGATAGCATTGGTACTCAGTCCGCAAAATAAGATCGACGGAAAACAAATCAAGGAATTTCTCGAGTAACATTTGAAATGGGCCTATGTCCAAAACGTAAACAAATCGGGTTTTAATACCATTCTTTAACATCGCTTGATAGCCACTAATCGTTTAGGAAAATTCCGCATAATCGAGAAAAATCATTTAAAATAACTCGATTTTCGAAACGGCCGATCAACGAAATTTTTCGATTCGCTAAAACGGTCAACCATTAATTTATTTCATTTCTTTGATGATTGAAAATTTTCATACCAATGCTAGGCCCTACTGGTTGAGGCAGGGCCGATGATTTGTTTTGAATTTATTTGACGTTGCGAAAAGGCTTAGCAAAGGGCGTACCATTCGTGAAGACAAGCACAACGGCTTAACAAAAAGGGCCTATCCATTGAAAGATTCACAAAAGGCTTATTAATTTATGAAATTAAATTGTTATCGATTTTCATATATTTTTGAAAGCTTTTCGCATATTTAGGAGGTTGTATACTGAGATACAGTTACTATTGTTATTGTGAACAATATAAATGCCTAAAATACTTCAATTTTCTTAAATATGAATTGAATAGCGGCGGAAACATTTAAAATTCATTTTCTGGTTTGTTTACGTTTTGGACATAGGCCCATTTCAAATGTTACTCTAGAAATGTATTTTTTCATTTTATTTTTTTCATAGGGGCTATCCTCAAATTATGCAAGGATTTCTTTTGATATTTTAAAGCCGCCCCCACCTGCTTCTGCATTGTAAGATTTTGTTAGTATATATTATCTCTTTTTGTATAGCATGTAAGAAAATCTAAATCGACTTTCCTTGCTTACATAGTTTGTGGATGATCCATTTTGTTTGTATTTAAATAACACTAAATTCTAATTGTGATTAGATCGTCATGCAGTTTTAAGACAAAATATATCACACAATTGCACTTAGTCCGGAATTCAGTTGTCAGACTTGGTCGGAAGATTTCTTCATTAAAATGTATTATATGGTTGCTGAACTATCTCGTAACGTCATCTAAACTACCTGACAACCCCCGACACATTAATTTTTTAACTACTAATTTGTTTTTTTTTTAATAATTACTTTATTTGTACAGTCTCAATCGAATAAACTTTACAGAACCGAGTTATCATTTTCGTTATACATTATTACTGTCTTATATTTAAAGTTAAAGGAACTGTACCGAGTTGTCTCGAGTACTAATTTGTAGTACTCAAACTTTTGATTAGGATTCGAAAATTTACAACTTTTGCTGTAGAGCTACGAAGCACCTTATTGACCATGAGAATAGTGAATATTTCTTAATAAATACTTGTTACTACGCATATTACACAAGTTCGACGCAAAAAAGGGAAAATATTATTTAAAATTGTTCCAATATTTCGTCAATTTCCATGAACTGAAAACTGAGGAAACAATTCCAAATTTGGCTCCATGTAATAGATTGAACTCTATAGAACAAAACATGGATTTCTCGATTTTTTCATTTTGAATTTTGACCACGTTTCTGTACCAGTTACTCCTACGTGCACCGTCCAGTGTATCCCGGCTCACTCCAATTTTCCATCATTCCGCTGAGCATAGCGACTGACGACAGCAACAAATGAGCTCTGGTTGGTCACAGGACTCATCACACCGATGCTAATGTGGTGGGAAGCACAGTAAGGCGCATAAATCTGCCCCACCTCCAATGAGATGCACATTGGCATGCTCGCTCGGTACGTTGCAATGTAGGTTACCCCCACAAAGTTTCAAGGTTGATTCCTGTGAAACCCATAAAGCGTGGTCCCTAGTGGAATGGTGCCAACCGGTTTTTTTTTACCTCGTCCTGCCCGATGACGACACATGCGTACTAATTTGCTTTCGTTCTCCTCCTGAAAGGGAACCGGGCTCTGCACTGCCTGGCTGATTTATGTGACATGCACACGCACACTCTTCTAACGATCTGGTTGCTACTCCACCGGAAACTGCAAAATCGATGGGGACTCTTGGTAGGTAGTTAGCTGAGCTGGGCATGTTGTTACCTTGTGCCTGATGGGAGATGTGCATTGTTCCCATTTATCCGGCAGCGGAAGCGAAGTAAATGTGATTCTCTGCCACCCTGGAGTAATCATGGCATCGTCGTCAACGCTGAGGCTGCAACGATCTATCGATTATGCCTAAGTGCACCCTTGCTTGACTTTCCGGCGTTTGCTGTGATTGTGACTTCTCATCTCCTGTTGCGAATGGCATATGATTTCAATAGTGATGAGCCACCCTCTCTCACAGGGAGAGTCAGCAGCATAAATTGGGCTTGACGCGTGCATCACCTTGACCTTTTGTTATCGTCTGTGTTCGTGTAGGTACATACCGAACATTCATCCATCCATCCGGTGCTAGTTGAATTGGAGCTCCGTCGTAGTCGTCGTCGTCGTTGTTCAGCTTCAGTTGCTCGGGATCGTTTCTCATAGCAGAGCAAACTCAGGTCGATTCGGTTGGCGTATGACGATATGGTTTATTAATATTTAACGCGTGCCAAGAGTCACCGTGCTCGAAATGTGATTCAACCGGGAGAATACGAAATGTCTATTGATCTCTGCGCTGCTGGAATGTACACATTGACACACGAACAGCGGAGCAGCTTGTTCCCATTAGTATTGATTTCTCTTCTTTTCGAGTACCTACATGCATAATCTTGTATGTATGTGCCATGTTTATTGGATAACGCTCCGTAGATTGTCCCCAAGGGGCTTATGTTGTTACAATACGACAAAGGACACGAAATTGGATTCATTTGAGAAAGGGTATTTTCGGAGTTTATTTCTGATAACTGCTTCGCCTGTGCACTGGTACAGTCAGGTACGATGGAAATCAAATTCTCATCTATATTTAATTTAAAAACTGCTGGGATTTAAAAGCTACTACAAGTCGACTGCCCTTCCACAACACTTTGCAATTCTAAAGCCCGAATCATCCCCAGATTGTGACCGATCAGCACACGTGCGAGCCAAACTTCACTTCCGATAAGGCGCAAACCTTCCATTACCAGCCAGCTACCTCAATTACATTGTTTACACCGAGCGAACAACCGTGTTCATCGAATTGATCAAGTACCTAGGATAGACAACTTTTATTTTCTTATCACACGGTTATGATACCTTACTAACTAGCAAACTGCCAGCTGTTTTGTTTTTCACAGCAAGCTCGCTGAGGGAGGACTTGACTTGGAAACAATCTCGCACATGGCCGCGGCAAAAGGCAGTAATTGGCCGTGATTTTTAACGGTGGCTGTCTACCGGCAATAACGCGCTGTGTAGATAGATTGTTTTCGCTTTGCTACATTCTATGCCTCCACATATTGGTGGTGTTGGTGGTGGTCAATTTGATTATCACCGTTTTACCCTTGTACGAGTGGTTCTAGTTGAAGTGCGTGTGCGTTTGTTATTGTTAGTAATTCCTAGCAGATTCACTGGGTCGAAGACTTTTTTTTAAACTCTTTATTTGTTCCAAATTCAACATAAATTACATTTCATTATAACCTCTAGGTGCTCCATTTACTACAGTAACATGTAGTAACTGTTATGATATTTACTTATTACTTGTTATGATATATATTTAAGTGTTTTTACATTGTTCCTGTCTTGGCAATTCAGCATTTTAAACAGGTTTTCTTTACCCGCATGTCAGTATAACAACTGAAATCTTAAAACTAAATCTTATCAGGTATAAAGGGAATTAATCATTGCAATTGAAGATTGCAGTGATTTCTGCCTGAAATTATTAATTATTTTGTTGGACATTTGTTCTAAAGTCTAAACATTCGATATTCTATGAACCTCGGTAGTACTGTACCAGGGAGGCAACTTCAAAATCATCTTCAGAACTTTGTTTTGAATCCTTTGTCGCAAAGCAGCGGTCCCGAAAGCAGGATACGAATCTGCTCACAAAGTTCGACTGTTTCGTCATGGACGACGAAACTTATGGGAAGGCGGATTTCAAGCAGCTTTCGGGACAGAAGTTTTATACCGCATCAGGAAAAGGGAAGGAGGCTGAAATTTTGAAAACCATCAAACTATCGAAGTTCCCGAAAAAATATCTCGTCTGGCAGGCCATATGCACGTGTGGTCTAAAAAGCGGCATTTTCATTACTACGGGAACCATCAATTAAGAGATCTACGTCCATGAGTACCTGGAAAAGCGGCTGGTACCATTCCTAAAGCAACATAATAGACCTGTGCTGTTCTGGCCGGACTTAGCGAGCTGCCACTATGGGAAAAAGGCAATCGAGTGGTACGATGCGAACAACGTTGTTGTGGTACCCAAAGACCACAACCCTCCCAACAGCCCAGAACTCCACCCCTCCGGCCTTGGTCAAACGGAATCTAAAAAAAACTAATAAATCCATGGAAAACGAGGAGCAGTTTAAATCTAACTGGCGTTCGACGGCGAATAAGGTCGATGGGACCACTGTGCAAAATTTAATGGAAGGGGTTAAGTGGGAGGCACGGCAGTTCGGATTTGGCAAACCAAAAGAATAAACGAACACTTTTTTTTCTTTAAATATATGAATTGAACTACAAAAAAAAAGATTTTTGTGATATGAAATTTGACTGAAAGAAACGATTTTTTGTCGACCAATTTTTGCGCGTTCCAGTCTTTATAAGAGGATACAAACATTTTATATATTTATTACATTTGGCTTGAATGCCCTCAATGTGATCTTTAAAAGTTAATTTTTGGTCAAGTACTAATCCTCGATATTTCATTTGGTTTAACCAGGAAATTGGAGCTCCGTTCATAGTGACTATGTGACTACTACTAGGTTTCAAAAAGGAAACTCTAGGCTTATGTGGAAATGTTATAAGTTGAGTTTTGGAAGCGTTGGGAGCAATCTTCCATTTTTGTAAATAAGAAGAGAAAATGTCTAAACTGTTATGAAAATGTTATACAATATAGGCCCAAGAATTCTTTCCTGAGGAACTCCTGCTCGAACAGGTAGTCATTAAGATTTGGAATTTTTATAATTAACCTGAGGAGTTATGTCAGTTAAATCCTTTTGAACCAATTTCATAATAGAGAGTGGCA
Organism: Ochlerotatus camptorhynchus; assembly: GCF_037179485.1. NCBI lineage: Eukaryota > Metazoa > Arthropoda > Insecta > Diptera > Culicidae > Ochlerotatus > Ochlerotatus camptorhynchus. The sequence continues at coordinate 1,439,972 of NW_027040640.1, forward strand.
AATTAAACCTTTTCAATTTAGTAATCAAACCTTCATGCCAAACACTGTATAATGCTTTTTCTATGTCTAGAAGAGCGACTCCAGTTGAGCAGTCTTCAGATTTTTTTTGAACGAATTAAATTGGTAACTCTTAAGAGTTGATGAGTAGTTGAATGCCCATGGCGAAATCCAAACTGCCCATCTGCAAAAAAATTGAGTTCGTATTGATGTGAAGCATCATTCTATTTAAAATTATCTTTTCAAAAAAGTTTACTTATTGAAGAAAGCAAACTTATTGGGCGGTAGATAGAAGCTTCAGCTGGATTTTTATCCGGCTTCAAAATTGGAACAACTTTTGATTTTTTTCATTTATCTGGAAAGTATGCCAAATGGAAACATCTGTTAAATAATTTTACCAAGAAAGACAAGGTACTCTCTGTGAGTTTTTTATGAGGATATAGAAAATGCCATCATCACCTGGAGCTTTCATATTATGAAACTTTTTAGTTATAGATCTTACGTCGTCCAAATCAGTCCCCCAGGAATCATCGAAAATATTTTCCCGAGAGAAAAACATTCAGATAATCCCGAGCAATTTGATTCTCAATTGGACTAGTAAGACTCAAACTGAAATTATCGGAACTCTCGAATTGCTTAGCATGTTTCTGAGCTTTTTCCGAATTTGTGATCAAAATTTTACCACCTCCTTTAAGCGCTGGAATAGGCTTTTGAGGTTTTCTCAAAACTGTTGAGAGTTTCCAAAAGGGTTTGGAACTCGGGTCCAATTTAGAAACATTATTTTCAAAAGTTTTGTTCCTCAGGGCAGAGAATCGCTTTTTAATTTGTTTTCGCAAATCCCGCCAGATAACTTTCATGACAGGATCGCGTGTTCTTTAATATTGTCTCCTACGGACATTTTTTAAGACGGATCAAGAGCTGAAGATCGTCGTCTACTATAATTGAATCGAATTTAACCTCGCATTTTGGTACTTAGGCAGCTTTTGCTTCAACTATAGAAGTAGTCAGAGATTCAAGAGCATAATTAATTTCATCTTTGGTTTTCAAAAAAATGTTTGGATCGAAGCTATATTCCATAAATGTTCGATATTGCTCCCAATCAGCTCTATGGTAATTGAAACTAGAGCTGTTGGGATTAGAAATTATTTCTTGGGATATTTCAAAAGTTACTGGAAGGTGATCAGAACCGAAGTCAGCATGGGTAACCAATTGGCTACATAGTTGACATGAATCAGTTAAGACCAAATCAATAGTGGAGGGATTTCTTGCTGAAGAAAAGCATGTTGGGCTGTTTGGATATTGAATAGTGCAGTAACCTGCAGAACAATCATCAAACAGAATATTACCATTGGAATTGCTTTGAGCATTATTCCATGAGCGGTGTTTTGCATTAAAATCACCAATAATGAAGAATTTAGACCTATGACGGGTAAGTTTCTGAAGGTCACCCTTGAGACAATTTTTTTGCTGGCCTACGCATTGGAATGGCAAATAGTGATGAAATAATTTGCGTCCCTTTCAACCTTATGGTCAGGTTTAAGGAACGTTTCTGTTATAACGGCAATATGCACGTTATGAACTTTCAAAAAGATAAATAGCTCGTCTTCATTATCTTTAAGAGATCGAGCATTCCAATTTAAAATATTTAATGATTTAAAATCCAATGCTGAATTTCAAAGTCATGGCAATATTGTTCGCAATTTTTACTCCAGTTTGACAAGCATCAAACCTGGAGTTAGATTTAAGCATATCAGTAATCATGCCAATTAATGATTTCTGTAAAAATTCAATTTTAGAAGCAGTAATGCTTCCTAAGTAATTTTTTTTTAATTTCTGTTCTAATTTCGTTGGCTAGTAGGGTAAATGTTGGCTTCGGCACCCATTGACTGTTTTCGGCAACCAAAATTTAAACGTTAATTTCACTATGTTTTCCCATCAACACACTTCCCTGAATGTATTCAAACGATTCTTTAGTCTTTCAGCTTCAATCTGATTATATTTGTATGACCGATCAATCCTGTAATGCCAGATTTTTCTTCAAATGAAGCATACGCACTACAAAATGGGGTTGATTTCGAGTTGCCGATAATAGAACAGCTGGTTAACACGCAGTTCTAATGGGAAGGTTGCCGAAGAAAAAGAGTCTGCAAACAATAGTCACACTCACCTGAGAAGTTTGGAGCGTTGTAAAAACGCTTTAAAACCGTTTTGAAAAATTCTATCGATTGGAATGGATAGAGAAGCAAGCAGCAAATGAATGTAAACAAACAGACACGTCATATATGAGCGTGACGCTGAGAAAATGCTAATAGAAGTGCGGACGCTGCTTAGATTGACGAGAATACGTAAATTCCCCTATTAAGATATCTACCCGTTGCAATAGCAGCATAGGTAGCGCCATTTACTCGCTGAACATTGTAAGCAGCAAGGGGAGCAGGTATAGGTGAAATTTGTACATACGGGTACAAATGTAGAATTTATTCCTCGCTGACCGTTGTTAACAGCAGAGGAATGTACCTGTTCGAAAACGTGGAGCGTTTCCTACCTGTCGCTTAGAACGAGATTGTAGGATCGCTTTGCGAGTCTTACATTCCCAAAAATTGGATTTGTGGTTTTCACCACAATTTGAACATTTAAATTTCTTAGGATCTTCCTTCACAGGACAGTCGTCATTTGCGTGAGAGGAATCACCACAATTCATGCATTTAGCTGGCATGTAGCAATTTTTAGTTCCGTGACCCCATCCCTGGCACTTACGGCACTGGGTGAGGTTTTGGAAATTTCCTCCAGTCTTCCTGAAGTGTTCCCATATCACTCGGACATGGAGCATAAGGCTAGCTTTTTCCAAGGCTTTAAGGTTGTTTAGTTCACTAGACTTGAAGTGAACTAAATAAAAATCATTAGAAATCCAGTTGCGCGAATCGCCAGGACGGGATTTCATTTTCATTTTGATTACTTGGAGTGACACAAGTCCAAGTAATTTTGCCAGTTCATCTTTGATGTGATCCAGGGATTCACCACTGGGCAGCCCTATCATGACAACCTTGAACACATGTTCATTTTTGGTGTCGTAAGTAGAAAATTTATGCTGCTTCTCAGTAAGATACTTGAGGAGACATTTGAATCCGTCCAAGGTTTCAGCCAATACGGCCAATTTTGCAATGAAAACTTAAATTTCACGAAGTTTAAAAGTTCCATGCGAAGAGCATGGAAATCGGAAGTGGTTATCTCAATAGGGGGAATCTTTTCCTTCTTGGCATTAAGCCGGGAAAGTTTACTAGAATGTTTCCTGGATGATGGATCATTCTCATCATCCGTGAGTAAATCAAATTGATTGCTCAAATTAATTTCATCAGAAGGTGGATCAAGAGATTGCCCTTTTCTTTTGCGCTTAGGCGCCATGGCGGCAGTAATTTTTTTTTATCCAAATCGACTGCCAAGCAGATTACTATAAGAATCTGAAGGATCGAAGAGGAATTTTCCAAATCGATATCCAAGAAGGATTACCTCGGGTAGGGTCCAAACAAGGATCGAAGAGGAATAAGCAACGATGCCAGATATACAGACTTTTGTACACGATAAAAGTGGACACTATCTTTTTTAAACCCTTGTAATTATAATTATAATGACGATTTTTCTAATCTCAATAAATATAAAAATAGTTACAAACATTAACTAGTGCAATACATTGTAGCTTCACGAAATACTTCATTTGATGTTTTTTGGATACAATTAAAAAAGGGTGACCACTTTTTTCGTGTACAGAAGTCTGTATATATGGCATCGTTGGGAATAAGAGTCAAACAAGGTAGAACCTAAGGTAGTAGTAACACTTCCTTCAGCAAAAAGCAAATAGATCCTCACGGCAGAGAGCACGATGCGGACACGAACTTGACTCCGTTCATAGTGACTATGTAACTACTGCTAGGCTTCAAAAAGGAAGCTCTATGCTTATGTGGAAATATTAAAGTTGAGTTTTGGAAGCGTTGGGAGAAATCTTCCATTTTTGTAAATAAGAAGAGACAATATTTAAACTTTTCTGCAGTCTGCTGCAAATAACATGAAGACTGCTTCCTTTAGCGGAAATGCCTGTGTCATCGGCGAACGAAGATTTGTGGCAACCCTGAGGCAAATCAGGGAGGTCCGAAGTGAAAATGTTACACAATATAGGCCCAAAAATGCCACCCTTAGGAACTCTTGCTTTAACAGGTAGTCGTTCAGATTTGGAATTTTGATAATTTACCTGCAGAGTTCTGTCAGTTAAATAATTTTGAACTAATTTCATAATTTAAAGTGGAACATTAAACTTTTTCAATTTAGCAATCAAACCTTCATGCCAAACACTATCGAATGCTTTTTCTATGTCTAGAAGAGCAGGAGTTTCCTTTGATACGATGGTTTGTTTAACGTTGTCTCGTTGATGCTTTTGGCAGACTCTGCCTGCAGGCGTCGAATATTTCCTGGACATCAGAAGTCATGCTTATCCAAAATAGGGACTGTTTCGCATGCTTTACACAACTATGTAGTCCGGGATGTCCGATATGGATAGCTGTTAGCATTTTTTTCACTGTGATCGTGGAACTATTACTTGATCAGTTTTGAACACTATTCTCGCTCATCGCGGAAACACCAGTATTTACGCAGGATAGGATTAACATCGTCTTGGTGTTGCATTTCATGATCAATCGTGACGTGATCTCGAAGCTTGGTAGCTGCTCGCTTAGACATAAGAGCTCTTCCTCAAACTCATCTTTATGTTGATTCAAGACGTCCCGACTGAGTATATCTGGGATTGGTATGTCCTTGCCTCTTACGCAGACGACACGTGGATTATAGGTGACTGGCTGACCACCTTGCAATAACACTGCTCCCATCGCTTTGGATCTGACATCTCGACAACATAACATGTGCATTGAGGTCGTAGAAGGCTGGTATGAGGGGAGAAATTTATTTTCAGAAAGGCATCTGTTGGTCTACATTACAATCCCATGCAACGTTCTTTGCTGAGAGCGTTCGAAGTAGACTTGTAACCTCTGACAGGTTTGAATGAATTTACCGAGGTACGCAATCATGCTTTCTGCAGCTGTGCATACTAGTAGGTATCTGAAGATTCCGTATTACGTCAAGTTTATCATCATCTGTTTTTAATTCGTCGGCCGACTCACGGTTCTTCGGCACTTCTCACGGTTCAACATTAGTCCTGCAGTATGAATCCGTTTCAATACGATGTTTGTAATTTCCTGCAACTCCCTTGAGCTCCTGGCGTGAATCAATATATTATCCATAGAGCATTCAACGCCATCGATACCCCCAATTACCTCTAGCATAATGCGTTGGAATACCTCGGGAGCCGATGCCAGGCCAAATGGTAGTCGTCTACAACAATAACGACCCCACGGCGTTCCAAACGTGAGGATTTTGATGCGCGGTCAGTCACTTTTATCTGCGGGAAAACATTTTTACATTTCAAGATTGTGAACCGACTAAAATGGTTAAGGCGTGCTGCGATTTCCTTAATCGTTGTTAGTGGGTGATGTCTTCTTAAGAGATTCTGGTTAACCTGCTATAGATCTATGCAGATCCACAATTTCCCCTTCTTTCGAACAATAACCATGACATTAACAACGGAGGATGGTTCATGTATCATTGCAATCACTCCTAATGTTGAGCATGAGCATGATTGACCGCCCACGGTTGCTACTCTGTTATTGCCAGACCAGCTGTAATTACACAGAGAACCAATAGACGATGCTTGGGACTAGCAATCATCCTCAATGTGTAAAAACTGCTGATCTCGAATTAGGCAATACCAGCACCAGCCGCGCCTGAACGTAGGTCAAGAAATGAATGGGTAGGAATGTGTTGACGTGACACTCGCTTTGATGGAAGCCGAGGAGTCCTCTGCACTTCCACGAGGAATCACAGGGATGTTGGGTAAGAGGGTTGGGTTAGCAGCAGGGTTCGTTTTGGTAAACGATAAGCTGAATTGATGTCCTAACGATCGTATAACGCGAAGGAGCTTGGTATTGAACCCACGGTCTTCTGCTCAGTAAGCAAAAACGTTTGCCACTAGGCAGACGAGCTCCTTTTTAATCATTGACGAATCTTGAATGTGGATGGGCTTGAGATTAGACTCATGATGTTCTGCTCAGTAAGCAAAAACGGTTTCTCTAAGGACACCGAGCCTCTCTTATCACATTATAGCGTTACTCAAGTTTTTATAACTATTCAAACCCGGCACCGACGACAACGAAAAGTTTTACAAAATACACGATAAACAAGCGATATTTTGATATGAAAGGATCTGGGACCGCGTTTTTCTCCTCAGTAAGCAAGCCACTGCAACCGACGATCTTTGAAATCCTAAAACTAAAAGCTACGAAAGAGTACTTAGGCCTTCATTAAGATCCACTTTCACGCGACGTTCAATGTTTCGATTTTCTCTTTACGCATTGCAATCACTCCTAATGTTTCCATACTAGAAAGTTCTTTCTTAACAACCTCTCTGATGCTGTGGGATACGTTTCTCGATGGGCGGATTTCCCATGCTGGATTATCAACGAGATCATAATCATAAAGGTAATTTCACAAACATCCCAGGTCTTCGTCCATATCACTTTCCTTTATTTCAACAGTGTTAGTCCTGGCTATCAGTTGAAGACAATGCAATGTATCCCTAAATCCCTAATTTTTCAAGTTCGAGATTTTAAGTTCTAGACGCATGCAGCATTTTTATGTCAGTGAAAATTCTCCTCGTTCCAGATTAATGAGATTTCGTCTTAGACTGCTATCTGGAAAAATTGTCTAGGTTCCAGAGTTATTAAAATTGGTCTATGTTTGAGGTGTTACTGAAATTTCTATATCCTAGATCTTTAAAATTGCCAAAATTTGTCTTAATCCGTGACTTTGAACATGTTTTACTTATATCGAGTTCAAATTGATGGGATTCTCAAAGGAAAGGGGACGTCATTAATGTTTGGAAATTCCAAAGCAGTTTTTACGTTTAAAACCGAAATTCTTTCAATAAAAATGTGCTCAGCAAAAAAGGTAATCTTCCATTTAATTCCACTTAATTAATTTTGGTATCCATGACAGATACATATTTAGACTAATGTGCAATCTTCATCAGTGTCATTCCTACTAAAGAACTTAACAAAATCTAATCTTTTTTGCTGTTTTATTTAAAACATTCCGCTAACAACCCTATTTCATTACTTCACTATGATGGCTACCAAGCCTTTGTGAATTTCCTTATTAGAGATTTGTATAGATTTGAATCCTTTAGTTTACTTAAATCTTTGGGTTTTCAGTTAGGTAGGTTCCGACTCTACACATTGTAGTTTCATTTTAATACCTGTAATCTTGACATTTGTACCTAGGGGATGAGTACTTAAGGGGGTTAGGTTTTGATAAGTTCTTTAGTGGGAATGACACTGATGAAAACTTCACATTGTAGCCCTGGCATAGCCCTTTTTACATCTTTTCTTCAATAATCGTAGAAGTTCAGAGCGATTTTGGCTTCTATTTAGCGAGTACCACACCCACATTTTACTTCCCTGTACGTAATTAACCTACATTTGGACGTGACCGGTCTTCTGTATTTGTAGTTCCATGGGATCATCAGTTATAAAGGAGTAGCAACTACGAGCGGTTTATCTAGCTCAAAATTACTCCAATCAGTTGTGGTACTCGCTCATAAAAAAAATAGCTCTCTTTGTTTTCAATAAATTGTCACAGACTTGAAACCCATTGAAACCATAAATTACGCACCCACAACGATCAAGCTTTCATTGTCTATTGGGATTTTATTTATTAGTTTCATCGTTATTTTTAGCTCGCATTCCACCATTAGACACATTTTTCCGTCTATTCTCCGTCTCGATTAGCCTCCAATCGTTTGCCAATAAAACAGATTCAATCATTGCGGTTGCCGAAAAAGAACAAATCGATGATATGCTGTATGCTCAAGTGAAACCCATTCAAGCTTACGCCACCACCGTCGGACGTTCATATAAATATATATATATATATATATATATATATATATATATATATATATATATATATGTGTGAGAAGATAGTTCATTGTTGTTTGTTTTCAAGTGAGCATACAATTTTGACCGCCCTCTATTTTTATACACGTTTCGATCATTTTTTTTTCTCTCGAAATCACATCACCGATCCTATCGGGTTTTCTGCGTGTACCTTCTCAAAACGAAACCACACGCCAAGGTTGAATATAAGTGTTTGGCACATACAACTTGTCAATTTTGCATCCTGACGGTCGCAATCAGCGAGCTTATCAATTTCATCAATTTTTATTTATTTTCTTTAACAGGTTTTTTGTGACAAATATATACTTTTAAACCTCTTCTTGTACCTTACAAGTAAATCATGTGATCATAGAGCAGTTCCACACCACATGACGAATCGATCAGACCCGACCTATTCCGGTTTGCATGAAGCTTTGCAAAATTGTTTGTTACGTATTTTAAATATTGTTTTATGTTGTTGCTTTTCATTGTTCCGAAAAAACATATTTTCATGCGAAATGAGCATTTGCAACCTTGCACACAACCATACCGCCAAAGCCAGTCAGCGGGCGTCGACGGAGATGCGATCCGATATGAAGATGCCGCTTCTCTTCTAAACGCAATGGATGCATCGCGTTCCGTTTTGTTTTGCTTTGCTTTTAGTTTGGCACCGGAGGAAAACGGTGGCTGGTTGCTGGGATGGGAACACGGAGATGACGCGAAATTGACGTGTCTCGCCGTTTACTCAATGCAGTCTATTTGTGATGACGACGATGACACGCAACGGTTGCGCAAACGAACAATTTCGAGTGCATCGAACCGGTAGTTTCATTCGAAAACTTTAACCCTTTCGGGATGCTGACAGTTGGAGGCCGTTTGATAATGTCATTACTTGATTTGGAATCGTAAATCGTGGATTTTTACCGGGAAATACTGGGAAGACCAATACATCCATACAGCGAAAACCTGAAATCTTTGTTGCAAAAAGTGCATCGCACTGGTGATGGGATTTTCCACCTATCTCACTTCGATAAAATTTTTGCCTGAGCGATACCGCTATCTACCTACAGGGCCTCTCCTCGTCAGACGGGGGTCGCTCGCGAAAAATTCGCAGGCAGCGTAGTGGGGTAGACAACGAGCTGCTGGCTGGCGGACGGAACTCGCGGCGAGTTTCGCATTCGCGAGAGGTGATGTCTAATCAAGGTCAATGTTGATGAGCACATTGCGAGTCACGCTCTCAGAGGCCTGCTGCTGCTTCTGTTTGTGTCTAGTCTGATGATGGTGGTGGTGTTGGTGGTGGTACTACGGTGATCAGTCAGAGCGTTTATTGTATTGATTTGTTGTGCTGTTGGCAGTTTGTATTGATGGTGATTGGTTGATTCCCTTACCGGTTCGCTTAAAATATCTGCTCAATGCTTGAACATAACACATCGGTTTTGCGCATTGAGGCGTGACAAAAGTACAGTGTCACCAACGGTCGTGAAATTGTTCGAATCGAGTTTGGATAGTACCGGTTATGGTAGCCAATAGATAGTGGCGGTTATCTTATCTGCGGATCGACAATGTCATGTTTTCGAACGTACAGCTGAGCCAACATAAATTCGATCCATAACGTTTAGAAGGTGACGGCGTGAGGTCAAACTTGATGTTTGGTGGATTTATCTAATCGAAAATTAGGATGCAACTAGAAGGCAAGTGATCGAAAAACACTCCTATAGGATTCTAAAATTGGATGCAGATACCCCATTCAACGGTCAAGGTTCCTAATGTATGTTTGATCCGTACGGTACTAAAGAGCCGGCATGAACGAATATTGGAATAATCCATAATTATCCGGATTATGAAACAGATCATAAAGCCTCGGTATTTTTTAAATGCTTCACACTTAATAAATCACGAGACGATCCGCCAGTAGGTCCGAAATAATCGGTCAAGTTATTCAGTTTACTGTTTTTAGAGCTCCACGTTAGTTAAAAATACTATGCACAGTACTCTGTGTATGTATGCGGCTAGGAATTAGCAACCTATTTTCATTGTGCAAACTACGGCGAATCTTACTTATGGGGAATGTAACCAGAAAAAAAACCCGGAAAAACTCAGGAATTTGAAAAAAAAGAACCAGGAAAATAAATAAACTTTAACATACGAACAAATTTCCATGTCAGAATTTCAGAACAGAAGAGTTTTTTTTTCCAAAAAAATGCTTTAACTTTTTGTTACATAATTTACACATGTTTTTTTTTTCAGTTTTTTAGGACTTAATAACTCAGAAATATTCAAAATTGATTTTTTTCTTATACTGTAACTGAAAAGTACCCATGAAGAATGGGTACAATTTCACCCATTTTGAAGTAAAGTAGGTTAACCCATTTTGAAGTAAAAAGGTTACCCACTCATGGGTAACTTGTATCCATAAATGAGTAATTGTACTCTTTAATGGGTACTTTAAAGTTAGAGTGTATTGTAAGTTCCGATGAAGAGAAGAAGAAAATATTGAAAATGTTTGACTTTGGAAAACATATTTGTAAAAACCGATACTGAACTTATGTGCATCAAACATGAGTCATAGAAGTAGTCGAATTGAACACAAAAAAAAAAATAAAAAGGAAAAACCGTGAAAATCGGGAAATATCCGGAAATTTGAAAAGAAGGCGAGAATTTGACGGGTGAACCGGGAAAAATCAATTTACCTTTACATATTCCAACATAACAGTTGAATAACAGCTTTAGCTTAATCAAGCAAACATATGTTTCTTCAAATCAAAAATGATTTATTTAGCTCCTTTAAATTATTTGACCTTTCGCAAAGCTCTCCTCGGAAATCATTTGGAATTCTCCTCAGAATACCTTGGAATTCTGTGCTGAATTTTCGTGAAACTTTCTTAAGAATTCAATTTAAAATTTTCAGCATTTTTCTTTATTTACCTCAGAACACGATTCCTTCGGCATATTTCTCGGATCTAGCTTAAAGTTGTCTAGTGAATCTTTCTCAGTATTTCTTTCAAATTATTATCAGAAAACCCTTTAAATTCTGTTTACATTTCTTGTTTAAATTCTCCTTAAAATTCATCTGCTATTCTCCTCACAATCCGCAAACAATTCTCTTCAAAATCACCTAGGAATTTTCCTTGAAGTTCTTCCCACAACCCAGTCAACATTTTGATCCGTATAGTTCCGGATATACACAGTGATATACTAACCAAACAAATCGTATAAGATGCGCAGATTTGCTATATACGTTCCAAAGTGGAGGCCATATACATACATTCTGGCTTTCCAATAACGATTTTGCCGATTTCAATACAACAGAAATACGATCATCCATATAAATAAAACAAAAAAAAACTATTCCTGCAGCTAGTTTCCATACCTCTACCTTTGTATCCAGAACCCAGAACTAAATCCATTACACCATATCAAGTCTTGTAAGTACAGAGGATTATACCAATGATAAGTTATACGCTTCAAAAAGCCTACTTGGACTTGGAAAGATTTCGATATTGATGAAAAGCATCAGATTATGTTAACGATTTTATCTTGAGTTGGTTGGTTTAGATTTCACGGCACCTTCTTGCACATCCTGTGACAATCATATTTATTACTATACAAATAGTCGCATATTTTGATGACACGCAATAGAGCGGTGTAACCATTTACGATCTTTTGATTTTGATCGTATTAGTTTTGCGTTAATTTCAACTTGAATTGCAACAGGATGGAATGCTCTTATAGTCTTATTGATCTTATCTTGAAGCAAACTCAAATGCTATCTAGTGTGCACATTCTTATGATATACGAGTTAATTGACATTTAATTTTCATCAATTTGATTAAACAAAATTTACGATCTAATCTGTAATAACAATTTCAGTTTCAAAAACCTTACAACTTCATCCGAGCTTATTTGTGATACGGTACGATACAAAAATGAATCATCGCCAAAAGGTTGAAAATTTGCATTCTTTGCGACTTAACCTAAACATTATACGACACATCTCATTCTTGTATGCAATGTTGACTTTATCAGTCGCATTTTACGATTCTATTTGTACGCTGGTATACGACTTCTGGTTGTCTGGGAACTCCCTTGTAATTCTTCTAAGAGTTCGTTAGGACTTAAACTAACCAGAAAACTCTCAACGAAATCAGAAACTTTAAATTTCATTTGAACTTTCTTTGGTAACCCTTCTAAAAATTATGAGAATTCTATTTGTTTGATTTTTTCTAAAATTCTAGTTAAAACTTTTTTCAATGGTCATTTTTATGACAGAGAAATTATTAATAATGAATCTTTTACTAATAATTGTAATCACAAGAAGCAAAAGTACATTATTTTCAAATACTTTTTGACTTACGGTTTAGCGACTTGCAGTCAATTTAATTTTTTGTAAGAAAGTTTGAACATACTGAGAGGTTAGCACATATCATCGGTAAGAGACGTGTGTGTGAGAATATTTGCGAAAAAATCTAAGGGCACCGGTGGGATTCGAACCCACAATTCCCATTCAGTACACGGGTGCATTGCCAATTATACAACGGTGGACCTATATGGTCTATGGATGTATTTGGCTAATAACATTTGAATCCGTGTATTGTGGATTTGAATCCCACCGGTGCCCTTAGATTTTTTCGCAAATTTTCTCACACACACGTCTCTTACCGATGATCTGTGCTAACCTCTCAGTATGTTCATACTTTCTTACCAATTATTCGTTCGGTTTTGGCACGGTGCCAAAATCAATTCTCGAGCCAAAAACAAACGGGTACTGTACTTCCTTTCATCACCAAAGAGTTTCATCTAACACTATCTTAGGACTTCATCTCAGAATAAATTGCAAAATTTTGCAGGAATTCTCCTCCTTTTGATATCGACACTTTAATCCACAATAATCCGGATACCTTAAAATCACATTGCTTTGAAATACACAGTTTGGGTACCGCAAGAGCAAAAGAACAAACTATTGTCTAGCGCTGCTTTCCACAGATATTCAACTGGCCTTTGCGCACAAGGAGCAGTTGGCTTCAGTATTCTTGGACATTAAGGGGGCTTTTGATTCAGTTTTCATCGAAATTCTGTTAGAAAATCTGAACACATGTCGACTTTCTGGAATTTTAAATAATTTATTGTACAGTTTGTTGTCAGAAAAGTAAATGGACTTTTCCCGTGGACAACTGACAACTTCCAGAATTAGTTACATGGGCCTGCCCCAAGGCTCATGTCTCAGCCCTCTTCTTTATAACTTTTATGTCAAAGATATCGACAACTGTTTGGCAGAACACTGCACGCTAAGACAACTTGCAGATGACGGTTTGGTTTCCGTAAGAGGTCTACATGCTGTGGACTTGCAAGGACCATTGCAAAGTTCCTTAGATAACTTGCCTTCTTGGGCTAGGAATCTAGGGATCGAATTCTCGCCGCAGAAAACTGAACTGGTAGTGTTTACTCTAAAGCGGTACCCAGCTCAAATGCAGCTTAATCTTTTGGGCAGAAACATTATTCAATCATTGTCTTTCAAGTACCTTGGGGTCTGGTTTGATTCAAAGTGCACTTCGAATACCCATATTACGTATTGGAAGCAAACATATCAATAGAGGATCAACTTTCTCCGTTCAATTTGCGGCACATGGTGGGGTGCTCATCCGGGAGACCTCATCACGCTTTATAAAACAACAATTCTCTCTGTTCTGGAATATAAGAATATAAGAATTTAATTCGTTTGTCTTTTGTATCTCTTTATTAGTTTTTGTTTGTCTTGTCCTCCGTCTCAATGAATCCCATCGTCGCCCACTGGTCACCATAGCTGATCTAACCCCAGACGAATCTAGAACCACACTACCGTTCATACTGGCGACATCGCTCTGATGAGACAACGAAACCCTACCCTCAAGCTCCTCCCCTTTTCCTATCCTTCGATAATGTACCCCTCTAATCTCGGGTAAGCCGCGAGTATTCGGCCCAACTCCTACTAGACATAGAATTAAGTGAATTTTGTTACAAACAAAAAACATTGAATTATCGACTCCGTATAGCTAACGCGATTGAGCCTTGCAAATAAATGAACTAGATAAAAAAAAACTTTAAAATCACTGCACGTAGAAGTGAAAAATTCACTGAGGTATAGCTGGGAGTCATTGATGAAAAAGACTATGATTAGTGTTCAAGATGGCGACGAATGAAAAGCACGTGCACGAGCGGATTTTGTACGGACGTAATGCAAATCAAGACTTTTCAATACGGGAACTTGCAAAAAAAAAATTGGATTTACCTAAATCCACTGTAGAGATAAATCATAAACCAATAGCGTCAAAAGTTAGATTTTTTAATTTCAAGAAATTTTCCCTAAAGACACCACATACTTACAATCAAGTTTTCCCACTCAAATTTGATACGATCGCATTTTTTTCGGTTTTCGACCACTGAGCATCGGCCACACAAGCTGTTAAACGGAGCCAGAATTTGACGTAAACTGACCAGAACACATAAGAATTATTTTCATTTTCTTCCCTGAATGCAGACTTGAGAAGTTTTGCCAGAATTAAAATAGAATCAGATCTCACCATGGGTTGATACATTCTGGACCAATCGAGTACCAGGGAGGCGACTTCACACTTGGAACCTATCGAAACCATCAACACGGAACCAACGGTTTTGCTTCCCTTCCGAAGAAAGACGAAATCAGAAATTTCTTCGCCTCAGAAAAATCCTAACGACCTTGGCTGGGATTAAACCCAGACACACTGGGATGGGAAAAGCAGTCGCGATTACCACTCAACCACCGGCACCGTCTGCTCAAACTTTTATAGTTGATAAATTTTGGAAAACATTTCTATTAGCACAAGCTGACAGCTAAAGCCTACTGCACGCCACTTTAGTTTTGATGGTCAAACGCAGTTCCCTATCCCAGTCTTGAATACCAAACTTATGGAACGTAATTTAAGTATGCCCCCTACTATCTATGTATCCAACATTCCCATTTCGAAACTAACATTGCTGGATCCCGCATGAACCGTTCTCATACCACACAAATCATTACCATAAGCACATAGTGCGCTTCAACACCTACTTCTGTGTGACACTATAAATAACCTTCAGCATGTATGCAAATTGAGCGCTAGGGGGTAACACTGAGTGCACATTTCTCCACATTCGTCAGAAAATAAAAAATCTGATGAGATGACGAAAATAGCATCCACTTCTGGCGCCCGGAGTGGTGCAGCAAGCATGCCAACCTTGAACGCAATCAACCGAGCACCGCCGATAAATCCTTTCGGATGCTGCACAAATTGTATTTCCGATTGCAGGTGTAGGTTGCACATTTTATTTTCCATCATACCTGACTAACTATGTGAGTTCCCATTTTTTTCCCCCGAAGGCAGATGCAGAAGAAAATGGTGCAAACAAACACCCCGATAATTAGCCCCTTATCGCGCGCAACCGCTGAATCCACCTTCGCAAAAAAGACGAATGGCGGTGTGTGGACGCAATTTGTAAAAAAGGAAATGTAGTCTTGTGGGGGGGAGGAAGTTGGGTACGAACGGGTGGATTATCATTCGTTGTAGCACTTTTTCCGGGTCGTGTTACGTCACACTGTCCCACTGCGATGAAGCAGGTAGCGCGTAGATCTTATTACTTGGGGTTATATTTGGAAACGAGTAGAATGATAGAAGAAAAGGGGCTGGAAAAAGGTACATGATGCATAATCTTTATGTATTACGACTGAACGATGAATTTTGGCGGGAACTGAGCCCACGCTACAGGGGTGTAGGGGACTGTAGCTTGTATTATACGTAGGACTACGTCTTTCGGGTAGGGTACCAATCCAGGGAAATGCAACGAAAATTGTTCAGACTTTAAATGCTAATAACTTTGCCAATAATCAATGGATTTTGATGATTTGTATGTCGAACGATTCGGCAGTTTTATAAGATTGTGTGGTATGTCACACATTATAAATGTTGAATTTTTAAATAGCTAAAAATTAAGAAATATGAAAACATTCAAATTGCTCATGCATTTACTTCGACCAAGGTGCTCACTAGACTGATGCAAAATTTGAAAATTTCGCTCCACAGTGCTCAAACGGTTTCAAATCAGGTCCTGATTAGCCTCCCAAAATTTAAACTCATTTGGTAAGAAACTGACTTGGCACAAACTATTCAAAGTTTATATGGAAATTACTATGGGAAAACCAAACTTTTTGTTCATTGTCTTATACTCATTTTCCATATTGCTTTTTCGAAAATTTCTATAACTATTCTTACGGGAAATTTTCTAAGCTACAACTTTACGCAATATCATTTTTCAGCCAAATGTCAGATTAAATTGTTATTAATTTTTTAAGAGATTGATAATCTTATTGCATGATCAAGCAGCTGTTCTGTGGGCAACACTGTATTCTGCAGTGTGACATAGTAGCCATGATATTTGTGTTCTATTCTTCACACCAGAAATACCAATGTTGCCTGCCGAACAGTTGAATGAGCATAATCATAAGACATTAGTGACTTGAATCATTAATAACTTTTGATCCTTACATTTGATTGAAAAGTGGTTTTCAACAAAGTTGTAGCTGAGAAAATTTGCTACAATCACTGCTATAATTTTTAAAAGCATAGTGATGTGGTGAATTGTTAGATAGATATGAACAAAAACATAAGTTTTCCCATAGTAATTCCTATATAAACTTGAAATGGTTTGTGCCAAGCCAGTTTCTTACTAAAGTAGTACAAATTTTGGGAGGCTAAGGAGGACCCAATTTGGAACCGTTTAAGCACTGTGGAGCGAAAATTTCAAATTTTGCATCAGTCTAGTGCTCACCCCTAACACAGCCATCAGAAATGTGGTCTCTAACAACACAAGCCGAAGCCGCATAATCATTCAGCGTTTCACGTTATACGGATCGACGTCGAACTTGTTCGCTGCAGCGTGGCATCGTAGCATTTATTCTATTAATTCACCTACATCTGCTAAATACAGAAAAAAGGAGGAGCATAGGATGATTAATTCAAATGCTTAAGTAAGCGAAACGTAGACAGTTTGACTGCAGTCATCGTTTGGCTGCCGATTGATAAACAGGGGTGTTCGTTGCGTTGCACACAGAAAACGAAACTAACTCAGAGAGTGGATAACTTTTACTCAGTTGTGAGTTATTTTTACTCATTCGTATGCAAAATTTTCTTAAAGCGTAGGTTATTCAACGCATGAGTAACCTACGATTTAAAAAATTCTCCATACGAATCAGTAAAAGAGACTCATTTTTTATTCGTTTTCAAAGAATTTAGCTTGAAATCTCGGCTAGAAATTGGATATCCATTGACTAGCCAAGGCCAGAAAGCAGGTTTCTGTTTTCAGTGAAGTTATGCGGATGGACAATACCTATCGCATGTTTGGCCTCTTAGTTCAGAATTCCCTCACCATGCAGCGCTAGTAACATTTGTTTCAAAAGGCTTGCTTAAGCGGTCTACATTCACTTTAAACGAATCTTATTCAGAGAGTGAGTCACTTTTATGTAGGTTACTCATGCGCTGAGTGACCAACGCTTTTAGAAACGTATCCTTACGAATGAGCAAAAGTTGCTCACTCTCTGAGTTAGTTTCGTTTTCTGCGTTTCGACTAGATAGGAGATTGCTGTCTCTAGTAATGTTATTCAGATGGACAAGACCTATTGTTTACTGGACACAGGGTGACCAGAGAACCTGGAATTATAAATCAAGTTCGTGAATTTCGATGATTTTGAGAGGAAATTTTAGAATGAATTCTAGAGTTAATAAGGTATGTAAGATACAAATTCCAATGGAGTTTTTCGAAGTATTTTTATAGAGTTTTGACTACAACGCCAAGTCAATTGTTTAAGATCAAAGTAGAATTGTTAGGTGGTTTTGTGTGAAATTACATGACGATTGTAAAGAGGATTACAAGTTAATTTCTAATGAATATTATAAATAAATTCCGAGAAGAATGTAAAGAGAATTATTATGAGAACTTCAAAAAAATTCCGAGAGTATTGAATTCTGATGGAATTAGAAAGATAATTTCAAGTGAATTCTAATGAAAGTTCTAAGGGGCATCCGTGAAAAATATCAAGAGTTTCGAATTTTCAATTAAATTTCTAAACCATTTATTTTGTCATCGATATATTATTGAATGTAACAGCAAAATAAGCTCGTAGTTCTACGTCAATAATGCGGTCATGCTTTAGACACAACCCTCATCTTTTTTTCAATAATCAGCTTAGGGTACGTCATATTTATCTTCTTTTCTTTCATGTTAATTGAAAGCAGAAAAAAGTAAAGGAAACGGGTAGTTCAATCGAATAAATGTAGATCCTTAGGACACAAAAAAGCAGCCCTACATCCCTGCCCACGTATGCTCTGATGTGCCAATTTGTTGGGTTATAAAAGGTTCGCCAAGATTTCGGTTCTTTGTTGCGTTTTATGACGCGTCGTTTGGTTGGCTGTTTTGGTGAAATTATGTCTTTCTGCTTACATCTCATCCGGTCGATTCAAACTAAACTGATGGAGTGGAGGAATTTTATGGAAGGAAACGATATCACGATGATTTTTCGTGCCAGAGATGGTGTGCATGTGTTGGTCGCATTGAACTGTGAGGTCGTCTGATGTCGTGTCTGATGTCATCAGTTCACGCTGGTTCTGTCTTGGGATGTTTGTGTTGAAGTAATTGCTCACCAATATGTGATTCAAGTCCAATGAATTTTTTGATATGGCAATTGTTATTAATCATAATTGTTTTTCTTTTCTTTGCAGGTTACGCAGGTATGATGCATTTAAATGTTGTCCAAATCGGGACTATAAGGTATGAGGTGTGATAAAAAAGAGTTAAGTTTAAAAACAATAAAATAAACTTAAAACGACGAAATAATCAAGATTCCTATGAAGAAGCCTATGATTTAACCCACAACCTTCAGCTTAGTAAGCAATACATTACTTACGATCGTGTTATTATTGTATCCATTCTAAACCGGTGACAGCGACGACGACGGTAAATGTCACACAACACACGACGAACAAGCAATGTGGCTCTAGAACTCTGCAATATGGTAGGACCTGGGATTGAACCACATACAATATGTGGAACTTCGAACTAGATGCCTTTCTTAACAGTGAAGTTATTTCACTCTCCTTACCTTTTTATAACTCGAATAACTGCAAATCGAAACGCTAAATTTGAAATAAATAACTGAACTAAAAGCAAGTTCGATAAGCTTAAATTTGATAACTGAACTGGTTATTTGAAGAAGGTTCTATCAGGCAAGCGAAATCAGAATTATTTTCCTATATCTGAAACTCGCGGACGATCAGAAACTATGTGTGATTGTGGAAGAGAAAGATTATGTTAACGTTTTTATTTCCTCTGTTCGGGACCTAACACCACTGCGAGCAGTAATTTGATCTATTGTAGTATATCTCGTGTCCTTAGTTTAGTGCATGTCGGATTACTCCATCACTATTGAGAAATGATGCAGTATTCGATTTTTTACAGTGCTCATTCTTGCATTTATCGCTATGATCCGTCTCTAATTGAAAGGTTCCGCTCTTTATACCCTTCGGAGTGTTGAAACACCCACCAAAGGCGCGCCCCTTTGTCAGATAAAATTGGATTCCTTAGCAACAAAATTAAGGAATGACACCGACCATGCATCAGAACCCTAGTCTTAATCACTTCGAACTAGGAACCAACGAATAGAAGTTTAGGAATCACATGGATGAAGACTAACTAACTCATTTTTCCTTGTTCCAAGATCATCCTCGGTCCAAGCAACTCCACTGATCTTCTCGGTGTCCGAGGACCACCACTTCTTCTTTCAGGACTTCAACCACTTCCTCGTTTAGTGATGCACCTCCAGTCAGTACATCAGCGTGGCTGCTTCCGATCCTTTCGCTTGGGGCAGGAATTAATCGGAAGTCCCTCCGTCTTACAAAGGAAACACACATTTTTTCCCTTTCGATTAGAAGCAGAGGAGGAAATGCAGCGAGTTTGTGATCTCCTTTTTTACATCCACATACTCCTGTGTGCATATCGAGGCCCAAGTCAGCTGGAAATTTCTCCCGAACTAAACGCTTCGCATCCCCGTATATTCCTAGTATCAATGCTTAATCGCTATCCGGGACTTCTGGTGGAAGGTTGTCCACTCGCACGTATTACACGGTGCATCCAGCAGGCGACATGCGGACCTCGACTGACAATGCTACCGAAGGAAGGCGTGATCAGAGATTTTATGCCTCAGAAAATCCCGACGGCACCGACTGGGATTGAACTCAGGCCCTTTGGAGTGTGAGGTTCCACCGGTGAAACGCTTCCGCTAACGAGATAAAACCGGAAAAACCAGGAGGTCAGACGGTAAGGTACCCGCTACAGTCATAATCGCTGGAATCAGGCTGGTGACGTACGCTCCAGAGGCGAGTCGGTCCGACGCAGCCTAGAGTCGCATGTAGTTTAAACTGTCTTGCAATGTTGTTTGAAAGTTAGTATCCAGTCGCGTCGGCTTCCGTACAACCACCCGATCGATGCAGATATCGTTGCTGGGCTCCCGGCGGGCGTTTGGACTGCAATAGAAAATGTTGGATTTTGTTGTGGAGCTTTTGAAACCGACACTATTAGCCCACTTGTCGACAGTTCTCACCGCAGCTGGCAGATCATGATACAGAAGTTGCTCCTTATTCCTCCGTACTACGAGCAAGGTATCATCTGCATACAGGAGTACGGGAACTGTATGCGGCACCACACTGGAGGTCGGTTGCACTGCTACCAGGAACAGGGTGACCGAAAGTACTGACCCTTGAGGAACGCCGTTATCCAATGGCATGAATGATCTGTCGGCGAGGAAACTGTTCAGTACGTTAAACATCCGTCCCGCGATCTGCCACTTTCGTAGAGTACCCAATATGCCGAATCTCCAAGCGGTGTCGTATCCCTTCGAGAGATCGAGAGATGTTATCCAACAATGTTCATCTCTGTTTAGCAGTGACCTATCAGACTCTGCCAAGCTAGTATCGGTGCCCCGACCAGCTCTGAAGGCGTGTTGCCTTTTGTCGAGCCGTCCGTTCTACTTTAGCTCGGTTGTTAATCTTCGGCTCCCGATACGCTCGAACACCTTCACAATACAGTTTGTCAGTGTGATGGGTCGGAAAGCGGCAGGGTCAAACTCTGTAGAATTCGGTTTCGGGATTGGTATTATTATTCCAGTTCGCCAGCCGGTCGGAAAAACGTAGGAAATGTTTTAATAACTAACACATTGAAAATATTATTCAGAGATCACGAAAATGGGAACATTTTCCGATGAGGAATATTTAGCTTTTGATTTTTCATAGAAGGATTCATGATGAATCTCTTCTTCACTTAAAAAAATTGGTTCGTAAATATCAGCTCCAACAATAAAAATATGAAAATTGATCCCAAAGTATACTTCAGTGTAGCAAACATGGAGTTGTATTTACAAAGCGTGAAGTTTATGCAGTTTCCGAGGTTTATACTCTGGAAGTGATAGTGCAATTCGGCCATATTTGGACTCCATCAAGTATGTCCTCAAATTGGAACAACGCAGATGACGAATAGTGAACAACTATAACAAAATCGGCCTAGTGAACCATTTGGTCTAATGGCCCATCACCTACAATCAGGGAATCAAGAAAATGCTATCTTCCTATGCTTACCGACGATAAAAATACTAGTTAATGGAATCATGATCAGTGTACAGTAAGATCATGGATTATCATTTGTGTTACACATCATGATCAGCAACAAAAACGATAATCTTCTGATAAGATAACAATCACTTTGTAATGTATCTCAAAATCTAGGAACTTGCTGTCTTCGGAAAACTTGTTCTAGAGGTCAAATACCCTACAATACGGATATTTTTGGAATCGGGATGACACATATATTTTGAAAATCAATGTAGGTCGCCATTTTGAAATCCGTCATCTCGGCCGTTGGTTTCGGGAAAAAAACGGTCAAATATCCTTCCAATATGGGTATTTCTGGAACTGGAATAATGTGTAGATGTTGAAAATCGATGTCAATCGCCATTTTGGAATTCAATTTGGCGGCCTTTGGTTTTAAATAGAACTGGCAAATACACTAGTCAACCTGGTGGCCGACATCAATTTTAGACATCCACACGTCATCCCGGTTTCAAAAATGCCCACATTGCAGGGAAAAGTTGTTTCTAAAATCAACAGCCACCATCTTGGATTCCCAAATAGCGGCAGATATTAATTTTCTACATCTGCATGCTATCCCTGTTCCGAAAATACCCACAATGCAAGATTTCCAAATGGTGGCCATCAATTTTCGACAGTTTTTCTTAAATCGATGGCAACCATCTTGGATTTCATAATGGTGGCAAACATCGATTTTCGATCTCTATACGTCATCCTCATTCCGAAAATTCACATATTATAGGGTATTTGATTAGCCTTGTCTTAAATTGGCAACTTTCAGTGACGAGAGCTGATGATGATGATCTGAGATTATCGCTATTTCATATGATCATGATCTGTTACACAAATGATAATCGCATTATCGTTTCCAGAACTGTCCATTGTGATTTATGGATTTGTACTAATCATGAGTGTAACCAAAATGAGAATTCCATTATCTTTATCTGAATCGTTCATTTTGATTCCCTGCCTACAATACACAACGAGCAAACAATGTTAGCATAAGTATACAGCATGATCATACATGATATATGATAGTACAATTTGCAGGCGCTGCTCAACGACTGACCAGATTCAACAATATCCACACAAAGAACCAAATAACCGGGGTTTGGGATTAGTAATTAATCCACAGTGTGAAAACTTCTGTTAATCAGTACTTTCAAGATCAATAACGGCGCCTGTCACGTTCTCACAGGGCAGTTTCCTGCCTCCTCTACCGCGTGCTGTTTTTGCCCACAAACTGAGTATATAAGAGAACCTTTTAAACTGGAAAAGTCTTGGATGTGACTCTTTCAACTCAGCAATGTAAATGGACCTAGGATAGAATTCATGATGTTCTGTTCAGTAAGCAAAAACGGTTGCCACTCAGCAACCGAGCCTCTTATACACAATAAACCAATACGATAAACGATCAAGCCCAAAGACATAAAGCTACAAAAATGCACTTGGATGATTAATCAACTTTTCCAAACACAACGAATTTATCATCAGACTAAGGTGACTTTTTATGCTAGAGAAGATGTTGAAATACAGAACGGGTATTTTCGTTCGGGTACGGCAGTAGGAAAATATTGCTCATTTTGCCCTATATACAATTTTCACACTGATGATGAAGATGATGATTGAGACTGCCACTCATGTAGCAAGGCGCTTGCACACATAGCAATGGGCAATCCAATCTGGACGGCTTGATCAAGTGCCACTGACAAATCATATTCAGCTTGGCGCTGTATGAAGTGCCAAAAACGGAGGGGTGGACCCGTAAACAGAACTCTCCACACGAAACCCACCGGGAACAGAATAAGAATCTGCTTCCAGCAACCAAGATCTTATAATTCGCAATGGAACAAGCCCTCGTCCTGAAGGATGCCCCATGAGTATGAAGAAGAGCCCGCCCTCTATCCACGAAATGTAAGCTACAGGAAGATGGCAATCCCACTCTCCCTATCCAAATCGCTTCAATCGGTTGCCCTGTTGGACCTTCCCTTCCTTTTTGTATAAGTATATAAATGTATATTTAAATTTATATGTTTTATATAATGATATAATGACTGTTATTTAAGTCACTTACCTTGATAGCAAAATTTTAGAACGATCTTACCATGTATAATTTTTTTTATTGAAACCATTTTGTTCTTCATTTCTCATAAGTAGTGTGCAGCCCAAGTCTATGTCTATTTTTCGTTTTAACTAGTATGAATTTCACATCAATTTGTTAATTTTACTTTTATCTC
Organism: Ochlerotatus camptorhynchus; assembly: GCF_037179485.1. Taxonomy (NCBI): domain Eukaryota; kingdom Metazoa; phylum Arthropoda; class Insecta; order Diptera; family Culicidae; genus Ochlerotatus; species Ochlerotatus camptorhynchus. The sequence goes on from NW_027040640.1 coordinate 1,463,918, forward strand.
TACATATTTTTACTTGAATTTCGTGTTTATTGATCCTCTTTCATATCTCATTTCCTCTTGAATTTTCTTTTCCAATGTTTGTATTTATCTCTTTCAGTCTCGTTTTCATCCGTAGATTCCCCGTCTGATACTGCGCTTGAACTATCTTTATAAATTGTTTCACCTGCTTTTTTAAGTTTTTCTCTATATTTAACTAACTCTATCCAATCTATCTCTGCTAATTCTCTCTATATATTTTTATCTTACTCCAAAGAATCCTTCCAAGTTAAACTAGGTCTTCCTTCTTTCTTTTTATTGAAGTTTAATTGAAATGCTTTTCTAAGAGGATGTTCCCTTTCCCTGCACATAATGTGTCCGAAGTAGTTTAACCGCCCTATTCTTATTTTTCTGTTGATCGTTTTACCCTCCAATAGGTTTTTTTTTGCATTGAATCTAATATTATTTACTTTTTTACAATGATTAAATATATTTCTCAGTATTAGTTTTTCAAAATTTGCCATCGAAATTCTACTTTTCTTAGTCAAAACTAACACTTTTGTACCATATGTTAATGAAGGTGCTATAACAGTTTTATAAATAAGTTTTCCTAGTTCCCATACTGGTTTGATTTTTTTACAGAACACTTCTATATACAATTTTCACACTGCCGTAAAACCATGGCTCCTCACAATTGTTAGAGTCAGAGGAATTCTAAATCATAGGGGAAATGCAGGTAATGTCGGCCTAAGTGTCCCTAATTTGGGCCCATATATAAATTCAGCAATCAACTAAATTTTCATTAGCAACCAAAAATATCCATTAGTAACGTCCCAATAACGCGTTCATCTAGATAAAATTGATAAATAACTGACTTTTAGCGATGGGCCCAAATTAGGGACATGTAGGCTGACATCCCGAGCAAAGTCTGAGATCAAATTGAAATCTAAATTTGATGTTGTGATTTCGCTGATAATGATTACTCAGGTTGCTGTCGTTTTGGTCGTTTTAACGGTTAAAATATCAAAATTGAGAGCAAAAAAATCTTCCTGTGACATCACATTGAAAACTATTTCTGCTATCAGTGAGAGCAAACTGAAAACCAAATTTGATATCCATTTTTCCTGTTGATAGCAAAACAAGTATTCAATTTGATGTTATGCTAAGGCAATGAAAACAAACCCACAACAACATATTTCTGGACAGCAAATGTACAGCAAAATGAAAACAAAATTAGGTATCAAATTTGTCAATTGCGTAAACTGAAATCAAATTATGATTTCAGTTTGATGTTGATATCAAAACTTGATTTCAATTTGCTGTCATTTTGATGCTGTACTTTGCTCGGGATTACCTACATTTCCCCTATGTGTCTGGAAGCCACACTGAGCAATTCCACGCCAAATCAGGAATCGGAAAAACTCGACCTTCTCCGATTTGCATAAAACTTTGCATAATTGTGTGTTATGGGCAATCATTCAAATTTTGGCTAGTACGCTTTTTATATAATTTCTATACAGTAAACAATATTTGTGACTTTAGAATGTCGTTTTCTGTGCAAACATTACATAGAAAAGTTAGTTAACAAGAAGTTTAAAAATATGACCAAAAGTTGATGTTCTACGATTGTTGTCAATTTTCCAGTGTTCGTGGTTTTAAATACTCCTAAAGCTTGCGTTTCTCATGAGCTATATTCAAAAATTATAAATTATAAATATAGAAGATATAGGGGAAATGGCTCTAATGTTGGCTTATGGATCTAAGATTGGGACCATCGCTAAAAATCTGCTATTTATCAATTTTATCTATCATTGTGACGGTACTTATGGATATTTTTGGTCGCTATTGAAAATTTATTCGATTGCTGAATTTATGTATGGGCCTAAATTAGGGGCATTTAGGCCGACATTACATCCATTTCCCCTACTACTCTATGAGATACTTCACTTTTTATAACTTTTTTAAATTTTTATACTCCGACGTCATTTCGCATGTTACGCATTTGATCACAAACGTTTGGTTGCTGGGTACATTATCAAAGAGATTTGGGTATGATGTGGCTGGCAGCAAGGTTAGCGAACGTTCAATGAAAATTAACTCTTAAACAACAATAATTCATGGTGGTTCTAAAAAGAACACTTCTGTCGTTAGGAACCAAGGTGTTCAACACGAATGAGGCTGGCGAGCTGTATGTTGTTTGGAACGAGGGTGACGCGCGTGGCATAGATGGCCCACAGCGGCTCCCGACGAGCAACTGAATCCGATCAGTAGCGGTGCGGCTTCTTCCTCCTTCTTCGGTGAATCGAGGGCTCTTGAGGGCAGCCTTGATACACATAACATGTGTGGAATTCGATCATTAAAAGTTGACCTCATTTCAGTGATTTCAAGTGGTATAGAAGACATAAATCTGTCAAATTGATTATACCAGCTGTAAAATGAGAAAGGGAATCGAGGGGGTAGGGTCTAAAAGGACCCAGACTGCAACTCACTTTCAATAATCCATGTTTGAACCGATTCTTGGTCTATTGGCTTCAAAAGAAAGATAAAAGTTCCTATAATGGCACCCTGCCCAGGATTTTTCAAATTTGGCCATTTATGAAACCTGGCACCAGTTCCTATGGGGCACCAATGGACACTTCCAAAACGTCGTGTACTGGTACCGTCCGACGGCTCAAAATTTATGATTTTTCATCCAGAAGTAAAAAGACATCATGTCATGGACCGTAAGGTTAATCTGGCCACATTCGGATACCCAGAACCGGTTCCGATAGGGCTTAAATTGACACTTCCAAAACTTCATGTACTGGTACCGTCCGTACCGTAATTTTTCATCCAAAAGTAAATAGACATCGTGCCATGGACCGAAATGTGGATCAGGCCACATCTAGATACCTGGAACCGGTTCCGGTAGGGCGCCAAAAAGGACACTTCCAGATCCTCATGTACAGGAAGCGTCCAATGGCTCAACATTTATGATTTTTCATACAGAAGTAAATAGATATGATGCCACAAGCAAAAAATGAATGTTTCATTATTTTCGTTAAACTGTTTCTAATTGTTTGGAACCAACATTTAATTTTTTTTTGGATTCGTAGTAAGTCCAAAACTTTGCAACAAGTGACCCAGTTTATGCGGAAAATATGCAGTGTTTTGAGCTGACGCAATAATTTCGCAAGTAGAACGATAAATCATATCGAGCGCTTCGAAACCTGTCATACCCGAGGAGTCAACCCCCGATAAGTGTTTTAAACTACGGCCAATTGAATTTTTTTGATCTAATCCCAACACAAAGATCTACTCCAATTACTTTGTACTAAAAAACAAGGAGAGATTGATCTAAAAGGCAAATGATGGGCTAAACAGGATCCTAATAAGCTTTTTTCGACCACTGTGGCTAAGGTTCCAGGCTGAAACTTCCAGCTAGCTGCCTCAGTGTTACCAGGAACGACAGTAAGCACTATTTACAAATGAAAGTAATCGTTTGGATATATTTTACGTAGGGTTAGTGTACTATTGACACTAGTAGTCCTGTTTTTGACCCTAGGGCCTAAATCAAATTTGAAATAAATTGTCATGGTTTTATTTCCGTAGATTTTTGGCAAAACATATGTTAGAACCTTGCATCGAAAATAAAATTGAAAATAATGTAAAAATGTTTAATATAAGATTGAATCAATCCGAGGCCTAAAACTGGCACACTTACCCTAGTTTTATTTTAAACTTAAAAAAAAATCCAGTTTTTTATGTAAACGTTAATATTTATTAACAGAATATTTCGTGCAGAAATCCTAACATTCATAAGTTTGACTTACACAGTGAAATAATATTACTTGATAATAACGCTCTTGATTGGCTTCTTATCGACTTGAAAATACTAGTTTAAAAATCCATTGCTAAGCCCCCTGTAGAGCTAGTCGAAAAAAGAATTACCGCATTACCTTGACAATTTACAAATCGCCTTTTCGGCCACTCTGTAACTCTTTACTCCTATGGTAAAGTGAACGTCAGTATGTGCGTGAGACATGGTGGACATTTCCTTACCCTTTCACTCCTATGAAAATTCTATAAGATAATGTCAAGCTTTGCGTGCCTCATTAGTACCATTGAGGAGTGAAGAGATAAGACAAAGTTCGCTTGATTTCATGCACAGATTGTCAGATACTCGTGGAATTTTACCATAGGAATAAAGAGTTGCAGAGTCGTCGTCAACGTCAATGCTTACTGAGCATACAACCATATATCTGCTTCTCTTTCGTTAGAGCCAGTGTCGTAAACGTAAACAATGTTTTTCCGCGAATTTTTCGAGAATGAAGAACCACAATTAGAGGAAGAGAATTGCTTGCTATAGATTGACTTGGAACTACGAAAAATTTGCGAAAGAAGCCATTGTTTACGTTTTCAACGTTGATCCTTGTGAACGCTCAGTGTCGATATCATGAGAATTTTATTTTGACAGATGGATGGCCAACTATACTAGGCAATACAAAAAAGGGGTCAACTTATTTTGCATGAAGTAATTTATTTGTCAGTTATTTTGCATGAAGTTCCACATATGTTATGTGCTTGATAGCTAGCTGCTTGCGGGGAGCTATTCGCTGTGAGTTGGAAAAAATGTACAACGCCACGCGCCGAAAGCACTTCTACAGCTGCTGCTGATGTCAACTGACCGGACACCACCACGCACGGTGATTGAATAAGCACCGTTCGGTGAGACCGGATGGAATTCGATTTTGAAATCTGTGTTAGGGGAAGTGCTTTTTGCAGGGTGATCGGTGATAATTTCGATCACCATGGCATCAGTTGGACATTAGTGTAATTTTCAATAGTGACCTATTGGAAATTGATAAAGTGTTAATTTTAGCAGATCTGCTGAAAAATTTCCAATCGATTGGCTTGTTTAGAATTAAAATCCATCCGCTATTGACCAAGTTATAAGTGGTCAAAACCGGACCACTTTTCGTAACGCGATGGATTTTAATTTTTTGAAATTACGCTCCCAATATGTTGTCGAAAGACGTCAAAAATACAAGATCCAAAATGGTCGAATTTTTGCAAACATATGAATGATTGCCCATAACACATAATTATGCAAATAGGAGAAAATCGGGTCTTACACTTTTAAATTCATCCTATTTGGCCAGGAACTGGTCCACTATCATGTTACAATATAAGCGCAATAAAGAACCATGGGGGAAACCAATGAAAATATACATATTTTCCTTGATTTCAATCAAACAAAAGAAGACCAAAAAGGAAATCTCTGGGCGTAATTCTTCTCTCACAAAATTTGCGAACGATGAACCAAAGCGGAACAACAAACAAAAAATTCCGTGGGTGTATTTCCAAGGCGTATCACCAGTGTTGGCAGTTCAAAGGGTGGAAGCTCCGGTTGTAACAAAATGTAAGAAATTATCAGGGCGTATGATGTTTTCTTCTTAATTTCACGGCAAATAAAACACTTTTTTTTTAGTTTTTACTGATGCATGATGATAGATTACACTATTAAATATATGGTCCACAAAATGGAAAGTCGTGAAATAGGATTATTATTTAGGTCATCAAATTCAGAAGTGATTTTCTCGATATGGTGATTTTGGAATTCCGCCCTTTTCAAATGTTAGTCTAGAAATAATCATTAAAGTTCTCAATACACACGAAAATCACTGGTTTTGCCGGTATTGAATTTCTCACTCGTTTTCTCAAACCCGTTATCGAAAAATATACCCGGTAATGTTAACCCTAGTTGACTGTACACTGGAGTCGCTTTTTACGCGGTTTTTTTTACACGGTTTTTTTTACGCGGTTTTTTTTTACGCGGATTTCGGAATTTACGCGGTTTTTTTTACGCGGATTCCGGAATTTACGCGGATTTTGGTTTTTTTACGCGGATTTCAGAATTGACGTGGTATATCGCTTTTTACGCGGTCTTTTTTTACGCGGTCTTTTTTTACGCGGTTTTTTTTTACGCGGATTTCGGAATTTACGCGGTTTTTTTTTACGCGGATTCCGGAATTTACGCGGTTTTTTTTTACGCGTTTTTTTTTACGCGGGACGTATCACCCGCGTAAAAAGCGACTCCAGTGTACACCGTTTGAAAAATTCATGTAAATTTTTGCGATATACAGCGCACACAAAGTTAACGCTAAATTTGGCATTTATACGATATTTCATGTAAACTTAAGCGCAATATCGCATAAATTTGCAATATTGTATGCAAGGTTGTAAACGATTTCGATGTTTATGCCAGCTATAGCTGAACATTAAACAGGGGATATTTTAAGCGATAGCTAAAATTCTGAATTTTTTAATGTGTATCAATCGATGTAGTTGTCTGTAACAATAAAATGAATTTCCTATACAACTTTTATTAATAATGTTGGGGTGTAACCATTGTTTCCAATCTTAACAAGAATATATGATGATTCCCTTTTATGTACCCGTCGAAACTCAACCCCTCTTTGTTGATTTTGTCAATTTTGCCACTATTTCTGACGGTGCCCGTTCAACCTGTACCGGTGCACCAAACAAGAACTCATCCGATAATCTGTAATTCTTTTGCTTTGGTTTAAAGTTCCTGCTGCGTAACGGCGACTCGTCCTTGTATAATTTCTTCTTCTGTACTTCTTCCTCGCTGGATCGATCCTTCCTTACTACGGTAGTTTCAATCCCTCTGCAATCGTCTATTCGAATCTTCTTCGTCTGCCTTCTTATTGGGGATGCTGATCGCTTCCTTCCTGACTGCTCTTGCCGTGGAAATGACCCTCCTTGCCCAATATACGTCCTAAACTTGTTTGCAATTAGGTTTGTTTGTTGATTGAATCGGAACACGACATCCAGCGTTGGCAGACACACTTGACACGCTAACTGTGGGAAGCCTTGATCATTTTGGTGGAACAGTTCCATTAGGTCTTGCAGCTGAGGCATCTTTTGGAGATCGATGAGTTGATCCTGTCGCAGACAGAATCGGCAGATTTTTGCTTTTCGCAACTTTTTGATCCTTAGAATGCTGTCCATCTTGATTGGAGAGTTTATTAATTATGTAGAAGTATTTTTTCTCATTGATCTTAAATACCACAAGGTAGGTATTGATCTGTCTACCTTCGCATTTAGGTACGATACGACGGAGTAGGTAGAACATTCGAACGTATTTTTCCGCTTTCGACAAAGCCACGTGGTGTATGCCAATTTCCGATAGACGCAGTGTCTACTGTCTGCTTGATTTTTCCTCTGCCTTAACCGATCTGAAGTGGGCTAGCAGCAGCGACAATTCCGTTTTATTCGAGTCGATTCGCTCTGATTCAGATAAGCTTCTGATGCTGCAGGAAAAAAAAACTATAATGACAACAACCCAGCTACTAACTGCTATATCGTCACTAAAGGCGCTCCACATTTTAGACATGCAGACGCCTCGAGATCGGCTTGTGTTTTGTACATCCAGCTAGGCTGTATACATATGCAGTGGTAGGTTGGCTTCAGGATAAAACGCTTTCATCCACTATTTTTTGCTTGTTTATCTTGTTCTCGAAAATATCGATCCGGTTTCAAGCCATGGGACCAGTGTCATTCGGATTCAGCCACAAGCGTGGAACATTTTCCGCCAGTCGCCAGCTACGAACCAGGATACCAGGTGGAAGCGTTTGCTACTGGGAAGGTAGCTGAATCGTTAAATTCAATATCATGCTTATAAAATCATTATCCTAAGTGTTTTAAAACAAGCTACACAAAGAGCGAACCTTGTTTTCAGAGCTTCTTTTCGCTGAATTTAATCACTAATGAACTTTATAAACAAAGCCGCGTTTCATCTGATCATGCTAATTAGACACTTCTTATTCTTCTTAATTCCTTTATTTAACGTCGGTCTCTGTTCCACAATCGAATGCCAATCGCCGACGGGCATCGATTGCCATCCCTTGACGGCAATCGAATAGCCAACGGAGACAGCTTCCACACCTGGGACCAACAGCTTTACTTCCTTCCTTCCGAAGAAGTAAGACGTGACCACACATTTTTACGACTCAGGAAAATCCCAACGACCTCGGCTGGTATTTAACCCAGCCACTCTGGGGTGAGAAGCAGTCACGCTTACCACTACACCACCGGCACCGTCTACGTCGACACAAAAGCTGTAGTACCATGTAAACAAAGCTGCTACCCACGTTTGAAACCACATAGAAACGTGACAGCCAAATCGATCGAAAATAAATATATCGTCTTTGAACCAACAGAATGCCAACAGAACTTCCATTCACAAGTTTCTTCTACCATCGACATCCGTGGGCGGAATAGCTACGACAACGTCGTCGGTAGTCTCAATTTTATCAAACGAAGCCAAGCTTTTTTCTCATCACCTTGTTGGGTGGATGGTGGCCGTAAACGCCCACACGGGAAACGTCTACTTTTCCACCGTTCCACCAGAGTCACCACCTGAATACCGAGAATCCAGCTGCGAAAAAGTTCCATTCACATGTTTTCAGCTTGGTTGGTTCTAGTAGAGGACGATGAATTCTGCCTTCTTATATTGCCACTACACCCTACAATGCTAGCACGCCAACGCAATAATGTCCAGTCGAAAGTCGGTTTGAGGGTTGTGGAAGTTGTACTATTACTCTTCGGTTGGGGGTGGTCGTAGTATATTGGGCGGTCCGTCGCATCGCACTGTAGGAGCATGCAATCATCAATCATTTGTGCTTCATCAAGAATACACATGTGAGCGACGTCCTGGGAGTAGGTGAATGGTTTGTTGTTTGCGTAGGCCTTACTTGTAGTAAAAATCAGAGAATTACTCTCGACACGAATAAGCAGCTGCTAGAAAATTTCTTTTTCTTCTTCTTCGCATTTCAAGCTTAATGCTTATGGCATTTTAGCTTATTGAGCGATATCAACTTAGTGCTCTAGTTGCACTTCCACAGTTATTAATTGAGAGCTTTCGATGCCTTACTATTTTTGCATTGGTATAATTTTGTGGCAAGTACAACCATACTCTATACCAAGAAAATTCGAGAAAATTTCCTACCTGCAAAACTCCTAGACCGGACCGGGAATCGACACTACGCACCTTCAGCATGGTCTTGCTTTGTAGCTGCGCCTTTACCGACTGAGCTGAGGGAGGCCCCAGAAACTTTAAGAGATTTAAATGCCTACAGTACCGGTGATATGTTTGTGTTTTTTGTACTCCTAAATGGTACCGTACATCGGACTGTTTGAGCTTGGCCTTTGGCTGAACGGAGTGAATGACCAAGAAAATTTGAGAATGATATGAGCTTCTAAAATATGCTTCTAAAAGAAGCTTCTTTTGATAGCTCATTCTTGACGTTTCTCCGTCGCTCCGCTCCTCTGACTAAAAAAAAATCGAAGTTGCATTTTTCAATGGTTTAAGAAGTATGTTGTTTTTGTTTATTAATTTATTTGATAAGGCTTCAACGAATTAACTTTACAGAGCCGAGGATTCTTGGTCACTATACAATACATCTTACAACTATAGTCAAAAGGTACAACACAATAAACACTTCATCTACCGCTATCCAATAAGCCTCCTCCATCAGAACGAGAGCCGCTTCCAGTGGTTTCATTGTATGGCAGTTACGCCATCGGGGGGCAGAGCGCTTCCATTGTAGCAATGGACGCAAAACGTGGTCAGCACTCACACACTCATCACGAAACGGTTGCTTTCCAAAGTCGACGACGCATCGACCGAAAAAACTGCTGATGAAGAACAATGAAGAGGACCACACAATGCTTGCTGCCGAGAATGAAATGGCAGCTATAGAAACGTTATATTAAAACGATTAAATCCAGAGAACTTTGAGATTTGGGTGTAATTGCTTTTGTAAACAAACACGACAATCACTGATTTCTCGCGAATGAAAGCACAATCTCGCAAACAAACCATACCAAATGATAAAGGAATCATTCCTCTACCTGTTTGTGTTATTAGTTTTTTAAATTGAGCTTTAAATCGCGAGAAATCGGCAAATGACGTGTTTGTTTACAAAAGCAATTACGCCCGAATCTCAAAGTTCTCTGGATTTAATCGTTTTAATATAACGTTTCTATAGCTGCCATTTCAGGATTTTCAACTAAAGTTAAGTGCAGTCAACTTTCGCTCGTTGGGCTAAACTCAGAACCCACTTTATGAAAGGCTTGCGTTAGTTGGGCTCAGCTATCTAAGCCGAACATTTGTTGAGGGATACACCGATTGTTGATTATCATCAAAATCGTTCAGAAACTATCCAAATTGTTCATCCATGAGCCCCTAAAAAATCAGCGCTGTCAAAAATGAAGTTTGACTTCGATGTAGGGGCGCTACAGTCCAACTAACGGGAGCTCAACTAAAACGTAGTCCACTTAAAGATAGTCCAACGAGCGAAATTCGACTGTATACAACATGTACACTTAGATTATTTCCCCGTAGCGTGGGTAGATCACCTTTTCGTGGTACGTTACGGGATGTAAGATCTACCACCGATTCCTAGTCCTGACTACTTCAAACTAGGGGAACAGGATTTTTCAGTAATCCAAGGAACACATCTTAGTCCTTGTTACTTTTTATGCCTTGTTTGATAGTGACAAGACTAGGCTTTGTCTACCGAGGATGATCTTGAAACAAGGCAAAAAAAAAATGAGTTAGTTGTCTTCATCTATGTGATTCCAAATCTTCTCTTCGTTGTTCCCTAGTTTGAAGTGGTTAAGACTAGGGTTCTGATGCATGGTCATTATCGGTGTCATACCTTAATTTTGTTGCTAAGGAATCCAATTTTGACTGACAAAGGGTCGCGCCTTTGGAGGGTGTTTCAACACTCCGAAGGGTATAAATAGCGGGACCTTTCAATTAGACTCGGATCCTTGCGATAAATGCAAGAGTGGCAACTGTAAAAAAATCGAATACTTCATCATTTCTCAATAGTGATGGAGTAATACGACATGCAATAAACTAAGGACACGGGATATACTACAATAGATCAATTTACTGGTCGCAGTAGTGTTAGGTCCCGAACAGAGGAAAAAAAATAGATTATTTTACCGGAGTCAATCTATTTTAACTGGGTTTTTGAATTGCTGAAGTCGGTAAAATTTTAAACGACCGTTATCCGTAAAGAATCAACTAATCCGATTTTTTTTAATTTTATATCATTAAATGAAGTTAACAGAACTAAGTCTGCACAAGTTCGGAATAAGTTTCCTCATTACTGCTCTGCTTGTTTAGTACATAGTCAATTAAGCCATGCTTAAATAGTACATTCAATTCTGTCATAACACATTTTTTTGTTCGTATTTTTGATCGTGTGATCTTAAATCGCAACCAAATTTAGTGCAAGTTGTTTCGAATATTCAAGAAAAACAATGAAAATTATGATTTTTTTTTTTATTATTATAGCCACTTTAACACTCTTGGGTCATTCGTGACTTGTCCGGGGGTGAGATTTGAACTCGTGACTTTGGCGTGAGAGGTATGGATGTTAACCACTACGCCGGGGTCGCCCCCGAAAAATATGATGGTATTACAATTTATGTCAGTTAGGGCACTAGTGCTCCCCTAATTGGCCATACGGCCTAACTCATGTTCAAAATAAGTTTTTATATAGTTTTCATCATAAGCATACAGAAAAGCATGGAGACTAACTTCATGAGGAAGAAATTTTGCTTTTAATGTACAATTCAAGATTTTATGCCGTACGGTCAATTAGAGGAGGTTGTGGAACAAATGGTCGAAAAACAAAAAAAGAAAACATCAAATGACAAAACATCGAAAGGAGAAATGGTAGAATAGACAAAAGATCGAATAATGAGAAGGGGGTCAAAAGGTCGAATGAACAAAGGGTCGTATGATGTAAAGGGGGGCAACAAGTCGAATGGACAAAAGGTCGAATGATGAGAAGGAGGACAGAAGGTCGAATGAAGAAATGGTCGGATGGTTCCAAAAGGGACAAAAGGTCGAATAGACAAAAGGTTGAATGAACAATAGGTTGAATGGTTCAAAGAGGGACAAAAAGTCGAATGACCCAAAGAGGGACAAAATCTCGAATGTGTGTGTGTATTCCCTCTAATCCCCACTGGCCGGCAGTGTTATTATGGAAGAACTCTCTCTACAATGTCGCATTTATGGTCACAGCTTTAGTTCGGGAGTTAGAAAGTGATAACTCTATTGCAGATCCAGCAACCCATTTCAGAATGTCTGGAGAGTCATGCCCATTCCGAGGTTACTTTCACTTACAATAATGGATATTGGTCTTACATACACGCTTCCAAGTTCGGAAAATATTCTTTTCAAACCTGGCACGTATTTAGTTTATGTTTTTTAAATTGTAAAATGTACTTGGACTGGTCTCACCATGTTAATTTGATCCTCCAATCAATGGGTTTCGTAATTTTGATTTTCTCTAAGCTTTGCATCTAATTTCGTGATGCACCTTTGTCGTAATACTTCCTTTAACGAACACCAATTTTCTTGCATTGTCATGGTCATGTGGGAGGAGGTTCACGTGTAGTGCTTTCCCCAGGAACAGTTCGCGGCCACCAGCTGCCACCCGTCCAGTCTTGGGCGTATCCAGCGAGGCATCTTTCATATTGCTCGCAATCTCCGACACCGGCGAGAGACCAGCAGCCGAGCACTTTTGCAAGCGGAAAACTTGCTGATTCGCGGCAACATCGGCCACCGAATCACCACCAAAACTCGCGACGGACACATTATCAACACGTTCCCGGGCTAATTCACCAACCGGACCGATCTCTCAATAGAACTACATGCCGAAAGTGTAGCATCCGAACTCGGAGAATCGGGCTCCCGGGAGGCAATGAAAACAGACACCGATCAATGGAACTGAATCTGCGTTGTATGTTTTGGAGGTTAGATTTAAGTTCAACCGAGCCACTTAAGGCAAACCCAGGCAAAACACGATATATCACTAAATGATAGTTTTATCAACACTTGCAACTAAAATTCAGCACACAAATTGATAAATTTAAAGCCAAAATGTGTTTAATTCACTTAGAGGGACAAAATCTCAAATGATCCAAAGAGAGACAAAAGTTCGAATGAACAAATGGTCAAATAATTATAAGGGAGAAAAAAGGTCGAACGGTCCAAAGAGGGAAAAAAGGTCGAATGACAAAATGGTCGAATGGCACATAAAGGAAATACAATATAATAATACACACATATATCTGAAGAAAATAGATGAAAATATTATTTCTTACAAACAAGCACAGTTCTTTCGATCAATAATGTTGCTATGATTTATGACACTGGGTATTAAGATCCCATTAGAATCCCATTTGAAAAATTCTTTCAGCACTGGCCCTGACGAAATCGCTTCCGCGGTTATTAAGAACTGTATTGGAGTGCTGGCCGCACCTTTAGCATCCATCTTCAACCTCTTTTTGGATTCTGGGATCTTTCCCGACTGCTGAATTGCTGCTTTAGGTGCAGTCTTAAAACTTGTTGAACTATTGGTGCTAGATTATTTATTTGTCGTCCACTATAAATCTCGTTCAATACACATCATCAATCATAAGCGAGATGGAAATAGGTCATCAAATGGATGCTATCTACACCGATCTTTGTGCTGCTTTTGATAAAATCAATCACGAGATTGCAGTGGCCAAACTAGAGCGACTTGGCTTTCACGGTTCCCTTCTTGATTGGCTTCGCTCATACCTCACCGGTCGACATATGTCAGCGAAGATTGGAGATCATTTTTCTCAACCGTTCGCTGTTTCTTTTGGTGTACCTCAAGGCAGTCATCTGGGACCGTTCATATTTTTATTGTATCTGAATGGCGTTCACTTTTCGATCCGTTGCTGAAGCTGTCTTATGCTGAAGATTTCAGACTATACTTTGTCATCAAATATCGAAGTGATGCATTGTTTCTTCTGCAGAAGCTGGACGTTTTTGCTGTTTGGTGTGACAATAACAATATGGTATTAAATGCTTCTAAATGTGCCATTATAACGTTTTACAGCCTGCATGAGCAAATATTATGCCGTGAATCTACCATTAAAGACTTAGGCGTCCTACTTGATTCACAGCTAACCTTCAAGGACCATGTGGCTTATGTTTCCGCTAAGGCATCTTCTCAACTTGGTTTCATTTTTCGTTTCGCCAAAGACTTTAGGGACATTTTCTGTTTAAAAACACTCTATTGTTCGCAGTTCCGTAGTATGGGCTCCTTTTTACAGCAACGGGGTGAATCGCATTGAGGCCATTCAACAGATTTGTACGTTTCTCTCTTCGTTGGCTACCCTGGAGTGATCCTTTCAATCTCCCTAGTTATGAAGGTCGCTGTAATTTGATGTCCCTACAATTACTTAGTGTTCGCCGAGGCGTCTCTAAGGCTACCTTAATCGCTGATCTCCTACGATCGGACATTAATTGCGGTTCACTTCTGCAGCAGTTGAATGTCAATATCAGACGCGTAAATTTACGTTCTTATTATTTTGCAATATTCCGGCTTCCCGCACAAACTACGGAATGAGCCGTTAACTAGCATGTGCAAGATTTTCAACAAATGTTATAACTGATTTGAATTTAATATCTCCCGTGTGAGGCTTAAGAATCTGCTTTATAATGTGCTTCTAACTTTCTGACGGTTTCTGTTTTCTGTATTTAAACTAAGTTAATTGTGTTATCATTATTATCTTTTTATAAAAAAAAAAAATTGTCTACGTAGTTAACGAACAGCCTCTTATCATTATTTTCCTTTTTTCATATCTGCTCGTTCTTTCTCATAACCTCTGGATGAATCCTGTGGAAGAGTATTCCTATTGGAAGGACTTCATTATATTGCAGATTGTTGCACTATTTTTTTCCCTTGATTTGTTTTTCCGCCGATCTTTTTTTCCGTGCTGAGCAGGTAGACAGCACCCACACCTGGACCCTACATATCGACCCATCAACTCATGAACCGGGGACCAACGGCTTTGCCTCGCTTCCGAGGGAAAGCGTGATCAGAGATGTTATACCTCAGAACATCCCGGTGGCGCCGACTGGGATTGAACCCAGGCCAGCTGTGGTGAGATGTAATCACGATTACCACTACACTATCTGACAGAACTCTTTGATATTTGGAATGCATTCGAAATGTAATACCTAGTTGGGAAAATGCTTTTGGTCAGTCTACGTTGGTCTCTTCTCAAAATAGTAATACGACATACTAATAAAGCAATATAAAACGGGTAATATATCACAATCAAGGAATCAAACATATCTTTTTTTATGAATTGATTTAATTGTACAGGCTCAATCGAATAAACTTTACAGAGCGAAGTTATCAATTTTCGTTATTGTACATACTTAATCCTAATCTTAAATCTAGAGTTACAGGGATTGATAAACATATCTCCAAATGACAAAACGACAAACGATCAACACGAGCGATAACGCTTTGTCACAAATGGAAAGCAGTAATGAAATATTAATTTTACTTTTTTACATGACAAATAGCCTCTACAACACAGCTCGCTTGGGCCGATAGAAGGAAACGACCAAATAGTTGGTAAGTTGCTTCACGAAGTAAAGCCGAAGATGATATAGGGGAATTTACGTATTCTCGGCAACCTAAGCAGCGACCTTCTTTCTATAGCCTTTTTCTCTAAGGAACGCACACATATGCAGTATTGGTTTGTTTACAATCTTTTGCTGCCAGCTGCTCTAACAATTTCAGTCGAAAGAATGGTCAAAAACTGTTTTGAAACGCTTTTACAAAGCTCCAATCTTCTCTAGTGAGAGCGAGTATTGTCGGCAACCAGTTTTTCTTCGGCAACCGTTCCATTTGAACTGCATGTAAATCTACTGTTCTATTATCGGCAACTCGAAATCTGCTACAATTTGTAGTACGTGTGTTGCATTTCAAGAAAACCTTGCTAGATTGCTTTTTCTCAGTGGTAAAAATATAGTCAAATTGAAGCTGGAAGCATAAAGAATCGTTTGCATGCATTCAGCGAAGTGTTTTCGTAAGAAAATCCAGTGAAAATAGTGTTTCAATTTGCGTTGCCGAAAATAGTTTTTCATGCCGAAGCCGTCATTTCCCCTACGTGTTTTAATAGGATTTGTTTTATTATGTCTTTTCTCGATTCCGATTAAGCTATGTCCTCAACAATGTATATTGCAACAAAGCAGACAAGCAATATATCATTATCCTTCTACCACTCCGATCGAGCAGTGTTGCAGAGAGAGTTTGTCATCGTAGTCGTAGCAAGCGTTGGTTGCTTCATGTGTTTGGATTCGCCGATCACAGTAGATCAAAGTGGTCGCAGTGATGGATATACTCAACACGGAAAAAAAAGTCAATTATATAATAAACTTCGCAGATCCAAGCAACATCGAATCATAAAATATTTATATTCATTAGTTCTCCTGGGAGGTGACTTGAGCTTCACTTCTGCTTTCTACCGTGCATGCAACTCCCTTTTTTCTTCGTAACTTTTTTCACTCACCAGTGCCAGCCGCTTGACTTTCTCGTCCTTTAACCGCTCCTTACCGGTATAGTCTACTATCCCAAATTTGTAGAAATGAGACGCGTCGTTACGATGCTCAACTTCCTATCCACTGATCTTTTCAACCTACGGGGCCGTTACGTACATTACCACCACTTCTTGTTCCTCTGTTGTCCAACGATGTACCTCCAGTCAGTATACCAGCCCCTTCATGTTATGTAAGAAACACTTGTTCTTGATCCCGTCATAAAAAAATCGTTCCCATTCTGATTTTCAATTGAGGAACAAAAGAGAGCAAGAAATCTTCTTTTCCACGTCACCACGACGACCATGTAATGTCCCGAAAGCTAGATAGCTTTCCCAAGCTGTAGTATTTTGAAAATTTTCAAACATCACAATCTTGAATTGTTTTCAAAATCCGGTATTTTCGAATTGTTCATCTAAACATTTTCATCCATCAGATTTTCGGCAACCTAATTTTGATAAATAACTCAGACTAAAATTTTGTTTAAAAATATGTTAATGTACCGTAGTCTTATTTCATGTGCGCATCCAATCATACCCACTAAACCCACGTTTATCAAAAATCCAAAAGATCATGTATACAATTTATTTCGATAATCCTCTTCAGTTCCTTTCAGTTTTCTACGCAGTCATCTAAGAAAGAGTTACTGTTTCCGACGACGGGGTTGTGAAAAGTCCTAATCCCCGCCTCAGCGGACTCTATGAAGGACAAAAGAAGCGCAATTTAAAGGCCACTGTGTTGTGGAGTAATCGACCATCAACCCGGCCCGAATAATATGTGCGTAGTCATTCGCTCCGGATTGCCGTCTTTGGCGGCGGTGCTATCAATTTTAGTTATATTGTGCTGCCTATTCGTTCATGATGAGGTTGGAGGAGGAAGTCCGTACTGTTTTTCTCACGCAGAAAATGCTTGTGAGGGGACAGGCTGGCAGTGGGTTTGGGTTGATGAAGCAAACAGCTTACATCAGACGAAAAATATTAAACTATTCTTTATTGTCCAGTGTGACTGTCGTCGTCGTCCTCGGGTGGGAAGCTTTCAATGCCTTTCCTTAGTGCGCATGCGGCCATTTTTTGTTTGCTCTTTTCCGTTCCCTATATTAGGATTTCAGTGTGAGAATGGTGAGTGATGGTGGTAAGAAAGGCATTTCTCCCCCGAATCAGTCATCATTGTAATGGTGCAGACGACCGAGAGCTGGTTGCGGAAAAGGATTACATTTGTTACCGGGTGTTTATGGATGGCAATAATTCGGTTCAAGATGAGGCTGTTTGGCCCATTTTTCTAACTGTGCTGGTCTGTATTGTCTGTCATTGCTTTTAGAAAACCACTTAAAACGCAGTAGGATTTAAGTCGTTATTCGTTAAAAGAGGAACAACTATATCAATTAAAAATAAATTTAAATGTAAGCCCCAGAACCTTGATGATTTTTTGTCAGTCAATCAATCAATTTAAAAAGCATTATCTAATACGTATTATGTCTTTGTTCCTGATGAATGTGAGCGTCTAAAGTGAAATATCTGTATAAAGAAAAAGATAAGGATTAGTAATTTCTATTTCATTACACTACCTTAATTGCTTATCCTTGACAGATACGCATATTTCGTCTACAATGCACAAACTTCTTTAGTGTCTTGTACTAATACTCGACTACAAGACTACAAGAAGTCTGCACAAAGCAGATTGCATCTTTCAAATGTAAGCAATTAACATAGTAGAATTAAATGGAAATTACTAATCATTTTCTCTTTCTTTCTACATGTATTCCACTGTAGATGCTCAATTCATCAGGATTCCAGTGAATTATTTAGCGTATTCTGATATAAAGCCATGGTGTATATTTAAGGTTGATAAAATTCACCTTCGTGGTGGTAAATAGAAGAAAAAGCTTTTATTGAATATTTATGGTGTAAAAATAACATCATGAAGGGGCAAATCAAAGTGAAAATTGGAAAAAAATGAACCACGCTACAAATTTGGAGGTGCACATTTAACTGAAAATTTCTGGTGGAAAGTTCGCTACACTGTGGTGAATGTAGAAGCAAGGTTTATTTAATTTTCTGGTGCATAATTTGCATCGTTCTGATGAATTCAAGCTTCATTGAAAATTCATGGAGGAAAATTTGCAGCATTCTGGTGCATGAAGAGGCAAAGCCTGAAAATTGCACCACAAAGGTGCATGGTGAAACAAACTTCCCTGAAATTTTTTGGTGCACCGTTCTGGTGAATCGAGGAGCATGCTGTACTGAAAATTTCAGTATTATTATATTAATTTGCATCGCTCTGATAAATGAAATGAACGGAAAATTTTTGGTGGAAAACTTGCACTGGTCTGGTAAATGAAAGCACAATTTTATTTAAAACTAACTGAGTGTACCCGGCCTTGCTCGGGATTCAATATTAGCTTAAGTTTATGCGCCTATTAAAAAAGCATGCTATATTGTACAAGCCCCCCCCTCTTATCTAAGGGGCTACCATGCCAAATTTGGTTCCATTTGCTTGATTAGTTCTCAAGTTATGCAGAAATTTCTGTTTCATTTGTATGGGAGTCCCCCTTTACAGAGGGGGGAGGGATCTCGAACCATCATAAGAACCTTTCCCCGCCCCAAAAACCCCTGCATACTAATTTTCACGCCGATCGGTTAAGTAGTTTCCGAGTATATAAGGGTCAGACAGACAGACAGAAATTCACTTTTATATATTTACATAGATTAAGCTATATTGAAAATTTCTGGTGGAAAATCTGCACCGTTCTGGTGAACGGATGGGCAAGCTTTTTGGAAACATGTTGGTCTTAAATTTGCATCCCTCTGCTGAATAGAGAAACAAATGTTACTAATAATTTCTTGTGTAAAATTTGCACCATTCTGATGATTGGACGGAAGCTGCTTTACTGAAATTTATGTTTAACAATCTGAAAATAGAGGCAAGCTTTATTTGGTGGAAAACCTGCAACATTCTGTTGATAGAAGAAGCAAGCTAGGGGAAATGCAGGTAATGTCGGCCTAAGTGTCCCTAATTTGGGCCCATATATAAATTCAGCAATCAACTAAATTTACAATAGCAACCAAAAATATCCATTAGTATCGTCCCAATAACGCGTTCATCTGGATAAAATTGATAAATACCAGATTTTTAGCGATTGTCCCAACATTAGAGACATTTCCCCTAAATTGAAAATGTCTGGTGGAAAATGGAAAAAGGAAATCTGCACCAATCACAAGATTGGAGAAGCAATTTTTATTGAACATCAACGGTGTAAAATTTGTATCGTTCTGATTAATTTAAATTTTCTGGTGTAAATTTGTATGGGGGCAAGTTTGTTTTGAAAATTTCTGGTGTAAGATTTGCAACAATCTGCTGCATGGAGAGGCAAGCTGAATTGAAAATTCCTGATGTAAAAATTTCACAGTTCTGGTGATAGGAGGAATAAAGCCTGCCATTGAACATTTCTGGTAGAAAACTACAACGTTTTGGTGATTGGGTGGGCAACTTAAACTTGCTACCGAGGAGAACCTCAAGAGTATTGAATTCTGAGGACAGTTCTAAAAGAAAAGATTTCTAGGGATGATTCCATGAAAATTCTGCGAATAATTTCTAGGGAATCCTGCAGATAGTTCCAAGATAATTTCGAAAAGAATACCGTGAGAATCAAATTTTGAATGAAATTCCAAAGGGTGTTGAGAAAAATTTCTAGGGAATTCCAAGGATAATTTCAAACGCATTCTGGGAAGAATTTTTGGAGAATGCAGAGGAAATTTTTCTGAAACTTTAGGGGAATTTCAGTTCCAAGGTGTTGTGAGAAAAAAAAGTTCTAAAATATTCCGAGAAGATCCTCATGGATATTCAATTCTTATGACAGTTCGAAAATATTTCTGGGGAAAATTCAAAGAAAATTCTGCGGACAATTTCTAGTGCATCTTGCAGATAGTTCCAAGATAATTACAAAAAGAATACCGAGAAAGTCAAATGTTGAGTGAAATTCCAAAGGGATTTTAAGAAAAATTTAAAGCGAATTCCGAGGATAATTTCTAGCTCATTCAATTCCAAGGTGTTCTGAGAAAAAATCATAAAGAGTTCTAAATATAATTCCAGTGGGCTTCTGAGAAGAATTTCAAAAGAGCTCTTAGAAGAGTTTTTAAAAAAATCCGAGAAGAACCTCAAGAACATTGAATTCTGAGGACAGTTCCAAAGGATTTCTGCGTATAATTTCTAGTGAATCCTGCAGATAGTTCCAAGATAATTCCGAAAAGGATACCGAGAAAATTGAATTTTGAGTGATACTCCAAAGGGAAGTTGAGGAAAATTTCAAGGGAGTACCGATAATTTCTGGCTCATTCCGGGAATAATTTTTTTGAGGAAATTCTTCTGAAACTCTAAGGGAATTTCAGTTCCAAGGCGTTCTCAGTAAAAGTCAAGAAGAGTTCTAAAAATAATTCCAGAGGACTTCTGAGAAGAACTTCAAAAGAGCTCATAGAGTTCTAAAAATTTTGAAAAGAACCTCAAGGAATCCTGAGGATGGACGGTTTTTGCAACTGTACAAAGTTTAAAGACAGCGTTTAGATTCCCTAATTGAAAAGTGAGTATTAGTTTGCCATTGAACCTTGGTCTTTTGTTGTCTTACTAAAAAATCGTCTAAGAATCTTCTCTGAAAATTTGAAGTCATTTGTTACCGTGGTTAAAAAGTTACAGCTGTTTATGTGCGTTGCAATAAATTCGTTGCAATTGAATGTTCGGCACCATTTTCTGTCACCTCGACTGGCCGTACTTTGGGACGGGTCATCATCGACATCGTTGATGGGATTAAATTGCCAATTTCCATCGGTTGTCTGAAAGCAGTTTGCATTGCAGAAGATAAACCACCACCGAAGCAAAAAGTAAATAAAATTAGCTAAATTAAACCGTAGGGAAACAGTGTTGGGTGGACAGCACCATCTCCCACGCAATTTGGAGTACTCTCTTAGTACTGGTGCTTGAATTGCTTGATTGACACAACTTTCAAATCACATTTTCCACCAATAATGGTAAGACGTTTACACGAAATTTGCGCTTTTTGGGCCACGTACAATGGATTCGGTTGCGTTGCGTTTGTGTTAATTTGACAGTTAACCCATGGGTTATCTGTCAATTTTACGTCAACGCAACGCATCCGAATCCTTTATTAAGCGGCACTGGTGATGTAGTGGTAAGCGTGATTGACATGACATGACATCAATCAGGCTAAAGCCTTGTTGTCCTCTGCTGTCCGAAGAAGTCGTTTCCACTCTACTCGATCCATGGCCACACTTTGCCAGCCTCATAGTCTGCAAAGGGTCCGCAGGTCTCTTACTACTTGGTCGATCCACTTTACCTGCTGCGCGCCGCTTCTTCTTGTTCCTGTTGGGCCGCTTTCGAGAACTATTTTCACTGGGTTGTCGTTCGGTGTGATCAGCCCAACGTAGTCGCCCAATTTTTGTAATGTGGACGATGGATGGTTCTCCCAGCAGCAATTCATTCGCCTCCTCCACGTTCCGTCATCCATCTGCACTCCACCGTAGATGGTACACTATACCACCGGCCTAATCAGCGTATTGTAGATAGTCAACTTGGGCACGATTCCCTGCCATAATGCGTCTTTGAATTTTCTCTGCAGGTATCATTTTCAGTTGTCAGTGAACCCAAACACACGAACTCGTAGACCACCTCGATTTCATCCCCGTCAATCTGAACTCGGGGTGAAAGGCTAACATTGTATTCCCTAGAACTTCTTCCTCTCATGTATATTGCCTTCAATGCGTTGATGGCAAGTCCAATCCGTCTAGCTTCAAACTTCAGTCTGATGTACTTCTTCGCCATCGTCTCAAAGTTCCGTGTCATGATGTCAATCTCATCGGCGAAGCCAAGAAGTTGGATGGACTTCCTGAAGATCGTGACACTCGTGTCTATCCCAGCTCTTCTGATCACACGATGTTGAATAGCAGATACAAGAGTCCTTGCCGTAACCCCCTTCGAGATTCAAAGGGACTCGAGAGTGTCCCCGATACACGAATAACGCACATCACTCGATCCATCGTCGCCTTGACCAATCGCGTCAGTTTATCCGGAAATCCGTACTCGTATATAATCTGCCATAGCTGATTTTGATCGATTGTGTCGTATGCGGATTTGAAATCGATGAACAAATGATGTGTGGGCATTCGTGGCATTTCTGCAGAACCTGCCGAATCGCAAAAAAATTGGTTCGTGGTAGCGAGGGCACCCATGAATACAGCCTGGTATTGCCCCACGAACTCTCTTGCAAATAGTGACAGGCGACGGCAAAGAATTTGGGAGAGCACCTTGTAGGCATATGACACCTTCCATCCACTCCTCCGGTAATATCTTCTCCTTCCAAGTCTTGGAAATTACCCAGTGCAGCGCTCTAGCCACTGCTTCACCACCGTATTTTAATAGCTTACTTGGTAGTTGATCTACACCAATTGCTTTGTTGTTCTTCAGTCGATCGGTCTCCTCCTCAACTTCTTGGAGATTAGGGGCCGATAGCCTGTCGTCTTCTGCGCGATCTTCAAGATCTGTTGCCGTGCCACTTTCGTTTTCTGTTGCATGACCGTTGCGGTGTTCGTCTTAAAGGGTGATACGGTCAAAATTTGGTCAATATCAACTTGACGTATTTCTTTCAATTTTGCATTTAAAAAACCTGAACACCCCTCATTTTGAAGGTGTGTGTGTGTAGAATGTTGCTCCTATTTTGATTTTGGAATTCACTCTTCAGTTGTCAAAATGCCGTCCAAGCAAGAAGAGCAGCGTATCAAAATTTTGCTCGCGCATCGCGAAAATCCGAGCTACTCGCTCGCAAAGTTGGCAAAATCGCTAAAAGTTGCCAAATCAACCGTTACAAATGTAATTAAAGTGTTTGGGGAACGTTTGTCGACAGCCAGGAAGTCTGGATCGGGGGGAAATCGAAAACCGGAAGCCGCTGAGACGACAAAGAGAGTTGCCGGTAGTTTCAAGCGAAACCCTAACCTCTCTCTCCGAGATGCCGCAAATAAGCTGGGTGTATCGTCTACAACCGTGCATCGAGCCAAAAAACGAGCCGGACTATCGACTTACAAGAATATAGTGACTCCAAATCGCGATGATAAACAAAATACGACGGCCAAAGCGCGATCCCGGAGGCTGTACACGACGATGCTGACGAAGTTTGACTGCGTGGTAATGGACGACGAAACCTACGTCAAAGCCGACTACAAGCAGCTTCCGGGACAGGAGTTTTATACGGCAAAAGGAAGGGGAAAGGTAGCAGATGTTTTCAAGCACATGAAACTGTCAAAGTTCGCAAAGAAATATCTGGTTTGGCAAGCCATCTGTACCTGTGGCTTGAAAAGCAGCATTTTCATAGCTTCCGGGACTGTCAACCAAGAAATTTACGTGAAAGAGTGTTTGAATAAACGTCTGCTGCCTTTCCTGAAGAAACACGGTTGTTCCGTACTGTTTTGGCCGGATTTGGCATCTTGCCTTTTACGGTAAAAAGGCCATGGAGTGGTACGCCGCCAACAACGTGCAGGTGGTTCCCAAGGACAAGAACCCTCCCAACACGCCAGAGCTCCGCCCAATTGAGAAATACTGGGCTATTGTCAAGCGGAACCTAAAGAAGACCAAAAAAACTGCTAAGGGCGAGCAGCAGTTCAAGGCAAACTGGCTTTCTGCGGCGAAGAAGGTGGACAAGGTGGCTGTACAAAATTTGATGGCAGGGGTCAAGCGTAAGGCCCGGCAATTCGGATTTGGAAAAGCGGAAGCCTAACTGAATATTTTTCCTGAATTTTATACTAATTGAACTTGAAAAAGAAATTTAATTTGATTTTTTAAATAAACGATTTCACCGATTTACACGCGTTTTCCCTTGACCAAATTTTGACCGTATCACCCTTTAGTACTGCTTCCACCTCTCAATCACCTCACACTCGTTCGTGAGAAGGTTACCGTCCAAGTCCTTGCACATATCGGCTTGTGGCACGTAGCCTTTGCGTGAACTATTTAGCTTCTCGTTGAATTTCCAAGTGTCGCGGTACAGATTTTCCATCGCCTCGCGATCTCGGTTTTCCTGCTGACGCTTCTTTCCTCGAAAAACCGAATTTTGTCTGTTCCGCGCTTGTCTGTATCGCTACACATTCAATCTCGTGCGGTGTTGCAGCATTCTCGCCCGTGCATTCTTCTCCTCTATTAACAGTTTGCATTCGCCGTCAAACCAGTCCCATGGTATTTATCGCAGAATTACCGTGGAATTCTGCTCAGAATCATCATGGCATTCTAGTTGAAAATAACAAAAAGCTCTTCTCGTAATACCTTGGAATTCCTTTGAAACTCGCCTAAGAATTTCCACAAATTCCTTATTTGAATTCCTTTCAACTGTTCAGAAATTCTTCTCAAACTTTTCTTTGAACTCTAGTCAAAACTCTAGTCAAAGTTTTAGTGCGATTATTTGTTAACCAGAGAAAGCTCTGAGGAGGATAGATGGATAGTTCCGCTAGAATACAGCAGTGTAAAAATTGAACAGAAGTTGAAATTGAGCGAAGGGCAATTAATGCGACAATACTAATCAAATAATCAAATGCGCACTCTTTTACCTAACTCATCTTCGATGGATAAGGGGTTTGAGGTATGTCGTCAAATCCACAGGCAAAAGAGTGCGCATTTGACCTGCTCTAATACTGTCTGCGGTTGTGAAATAATTCTTGCAACGTTTATACCTAAGTGCGCTGAAGTCTGAGATTTGATGAAAATTGACCAATACTTGGAATTTTGGTACGCAAATGAATAGGATCGTTCCGTTTCCCATACATTTTACCCTTACAAAATTTTTAAGAGATGAACTAGCCTATGGCTAAAAATCTCTATAATAAAGTATTAAAAAAAAAAAACCTTACAAAATTTAAATTTTCCCGTAAATTGAGATTATAACCAAATTCGTTCCAATTTTACACTGTTGTTGGGGACCTCAAAACGCATTGAAAAAAAGTAGTGGGTATAAATTATTTGTCTATGGCTGCTTCGACATGATGCGTTGACATTTCAAAGGTACTGAATTCAATTGCATCTCTTGGAGTACCATCGAGTGCAGAAAAGCAGCCTTGAAATGTTCCGCAAAGCTGATGAATTTACCTTGCAGCGTACTGGTGCAGGTATCTTTAAGATGCATTTCCACAGGCAACCCATTTTCTTTCCTTTTAGAATTTACGAAGCACCAAGACCGCTTCGGGTTCCTACGCAGGCTGTTCTGCGTCCGAATCACGTATCGTTTATAATGGAAGCGATTGTACAGTCGATAACTGTTACTCGCTTGAGTGAATACGCACTTTACAACTGGATAACGAGAACGCCAGAAATTGCGTAGCGCATGTTATCTTATTCGTTTCAGCTGTCGTAAACGAGCCCTAGTAGCACACTTGTTGCAAACTTGGTGTGTAAACTTCAATATGACTAATTTCAGTCATAAACAATTAGTTGCAACTTTCTGTGACTAAAGTGTGCTACTCGGGAGAATTGGACCACGGTGCCTTTGTGGCAGGTCGGCGAAGAGAAATACAGCTGATAATGGCTCGATTAACCTTTTCGTTGAAATAATCCACTGCAACATCCATACAGGCTCCACCTCAAGAGTCTGCCAATCAATATCAAAAATTGTCTCACGCAATGTCTTGTAATCAGCTTGATAAAAGTCTAAGCTCTGAAGATCAACGACATCCTCGAATACTGTAGGGAGCAGCAGTTGAACGGTGACCTCAAGGGCAGGATGATTCCTATCGAGGTCGATCAATGGTTCTGTAGCATTAGACACAGTACTCCCACGTAGTTATGATATTGTCATTAGCTAACACACAATCAAGAATATGAGTATTTTGATTAGCAACGGAATTGATTTGCGTTAAGCCATGCAGACTGAATCCATCCAACAAAATTGCGCTAGGTGCCGAGAGATACGATTGCTGATCATCTATGACCGGAAGATCATTCGGTGAAGAAGACCAAACCAGATTGGATTGATTATAGTCTCCGAACTGAATTACGATGCCTGAAACTTCCAAACTCGTTAGAATCGTTCCAATTTGCTCTTCCGACAGGTGGTAAGTAGATCGCTTCGATGCTAGCGTTACCAATGGGGGTTTTAATCTTGATCCATAACTGTTCAAGTGTATCACAGACAGATGTAGGATCTAAGCAGCAACTCAAGCACGAGGAGATGGCAATAAGCACACCACCTCTCCAAGATTTAGTGCTGTTTGCTGGATTGCGGCCATTTCGGAAAACAGTGTACGTGCTGCCAAACAGTTGCGTAGATGAAACACGATCATCAAACCATGTCTCAGTGAGAACGATGACATCGTAGCAGGAATCCGGAGCGGCAAGGAAGAAGTCGTCAATCTTAGTGCGTAGACCGCGAACGTTCTGGTAGTAGATATTTAGTCGACGTTCACCTGAAACCAAATTTTCTCTAGCAGGGAGCTGTGGTACTGGATCGCTGCAAACCAGAGGCGCATGAGGGATGGAAATACTGTTGCTGCTTGAGTACTTGTCTGGAATAGCAGGCTGGAAGACCCGTTCTCCGGTTCCGTACACAGGAGCGAGACGACTTCGACTGCACGACTGTGACGGACGAAAAAGGGGCTTCCAAAGTGCCTAGGGCCGTGCGTCCCGGGGATGATACCATGGAAACCATTGAGCATTATCTCGTAAGCGGTGTCATTAAGCATTATCTCGTAAGAGATTACGTCGGAATTACTCGGTGACAAAGCAAAAGAGCGCAGTGGATGGTTTCCATGTTGAGCTAATGGTAGTTGCTTTAATGAAGAGGCCATGCTGGAAAGTGGAAAACTATCAGGGCCGGTAACGCGAATATTTGCCTGTAAGTGCAGGCTGGAAGACCTCGCCACCATCTCCGAACACAGGGCCAAGATGATTCTGAAAACTATGATCAGCTTCACGCTCGACTGGTTCAGTGGATCAAAAAACATAGTTATTTTTTGTTTTACTTTATTTATGAGATTTTTAGCCGTACGCTGGTTCAACTCAAACAAAATCATAGCTCAATAGACCATTAAATTATCGGGTTTTGTTATGGCATTAAAGAATTTTGATGTTTTTTTTAAAGTTCTGTAACTCGATACCTCCCTAAGTCGATGTTTTCTTGAATATCGAGTAAGGGAGAGTTTACTGTGTTTCAAAAATAACATTTACTTTTTGTATCTTATATTTAATCACTTCAAAGTTTAGGATCGCTTCCAGTCAGGGGTTGGAACTGTTGACGTTTTTTACTACACTCGCTTCGTTTCCGTGCGCGACAGTGTGTTTGTATTCGTACTCGCATGCTCTATGAAAATTATCAAATAACTATCATATGACATGTGTGATTTCGTTCTAATTCCTCAATTTGGTGTAAATTAAACCATTTCTGATCAGAAATGTTATTACTAGGACATCGTTGCTTGCTATTTTCAGAAATCACACATGCGCAATATCAGCAACTGTTATTATGAGAAAAAACTAAAATACATACATTCGTGACGGTCTTCGACGACAGGGTCGTATGACAGAGCCTGTCATATGACATTTTAGTTGGGTACTGTAATTTGATAGCTTTCTTTTGCAAGTGTCGGAAGCAAAGGCAGTCGATTATCAAAGAAAATGTGTCGGCTACGGTGACCGCTTACAAGACTGCTTCCAGTTGACTAACATGTTGAACAGACTGATTCATAATTATACTTAGCTGTATCGCAATTGATGAAATAACTGTCTCTCTTACCCTGTCTATAATATTCAAAATGGTAATAAAAAATACAAAATGACCTTAAAATCGTCAAAAAAGCCTGAAACCCATCGTTATTGTTTTGAAAATTTTGTAAATTTAAATGAAAATGGCATTGAAAACACTAACATAACGTAAAATCATCATAGCCCTAAAATCTACAAAACAGCTTTGAAAATTGCAAAATAGTCAATGAACAACACATATTGTATTGAAATTCTTTTTGTTTTGAATCCTTTAGGAAGGAAGATTCTGTTAAGAGGTTTTAGTATAAGAAAATTGAAGTGCTTCCTAATTTCTATCGATTTTCAGCAACTTTTTAATAATTTGAGGATGTTTTACTAACAAACAAAATATAAATCAATAGCTCCAATGTTGCTAACCCAACAAGAACTTAAAATCTGATAAATTCTAGTGGAAGACGGGGTAAAACCGCCATCCTAAGCAATAAATTTAGTAACTCAAAATGAGCAAGAATTTTAACATTTTGCTAAGCTACATATGAATAAGAATTCATTTATCTATGGACAAAAATTATGAAATTTTATGATTCATCACATTATTTATGCTTTTTCATAAATTTTGGAACGATAAAAAATACTCTTTCTTTTACAAGCGGAGTAAGAAGGACCACCAATGATGACTGATTTTTCGACAACCATTCCATTGCACAAAAATAGACGCTATGATCACTTAGATCATAAGTGAATATCTTTGGTCAACTGTTTCCACAGGTATGGCCGGAACAGGTTCCAGTAACCATAAGTCCTGTGAGCAAAGATCTAGAAATGACCGAAAACGATACAAACCTATATTTTGACACATAAAATCGTATGAGAATTAGAAAATATGACCAATAGGAGTCATATTGTGTGCATAGATCCTCATTTTCTACACCCTGTCATGTTCCGGGTACCACCGGGGAAGTGGTAAAAATCATATTAACTCGAAATCCATCATGCGACACGTCAAATCACATGAGAACTCTAAAAAAATATCATTGGTGCTTAAATTGAGTATGGTGGACCACATTGGCCACTCATGGACATGTTCGGGATACACCCCGGGAGCAAAACAAAATTTATTTTATTGTAGGAATGTAAATTAATAAGAATGGTCAAATCTCACCATAGATGGACGAATCCAGGTTTTTATTCTTGGTTATAGGTAAGAGAAATCTATGACATTTAATACTTGATCTGGAAAAAGATCATTTCAGTTTCAATCAAAGTCATTTCGCAATAAAGAAGTGTGACGCTTTTACCTCTGGTTTACATTTTTCACAATATGGTATATTTTCACATGTTTCATGCAAACATTTATCTATAGTCACAGAAGCAGTACAGCCTACTGAAGGAAACAGTTTGTTTATCAAAAAGTCTTATATTTGTATCTTTCAAAATTAGATCGTGAAAGCTCCACCGAACGAGAAGTTTGCTTTCATTTATTGTTTTGAAGCTTCATAAGTTCGGGGGCTACAAGGAGTTTCAGAATGATATAACCTTGTTTTTTTTTTATCTTTTCTGTATTGAGTATCGGTAAAAATCTTGAGGATTTCATATAGAACTGACTGTGGTCCCTCTTACCCCGCCGGGCGTTCTTACCCTGGCTTCAGCTACATAAACATTTAAGAATGTATCTGAACTCCTGCGCCTCATCTAAGGACAGTTCACGGCCAACCGTTGGATCGTAACCCATAGGTTAAGAAACGGTGATCTAACCTAACCATGTTAATTCAGATAACTAAATAATAAATAAGAAACAGAAACCATTTTTTCCAGTCGTTTGGTTTCGGTGTTGAGGTATACACTTTTAAAACCATTTCAACGCAAAAGATACCGACCCCTCCTAGAAACACCCCTGTTATTTTTCGTCCAAATTGAGCATGCAGAGGTTACACAATTATGACTAGCAATATTTTTCCAATGTTTCAAATATATTATACCTAAAGCTACCGATTCCATTCAACTGAACTATTGCTATTAGGTGAATTGCTCGGATACCATGAATGACCGTGCGTCTCCATGGAATACGGTTCGTGCTGAGTGTGTGCATGGTTTCCAATATCACAACATTCGGAGCTTTTTCTCCACTGTTCATGAAACGCTGTTCTGATTGTGGTAGTTGTATGCTCTCATTTTCCACGAGAGAACAACACCACTCACACATCCCAACGTCGTCTTCATCGGTCTGCTTAGAAGTTTCCGAATTCGCTACTGAAACCTTCTGTAGCACTACTGGTAGGTCGAATGACCGTGATCCTTGCCTTCCCTCGTCCTCGTCGTCGTCGTCGTCATCGTTTTGAAGGGGGCTTTGAGTGAAACTTTACTCTGCAAAATTTTCTCCCATCTGCTCGCATCCTTCGCGCAAATTGTAGAGAGCAAATCGCGACAGATAACCGGAGACGCGTGGATTCTGCATCATCGGCGAGTGGAAATTTTAGTCGCATTTTGGAGAGGAAACTGAACGGTGCTTAAACTCAAGTAAACGGCAATAGACAAAGTGTCCCCTCGAGGAAAACTACGCGTTTTTGTTCTCTGCCAGCCCAGGATTTACCATTTGGAACGCCTACCTGAAACACAGAAAGGAGGAATTGTGAGACGCGTCACGTTTTGCGAAGGAAAAACCTATTCACACGTGATTTCGGTCATTGAAAGTCGGGAAAACCTTCCGTGAAAATTTTCATCGTACACTCCAGCAAAGCGTAAGTATCCGTGTTGGGAACCCCACCCCACGTGTGCGTGCTTTTTCGTGCATTTTCTTTGCTGCCCAGCAGCACTGGCAGCAGCAGTTCCACGCAACAAGAAAGTAGGTGCCTCTCTTTTCCGAACAAGGAAAATTGATTTTTCCAACCGTTCCATCGTTTCTGTACCGTCGTCGCTTGGGTGGCTGGCAGCCATCCGTCCAAAGTGATACCGATAATGGTTGGTATGTTGCGTGGTTGTGGTTGTAGGATATCGAACCTGGCATAACATGAGTCCGCGTGGTTCCTTGGAAGAATATGGAAGACATCAGACAGGATGTGGGTTCTTGCGTGTGAAGGAATTTGCAACCTACCGACTGCATTGAGCCCCTCTTTTTGTCTCGATTATGAATGGATGATACAATTACACTCGTACCGTAACTATATTTTTTTCCACTGTCGTGAATGCTTGTCTTGTTAGCTAGGTTCGAAGTGTGATGTACACTGGAATGGGAATTTCTTGGGATGAAAATGCTTATAGAAATGCCAAACGGTTCTGTCCAATCATGGTGGAAGGGGCCGGGGCAGCTCGCTCGTTTCGTTGTCTTGCGGCCACATTCACGTCAAATGAAGAGTGAAAGCTTTCATGGTTGAGAATGATGTCCTTCTTTGGCTTTTACGCCCCAACAGGAACATGTGCTTTGAGCACTTCTCCGGTTGTTAAATGAGTCTAGACAATTTTTGCATGCGTGCACGATGGTGCTATGCCCATGGAAGTTGAGAACTTTTCCAGCTAGAAAAAAATATATCCGATAATCGAACCTTCGGCCGCATCTTTGCTAACTAGGCTATCGTGATGCCCTAGAAGAATGACGTCCTATGCTGATGCAAATTGCTAGAATTGGAAAAACGATATTATTTTGCTTCAAAGTAGCTCTCTGCATGTTATTTTGCAAGTGTATCCTTGATTCCAGAGAACTAGTGATATAAATACCTTGTTAACCTTGTCTTCTGCTATCGATTGATTCTGATATCGCAGCAGATGACGTGATTGGAAGAATTGAGAATACTTGTTTGGAACAGTTGCGCTTTCCTCCTGCTGAGCGTGTCTATTTGCTTCTCAGTATTTTCTTGCTTAAAAATACGGGCATTTAAGGTAGGAACTAGATAATACTGGTTAGAGAATACCACCATAAATCATGTATAAATGAAACTGAAAAAAAAACATGTTCTATATTTTGGATTTTTCATATGTTGATGACCCATGTAGTCTAATGTATTTGTTATGGGTGATGACCCATTTAGTCTAATGTATTTATTTAAGCATATTGACTTGACGTTTCGTAGGACTGTATAATGGTCTAAGTTCACATTTAGCGGAAAAGCAGTACATGAACTTTTGTTTTAATATTTCAACGTGAAGTTTCTGTGATGAAAAGTTCCTTCTTTTGTTGATTGTAAACATTAAAGATCACGCAATATCCATTTTTTTTTCATTTATAAAATACGCCCTTTTCAAATGTTAACTACTAAGCATGGGGCAAAAACACACACATTTTGAAATTAGTATTTGAAAGGACACAGCGTTAAGTACTGATACAAAAAAAATGGAGATATGTAATTTTTAAACGCATATTAAATCAATTTAAATATTGAGGCGAACCAGCAAATAGCTTATAGTCTCTTTAATAAAGTAAGCTATCCTCAATTTGACTATAGTTCAAGAGCAAATTTTCATTATGTCGTAATTAACATTCACACCGATTCGAGAAAAATAAAGTTTTGTTTTGATGACCGAAAAGTTATTCCCATTTCCAATTAAACACATATATAATCTCATAGTGATAGCAATGTTCAACATATTTAG
Organism: Ochlerotatus camptorhynchus; assembly: GCF_037179485.1. Taxonomy (NCBI): domain Eukaryota; kingdom Metazoa; phylum Arthropoda; class Insecta; order Diptera; family Culicidae; genus Ochlerotatus; species Ochlerotatus camptorhynchus. The sequence goes on from NW_027040640.1 coordinate 1,496,673, forward strand.
CAGGGTTTCAATCATACAAATGCAAATCGCTAGCTTTCATGCTAAAAAATACTGGTTTTTGAGGCAAAAGTTATTATGCGTCGTTTGGTGGCCACTATTGTTACTTAAGTCAAAGTGTATTTACCAGGATATTCGGGAGCATTAACAATTACGTCTCCTTACGTGCAGCCCATTCATCATTTTAGGACCACCGAAATCATCTTAGCAACAAACAGTTCGATTTATTCACTTTAATAATGAGAAAGCGAAACGATGAACGTACACTTTTCACGGGTTTCTCTGCGCTGTTACTCAAGACAAACGGCATCTCCATAGAAATCGGGTGACTTAAGTAACATCGAAAACTATTTTGATCGGAAGGTGATTACGTCAAAAAGCAATTTGACTGGTAAATAAATCTATAAAAGGGATGTGATCCTATATTCGGACAGTATATACTGTAATAGCAGGAGCATCGATTGACACTGATAGCTCGACTTTGTTTACCTTTGTTACTTTCGACGTAAGGAAAATTTGCTCTTGAGTTTTTATATAATTGAGTATACTTTCTTTATGAAAAGAGATACAGACAGTTAACAGAATATGCGTATTAAAAAACTTCAAACGTCTCTGAAAGATGACTTGCATGAAAAATTTGAAATAACAAGGTTACAGGCAAAGCTAATTTTCAAAGGTCCACCCTAAAGACGAATTTAAATAACATTGGCTAGTTTTTTTGTTTTAGTATTTAGACGTTAGGCTAATATTAAAATGTTTGGTGTCTCGCTGAAGTTTATGTCTTTAAAAAGTTCCTTCTTTTGGTGGTTGTAAACAATAGGGTGGTCCTCAAATTAATTGATTTTCAAACACTGACTTTCTTATTTTATAAAATTAATACATATCTAGATAGAGCTGGAATTAGGGCGTAACAGCTTTTGTAAACAATGACTTCTCTCGATGATTTCTCGGAAGCCATGGCTCTCCCTGGCAAATCAACATCACCATCGAGTAGAAGAAGACTTCTCCTACGCGACGGATATATTGGTTTGAGTAGGCGTGCCTTGAATTCCGAGAAATCAACGAGAGAAGTCATTGTTTACAAAGGCTGTTACGCCCTAATTCCAGCTCTATCTAGATATGTTCTCGAGAAATGCTGTAGCTGAGTTAATTTCAAGCAACTTTATTCAAAAAATATGCTTTCTATCGCTCAAAGTTCTCATTTTAGAATAATTTTTCGGAATTGACTAAGGGTGTTCCTAAAAAAAAAACTTTTTTATTTAATTTTTCCCATGAAAGTAATCTTTAAGAGAGTTTTGAAGCTTTTGAAGACGTATTTTTAAGAGATACTTTTACTAAACAAAAATGTGTATTTTAATAAGTTCAAAACGATACTTGAAAACATTTACGAGAAATTTGAAGCAATAGATTTACAGCTAAAAACCAATTTTTTTTAGATACACCCTAATATAACTCTAAAAAAAATTGGGTTGGGTTTGCAGCAGGGTTCGTTTTGGCAAACGATGAGCTGAATTGATGTCCTAACAATCATATAACGCGAAGGAGCTTGGGATTGAACCCACGGTCTTCTGCTCAGTAAGCAAAAACGTTTTCCACTAGGCAGACGAGCTCCTTTTTAATCATCGAGTTGCTGTTATTACCATGTAGTCATGTTAACAAACAGGGTTCCTTCCATTCATTTCGGCTAAAAAATGTTTTATTGAATTATGGAATAATAAGATATTATGATAATAATTGGTTTGCGTAAGCAACAAGACAAGATTGTAAAGTTTGTGTTTGACACATAATACTTGCAAATTTAGCTTTGACAGAGCCACAATGAGTGGTTTTCTGATCGCCTTTTCGCGAAGAGTGAAGAGCGAAGAGTGGGTGAGATAAATGACAAAATCGCTTATTGCGACTCTCATGTAGCAAAATTGGCAGGTATTATGTGTCAAACACAAACTTTACAATATTTTCTTAGTACTTACGCAAACAAAATATTATCATAACATCTGATTATTCCATAATTTAATAAAACATTTTTTTTTGCCAAAATGAATGGAAGGAACCCTGTTAACAAATAAAACGATTGACGAATCTTGAATGTGGATGGGCTTGAGATTAGACTCATGATGTTCTGCTCAGTAAGCAAAACCGGTTGCTCTAAGGCCACCGAGCCCCTCATATCACATTATAGCGTTACTCAAGTTTTTATAACTATTCAAACCCGACACCGACGACAACGAAAAGTTTTACAAAATACACGATAAACAAGCGATCTTACCATCCATTTTTAATATGAATGGACCTGGGACCGCGTTTTTCTGCTCAGTAAGCAAGTCACTGCAACCGACGATCTTTGAAATCCTAAAACTAAAAGCTACGAAAGAGTATTTCGGCCTTCATTAAGATCCACTTTCACGCGACGTTCCATTGTTCGATTTTCTCTTTACGCATGGTTCAGGCAATCATAACAAGCTATGACCGACGTGACGATTGTTTAAGACCTGGTTAAACAAGCTATTCAAATGAAATTCCGTTCTAGAATTTCACTTGGCATGTAATGAACAACAGAAATACGCGATAATTCATATTTTCAGTGGTTGATGGTTAATTTTAAATATACTAACGGTACTGCCTTCGACTACGACGGCGATTACGACAGCGACTACGACGGCGCCTACGACAACGACAACAGCGAATTTGTAACTTACCATTTGTCTAGGATAAACACCTTTGCCCGGCACTTCCACTGGTTCTTCATGTCCGCTATCTGTCACTGTTTGCAAAATATCTAATAGTAATTACCTTTGTTGTAATACTTCCTGATAAACAATTATAACGGAATTAAAAGGAAATAAATCAACACACTCAAAAAGCTCTTCATGTCTCATGCTAATGTTATAAATTTGAAGATTTATATTTATTAGTGTTCTATTCTTTCATTGCTTGATTCCGGGCAATAAGAAGGCGGACTCGTTTACAAAGGTGGGCGCTATGGAAGGTAATATTTACGATCGACAAATCGCCTACGACGAATAAATGGTGTGAAGGGAGTTTGGGAAGATGGCTATATTCGATCATCCCTAATGTGTCGAAGTATCCTTGGTTTAAAGGGTTGGAGGTGGGTCGAGACTTCATTCGTGTGATGTCTCGCCTCATGTCAATCACTATTCGCTAAGCGCTCACTTGTTCCGTGTTGGGCTGGGGGACAGTAATCTCTGTGAATGTGGACAAGGTTACCAGGACGCAGATCACATTATTTGGTCATGTGCTGAGCACCGTGGAGTCAGATCCGAGTTGTACGATTCCCTTCAGGCTCGAGGTAGATAACCTAATGTCCCAGTTCGGGATATTTTGGCTAGATATTCTGGAGATTATGCAACTCATATATGTTTTCTTTAAGAATATTACCCATAGATTGAAAGTTTGATTAACCTTGTGTTGGGTTTGTATTTTGTGTGTGTGTGTGTGTGTGTGTTTTTTTTTTGTATATTTATTTCTGTAAAAATTGTATAATTACAGAGTTGATCAGTGATGGAAATCAAGCGAGCATGATCCGATTTCCAGTTTGTCGTAAGCTGTACATATCGTGATCTGCGTTATCATGCGGTGCGGTTTCTATAGGTGAGGAGGATGCAAACAAGGCGACTATTTCGTTCTCTCGGTTTTGAATGCACCCCCAGACGTGACGAAACGTCTGCTGCTGTATTATAACGCGATGAGAATGAAAGAGTCGACTAGTTTCCTTGCACCTCACCTGTAAATAGCGCACAACTGGCTCGGTAGTTCATCTGATAGTTCTTTCAACACGGTGAACTGTTCCTTTCTTTTTCACTCCACCGAAAGGATCAATGCCGTCAACGCGAATACATGCGTCTTTCCTAATTCACAGACTGAAAAAGCAAAAAAAAAAATCATGATCATTATGGCAATGATCATGATCTAATCAAGATTGTTCATCAGTCATAATCGGAACAACTTCTTGTACTCAGCTGTACGCATTGAGATCTATAGTTTGTAGCGTGCACTCACAAAAAGCCTTGCATAGTATTAGTAATGTATCGTGAGTGCACACAGCAATGATGTTGTTATCGTCTTGCTCTCTTGAGATCTTGGTAACTCACTGTTCGAAATGCTCTCTGCGTATTAGCGTTAAGAGTCAGATTGCATCGCTAGCTTATGATGATGCCAATAAATCTTATAGCAGGTGTGTGCGTATTCATTGATCGCTAGAAGCGATTTTTTTACATCACTGGAGTTGATATAACGTCGATAGGATTAAGTACATGGTTTAGAAATAGTAAAATCATAAATCATATTCCAACTCTCCTTTTCCCTCTCCCGGTCCAAACAATTGGCATCCACTAACCTCGAGAAGACCGCGAGTAATCGATGAAATCCTTTAATTTTAGATTTAAGACATTTATAATGTATAAAGAAAATGATAACTTGGCTCTGTAAAGTTTATTCGATTGAGCCTGTAAAACAAAAGTAATTAACAAAACAAAAGTGTTCTATTCTTCAACATTGCGATACTTTTCGCATGACTTGTAAAAAAATTCAATATTACTTGCAGAGCGTAAAATTATTGACTGCTTAGGCTGTGCGTGAAAGCACTACTATATTCAATTCATTGCTCTATCCTGACCGTATATACCAAACGGTAAAAGAAGAGGCCTTGAAAGAGCCAGCAAAAACATTCAGTCACTCACGAACAGGCGACTCACACCGCTTGCTTTCACTCACACAGCATGTAATTGAAACCGTTTTTTTTATAGAAAATATACGCTCAGTCATTCAAAACAAGATTTGGGTACCATAACGGAAGAATAAACGTGCTGACTGAGCTACTGACTGAGTGCTCTGCTGTCAGTGACTCGTTTACTTCTCAATCATTTAGACTCTCGCGAGGCAGTGAATCATCATTGAAGCTGACTGTTTTGCGCACTGATTACATGATCAGAATTATCATGGAATTCTCCTTAAACTTACCAGAAAATTCCCTTGAAATTCTCCTCGCAATTACTAATAAGAGTAACCCAAATTTGAGTTCAATTTTATTCATAATCGCAAAAAGTGCAGGAGCTCAGCGATGAGTAAATTTGCCTCATGTTTTCCTGTGGAAAACCTCCAAAATCTCCGTAAAATAAGGAAAATTGACGAACACTTTACTCAGCCTAGGAGTAGTTCAGGGGAAACATGTCAGAAGGGTATAACTCGAAACGTAAACAATGACTTTGAAAGTCGATTTTTCTTGAATGACCACACACTCACAAAATCTGACTACACCAGGTAATAGACCAAACATTGCTCTGTCAGATGATTTAGTTAGTTGGAGTGGGTGTGTTGTTATTCGTAAGAAACCGACGATCCAAATCATTGTTTACGTTTCGAGTTAGACCCTTCTGACATGTTTCCCCTGAGTTCCAATAGACTGAGTGAATTCATTCTTTACTTTTGTCATATTCGGGATTTTTTCCTGGAAAAACATGAGGCAAATTTAATCATCGCTGAGTTCCTGCACTTTTTGCGATTTTTGAGTAAACTGAACGTAAGTTTGGGTTGATCTCATTAGCCGTGTGGTCAGAACACCTAAGATGTTTTTCTAGAATTTGGTAAGAATCCTTTTCAGCATTTCTTTGAAATTTACACATAAATTTATTTTAAATTTACCTTAATTCCATAGGCGTCAGAACTTTATAAAAATGACTGGAAAATCTTTTATAAATCCTTTATTTTGAGTATGCGTCTCAGTCCCAAATGGATGAGCGAAAAATTACAATTCTAGTCAATCAGATTTGTATGAGTCACATATCTCGAAAAAAATGCATAGTCTAAGACTCAACACAACTGCCAAAGTCTATGGAAATTGTCTTCCATCCCTATTTTTTGTATATATTTCTATTTATAGGTACAGACTACGGAGTGCTTTTTTTTTTTTTTTTTTTAACTCTTTATTTGTTCCAAATTCAAAATAAATTACATTTCATTTTAACCTAAATAGGTGCTCCAGTTACTACAGTAACTTACCAGCCTTAATTGTTATGATATATATCTAAGTATTTTACATTGATCCTGCCTTGGCAATTCAGTATTTTAAACAGGTCTTTTAAACCTGCATGTCAGTATAACAATTGATATCTTAAAACTAAAAACTAAAACTAAATCTTATCTAAGTATAAAGGGAATTAATCGTTGCAATTGAGGATTGCAACGATTTTTGTCTGAAATTATTAATTATTTTGTTGGACATTTGTGCTAAAGTCTCAACATTCGAAATTCTATGTACTTCGGTTGTACTGTACCAGGGAGGCAACTTCAAAATCATTTTCAGAATTTTGTTCTGAATCCTTTGAAGTGCTTTTTTCCTGGTAGTGCAGCAACTAGACCATATTGGCACAGCGTAAAGCATGGCCGGTCTAAAAACTTGTTTAAATATTAGAAGTTTATTCGTCAGGCAAAGTTTGGATTTCCTGTTTATAAGAGGATACAAACATTTTATATATTTGTTACATTTGGCTTGAATGCCCTCAATGTGATCTTTAAAAGTTAATTTTTGGTCAAGTATTAATCCAAGATATTTCACTTGGTTTGACCAGGAAATTGGAACTCCGTTCATAGTGACTATGTGACTACTACTAGGTTTCAAAAACGAAGCTCTAGGCTTATGTGGAAATATTATAAGTTGAGTTTTGGAAGCGTTGGGAGAAATCTTCCATTTTTGTAAATAAGAAGAGAAAATATCTAAACTTTTCTGAAGTCTGCTGCAAATAACACGAAGACTTCTTCCTTTAGCGGAAATGCCTGTGTCATCAGCGAACAAAGATTTGTGGCAACCCTGAGGCAAATCAGGGAGGTCCGAAGTGAAAATGTTATACAATATAGGCCCAAGAATGCTACCCTGAGGAACTCCTGCCCTAACAGGTAGTCGATTAGATTTGGAATTTTGATAATTTACTTGAAGAGTTCTGTCAGTTAAATAATTTTGAACTAATTTCATAATATAAAGTGGAAAATTAAACTTTTTCAATTTAGCAATCAAACCTTCATGCCAAACACTGTCGAATGCTTTTTCTATGTCTAGAAGAGCAACTCCAGTTGAGTGGCCTTCAGATTTGTTTGAACGAATTAAATTGTTAACTCTTAAGAGTTGATGAGTAGTTGAATGCCCATGGCGAAATCCAAACTGCTCATCTGCAAAAATTGAGTTCGTATTGATGTGAAGCATCATTCTATTCAAAATTATCTTTTCAAAAAGTTTACTTATTGAAGAAAGCAAACTTATTGGACGGTAGCTAGAAGCTTCAGCTGGATTTTTATCCGGCTTCAAAATTGGAACAACTTTTGCATTTTTCCATTTATCAGGAAAGTATGCCTAATGGAAACATCTGTTAAATAATTTTACCAAGAAAGACAAGGTACTCTCTGGGAGTTTTTTGATGAGGATATAGAAAATTCCATCATCACCTGGAGCTTTCATATTTTGAAAATTTTTAGTTATAGACCTTACTTCGTCCAAATCAGTCCCCCAGGAATCATCAAAAATATTTTCCCGAGAGAAAATATTCAGAAAATCCCGAGCAACCTGATTCTCAATAGGACTAGTAAGACCCAAACTGAAATTATGGGAACTCTCGAATTGCTTAGCAAGTTTCTGAGCTTTTTCCAAATTTGTGATCAAAATTTTACCACCTTCTTTAAGCGCTGGAATAGGCTTTTGAGGTTTTTTCAAAATTTTTGTGAGTTTCCAAAAGGGTTTGGAACTCGGGTCTAATTTAGAAATATTATTTTCAAAAGTTTTGTTCCTCAGGGCAGAGAATCGCTTTTTAATTTGTTTTTGCAAATCCCGCCAGATAACTTTCATGGCAGGATCGCGTGTTCTTTGATATTGTCTCCTACGGACATTTTTAAGACGGATCAAGAGCTGAAGATCATCGTCTATTATAATTGAATCGAATTTAACCTCGCATTTTGGTACTGAGGCAGCTCTTGCTTCAACTATAGAAGTAGTCAGAGATTCAAGAGCATAATTAATTTCATCTTTGGTTTGCAAAGGAATGTTTGGATCGAAGTTATATTCCATAAATGTTCGATACTGCTCCCAATCAGCTCTATGGTAATTGAAAGTAGAGCTGTTGGGATTACAAATTATTTCTTGGGATATTTCAAAAGTTACTGGAAGGTGATCAGAACCGAAGTCAGCATGGGTAACCAATTGGCTACAAAGTTGACATGAATCAGTTAAGACCAAATCAATAGTGGAGGGATTTCTTGCAGAAGAAAAGCATGTTGGGCTGTTTGGATATTGAATAGTGTAATAACCTGCAGAACAATCATCAAACAGAATATTACCATTGGAATTGCTTTGAGCATTATTCCATGAGCGGTGTTTTGCATTAAAATCACCAATAATGAAGAATTTAGACCTATGACGGGTAAGTTTCTGGAGGTCACCCTTGAGAAAATTCTTTTGCTGGCCTACGCATTGGAATGGCAAATAGGCAGCTATAAACGTAAGTTGTCCAAATTTTGTTTCAACAGAAACTCCCAAAGTTTCAAAAACTTTGGTATCAAATGAAGAAAGAATTTTATGTTTGATTCGTCTATGAACAATGATGGCAACGCCACCACAGGGTCCATCAAGACGATCATTTCTATAAATCAAGTAATTTGCGTCCTTCTTAACCTTATGGGCAGGTTTAAGGAACGTTTCAGTTATAACGGCAATATGCACGTTATGAACTCTCAAAAAGTTAAATAGCTCGTCTTCATTATCTTTAAGAGATCGAGCATTCCAATTTACAATATTTAATGCTTTAAAATCCATTACTGAACTTTAAAGTCATGACAATATTATTTGCAAATTTTACTCCAGTTTGAATAGCATCAAACATGGAGTTAGATTTAAGCATATCAGAAATCATGTCAATTAATGAATTCTGTAAAAATTCCATTTTGGGGGCAGTAATGCTTCCTAAGTCAAAATTGTCAAAATTTCCGTTAGAACGGTGGTTAGTATTTTGATTTCTACCCGCTGCAATAGCAGCATAGGTAGCTCCATTAACTCGCTGAACATTGTTAGCAGCGAGGGGAGTAGGTACAGATGAAACATTTGAAGCAGGGGAGATATTTGTACCTACGGGTACGAATGTAGAATTTGTTCCTCGCTGACCGTTGTTAACAGCAGAGGAATTTGTACCTGGTCGGAAACGTGGAGCGTTTCCTACCTGACGGTTAGAACGAGATTGTAGGATCGCTTTGCGAGTCTTACATTCCCAAAAGTTGGATTTGTGGTTTTCACCACAATTTGAACATTTAAATTTCTTAGGATCTTCCTTCACAGGACAGTCGTCCTTTGCGTGAGAGGAATCACCACAATTCATGCATTTAGCTGGCATGTAGCAATTTTTAGTTCCGTGACCCCATCCCTGGCACTTACGGCACTGGGTGAGGTTTTGGAAATTTCCTCCAGTCTTCCTGAAGTGTTCCCACTTCACTTGGACATGGAGCATATGTAAGGCTAGCTTTTTCTAAGGCCTTAAGGTTGTTTAGTTCACTAGATTTGAAGTGAACTAAATAAAAATCATTAGAAATCCCGTTGCGCGAATCGCCAGGACGGGATTTCATTTTCATTTTGATTACTTGGAGTGGCACAACTCCAAGTAATTTTGCCAGTTCATCTTTGATCTGATCCAGGGATTCACCACTGGGCAGTCCTTTCATGACAACCTTGAACACACGTTCAGTTTTGGTGTCGTAAGTAAAAAATTTGTGCTTCTTCTCAGTAAGATACTTGAGAAGACATTTAAATCCGTCCAAGGTTTCAGCCAATACACGGCATTCACCCCGACGTCCAATTTGTAGTGAAAACTTAACTTTCACGAAATTCAAAAGTTCCATGCGAAGAGCATGGAAATCGGTAGTGGTTATCACAATAGGGGGAATCTTTTCCTTCTTGGCATTAAGCCGGGAAAGTTTACTAGAATTTTTCTTGGATGATGGATCATTCTCATCATCCGTGAGCAAATCAAATTGATTACTCAAATTAATTTCATCAGAAGGGGGGTCAAGAGTTTGCCCCTTTCTTTTGCGTTTAGGCGCCATGGCGGCAGTAAATTTTTATCCAAATCGACTTCCAAGCAGATTACTATAAGAATCTGAAGGATCGAAGAGGAATTTTCCAAATCGATATCCAAGAAGGATTACCTCGGGTAGGGTCCAAACAAGGATCGAAGAGGAATAAGAGTTGAACAAGGTAGAAAATTTTTACAGGTTGAGCACTGAAAAGTGCTGTTTAAATTTGTTGTAGCTTTAGGTAGTAGTAACACTTCCTTCAGCAAAAAGCAAATAGATCCGCACGGCAAGAGAGCACGATGCGGACTGACTACGGAGTGCTAATTTTTCTTCTTGCTTCGTGGTCTCCAAGAATTTTCGCTGGATCTCATTTGAAATAAAGTTAAAGACTTTCAAAGCAATGTTTTATTTTCATTCAAAATGTTTTTATGTTACTTTATACGTGAAGTTTAGGATTTTCAGAGTTGGTTGGAAATGATATCTAACATGAAGCTTTAGTGTGATAATTTATTAGCTAGAGAAAGGTCTGAAGAGGGTAGTTCCGCTAGAGCTCGGCAGTATGAAAATTGAATAGAAGTTGAAAATGAGCGAAGGGCCACTGTGCGTCGGTAGCATTGGTTCTCAGTACGGAAAACAAGATCGACGGAAAACAAATCAAGGGATTGATTTTTAGCAATTCAGGCAAGAAAAAGTAGTTTTTTTTTTTTTTCCTTTGGTTTGTTTTTTCCGTCGATCTTGTTTTCCGTGCTGAGCACCAATGCTACCGACGTGCCAGGAAGGCAGCTCCCACACCTGGACCCTACCTATCGACCCATCAATTCATGAACCGGGGACCAACGGCTTTACTTCCCATCCGAAAAGAAAAAGTAGTTGTAAGAATAATTTTCTCCTACAAATGTGTCCATTTTACAATGTGTGGACAACTTGTAGATAATTAAGTTGTCTTGCTTAGGCATGGAAAATCATTTTCATTCTCTTCGTGCATTCATTTACATTCATTTGACTCTAACTTTTTCCATCAACAGAATTCCGTTAAACTATGTATAAAGCTTTTGTAGCTTTTGGTACTACAACTTTTGAGAATATCTCCTATTTGTATCTCTTATGCATGACGAACTAGAGTGGGCAGAACTTGTTATTGTTTTTCAGTGAATGTAATTTATATTCACTGAAAAACAATGGTGGGTTCTGTTCGCTCTGGTTCATAATGAATAAGAGATAAAGATTTGAGTTATTTACAAAAGTTGTAGCTTATATTAAAACCCACAAAAGTTTCATACAGTGTACCTCAAAATTGATCGAGGACAATTTTTTGAAAAATGGTGAATAGATATGTTTTTTTTTTAATCGTGGCTGGTGGTTGCTCTAACTTTGACATTAACCACTGGTCGAGTTGGCGTGAAACCCGTCATATTCTTTGCACAAAAGTCCAAATGGGCGGCTTGTTCTCCAAAGCTTCAAAGTTCTTTACTCTGATGTCAGCAGAGAAAATAAATTGACACACCCATCACCCTAGTTACGCTTTGATTGGGAAAAATTGACCACGAGCTTCTCTCATAATACTGTGCTGGTGAGCTGATCTCTTCGAAGCGAGTGATTGCTTCCACTTGATTCCTGAATTTTTAAAATCTCAGCTAACCTTTCTCGAAAAGGCGGCAATACCATCTACAGACAGCGAGCAATCTCGAACCCAATAACCGATTCAAGTGTTCCCCATTTACATTTTCTCTAGATCTAATTTCTTTCTCTCCCTCTCGTTTTCTTTCCATGTATCGCCTGATGCCTGATCCTGACGCTGGATGCCGCCGTATCACGTGGAAATGATACCCCAATGATTGCAATTGAACTCGTTCCGTAAATACGACGATCTTCGATTGGAAATGGCAGTAGAGCAGTAGCAGTAGCAACAGCAGCAGTGTTTGATTAAAATAAAATAAAAAAGCTCAAGAAGAGAGTACAAACGGCTGATTGATTGTGTGCAGTGCGAGATTGGCAGGTTCCGGAAGTTAGTAAAAGTGCATCTCATCGTCGCCGAAAAGAAGAAGTAGTGAAGTGTTTGAAGCCTGTTGGTGATTGATTTGCAATCGAAGAAAGAATTGCAAACGAGTGAGTGACAACAGTACAAGGTGCAAGTTTTTGGTGCTACATAGTCGGTGACCACGCTAGTACGAAACTAGCAATCGCTCAGAGTTTGAGCGAGACCACATTTTTTCGTGAAGACCCGTCAAATAAAACAGCCTCAAGATTAGTAACATGATGGCTTTCGCTGGTCTGAAGAAGCAGATCAATAAAGCGAATCAGGTAGGTGTGCCGATGGATTTTAATTGTATTTTAGAAAATAGGATAGTGTGCATTTGTCGTGTATGTGAAGACTCTCCAGTGGGTCGTTATCTGATGTGGGACTTTATGCTAGAAGCAACGGTACCCTGGGGATGATAATAATTTATGTGCAAGTGCTTGACATTTTTTTTACCGTCTTGGTCTAGGTCTAGGTAGATTTTTAATCACACGATAGCACCAGTGTGGCATGTGCAACCCCTCGGCTACCACAGCTCTTTCGATTCGTATTGGGATCCCCAGCAACTGTGCCAAGTTTGAATGTATTCGGATCTGGATTTGCGGGAGATATTTAAAATTTGTTTGGGACTTAGCTTGTAAAAACTAAATAGGACACATTGTCCAAGACCGGTAATCGATTCGACTTCTGTGCAAAAAGTTATTATTTTTTGACGTAGGATTACGTCTTTCGGCAACATATTGGTGGTGCAATTTCAAAAAATCAAAATCGACCTCGTTACGAAAAGTGGTCAGGATTTAACCACTTATAACTCTGTCAATAGCGGATGGATATTAATTCTAAACAAGGCAATCGATTGTAATGTCATCTACGAATCTTCTAAAATAAACACTTTATACATGTTCAAAAGGTCACTTGAAAACTGCACGAATTGAATTGCAGAAACATTTCAAATTAAGGTAAGGCTTTCTCTAGGACGCTAGAAAAAGCAAAAAAAAAAAACTCGAATTTATATGGTTGATCGCGAATATCTCGCGATTGGAAAACAATAGCAAAGAAATTCCTTCAATCAATTTTCGATTATTTTTATTATCTATTAATAAGACAAAAAATCCGTGCGTTTGTGCACGAAAATGCGTAATTTTGTCATCAGAAAACGAGGCGTTTCGGTGATGGGAAAAGTGATTTCCCTAACACAGTCGCCGAATATTGATACCGAACACTGAGCATGTTAGACGGTACCTATCTTTATGCCTCTTGATGCAAATTTTAAGACCCTCCTATTAAGAAAAGTATGCCCAAAAAAAAAAAAATCTTGCCGAATTCTCTTAATAGAAGGGGCTTAATATCTGCATCAAAAAGCATAAACGTAGATATCGTCCGGTATGCTCAGTTTCTGTGATTGATGTGTTTTCCCTAATACATATTTCATTTCCGCACCGCTATAATCTTCAAGAACATCGAGGAAAAAGTTCTACAGCATTATTCTAAACTGGCTTCCAAGCTTCCAACCCATCGGTCCTTTTAGGACCACAAATTACTGATAAAAGAGTTATACAACCTCTTACTTTTTTACTGTCTTCCTGGTACTCCGCGCATATCTACAAGCTTATATGCACCCCAGTGTATGCGGGGATCATATGACCATAAGTAAAAAATAAAAACTTTTTCCACAAAACCCGAATCGATTTGCGGTCGGCAAAGAAGTTGTTCAGTATAGTCCCAGGTTTGGTAAAAAATGAGCTATTTTTGAATTTTTGACAATCAATTGAACAGTTTTAGGACCGTTTCCCACAAGGCTCTCTCGCAAATCATGATCGTAACCAATTCGTTAAAATTTGGCACAGTTGTTCGAGACCTTAAAACGATTCGAAAGAGCTGTGGGGAGTAGAGGGTTGTTAAGTTGAGTCTCCCTAATGCCCATACCTCATTTAGATATTGTTTGTGCATATAACAGAGGACATTATGGAACTCGACAGTGATATTATACTTATGATAGACATACCAAATAGTACCGTTGTACTGTTTTAATCTAGTACGTCGACAACGGTACTAGATTAAAACAGTACAGCGGTACTACTCGGTATGTCTGTCGATGGTACTACTAGGGGAGCTTTTGAGGTTAGGGGCAGTTAAAAATGATGTCCACTCTTTGAAGTGGGTGGTGAGAAAGTTTCAGAATTTGTAACTGTTTATTAACTATAAGAGAATACGTGTCACAGAGAGGGAGGAGAATACAAATTAAGGCAAAGTTGTGAATGACATTTAAAACTTAAGGACAATATTGATGGAATGAATGATTGTACAAGGCAAATTTTGCAATGACAACGGCCAGTTTTGATTCTATCAATCTTGTTCCTAAGCACATACACAAACTTTTTTCAAAATTATGAATCTCAGATTATATTTTTCCGATTTGTGTTTTTGTATCTTTGGTCACGGTACCTCATAAAACCAAAATTGTTGCTCGGGATACGTACTGATTTATGATCATAAGTTGTATAATTGAGGTCTTATTATTCGAGCACTTAGCAATTTTTAATATTGCGGTTTTCTGACGCAGGGGTTCTGGTACTCTGACGGTGGCGGATTCCTTAGCGAGGCTGTTTCTTCAACAGCTTGCTGTTGTTATACCGCTTGATCAACAGCTGTAGTTTGAGCATGTGATCTGGAGCGAATCGATCAAAGTTTTCGGTTCCCCTCGTAGACAACCCTTTAAGCAAACACAGTAAGCACAAATTGGAACGAAGGGTCTGAAGATTTTATAAAATTGTGCCCACAGGTAGAGTCTATGGTTTTATGTTTCGTTCAAAATTAAAAAAAAAATGAGTTTTCAATTTTGCCGGAACGTAGTTTAGTTAACCTCAGAATTTTCAAGAAAGTCTTATCAGAATTTTATAGGAATTTTCTTCATGATTCTCTTGCCCATAGAGTTCACCCTAGATTTTCCAAAGTATTGTCTCAAAATTACCTTGGAACTCACATCAGAATTCTCAAAGTACCTTTGAGAGAATCTATTGAAATTTCATTGTAATGCTTTTGAAACTCTCCTTAGAATTTCCTTAGAACTATTCTGAAAAGTCGACTGGTTCAACTCTCGTTTTAAGTTTTATGGCATACTGATTGTAGAAAAGTTTAACCCGTACTCGAGTGTCAATTAGAATTGTGCGTAGATGCAGTTATACATCCCTGTATTACATTTATGGGCGCTTTTGAATGGGCGCATGGATTTGAAGTGGGCATGGCGCGCACATAAAAAATCAGAGAATAACCAGGTCTAAATTTACCATGACAGCACCCAAGAGCCATTTTACCAATCTACTGTTCTTTCGAAGATTCAGGTTTGAGAATTTGGTAAGAAGTAATTTTTAGGGAGTTTTCCTTCTTTCAAACAAGTTCGTTTGACTGTTTTCGTGATTTTTGGCTCCTTCATCAAAATATGCAATCTCTTTAGTGTAGCTTCTTTTCAAAGCTCATATTGACTAATCCTATTTATCCTCCTATTATTTGCTGCTTGTTTTATTTTTCGAACCAGCAAATTTTCTTTGCTAAGTGTTTTGCAAAATTTGACCTAGTGACCGTTCGACCTAATAATTTTTTTCCTATCGACCTTTGACCTAATGACCTACGTCCAGATTTACTTGAGTAATTAGAATGTTTGAAAGTCATTGCTTTACCGATTTTGCCGATACGACACCGTGACCCATTTCTCATGAACTTGCCATATGGGAAGCCATGGTGGGGCAAACCTTGATACCCTCGCTACCTCATCGTATTCCGTCGCTTTCTGCGCCGGAAGTGGGAGTATATTTTTAGAATAATCGCATCCCACACGCTTGGGATGCCTCCACCGCACTCATAATCCTGAATCCGTGCTGCAAGCACCCAACAATGCAATGAGCGATGTAGAGAGGAGACACATGTTTCCTCCATCATTTTCTGCAAATGTTTACCGTAATTGAAATAAATGAAAAATCGTTTCCCATTTGTTAAAGTGCTGGAAGCACGGTGTGCGGGAAAGGGGGAAAATGTTTCCCTCATAAGCCACCGAACTCAACTGAGCAGCATCATATTCCAGTCTGTCCCATTTGGTTCCAACAAGATCAACCCGGCAGGCAGGTCGATGGTTGCAATGAGAGTGCCAGCCTTCGTCGAACGTCGTCGCTTGTGTATGTGTAGGTGGTAGGATAAAAGCTCTTTTCTGCCTCTCCATAATGGGCCACCATGGGTGGGTGGGTCGCATCCTTCATTCTCTATGCACCCGATTCGTTCCAGTGTCCTGATGTTCGTGACCTATTTCTTGCATTATTCGTGTGGTTGGCGATGATGCACACAGCAGCAGCAGAGGCAGCAAAATCAGCACTGGTAGAGTGACTGGGTTGTGTGGGAGATGGTACTGGGTGGGTGGTTGTGGTCACGTGTTGAAAGGGCAGATACCGGTGGCAGGTGAGAATTGCAGAAGATAGGAGGATGATTGTTGATGGCAGCCTCAGTGCTACAACTCCCTTGGTGATGTAGCTCCGTCGATATGGGTCATGGTTGTTTCTATAACTATTTCTATATAGAGGGGGTGCGTTTGAAGTTGTCGAACTGTGCTCGGTCATCGTGTGTGATTACATTTGGTGCCAATTTTTTGCAGCCAGCTATGCGGGGAGTGCAAGGAATCGCATTTACTGCCAATGAAAAAAAATATGCGGATTACTGTTTTTGCTATATCGAAAATAAACTGAGTTGTTACTAACGATAACAGAGATCGATTGTTTTTCGGTTCGAACGGCTTCCGATTTTAAACTAATCTTAAGCTTCAATTTCCCGGTGCTTTTAATCATCCCGGGATTCGAGAAATATTTATTTTATTTCCCGGAAAATCCCGGAATCACGGGAAGTTAATAAAGATAGCAGGGCTGGTAGCAGGTCACTATTTTCAAGTCAGTCACTAAAAAGTCACTTTTTTCCTTAAAAAAGTCACTACAGTCACTATTTTTTTTTAAATTTAGTCCCTAAAGCACTTTTTTTACGACCAATGTTGAGGGTAAATAATCTTTAAAAAATTTACTTTAAATCAAAGTTTTAATTGTGAACAAATTTGTGTTAGAAACATTATTAAAAAATCAGTGTGTAATATGTCTGAAAAGGTGTTGACGAAATCACTTAGATTTTTTTAAATCCCATAATATAGGCGTTTAAGTCTGTTGTTATCTAAATTTGCCCAGGTTATGATTTTTTTAACTCTCCTGTGATCGTGAATTGTCATAGACCTTTCACAAAATTTTATTCTTGTTAAGCTCTCGACATTTTTTAAAACGACAGAAATTAAAAACAAAAATCTTGTAAACAAGGTATAGAAAATATTGTCCCAGAATGTGGAGTGCCTTTGGAAAGTCCATTAAACTGAATAGTACTTTTTCTGAACTTGTACGGATTACAATTAATTTACCTTCATTTGTTTGGAATATCAGGGAATTCTTTTTTGGACCTGGTAAATCAGGGAATTCAACTCAAATTCAGGGCAATATTTGTTTATAGCAGAAACTTATTAATAAGTATGACTGACTTTGGTAGTTTCAAATAACTTCATTACTTGGTATAGTTTGAGGGTTTTTTAAAATTTTAAATAGAGTTGCGAACTTGTGTTGCTTGATGTTGCATTTTTGCAAGTTGAGCAAAAGTTACTCAAATAAAAGGGTATTTCGATGATTTTCAGCCTATTATAAACTCAGTTCCTACTAGGTGTTGCTACATTTCTGAGTTGAACTAAGATAAACATCCATTTCCGTAGACGCTAGACGTTGTTAGTTGCTGCAAAATGTATGCTGCTAATGGGTATGTGCGTCTCTTTCTAGATGTTACACCTAATTGCGTCTGACAAAATTTAACCATCGAGTAGATTGGTGCGTCTGCTCGATCCAGCTGTGTCCAACAAAAATCAATCCGTTTAGTGCATTGGAGCGCTTTGAGTAAATGCAAGAATTGTAAAGAGTTAAGCTGGGTTTAGACAACACAAGTCATTGATCAACTTAGTTTAATTAAATTTGTTTGAAGAGTTGAGCCTGGTTCAACTTTTTTCAATTCGAGTGAGTTGATCAAGTCAGTTGAATGGCATGGTTTAAACTGAGTTGATCAATTGACTTCCCTTGTCTAAACGCAGCTTTAAGAAAAGATGGTGATTTTTTTTCTGAATACTTCTAGTTTTTGTTCCTTATTGTGTTCTTAACACTGTAACGGAAAACTTGTAATGTTTGAAAAATCGTAGCTCAGCCATTTATGGACTAATTTTAAATCTATTGGATCCATTTTAAACTACAGACTTTAACTAGATTTTTTCGGTATCAATAGATTTAAAGTCTATAGATAAATTGCTGAACGACAATTTTTCAAACATTGCCAATTTACCGTTACACATTTTTCCGGAGGCTTCGTGTTCGGATTGTTAACAGCTTGATTAGCTCATAGAACTAACTAAATGGGAATTTAGGAGAATGGCCTTGCTTGGGAGAATTATTTTATTGCTTGAAATAGCGCTTTTATCATTGAATAATGATTCAAATATACGTAGACAGGCATTGCATTGACATCATAGAGTGGCTTTACTGAGTATTCTAGGTCTTCATTAAAACCTGGCTAGCTCGTAAATTTAGCTTCTCAGTTAAGTTTTAGTATTGTTATGTTGCTGCTGTTGCAATTTAGATAGAATTAACGTACATAATTGTGGAGATGATGCGCTGTTTTTACGATTTCCCACTATTGGTTAAGCGTATTATCCGGAATAATTTTCTTGTTGAGCTGGGTCTCAAAGTAAAAAATATAATGGGATTAAAAACAAGTGTTTCATATGTAAAATGCAGGGTGACAAGTGAACCGGGAAAACCGGGAAAAAGCTGGGAATTTGAAGTCACCGGGACAAACCCGAAAGATGACAAGCTAACATCTGGAAAACTATACATCGTCCTCTCTTCAAAAGCAATAAAATTTCAAGACCAAGCCACCCTTGGACTTCACTAATTTTCAGAATACAGTCACTTTGAAGAACTATCAAAAGTTTTTTTCAGAAAATATTTTCTAGAGAGCTTTACGAAAATATCTAGACGCATTCATTCTATGTCCGTGATCTTTCTATCTGGGAAAATTTCCCTCGTTCCTGAATAATGAGATTTTTTCGAAGACTGCGTTTTTGAGGTGTTACACAAATTTATATTCTCGGGAGGAATGGAGCAAATTTATATGTGCCTCAATTTTGCGATCTAATAATTAATTCGCGATCTGCATCTAAAATCAACCGTGGCACCTTCAGTACGTCAAAGTTTTCGATCTACCACCAGAAGTCCCGGATAGCGATTTAACATTGGTTCTAGGGAAAAACAGTGATGTAAAGCGTGTAGTACAGCGGAGATTTCCAGCTGCCTTGGGCCTCGATTTGCACCCCGGTGTGCGGGGTCTATATTACGAAGTTCACTACTGTTCTACTAAGTTCGCTAAGCTGCTACAAATTTCGCTGAGCTTTCTCAAAGCTAACTGAATTCCTATCTGCTGTACTTCTAGTTTCTATGACTTCTACGTAGATATCTCGTCGTCGAAGATACGTTGATTCCAGCAATTTCCTTGTTGATTAGTTCGATGTTATGCACTTTTGAATACTCTGGAATTTTGCTGTTCTGAGACGAGACTGATACGACCGAAGTTGCTGAAGGTTTTAAAAATTTAAAAATGTGATGATGTCGGTTGAAGCATGATATTCAGTATGGCTAAAATTCGATTTAAAACGGATTAGCTATGGTAGCCAAGATAGAAGCCGGCGACAGATAAAAGTTCCTCCGGGAGGAGTAGAGCCCGTTTACACCTGATCAGTTCCAGGCCAAATAGGATAAAACATAAATATGTTAAGACTTGACCTTGTCCGATTTGCATGAAACTTTGCATAATGATGTGTTATGTGCACATTTATGGAAAAATTTGGCCATTTTGGATCTTGTACTTTTTTTTCAAAATGACTTCAGAATTTTTCCAATACACTGAAGTTTTTTTTTACACGTTTTTTTTTCACGCGGTTTTTTTTTACACGGTTTTTTTTACACGGTTTTCCACGATTTACACGGTACGTTTTTAACGATTTCTCGACAACGATACAACCTATCGACTTGATTCCAATCACATTATCCGTTTCAAGCTATTTGTAATCAAATGGCATACTTAAAAAAAATCACAATTTTTGGTGTAAATACAGAAATTTTTAAAATATGTCTATATGGACCATATCATGCTTTAATTACAAATGGTATCAAAATCCGATTTTTTTAAAACATTTAAGCATGCGAAAAATCAAAATCTCGTAGGTTTTTTTTTACACGGTTTTTTTTACACGGACCGTATCCCCCGTGTAAAAAAAGACCTGAGTGTAAATTGTAGCATTACAACGTCAATTCTGTTCGAAATGACGTCTGCAACAAAGTTATTTAGTAAAGTTAAGTAATTCTGAAAAAAATATACACGGCATTTTTTTAGTATTTAAAAAAAAAATAAAAATCGAAATTTCTCAAAAACTGTATCTTTAATATTTATAACTTATTTTTTAAATAAAGCTCATGAAAAATGTGAACATAAGAGTATTGAAAACCATGTACTACACTGACGAAAAACGTAGAACATTAACTGTTCATTGTTAACTAGATTGTTTATGTCTCAAATATTGTTTTCTGGGTAGAAATAAAATAAAAAGCGTACTTGCAAAAAGTTCACATATTTCACTAAAAGTTCTTGTTCAACGATTTTTTTCAATTTCGTAATTCATAGAGTTCATAATTTTAAATATTCCAAAAGTTTGCATTTTCAATGATTTTTTTAAATTGAAGATATGGTTTTGAGATATTTGACTTTTTAACACCCAACCGTGCCGATTGAAAAAAAAAAACAAAAAAACGTCATGAAATATGTAAACTTTTCGAATGTTTAAATAATGGAAACCTGGAAATTGATTATTTTCGAACAAGAACTTTTGGTAACATCTGTGAACTTTTTGTTAAAAAGTTTTTTGATGAAATTTATCCTCAGAAAACAATGTTTCTGGCATTTAAAATCATTTTCTGTGAAAAATATACAAATAAGCGTTCCAACATAAAGTTTAAAAATTTTACCAACATTTCTTACTTCACGTTTTTTTTTTCAATTTTCATCTGTTCATGGTTTTAAACATTTCAAAAGTTTAAAAATTTTATAAGTTCTATTTTAAATACAAAAAATAATAAAATTCGGGCAAGGGCATTCGGAGTTATTTGGGTTTTGAATATTTAAACAAAAATATACTTAAAGTAAAACATTGATTTCTTAAAGAGACATAAATTTTCTCTGCTTGTTTTTTGAAAAAATTCAAGGATACCATTTTGAAAATTTTACATGATGCAATATTGCATTTTGTTTTTATAGAAATCGCTATTTTGCCTGGAACTTCTCAAATGCGGTGTCTATGTGCAATACTATCAATCAGAACAAATGCCAACAGTAGGGAAGAGATCAATTTCATAAGTAGTCTCTTACGATGAAAATTCCGGAGTCAAATGCTATAAAAGATAATCCAACAAATGTTTAAAGGAGGAAAAGTGACTCCATTTAAAAATTCCGGGATGCATGGGATCCCGAGATTTATAGGTTTATTTTCGAGGACATGCCGGGATGGAAGCTCAAGATATGACGATACGTTACTCTCCTTACTCTAGACTTTTTACGCTTCTTTTGTGCTATGTATCAGTGTAGTGTTCTTAGGGCTGGTAGCGAGTCACTTTTTAGTGACTTTTTATTTAAGTCTCCCTTTTTATGGCCAAGCCACTAAAGTCACTTTTTCTTGTAATCAGTCACTATTTTAAACTTTTTTAACGTGAATTTATTTCATGATTGATCATTCTTCTTGCATTAAGTAGGATATGCCAAATTTTCAGAGAATTTTAGAGATGTTAAGAAAATTATTGAGGTTTTCACATAAGTCCAGAAGTTCACGGAAGCTTAAACATTTTTAGACAGCTCAATTAAATTCAGGCTAGTACAAGAAGCTTCATGATAACTGCAAACACTTTAGAGAAGTTTTGAGAACTTCAAGAAAGATATTGATCTCACTTAAAAGCTAAAAATTAACTTCAAGAAATAACAGATATTCTCAGAGCAGAGATAACCCAGAGCACCAAAATTACATAAATTTTAAAAAGGTTTCGAGAAATTCAGTGAATTAAAATCTTTAGAGAAGATTCATGATCGTAAGGAAAATTGTAGAAACTTTAGGAAGCCCGAAAATGTTTAGAGAAGTTAAAAACAATGATGAGAAGTATTGAGAGCATCAGGCTAGTTTCTCAAACTACAAAAGAACTTCAAGGCTTTAACTTCGGGAATATTTTGGGAACTTTCAAATTTTTCTGAAGACCTAAGAATAGTCCATTACATATTTAATGGAGATTTCTAATGAAAATCCACTAGGAGTTCTCCTCATCATTCACTCGTATTCTCCCGAAACTCTCATGGAATTATTTCAGAAATTCACTTGGAACGGTTCTCTGAATTCTCTAAAAAAAATATCACAAGAATATAGTTAGAATACTTCTCGCAACTATCCTCCGAATGGAATTTTGTTTTAATTTTCCTAGGAATTGCCTTGAAATTTTCGTCACTAAGATATTAATTTCAGATTTAGTTTTTAATCTCACTCATTCCCTTGGAATTTGACTCACATTGAAAGCCTCCTAAGAATTTATTTTCACTTCTCCTCACAAAATCCTTAGATTTCTCCCCTTAATTTGTTTGGCTATCTCTCCTAGAATTATTTTTTTATTTTTGAAGATCTCCTGAAGTTATTCTCAGACTTAATTGTAATCCTCCTTTTAGCATCCCCTTCACTCCCTAAGTATTCACCAAAAAATTACAAGGACTTATGCTCCGATTTAAGATGTGTGAATGAAAATAACTAGGATTATTTAATGTTTTTATTTTAAAATGCACTCTTTTCTTTGGGATATCCTTAGTAAAAAATATATTAAATTTCTTGAGTAATGATAAGATTCCCTGAGACTTCCATGTATTTTTAGGAGAAATAAAATTCCCTGAGAATTCCCGGTTTTTCAGGCAGTACACTCTTGGATGTTTAGTCATAAACTTTCTATTAAATCTTTCGCTTTAAAGGTTCCTATCGTACATATTTTATTGTTTATGAGATTCTAATTGACTAAGTCTAAAACATCAAACATTTATTTGGTATATCATCAGAACGACTAATTTTCTTCCCTCAGGTCACTTTTTTACAACTATAAGTCACTATTTGGTCACTTATTTCTTCAACATGGTCACTAAAATCACTATATTTGACAGCATTGATCACTACCAGTGTATGAAATTGTATATTGTGTGGCAAGCACAATGAAAGTCTCAGCCCAAGGAAGTCCAGAAAATTTATAAACCGAAATATTTCCTTGACTGGACTGGGAATCGAACCTAGCCTTTATTGACTAGGCTATCTGAGGCTCAGCGTCATAAGACTCTCGAGAAACTCGACCTGCTTCGATTGAAGCATTGCATAATTCTAGGTAGAGCTGGAATAAGGGCATAACAGCTTTTTTACACAATGATTTCTCTCGATGATTCCTAGGAATTCAAAGCACACCCACACAAACCAACATAACCGTCAAGTAGGGGAAGACTTCCCCTACCCGATTGTGATGTTGTTTGCGTTGGTGAGCCTTGACTTTCTAGAAATCTTCGAAAGAAGTCATTCTTTACAAAAGCTGTTTCGCCCTAATTCCAGCTCTATCTAGAAGTGTTGGTTATGGGAATTGATTCACATATATACTAAAATTCGTTCATTTTGGATCTTGTATGATTTTCAAAATGGCGTCCTTCGAATTGTTCAAAAAATTGTAGCAAGGAAATGGCATTTTTGATCGAAATGATGCTTGAGACAACCCTAAAAAACCCCAATATTATCAAAATGTCCTTGCTCAATTTAAAAAAAGTTTATAAAAAATGCAAACTTTCGGAATGTTTAAAAGTATGGACACTTGAAAACTGACAAAAATCGTAAAACAACATCTTCTGGTAATTTTTTCTATGTTTTTGTTAGTACGCTTTTTTGTGCAATTTTTTAACATAAAATGATTTAAAATGTTTCAATTTGTTTTCTGAGTATAAATTACATTGATAAATGTGTTAACAAAATGTTCAAATTTTTACACAAAGTTCTTGTTTTCCCTTAACAAACATATCTAGAGTAACATATGAAATAGGCCTATGCCCAAACTGTAAACAAACCAGAAAATGATAGTAACTGTATCTCAGTATACAACATTTAAAATATGCGAAAAGTTTTTAAAAATATATATAAATCGATAACAATTTACTTTCATAAATTAATAAGCCTTTTTGTGAATCTTTCAATGGAAAGGCCCTTTTTGTTAAGCCGTTGTTACGCCCTTTGCTAAGCCTTTTCGAAACGACAAATAAATTCAAAATAAATCATCGGTTCTGCCTCAAGTAGTAGGGCCTAGCTTTAATTTGAAAATTTTCAATTACTTTTTAAATCAATAAAAAAATGAATGGATGGCCGTTTTAGCGTGCGGCCCTATTGATGAATCGAAAAATTTCTTTGATCGGCCGTTTCGAAAATCGAGTAGCTAACAAGCGGTGCTATAGAATGGTATCAAAACCTGTTTTTTTCGTTTTTGAACATAGGCTCATTTCAAATGTTACTCTAGAAGAACCTTAAGCCTGTGTATTTGAGGAAAAACCTCAAATCCCCTCATCCGTTAATGTATGAGCTAGGTAAAGGAGCGTGCGTTTGACTAGTACGGTCGGATTAATGGCCCTTCGCTCAATTTCAACTTCTATTCAATTTTCACACTGCCATATTCCAGAGGAACTATCAACCTATCCTCTTCAGAACATTCTCTAGGTAATAAATTATCGCACTTAAAGCTTAATGTTGATATTAGTATAGCATTTCCAACCAACTCTGAATTATTCAAAGTTTCATGCAAATCGGAGCAGGTCGAGTTTATCCGATTCGTCATTTGGCGTCGAACTGTTCATAAACAAGAGTTGTTTTTCTTTAAAAAAACATAATGAGTCTATTTTATCACCATAGGTTTGTTATTCATCAGTCTCAAAGCTACTTGTTTCTAAACACCTGATTTAGCACTCTGACCATCTTCCCGAGCAAAGCTGAACATCAAATTGAAATCAAAATTTGCTGTTATGATGTAACTTATTTTGAATACTCAAGTTGATCTCATTTTGGTTGACTTAACGGTTAACACAGCAAAAATGAGAGCAAAATTTTACACTGTTGAAGCAAACGGAAAACTAATCCTGCTTTCAATGAAATCAATTTGATTACTGATTTTGCATTCATAATGTTTAACTGAATACGGGCCTAGAGTAAATGGTTACCATTCATGTTTCTCAAGCTGAAAGACTTAGGCTCCAATCTCACCGCGGGCAAGTCACGAATGACCTAAAATGTGTTAAACAAATCAGATAAACGATAATCATTAGTTCAACGACAGATGAATTTCAATTAAATTTTAAACAAGACGTAAACAGCAGAACTTCAAGTTAAGTTGCTTTCATTTAAAACGTCTTGACTGCATAATGAAAGCACAATATGATATCAGACTTATGTCGCAACATTTGAAATCAAAATGAGTTTTCATTATGATAGGAACTGCACACTTTAATATCGATTTGCTTTCATTTTGTTAACCGACTTTGCTCGGGTTCTTGTCCTGTGCTTTAATGATGCTTATCACACAAATGGTGGGAAGGGAAACAAATAAGTTTTGAACTTTTTCTTTGCATCGACGAAGAATAAAGATTTTATATTTTATAACGAGCCAACAATAAACGACCCGTTCATTAGATAATCTTATTAAATTTGACGTCCAACCATTTTCCACCGTTCGTAAGTTTAATTATTCAGACGCTGGCTATTGTGCACGCTGCTTCTGGTCCACCTAGAAAACCAGATCCTTGCTGCTGCTGCTGCGGCGCTACGAATTGGATGCACTCTGCCAATGCTCCTGGTTTCCTCCGGTTGTCCGTGACCTGGTGTACACTCTAGAGCAGGAGGCATCTTGCTTCCTAGGCGATAAAGAGTCCAACTTGGTGCTGCGGGTAGTTCAATAATAACGAGCATCATCGTTGTTGCTCTTTGCAACGAACTGGCGCCGGGAAAAGCCTGGAAAAGAAAATGAATTTCTGGCGTTCGCATCGTTACCTCTTACCTAACCCCTGTGTGGCACCATGGGGCTACTGCTGCTGCTACTGCTGTGCCGCAAGTATTAAATTTTCAGACTGAAATTTATTCCTGCGACGTGATTGTGGAGCGTTTTCCTGTCCTGTCCTGACACCTTCTCGCAAAGTTGTGTCTCCCCTGTTGTGCGTTGTTCAAGGTTAAAAAGCTAGCGAAAAAGTTGAACTGCTGCTCGACAGTCGCCGTTCTTAGATGAGTACATATTTCGTGGAACAATCATCGCGCTCTGTCTCGTTATGGCTCCTCCTAATGGTCGATGCAAATAGCAGACGCGTGCAAAATTACTCTTGTGAGCATTTTTTTTCGTCCCCGTTCGCTTTTGTTAAGTTTTGGCCCATTGTATTGCGCGTAAAGCGTATTAATTTTCAGAAATTAAATTTGGAAGGTAATTGTGGGTAAATTAAATTTTCACATGATGAATAGCGCGAGCGCATAAAATTCATGAAAAACAGAGCGGACACAAGGTACTTTGTTCGGTTGTTGACTCTAGGGAAACGATCTTGATTTGCCACCTTGTGCAAATTTCAAGCAAATCCAAATGTCGATGATAATTACCTCGTCCTCAGTAAACGAACGGGAAGTTTGAACTTTTTTCAGATGACCTCTGTCAGACGTACTCTAGGTGAAGATTAATTTTAGCACACACCTACATAAATTATTCAGTTTCTCATTTCGCACTGCATGAAATTTTAATAAATCTGTATAGAGTCTACTTGATGACTTTGCTTATGCTGCTTGCCACCACACAATCGATTCCAGTTATCAGCCAATATCAGCTAGCAAGTTTCGTTTAGTACCTATGATATGGGGCGCCAGCAAAGAAATTACGCAGAATTCGTATGCCGGTCTGTGAGTGTCATAAATTTTCCGCAAATGTCTTGTCGTCGTTGCTATTCACTCGGCAACGCTGTGGTGTTGAAAGCACTCATTTCCGGTGCGTTTCCCTTCCCGAAAGAGGCGGAAGCAAACGCGAAAGAGGTGGTGTAGCATTTGTTGACGGGTCCTTGTCGTGGTCGCCGATGTTAGTATGTTGACTTCTTATGTGATAGGGCTACCAGGCAGGCTTGCTTCCACTTACTTGATATAAAAACAAGATTTTCTGAACTTTGAAATCATAAGATGTTATAATGATATTTTGTACTTGTTAGAAACAAGAAGAGGTTGAAAGGCAAGTGTTTGACACATAAAACCTGTCAAATTCGCTTTCAGATCGTCACAATCAGCGATTTAACGACTCGCGAGCGCTCACTCTGAGTGAACGCTCACGAATCATAAAATCGCTGATTGTAACACTCTGGTAGCGAAATTGACAGGTGTTATGAGTCGAACACTTGCCTTTCAACCTCTTCTTGTTTTTAACAAGTACAAAATATCATTATAACATCTAATGATTTCAAAATTCAGAAAATCATGTTTTTATAGCAAGTGAGTGGAAGCACGCCTGCTACCAGGCATGATTTTTTGTTGGTCTTTCATGAGGCACATTTTTTTTCAAAACTGCATGCATGGTGACGAAGTTTTCAGCAAACATGGGAAAATTCATCCACCCGCGTGAGCACCACAGAAACAAAATAGTCATCCTTACCTACAAATAGATTGCCGAACGAGTGTAAATTCTTCCAACTAAGTGACTCTGCAGTTTTTTTTTGATAAATACATTTTAAAAATCGAACATGAACATTTATTTTTTTTTTTTTATTTATTTTATTTGATAAGGCTCAACCGAATTAACTTTACAGAGCCGAGGATTCTTGGTCACTATACAATACATCTTAAAACTATAGTCAAAAGGTACAACACAATAAACACTTTATCTTCCGCTATCCAAAAAGCCTCATCCATCAGAACGGGATCCGCTTCCAGTAGTTTCATTGTATGGCAAATTGTTGTACGCCAACGAGGGTCAGAGCGCGTCCATTGTAGCAATGGACGCAAAACGTGGTCAGCACTCACACACTCATCACGAAACGGTTGCTTTCCAAAGTCGACGACGCATCGACCGAAAGAACTGCTGATGAAGAACATTGAGGAGGACCACACAATGGTTGCTGCCGAGAAAACAGACGATCGCGTAGCACACATCGAGAGTGGCCTGCTTCTGTCGACAGCCGAGTGAACACTTGACATGAACATTTAGAGATATTAGAGAACTTAATTAACGCCATTTTGAAAATTTTACATGATCCAAAAAGGGGAAGTATTAACAAAAATATGAATCATTTCCCATAGCTAACAATTGCGTATTCAAAATTAAAATCCATCATCTCTGAATCAAAATCAGACCAATTTCATGCCGTGACCGACTTTGGTTTATGAAATTGCACCCCCAATGTTGCCTTAAAGTACATGGTATGTTAGATTTAAACATATCTACTAAATAGAGCTGGAATAAGGTGCAACAGCTTTTGTAAACAATGATCTTTCTCGATGATTTTTTTTAGGATTTAAAGGCACGCACCCGCAAACCAACATCACCGCCGGGTAGGGGAAGTCATACTCAACCCGATGGTGATGTTGATTTGCGTGGGCGAGCCTTGACTTTCAAGACATCATCGAAAGAAGTCATTGTTTACAAAAGCTGCCAGCTCTAGCTTGATATGGATACTGTCATCCGATTGATGACCTTGACAAATGTCCAAAAACTACTCTTTTACAAATTCATTGTGGTCCTGAAAAGGACCGTTTTATCGTGTTGGTTGAGTAATGCTGAGCAATTAGGGTGTTAAACATAGATGAGGCTGGTGAGCTGTATGTTGTTTAGAATGAGGGTGACGCGCTTGGCATAGATGGTCCTCAGCGACTCATGAAGAGCTACTGATTCCGATCAATAGCAGTGCGGCTTCTTCCTCCTTCTATGGATGCTCATGTGGGCTGCAGCTTTCGTTGTGTACTGGAGAACAATGTTCAACGCCACGCGCCAAAAGCACTGCTGCTGATGCTGACGTCCAGACTCCACCACACACGGTGATTGGATCTGAACCCGATCTGCGGTTGATGCCAGCCTTGATAGTTAGCAGGTTGCGGGGAGCCTTTCGTTGTGTACTGGAAAACACTACCACTCGCCACTTTTTGGTGAGACCGGATGGAATTCAACTTTGAAATCTGTGTTAGGGAAATCGCTTTTCGCAGGCAATCGGTGATAATTTTAATTATCATAGCAACAGTTGCCCATTCGTGCAATTTTCAATAGTGACATGTTGAAAAATGATGAAGTATTAAATTCAACAGATGCATAGAAATATTTCTAATCGATTGGTGATAAAATTATTGAAATTGGTCCAGGGGCAGCTGAATTATTAACGTTCAAAATCTTTCATAATTTTGTTACATGTTCCATTTTTGGTTTTCATAAAGTGTACCCCCATGTAGAAATCACAGGCGTAGTCTTACGTCAAAACGTATCATTATCGGATCGTACTCTGTCCGTGTGTTCTACATATTTATCGCCGCCTGTTATGTGCACCAAGCCAATTATTGTTCGGTAAAGGGATGGAAGCTCTGATACTTTTGGACTACCAAACTACTAATTATAGCCACAAATCATGGCAGGCAGTCAACGGACGTGTGTGTGGTTCAATCTCAATTGAACCTCCGATACAGTCACACCAAGTAGAAGCGACCGAAGGAGTACTCCATTTAAAGCTCGGAAAAGTTGATGATCACAGTCAAGCAGACCAGTTTTGGTGAGATCATTCCATTTTTATCCAAAAATAGGAATTTGATGAACATTGCATTCATTCCATGTTTGCTAATTGTCACTATCACATAACTCGGAGCGTTTGGTACGGTATGTCCACGCTGGTCTAAATGTTCGAGCAAGAAAAGGCCACCGAATGACTTCTTCGCTGCAATAAGCAGCCACCGAAAATGCACTAAGTCCGGTGTGCACAGAGTCAAATTATTATTGACCCGGCGGCTTGGGTCGCCACAAGCCCTTCTATGTCCAAGAAGCACCACAATTCTTCAACTTCAGGTCACTTGAGCTCGTCGACCTTGTCACTAAGATAGGACTGACGCACTAGAAAATGACTAAGTCCCTTCGTAAAAGGGCACTTTGCAAATATCACGCTGATGAATTACCACTGACACCGTATCGCACAAAACGACTAAGTCCCTTTTTTTTTAATCTTTAGAGGGCTGGATTCGGTGAAGCTAGCAGTGCGATCCTTGCTACTGAACGAACGATGTCATTGCCAGGTGATGTCCGTAATGTGATGACTCGGACGACACCATCCTTGCCCGGATGAAATTTAATAATTCTCCCGAGCGGCCAACTGTCTGGATAAACGTTGTCCTCCTTAACGATGACGATTCTGTCGATTTCAGCTCGTACGATTTTAGGCGATTGTCAGGAACCCCACGCAGGTCGGCTTCCGGAACAGCTTGCAAATTACTTCCAACGAGAAAGTGTCCTGGCGTAAGGACCTCCATATCGGATGGCTCACAAATTTCTACCGGATCTATCCGAATTCTAGGAGCACCAGTTCAGGACTCTCTCACGGTCGGAATCGTGCACCTTCAGCATCTGGTAGACCAGCGTGTAGATTCGCGAAATGCATCGCTGTTTAAATATATTTATTTAAACTCGAATCCGACAGTGAGCATGCATAAGGGCCTATACGCGATGATCGATTCTCTTCGTCGATTTTTTTTTTGTTAATAACTCGCTAGATTTCACGTTTCTCGGTGCGTTTGCTGTTGCTTTTGATAGCCAATACAACCTGTTACTACTCTGCATTGAACAAATTCTAGAAAATTGTTTCGCTTAGCTGTAGCAATGCAAAGAGAAAATCGATGCAGAGAATCGATCATCGCGTATTCGCCCTTATGCATGCTCACTGTCGAATCATTTCACAGAATCATATTTGCGGCAAATACAACGCAGTAGGGCTGGCCGTTTTGATGTTTGTGAATGACTATTATGAAATTACAAAACACATCAAGCATTGCATGTTTGGTCATTCCACATACTGAGGCTGTGTTCCATTTGGCGTTTTTTACTTAAATTTGACAGATGGAAAATTTTCAAATAAACCTGCTACTGTACCAGACTTATTTCTGACAGACAAGGAATCAATTTTGACGCACACCTTCTCGAAAATCGGCCGATCAACCACAGAGGGATTTTCGAACATCTTAATTTATTTTCGAAGATTTATGTGAAAATTCACCAAATGGAACACAGTCGAATAATCTTCGTCAAACGATCCACAACACTGGAGCAGTTGGCTCGCATGATTTCTTCAGAAACAACGTCTCAGGCTCTTTGTATAGCTACCATAAGAGCGTCCTTATTGATTTTTGGCTTAGTCGCCAACATCGCGAAATCTAGCGGCTTAATATCCGGAGAAGAAGGAGGTCACATTTCCTTCGACCAAAAATGATCGAAGTTTTGCTGACACCACGCTTGAACGCATTTGGCTGCATGGGTAGGTGCAGAATCTTGAGTGAAGCAAATCTCTGTGTCTGTGAACTCCGGCTGGACCCATGTGTTGCACTTTCTGTTGTAAAAAGTTCAGATATACCTCCGGGATGCGAAAAACAGGAGATTTCTTCCCATTCGATGCAACTGCTGCCCAAATCGTCATCGAATCTGGTTTTTGCGCTTTGTAGACGAATTTATTGTTGGGATCAGCTGAAATTCGATGCTTGCATAGCACTCTGTCATTTTGACGGTTAAATTTGCGGCCGACAAAAAAATTGTGTGACGAAATAGTGTCAGGTTTTGAACGCTTATAACTTGACCAATTATGAATGGATTTCGAATCTTATTACACCAATTGATTAAGACTTGATGTAAGTTTCGTTTGGTGTAAAGATTATACTTGTTTATCAATAGTAAACTATTGAAAATTGATCAAACATTTTTACCATAATCTTTCTATGATCATCAGGCAGATATCCGATAGCGAGGTTATAAAAGAGCGCACCTGTTATTGTTTGTGTTAGTTCATCTGCGGATATATTAACGCAAGAGAAAGTCAGTGAAGCGAATCGATCAAAGCAGAGCGAACTTTTTAAAATGTTCATCGATATTTGGCTTATAGTTTTTACACGCCCGTTCGAAATTACCCAACAATGTGTAGAATAGGATGAATTATTTTCGGAGTAAACTAGGGTAATCCAAAAATAGGTAACAGCTTAACCAACAATAAGGTAAAAACTTACATAAAATTAATTAATGTGTCGAATTTTTTGCGTGTAAACTAAACAGAAGGTTGATGTTTTGACCAAAGTTGTTCAGATGAATAAAGCGTATTGGATGGTGGAATGCTCAGTTCAGAACTCGCTCACCCTGTAGTGACAGTGTGCCATTTGATCTCTAATTACTTACTTAACATGACATGCCAATTTGATAGATGGGAAAGTTGTGAAGGAGATTTTAATGCTAGTAGTAAACTGTATTTGTTTTTGTGTTGTAAAAATGAGGTGAGAAATGCTCACTACACATCTCGGAATTTAAGTGTTAAATTGATTAGTGTTGATTCAAATGTTAAGCTTTACCTAATCTTCGCATATCTACAGTAAACTATGAGCGTAATCTATCAATTACGTTAAAGAAAAATAAATTTCAACATCTGAGTGCAAAGTTATTACCAAATGAGCAGTTGGTGTGTACAACTGTGCATGCCAAGCATGCTGGAATGTTATATGAAATGCATTTTAACTTACGATTGATTTTTTTCTTTGGTTTGTTTTCCGTTGATCTTGTTTTCCGTACTGAGTACCAATGCTACCGACACCAGGAAGGCAGCTCCTACACCTGGACCCTACCTATCGACCTATTAACTTATGGACCGGGGACCAACGGTTTTACTTTGCTGCCGAAGGAAGGCATGATCATGGATTTTATGCCTCAAAAAATCCGGCGTCGCCGACTGGGATTGAACCCAGGCCTTTTAAGAGGGAGAGGCAATCACGTTTACCACTACACCACAGGCGTCGCTAACGATTAATTTTAATTATTATTCAGTTACAGAACGTTTAGTGGCCATGTTTGGAACCTTCTAATCTAGTGAATATTATTGAATGGAGCAACAACAATAATCGTGTAGTCCTACGTCAATAATGTGGTTGTGCTTCGTACACAACCCCTAACTTTTTTAAATGTGTGGTTTTCTACAAAAAATATATTTTTAACGAAAAAAAATAACCTTTGAAATCAAAAAAAAATGGTTCAGAAAAGAGCCAATTTATAAGTAAAATTGAGCTAAAAAACACGATTTTAGATTACCTCTTCTGTATTGAAAAATAACTTCCCCTTTAATTATTTCACATGAAAATATTTATCAAAGCACGTAAAATTTGATCACGTTATTCGTTTAAAAAACTGGTTGCCCCAATTGGCAAATTATCCACCGGAATATCGTATGTTTCGAACACATAAACGCTCTTAACATGTTGCATTTGTGAGGTAGCGTATTGAAGTATTCTAGAAAGTTGCTGGTTTTGGTAAATGAAAAAACTCTTTCTAACATAGTATGCCATGAAAAAATCAAATAAAAAAGTTATAGCTAAAAGAACGATTCTAAGGGACCTTCCTTAAAAAAATACTTCATATCTCAATGAAAACGACGATTTAAACCAAGGTTGCAAAGACTCATTTCAGCTAAAATAATGTTTTTCGGAATAATAAAACCAAAAGATGGTTTGATGACATGTTTTACTTGTAACTTAAAAGAAGAGGTTACGCAGTATGCGTTTGAAACATAAAACCTGTAAATTTTGCTTTCTATGAGTCACAATCAGCGATTTGCTGATCGCTGAGTGAGTGAGTGAGTGAGTGAGTGAGTTTGTGAAAAATCGCTGATTGTGACTCTCATGAAGTGAAATAAACAGGTTTAATATGTCAAACACATTCTTTGCAACCTCTTCTTGTATCCTACCAATTCAAAATTTGATCATGGCATCTAATTATTTCATAATTTAGAAAAACATTGTTTTAGCTGAAATGAGTCTTTGCAACCTTGATTTAAACCATTGATGTTTCCAGCAAAGTTTGTAGAAATGGTGCAACATTTTATTTTTCTAAACCGCATAGAAAAAAAGTTAGGAATTCTATTTTTTTTTGTCCTTAGAGATTTAAATTATGAGCGACAAATTGCCTTCAACGAATTTTTCTCCATTGCTCGTCAGCAAGTCCTCATCAGTTGACAACAAAAATGGAATGATGGTGATTTGGGAACATGGTTACATTCTATTCTCCCTCAGTTGTCGAACAAACCATGGTTCAAAGGGTTGGACATGAGCCGTGACTTTATACGCGTTATGTCAAGGCTTATGTCCAATCACTGTTCGTTAGACTCGCACTTCTATCGAATTGGACTCTCAGGCAGCAATTTATGGCAGTGGTTATCACGAAATCGAGCATGTTGTTTGGTCATGTACCCTACACCGTGTTGCCAGATCTAAGCTATCCACATCGCTCAGGGCCCGAGGAAAACAACCCGCGATACCCGTTAGAGATGTCTTGGCTAGCCGAGATTTCGACTATTTGAATTTAATTTATGTGTTTTTAAAATAGATAGATCTGAGGATTTAGTAGTTAGTGTCATCATGTGTTCTCCCAAGCTGTTAGCTGCCCATCGGTGTACCCCCATATTTGTCTTTTTCATCAGTATGTCGCTTAGTTCGAGATCAAGAGCACCTGCCATCCATTTGTTACAATTTGTTAACCCTAGCCTCGAGATAGCCACGAGTAATCGGCTTCCGCTTTACTAACGTTAGTTTTAAGAAATTTTGTTATCTAAACAATGAATATCGGCTCCGCAAAGCAACAGCAAATGAGCCTGAAAAAATAAACGCATTATTAAGAGATTTAAATTATGGACGACCCCTTCATCAGATGCGCCTTTTTGCAAATCCAAACTTGTCTGAAGATACCAACTTGATTAAACTGCATCTTTATGCACTTTTTTTAGTTTTTACCTGAAAAACTCCCTCCTGGACCACTGTGGAATGGTAACCCTTCTGCTAAGACTTATATACGTCAAATCGTAATAGCCCTCGACTTAACACGTTAGACCAGACGACAGTCAAGAGGATAACCGTTTGAGTTTCGCACAAATCAGACTTCCATTTCCAAGCTGAGAGCCATTATAGCGATTATTTGTGAAAAATGATTCACATTCATAGTACATATAAGGCGCCGTACATTCTGGGCACGTCTTCCGTATCCACCATTTCACGGTTCGCAATTTTCCACCCAAAACCACCATCATCATCCCATCACATGATGGTTGCGTGTTGAGTACTCTCCTTCTCTGGAGATAAATATAAAAAAAATAATACGAAGCTTATTTTGATGTGTATTGACTGCCAGCCGGCTAGGGTTGCTGGTGATTGAATTTCATCGCCCGGATTGCAGACAAGGGACCTAGGACAGTTGATACTCGTGAGAAGGGTCCGGTGTGGGAAGTCGGAAAGATTAATGGTTTTTTGAAGCCTTGCTGTATGTAAATTTGATCGGAGGAGTGCGATACATTTCACATTTAGATGTTTGGTCGAGTAAATATGATACTCATAAGAAGATGGAGTTATTGACTGTTACGATTTCATTAAATTCATTTCAAAAATATGATTTATTCGAACCGCTGCTGCTGCCAACTGTGTGCAACTTTCCTGCTAAATTTATTTCCGTTCTGTTGACACTTGTCGCGCTATTAATTTCTCTACCCTTTTTCCCCTTCTTGTATTGCAGTATGTTACGGAAAAAATGGGAGGTGCGGAAGGCACCAAACTGGACCTGGATTTCATGGAAATGGAAAGAGTAAGTTTTCGGTTCGGAGTTTTGTCAAACTATCGGAAAACTGATGCTTTTTTTCCTCTCGCAGAAAACAGACGTCACGGTAGAGCTGGTCGAAGAGTTGCAAGCAAAAACGAAAGAATACTTGCAACCGAATCCGACGGCCAGAGCGAAGATGGCAGCGGTCAAAGGTATTTCTAAATTATCAGGTCAAGCTAAAAGTAATACTTATCCACAACCAGAAGGTATATTGGCCGACTGTATGCTGACATACGGTAAAAAGCTCGGTGAAGACAGTATCTTCGGTAAGTACGAGCGTTTTGCTCCATTAAATGTTTCTTCGTCACTTACTTACTACTTATAAGGTTGGCTTTTCTTTGATTTCTTTTTTTTTTCAAAAATAGCTTTTATTGATATATATATCTTTATATATAATACACATAATCCAAAAGCAAAGAATCGCAAAAGTGTCCTTGTTTTTGAGTGTGTTTTATCGGTTTTCGTTTTACTTGTTTTTGTTCTGTGAACACATTTTTGGTTTATATTGATTTTTGGATCTTAGCGTGGCGACTTTTTTCTCTCTTGTACATATGACATACATACATGTTCTTCGGCAATGGGTGTGTGTGCCTGTGTGTGTGTGTCTAATTCTACACTATATTGTGTCTCTCATATGCATAAGAGGAAAGAACGAGTACGCGATGGATGCTTGATGCAAACTATTACTGGAAGCTGCTGCTGGAAATGGCGGTGTGTTTGATTGGTTGGACATCGACTTGGATTAAGGCACCGAATCTGGCGAGCGAACAGCATGCATAGATCATTGAGCGGAAATCAAGTTATGGTGAATGTTAATTCAGGTTGCATTGGAGAATATAACGTTGACGCAGTGTAAACAACTCGTTCTTACTAATGAGGCGAACCAGTCTCAGGCTGAAAGCCTCCTAAATAAAGATAAATCAATCAATCAATCGTACTTACTAAGGCGCGTTCACGTTCAAAGATGTGGGTAGGAAATGGTACTATAGGCATAAATTATGCTTCTGAATATTTTTGGAATCGGTCAATCGATTCCGGAGATATGACCGAACATGTTCCGGATTGTATGAGCCATGAGACTAAATCCAACCTGAAACGAATAGAACTCATGTGATTTATAATCAAATGACATGAGGATTAAAAAAAAGCATTTCAATGATAGCGCCAAAGACCACTCTGGCCACATCTAGACATGTTCCGGGTAAATTGTCAGTTTTCGACTAGGGTCAAAATCCATCATGCGATACCTTAAATCACATGATAATTCATCCTTCACCTCAGCACTTCTGTAGGAATTTCTATTAGTACAAAGGGTCAGATCTCACCATATGTGGATTAATTGTAAAATTGTGGGTATGCTTTGACTGTCCTACCCAGGTATTTTGTGCCTCAAGCCTCTGCGTATTTACTTATATCGTAAGCGACTGAATCAACATGACCAAAAAAACATGCAGCATTTTTTGTCCAAAAATATTCCATTACATCGAATTTTAATGAGATCAATTATTCTATTACGGCGACAAGTTTATCTGCATTGTTTGCACATTCTACTCATCAGCTGCCTACACCGCGTAGCGAGATGAATTTGGAATAATCTTCCTTCCAATAAGTAAGCCTTGTCGAAGACAAGAACCTTCTATCTACTGGAAGTCCATAATCACACTAGCGCTGCCTAGTGGGAAAATATAGAATCAAACAGACTATCATTAAAGTCTTCATTGATAAATAGGGGAAACGCTTCTATAGTTGCGGTACGTTAGAAGCGTTAGGTTACTATAGTTGTTCATGGAGACTCAATACACAACTATAGGAACCTAACGCTTCTAACGTACCGCAACTATAGGAGCGTTTACCCTACACCGAAGAGAGTGTAGTCTTATTTCAGTTCAACATTATTGGTGAGAAGTTCATAGGCATACTAGCTCCACCTAGTAGTAAAATGCAAAAATAGGCCTCAGGCAAACCAATTTGCTTAAAACTGTAGCATCATGTCGGGAGATAAATTTACGATACACGTCTAGTAGTCGGGCTGATGCTGAACAGCTCTCTTCATCCAGCTCAATCGATTACTAATTAGGTCCTGATGATTCTCCCAAATTCTGAGCACATTCGGTTGCAATTTCTACTACACTGGAGGCGGCCCCAGCATAGAGGTTAACATCCATACCCCTCACGACAAAAACACGAGTTCAAATCTAATCCCCGTGTTAAAGTGGCCATTACAAAAAGAAAAAAAAGCTCTTGCACTGGCCCATTAAATTTTATATGGCTATTACTATGGGACAAATGAACCTTTTGTTCTCCTCTAGTGTTTCCACCATATTGCTCTATGGGTAAGCTTGCTATCTATACTTATAGGTAATTTTCTCAGCTGCTATTATGCAGAGAGACTACACAGACTGGGGCCTCCTTTAACTCAGTTGGTAAAGGCACAGCTACAAAGCAAACCCATGCTGGAGGTGGCTGGGCTCGATTCCCGGTCCGGTCTAGGAATTTTGCGGGTTGGAAAATTTTCGGAATTCCCTGGGCATAAGAGTATGATTGTACTTGCCACACAATTATACTAATACAAAAATGGAGCAGGCATCAATTGCACTCAATTAATAACTGTGGAAGTGCATCTAGAATACTAAGTTGAGAGCACGCAATAAGCTAATAAGCGATAAGCAATAGGCTTGAATTACGAAGAAGATGAAGATTATATTTTAATTGAACTTCAGGAAAATTAGTGAACCCCTTAATCGATATGGCGAAATTGCTGTATGACATCTCAACCAAATGAGGTGAAATTTTCGAAGTATGATCAGGACTTTGTTTGGAATCGATTGACTCCTAATGGTTATTTTCTTTACAATAGTATTGTCCATTATCATAGGATAGAAGAGTGTCCTATTTAGCCTCGTTCCTGAGGATTGAAGAACGAATCCTACCATATCAATAAGAGATGAACCAGGCTGAAAGTCTCGATTATAAAGTTAACCTAACCTAACCTACAATATGAATTCAAATCCAACAAGGATTTGGAAGTGCACATTTCTATACGATATTTGGAAATGTATATTATAGTTGGGAGGAAATGCTATATTAAGATCAAGATCAAGATGAAGCTTTAGTGCTATAATTCATTAGCTAGATAAAATTCTGAAGAGGATAGATTGATAGATCCTGTAGAGTACGGCAGTGTGGAAATTGAACAGAAGTTGACTTTTAGCGAAGGGCCATTAATGCGACAATACTAATCAAACGCGCACTCCTTCACCTAACTCATACATTGATGGATGAGGGGATTTGAAGCGTATATGTTGTATGAAATTGAAACGATTTTAGTAGTATCAAGTAGTTGCAAATCCATTAAGCTTGATACATAGCAGAACGAGTTTTGATTCTAAACAGATGACTTGCCTGGTAAAAAAGCAGGAGACCATCAGTACTGAATTGAATTGAATTGAACCGTTTGAACAATCTTTAGATATAAAAATAAGTCTCTTAAATTGCTTTTCCTTCTCTTTAAAATTCCCATGAAAAATTCCTCGACAGTCCCTTCAGAAATGCCTTGGATTTGACCTAAGACTTGTCTTGGAATCCTGTTTGGAATTAAAGTGAAATTCCCCAAAAAATCCCTCTTGGGATTCTCTTTATCATTTGCTTGGAATTCTCCTCTAAATTGCCATGGAACTCTTGTCGAAATCATCTTAGCATTCTCCCAAATATACTGTATTAACAATATAGTTCACTCTTTTGTTTTTTAGGAGACACAATTTTCAGCCAACAAACGCGCCTTTGCGTCAGAAAAGGCAACTCATGTATTATATAAACTTTACGAAGGATGCTTCAAAGCTACAACAGAGATTTCATTCAAAACCTATAGGTCTAAGCACAGTGCACAAATTTCTACCCTGATTGTAATTATTGTACTTAAATTAAATTTT
This sequence comes from Ochlerotatus camptorhynchus, assembly GCF_037179485.1. NCBI lineage: Eukaryota > Metazoa > Arthropoda > Insecta > Diptera > Culicidae > Ochlerotatus > Ochlerotatus camptorhynchus. The sequence continues at coordinate 1,536,734 of NW_027040640.1, forward strand.
TCATGTGTAATAATTGCAGCTCATTCACCCCTTGACTGTACAGGGTGAAAGGTAATTCCTGTCAGTAAAGTATATGGTCATAAAAATTAGGTGAAATTTAATTTTCAGTGTATTTTCCAATTAAAATCTTTCTCCCTTTCCTTTAATTACGAGCCGCATCCGTTTTTGAAAATCGTTACAGCTGGCATGCTGGATATCTTGAGGCATTTCGTTCCATATTCTCACCAAACGTTGCTTAAAAGTTTCCACGGTTAGTCCCTTGGCATTCCCTAGTACGCCTAATATGTAGCCCCATGCAAAGAAGTCGAGAGGATTCAAATCGGGTGAGGAGGCAGGCCACTCTTTCGACGAAATGAAATTAGAGAAATTGGCCCCACACAGTAGAATGGTGCATTCTTATAATGTTTTTGGACGAAGGGAAGCAAGTGGTTCTTCAAAACATTATCGATGTAGTATTTACTGTTGATTTTAACACCAGGTTCAATGAACAGCAATGGAACATTCAATGTTTTGGAGAAGCATCCCCAAACCATCACCCTGGAAACATTCTGCAACCTTTGAACAGCCAGTTTGTCACGAGGAATAGCAGCAAGATAGGCAGCATATACCCGATCATTTTGCTGGTTGTGGTGATCCTGTAGCAGGAACATTTTCTCATCCGAAAACAGAATTTCGCAATCACCGTGCCGTTTGAGCAGTTTCCGACATCTTTCGACTCTAGCTATCTTTTGATTTCCGGTCAAACCATGTACCCGCTGTTTTTTGTAAGCATTCAATCCGAGATCATCTTTCAAAATACTCCTGATCGTTGGCTGCGACATTCCGAGTTCTTTGGCCATCTTACGCCCAGACTTACAAGGATTCCGCCGAATTCGCTCTCTCACTCGTTTGATAACTTCCGGAGTCCTGACACTGCGTTTTCGGCCTGGTCTGCGAGGGATTTTCCACGAACCGATTCCCTTGTACCGTTTAATGGTCTTCTTCTTCTTCTTCTTCTTCTTTGCATTTCAAGCTTATTGCATACCACATATTTAGCTTATTGCGTGCTTTCAACTTAGTGTTCTAGGTGCACTTCCATAGTTATTAATTGAAAGCTTTCGATGCTTGTACCATTTTGCATTGGTATAACTGAGTGGCAAGTCCAATCATCCCAGGGAAGTTGAGAAATTTTCCAACCCGAAAAATTCCTAGACCAGACCGGGAATCGAACCCAGCCACCTCCAGCATGGTCTTGCTTTGTAGCTGCCCCTTTACCGACTGAGCTAAGAGAGACCCCGTTTAATGGTGCGAAAGATGAATCTTTCGTTTATTCCGAGTGGTTTCAGCGTCTTCAAAATAGAACACGGTCTATGATGCTTCAAAAACAGGTTTATCACGAGTTACCTTTTCACGTCCATGATTATCACGAGTATCAAACGAATGAAAATTCAAAACAAACTTGCATGCCGTGTTGACATTTGAACACACTCTAAAAGAAAAATATGCAGACATGTATGTGATTAAACCATTTGATACTACAATTGCTTAAAAAACACTGACAGAAATTACCTTTCACCCTGTAATCAAATACATGCTGGTTGCATTTTCTGACGTTAGGTGGTGTGTCGAATAGGAATTTTCTGTTACCTTCGAAAGTTGAAGAGTGAGCTATTTTGTTAATAACGTATATTCGATTATTCTAGGAATCCTTTTGAAATTCTCTCAAGAGTTCTTTAATAATTCTCATTAGAATTCATTTAGAACAAATCCTCAGAACTCGATTCCCTTCAATGTGTTTCCCTCTGAATTTTCTTCTTCTTCTTCTTCCTCGCATTTCAAGCTTATTGCCCATGGCATATTAGCTTATTGCGTGCTCTCAACTTAGTGTTTTTGATGCACTTCCTCAGTTATTAATTGAGAGCTTTCGATGCCTGTACCATTTTTGCATTAGTATAATTGTGTGGCAAGTACAATCATACTCTATACCCAGGGAAGTCGAGAAATTTTCCAACCCAAAAAATTCCTAGACCGGACCGGGAATCGAACCCAGGCCACCTCCAGCATGGTCTTGCTTTGTAGCTGCGCCTTTACCGACTGAGCTAAGGGAGGGTTATAACATACGTAGACAGTTTTTGAGAGGTTTTAGATCCCCTCGCCACACCCTCAAAGGGTGGCTACAGAACCGAGATTAACCGGGAATCGGAAACAAAGTACTATATCTTGAATATTTCTCTTAGAATTTTGTATCCAGACTAGCCTAGATAATCTTGAAAAGTTTTCTGTGACCGGGATTATTAAATTTGTAGACAACTGAAGTCTCAGAATCTCCATTATGTTAATCCTGAATATTGAATTTATGTATGCGGAATCTAAAGCATAACTAATAAATTTAAAATTTATGTCAGAATAGCTTTGCAAATTTCTCAAAGATTTACTTAGGCTTCGTGCACAAATTACGTAACGCATGGAGAGAGGGAAGGGGATCAAGCTTGCGTTACTTATGGTCACATAGGGGAAGGGGGGTTATTGGTATATGTTGTAACATAATAACAAATGAAAAATAAATCTAAATCGTTGAGGGGGGGCGTTGAGTGAGATCGCGTTTCGTAATTTTAGTGGAGAGTATTGTCAATCGTTACTTATTGTGAAATAGGGAGGGGGAGGGGTACAAAATCTGGATTTTTGCGTTACGTAATTTTTTGTATCGTGCTTCAGGAGCATTTCAAAATGTCTTGAGAATTATTCTTACTTTTAGGATTCCCCTCAATAATCTTATGATTTTGTCCGATATTCTCTAGAAGTTGTCTTCATAATAAATGAAATTCAGTGCAGAATACTTTAGGAACTTTCTCCAGAAAACTTTTGAAATTCACTATACATTTATCTAGGGATTCTTTTAAATTCTCGTTGGAATTTACAATTATTCGTCTCCATTATATTCTTTAAAATTTGATTGGAATATTCTTGGAAATCTCTTGGTATGCCATTTAGAATTCGAAATAGTATTTTCCCAAACTTGAAGAATACCATATAATTTTTCCTCAGAAATTCCTTTAAATGATTCTGAAAATGCTCTTGAGAAGCGAAATTCTCCTGAATCTCTCTTTAGAATTTCCTTGAAAGTTTCTTGAGGAGCTCTTTATTTTAGTTCTCATTAACAATTTATTTAAATACTTCTCAAAATTACCTGACATTTCTAGTCAAATTCCATTAAAAATATCCCTAGAATTCCTCTACAATTCTCCTCATAACTAACTAATAATCCTGAACTATCTTTTAAATACAATTCTGAGGTTAATTGCTTGGGAATTTTAAAGAGAATTCAAGCAAATTTTAAATAGCTTTGAATAAAATCTAAGGATGAATTTCATGCTTTATAAATACTTTTTTTAGGAACTCCCAGAGGGAATCTCAAATTTATAGTAGAAGAATTCTGAAATAAACTCTGTGAAAGGAAATGATTCCAAAGTATTAATGTCTATCGCAAACCGGGAAAATTTCAAAAATTCCGGGAAAAGGATTGGGAAATTGATAATCGGCATTTACTGGTCACCCTGTAATTTATTTTGTTTGAAGATATAGAATTTCCTAGCATTGAAAACTTGGTCCAAAATCTCAAAAAAATTACCCAGAATATTATTTATTTTGGAGATCGAGATTTTAAGTCCAAGAGGCATGCAACATTTTCTATGTCATCTTGGAAAATTTTCCTCGTTCCAGAATGACGAGATTTTTTCTTAGACTGCTATCTAGAAAAGTTGTGTAGGTCCCAGTGTTATGAAAATTTGAGTTATTGCAAAAGTTTCTATAGCCGTAAATTGTTTTTTTTTTGCTTTATTATAGAGACTTTCAGCCTGTAGCTGGTTCGTCTCTTAGCCGTAAATTGTAAATAAATTGAGACTTTGAACATTTTGCTCTGCGCCTCAATTTTCATTGTAATAACAATTGGAATCTAAAATCTTCTTAGTAAATTGGTAAGGTTGTTGCCATACATCGATTTAGAAAAATGAGTACAGAGGAAGGAAATGGACAATGCACTTGCTTATTGAATTTATAAAATTATTATTGGATTGCCTAATAAATCCTTAAACCATTATTTGTTTTATTTCAGAAGAGCATGAAAAATGCTCATGATGTGTTGTGTTCGTAAGTTTGTCGTCAACGAAATATTTGAACATTTAATAAATGTCACTATTAGTCACTTTTTATTGTTTTAAAGTCACTATTTGGTAACTATTTTCGTTAGTTTAGTCACTAAACTCGATATAACGTAACTGTCACTTTTGACTTCCATTGCCGATTTCTCGCAAACGAGCATTATGAGATAATCCCCCATCTATTGGTAATATTAATTTGTATGGTTCAATTGTTATTAGGGGATGGAAGTCAAAAGTTACAGTTACGTTATATCGAGGTATACCTGTATTATATTACACACACTACCAGCCCTGATATATAGGGGTTACTAAAAATAACTAGGATAGGCAAAATTTTGGTCAACTTTGGAGTGTTGTAACTTCGGCAAATATGATCCGATTTTAAATCTTCCAATAGCATTTGAATGGAAAACTAATATTGTTTTACGGTGTAGCCACGAAAATAATCCTGGTCACCGCGTACCGGAGAAATTCCGGGTTTTCGGAGGGCTTGTCTAACTTGCTAAATTTTTGGTGAAATTTTATATATGATGCTGATTAAATATATATATATTTTTAGTAAATACAACGAAAGAAGAACCATTTCTAAAGCGAATCATATGCCAAGAACTAAAATCGGCTTATAATCAACCGTGATATGGTCATTTCCCTGGAATCGGTTCTGGTGAAGGGTTCTGAATGCGGGTAGATCATTTAATCACTCAAAACAGCTCTTTCTTCATGGTTTCTCGTCAATAGACTTTCGATAAACTTTAAATGCATCATTGACCACATTGGTCACTCTCGGAACATCCAGTATGCCTCCGGGGGAACCTGGAGCAGGGGACAATTGCATTTTTACACCAAAACATGCCGTGCGACAGCTCATTCTTCATGATTTTTCATGATAGGCATTCATCTTATAGAACTAAAGACTGGACTCGGAAAAAATGTGACACATTTTTCAAAAATTCATGAGACAAATTTTTCAAAATTCATTTTAAAACGCATACTTCTCAAATTTTCAGGGATTAAATAACTATATATGAGCTATGTTTTGGCATAATTTATTTATTGAATTTCCTCCCCCAAGCTGAATGGTCGTAAATTTCTCTTAACACTGCTCATGAGATCTTGGGCGAGGCTTTGCCCATCTTCCTTACACAATTTCTCCCAGTTTTTCTTCAAAGCTTCATCGGATTTGAATGTTTTTCCGCTTTTCTTTAACTTCTTCTTTATTATCGCCCAAAACTTTTCGGTCGGACGAAGTTCTGGTGTATTTGGCGGGTTCGCCTCCTTCGGGACCACATTAACGCCCTTCGCTTCGTACCAATCCATTACAGGCTTGGCGTAATGGCACGAAGCGTGATCCGGCCAGAACAGCGTGGGACCACGGTGAGAGCGGAGGAAGGGCAGCAAGCGCTTCTGCAAGCATTCATCTCGATAAATCTGCCCGTTTATGGTGCCGGTTGTAACGAACGGCTTGCTGTACCGTCCGCACTCGCAGATCGCCTGCCACAACAGGTACTTCTTCGCGAATTTGTCACTCTTTCACTTCCGGAACTTTTCCGGAACCTCCATGCGGGACGTACCGACAAAAAACTCGAGGCCGGGGATTTGTTTGGTGTCCGCCTTGATGTATGTCTCGTCGTCCATGACGAGACAGCCTAGCTTGACCAGCCACTCACGGTACAGCTTCCGCGCACGCAATTTGGCCACCGTGTTTTGCTTGTCAGTCCGGTTTGGCGCCTTCCTGACCTTGGACGAACCACTTCGACGAATTGACCTTTTTGGCCACGTCTCGGGTGGAAAGGTTCGGATTATTCTTAAAGTACTGCCTTATCTTCCGCGCCTTCTCTGGGTTTATGCCGTTTTCGTGCTTCCAGCGCGTCGCTCGATGGTCTTCGTCTCCTGGAACATCTTCACAACGCGGGACACAGTGGAATGGTGGATTCCAAGCCTTTTGCCGATCCATCTGTGTGACTGACCATGATTTGCTGCTTGTTTCGAATGCATCTTGAAAACTACTTGACAGAATTTTGCACACATATACATAACACTCTAAACTAGTATTACCCAAAATTTCATTAATTTTTACCCACGCGATAAAAAGTTACACCCAAAACAAAGTGTCGCATTTTTTCCGAGTCCAGTCTTTAGAAATAATGTTGTTGGCTGTGCTAAAATTTCTATTAGTGTAAATTGGTTTTCAAAAATATTGAAATACTGCTCAGGATATTTAGAATTGATATCAACACTACTATCAACAAATTCGCAAGTACATATGAGGAGTCGTAAACATATTTAGTTTATTCTGTTTAAATGTGTATTAAAATAAATGCAGGTTAGAGAAATAAATTTAAACGGCAAAGAATTGTCGCAAGTACCTATTTTTATTCCATGTGTGCTAGAATTTGAAAATTGATATCAAATCATAGAGGTCCCCGCAATAAATAATAGACCAGGGGCCCAAGGATTGGTAAAGCAGCCCTGCATACAAATAATTCTGTCCACATAGGAGCTCTTAAGTTATTATGGATGTTTGCGTTTTGTTTTCCCAGTGTGCCCTGGGTTGAGATTTATTTTTCTTTTCATTAGTCTTGAGACTGAGTACTCATCGAAGATTGAATAAATCATCGTTTATTATTATTTATTTTTTGCCAAAATGCTTACACGTTTTTTGAGAAATTGCATACCAGCGTCAGGCCTTCAATTTTCTGCTTATAACACATTAAAAGCCTTGTGAAGTTCGTTAATGTTATGCAAATTTAAGGTTAAATTTTAATCATAGGTTAAGTGGCACCCACTGTTAAAATTTTAAAAACTTTTGAAATGCTGATTTGATGCTTTGTTTCAATGCTTATTAAATATTTTACAGTTAAGCTTAATCGAAGCATTCGCATTGTACCTAATATGGTAATGCTTGCATTTTAAATTTATTTGAAACGCTTTAAATTTCTGAAACTAGCTGAATATTGAATATATTTGAATACATTATTGTTCTTTAATTTCAATACATGGTTGATGCCGGTAATTATTTCCAGGTTTTGCTAGTTTCCTATCTCAACTTACTGTTTTAAACATCACATGAGTTTTTCAGTCTGATTTTTTAGCGAAATGTTCCACGAAAAGTTGATCAAAGATGAAGTGCGTGCTATCGGCCGACCAATCAAGCCTCCGCCATTATGCCATCGTCTATCAACCAATAAAACCCTAACCCTTATGCCTCTAATCAACTCGCAGAAATGTGTCCAAATATTAACCCATTTCTTATCAATCAGCAAGACTGAGACAGGTTATCGGGCTTGACAGAAGAAGTAAAATTTTATCATTTTCTATCTATTTTTTGCCTTTTTGCATCTAGATACCAAACCGCAAACAATAAATGAAAATAAGCATTGTTTGAACCTTTTGTTTTTCCTAGTACGATCATGTTTTGATTTTTGCATCATCACGACTGCTTGCTTGGTGTGTTTATTTTTCTTCGAATAGCTTCCATACCCTTTCGCCATCAGCAGCCCCGAAAATTCATCAGAATCCGGTTACTATTTTACTCCATTTCATCCGCCCACCCCCATGCTCATCCTTTTTCTCTCTGTTTGCTTCCATTAAGTTGATACGCATTCGGGTGGAACTTCATTCGCCATCCATTCTTCAACATTGTCATTGCTTGCACCTTCTTTCCGTCGATTGGTTCATATAATCACAAAGACAACATATCGAGAAGATTGGCAGCTCTGTCGGAATTCAAGGGGACACGGAAGAAGATGGCTATGCTATGAGATTGGTCAGTCTCCTTGATATTGTGTCTTTGATATAATGCAAACAGACATTTGATTCGCTTATTTTCTCATTTTGTGTTTGCTCAAGATAACCGGGCGTTTTCCTCATTCCATGAAGATAGGGACCAATCTACACGGAATTTGATATTTCGGTTTTGTTTTTGTCCGTTTCGTTCCACCGTAAAACGACTTTCCCGAATCGGATACGAGTTTGTATACTCTGTCTACTGCATTTCTCTTTACCATTTCGTCGTCGCTTAGTTTAAGGATCCTACTATATCTTTTGTATTATAAATCGAATTAGGCTCACATTTAATCCTAATGGGCTGTTCATAAACCACCTAGTCAATATTTGAGAGATTTGAGATAACCCTAAAATATCAATTGTTTTTTGTTTAATTCGGAATTGTGCCTAATTGCTCTTTATGTGATTTATGGACAGCCCTAATTATGTACCCTGTATCAGTAACTCTACACCTCAACTCATCACTTTATTGTAGAGTAGCCCACTGTGCCATCACGGATCACTTGTTATGTTTGTGCCATTTATCGAAGACTGCATATCAAAAAGTATCACAATTCAGGCGAATCCAATTCGCGTTCAATAAATTTGCTTGCGACTGATCTTTTCGATGTGCAATTTTCGATTGTGTTATCCAGTTTTCGTTTGTTAACAACACTGAACGATTATGTCGATATCGTGTGAATTGTCTCTCGTTATACTAGTCTATTATTATGGCCACACATTTTCATCCCGAAGGATGCTTCTCGTGTACCGTCCCGTATCGAACTAATGCTAATTTTTCGTTTCTTCTTCGATATTTCCTATCCGATATCCGATTCGTCGAATTGTTGCTGTGCTGTTTGCTGTGTACCTGCACTACCAACCACTGCCGATGTATGTATGCAGCCAGTGCCCTCGTTGAGATGGGCGATTCGCTCAAGCAGATGGCCGATGTGAAGTACTCGCTCGATGATAATATTAAGCAGAACTTCCTCGAGCCACTGCACCAGCTGCAGACCAAGGACCTGAAGGAGGTTATGGTGAGTATTGTTATTATTGATTATTGATTATTGATTATCCCACACATTTATATCTTACTTCATCGGCCCTAATGTCCCATATCTTGAGGGTTTTAACATGACACAACAGAGAAGGGCGTCTGCCTACTAGGGCTAATGTCTCTAATGTCGGCTTAAGTGTCCCTAATATTAAGCCCACACATAAATTTCGAAGGAATGCATTTTTAGACAACGTTTCACTAGCAAGCAAAAAGATCAATTTGTATTATCTGGATGACGCATTGTTCTATGAGAAATCGAAGAACCGCAGTTTTTTGTTGATGCTGCTAATCATAATCGATAGATTACGGTCTTAATTTTCGTTGTGTTGTTTATTGAGAGCTCTTTAAGTAGTTACCATTCTATTTACAACAGATTGAGCATGAGCATGATTGACTGCCCACGGTTGCTACTCTGTTATTGCCAGACTAGCAGTAATTACACAGAGAACTAATATACGATGCGTGGGACTAGCAATCATCCTCAATGTGTAAAAATTGGTGATCTCAAACAAGGAAATACCAGCGCCGGCCGCACCCGAACACAGGTCAAGGAAGGAAGGGTAGGAATGTGTTGACGTTACACTCGCTTTAATGGAAGCCGAGAACACCTCTGCACTTCCACGAGGAATCACTGGGATATTGGGTGATAGGGTTGGGTTTGCAGCAGGGTTCGTTTTGGTAAACGATGAGCTGAATTGGTGTCCTAACGATCATATAACGCGAAGGAGCTTGGGATTGAACCCACGGTCTTCTGCTCAGTAAGCAAAAACGTTTACCACTAGGCAGACGAGCTTCTTTTTAATCATTGAGTTTCTATTATTACCATGTAGTCATGTTAACAAATAAAACGATTGACGAATCATGAATGTGGATGGGCTTAAGATTAGACTCATGATGTTCTGCTCAGTAAGCAAAAACGGTTGCTCTACAGCCACCGAACCGTACTCAAGTTGTTAAAACTATTTAAACCCGGCACCGACGACAACAATTTTTTTTTACAAAATACACGATAAACAAGCGATCTTACCATACATTTTTAATATGAAAGCGGCGATTACGACAGTGACTACGACGGCGCCTGCGACAACGACAACAGCGAATTTGAAACTTACCATTTGTCTAGGATATAACACCTTTGCCTGGCACTTGAGTTTCATGTCTGCTATCTGTCACTGTTTGCAAAAATATCTAATAGCAATTACCTTTGTTGTAATACTTCCTGCATTGCCATGGTCACCTGGGAGGAGGTTCGCGTCTAGTGCTTTCCCCAGGAACCGATCACGGCCACCAGCTAACGCCCGTCCAGTCTTGGGCGTATCCAGCGAGGTGTCCTTCAGCTTGCTCACAATCTCCGACACTGGCGAAGGACCAGCAGGCGAGCACTTTTGCAAGCCGTAAACTTGTTGATTCACGGCAACGTCGCTAATTTACCAACCGGACCGTGTTCAAACTCGCAAACGGTGACGAGACTCTCGATAGAACTACACGCCGAAAGCGTAACATCCGAACACGGTGAACCGGCCTCCCGGTAGGCAATGAAAATCACAAGCACACTTACACACCGCTGATTTCAAAAACCACCCGTGCAAAGAAACGGATTCAATAAACGTCATTCTCGCGAAAGCAAACCCGTCGTTTTCAAACGGTAAAAAAAAGGAGTTCATTGGAGGAGGAATTTCCACTGAAAAGCAACCGGGAATGCACGAATTTCACCAAACCTAACTGCGAAACACGTTCAGATGCACTTTTTATACACTTTCGGTATCAATTTCGGTCGAAAACACTTAATTTTTTGCAAAAATAGTTGTCAGCGAACCAACATCAACACCGACCGTGGCGAGCTCTTTCACGCACCTTACAGCGCGTAAATAAACTGAAATTAATAATTATCTCTCGCGATGCCACAAATTTCTGGTCCGGGAGAAAAAAATCAAACAACGCAGATAGCGACATCTCTTCTGATGCTTGCAAACATGATGAATCACGGTTTCTTTCTCGATGCTAAAATTTCCCGGAAAGCGAGATAACCACCAATCACACACGTATAACCGTCCGGGAGGCAGAACCGAAAACTATGAAAGCGAACGCACGCACAAAACAGAGAACAAACTTAAAACACAACCGTATCCGAAGGGGTTCGAAACTGCACTCTTTACCATTATATTTACAACAGATTGTTCGTAAAACGACTATTACAATACAATCGAACCCGGTAAATATAATTTCAAGCATTAATTTTTAATCGTACAGGACAAAGAAAAAAAAAACCCCTGAGTAAGATCAGTTAAAAAATTTGTTGAAGGATTTATTTCAAGATTCGATATAAAATCGCACTAAGGATTTTTTTAGGTGACGAACTCTCATTTCAGCGCCTCTTTCCTAGGCTTTCAGTATTACAATGAAGCATTTCCAGGACAAATAGCAAAACAAAAAATTGAATTTCCTACTCGAACTAATAGCATGAAACCTTGCATAATTGTTTATTATAGTCAATCGTTCACATTTGAGCAAAAATTCGGACATTTTAAGAATATGATCAATTGGTCAATTAGTCACAGAACTACAAATATGTTCAGTGTTACGATTACACAATACCAAACTTTTGAAGCACCTGCCGGAAAGTGAGATACTAGGTAAAATTGTTCGAAATAATAGTACACACCAACTTTAAATCGCTGAAAATCAGCAAAGTTTTGCTGATTTTGGACTTGATGAATGATCAGCAAACTTTTCAGCAAAATAATGCTGCTGAATCTACCAGCAATTTCAACTTCTGTCAAAATGACAACATTTTACTGAAAATCAGTAAAAATTTCAGCAATATTTTTTACCGATTTTTTTCAGCATTCCAAAAATCTGACATTTGCGAGGATTTTGCTGAAAATATCAGAAAAGGTTTTTTTTCATTATAAGCGTGATGGGTGTTCTTGAATATTTTCTTTATTATGTTAAAAGAATATTGCATGCACTTTTCCATGCTTAATTAATTTGGTGCTGTCAGTTTTCACGTCAATTTATTTGTTATGGACTGATACCTCTATCTCCATCGTATTAGATGAGGTATTAGGTAGGTCCTTGAGAGAAAATTATTCTTATCAAGCCGGGAGCGTGTTTTTTGATAGTTGTTGAGATTAACCTAGTAAACACGTAAGTTCGGCATGTATTAAAGTATATTAACAATATTCATACATGAATTACTGGGCAACTTACCATTTTAAATCACCGAAGAATTTGAGATATAAATTCGCGGCAACCTCTAGACACCCATTTTTATTTTTGATTACTTGTGACGCTAACAGTTTGACAGCTCTTCATTGATTTCCAGCAGATCACTCATGTTTTCTGTAGTATTCAGTAAAAAACAATTATTAGCTGATTTTCGGCAAAACTCATGATTTGCTGATCTTGTTCCAGTAATCCGTTTTGCTGGTTTTCAAATCTGAAATTTGGTATGTAGTTTTAATAATTTGAATTGAGCTCAATTTTGAGATTTTAAATTTTACATTTCTCAAAATTCAAAAAATTCCCACCCGATCAACAAATACACCAAATTTCCAAAAATCGCTGAAAATCAGCAAAATTTTGCTGATTTTAGACTTGATGATATATCAGCAAACTATCCAGCAAAATAATGCTGCTGATACTTCCAGCAATTTGAACTTCTGTCAAAATTGCAACACTTTACTGAATCTTCAGTGAATTTGTATTTTGTTTGCTGAAGTTGCAGCATAAGAATAGATGACAGCTTTTAACTGATTTTCCAGTAATTTTCAGCAAAATTTTACTGAATCAACAGCAAATTTATTTATTTTCGTTGTTACTGATTCTTCAGAAATCTTCGGTTTTATATTGCTCTCCCAGCAGGATTTTTGTTTTCCATTTTATCAATAATAATATTAAAACACGGTTCATAGTATAACAAAGCATATACGTATTTTATTGGTTTATTGGTTTAAAAAAATAACTGGAGCATGTTTGTTTTGCCGTCTACATTCTGCAAACGAAACCTGTATAACCATAAGGTTTTTAATTAATAAAATAGCTTAACCAAATGATTTCTTGACATACCTGCTATCTGCCGTGAATTTATGGACAACAATTAACATTTCCAGTTCAATTTTTACACGAAACTTCATACCTTTCTATAATTATAAAAAATACACATCATGTCTGGAATCGCGGGAACGAAAAAAAAAAACTTCAATGACCAACTTGAAGCTTGTTGTCAGATAGCGTAGACAGGTTTTGCGTGATCTGTCATTTAAGTGCTTGGCTTACTGATCATCAGCAAATAATCTGACATTTGCCTGTTTTACTGGATTTCGGCAATGCTAAAAATGCTAATGCTGAATTCCAGCAAAAACTTATTTTACTGAACCCATTTCAGCATTTTTTGTGCTGAAACTCAAAATTGAAATTTGGTGTGAATGTACATAATAATTAAAAATGTTTCAAATATTTGCGGTACCTACTTAAATTTTCAAACAAAAAACTGTTATGATTACGAACAATTTTATCTAGTATCTGACTTTTCGGCAGGTGCTTCAAAAAATTTGGTATTTCGTAATCGTAAAATTGAACATATTTGTAGTTCTGTGGCGAACGTTTCAGCTCAATTCATCTTAAAACAACAAAGATACATCTTTTCAAAGTTGTCAATTTTGTAAGAAAATCGGCATACACTGGCTTATATCGAACATACCGCTTTCTGATATTTTCTTATTATTTTCCCCATGATACTCTTGAAAATCATCCGCAGAACACTCTTTGGATCCAATTTGCAATGCTCTTCAAATAATTAATAATGCATGCAGTATTACCTAGAAATTTCCAAGAGATTTCTTCGGAAATTTCACTTAGAGTTCTCATCAGCATTCACTTTGTATTATCTAGAAATTCATATGGAACTTTTCTAGGGACTCTTTTCAAGTTTAAGCTCAGAACTCCCATACATTCTTTGAAATACTCCTCACAATTCCCTTAGCACTCTCCTTTGAATACTCAAAAAAAAAAAAAAAAAAAATCACCGGAACATGATTACAATTCCCTTTTGAAGTTTCTTTGGAATCATCCTTGAAATTCAATTCTCACGGAATTTTCCTCAGAATCACCTTGGAATGCTCCTCATTAAAAAATCCTTTTCAATTATTCTCAGAATTTTCAATGAATTCATTTCAGAAAGCCCTTTGAATTTTACTCCTTCCCTTGGCTACTTTCCTAAGAATTCATTTGCAGTGCAGTAACAAATTCCAGATAGGGGAAATGGATGCAATGTTGGCCTAAATGCCCCTAATTTGGGCCCATACAAAAATTCAGCAATCGACTAAATTTTCAAAAGCGACCAAAAATATCCATTAGTAACGTCCCAATGACGCGTGCATCATAAAATTTGATAAATAGCAGATTTTTAGCGATGGGGGCCCCACCTTAGATCCATAGGCCAACATTAGAGCAAATTCCCCTATTTCGGTCTCTGTTCCGCAATCTAGTGCCAATCACCGGCGGACATCGATTGCCATCCATTGACGGAAATCGAATGTGCAGGAAGGCAGCTTCCACAGCTGCGTAGGATATCGCACCCATTCAACACACATGGGCCGGGACCAACGGCTTTACTTCCCTTCCGAAGGAAGACGTGACCAGAGATGTTTATGCCTCAGAAATATCCCACCGACCTCGGCTGGGATTGAACCCAGTAACGCTTACCACTACGCCACCGGCGCCGGCTATGGACAAAATTTCAATACATCTTATTGTGTTAATTTGCAATGCTTGTTGGTATTGGTGCATTTTGAATTTGGGTGTGGAGTCAGTATCAACGGAAAAGCGTTAACTTTCACCTTAAAGCCATCGTTCAGACATTTTGAGCCGTTTGTCTGTGATTTGGGTGAAAAGTGAATATCGAGAGGAAAAAAAATCGATTGTAGCCAAGGATTTAGTTTTCTAGTAGTGTAAGATTTATGTGGAAAAGTGCATTCAACTTCAAATTCTGTGCTTTTTCCGGGAAAGTGGCTTTCCTCCGATAGAGAATATGCACGTGGGGTGTTTGATACTACTGGCTATTTCTCCCATCAGTTTATATGTGCTCGCAAGGAAATGCATTCTTGCACCTATTTTTTTCTCGGGAATTTCCCAAGAAAGTATACCAAATTTTTATATCAACACATTCTTCGCGGTATGTACAACATGATGGTATACATAAACATATGATTTTCTAAACTTTGTAGTGTAATTTTTCCAAATTTGTAAATTCGTCTCGGACATCGTAAAAAAGTACACATTTTCTTGTTCTTTTGCTACCGGATCACATGTTCGTAGGTGCACGCGTTCTTGTTTGCTAGTTCAAATTATCAGAAATTATTTCGAAGACCTTCGACTGATAGGAAAGTGAAATTGAGTTCTCCATATATTTCCTCATCATATCAAATGGATCAGAAATTCTTCTCATTTCGAAAACCTTCAAATGATCGGTAATTGAAATTAATTCCTTTGAATATTATCCCACCATATCAGGTTGATTAAGAATTCTTCCGAAATATCAGAAATCATATCGAAGACCTACAACTGATCGTAAATTGAAATCGAGTTCTGCATATATTTCCTTAGCATATCAAATTTATCCAAAATTCTTCTGAAGATCTTTGGTCAGTTAGAATGTATTTTAAAAATATAAGTGTGATCAGGAATCATGTCGAAGATCTTCGAATGATCAGAAATTGAAATTAAAACCTTTGAATATTCTCGCATCATATTAAAGTTGATCAGGAATTGTTCCGAATTATCAGAAATTATATCGCAGACTTACGACTAATAGAAAATTGAACTATTGAAGGAAACTCAAATCTTAAAACGCCTGCATCTGTCTGGTTGCTTACAACGGAAAAATTAATATTACGGGTTGAATTTTTTTTCGAAAATAAAGCTAAAATGTTGCTTAATTTTCAGAATGTTATTCCGAATTCTTTATTAGAATAATTTCTTCTTATGTTCTAAAAAAATTACAAGAAATACCCTTTTTTAGAGATCTCAACAGGTGTCCCCACTTACGACGTACAACACTCTATAATATTTAAATTTTCTTTCATTCAAGCCACTTTTCTACCACTCAGGATTTTTTTTTTTTTCATTTTCCACATCACTCAACTGAAAAGTGTTGACTGTCTACAAAGACTGGAGAGCAAACACTTATTTCATTTCGCTCCACAATCTCAAATGTCATAGCCTTTCTCATTAACCTTTGTGAGTCGTCAGTGTGCCTCTGGCGCTTGCACTTTCTGTTCTTCTTTTCAACAGCCGCTTGAATAAATGCAATAGCGAAGGCCAAGTCACATTTTTCCAGGCTTCTTTTAAAGAAACTGAACCTCATTCCTACGTTCTCCCAACTAAACATCATCTTATCTTCCCGGGAAAAAAAAAACTCCCCGAAAATAGTAACTACGGAACAAAAATGTTACCGTGACCTCCCCCCGGCCAGCCCCCATTTTATGCAGAGTTAATTAATTGTTTCCGTTTTTCTTTCTTTTCTTTAAACACCATTCAGCATCATCGCAAAAAATTGCAAGGACGACGTCTTGATTTCGACTGCAAAAAGCGACGACAAGCAAAAGGTAAGATTTTTAGTCGTTTTCTTACGTCATTTTTAGGAACTCTTGAATATTTTCCCCTCCCACTGAATCCTCTTACAATTCCGACCTCTCCGGCTTTGCACTGCCTCTGCCAAGTACGAAATCCTGCCAACTAGGGCTTTTTTTTTCTTTTTCTTGGCAATCTACTACGGTAAAGAATTTCCCTCCTTCCTAAACAAGAAAAAGCATCCAGAGAGGAAAGATCGGACCAACATTCCAACGGTTTGCTGTTGTTGTTGTTGTTGTTGTTGCAGTTGTTGATGTCGTCTGACGTGATCTTATTGGAAGGAAAATCTGCGATAACATCCTTACTTTACCGAGCGATGGAATGCTGGAACGGAACACGCTGCTTGATATTACGGAAGTTTTTCCGGCTGCCTGACTTTGGTGGCAGGGTCGAGTTTCAATGCGAACGGACACAGAACGCGGAATGGCGAATGGGAGACGTTATCTTAATTACCAAAGTATTTGTGTGCTGAATGGGGTATTTTTTTTGTTTTGGAAGCTGGTAATGGTATAAGTTATGGGTTCAATGGTGTTTGAATGTCTAGAAAGCGAGAAAGTCGGGACGGCGATTCTCGCTCTTAAAATGTATCATTTGAAGAGCACTCAAATTAGTGCTCTATAAATACATCAATTGGGTCCACAAAAACAGAATGCCATATACATTTGCTTCCAAATCAGATATTTATACACAAATGATAAAGGGCAAAGTTTATGTTTGAGCTTCGAAAAATTATTAACATCACAAGAAATACTGCGGGGCCTTCGGATAGCCTAAAATTGGTAAAGGCGTGATATACTATACCGAAGGTACTTTGTCCTGTTAAAGAAGATTTTTGGCTTGGAAATTTCTTCGACTTGAGGGCATGATTCTCAAGTAAAATTTTAACTGGGTGACAACTACTTGGGACAATCAGGAAGATCTGGAAAACTTAGAGGTAATCTGATCTTGAGTGACCCTTCGGAGGGTGGTCTCACTTTTTGAAGGGTATGAATAGCGGAACCTTACATTTATTTATTGTTGTTATGTATCATTCTTAATCCTTGTTCAATTGAATATATTGTAAGGATCGTAAACGTTGTTTAAAAGTGTTTGTAGACATATTAAAATCAAATACATGATACTCTTCTTGGAACCGTCTGCGGGTCATTGGAGCCGTATAAAGTATTGCTCGGAGTTGGTTGGATTAGTTGTCGTGACCGCAACACTCGCTCTGGGGCATAAATTCTCATACGATCCAGTGAGGCTGAACTATCAATCTCTGCGCAAAGAATCTTATCTTACAGTTTGATCCATCTTACGACGATTTGCCAGCAGCTCGATACTCAGCAATGCACAACGATGCTCATAAGGCGGTAGGTTTACTTGGCCACGCCAATGTAGACTTCGTATTTTTACGAAGTCTACACGTACAAATTTACGTTGCTCAGATTCGATCCTGGAGATCCACACAGCTTCATACGGCGACCAAACAATCGATGTAAATTCTAGTATTGATTAAACTAGAGAACAATAAAGAGCACGCAAGCAAATTGGATTATTGAAGTCTTTCGCGATTTTTAAAATAAATTCTAGTTGACGGTTGGCAGCTGAATAATGCATCTTGAACGTGAGTTGGTGATCCAGCAAAACATTCCAAGATCCTTCACGTTATCAACGTGCTCAAGTTCCGTGTAGTTTTTCAGCATAGGCTTTTTGCGCCACCGATACGAGATGATGCAACACTTTGAGGAAGCTGGAGTAGTACCAATTGGCGAATCGATTCACTAACTCTTAAAGTTGCCTGCAATCGGCTTCAAATCGTCCGCATAAATGAAAAGTTCCCCATTTGCTAAAAGGATCGTCACGTCATTGAAAAATAATACGAATAACAATGAACCAAGGTTGCTACCTTGAGGCACACCAGAGCACGGAGTAAACGGAGCGGACACTGTTGTTCTGATTTGAAGAATAAAAAACAGAAAGCTCATAAACTATACAAAAAAGAAAAAAAACTGAAACCAATTTGCGAAACTATCACAACTTATGCAACCAACTAAATACAGCCATCAACTTTGCATATGAGGATTATAACCGCAAAGTCGAAAATGAAGTCAAGTCATGTCCTAAAAACTTTTTTAATTATGTAAACACGAAATAAAAAAAAAAGTAGCAATTTTCCTTCATGAATTAATTTGGATGCAAATGTAGGTGAGAATTCTTCTGAAATTTGCAATCGCTTTACAAAGTTCTTCCAAGAAGTATACACCACTTTTTCCGAAGAAGATTGTGACCGTGATTTATTTGCATTCATTCCTGAAATTTCTAAATACATCTCTGTCAACCAACTTTCTCAACATGAAGTCCTCAATGCACTAAAAAACTTAAACGCGTCGAAAGGGTCTGGACATGACGGCATTGCACCCATATTTTTGAAAAACCTTTCTGAAGAACTTGCATTTCCTCTAGAGCGTCTTTTCAACATGTCTCTGAAAAATGGGAAATTCCCTGCAATTTGGAAATCATCTTATTTGGTACCTATTTTCAAATCAGACATTCGAAATTATCGTGGAATTGCTATTATTTCTTGCATTCCAAAACTTTTTGAATCAACCGTAAACGGCAATATTTTTCAGCAGGTGAAACATCTAATTACAAGTAAACAGCATGGCTTTCTTAAAGGTCGCTCAACTACCTTTAATCTTTAGCGCTATACACCGACTTCAGTAGACCATTTGACCGCATCGATATACCATTATTAATCCTCAAATTGTAGGAAAAGGAATGGAACCTGGAATTTTGAATTGGCTTCAATCATACCTAACACATCGTAAACAAATAGTCCGCTTTCAAAATAAACTTTCAGAACCAATTTCAGTCACCTCTGGGGTACCCCAGGGTTCTCATTTAGGCCCACTTCTTTTTATTTTGTACATAAACGACATTTCCTACATACATAAAAAAATAAAATTGCTTGTATATGCAGACGACATGAAGCTCTTTATGAAAAGAAGTAATTCTAGCGATGCAGAAGAATTCCAGAATGAAATCAATATATTCCACACCTGGTGTACTAAAAGTCTACTTCAACTGAACGTAAAAAAATGTACTGCATTTAGCATTTAGCAGAAAAATTGAAACACCGCATATTGAAATATCATTAGGCAACCAAATAGTAGAAAAAAGCAAAATTGTAAGAGATCTAGGTGTAATCCTAGACTCCAAACTAACTTTTATAGAACATTATAATACTATCATTAGTAAAGCAAACAGAATGCTAGGCTTCATCAAAAGGTTCAGTCATAATTTCGAAGCCCCTTACACTATTAAGCTATTATATACCACATATGTAAGGAAAATTCTGGAATACTGCCACCTAGTATGGAATCCATACATTTCCATACACGAAGAACGCATAGAATTTGTCCAAAAACAATTCCTTTTAAATGCTTTAGGTAAATTGAATTTGACTGCATTTCCATTATCATCTTATGAAGCGCGCTGCATGCTCATCAATATACAAACACTTAAGGAGCGCCGCCAATTTGCAATGCTTTTCTTCATCAACGACATTATTTCAATGCGCATAGATTCGGCAGAAATTCTCGCACAATTAAACTTTTACACACTTTGTCAATATCTTAGAACACGGAATTTATTTTCTGAAAAATCGTACAGAACAAACTAGGCAAAAAATAGCGCAATCAATGGAATGATGCGCCTGTATAATTTGCATTGCGGAACTATTGAAATCACTATGTCCAAGCAGCAAATAAAAACTAAGCTAAAACAGAATATAATTAATGCATAGTATGTAAGTGAACATTGTAATAATCATTGTATGTAGCCTACACTGGCTTGACGAAATGAATAGATAGATCCTATTTTAACAAAGAGTTGCCTGTTGCTTAAGTACGAACGAAGCCAATTACATACTCTGCTAGAAACGCCTAGTCGAAGGATTTAGCTTGGCAAGAAGCATTAACCTGAGCTCCATCACCCATTGTGCCGATGCAAAAAGACGTAAATTGGTATCGGTACCTTATGATAAAGGCAACAATAACAACTGTATCAAAACCGAATAGGGGAAAATGGGGGTACAGCCATCGTAAGATTAAAATACAATTAAACCATATTCATGCAAAACTTCAGCAGCAATCTAAGTCAATATTGATCTTGGGATTATTTAAACTACAGCCAACTCTCCATAACTCGATATTCTATAACTCGATATTTTCTATTACTCGATGGATTCTGCAGTCTATTCATTTTCCCATGTGTCGTACTACCTGTCGTGACGGCAGCCTTTCCGTACTTCAATGCACGTCCAATCGTCTCAACTATCGTTAACAGAACCCTCGAAATTCATTAAAAGCTTTCCGTTGATACGATGTGCGGGTCGACTTTCACGAGGTTCGAGTTCAGAGCTTTTTCTCTCTCTTTATTTCAACACGAACATAAAGCTCGATAGTATCCGTTATACGGTATTCGTTTTCCGCATATAACAGATTATCATTCAGTTTCGATCGTTTTTTTCGTTGTCGTTAGGGTTTGAATAGCGCGTTCGTTGCACGTTCAAATAAATAACATCATGTTATTCATAATATAACCTACATCTACTACATCTACTACACTACCCATAAGTCGATATTTCTACAAGTCGATGCCTGCTTTAGTCGATGATCAATGTAGTATTATTTTGATTCTAAAGGGTGTTGTCGTGGAAAATGGCACACACATAAACAGCTGTTTGACTATTTGGTTTAACTATTAAACCAAATGATTTGAATTTTTTAGTAAAAATGTAGTGGCGCCCATATTATTTTTTTATGAGAGTCTGAGCGGTAGTGCATCTCGAATAATGGTCATGGAAACAACATGCTGTCTAATAAATGCTGTACAACAATATTTAGAATCAGCGGTTATAAAACGAAATTCTTTCGTAATTGTTGTTGAAGCTTGGAACCGAACCATTGTTTTGTAAAATATTATAATTCAAAATATTGTGCAGTTAGTCAGAAATTTCACCTTAAAAATTTGGCTCATTTTGACTCAACAAATCAAAACCTTTCGAAACAAATAAAAACTCAATACTTTTATGCCAAACAAAACCTGTTTTTTTTTTCGGTCACACTTTAAATATTCATAATCCATGAATAAATTGAACAAGGAGTTCAAAAAATAAGTAAAATTAAGCAACATGCACTTCTTTGACACACTCAAATCAAAGCTCATATTTGAATCATGACATATTTTTTTCTGATTTATTACTATCTAAGGCATCATTCTTGAACATTCCAAAGTCATTTGGTATGCTGCTGTGTTACCTGACTTATAACGAATATACGTATAGTTCGTCTAATTTTACATTGCAAATGTTATGCAAAATTAGACGAGTCATACGTTGTATTCGGGGTACTCGTATGCAACGTATAGTCGTTATAACTCAGTTAAAAAGTTACAGCTGTTTATGTGTATCCCATTTTCCACGAATACACCCTTTATAACTCGATATGTCAAACGTAGAGCTTCTGGATTCTTTGATGTTGATGTTCAAATCAAAAGAACTTTAAAAACATGATAACTGCCCAAGTAACCAACAAGACCGCTTATTCGCCTTTTTGCAATATAAGGCTGATACACGACTTACATAGAGCATGCTAAGCTTTAAATTAGCGGGCTTGTTGGTTACTTGGGTGGTGGTCATATTGAGTACCCAGGACCCATCGACCACATCAGAACATGCTCCTGGTCTTTCGGGGAAATGGTCCGCATCTTTAATGTATACCTGGACATATCATGAGATATATAAAACAGGTTATATTGAATGCTCAGGGCGGATGCTGGGTCATTAAAGGGTGTCCAACATCAAACTGCATCACGAAAAAACAAAACGCTGTAGAAAATTACCTAGTTGACCGATCCTTTTCAAACTTTCAGACAATAAAATATAACCCATTAGTAAGCTTTTGACATATTTATTTCATTCAACTTCAATACCATAACCGTACGCTCGCACCTTACGCTTAACTCCATTAATTAGGCTGCAGCAACATCTGGCTGCAGCTTCTTCTGTACGGAAAACATTTGAATAGTGGCACGAAGCTAGATCCGGCCAGAAGATCATAGGGCCTTCGTGTTGCTTCAACAGAGGAAGCAGACGCTTCTGTAGGCACTCCTTGAGGTAGATCTCCCCGTTTACAGTCCCGGTAGTCACGAACGGCGCACTCCGTTTGCCACATGAGCAGATCGCTTACCCAATCATGTATTTCTTGGCAAACTTTGAAAGTTTCTGCTTCCTTACTGATGTGGGGTACCCTTTAGGCTGTATTCCGGGAAATTAGACAAAAATAATACCAGCAAATAATAGAAGGATAAATAAGGCTCTTCCATATTGGAGTCAAATAGCCATTAAGTATTTCGTATGATGCCAGGAAAAATAATAAGAATAAGAAGAATAATAAGAAGAAGAAGAAGAAGAAAAGACTACTTTAGAAATTTTGGGTGTCTACTATCTGAAAAACCAGGAATGCTCAGGTAATTTTATTTCTCCTGGAAAAACCTGAAATTCTCAGGGAATTTCATAATTACTCAGGGAATATTCAAATTCCCTTATTCAGGATTTTTTTTAAAGAATAGAATACATTTTATTATTTTATTTATTTATTATTAAAAATTATATTGAGGAAAATTTCAAGAACCTGTAACGAAGAACCGTATTCATTACGTCGTACATCACAGATTTGGAAACATCAAGGTTAAGGACCATGTATAATTTTCAAGGCTCATGAAATTTGATGATAATTTCTAAGGAACTCATTCCAAGAACTGTGAAGAAAACAACCAGTAAAATCTAATTTCAAGGTAGTCCTGAAGAACTTCAGATAGGGGAAATGGCTCTAAAATTGGCCTATGGATCTAAGATTGGGCCCATCGTCAAAAATCTGCTATTTATCAATTTTATCTAGATGACGGTTTATTGGGACGGTACTAATGGATATTGTTGGTCGCTATTGAAAATTTAGTCAAGTGCTGAATTTATGTATGGGCTTAAATTAGGGGCATTTAGGCCGACATTACATTCATTTCCCCTATCTCTAATGATAACTATCGGGCCAAATTGCTATTTAAACAAATGCTAAAAAATCAAACCAAAACCGATGTTCACCTTCCTCCAGCTAACTATAATGATGAAATGTATATTTACTTTTTACTTTTCAACGAATGGTTCCAAAGTGTAATACTGATAACTCTACGATCGCTAACTGAAACATGCTTACTTTTCCCTACCGAATGTGGCAAGCCAGTTGGCAAATGCATTTAAAATACATCAATGTTAATTTTCGTGACCATTTGGTTCACCTTGACATTTTGAAATGAACATCTTTGCTAGATAAATATCCATCTTCTGAAATTTGTTTCAGTTAGGGTAAACGCTCCTATAGTATCGGTACGTTAGATGCGTTAGGTTCCTATAGTTGTGTATGGAGACTCAATACACAACTATAGGAACCTAACGCTTCTAACGTACCGCAACTATAGGAGCGTTTACCCTAGCGGACTTTCAGTTAATGGTCTTTCGCTTAGTGAACGTTTAGTTTATTCTACTAACACATTTACCCACAAATAAAAAAAATAGCCTAAAATTTCCTTTATTCGGGAAAACGGTACACCAGATAGGACCAACCAAACGATTTGTTTTATAGTTAAAGTAATGACCCGATTTTGTCAGTTCCCTTTTTAATAAATCTTTTGTAATGTTATATATGCTTTTCAGTGGCTATTACAGCAAAGTATTCTTCTTCTTCTTCTTCTTCTTCTTCTTCTTCTTCTTCTTCTTCTTCTTCTTCGCATTTCAAGCTTATTGCGTGCTCTCAACTTAGTGTTTTTGATGTACTTCCACAGTTATTAATTGAGAGCTTTCGATGCCTGTACCATTTTTACATTAGTATAATTGTGTGGCAAGTACAATCATACTCTATGCCCAGGAAACAGATTTTCCAACCCAAAAAATTCCTAGACCGAACCGGGAATCGAACCCAGCCACCTCCAGCATGGTCTTGCTTTGTAGCTGCGTCTCTACCGACTGAGCTGATCGAGGTCCCTACAGCAAAGTATGGTATACCTTAAAAATCCATCTTGAAGATGAATGAGGAAGATTTGGAATTACAGTTATGTAAAATTATTGAAAGATAAAAGTCTGCTGCGTGGAGGGCTGAAAAAATCGGGTTATTACAGTATTTCAATTAATAATTTCATTGCAAAATCGAAGGATTTTAGATGTGACGCGAGCCTTTAGGTTTTGTACAAGAATAATACAATAATACAAGAATCAATTCAATCGCTTTTTTTCGTTTTTGAGTTATACTTTTTGAAGTTATCAAGTTTTGTGTTTTCGCTCAATACTCCTATGTGACTATACTACCATGTGTCTCCATTGATTTTCGATTTTTTGGACTACTCCAACATGGATATGGTCACCGTAATAACAACATAAAAAATACGGGTCTAATATTTTGCGATAAGGAACAAAACTACCAATTTTTACGAAACCACTATATCGTTTTGCTATGGAATGACTGATGATGCCAGAAAATAAATATTCAACATGGAACTGGCCTAAACTGACCCTGAGAAGCCTGATTGTACATCAGAGCTGAAATCTGGATCGGCATCAGAAGGGTAAACAACCAACTGGTGACCAAGCCATCATTACCTACAAACAGAATGCCGAACGAGTGTAAATTCCCCCAATCAAGTGACTCTACAGGTAGACCCGGAACAGCTTATACCAATTTAAATGTGTCAAGTTATGTTTAAAGTAGAAAATAAAAAGTAATTTTTTTTTTGAAAACTTTTTACTCAGCTCACTCAGCAGAATGAAATCGTACAAGGCTCAACATGCAAAATTTATTAGCGAGGAATCATCCACACTAATACACTCAAAATGATTCATTCGACTCGCACAAGCTACTGCTCGTTTCTGATGTTGTATGCGTGTGAGTGAATAGTAAATGCAAAATAAAACGATTCTTCCCATGCTTGCTGGTGACAGTTCTCTGATAATACAACGAAACCCCATTTCAAAAGTCCCACCGAGATCTTATTCTGAACACTGTAAACCATCTGACTTCGAATGAGCCGTCAGTAATCAGTCCCAACACAAGATACGTAGATTTAAGTGATATTTATAATGCGTACGTTAAGCCTAATAGCGTTAAGTTCTCGCGATAGGGTCTTTTGAAATATAAGAAATGAAAACAAAAATGTAGTATAATGTAAAGTAGACATAAATTCCTCATTTACTCACAAAGCCACATTATCCAGTCGCTCCTTTATCAAATGTGCTCCTTTCTCAAATTCTACTCACATACAGGAAGGTGATTTTTGTCTGCTGATTTCGTGTTTACTCCGTTGGATCGAATAGGTTAAATAACAAATGTATTATTTTTACTGTACACAGATAAAAAATGACTTGAAATATGGCTGAATCTACGTGAATCACGGGGACAAAATTAATTTGGCATACCGTGCATATGATTTATATATATGGTATGTGTTGAACAGTAATTTGTTTAAAGGAATGCTTGTGAGCGGTGATGGGTCATTAGGCCGATAAAATTTATCTGAGTACCCAAATTTATAAAAAGTATTCTAGCTTGTGATCTTAGAATCATGATAAAGTTTGGGATCCTAATTTTTTTTTTCTTAGAGAGAGATCTAAATAAAAATAATTACGATTTTTTGGTTTTTTAAAAACTGCAAAATGTTTACAACATTAAATTCTAGATTATGTTATGTATTCAAAATCCCTTCTCTGATAGAAGTCTTGAAAAATGAACAAAGTTTAGTTCATTTTTTTTTTCATAATTCATCCATTTGGCCTAATGCAGGGTGTCCATTCAACCGCGAAAACCGGGTAATCCGGGAAAAAACCCCGAGAATTCGGATTTGCAATAGTTATGGCCAATGGGGCAATGATGCCACCCGCTTAAAAATCAACTTATTGAAGATATTTTACAAAAAAATCTGTAGCAGACTTAATGTTTGAAGCCTACTTCATCTATCCATTTGGTCCATTTTTCTCTAGAGCAAATATTCGAAAAAAGTTAGTCTAGCTCAAAATGTCAAAACTGTTGTAAGATTTCTGAATTAGAAAATAAGGTCTATCAGTAGTTTCTTATAGCTTATTGTTGATATTCCTTCAGCAGCTTTATAAATGGTCATTGGTTTCTTATATGACACGATGTTTTTTTTTTCTAGTTTTTAATAAACATTAAAGATTTTCTTAGCAAAATATTATTTAAGTCCATTCGGGAATATGAGCACCACTGATATTTCAACTTAAATTCTTCAATTGCAATATTCCTTTCATAAATATGATATGAAATCACGTTTTAAAGCAGCTTCTTTGGTTAAAAATCAGTCATTCACAGGACTGAAAAAATATAGCCCTAAATAGCCAGTACTTCTTAAATTTAATTTATTCTACGGAAAAAAATCTTTTTGTCCTAAAACTGTCCATTGTTGACCCTTCATAAAGCCTCAAGAGAGCAGCCCGTTGTTTACAAGGTCGCT
This sequence comes from Ochlerotatus camptorhynchus, assembly GCF_037179485.1. Classification (NCBI taxonomy): domain Eukaryota; kingdom Metazoa; phylum Arthropoda; class Insecta; order Diptera; family Culicidae; genus Ochlerotatus; species Ochlerotatus camptorhynchus. Next base: position 1,563,881 of record NW_027040640.1, read on the forward strand.
CATACCACCTTTTCTTATTTGTTTTCTTACCCGTTGTTTACAAGGTCGCTAATACCACCTCGACAGGGTGCTCATTTTACCCCAACGGTTCGAACTAAAAAAAAAGTCATGAGATGATTGGTCCAGAGATAAATTTAAAAATAATTTCTGCACTTCGTGCTAACCAGGTACATAAGGGCATCGTAGAATGCCGTAGTCAGTCTGTAAAATATAACGATCTGAACCCATGCCTCTCACGTCAAAGACTTGAGTTCAAATCTCACCAGGGTTAGGCACGAATGATCCAAGAGTGTTAAAGTGACTATAATAAAAACATAAAGATCTGCACTCCAGGCATTTTGGAAAACCAAACTAATGATATTATGGGGCTTCAACGATGATTTACTCATTCTATACCTTGTTAAATGTGCAGAACTTCAAGATCAGGTATCCGAGATGATTTTGGTATTTCAACATTGTTTTTTTTTAAACACAGAATCAATAACTTTAAATGATGTTATGGGTCGCCATGAAGTACAAAATGCTCATAAATTTATTTTAATCATATTTTAGTAACACATCTTTGTACACTGGAGTCGCTTTTTACGCGGGTGATACGTCCCGTAAAAAAAAACCGCGTAAAAAAAACCGCGTAAATTCCGGAATCCGCGTAAAAAAAAACCGCGTAAATTCCGAAATCCGCGTAAAAAAAACCGAGTAAAAAAAGACCGTGTAAGAAAAAACCGCGTAAAAAGCGATATACCGCGTAAATTCTGAAATCCGCGTAAAAAAAAAACCAAAATCCGCGTAAAAAAAAACCGCGTAAATTCCGGAATCCGCGTAAAAAAAAACCGCGTAAATTCCGAAATCCGCGTAAAAAAAAACCGTGTAAAAAAAAACCGCGTAAAAAGCGACTCCAGTGTATTGTGGAAAATGTTGTTTGGCTTTCAGAACTTCAAGATCTAAATTCCAGGAAGATTTGAAGAACTTTGAATACTCAGTTTTTCCTGCTCGGGCCTCTTGTGTTGATATAGGCTATTTCCGATGTACCAAAACAACATATAGATTCATTGTTTGCAGTGAGACTCTTTGTTTTCATACGAATTCATGATTCCATGAGATTTTGGCCATGTTAATGTAAATCTCATCTCATATTTTTTCTACAGCGTAGACTGTTCAAAAAATTATATAATTATCTCTAAACGGTTATTTTTAAAGGCGTTTTTTTTATAAAAATAGGGATGATGCTTTTTTTTAATAACCGGTTAAAAACCAGGAATTGCAAAATTGGATTTGATTGAACTTCTGCTAATGACGTTCGGCCTAATGGCCCTACACCCTTGTAAACAAAAAATTGTCACGAAAATACAATTTATATCGGTTTCTGGATTGTAACTGTACTTAAAAAAGTTTATTTTCATTTAGGGGAAGCGGGTAAAATGGGCATAGCAGGTAAAATAAACATTTGTCTGTCGGTATCACCAAGCCGGAGGCGACGGGTTCGATTCCCGGTCCGGTCGAGGGAATCTTTCGGGTTGGAAATTTTCTCGACTTCCCTGGGCATCATTGTGCTTGCCACACAATATACAAATTCATGCATTGGTAATTGGCATCGAAAGCTCTCAATTAATAACTGTGGAAGTGCATTTAGAACACTAAGTTGAGAGCACGCAATAAGCTAATATGCGCTAAGCAATAAGCTTGAAATGCGAATAAGAAAAAGAAGAAGATGTTTTAAAGGGATTATATATTTATCAAAATATTAACCAATTTGGCACACAGGAAATTCAATCGATGCGTCTTCTATCTCTTCCTTGGTTTACATTTACAGAAAAAAAGTCATGTTCATTTTACTACTGTTAATTTCACGCCCACTTCCCGTATGCATTTAATGTTGCAACATTGAAGTTGGGTTGATTTTCATAACCGGGAATTGAAAATTGGATTCGAGCGGTCTCGCTGCATTTCATACCGGGATTAAATACAAGTGTTTAATCTGCAATGGCACTTAATGAATACCTGGTGGTATGGCCGGAAACAGTCGAATAAGCAACTACTTGGAGTGTGAAAACTGTCATGTCAAGGAGAGAGAACATAGAGTAAATTGATGAATAGAGTAAACGGACCATCAACTTTCTGGCGATTAGCATCCTAGTGTTGAAAATTCATGTTCGGGGCACACTTGAAAATAACTATTTTTACACATGACGTAATTCATCTTTGACGTAAATCATGTAGCGTAAACCAGCATGTCATGTAAAATTATGTGTTCCGAAACCGATACATTCGGAACTCGACGAAAAGTGAAATTTAATGAATTGAATTTCTCATGTTGTTTAAACTGATTCTTAATTCAAAAGTGCCGCTTGCATGTCTCAGGGCACCGAAATTAACATGACTTTTTCGTAATGTGGGATTAAACTTTATTTGTTTTTTGATAACTTTATCGCACACAGATAAAAATTCTGAATTTCAATTGTGATGTAAACATTCAATCACGTAGACTTGTATTTCATTTCACGCAACCGAGCAACTTGCAAACAATATATTTGCTACATTTCATGAAATGTGTCAGAACTTTACATGATATATAATGTAAACGTATATGATATGTGACGCTCCATTTATGTGCATCATATTGAACAGAAATTTACACTATTTTTCCGAACTGTGCATTTAATTGCAAATTTGCAAGGATTATTTTGTATTACGAAGATAAGATTTTTTTTCTTTGATTTGTTTTCCGTCGATCTTGTTTTCTGTACCGAGTACCAATCCCAAGTAACAATTTGGGTTTTATGAGGGTTCTGTAGACAATGATTTAGACTCGTAGATTGCTATAAAACCACGATAAAACTTGCAATGTTGCTTGGGAATGCTACCGACGCCAGGGAGGCAGCTCTCACATCTGGACCCTACCTATCGACCCATAAACTCATGGACCGGGGACCAACGGCTTTACTTCCGAAGGGAGGCGTGATTAGAGATTTTATACCTCAGAAAATTCCGGCGGCGCCGACTGGAATTGAACCCAGGCTCTTTGGCAATCACGCTTACCACTACACCACCAGCGCCGTTAAGATAAGATATTGGGGATGAAGATAGCAAGCTGATTGCTATTGAGATGGTTGCTCTTTCCTTTACATATCGTTATCAATCATAGTAACATCCCGGTTACTGCTCAAACTGATTACCTGGCCCTTACCATGCTTTAATTTTTTTAATGTGCAACGGTTTTCTGTATCTGAAATTATTCTGAAAAATACAAAAAAATCAGGGAATTTATTTTTTTTCATGGAGTTGACTCCATGTACTATATCAATCACAACTGGGACAATGTCCTTAGCAACGAATGATATCCAATTATGTTCATTGAGTGTATGCATATCACTTACGATCCATTTCTGTGTTTATAAGATGTTCTAGGTTCTGTAAATCGTCCTGGACTTCAGACCTAATGATCAGCTCTAGCAGTAACATACCAAAGTTGACAATTTGTATGAAAATCCTCTTGCATAGGCTACCATCCCAAGTAACCAACAAGCCCAATAATCGCCCTTTTTGGTTTGTAAGGCTGCTATCCTATATCCTATATCCTATATTTACCTTATATCGCAAAAAGGGCGATTATCGGGCAGTTAGCGGGCTTGGTGGTTACTTGGGATGTATGCTCACAGGCTTGTCAGATAGCCTGTCACAGTTTTCAGCAAAATTGCGTTATTTTATGCTATTAAAAACATCTCCAAACATAAAATGTCATTAGAAACTTAAATTAAAGTGTTGCAGAAGAAATACAGATTTTTAAGCCATAATTACACTGAACATTTCATTATTTTACTAACTAATATATAGTAATTAACAACTTTCTCTCCACTATTGTTACATCAAAATGGTCATTCAGGGCTGGTAGCGATCACTGCTGTCAGAAATAGTGATTTTAGTGACCATGTTGAATAAATAAGTGACCAAATAGTGACTTATAGTTGTAAAAATAGTGACCTAAGAGAAGGCGCATCAACTAAATGTTTGATGTTTTAGACTTATTCAATTATTATCTCATAAACACTTATGTACGACATGAACCTTTAAAGCAAAAGATTCAATAGAAAGTTTATAACCAAACCCATGGTATTAGTCACGGTGTCTACTAACTTAAAACAATCTAGAAAACCGGGAATCCTCAGGAATTTATTTGTCTCCTTATAAAACCTGGAAGTCTCAAAGAATTTAAAAAAATTCTTACTAAGGATAAGGATATTTTAAAGAAAACAATGAATTTTAAAATACAACCGTTTAATTTTTCTCGTTATTTTCATTCAAACTATGAACTTTAAAGATTGAAAGTGGATTAATCTTCAATAACAAATAAATTAAAAAAATATATTTTTTTTGGTTTTGGAACATGCATATTTCCAAAAAAAATAAATTATTTGAACTAGTTCTGCACTTAACAGCAATAATACTACAAGAAATTTTCAAGAATCTGGTGTCAAATTCCATGCACAATTTTAACGACTCGAGGAATTATATTATAATTTCTGAAGACCTCATTCCAAGGGAGCTCTGGGAAAAAAATCATTCAGAAAAACATCAAATGCAATCGGCTTTCGAGATAGTTCTAAGGAATTTTAGATTTTATGAGAAGCCTTAGTTTTGAGTAGAATAAAAAGAAACCCTGAATTGAGTTAAAAGTAAATTTTAATGAAAAATGGGAGCACACTTCTTGTAAACTTCACCGGAAAATTCCAAGGGCGTTCCGTAGATAATTTCATAAAGTTTGTGGGTAAAAATTAATACGGAGCACAAGTCCTTGGAATTTTTTGAAAATACTAAAAGGAGGATTACAATTAAATGTGAGTTTAACTCCAGAGCATCTTGAAAAGAATTCGGAAAATTAATTCAGGAGAGTTTGCCAAACAAATTATGACAAGAAATCTAAGGAATTTCTGAGGAGAAATGCCAATGTGAATAGAATTTCAAGGGAAGGAGTGAGATTGAAAAGGAAAACTGAAATTGATTCAATGAATACTCGGAGAATCTTTCCAAAGGATTTCTAATTGTGGAGCATTTCATGGTGATTCCGAAGAAAACTAAAAGAAAATTCAATTCTGAAGATAGCTTCATCGAGATTTTGAGGAAATCTCCGTAGAATATTGAATGGACTATTTTGAGGTCTTCAGAACCACTTGAAAGTTTTCAATTCTTTCCAACTGCCTTGAAGTTCTTTTGTAGTTTGAAAAACTAGCCTGATGCTCACAATACGTCTCCTCAAATTCTGAACTTTATATGACTTCCTAAAGTTTCCTCAATTTTTCTAACGATCATGGATCTCCTTTAAAGGTTTATCAATTCACTGAAGTTCTCTAAACTTCTTTAAAATCTATGTGACTTATCTAATGTTGACGGAACTGCTCTGAGGTTCTCTGTTCTTTTCTGAAATTCTCAAAACTTTTCTAAAGTTTTTGAAGTTTTCATGAAGCTTGTTGTACTGCTCTGAATTTAGTTAAATCGTCCTAAAAATGTTTAAGCTTCTGTGAACTTTTGAACTTATGCGGAGACATCAAATAATCTGAAAGTTATCTGGAAATCTGGGAACTGCTATAAATTCCCCACTAATTCTCTTAAACTAATGGAGCTTACTAAACTTCTTTCAAATGCTCCCGCATAATGTTCATAAAAATTCCTGAAGTTCGCGGATCTCATCTTAAGCTCCATAGATTTCTATGAAGTAATGTTTCTGAAGACCACTGTCCTTCTGTGAAGTTTCCGAAGTTTTTCTAAATTTCTGGAACTTTTGTGGTCCCGCAATTTTTATGGAATTAGAACGAAATAGGGGAATTTACGTATTCTCGGCAACTTAAGCAGCGACGTTCTTTCTATAGCATTTTTCTCTATGGAACGCACACATATGCAGTATTGGTTTGTTTACAATCTTTTGCTGCCAGCTGCTCTAACAATTTCAGTCGAAAGAATTGTCAAAAACTGTTTTGAAACGCTTTTACAAAGCTCCAATCTTCTCTAGTGAGAGCGAGTATTGTCGGCAACCAGTTTTTCTTCGGCAACCGTTCCATTTGAACTGCATGTAAATCTGCTGTTCTATTATCGGCAACTCGAAATCAGCTACAATTTGTAGTGCGTGTGTTGCATTTCAAGAAAACCTTGCTAGATTGCTTTTTCTCAGTGGTAAAAATATAGTCAAATTGAAGCTGAAAGCATAAATAATCGTTTGTATGCATTCAGCGAAGTGTTTTCGTAAGAAAATCCAGTGAAAATAGTGTTTCAATTCAGGCTGCCGAAAATAGTCTGTAATGCCGAAGCCGTCATTTCCCCTATTTAATATAGTTCTATGATTTTCACTTAGGTTCAAAAGATTTTTCTGAAGTTAATAAAATTTCCCTTAAATTATCGACACTAATTTAAAACTTCTTCAATAGTCAAGACTTTTTTTGGTGCCTAAACGATTACTGAATTTCTTCTAAGTTCTCTAGACTGCCCTGAATTTAGCAGTACTTTTTAAGAACCCTCAACTTTACTGAAATTAATTGATTTGCCTTGAAGTTTCCCTGAACTTATCTATGCTTACCTGAAGTTCTCTAAATTTGTTTAATAATCCAGCAAATTTTCTGATATGGTAGAGAACTACTTTGGCGTAATCGCCCATTTTGGGCCTATCGAGCAGCTACGGAACGAAGCCAATGAGAACGCGTGATATGAAGGTTTGCACTCATTATTCCCAAAAACAAAAGAAGCACTCCGACCGAATCAATTTTTATCTTCTTCCGATAGGCCGAAGTGAATTCATTGGCGTTTCAATGCGTTAGGCCGAGTTTAGAATCCGTAGGCCGAGTTTGGCGTCAAGAAGCAGTGTTAGGCTTTTGACAATATCTCAACGATTGATTTCTCTTAATCAAATCTTACGGTAAATGAATTTGGAAGCCATCAGTAATAATCACATTCCGTTTGGTGCTAAACTGCGCTGGATTAAGCAAAACTAAGTGCTGGTTGTGCTTAATAGGCCGGAAATGGGGTAGGTAACCCTATATATTATAATTCCCTGACGTTTTCGGATCAATCATAGAATTCTTGGAATACCCTATAATTCCACGGAACTCCTTGTAAGTCGCTGCAAATTGGCTTCAGTAATGGAATTATTCTGAAGCTATCTGATCGTCCTCGAAGTACTCGGAACTTCGCTGAATATCATTAAACTTTCTAAAAATATCTAAATTTAGTTATCTGGATTTAAAAAAAAATTCAATATCTTGAACTTGTACATAGAATACGAAACTTCACGACGTTGAATATTTTTAAATCTTGAACTTACTTACTTGGAAAACTTAGGTAATTTTATCCAGAAAAATGTGTAGTCATCCTATGTATAGAGAAAGACGATTAAATGTCACAATGCAAAGAATAATCAATCTTGAAATAAATTCACACTAAAAAAGTTGTAAATAGTGACTTATTACAAGAAAAGTGACTTTAGTGACTTGGCCTTAAAAAAAGAGACTTTTTAGTGACTGACTTGAAAAAAGTGACCAAGTCACTAAAAAGTGACTCGCTACCAGCCCTGTCATTCAAACATGTATAATCTCATCACGGTATTAGTTTTTGAAAAAAATGACCCCATTTTAAGATTTTAAAATATCTTATTTTGAAGAAACAAATCCATGTACATGGATACATTGACATTGCTAGATAGCGTGTTACTGTTTTCTAGAAAATTAAGCGCTTTAAAAAAATTTAATGAACATAGTACGCCTTGGATAAATCAAAATGGTAGAGGCTAATAAATCATTTTTAAGGGGACTTCCATAAAGAATGCTTCATATCTCAATGAAAATACCAACTAGAAAATGTGTGTCCTCAGCAAAGTTTATGGAAATTATAAGTTCTACAGCTTTGTAAAATATTTTAATATCGTAGTTCATAAACCGTCAGGAAGAAAGGTAGAATTTTCAAGTCGCGTCCTAATGAGTTTAAGTTGCTTTTTTTTATCTAAAAACCTCTCTGAAGATATAAACTTGATTAAACCTCCATTGCCTTGACAGCATAAAGTGGCTTTATTGAGTATTCTAGGTCTTCATTGTAATCCTTTTTAGCTCGTACAATTAGATCCCCAGTGAAGTTTTAATACTGTAATGTTGCTGCTATTACAGTCTAGATGGAATTAAATTGCATAATTTTGGATGTGCTGTTTTTACGATTTCCCACCGGAGGAATCCGCCCACGAATGAGCGTTTGGTTAATCGTATTATCCGGAATGATTTTCTTGTGAAGCTGGGTCTCAAAATGTGCTCAAGGCAAACACATATAAACAAAAACAAGTGTTTCATATGTAAACACCAGTAACCAGTAAACCGGGAAAACTGGGAATTTGAAGTCACCGGGAAGAATTTCGAAGGAACTTGGACCCTTTTCAATTCATGGTCAAAAACCTGAGGTAAGTTGCATACGAATTCTACGGAGAATAAAAAAATGAAGCTCTACGTTTAAATTCGATGAGAATCTAAGTATTTCGAGTGTTCTACAGACAATTTCTGGACTGTAATAAAAAAAAATCTCATTGCACTTCCAGAGAGAATAATAAAAAATAATTTAGAAGAATTCTGAACAGATCAGTGTTATCAGTGTGAAAAAATCTCCAGAAAACACTAATAAAGGGGAAATGGTTCTAATGTTGGCCTATGGATCTAAGATTGGGCCCATCGCTAAAAAAAATCTGCTATTTATCAGAAAACAGCAAAAAAAAAAAAACAGGTGATCTTCCATTTAATTCCACTAATTTGAATTAATGAATGAATGAATGACACTGATGAAGACTGCACATTGTAGTCGAAATACGTATCTGTCATGGATACCAAAATTAACTAAGTGGAATTAAATGGAAGATAACCTTTTTTGCTGTTTTATTTAAGCATTCCGCTAACAACCCAATTTCTTGGTGCCTCTGCTTACGGGTCCACCCCACCGTTTTTGGCCCTTCATACAGCGATATTGTGAATTCAGATCGGTAGCTCAAATTGATCTTGCTATTAAGTGGAGCTGCATACAAGACAAGATCTTCGAAGGGATGGTGGCTACCTTATTTACATACATAAAGGGTGATACGGTCAAAATTTGGTCAAGGGAAAACGCGTGTAAATCGGTGAAATCGTTTATTTAAAAAATCAAATTAAATTTCTTTTTCAAGTTCAATTAGTATAAAATTCAGGAAAAATATTCAGTTAGGCTTCCGCTTTTCCAAATCCGAATTGCCGGGCCTTACGCTTGACCCCTGCCATCAGATTTTGTACAGCCACCTTGTCCACCTTCTTCGCCGCAGAAAGCCAGTTTGCCTTGAACTGCTGCTCGCCCTTAGCAGTTTTTTTGGTCTTCTTTAGGTTCCGCTTGACAATAGCCCAGTATTTCTCAATTGGGCGGAGCTCTGGCGTGTTGGGAGGGTTCTTGTCCTTGGGAACCACCTGCACGTTGTTGGCGGCGTACCACTCCATGGCCTTTTTACCGTAATGGCAAGATGCCAAATCCGGCCAAAACAGTACGGAACAACCGTGTTTCTTCAGGAAAGGCAGCAGACGTTTATTCAAACACTCTTTCACGTAAATTTCTTGGTTGACAGTCCCGGAAGCTATGAAAATGCTGCTTTTCAAGCCACAGGTACAGATGGCTTGCCAAACCAGATATTTCTTTGCGAACTTTGACAGTTTCATGTGCTTGAAAACATCTGCTACCTTTCCCCTTCCTTTTGCCGTATAAAACTCCTGTCCCGGAAGCTGCTTGTAGTCGGCTTTGACGTAGGTTTCGTCGTCCATTACCACGCAGTCAAACTTCGTCAGCATCGTCGTGTACAGCCTCCGGGATCGCGCTTTGACCGTCGTATTTTGTTTATCATCGCGATTTGGAGTCACTACCTTCTTGTAAGTCGATAGTCCGGCTCGTTTTTTGGCTCGATGCACGGTTGTAGACGATACACCCAGCTTATTTGCGGCATCTCGGAGAGAGAGGTTAGGGTTTCGCTTGAAACTACCGGCAACTCTCTTTGTCGTCTCAGCGGCTTCCGGTTTTCGATTTCCCCCCGATCCAGACTTCCTGGCTGTCGACAAACGTTCCCCAAACACTTTAATTACATTTGTAACGGTTGATTTGGCAACTTTTAGCGATTTTGCCAACTTTGCGTGCGAGTAGCTCGGATTTTCGCGATGCGCGAGCAAAATTTTGATACGCTGCTCTTCTTGCTTGGACGGCATTTTGACAACTGAAGAGTGAATTCCAAAATCAAAATAGGAGCAACATTCTACACACACACACCTTCAAAATGAGGGGTGTTCAGGTTTTTTAAATGCAAAATTGAAAGAAATACGTCAAGTTGATATTGACCAAATTTTGACCGTATCACCCTTTACATACATTCCGCTAACAACCCAATTTCTCTTCTTCATTATGATGGCTACCAAGCCTTTGGGATTTTCCTTATCAGAGAGTTGAATAGAGTTTTTCTTCTTTAGTTTACTTAAATCTTTGGTTTTAATTAGTTAGGTAGGTTCCGATTCAACACATTGTAATTTCATTTTTATACCTGTGATCTTGACTTTTATTCCTAGGGGATGAGTACTTAAGGGGGTTAGATTTTGAAAAGTTCTTTAGTGGGAATGACACTGATGAAGACTGCACATTGTAGTCTGTCATGGATACCAAAATTAATTAAGTGGAATTAAATGGAAGATAACCTTTTTTTTCTGTTTTATTTAAGAATTCCGCTAACAACCCAATTTCATTACTTCATGCTATTTATAAATTTTATCTAGATGAACGCGTCATTGGGACGGTACTAATGGATATTTTTGGTCGCTATTGAAAATTTAGTCGAATTTATGTAGGGGTCCAAATTAGGGGCATTTAGGCTGACATCAGATCCGTTTCCTCTATATCTGAGGAAAGTAGTAGCTGATGGGGTGTGTTTCCAAGAACGGGTAAGCACTGCACCTGGAATTACTGGAAAATAAGGAAATTTTGTTTTATTCATTGAGTCGACACCCTGTGTTACACCAGGTGCGAATCTCGTGATTTTCGCAGATTTGCCGTGGATTTGAAGTGTCAGTCGTGAAACCGGATAGATAATCCAATAACAATGATCGAGCTATTTTTTCGGACAGTTTAAAAGATGATGAAAATTAATTGCACTGGATTTATGTGCCCAAATTGAACGTTTTATAGCGCTCCAACAGCTGCGAGGATGCATAAAGTTCTTTCAAAAGACCATTAAAATGGTCTTGGTCAAAAAAGAAGATGGGACATTTCCGGCTGACTCTTCCATTGGAAGAAATGATAAGGACTCACTTCCCAGGGTCGACTCCTTTGGCGACTGAAGAAGAACAGGACTTTGACCAGGCAAGACATGCATGGTCTGAAGATGCCTATATTATTTTTTTTATATATTTATTTGTCGTCAATCAGTGTAGACCGTTTTTTTATATAAAAGCTTGTGAAATCTTCACACCATTTAGAGTTGAATGGGTGTTGAGTTCTTTTCAACCTTTCAACTCTGCCGGGAAAGATGAAATATTCTCAGCATTACTTCAACAGGGAAAAGAAGTACTCATTCTCCTCTTAACGGAACTATTTAAAGTCAGTGTTTCTTTGAGTCACATACCAAAAACATGGAGAGAGGTTCGAGTTGTCTTCATTCCAAAAGCTGGAAAAAGGGATAAAACGACTCCGAAAGCCTTCAGACCCATAAGCCTTTCCTCTGTTCTGTTGAAGACAATGGAAAAATTGTGGATGGCTTCATTAAATCAACAAGCTTGGCAAGGTTACCTCTTAGCAAATTTCAATTCGCTTATCAATCAGGTAAATCTACGATAACGGTATTACAATCGCTGGTTAATAAAATCGAGAAATCGCTTGAAGCCAAGGAAATAGCCGTGGTTGCTTTTTTTGATATTAAAGGAGCATTCGGTAATGCATCCTACAGTTCAATGCGTTCAGCTAAGGGGCTTGGATAACTGCATTATCGAATTGATAATGGCGATGCTCACCGATCGAGAGATTACAGCTGATCTTGAAGGTGCGCAACTAATTATAAGATCGATGAAGGGTTGTCCTCATGGAGGGGTGCTATCACCCTTATTGTGGTCTTTAGTAGTGGACGAACTCCTTAAAAGTTGAGCGGAGCAGGTGATTGGTTACGCAGACGATGTAGCCATTATAGTGCGGGGAAAGTTTGATATTTCGATTTCAAATCGGCTACAAACTGCCCTAAACATGACCTTCCATTGGTGTAGGAAAGAGGGCTTAAATGTAAACACTTCAAAAGCTGTCATAGTTCATTTCACCAAAAGGAAAAGAAATATGTTGACACAGCCTACTCTAGATGGAGTTCGAATTCAGTTCGCGGATGAATTTAAATACCTAGGTGTTACTTTGGATAGGAAACTGAACAAATGCGCTATGGAGCTGTAGTAAAGCTGTGGGGAAAACGTGGGGACTACGACCGAATATGGTACACTGGATATATTCGGCCATAGTTCGACCAAAAATTACCTATGCTTCACTGATATGGTGGCCCAAAACAAATTAAATAACCGCTCAAAAGAAGTTAAGAAAAATACAAAGACTTGCTTGTATATCAATGACAGGAGCGATGAGAATCACATCATCAGATGCTTTGGATGCCATTCTCAATATTTTGCCCTTACACCAATTTGTTAAACTGCAGGCAGCAAAAAGTGCTTTACAGTTTAACCGTCAAAATAAACTTTTAGATGGTGACTTGGTAGGAAATCTGAAGATCCTTAAGGATTTCAAGTTGAATTCAGCTGTAAAAACAATAGAAGATTGGATGGTAACAAAGACAAACTACGATGTTCCCTTCAAAGTGGTTAAACCAAGCCGCCATACATGGGAGTCTGGTGGGACAAACATACGTCCAGGATCTATTGCATTTTACACCGACGGCTCGAAGATGGGTGAAGATACTGGAGCTGGGGTCTTTAGCCCTGGAGTTATTACCAATGGGACATAGTCCCACAGTATTTCAAGCAGAAATTCAAGCAATCATAGAATGTGCAAACATCTGTCTAACAAGAAAATACAGGTTTGCTAAGATCATTATATTCTCGGATAGCCACACTGAAAATAAAATTTCGTTTATACAACGAAATCGCTCGTTTGTTCTATGAATTTATTCGTTGTTTTCTGCAACGAAATGGATTTGTACATTGTATGAAGCTAGTTTCGTTAGAACTGCCACACTCGCTATCGCTACACCCAAAAATAAAATTAGACTTCAGACAGGACTCGACTCATGAACCTTGCGATCGTTAGATCTGTGCTTTATCCATCGCTCTATCTGTGCTATGAGAAGAGGTAAAGCTAAAGGCAAATAAGAAGCACTCATGGAGCGGTACTTCGATTTCTCTTGCTTTTTCTGCTGCTTGCATGTATTTTTTTTTCTCTAACATAAAACCACCGCGATGATTTATTGTGGTAGCTTGCATGTATTGGTCAAACCGACAATATTTCTAAAAAAAAATATCCCATCTCCAACACACAATCAGCACTTTAGGAGACAATAAGGTTCAATTTACTTTGATACTTTTTGGAAATATTCAAAAGCAGTTTTTTCCGACGCATTATTTTAGATAGCAAAAAGCTCGCGTCATTTTGTGTAAAATATTAAAAGGAATCGAATAGTGCGAGCTTTTCGCAATCTGAAATAATGCGTAGGAAAAAACTGCTTTTGAAATTTTCCAAAAAGCATCAAAGTAAATTGAACCATAAGCGGAGTTGTTGGTTTGATTGTACGAAGATGTATTTGTATATTATACGAATAAGGCGTAATATTGACATTGCGCCAGATGACAGGAAAAACGAATGTTTCGTACCATTTATGAAAGATGTGTTGGATGCACGATATTCATTTTTACGAAACGGTTTTCAGAGAAATAACGAAAATACATTTTCAGTGTAAGCTGCTCTCAATGCGCTTAAGGCGTTCACATTTCGATCGAGGCTAGTGTGATAATGTATTCTTTCCTTAAACCAATTGGCCGAAAAGAACGAAGTCATATTATACAGAGTGCCCGGCCATTGTGGCATTGAAGGAAATGAAAATGCCGACAGTCTAGCAAGACGAGCTTCTGCATCGAACTTCATCGGTCCGGAACCATTTTGTGGAGTCTCTGAGTATACTAAAGTTCTGTCCAGTTAGAATCCGGAATCACTTATTGTGTTGCAGCGGCACGGAAAGTGGCCGCTGCAAGAATTATTTTACAGCGGTTTGTTTACCTAGGCGCCCCCTTTCTGTGGTATAAATTCCACGGCGTTTCGTGCAGTGAGTCAAAAATTATTCCAGATGGAAGCCTAGAGGAGAGAAAAAATTCTGCACACTCACGTTGATAATCCAACGGTGGTCCGCAATAAAAATCGCAAAAACGTTGAAAATCGTCAAATCAACCGTGTATGATGTGCTCAAACGTTTCAGGGAGCGAAAGAGCGTGGATCGAGTGCCTCAAGGTAAGCGTCGTAGTGGAACATATGCCCGCAAGCTGAACCAGAAGGTGTTGAGAACCGTCAGAGCAAACCCTGGATTATCAGATAATGAAATCGCACAAAAATACGCTGCTGCGCGCAGTACCGTTCGAAGAATTCGTTTTCGAGCAGGATATCGTTCTTATCGAGCCAGCAAGCAACCAAACATAACTTTGAAGCAAAGTTTCGTCACCTCGGAAATTTACCAGCAGGTTTTGACGAAGTACCAAGAATGCTTGATCATCGACGATGAAACCTACGTCAAAATGGATTTCGGACAGCTTCCTGGCCAAAAATTCTACATGGCGACGGCACGAGGAGATGTTCCTGCGAAGTTTAAGTTTGCTTTTATGGACAAATTAGCCAAAAAACTGATGATTTGCAAGGGATATGCAGCTGCGGAGCAAAGACCAAAGTGTTCGTGACGAATAAGACGATGGACTCGAAGCTGTACAAGGAAGAATGCCTCAAAAACCGCGTACTACCTTTCATTAAAACCCATAAAGGTCCCGTGAGGTTTTGGCCAGATTTGGCGAGTTGCCACTACAGCCGGGAAGTCATCCAGTGGCAAGATGGGAAATGACAGGTGGGCAGGAACTCACGGTCTCCCAGTGTTGGTGAGTTCTTTGCCGTTAATGTTCACGAAAAGTTCACTATTTTGCTATACAGAAATTCAAAACAAAAATTTTAATCTGCGGATTTGGACAGTTTTTGACCTGTTTCATACAACCGGAAGGTGTATGCTGGTCACAAATGTCGTGCCAAACTGATTTCCTACTCAATTAATCAATCTTTGATGTGAAATTCGCCAATAAACACGAGGAGCATTTCTTATAGCAAACATGCCATAACAAAATGGGCACACTTTTTCCGACTGTGGCACTTCTCTTACTCGCCTGGATCCAGTGGTACCGCGATAATAACGTCGATTTCATCGATAAAAACATAAATCCACCCAACTGCCCGCAGTTCCGACCCATCGAGAGATTTTGGGCAATAATGAAGCGGAAGCTTAAGAAAAGTGGGAAAAACGGCTCGGGACGCGATTCAGATGACCAAAATGTGGAACAAATGTGCCAAGGAAGTTGACTCCGGAGGTGTGCAGCGTTAATAAGGAAGGAAGTGCGAATTTTCATTATAAACGAAGAGAAATGATTTGTATTGATATTTTTTCCTTAAAGTATAGTGAATTACCTTTGTTTTGATCTATTAACCTTATTTGTACGTCAATCAGTTACCGAGATACAGATGATTTTATTATTCCTGACATAGCTTTATAAGGAAATTCGGTGTAAATGAAAAACTTCGCATGTGATTCAAAATGTTGTGTTCGTTTGTAAAAACAACGCGGAAGATTTTTTCGATTTTCTCGAGAGAACAAACCGGTGATTTTTCGGAGGCAGAATTTGGTGACATCCATCTGATTATAAATCAATCATAAATGCATATTTCCATATATTACTAAATACGCGCCAGATTTCGAAACATCACATTTAGAAATCTGGAAGTCTGTTTGCAGTACCATTATTCATATGATAACGGTAGTGTATGTGAAAGTAGCCTCGGAATGGACGTGAATTACCAGGCATTCTGAAATGGGTTGCTGAATATGAAGTAGAGCTATCGCTCCAGGACTAAACTTGCTTCAAATTATTACATCAAGGATTGTTGTAAGCAAATTTCTTCCATAATACCACTGCCGGCCAGTGGGGTTAGATTGAATATAGACTCATACACTTTAAGTCTGATATTTGACGTTAAGCATCTCCAACCAGTGATGGCATAATCATTGGCAAATTGATATTTTTCCGCTCTCATATGCTCTCATCATCACGCGTGATGTTGAAGCAAAATATCATGCTTGATATTGATTTTACATGCTCCTTTGATATTGCGGGACTATTCACAACGTGTAAAATTGAAGCTGAGAGTTGATTCGACGCAAAAATGTTTCCGTTGCATCTCGTTTTCTTAGAAAGAGAAGGTATATTAATGCTATCTACATTTTCTTTTCACCTATGGAATTCACGAAGTGACTGCTGCCAGCCGTTTTAGAAGTTTCGGTTGCGTTCGGGTGTAAAGCAAAAATCATGAAACTCAATCTCACCACAGTTTGGTGAGATTTGCAAGCTTGATATTCCAAGCCGCGATACACAGTTTGCAATATCAACCGCAGCTGTTTGTTTGTTGATTTTTGTCTACGAATATCAAGCGTGATCTTGTTCTTTGGTGAAGTAATACAAACATGTTAAAGTAAAAAATATATGTTAAAAACTTAAATATCTCAAAATGCCCTTTTCTGATGTTTAAAATTATGAACACTTAAAAATTTGCAAAAATCGTAGAACAAGATCTTTTGGTACAATTTGTGGTCTTTTTGTTAAATCGGTTTTCTCATGTAATTTATGCTCAGAAAACAATGTGTTTCGCCCAGCGGTAATTCAGGACCCTACGTTGTGATTTAAATAGGATAACGGCGACGGATACTCGACAGTCGGTACGAAGAAAAAGGACAACAAAAAAGTCCAAATTACTGCTTTCCGAGAGATAGTGTGCCTCCTCGGAGATTTGAATGTAAACTGTGTTTATTCAGAGTTGGTTGGAAATGCTATCTAACATGATAATTTATTAGCTAGATGATAGTCTGAAATGGGTAGGTAGATAGTTTCGCTAGAGTACGACAGTATGAAAATTTAATAGAAGTTGAAAATGAGCGAAGGGCCATTAATGCGACAGTACCAGTAGTCAAACGCACACTTCTTCACCTAACTCGTACAATGTACGAGGAGATTTGAAGTATTTATTCAAATCTACAGGCGAAACAGTGCGCGTTTGACTTGCTCATATACTGTCTGCGGCTGTGGAATAGTTCTAGCGACGTTTCATCATTACCTAAAGACCCCCGCTGCCGAAAGTAATTAAGCTAAGTTTCATACAAATCGGAGAAGGTCTTCAAAAATTGTTTTTTTTTTCTATTTTTTCCTGGAACGATTTACTTAAGATATTGTATGGCCCAGTGAATTAATCTTGAGTGATGAGTCTAGGGTTCATGAACATGTTTGAGCATGTACCATAGATTTTTTTACCGATAAAGTCAACGATTTGTACTCCAGGAGAGGCTGTATTCATTGATACTACATTCATTTTTACTGATTCTGCTTATTTTTGAAAATCTATAATTTTACATCATATTAGACATACATTTCTGAAAAACAGCAGTAAATCTAATGAGTCTTCTCATGTATGCAGAAAGACAGCATGAGCTGTATGTAGTTTACGAACATTTCTAACAAACTCATTATGACAATGGCATTCATTGAAGACAATACTCTACGCATCCAAAATCAAAAGAAGTTTGATTTTAAGCTTCAATTTTTTCTCCCATTCCCTGTTTTTTTATTTACTACAGGAACAGAAAGGGGCCAGGGTCAGTCAGGAATCGTTTGTCAAGAATGTTGTCATTTGTCTTGGATAGTCCATCTGATTAAAAAAATGTAATGAAGAATTATTGTTGAACATATTGATGTAAATATTCACTTGCCTTGTTGAGTGCACTTGAAGTCCCAGAAGATAGTTTCAACAAAATTAGATCTTATATCAATTCAAGCTCAAGTAATTTTCAATATTTTTTAGAATGTACGTGAACTAGTCATGCACGCAAAACAAATGGTATGGACATCAAATGTGAGGGTCGATTCCTTAAATCCTCTGCATGTCTTCCAGGGTGTCCATCCAACCGGGAAAACCGGGAAATCCGGGAAAACACCGGGAATTCGGATTTACCGGTTATTTAAACTTATAATGTTACTTGGAATCAATCAATTTTATAACACATACATCATTATATTATCTTGCTTACAACTTTCATATTATTCTTTTTTCTCACTCACAATTTGTTCGTGCCCGGATCAAGCGGTGATTTTGTCGTTGTTCCTACTACGATAGCTAAATTTATAGAATTTAATATGGTTTCATTGGAATGCATATGGTGTCATTGCTTGAATTCTTTTGCTACAGTTTTCCAAGTGAAGTAGTTCTAGTATAAAGGTTGAGCGAGACATATCCTGTTACGAAGCTACTTCAAGATAGAGAAGCAGATTTATGCCGTCTCAGACTCCTTGCAAACTCCGATCATACTTGGTATGCAATTGTTCGACGCCGGACATAGAGATAAATTAACCAGATACCAAGATTAGGACATCTTTGAATACCGAGGTTGGCCTGTAAAACATAAAGATCTGAATTCATACCTCTCACTCCAAAATAATGAGTTCAAATCTAACCAGGATAAATCACAAATGATCCGAGAGTGTGAAAATTACTATAAATAAAAAAATACTTTTGCTAAGCATTCTCCAATCATCCTCTTGGAATCCTGTAAAGATTCTTTTAAGATTATTTAAAAAATCATTATTGGAATTTCCTCTTCTCAATTCCAATCCCCAATTGCAAATAACATGATTTGACCTTACTACATCTTACATACTGTATTCTTTAGGGTGAACAGTTAAGCGAAATAATAATCTATGCTTCAAGTAAGGATTTGGGTTTTATCATGCGATAAAAGTTATGACGGTACTTGGGATATTTTACCATATTTAACTGTTTCAATTAAACTGGAAAACTAGGTTAGACAACTGAAAAAAAACCCGGAAAAACAGGTTTTTAAATTCTTAAATAGAATGGCCAGAGTGAATTTATTTCAAGTCCGTTATCTTCAAGAAAAAATAGGATATACATTTTTTTTCCATTGTCTATGGTTTTGAAAAAAAAAATAAACTCTGGTTCCGATATCTCTTCGTCATCTTGAAAGTTTTCCAAACCTAATATGTTGTAAAATGGTCTAGGAAACTTTCCAAGCGGTAGAGATTTTTTCAAAGACCTGAATTTTGATAAATCTTTGAAGGGCGGAAGCTTTAGTATAGGCAAAAATCGAAAAATCATGTAGGGGAAATGACGGCTTCGGCATGACAGACTATTTTCGGCAACCCAAATTGAAACATTATTTTCACTGGATTTTCTTACGAAAACGCTTCGCTGAATGCATGCAAACGATTCATTATGCTTTCAGCTTCAATTTGACTATTTTTTACCACTAAGAAAGAGCAGGGTTTCCTGAAATGAAACACACGCACTACAAATTGTAGCTGATTTCGAGTTGCCGATAATAGAACAGCTGATTTACATGCAGTTCAAATGGAACGGTTGCCGAAGAAAAACTGGTTGCCGACAATACTCGCTCTCACTAGAGAAGATTGGAGCTTTGTAAAAGCGTTTCAAAACAGTTTTTGACAATTCTTTCGACTGAAATTGTTAGAGCAGCTGGCAGCAAAAGGTTGTTAATAAACCAATACTGCATATGTGTGCGTTCCATAGAGAAAAAGGCTATAGATTCCGTAAATTCCCCTAGTAAAATCGTCTTTTTTTCAGAAATTCTTTTCCAAGCTCATAAAATTGTATTTCCTACAAGTCCGGAATCAGCAAATTTCCAATCCCAGATGTTAGATAAATTCTATGTTTAAAATCATGAAATATTTTTATATTTTAGAATCATTAAATGTTTCTCGGACTGTGAACTTACATTCTAACATATCGTAAATTATTCTACGTTTTCTTAATTTGTTTGAATTAAAGATAACGAATTACTAAGTACCATACACCATAGTATTACAACTTTTTTGAAGATCGAGATTTTTCGAGAAAATTTTCCTCGTTCCAAAATAATGATAATTATTGATACGATCCAGAACACTTGTCTAGGTTCCAGGGATATGAAAGTTTGTCTATGTTTGAATTTTTACAGAAGTTTCTATATTCGAGATCTTTAAAATTGCTTGCCTTAAAATTGACGAATTTGTCCAAGACGTTGAACATTTTTCTCTGCGCCTCATTTTTTTTTTCAATTTCAAGATTTCCTAATAAATTTCTATGTTCAATCTTTCACATCCCGAAATTCAACCAATTCGCGATCTGAATCTAAATTCAACTTATTCAACGGTTGGTTTCAAAAAATCGTGGCAGAAAAATGATTACTGTGTGAGGAAATGGAGGTTACAAATTAACCTATTGATTATCCAATTCATTCTGATTTTACGAAAACAAATTTATGAGACCCTTCAACCAATTGTTTTATTTTTTTAAAAAAGTTTGTGAAATGCTCTTGATGGTTTAAGAATTTATAATATTTGTCACAGCGGATCGCATTCAACGACAGATTAGATTCATATCTTTAATATCTTTCCGATCAATAAATGTCACTCTTGGTAACTTTTTAATTGTTTTAAAGTCACTATTTGGTGACTTTTTCCGTTATTGTAGTCAATACTATTTTATAACCCACTACCAGCCCTCTGCTGAATAAATTTTATCATTATCTCTAAAGGGTTTTTTGAACGCCTTTTTTGTTTAAGGTAGAGTTTTTTTTTTAATAACCGGGAAAAAACCGGGAATTGAAAAATGGAATTTGAATGGACACCCTGGTCTTCTTACAACAAATATAATGGCAGTCATTACAATGGACTGTAGAGTACAACAGAATGAATATTTTTGTTTTAAATCTTCACGAGATGATTTTCTAGCCACAGTACATTATTCGAAAATTTGGCTAATATTAAAATTATAACATGATTTATAAATTCTTCCGTCAACCACATTACAGAATCTCTTAATGTGGTGAAACATTGTAATAGAATGTCGCATTTCTTGGTTGGGTGTAGATATACGTGTATTCGGAAATTCTATGAACCGTAAAATATATACACCTTCATTAGGAACGCATAGCCATGATTGAAACATTTACGTTAGCCTACACATTTAATCAAATAAAAGTTAATGGTTTGTCAATCTATAGCTGTTGATGTAGATTAAATCGTTAAAAATCAAATTTTTAAAAGTTCATTAAAAATCCCAAGTATGCAAATTCAAATTTACAGTTTATTCATAACATAAAATGAATAAACTATAACCCAAAACCGTGGTATTTAAATCCAGAAAAACGTGTCTCTGCCATGAACTCAGTCTATGGTAAAATCTAATTACAATCACCATCAAAATGGTAAACAAATCAATCATGTGGGTTTTCTCTCCAATCGGTTAAAAGCAACCGGCATTTGTCAGAGGTTCCTACCCACGTTCCGGTCTCTATTGTTTTTCAACAGTTTGTTTCCTTTTGTTAGTCTGACTCCCCGCAAGGAAAGATTTACAGGCGGACACCATCCGGCATACGCAGTCAGTGTAAAACAGTTCATTTAATTAGCCGTAGAGAGTTTAATCATCCATTAATGGGGGACTCTCCTTGCTTCCCTGCCCGTTGGCTATATCGACGACGGCGACGACGACAACAAACAACAACAACAAAAAGACAGTGGCTAACTTTGTGTTTGTCCTTTTTCCTTGTTGCTTATCTTCCTCCACCACGGTTCCGTCCTGCAGCGCGCAGTGTTGCTCAATATGTAATCCCATTAATTCCTTCCAATTAGGATCTTTAGTTAAGCTTATATATTAGAATTGACATTTTAATTTGATTCGATATGGTTTCTTTTTTATTCTTTTATTTTCATGTTTTGCGATAATTTTGGTTGTATTTACCTTTTGCCACCATGTATCCTGATTCCTGATTGTTTGCTGTATCCCGTTGATGCTCGTTTTGAATGCTTTGCTGTATACATTTTTGATTTTGGAACACTGTGGTCACAAAAAACACGTGCACCGTACTGAACAATAGGATCTCAAATTACAGATGACGAAATCCGGAGCGCTGAGGAGAAGTTTGCCGAGTCCCTGCAGCTGGCACAGGTTGGAATGTACAATCTGTTGGAGAATGATGTAAGTGCCTGACGATGACAACATATCGCCGTCTCGTACGGTTTGATCCCTGAGTTGATTTGGGTTCGTTTTTCTTTTCACTACTCCTCCCATGCCCCGCTGCTTGCCGTGGATATCACAGGTGGAGCAGGTTTCACAGCTAGTCACGTTTGCCGAAGGAATGTTGGATTTCCATTCACAGTGCTCCGACATCCTGCGGGTACTCGTCGAAACGTTGAACGAGAAGTAAGTATCTACATTGTTTGGTTGGGGTGGGTGTACTCATTGGTTGGTTTTTGGTGTTCCTTTAATTAGTCCCATCTTTATTTGTTTAAATATATGGTTCGGTTTTTTATCAGTGTGTTTAAATATACATTTAATATTCCTAGTGTACTATTCATATTCCGATGAATTCATGTGTGTACAATCAGTGGTAAACAAATTGTGGCGAATCAATGACTGTGTTCAATGACACAGCTTGAACTTGCTCGCAACCTGTTAACCTACTCTGAATAGAGTCGGTGTATAAGAGTCATTTCAAGAGAAAAAAAAAATTGGAAACCCGCATCACGGTTTTCGAAAGATTTCCTTCCCTTTCACTTGGCAACAGAGAACTTTTGCATCAACTTCAAATGACTTCTTGCGAGAAAGAAAAAAATGGCGGCTGTAGTAAATCTTTATACCAGTGATTTTGTCGAATTATCATAACAACAAATATTACAAATTTTCATTACTGATCATTACCAAACGTATCTCATGACAACTTAAAACTCACTGCGTTTTCTTGATCATTTCATCGAATATATTTTATATCTTATTGCAATACCTTTCGTAGAGCTTTCATATGCATCATGACGTTCATTTATTTTGCAAGATGGGAAGCTGATTTGACTCTTGGCGTGACTCTTATACACTGACTCTATCTTCAAACTGCTTGTTTCAATGATCACATTTTTGCAAAAGGGATCATGCAATAATTACGTAAGCACTTTATGTAGGATTTTCAAATCTATCATCCCCACATTTTAAAACTTAATAATGTTTAACAAAACCACTCCTCCTCCTTTGTAATCGAATATTTGAATGGTCTGTATATGACTTGTAGACCCCTCGCTCCCATGTAAGAAAACGAAAGAACAGTGCTTGCGTAATTATTGAACGGCCCCTTATGCAAATTTACAATTAGAGATAGTGGCGATTGTTCTACTTCTTTTCCAAAATCGTTCTTGTCATACGTCAAAATCTCGAGTCAGTTCGAGCTGGTTTCGGAATAAAACTCATGAGTAATTTCTACCTATTCGGAGTCACGTGTTCAAATGTCATCCGCGGATTGGTCACGAATGTGTTGAAGCGTCTATGACAAATAAAAAATTTCGCATTTACAACGAAAATCAGTAGGGGTACTAGGGGTGAAAAGAACACTTTTCGATTGCTTTTTCAAAGAAACGTAGGGTAAATTATGGCTTCAGCACCCATTTACTGTTTTCGGCAATCGAAATTGAAACGTTAATTTCACTGTATTTTCCCATCAAAACTCTTCGCTGAACGTATTCAATCGATTCATTACCCTTTCACCATCAATCTGATTACATTTTTACGACTGAGCAGTCCTGTTATGCCAGATTTTTCTTTAAATGAAATATACACACTACAAAATACGACTGATTTCAAGTTGCCGATAATAGAACAGCTGGTTAACACGCAATTCAAATGGAAAGGGTGCCGAAGAAAAAGAAACTGCCGACAATAGTCACACTCACCTGAGAAGTTTGGAGCGTTGTAAAAACGTGTTCAACCCGTTTTGATCAATTCTGTCGATTGGAATTGATAGAACAACAAGCAGCAGATAAATGTCAATAAACTAACCCGTCATGTATGTGTGTGACGCTGAGAAATTGCTAATAAAATTCCGGACGCTGCTTAGATTGACGAGAATACGTAAATTCCCTTATCTGCTTTTGTAAACAAAGCATTTCATCGTCAGTTGGCGTAACTGGTAGCTCGCTAACGCATACTAACACTACCATCAGACAGGGGAATTTTTTTTTCAGAACACAAGGAGTTCCAGATTACTTCCTTGGAGGACGCCGGAAACGTTCGTGAACACTTCAGAACGAGAAGCTCCAATCTTAACGCAAAGCGGTAAGGTAAGATTTGAACCACGAGATGAAGGATCCAGACAGTTTCCAGTTTCTCAAGCTTACTCAAAAGAATGTTGAGGTCTACTCGGTCAAATGCAGCCTTGAGATCAGTGTAAACAGCGTCGATTTGTTCGCCAGAGTCCATGGTCCGAACGCAGAGCGACACGAATTCAGTTAAATTGGTTGTAACTGACCGTTTTGGGTAGAGCGTCTCATTGATGATGATCTCGAATACTTTGGAGCAACAACATAATGATGTGATGCCTCTGTTATTCTGGACATTCCTTTTATCGCCGGGGAACATATACGAACATTTCCATGCCTCAGGAATGTTACTCTCCTGTAGTGACAGATTAAATAGCTTCACCAAGGAAGTGAGCAAAGACTTCGAACACAGCTTCAGAACGGACCCAGGAATGCCGTCTGGCCCGGCAGCAAACGAGAGTTTCAACCTTTGAAGAGCTAGATTGACGGTATGTTCACTGATGTGAAACGGACGGAGCTCAAATGCATCTGTCGGAGAATCGTTTATAGCGATCGTGACTTGGTTTAGTGAGGCCGAAGGTTCATTGAACGAACTCATGAAATGTTGAGCAAAAAGGCGGCATTTCTCCGGTTCAAATTCAGCGGTTTGCTCACCGAGATGAACTGACAATGGCAAACCCACTTCGTTCTTTTATGAGTTTACAAACGACCAGAAACGCTCAGGATTTCTGCGAAGAGATGATTGCATACGGAAGACATAGCATCGATTTAGCCATGTTAATTTGATTGAAATATTCAACGGCATCGTCAACACATCCAGCTGATTCTTATGTTCGCCAGTCGATGCCGGAAATAGCAGCACTAATCGCAGCATAGTCGGCTCGACGGAAATCCAGTGTACGGTTATTTTCAGAGCAATCCTCAAAAACGATTTGCGCTGGGAGTTTCATCAGGACGTCTAAAGTAGAGTGGGGTGCTTCAAAGGTTCTATGGCTTCCGAAACGTCAGAGTCGCAGAGTCGCAGAGTCAGAGTTGCAGCTTCGTTAGAAAGAACAAGGTCTAGAAAGCGAGCATTCCCATTGATCTGCGTGAGGCCATGTAAAGCGAAACCTTCGATAAGCGTCGAACTAGCAGTCGATGGAACCAATTGAGGCTCAACCTGGTAAGACCCATCGTCCGACTTACTCCATCAGAGTCGAGGCTGGTTATAATCTTCGAACTGCAGAGCATAGTCATTGTATTCCAAATTGGAAGCAATAGTACCGATAGAGTTCACATTGTCCTGAATACTAATGACATCGTTGCGGCGGTCAGGAGGGCAATAGATCACGCCTACAATAATAACTCGACTTGGCGTTGGGATTCTAATCCACAGCTGCTCTAAAGCATCCGAAACAGGTGTCGGATCGATTAGGACACCTCCACCACGGGTGTTTGCACTGTTGGAGGCATTAAGGTCTGTACGATACACCGAAAAGGCATTCCCGAACAGCTGAGCACTGTATAAACGGTCATCGAGCCATGTCTCCGTCAATACGCACTCATTAGTAGATAAAAAGAGCGAATCCACCTTGGTCCGTAGTCCTCGAACATTCTGGTACCAGAGGCGCAGGAGATGAGCTACATTTACCGCGCTAACTGCAACAGATGCGTTGTCGGTCGATGGAGGTGAAGAGCTGCATACAATACCACTGGAATTCGAACAGACATCAGGAAGAGGCAATCCTACATTAACGTGGTACTTGCCTACTAAAGCAGGTTGGAAGCCCTTCTCTCTACTGCAACAACGGGTCCGGGAGGACTGTGAAGGACCGTGTCGGAGAGATCGAGGGCTTTCAAAGTGCTGTCTACGACGAGTTCCGGGAATCCAATGTTTGAAGCATCTTCAGCGTGTTCAGAATGAAGTACAATGTGACAGGTACAGTGTGCAGTGACAGAACAAGTAGTCCAACTGTGGGGCGAAACATTTTCAGTGTAGGGAACACACTTTATTACATTATTACATTGATACTTGTCTTGATGAGCAAGCCTCTTCTCGGACTGAATTGACGAAGAAACGGAGTTTCACTTTCAACTGCTAGATCAGGATGACTGCAACTACAATACTACACGAACCAGCGCGGCAGAGTTCAGTGGAATAGGGACCAGCGTGATAGTTTCTGAAATGTGTTCTAGTGCAACCAGAGCAACCACTACTGGTAAGGGGAATATCATCAGGAGATATGTTGCTGAGCGACTTTTGCGAGTGCTTGCCTAGTAGTGAAGTCTGGAAGACCCTTTTCACAATCCCACACAGGGCCGGGAAGACTTCCATGGTGGACGGAGCAGGATCTTCCATATTACGGTCTACGATGCATCCCGGAAGAGAAGAAACAGCGATAGGTAATCTTAAGGAGTATCTGGATCCGACCCATTCGATGGCTCTGGAGATGCGGGCGCCTGCGCGTTTTTTGCACGATTGTCTACGAATTTCCCGAACAGGATTCTTTCCGGCAACATGAGTTTAGGTCTGCGCCATTTTGCACTAATGGAATCACTTTCACAGCATCATTACAATCCAAAGCTTCTTTTGCGAGCATGGAAACGGTATCAGCTTTCATGGACGGATGGAAATGAGAGAGGTAGATCCAGAATACATCTTTGGACGTGGGTGGAGCAACGATGATGCCATCACCTTCCAGAGATCTTGTACCTCAAATAAGTGGTTTCGCCGATTTGCTCCACTCGTTGCTCCTTGACTGGGACTTGTTACTGCTGTTTTCAATGAAAGACCTGTGTGCTGAATTGATTACTATAATGATAAATAAGCACTCAAAATTGTTAAGTGTTCTTTTTACCCACTACATATGGGCTTTCTCGTGACGCAAGTATAAAACATATCATGATGATGATTGTCCCAGCACTTACCCCTACAAATGATTGAGCTAGACGATTTATCTTTAAGATAATTAAGTAACTTACCTAGATTAGCAAACAAAAATGAACTGGTTACTATTACAGATATAAATTCCCTCAACGCTTCACAGCGATAAAAATTGGCCACGGAATTCTGCTTCATGTGCCGGTTCGGATGTTTACTGGCTTTGTACGACTTGTACACTTCCTTGTATAGGATGTTCCGCATCGTTTGAAAGTTGGCGTTGTACCGTCTGGCCACATCTCGGATCGAAAGCGGGGTTGGCTTTAACGCATCTCAACACCTTGTTACGCAGCTGACGATCCCTGGTACCAGTTTTTTCGTAGGTCCGCTGATTCATTTCCACACTCAGGGTTTCTTTGTAGGTTTCGAGGACTCGACAAACTGTTGTTTTCGGCATCTTCAGCACTTTAGCCAGCTTAGAATCGGACCACTCCGGATTTGCCAGGTGTTTGTGCACAATATTTTTTCTTCTTTCGAGTTCCATTTGACGTTATTTCTGAACGCAATCGACTACTTTGATCAAACTTGCACCAGTTGTTCTCTATAGAAGTGTAAATAGACCACTGTCAAAGATTTTCGATTCCGAATACTAGCGGCGTGCTAGCGGAGCGCGAGGGGCATACCAATTTACTTTTAGCCTTTGAACATATAAATTAAAATAAATATTTACAGTAATAAGTGATCCCCAGCTTAAGGTGTTTCGCTGAGAGATCCTTATTTTTGCTACCACTTCGAAACTTTAAGTGCACAAATATCAGCTTCCACGACACGTACTACAATGAAACTGTTACTCCACGTTTGCTGCGCTGCAGCATACATGCAGTAGCAATTTCAGGTTTTTCCGAGCAATTTCCGAGGTTTGTGTAATTGAAAATTCGAGGTGGGAGTGCATTTATAGCCTACGTGGCGGTCATTTGAAGACTCTACAAGGAATCACCTTAAGGTAGGCATCTTATGTACTGGTTAAGCAAGAACATTGACAGGCAATTACTTTTTTTGAGAAGATTTCATGCCCTAAGTAAGCATACTCATCATTTAGCATAAGAAATCATGACATATCATGATGTCATGGTGTGGAGAAAATGTGGCTTTCATAGACTGACAAAATGAACACGGAACACCCATAAATTAGGTAGCATGTTTTTGACTATTGTAGACCCCCACTCCCCGCTCGTAACTTTTTTTTGCTATACCTACATCACCTAGATCACAACTTCTGAAACTCCCCTCTTCCCCTCAAATGCTACATCATTTGTGGATGGACTATTACTTATACATCTAGACTACTAGATTACAATCCAAATTTATCGTTTTTTCCTGATTGGGGCGCAGCCTAGGAAGCAATCATTGTGTATAAAATTTATAAAAAAATGTGGATCTTAGAATGTGAATCAGCGGTTCTCAATCTTTTGTCGATGGTGGTGACTAGAGAGGGTCTAGTATAAGAGAGGAGTGGATTCAAAACAAACTGCCTTGGCAACCTATGCCTGGGTGGTTTCTAACAACACTGCCAATGCAATCAAGATAGAAGCTGCTCAATTAGCTCTGGCTTTGACAGTTCGTTTGGCTCAAAACCAGCCAGTTCGCTTCTCTCTTATACTAGACCCTCTCTAGTGGTGACCCTCTTTGAGAAATTCGACCCATCAATATTGAATACACCTAAATGACCTTTCAACACTCCAAAATGGATTTAAAACAACAACGAAAAAAGTTTGCATGATTTCTTGATTTTAAAATGGTACTGGAATGGCTTGAACACTCCAAAAATATTCCGAACATGTTAAAATAACTGAAAACAACCAAATTGCGCTAAAACACCAAATCAATCCAATATCGGTCCTAAATGTGCGGAAATTTTGTGCACACTCATGAGCCCAAGAGTCATCGGTATGACTTGTATCAAATCAATTACGGGTCAACTTTGAACGCGTAAAAGAGCTTAACATGCTTTTAATCGCGAGTAAATTACTTTTCAAAACGCGAAAAAAAATTCAGTTGTTTATGTTTTTTTGTTTTCAAAGTTTTAATCTTCCTATTGCATTGGGGTTATTTTAGCCTGGAAAAACTGTGAAAATTTTTCGTAATGGGCAGTTCCTTGTAACTTCACATAGTAGTAAAATTTACATTCATTTGCTGGTTTATGTTTCAACATTTCGGTTAACATTGCAATTGGTTAGCCTTTGGCTCTTCATCTTTTTTCTACTTAATTGTTTATTCTAATATGATGATTGCGTTTAGCGCTAATTTACAGTATACTCTTTTAAGGGCTTGTTTTCGTTTGAATTTAAAAAAAATGATAACCTACCTACTTGAGCACAGGAACCTACCTAACTACTTGAACTAGGTTTGCCAAATCACGAATGATCTGGTGGTTTGATCGCAGACAGGTGGCTCTGAACCTTTCCAGCGTGGACGTCTTTCGCTTCTCGAGTGTTTGAAGACCGGCCAGGTGGTGAATCTCAGAATTACGAGTTCGCGGTGGACTGTTAATGATCATTCTGACGATCTTGTTTCGGATCCTTTGAAGCTTTAAGTGGTGGCACTTAGCACAACTCTCCCAGATTGGCATACCATACTGAATAGCCGGCAGAATGATCTGCTTGTGGACAGCAAGCTTGTTTTTGAGGGACAGGGTGGACTTCCTGTTTATCAGAGGGTAGAGCGACCTGATGAAGATGTTACACTTGGTGGATGTCTTGTCCACATGGGATCGGAATAGTAATTTGCTATCGAGGGTGAGACCAAGTACTTCATTCGACCATTCAATGGGAGTGCTATCAAGATGGACCTTGACGTTAGCAGTCGGAACAAGCCGAGGTGAATTCGACTGTGGAAAGAGAATGGTTTGTGTTTTAGCTGCATTGATTCAAATCTTCCTGCTCTTGAAATAGTCGGACAGAACATCCAGGGCTGATTGTAGTTCACTCGCCAGAGCACGGATCACTCGACCCTTATAGATGATGGAGCTGTCATCTGCGAACATTGACAGGATACCACGGCAGGGGAGGAACATCTGATGTGAAAATGTTGAATAGGATATGCCCAAGCAGGCTACCCTGAGGTACCCCTGCATCAACGTTGAAAGTATCAGAGGGGACATTGTTCAAGTATACCTGGAATGATCTGCCCGACAAGTAGTTTTTGATGATCTTCACGAGGTAGATCAGAAAGTAGTATCGATGCAGTTTGTACACTAGGCCATCATGCCAGACATTGTCAAACGCCTTCTCAAAGTCCAACAATGCCATAGCAGATGTTTTTGAAACGGACTTGTTCCGCCTGATGATGTTAGTAACTCTACTTAGTTGGTGGATCGTTGAATGACCTTTCCTAAACCCGGGTGTCAGCGACTCTAGACATTGCCTCCAGTACGGCAGGCTCATGGGGGCTCACCATGGTTTGGCCAAGATTATGTGAAATCACAAAAGGTTGACCAAGAGCATTGGTCTTTTTAACTGGGGTTATGAGTAGGGATGGGTCCGAGTTCTGGTCAACAGAGAAAAGCGGAGGGATCGGTCTCGACTTATTTTTCAAAATTTTGGTCATCTTCCAAAATGGTTTTGCACAATCTGGGAGAGAACGAGCCTTTTTGGCAATATCGTTATTTCTGAGTTCCACCATCCTGGCCTGGACCATTTTGGTTAGCCTATTGACATTGGTCTTGAAGTGGGGCAACTGCCTACGAATGGTGTTACGGAGCCAGATAAGATCTTTGGTTGGGCTGTCAAGGTTCAGAGTATGACTCACCTGTCTGGATGCTGGTACGTGTTGCTCCCTGGCACGGGATTCGCATCTTCGATGGTTTGCAGACACCGATCGACTTCTTCGAACGACTCCGGTAGGACGCCTTACTCGATTGCTGTCTCCACACAGCGCTGGTACTGCTGCCAGTTGACACGATGGTAATTTCGCCGGGAAACTTGAAACCTATTGGCCGAGGAACCTACTTCGGCCACCATCGGATAGTGGTCCGAGCTCAGTTCCTGATAGGCGATAGGTTGAGAGATGTTATCGCCAATGTTACTGATGATGATGTCGATGGTGGCATCAGTTCCGGATCTACTCAACCGGATGAGAGTGTCCTGACACAGGATGTTGCAGTGGGCTTCCTGCAGGGACTTCGAATATTAATCGAAATGCCTATATAGAGGTACCAGACATGTTTTGCACTGCGCTGTCCTCTGTGAACAATTAACGGAAAACAGATTGTGCGTAGTTTCCGATAGATGTCACCGCAAACAACAGCAGTGACATCTGATGGAACATGAATGCATAAGCTTGACAAAATGATTAACTCGTCGCTATTGATGTCTGATTGTAGCAGTATCAGAAGAAACAACGAACGCTTCTGGAGATAGTTGACCCTAACTCTGACTTTGTCTACACAGCAAAAAAATAATTTTGATATCACGTCAAAGTGGATGCACTACAATCATGTCGAAAATATGGTGTAATATTGCTTGCTAAAAAGGACAAAATTATCATTAATACAATGCATGAACTGACATTACACTGCTTTTACTGCATTTGTTTATTTATGTGGTCATAAAAATTACATGAAATTTTCGACATGATTGTAGTGCATCCACTTTGATGTGATATCAAAATTATTTTTTTGCTGTGTAGCTAAATATTCTCAGAGATTTATATCCCTCTTCCGTTATGAATGCTTGTAAATAAAATGTTGCTAATCACGGTACACCGTGATTATTAATTATAATTATTAAGGATGAGTTTCCTCATTACCGACTTGTAGTGTCCTCTTTGACCGATTGTGTGAGATTGAGTATTAATTTTCATGAGCTAAAAATAATTTTCTGAAAACATTTGCCGAATTCCAACTTCATTGGTCTTGAAATCACACCACCTAGTGTTTCCTAACCGGGAAATTTACCAGAATTATCATTTCCCGATTCCCAGGAAACTAGTTTGACTTCCCGAGAATTATTATTTTTTTTTGGTACAAAAGTCATACTAAACATATTTTTATTAAAAGTTACCACACAACCCAGGATTTGCTTGGGGAAGCCAGTAGACACTTCTAGGGGACGTTAGAGAAAACTGCCGGGAAAAGTCGAAAGTAATTTTCAGGGGAACTCTGCCAGTTTCTGAATCACATTAAAATTCAACAACCAGTTCAATGACAGTTATTTGGAATAGCCAGGATCCAGTCAATTTCCGGAAACCCCTAGGAAAGTAACCAGTTTTAGACTTGGATTAAAATCCATTATGCGATGCTTCAAATCACACGAGAATTCATCTACTTCCTCTTAAGAAAGTTGTGACTAGGAAAGTAAACAGAAAATTATGTTGCTACGCGCGAAGGAAATTGTAAACAAACCGAAGCACGCTTAAAAACCAATGCAGGAAATAGCTAGGTCCAACAATGACACAAATATTCATTAGGAATTTTGCCAAATATTCAATTTTTTCAATAAAAATAATGCAATAATAGTCTGCTAGCATGAAGTTTACATATTTTAGTAGTATTATACTGCACAAAAACTTTGAAAATGTGAGTAAACATTCCTCTTGTCGACGTTCTAAAGTGAGCCGATGGGAAAACTAGTTCAAAGTGAGCTATTTTTGAAAACATAATAAATCCAAAATTATGTTAATCATCAAAACAAATCTTTTTCTTTATAGTAATGAGCTTTTAGAAAAGTTTCTTAGACTTTCTTGGACTAAATTAGCGCTGGTAAAAATAGATCCAACATGATTCATGTTTGGATAGGTCCAACCAAAATTCATAACTCCAAAGGATGTTACAAATTAATTTGATTTTCTCCAGCGTCCCAACCTGTAGATAGTGAATACACCATCGTTAGGAAAGCTGGAAGAAACTTCAGGAGAAAGTTGGTGAAGCTAAGACAGGAAAGCTTCCTGGCGTAGAATCTATCAAACAAAACCGGTAGATGCTTCTGAGACAATCTGTGAGAAATTCCCGGGTGAAGTTAGAAGAGACTTTCAGAAAAAGTTGAAAGAAATTTTGGGAGTCAGAAGACACATGCAAATTAACAGAATAATTCAGAAAAGTTTTCCGTGGGAAGTCCGTTTGAAATTGGAAATAATTTCCTCTTCCAGCGGTAGCCAGTAGGACTTCTGAGGGTAATCGGAAGAGACTGGTGGAACGGAAAGTTGATGAAACTTCCGTTGAACGATGGACGAAATTTGATGGAGAAGGTGGAAGATTCTTCCAGGGCAAGTTTAAAAACTTCCGGGAGATGTTGGAATCAGTGGCGTTTCCTTAACCTCAATCAACCTGTGCACCAACTATCAAAACATAAACAATTATCAAAATATTGCTTGCAATGGATAGATATCGAGTAAACTAGAAGCTTAAATGTATTTTTCAACCGATTCGAGTATGAATATGGCATTAAATCTGGTTTTGAAAGTTGGTGCACAGGTAAAAAGTGAGGTTACGGGACGCCACTGGTTGCAATGAACTTCCATGTAAACTCGGACGAAACCTCCCAGAAAAATCATAAGAATCCTTCCGAAGAAGCTGGTCGAAATCTTCAAGGGGAAGTTGGAAAAAACTTCCAAACAATATCGGAAAAATCTTCCGGGGAAATCCTGGCAAAGTTCAAACTTAAATATATATAACTACTGAAAATTATAAGTGGTCACTGGATAAAAATATTTCCCGATTACCGAGTATTCTCGGGAAGAATCTTCAGCAATTTTTAAATTCCCGGGTAGCTAGAAATGGCTGAGGAATAGAAACACTAGCACCACCACATCACCAAAAAATTCAAAGACATTACACTTTAGCCATCGATCCCTAGAAAACAAAAGAGGCCAATGCATCCCCTGACTTGGACAAGAGCCAGCTAACTTGGATGAAACTTAATCTTGAAATCAAAGCATTCGGTCCGACGGCGATTGTTTGAACATTATTAGATGAACAATATTAGACTACTTTTTTTTATTTTGAAGCAAATATGAGTAACTCAAATTTACTAACTGCAAATATATTAACTCTGAGTACAGTTTTCGTACCCTTTGGAGTACGAGTTATCTCTAATACCTTGTACAGACATACAAAGTGCACTGTTCTACTACCGTTGTACTGCTATAAGGTAGTACCATAAATTGTACATTTTGAGGTACTAGATTAAAGGAGTACAACGGTACTAATTTGTATGTCTGTCTGTGGTATAAGTGTTGATTTTTGACAGATGATTTCGTGTAAGGGTCTATTATTCGTCCTCGTGGAAAAAAAAACTCGAATGGATGGACTATCAGAAGCAAGATAATTTTCCGTTTGTCTCAAGGCTCTGAGGGGAGTGGGGAAAAGGTCCACCCCCCGCCCCCCTCATTCAAAGTGCCTCTTTTTTTTTTTTCTTTATTAAAGAGACTTTCAGCCTTGGGCTGGTTCGTCTCTGAATCAAAGTGCCTCTTCTTTGGTTGCATTATTTTGAATTACCTATACTTTAAACCAACCAGCATACTTCGCATCCTAACGACTCTATTTCAATCCATTTCAGACGAGAGGAAGCCGCCTGTCGTCCAAAATCGGAATTCGTCCCCAAGACGCTAGCGGATCTAAACATCGAAACGCTCGGTTCTCAGGACGGAATGAATGGTGGGCCACATTTCCTTAATCCCAATAGAGTAAAAAATTCCCATCATCACATGTACAGTTCTCAGCAAAATTTGTCCACCCAACAACACAACAACAACAACTACAAAAGTGGCAGTAACAACAACAATAATAGTAATTTTAACCGGAACAACCTGTACGGGTCACAGCAGAGCCTATCGTCGATGTCGACGAGGAGCGGCGGGGGTGGCAGTACCGGTGGTGGCGGTGGAGGAGGCAGTATCCACAGTCGCGATGATAGTAATTCGTTTTTGAAACCACCACCCTACGGATCGGTTAATACGCAATCCCCCGTCGACGGCTGGTTGAATGCGTGGGATCAACCGGGTGCGGCGGCGGCGGTGGCGCCCTCGGCCACCACCGGTTCTGCCGCGCGCAGAAATTACAATAACCATGGGAAATCCAATTTTAACAGCAGTAACAGTGTGTATAATACTAGCTCCACTACTACTACCACTTTCTCCACTAGCAAGTCCGGGTCAAAATTCGCTAACAACAACTTCAATGATCCCTGGTCAGGTGATTTATGTTTTACTTTCTTTTATTTTATGTTTTGTACAAATTATGTTTATTTTTATTCTATACGGTTAAATTGAGGATGGAACAGCGCAGCATTATTCTAGTACCACCAAAGATGCAATTTGTTACGTAAAATGCATGATGCTGGGTTGTTACTGAATCAACCGCGAAACGACGACTTTATTCTTAAGTTATTTTAGGATACGTATCCAGGGAAATCGTTTTACGTTTCGCGATATCATTTGTTTTGTTTGATTAGGCAATGAGCTTCCGCTTGTAATTGTGGTGATGGTGGTGGTGGATTTACTTAGACTTGTAACGATATGTAACCTAGCTCCTTCCAACAACATACGCGACTTGAGCTTGGAAGAGAAAGGATTATTTTGTACATTAGGAACCTGCTGAGACAAGTGAGGAAGCGAACCATAGCGCATGTTGGTAGAGTAATAACAGCACGTATTCACACCGGGAGGTAGGTGGAACTCATGTTCTAATACTTACATGATCAATCTTTGTGTACAGTATCTCAAATAGTTTGTGAGTGGACATGATTCCTATAGGCGAAAAACTTCCATCCAAAACCGCAGATGTGTTGGCCTATGCATCTAAGATTGGGCCCATCGCTAAAAATCTGCTATTTATCAATTCTATCTAGATGAACGCGTTATTGGGACGTTACTAATGGATATTTTTGGTTGCTATTGAAAATTTAGTCGATTGCTGAATTTATGTATGAGCCCAAATTAGGGACACTTAGGTCGATATTACCTGCATTGCCCCTATATCGTTTAGGCACTTTTTCCATTCTGACGACTCTCCCCGGACACCGAATCGTCATCTGGCTGCTTCATTCGTTTCCGTGGCAGGGAAAATTTCTCGAGGTCAACTGCATCCTCCTTTGCACTTGTTAGGTTCTCTTCCGTGGACATGTGTGGTGGCGTCTGCGAGATTCCTTGTTCCGAGGATTCCTGTTTTGAGGGTTGCTGGAGACCTGTAGAATAATCAGAGGTGGTGGAAGATGATGCTGTAGATGGCCACTTTTTCAAGTGAGCAACTGGGCGCCGATATTTCACTCCGCCTTCGTTAACAATGATTGTATCATTACCGGCTCGCTCAAGGACAGTAAACTTCTCCATTTTGAAGGTTGGTTCGAGCTTGCCAGATTCATAACTCTTTGTCATCACTATGTCACCGGTAGTTATATCAGACTCTTTAGCATGTCTACGATGATCTGCGTAAAGTTTGCCTTGCATTTTTTCAGCGCGTCTTTGTTCCGAATGTGTTCATCTCGTCTCCAATGTGGATCTGTCCGCAGTGATGGCAACAGGTCCTTAAACTGGCGTCCATGTAAGCAGCTCCAGTGGGCTTTCTAAGGGGGGGGGGGGGGTTGGTATTATACATGTGTATGTATTCCTAGAGATTCTTCCTCCAATCTTTTTTAAGAGCTTTTGAAATCCGTAGCGTCTTCAAAATCCCGTGGTGTGGTGTGGTTTTCACCATCTTCCTGCTGACACAAAACAGAGAAAAAAAACTCTTCGCTGGAGAACGGTGGACCATTGTCCGACCGAATCGTCTCGGGATATATGTGGTCTTTGAAAATCCGCTCCAGCGCTTCCATTGTCTTGCACGCAGTCGTGCTCCTCATTTCAGCTCCACTACAACTAAAAACATAGCGAACTCTTTGGCTGACAGAAAGTCAATGGCGATATCTTGCCAAGCCCTTTCCGGCATTGTCTTGCGACTCATGGGTTCTACAGGCTACTAACAGCGGTACATCCCACACATTCCTTCACAGCACTGCAGACATCTCTATCCATGCATGGCCACCATACGTAATATCGTAAATTCCGAAGCATTGCTACAATCCCGGGATGTCCACGGTGTGCAATCTCTAACGCTCGACAACGTAGCTTCAGTGGTAATACAATCCTGTCCTCACGTACCACGACACCATCAATCAATCCTAATTCTTTACCTAATTTACAATACTGTGACTTCACAGCTTCAATAACTCCAGTAAGCATCGAATCACGTACGGTCTCATTACGGATCTCATCAAGTGTGATAGCCGCCGGCGATTCTCCTACCGCACAGAGAAAGTGTTGGGTATGTTCATCAAACGGTGCATCTTTCTTGGTACACAAACGAGATATCACATCTAATAGGGTAGGTGTACCAGTTATGGCCATACCTTATGGTGTGTTCCAGTTATGACCTATGGAATTCCCATAGGCCATAATTGGGACACGCCATAATAGGAACCTACATATAGCCATAACTGGTCATTCCCCGAATATACTTAATTTGAAAGTCGTAGGGCTGAAGGCGTAAAGCCCATCTCTGCGCTCGTGAACAAGCTCGTCTTCCATCTCTGTACTTCCCTTCAAATATGTATTCAAGCGTTTTATGATCCGTAAAGATCGTAAAACGAAGTCCAAATAAGTACAAGTAATACTTTTCAACCGCCCATACTACAGCTCTGCGTCTGAGGATACATTCATTCAGCATTTGTCAGACCTTTCGAGGCAAAGCTAATGATTCTGGGCCACCCTGCCTCGTCACGTTGGATTAGCATAGCTCCCAAGCCTACTAGGGAGGCATCTACATAAAGTTCCGTCGTGTCTTTGGGATCAAAAAAAAACCCCCAACTTCCTTACTTTTGTAGTTCATTCCTGTTGAAGATCATCAAAAGCAGCTTGCTGACTTTGTCCAAATGCTTCAGCTTCCCCGCGGATGAACTTCCGAAGTGGCTCGGTACGGGTGGACAGGTCTGGAATGAAGTGACCTACAAAGTTCACAAATCCTAAAAAGCTTCGAACTTCCTCTTTTGTTTCTGGCGTTCGGAAGTTCAGAATTGCCTCATATTCCCAGGGTGCTCACGTTGAAGCCCAGTATTTCCAACTCTGTCACTCCAAATACACACTTCTACACATTCAGTTTTGCATTGTTGCTTTCCAAGACGGGCAGGACTTACTGCAACCTGATGTCGTGTTCCTTGCGCGTGCTTCCGGCGATTACAACATCGTCTATGTAAACTACAACTCCGTCGATCCCAGCCAATATTTCCGTCATCACCCGTTGAAAAATTTCCGGGGCGCAGTTTATCCCGAACATGAGTCGCTTGAAATACATCAACCCTTGGTGTGTCATGAACGTTGTTATTGAACGGGAATGCGGATGCAGCTCTATATGATAATAAGCCGAGGTCATGTCCAGCCTTGAAAAATATGTTGCTCCACGATGTTTGTTTAAGAAGGTTTCAATCGCAGGAATCGGATAGTGCTCTCGTTGAATTGCCTTATTCGGGAACTTCATTTTCACACAGAGCCCACATGAGCATCCATGGAAGGAGGAAGAAGCCGCACCGCTATTGATCGGAATCAGTAGTTCTTCGTGAGTCGCTGGGGGTCATCTATGTCAAGCGCATCATACTAATAGAGTATAAACAGAAAGAACCCTGCTGAAATTCCTATTCCTACACAAAACACAAGCTCCTGCTGCAGTTAACAAATAAGATTTATCATATAAGACCACGTAGTCCTACGTCACCATTGCGTACAATCCAATAGGGCTGTCCCTTGTAGTTTTTTTTCAATATAATTTATTTGTAAAGGCTCAATTGCGTTAGCTTTTCGGAGCCGTAATTCAATGTATAACAATATTTCTTATGACTAAACTTTGTATAATCGGGACTGAATACTTGCGGCTTACTCGAGGTTAAGGCAAACAATTTTTTAACAGGTCGGACGTGGACTTGGAATAAGATACATGGGGGTGAATTGTCGTTTCAACTCCGTCACCGTTGCACTGGTGAATGAACGTGGAAGAGCAGTGCGGAAAAGTGCTCTGAATCTTGAAAGTTGAATGGACAATTGATGAGACGACTGAAACGAAACACAAAACCCGAATTTATCCACCTATGGTGTGATCAGACCCTTCTTACTTATTCAAGTTTATTTATTTTATTGTCATTATCAGTGACCAAGCCCCCCACCCCCGTGTCATCCAGTGACGCTACGCCACTGCCTGGGGGTACCCGGAATATATCCGGGTGTAGTCTATTTGGTGAGGCTACCAATCACCTTATCATCGTATTTTAATGTGATTTAATGGGTTTTAATTCAATTCATATTCAAGCAACTTCCCCGGGGTACCCGGAACATGTCCAAGTGTGTCCAATGTGGTCTGGGACACTTAACACGACTTGCATTGATCTTATTTTTGAATTCTGTAGTAATTTGATGTGTCGCATGATGGTTTTGATACGTTTTCCGTTAAATCCAGCGTGAAGGCCCATATTCACCGGATCTTATTCCGACCATATCTCCGGAACCGGTTCACCGATTCCAAAACCGTTCAATAGCGTTCAATGGGACCCCAAGACCTATCATTTGGCGCCGAGTTTGTCCAAATCGGTTGAGCGGTTGCTGAGAAACGTGAGCGCATTCATTTCGTTACATACACACACACACACACACACACACACACAGACATGTTCCGATCTCGTCGAGCTGAGTCGAATGGTATATGACACTCGGCCCTCCGGGCCTCGGATCGATAGTCGGTTTTTCAAGTGATATCTATACCCTTCTTTGTAAGAAGGGTAAAAAGGTGCTATGTTGGGAGAACGATGAAAGGACTGACACATCAATTAAAAAAAACTGCTAAATAGAAAATTGTAAATCTACTTCATATATTCGAGATCGCGGCTAGCCAGAACGTCTCTAACGGGTGAAGTAGGTTGCTTTCATCGGGTCCTAAGGGATTCACACAACTCAGTTATGGCAACACAGTATAAAGTACAAGACCAAACAACATGCTCGATGTGGTGGTAACCGTCACCGTCTGATTGCTGTTTGAGAGCCCAATCCGATAGAGATGCGAGTCTAATGAAAAGTGATTGTTCATGAGCCTATTCATGACGCGGTTAAAGTCACGGTCCATGCCCAATAGACTGATGCAAATTTTGACATTTTCGCTCCACAGTGCACAAACGGTTCCTTATCGGGTCCTTATTAGTCTCCCAACATTTGAACTTCTTTGATAAGAAACTGATTTGGCACAAACCATTTGAAATTATTATGGGAAATCCAAACTTTTTGTTCATTGTCTTCTTACCTATAAGCTATACTTATGGAAAATTTTCTCTGCTACAAGTTAATATTAAAATAGTTATTAGTTGTTTAAGAGATTGATAATCTTATGGCATGATCAAGCAGCTGTATTGTGAGCAACAC
This sequence comes from Ochlerotatus camptorhynchus, assembly GCF_037179485.1. NCBI lineage: Eukaryota > Metazoa > Arthropoda > Insecta > Diptera > Culicidae > Ochlerotatus > Ochlerotatus camptorhynchus. The sequence goes on from NW_027040640.1 coordinate 1,604,603, forward strand.
TGTATCTTACAGTGTGACATAGTAGCCATGATTTTTGTGCTCTATTCTAAGCGCCAGAAACACCAATGTTGCCTGCTGAAAAGTTGATTGAGTATAATCATTAGACATTAGTGGCTTGAATTATTGATATCTTTTGATGCTTACATTATATTGAAAAGTTGTTTTGGACAAAGTTGTAACTGAGAAAATTTTTTCAAAGCATAGCGATATGGTAAATTATTAGATGGATATGAACAAAACATTTGGTTTTCCCATAGTAATTTCCGTATAAACTTCAAATGGTTTGTGCCAAATCAGTTTCTTATCGAATGAGTTCAAATTTTGGAAGGCTAGTCAGGACCCGATTTTGAACCGTATGAGCACTGTGGAGCGAGGGGGGCGACTGTATCTACGATGCAGTTGCTGAGATGCTGAGTAGATAGAAGGAAGATTTTTGTCGATTTTGAAAATTTCCTGCTAAAAGATGAAGCACGATGCAAGTAGATGCGAGAAATGAAAGATGATTTTTCGAAGATTGATTCGCTAGTGTGAGATTTTTTGAGCATCTAGAATTGAGATTTAGATATGTCGCCCCCCTCGCTGTGGAGCGAAAATGTCAAAATTTGCATAAGTCCAATGTTCAACCCTTTAAACCATGGTTTGTTCGACACCTGTGGGCAGAGTTGGCAAAATCAGAAATCAATTGATATTTTTCCGCTCTCATGCGCTCCCAATATCACGCGTGAAAGTGAAACAAAACATCATGCTTGATATTGATTTTACAAGCTCCTTTGATATTGCGAGACTATTCAAAACGTGCAAAAATCAAGCTGAGAGTTGCTATCTCTTTTTTATCTTCACCGATGGCAGACGCGAAGGGACTGCTGCAAGCCGTTATGGATATTTCGGTTGCATTCGGGAGTAAAGCAAAAATCATTAAACTCAATCTCACTACAGTTTGGTGAGATTTACTGTTGGTGAGTTTTGTTAGCTTGATATTCCGAGCTGCGATATCACAGCTTACAAAATCAACCGCAGTAGTTTGCTTGTTGATTTTTGTCTACGAAATCACGAACCTTCCCAAATCACCATCATTCCACTTTTGTTGCCAGTTGCTGAGGACTTGCTGACGAGCAATGAAGAAAAAATCATTGAAGGCGATTTGTCGCTCCAAAATGTTGCCTTCCGCTATGGACCACCTTATCCAACGAGTCCGCTTTCTCGTTACCCGGAATAGAGCAATGAGAAGGGACCCAAACCAAGGCGATAGTGTAAGAGCAATTAGATAAAGCACTCAGGGTAGATCGTATTCCAAACAGAAAATACGTCGAGTGCTTTATCGGCCTCATTGAACGAATAGCCTCCAGTTAGCTTAGACTGTCCGTGTAAATGAAGTAATGGTCAGGGGAAGTTAGGCAATTTGCTCTAAAGATACAGCTGCTAGCTCCGCACCGTAAACTGAGCAGGGTTTCTGAAGTTTATAGGAGACGCTATGAAATTCATTGAATACTCCAAACCAGTGGACGCATTTATGGTTGACCCATCTGTGAAAAATCTCTTCTCTTGACTGACGTGGCGGTACTTGATAGCGAAAATTGAGGGGACAACCATCGAACGATGAGGATCTGGTATTCCATGGATTTCTTGCTTCATAGTCAAATCAAAATGTACAGAGTAACTGTAGAAGTCTTCGAAGCCTGCACAATTGGAGTTGAACGAAGACGGCCCAACCTCCAGCGTCATGTATTCGTAGTACAAATTCATGAATCGAGTTTGCGGATTTCGGTCGGGCAACTTCTCAAAGTTCTCTATTACCAATGGATTCATAACTTCGCAACGGATGAGAAACTGGAAAGACAGCTCAGCGAAACGATCTGTTAAGGGAAGTACAACCGTTGCAGCTTCAAAATGTGTGTTTTTGCCGCCTATTGAAAACAAAAGTTACCGTACTCTAAAAGATATAAAATGGTTGTTCGGTACAACCTTATCAAGTCTTCCAGATGAATTATTTTATGAAAAAAATGACAAACATAAAATAACAGTAACGTTACGGTACACAAACTCCTATAAATATTCACGGTATATATAAACGCTCTAACGTTACGCTGACCTTTCTTGCCCCTAGTTCCCTTATGTACTCTTGATTATGTAGGCACACCCAATTAACCAGAGGCCCGTTATTTCGCCATTTTGGATATATACAGCTGAACAATGCTGATATACCAGTGTTTGTAAGTTCTGATGACGCACATATATAGTCAAAAAGATGAAAGAACGTGCCTATGGTTACTTGGGCAGAGTGCTTGATATGAATGAAACCAGGAATTTTATACAAATATATAGCGTTAGATCAGCGTTTTAACGTTTATTCCGTACTTGGGTGCTTCATGTAAAGTTAGTCTTAAAAAAGCTCATCTGAGTACTAAGTTGGTTTAAAGAATGTCAGGCTTCCAAATCAGATGATTGCATGTCACAAAGCTCGCGAAAGAAAAACCTTCCGTAGTTTAATCCATATCGAGCAGTACTCATTAGATTATATTGGCGTAGGCAGACATTTTTTCAGGTTTTCTGTTTCAGCACCGGCTTGTATGCACTAACGCACACATGATAAACATTGAAGGTGGAGTAATGTAATGTAACAACTTAACTTTTTACTCCTACAGCAGCATGGAAAGTCATGAATCATCAGAATTTATTGATAAATTGCAGTAGCTTCATTGCTGGTGGTACATATGGTGATGGGAATTTTGTCCACATTTGTCTAACTATATTACCATATTCAATCCATTAATACAGATTCATGATAGACGTATTCTTATAAACTTATTTCACCTCAAATAGCATTTTTCGTTCATGTGTAACATTTGTTTTCCAAATATTTATTCATAGTTTACTTTAGTTTCAATTTATTTCAATCAAATTTTGCAAACTTCTTGATTTATCGCCAGTCTGTCCCCAAAAGATATACGCACCTTCTTCATGTCAATCGTCAGTGTTTTGAATCGAATCTTCGAACAATCTTCAACCAACTTGTTAGAAAATCAATGTTTTCGAATTCATACCTTTGACTAATCTCTCTTTCGAAACGTATTTTTTTTTCTTTCGGTGTGAATGAATATGTTCTTTTATTGTTTGTCTTCTTGAAAGTTTCATATAATTTCCTTGTCGACCTTGTGTTTTCCTACTCAAAGTATTTTCTTCCGGAAAAAAAAAAGTTTCGATTCTTCAACACCCACAAACAATATCCAAAGAAAACGAAACAACCCCCTTATTCTTCCACTATTTGTTTTCCGTTTCACGAGTCCTTTCGTCTCTCAATCTCTGTATCTCTCTTTCTCTCTCTATTTATTTCTCTGGACCTACATAGGCGGTTCATCATCACGTCTCAATTCACCGGTCAATAAACCGACTCATCTGGAACTTTTGGGTAACGGTCAAGCGCAGGCGCGTTCCACCAATGGTAATCAAAATTCAAAGCCCATTTCGTCATTCATTCTCGTACGAGCTGAGTTTTACTTTTCGTTTTTGCGCTATGATTTCCGTCTCCGAACTACACACGCATTTTTATCAATCATTGAAAATTGAAGTTTGAATATTCACCAAAATTTCGTTTGCTTTTATCTAACACCCAAATTGTAACTCATAGTTTGTGTGGTCTTCAATTGGATCTCAAGCCATTTTTAGTTTGGTTTGAATCGATCTTGCTATAGGATTAATTTCTCAAATTGAATTGCATGCCTAAGTTATAATGAATTTGATTAATTTTGTACAAACCATGTTCTGTTTGGTAATAATCAATGACAGTAACCCACTTACTTGATAGTTCCAGCTGCCATGTCTAAACTACGTAGTGGTACCATAAAATTTACCATAGCTGCTGTCTATTATCTGAACTTTCCTCCCGCATGTTGCCATCAGTTCTAATTTTTTGTGACGACATTTTTCATTTAGGTTTGATGTGTTTCTGCACCATTCCATATTTTGTGGCTTTACCTTATGTTTCTATAGTATTCCGTTTCCATTGTCGTTTGTGTGTCGTCTTCATTCTGTGTAACACATTCCTACATCCATACAGGAATAGTTTGGTTTAACCCCGTTAGAATATGAAATCAGAAAGTGACGTAGTTGACAGTAGAAACGTGTCCCAAGCAGTATTTAGAAAGTGTAAACGTAGCCAATAGAGACTAGATCTTACGATTACGAGTGATATTAGTGCAAGTTGAGATTGCATTGTTTTTAATTTAGCAACTTGATTAACATTTTCTTTTCTGTTTCTCGTTTTGTGTAGCTTCACCATTGCCATCGCCGATGCGCTCGCCTGCGAGGACACCGATGCCAGCCAAACCAACGCAGCCATGCTGTACGGCACTGTACGATTTCGATCCAGAAAACCCGGGTGAACTGGGTTTCAAGGTAAGCTATCCCCGACACCATGAACCTTCACCGTTTCTTTATCGAGTAATTTTTCTAATAAGTTTTAGTTATCTGAGTCGGTCGCTTCTCCGGATGCATTCAGAACATGTCAGGATTTTCCAATGTCGTATTTGCGGTCACCGAATAATTATGTTGGCAGTTTTTTTGGGATTTTTCAAACACACTCTACTTTACAGTATGGTGCTGCTGTTTAGAACCCATTCTATCAAAATGAAGCCTAGCGAACCTAGTCAGTTCAACGTAGATTCATTCGCTACGCACTTCGAGGATAACCCTAAAATGATCCTTTTAGACTGCCCACCTATGAGGAACGTTGCTTGTTGATCCATCTATATTAGGGTGGTTCAAAATATCGATGTTGATCCACCAAGCTCAATCGATTCCAAATTAGATACTGATCATTCTCCCAAAATTTAAGCTCATTTGGTTGCCTCATACTGCGTTGGGAATTATTATGCAAAAAGTGAACTTTTTGTTCTCCTCGTACTAGATTTGCGTCATATTGATTTATGGATAAACTTGCTATCTGTACTTATAGGACAGTTACAACTTTGCTGAAGAACACTTTTTAATTGAACACCACCTGCTCAGCAGGCAACATTGGTGTACTTGGTGCGAAGAATAAATCAGATAAATCCAGGTTATTATGTCTCAGTGCAAGATGCAGTATTACCCTGAAAGTTATCGGTTTCGATATCAATTAATAACTAATTATCTTGAAGTTCAATCAGAACGTGATCTTCGGCAAAGTTATAGTTGATCAAATTTCATATAAGAGCAGATTGCAAAATTACACGGGCCAGTGCAGTATGAGATCGCAACCAAATGAGTTCAAATTTTCGAATGATGATTAGGACCTGATTTAGAATCGATTGGAGCTCTTCTCTGGGTTTGCCAAAGCCGTTTGATGTGACCATCATCTTTATCTGTAGTCTTCCAGGGTCGTCCAGATGCCATTCGCACTTTATGGCGAATCAATGGCATTGTACACAAATATTACCTCAGCATTCCGGCAATCTCTCGTTGGATTTTCCCTGCCTGTGCTTGCTGTTAATCCAGTTTTGCTGCTGATTTGTGCAGTGATAGTTCCGGCCCATGTTGTTTTAGTCGATTTCTTATATATTTTGGAACTGCTCAAAAATAAAAACAAATGATAGAAAACTTCAAATTTTGTGTCGATTGTGATAAAGTGACATTATTTCAAATTACCAAGCGACCTACCTCAAGAATTCAGCGATATTTGTTGCACAATCAGTCAGAATATTAAAGTGGTCTAATACTTATGTCGCACGGATTTCGCACTCAACGCAGCTTTTCGATGCCTATACCAGCGTTGCCAAAATGTTTTAAAGAAGGTTTAAAAAAATCGGTATTTGTCGGTATTTACTTTTTTAATTAATTTTATACTTTTGCCGTTTTTGAAAGCGGATTTGGATTATGATCGGAAAATTCCGAAACAAAACTCCGGGGAATGTTTGAATTAGCTTCTGGAGGAAGCTGAAAACAACATCCAGAGAAAGAAGAAAGTTCAGTTTCCTGGAGGAAAGTTGAGGAAAGTTCTGAGAGAAGTCGGAAAAACATCCGCGGAACTTCCAAGACATAAATTGAGAAACTTCTGGCGAAAATTTAAAGAAACTTTCAGAAAATATCGGATTTCACATTCAAAGAGGAAGGCAGATAAGTTTCGGAAATCGGAAGTAAATTCCAGAAGTAGCCATTTCCAGGGGAAGCCAGAAGAGGCTCGGAAAAACCTTCCAATAGAAGTAAAAAAAAAACAACTGGACAAAATTCCAGAACTAGACAAAAGAAATTTCTGAGGAAAGTTTAATTGAATTTGCTGGAGAAGACAAAATAAATTTCCTGGAGACGCTGGCAGAAACTTCCTAGAGATTGAAAAAAAAAAAATATTCTTGAGAAAGTCGGAAGCCAGAGCGTTTACGGAACAGTTGAAAGAAACAAGGACATAATTCCGGAAGAAAGAGCTCCTGGGGGATGTTATAATGATCCAGAAAATTTTCCAAATGGTCATAAAACATCCCTGAAGACCCCGCAATGTCCCTGAAGTTATTGAAACATTCCTGAAATGTACTTAGGAATATTCCGTATTTCCTCGGAATTCCTTAAAAGTTCTTGTAATTTTCCTTAAGTTGATAGGGCTGTTTTTGAGTACTCTGATCATCTTTGAAATACTTGAAACTTTCCTGATTGTAATGAGGTCTCTAGACTTTCTTGAAGATTACGAAATTTCTTAAGCACTCTCACCATTTTCTTTCTTTCTATTGTAACATCAGCATTGAAGTTCTCTCTTCTCTTTCCGATTTTTCTTATTTTTAAAAGTTTTCAACACTGTCATTAATAAGCACGGAACTTCCCATAAAATGTTCTCACAATGTGCTTACATTTCTAAAATTTGCAAGAGCCCCTCTGAACATTGCTGAAGTTTTTGGAAATCGCCTGAGTTTCTCGGAATTTCTTTAAAATTTCAGCGATTTCCTTGAAGTTTATTGATCTGTCCTGATGTTCTCGGAGCTTCCTAAAGTTCTCTCAATTCTCCTGAAACTAAACTGTCCTGAAAAACCATTAAATTTTCCGGGAGTTCTTTGGACTTGTGGAAGTATCCAAAATATTTATGATATTTCCTTAAGTGCACTAGAGTTCGCGAATTTTAACAGAAGTTATTGAAAATTACTTAAAAGTCTGAACTTTTCTGAAGTTTCAGAACTTCTTAAAAGTTCCTGCAGCTAGTGTGGATCCGCAATCAAAATCTGGAAGCATCCCTGTAGTTCCGGGAAAGTTGAAAAAATCTGGCGGGAGAAGATGGAAGAATCATTCGAACGAAGACTGAAGAATCTTCCAAGGGAAGGCGAAATAAGTTTCCGAGAGGAATCGAAAAATAATTTACGATGTAAGGTGGAAGAAAATTCCAGGGGAAAATTGGAAGAAAATTCAGGAAATTAAATAATGTTTAAAAAGTATTTCCCGATTCCCCCGGAATCAACAGAAAGAGCCATCGACTGTTTATCGATTCATGGGTAGTCAAAAACGGTGAGGAAATTGAAACATTAATCGACAGAGTATCCATAAGACATTTTTGAGGATATTTTTTTTTAGAATTTTAATGGCTCAAAAAATTTGAGATATTCAATAAGATACAAGTCTCTCATAATAATTTTCTCCAAAATTCGAGCGCGGGCAGGCAATAATCATTTTGGTTAGTTAAAAAATCGGTATAAGATCTCAAAAATCGGTATTCTGAGGAACCTTCTCTGTATATCGGTATCTAGTTCTGAAATCGGTATAAATACCGATAAATCGGTATATCTGACAACGCTGGCGTATACAGTTCGATTGTTTATTTGCCATGCGGCAGCGCAATCACACGTCAAGTTAATAGAGATGCTCGCCGCTAAGTGTCGTATGAATTTAATTCGAATTGGCAGTTAGTGTGCTTCTGGCAAGTTTCCATCTGCTGGTAGTCTTATTGTTTTGTCAGACACTGTAAATATTAAATAAATAAATACATAAATAAATTAGTGTAGTGGTAAGCGTGATTACCTCTCACCCCAGCAGGCCTGGGTTCAATCCCAGTCGGCGCCGCCGGGATGTTCTGAGGCATAACATCTCTGATCACGCCTTCCTTCGGATGGGAAGTAAAGCCATTGGTTCCCGGTTCATGAGTTGATGGGTCGATAGGTAGGGTCCAGGTGTGGGAGCTGCCTTCTTGACAAATTAATTTATTCATAAATTGAGAAATTTATAAATTGATCAATTGGTAAATTGATAAATTGGCTATCGATTATTGACAATTTGATAAAGTCAATAACGGACAACTTGATACATAGAGGAATTGAAAAATTCATAAATTGATTAAGTGATAAATTAATAAATTGACAAATTGATAAATTAGTAAATTGATAAATTAATGCATTGATAAATTAATGAATTGATAAATTGAGTGTATCAGTTTTTAAAATAATAAATTGATAAATTGATAAATTTATAAATTGATCAATTTATAAATTGATAAATTGATAAACTAATAAATTGATAAATTGATTAATTGATAAATTGATGCACTGTCAAATTGGTAAATTGATAAATTGATATTGTGGAAATTTAATAAATTGATAAAACGATACGCTTATAAATTAATAAATTGATTAATTGATCAATTGGCATATTGATATACTAATAAATTGTATGTTTGATAAATCCATGAATTGATTAGTTGATAAATTGATAAATGATTGATAAATAAATTGATTAATTTTAAAATTGATAAATTGATAAATTGGCAAATGGATAAGTTGGATAAATTGATTAATTGATACTTTGATGAAGTGACTATTTAATAAATTGATTAATTAATAACTTGGTACATCGGTAAATCGCTAAATTGCTAATTTGATAAATTGATTATTTGTTAAATTGAATGAATTGATTGTTTGACAATTTTGATAAATTGATAAATTGATCAATTGGTGAATTTATAAATTTATTAATTGAAAAATGCATAAATTGATAAAATGATCCACTTATAAATTGATAAATTGATATATTTATAAATTGATTAATTTAAGAATTGATAAATTGAAAAATTGATTGATTGTTCAATTATTATTTATTTATTTATAATTTATTATTTTTATTTTTTATTTGATTTATTAATTTATTTGTTTATTTATTTATTGATAAATTTATTCATTGAATAATTGATCTATTGATTAATTGAAGAATTCAAAAAATGATAAATTGATAAATTCATTAATTGATGAATTAATTAATTGATCGAATGAAAAATTTATAAATTGTTTAATTGAAAAGTTGATAAATTAATAAATTGATAAAATTATAATTTGATAAATTGATGATTTAATCAATTGAACTTGATACAAAGATAAATTGATAAATTCATAAGTAAATTAATTGATACATTGATAAAATGATAAATTGAAAAATAGAAAAAAAAATGATAAAATGATAATTCGATAAATTTAAAAATGGATACTTTTTTTAATTGATAAATTGATCAATTGTTTAATTCATAAATTGATCAATCGTTAAATTAATTAATTTATTAATTGATGAATTGATCCATTGATACTTTTGCAAATGTGTAAATTGACAAATTAATTCATTCATAAATTGAGAAATTTATAAATTGATCAATTGGTAAAATGATAAAATGATTATTTTATAAATCGATTAATTGATTTATTGACATTTGATAAATTCAATAACGGACAACTTGATACATATACAATTTTTTAAATTGGTAAATTTATAAATTAATGCATTGGTAAATTCATGAATTGATAAATTGATAAATTGATCAGTTTGTAAAATGATACATTGATAAATTGATTAATTGATAATTTGATAAATTGATAAATTGATAAATTGATTGGTTAAAAAATAATTAATTATAATTGATAAATTGATCGATTGCTAAATTGATAAATTAGAAATTTAATAAATTGATAAAATGATACGCTAATAAATTAATAAATTGATAAATTGACCAATATGTATATTGATATACTAATAAATTTTTAGTTTGATAAATCCATGAATTGATAAGTTGATAAATTGATCAATTGAAGAATTGATAATGAAATAAATGGATAAATGGATAAATTTGCAAATTGATGCATTCATAAATTGATAAATTGATAATTCGATAAAGTGGCTATTTGATTAATTGATTAATTAATTCGATAAATCGCTAAACTGCTAATTTGATAAATTGATTAATTGATAAATTCATAAATTGAATGAATTGATTGTCTGACAATTTTGATAAATTGATAAATTGATCAATTGGTGAATTTATAAATTGATCAATTGAAAAAATAATAAATTGCGAAAATGATACACTTATAAATTGATAAATTGATAAATTGATAAATTGATAAATTGAAGAATTGATAAATTGAAAAATGGATTGATTCGTAAATTGGTAAACTGGTAAGTTGATAAATTAATAAATTGATACATTGTTAAATTGTTAATTCATAAACTGATAAATTGGTTAATTGATAGATTGATAAATTGATAAATCGATAAATTAATATATTGATAAAATGATAAATTGCAAAACTGATAAATCGATAAATTAATAAATTGATCAATTGTTCCCCTGATAGTTTCACAATGATTGATACTATTTGAGTTCATTTCTTAGGCACCAAATCAGTTTAGTTACTGTTTTATTAGCTACTATCATGTGTATCGGGGATAATCGGGCAAAATGGACGCCTTCCTGATATCTGCACAAGATAGGACCAATCGATTCATTATATTTATTTTACATAGGTACAGACCAAGTATCATTTAACGTTTTATGAAGTACTAAAAGGCTTCTATAAAACAACATTCATAAAACCCTAGTCAAGATAGCTTTGCCTTTATTACATCCACCAAAACCTCATTAAGACTAGAATCTGTCTTGGTCCACCCTGAAGAAGGTTCTAAAGAGTGCATTATCGAGACATTTCAAGAGTGACTTGCAGCAAAAAGGTTATATGACGAATGCATTGAGAACCATTTGAAATCCTTATTAAAAGTACAATAAAAGCCATTTAGCACCAATACTTGTGCCATTTGCCTTTGACGCTTGCTAAGCGCACTAAAAATAAAGCATCACTTAAGATTAAAAAGGAATAGGGGAATTTACGTATTCTCGGCAACCTAAGCAGCGACCTTCTTTCTATAGCCTTTTTCTCTATGGAACGCACACATATGCAGTATTGGTTTGTTTACAATCTTTTGCTGCCAGCTGCTCTAACAATTTCAGTCGAAAGAATTGTCAAAAACTGTTTTGAAACGCTTTTACAAAGCTCCAATCTTCTCTAGTGAGAGCGAGTATTGTCGGCAACCAGTTTTTCTTCGGCAACCGTTCCATTTGAACTGCATGTAAATCTGCTGTTCTATTATCGGCAACTCGAAATCAGCTACAATTTGTAGTGCGTGCGTTTCATTTCAAGAAAACCTTGCTAGATTGCTTTTTCTCAGTGGTAAAAATATAGTCAAATTGAAGCTGAAAGCATAAAGAATCGTTTGCATGCATTCAGCGAAGTGTTTTCGTAAGAAAATCCAGTGAAAATAGTGTTTCAATTTGGGTTGCCGAAAATAGTCTGTCATGCCGAAGCCGTTATTTCCCCTACATAAATATCGTCCGATCTTGCCAAATTCATTGTTCAAAAATGAATCGGCTTCTTCAGTGTCATTCCCACTAGGGACCAGTTTTGACGTATCACAATTAAGTGCTAAAATCTCTTCCCAGACATACAGAATGCACATGTATTCAAAGTTGTTTTTGTGATATAACATTATATACGATTTAATCTTTAATAACAAATTGTCGGAAATTTGCATTCATACGATTTAACTTAAACATGTATGTACGTTAGGCCGAAGAACGCTTAGGCCGAAGTTCAACAGCAGTCACGAATGACCTTTAAAGCAGGCCTGCCCAATGTACTGCTCGCGGGCTGCAACCGGCTCCTGGAAACATTTTCTGCGATCCGCAACGAGTTTACAAAAAGTCTTCGCTCCGGCCCGTTGGTTGTTCTATTCTCGTGCATCTTTGTCAGATTCATGTTTGCGGATTTCCGTTAACCATTTCAGAGATCAATATGGAACGAATGTTGGAGAGCAAAAAATGTTGAATTTTAAACATTGCTGAACCCTAGTAGCAGGCTTAAACCCCCAATTTCATGACTTCATTATGATGGCTACCAAGCCTTTGGAATTTTTTCCTTATTAGAGATTTGAATAGATTTTTCGCCTTTACTTTACTAAAACCTTTGGTTATTATTAGTTAGGTAGGTTCCGATTCTACACATTGTAGTTACATTTTTGTACCTGTGATCTTGACAATTTTACCTAGGGGATGAGTACTTAAGGGGGTTAGGTTTTTGATAAGTCTTTAGTGGGAATGACACTGATGAAGACTGCACATTGTAGTCGAATTCAATTTCAAATTATATACAATTTGTAATAATTTTATAAATTTTCAAAACTGCCTGGAATTAAGCCTTAGGTGTGTAGAATTATGGCACTTTACGGTATAAAAAATCGTTCGTTAGGCCGAATGGGTAATTAATACTGGCGGCCTCTCTTGGAGCCAGGGGAGTTTGTCAGAGTAAGAGATAGAGGCAACTGTAGGAATAGGAATTTGAGCGGGGTTCTCTCTGTTTATACTCTTTAGTATGACTATGATTGCCCTGAAAAGAACCTTTTGATATGAATATTGGGATATGTTCAGAAATTTAACTCTTGGAAAATCTTGGTGGCCCTGAAAAGGGCTTGAAGCCTTTGGAAGAAGATGATGACGTGTAGGCAGCTGGATCAGCAAATCGGTTCAATGATTGGGCACTCAAGATTGGGCACGCAAGAGTATCGGCCCGTCTGCTGCTGGACAGGGGTTGAACTGGTGTCTGCGACAGGTTGGAAGGCCGCAGAATATAAGTGTCTACCCAGCTAAAGCTCCTCCTCTTTTTAGTTTTTCTCGTTACGCTCCTTCTCTCAACAAGTTGGTAAATCTTAACCTTTAGCAGAAAGGCGCTGAACACTTTTACGGCTAACTTATGATCCTGTTTCATATGTTATTTTATTTATTTTCTCTACAGCGCTAAATCAAACGAGTAGAAATAAGAAGGGATGTCGGTTACGCGTTCGACTAATTGAAAAATCGTTAAATATTTAATCGAATAGCTGGAAAAATCTTTACGAATAATCGTTAATCGAATAATTGGACCTTTATTTTTTTTTTTTTTTTTTTCCTTTGGTTTGTTTTTTCCGTCGATCTTGTTTTCCGTGCTGAGCACCAATGCTACCGACGTGCCAGGAAGGCAGCTCCCACACCTGGACCCTACCTATCGACCCATCAACTCATGAACCGGGGACCAACGGCTTTACTTCCCATCCGAAGGAAGGCGTGATCAGAGATGTTATGCCTCAGAACATCCCGGCGGCGCCGACTGGGATTGAACCCAGGCCTGTTGGGGTGAGAGGTAATCACGCTTACCACTACACCACCGGCGCCGATAATTGGACCTTTATGAATCCCTGGAAAAATGTTCATGTTTTTTGGTGGTCCTTCAAAAATGTCGAACAGCAGAATTGCGACCAGCAAGTGCTATGACGACGACTGAATTAAGGGGCTTAGAAGCAGGGTTCTGCATTTTCGAAACAAAGAAAAGAAAATGAACCCTCCGCAGAATCGCTTCATTTCGAGCAATATCATTTTCGTGTAAGTCGTCGTGTTTCTTGTTATCGAGTCACGATGAACATTCCTCTTTTCAAACATGACTGGACTATCACTTGTTTCGTTCGTCAAGTGCTTCAGTTCATTTCATTTGAAGTAAAGACTTGTTTCAATTGACGCAATGAATGACTCGAAAACAGCTTCCTTCGTTTTTTTCCACTTTCACTTTAATTCGGGGCTCATTCGACTTTTCACGACCTGACGACGCAGGCATCAAAATATACCCAGACAACCAGAAGTCGTATTACAATGTACAGACAGTATCGTAAATTGCTACAGTTTAAGTCAATATCGTATTTAAAAATGGCGTACCTCGCATTATGTCTAAGTTAAATCGTATAGAATGCAAATTTCCGACCCATATGCGATGACTCATTTTTCCGTCATACTGTATCACAAATTAAATCGGATTACATCGTAAGACTTTTCAAAATGTATTTGTTATTACAGATTAAATTGTATATAATGTTAAATCAACTCGTTTAAAATTAAATTAAAATATGCACGTATATGGCCTCCACTTTTGTACGTATAAGCCATTTATATGCATTCTATACGAATTGTTTGTTTGTATATGTGTTTATATATCACGAAAACAACTTTGAATATAAGTGCATTCTGGTTGTCTGGGTAGTATCCGGACAGTATTCGCACAATATCGGTTGTCGATAGAGATGGCATCCGGATTATATGTAGTAATTATATATTAATTAAATTAAAATTAACGAGGCCATTGTGGAGTCCAAGATGGCAGCCATCGGGGTCAAGGAAAGTTCCAAATACCGAATGCCGAAAATAGATATTCTACGTTATTTTGGAATCCAAAATGGCGGCCATCGGGTTTCAGAAAAAGTGTCAAAATAATACCCTACAATATGGTATTTTCGGAACGAAAAACGATGTCCTAGGCCATTTTGGAATTCAAGATAGTGGTTATTGGTTTTATGAAGTGTCAAATACCCTAAGATATGGTTATTTTCGGAACGGGAACAACGCGTGGATGCCAAAAATCGATATCCGACGCTATGTTGGAATCCAATATGGCGGCCATTAGGATTCAGAAAGTGTCAACTATCCTACAATATGGGTATTTTCGGAACGGGGATGCCGGCAATCGATATTCGACGTCATTTTGGAATCCAAGATGGTGGTGATCAAGTTTCATAAACGTGTTAAATACCCTAAGATATGGGTATTTTCGGAACGGTGACAACGCGTGGTTGCCGAAAATCGATATTCGATGCTATGATGGACTCCGATATGGCGGCCATAGGGTTTCAGAAAAAGTGTCAAATACCCAAGGGGTAAGTCACGCAGCACATTGTGCCGAAATTATATTCGGCACAGCTTGGGAACATCCATCGGCACATTTTCATCATACCTTCGGCACAATCTCGTAGGCATTAGATTGTTGTAAATAAAATGGGAGCACTGCTGGACAACTGTCATTGAAGCTGTTCAGAACATTACGTGCTGTTTGACTGTATGCTTAGGAACATCTTCTTATTGAATATACCAGAGGAACTCAGACCAGCAGTTCACTTATAGATCTAAATACGAAATGTAGGTTCCAGAGTGGGCTCAAGAGAAAGAGGCATTTAGTCAGACCTCATTAGTACCCTTAATTCAAATAATGCTGCATCTCCCACAAAACAAACTAAAGAAGTATATTCATCACCCTATATAGTCGGTCTCCAACAATGCTCCCCACCGGTTCCAACTCTTTCCGGCCGAAAGGCTAGGTTTCTGGTCTGCCTTTGAGGGCATTATAAAACACTAAAACATAGGACTTTTATTACCCTATGGATCACAAAACACCGACATTTCGCACACTCGCCACTTCCGCGTCATCCTCAATCCGATTTATCCTTGCGATTTTAAACCAAAACATTCAAGGTGTCAGAAATACCGGATTGGGATGGGTGTTTTACAAACAATCGCAGCTTGCTCTATGACCGGCACAATCGACATACTTGAGGCACACTGACAAAAAAGATGACCCAAGATTGGTGTGCGGAGTGACCTAACCCTTGCAAATACCCTACAATATAGTTATTTTCGGAACGAGTACTTGTGACAACGCGTAGATGCCAAAAATCGATATCCGATGCAATTTTGGAATCCAATATGGCGGCCATCGGGTTTCACAAAAAGTGTCAAATACCCTTAGATCTGGGTACTTCGGAACGAGGACAACGCGTAGATGCTGAAAATCGATATTCGATGCCATTTGTAGGCTATTTGACACTTCTTCTGAAATCGGAAGCCACCATCTTGAATTTCAAGATGGCGTCGGACATCGATTTCTTTGTTCTAGTTGTCAGCTCGATTCCAAAAAACCCACATTGATCGGTATTTGACAGTATTTCACAGTATTTCTGAACCAAAGCCGCCATCTTGTATTTAAATACGACGTGACATCAATTTTCGGCATCTACGTCTCATCCCCATTCTGAAAATAACCATATTTTAGGATATTTGACACTTTTCCGCAAATCGGAATTATTTGGATTACAAAATGGCGTTGGATATCGATTTCCAATCTCCAGACGTCACCCCGATTCCAAAAATACCCATATTGATGGGACGGCATTAGCATTTCCCTTTTTTTCTGAAATAGGAAGCCGCCATATTGGATTTACAAATGGCGTCGGCTATCGATTTACGACCTCTAGACGCCATCTCGATTACAAAAATACCTATATTGATGGGTATTTAACAGTATTTCCCACTTAATCTGAAATCGGAAACCGCCATCGTGGATTTCGAAATGCCGTCGCATATCAATTTTCGATCTGTAGACCTCATACCGATTACAAAAATACCAACATTGATGTGTATTTGACTGTATTTCCACTTTTTCGTAAATCGGAAGCCGCCATCTTCGATTTCTAAATGGCTTCGGATGTCGATTTTCATCCTCTAGACATCATCCCGATTCCCAAAATACCTTTATTGATAAGTATTTGACAGCATTTCCCACTTTTTCTTAAACTGGAAGCTGCCATCATGGATTTCAAAATGGTGTTGCATAACAATTTTTGATCTCTAGACGTCACCCCGATTCAAAAAATACCCATATTGATGGGTAAACAAACCATCCGACAATGATAAAAAGTAGTGTAAATTTCTGTTCAATATGATGCACATAAATGGAGCGTCACATATCATATACGTTTACATTATATATCATATAAAGTCCTGACACATTTCATGCAATCTAGCAAATATTGTATACAAAAGCCCATCTTTGTAAACAACATTGTTTGCAAGTTGCTCGGTTGCGTGAAATGAAATACAAGTCTACGTGATTGAATGTTTACATCACAATTGAAATTCAGATTTTTTATCTGTGTAGTCAAGCCAAAACAAACAGCATGAAAACTGATCGCAAGTGGTTCTGTTGATGTTGACGGGGATCTGCTCGAAGAGAAGACAGAATGACTTTCAATTGAAAGTGATAGTTGACAGGTTCATCGTCGCTTCACGATTTTCGATTGAAAGTGACTTTGTGGAGCCCTGCTTAGAAGCAGAAGGGTGAAAGTCAATTCTCTTCATCGATTTCATCTTTTGATGACCATATTTATGCTATGATATTCTATCATCCAGAACAACAAAGGTATCAATGCCGTCAAGTTATTAACGAAGCACAAATTCGATGAAGAGAATCGATCAAAATCACTTGCACCCCTGCTTCCAAGTTTGGTTAAAAGATTACAACTATGGAGAGCATTTTGTGTGGTCGTTAGGGGCGTGTGGTTCTGAATATGACGATGAGTGTGCAAAATGTTACGCAATTGCATCCTCTCTATTCGCACACGCCCGAAGATCGGAGGCGAATGCCACTTCGACTTGTTTCGTCTACTAAAGACTCTCTGATGACAGTGTTGGGGAAGCAGCAATGCTACAGCGACATTTTTCGTCTAGAAACGATTCTCTGATGACTGTGTTGGGGAAGCAGCATATGCATGTACGTAATTGGTGGATTTATTAGTTATTTCAACGCTTTTGGACAATGCTTAACATTTACCACTTTTTCAATAGTTTCTTGTTAAAAACTGTCCGAAGCTTAGAATTGGTGATAAAAATATTGAAATTGGGGCAGCTGAGTTATTAACGTTCAAAATCTTTCATAATTTCGTTACATGTTCCATTTTCGGTTTTCACAAAGTGTACCCCCATATCGAAATCACAGACGTAGTCCCACGTAAAAAAAAAAACCTGAAGACTTCCAGGGGCGATTCGTGATTAATCATGAGACTTTATTATGTACATTTTAAAGATTATTTATACAACAGGGCAATTCGTCGATCAGCTTTTTCTGCGAATAAGTATGTTACATTGTCATAGAAGCCTGGTTTATGTTGTAAATCTGAAAGCAAATCTTTTTCCACAGCCATTCATAAGGTAAAACAGTCGATCCTCTCCCATAGTCGTGTGTGTATAATCTTTCACCCGACGCATTGCGGAGAAAGATCTCTCCACGGTAGCAGTTGTACTCGGTAATGTGAGAATCAACTTTGCCAGTCTCGCTGTTTCTGAAGACACATCCTCCAACTCTTCTTCGGCAATTAGCATTGCCATTTCCTTAACGGATTTTCCCCTAAACTCGCTTCGTGAATAAAATACTTTGAGCTCATTACTCAATTTTGTTACATCAAAATTATTGCCGAATAATTTGGCCAATGAATCGAACAGCTGTTTAGGAAAACACTCATAGTACTCTCCGAATTTAGAACTATTGAGCAACCCTACATAATTAATGACTTCCAATGATTTGAACCAACTTTTTCAAAACGCGATCAGTTATTGTCTCATAAAGTGCCTGATAAAAGGATTTTGACTTTTTCCGCAACATGTCGTCACCTCCGTGAACTTGAATAGTGGCATCATACACATTTTCGAAATGTTTGATCGATTTCATCACGTCGATCTCGTTGCGGCGAAGAACGGACATTTTTTATGCATTCTATTGCATCCAAGTCTTTCTGTTGCAATACGCTGTAGAGTACGTCAGTAAAGCTGAATAGTGCTGCAAAAACCTTCAGAAAAAAAAATTAAAGTGTTGTGTCCTATACACGACCGCAGTATGACGTAGAACCACGCAAAATTGATGTATGACTATTATACTTTATGTTAAATTTTTCAAGTATTTTAATGTTTCGGTTATGGTTCACTCTTTTTTCCTTGATTTGTTTTCCGTGCTTAGCACCAATGCTACTGACGCCAGGAAGGCAGCTCCCTCACCTGGACCCTACCTATCGACCCATCAACTCATGAACCGGTTTGGCACCAGCGTTACCAGTATTCCAGATTTATCTGAATTTTCCAGATGTTCAGTCATCTTGCCAGATACACAGACAGACCACGTATATTTCCAGATTTTCCCAGATTTGTTTAAACAAATTGCTTTAAAATATCACTGCAATTGATTTACCCTCTAATAATAAAAAAAAGTTAAACTTGTTACTTTAATTATTAAAGGCCATCAACGTTAGAAATTATTGCAACATCGTACATGGAATTGTTACAACATGTTTGCATGTTAATGGGTCGCAGAATCATGAAAGTTGAGACAATCCCTAAAGATTATTTGCTGAAAAAAAAACCCTTATTTTTTTTTAAATATCGGGCCTGGATTTTTTTTATTTTGAATTTTGGCTATTATTTTAAAATCCTGGATTAGAAAACCAAAATTTCAAAATGGAGGAATTTTCATAATATTGCAATTTAGAGAAATCGAAAACTGTTCAGCTGTTGAGCTTTGGAAAATTAGCAAGGCTTTTGAATCTAGACAACTACCAGGACTTTGAAGTATGTTTTTGAGATTTTTGATTTAAGAATTTAAAAGGCATTTTTATAACTCTTAGCATTTTTTGAAGTACCTGTGAATATTGAGTTAGCAGGCTGAATTACTTTAGAATTCTGAATTGCCCTAGAATTTCATAATTTTAAGGTAATTCTGAAAATAGTTGACAGTATAGTGTAAAGTGAATTCCTTGTGAAATCATAGGAGGGTTTCAAGTTTATTCTAAGTAGAGCTCCATAACTCTGATGACATATGCTTGGCGATTTTGTGAAGAAATTAAATATAATTCGGAAGAGAAATCATAGAAAATTCTTAAGATGATACTTAAGGAACGTTGATGGGAAATTCAAGGAATTGCTGGGAGCATGTATAATGAAATCTGGGAGGAATACAATGAGCATGCTGATGCAAATCTTGAGAATAATTCCAATGGAATTCTGTCAAATGTTTCTAGGGAGATTAATTTTAATTAAATTTTAAGAAAGAGTGTGACGGTCATTCTTAAGAGTGAATTTTTTAACAATATTCTTAGAGAATTTCATCGAGAAAATGGAGACAAAATAATGCGAATTGTTGGGAATTATCACCAGTTTGAGGGAATTATAGAATTGTAGAATGATATTACAAGATATAATGCGTACCAAGAGAATTTTTCTGAGAAATCCTAGAATGCTTCTGAAAAAGTTTGATCACGATATAGGGGAATTTTAGGGGAATCCAGAAAAGAAGTATGATGGAATTCTAGAACGATTCAAAGGAAACTCTGAAAAAAATATGATAGGTGGTCACGCCATGATCTACCTTAATCCGCTGACTTGCTCCTGTTTGCTGCAGGACCACGTGCCGCGCCGTCCGAAGCGGTAATGAGCAAAAGCACGACAGTAGCGCTGTTTTATATCTTTTTCAGGTTCAAGCAGAACGATGTACAACCAAATGGTACTCGATTATGACGGCTGGGTTAGGGAAAATCGTTTTTTTTTCATGAAAACAGAGCTAAAATAATCATTTGTACTTTTTTCAAATGTTTTTTTTTTGTGTGAAAATTGAACAAACAATATTCATTTCAGCAGATTCGTGATGTAATATCCTATCGATTGGCGTATTTGGACTTTATTTTCATCTATAAATGACAAAGTTACAAGCGTTCAAAACCTAACACTATTTCACCACACATATTTTTTGATTTGCACCCCAGTATAGTCGACAAAGACGTAGTTCTACGTCAAAAATCGTTTCAAAATCCAGCAAGAATCCGTGCAATCCTCGAGCATTGGTGCACGTATCTCCATCCCAATTCATATCGCCGAGATACAAATCTCCGAGGCACGTTATAATACCGGCGTAGTTATCGTTTACAACGTTGACCTCAACACTTGGTTCTACATACGTTGGGGATTTTAGCTTCAATATATTTCTTTAATGCTTGATTTCGTTTGGTGGATTGGGAGAAAAATGCAGCAAGTGACGATAGCGTTTTGAAAAACTTTGCAGTTCTTTTTTCTTCTGAACAGGAGTGCAGCAAAACCAAGTTTAGGGTGTGTGCTTTGCAGTTAATGTACTCAGCCTTTGGGAAGTTTTTCTTCACCAAAGCTTGCGTCCCTCCCGACTCACCAGACATAACCGCGGCACCATCGTAGCTCTGTGCGATAAGCTTGTCAGCATTTAGACCAAATTCGATAGCAATTGAGTCCACTTCACCTGCCAGAGCGGGGGCCGTTTTATCACTACTTACGTCACAAAGACGAACAAAACGTTCAACAGGAGCACCTAAACAAACAAATAAAAAAAATCAAAAAATAAATAAATTTATAAAAGCAAACAACAATGCTAAACGTACATACCGCACATGATAGCTGAGCCAATCTTCCAGAATCGGTCGTTTCATCCATCGTGACAGCAACGTATGGAGCTTCATCGACTTCTTTGTGGATTTGTAGCAGTAGGCATTTTCCAACGCACTCAATAATGTCGTTTTGTATAGCACTTGATGTTCCGGTGAAGACGCTGGATTTTCTAATAAACTCTGTAAAACTAACATCACGCAATGCAACGAATCAGCAAAAATCTTTATAATTGCCCCTAATGTTAGAAACCTCTCTTTCGTCATGCCCACGAAAGCTCAATCCGTGGGAACCTAGGCAACACACTATATCGATGAGGGTTCTCAATCCTTTCCGGTTCTTGGTCACCATACAATTGTGATTTGTCTTGGCAACTTCCCGCGCATGGTCAAGAGCTTAATCGATTCTGATCCTTCCGAACGTTGTATGGGTCATGGCATTATCGATGTGGTCCTTCGATGACGAATGAACTTTCAATGCCGCCGACAAATGGTTCAAATCAGTGAAGTCTGTTTTTGACCATACACCATGGTCTTGGTTGCTATGGAATAGCAAGCACGACCAACAGAATATTTTATTCAATTTTTCCGATCCGCATAGCCACCTGTGACTGCTGTACGATGATCTGTTGAAGTTTCTCGTCATAGATTTTCCTGACTTTGAATAATACGACTTCAAATTTTTCATGTCAGGTTGGGGGGTGCACTACCAGCAACTTTTCTTCCATGGTTAGCGCAGAAATTTTGTCGAACAAGAATATTCGCTACAGCACATTCAATTTGGACTTCTGATGCCATCTGAAATATAAGTACAATAAAATTATTGTATAGTGTATACATAGTAAAAACTAGCTATGCAACTTACGTCTCACTGTTTTAGAAACCGTAAAGCTGCTAAAAATTCGAAACCACCACTGAGCTTGAACGTTCTAAAAACACTTTTTCAACAGAACCATTCATAAAGGGTGTCCACGATGAAATTGCCACACTATGAAATTGCTCTAACTTTTTAACCGTTGGGTAGAATTTAATGAAAATTTGGGTGGATTTAGTTCATAGTGCATTATTTATATCCTGCAAGTTTTAAAGTCCTGTGATCAAAACTCGCGGAAATGGAGTCGAAAGAACAGCTCGTGCGTGATAAAATCTTGCGCATTCATCACGAGAACAAGGATCTCTCGCATCGTTCCATCGCTAAAACGTTGGGAATCGCGAATTCTACGGTGTCGCGAGTGATTAAGCGGTTCGATTAACGGTTGACCACCGATCGGAAGCCCAGAAGTGAAGGAAAAAGTATTCCGTACAACACCAAAAATCACAACCGCGTAGTTGGGGCCTTCAACCGAAATCCGAACGCCTCCGTTAGGGATGTGGCTAAGAAGCTGCACCTAAGCCGAAGTTTTGTGCAGAAGGCCAAAACTAAGGCTGGGCTTCGAACGTTCAAGGTACAAAAGGCCCCTAATCGCGACGAGAAGCAGAACAAGTCCGCCAAAACCCGTGCCAGGAAGTTGTACCTCAACATGCTGACGAAAGTTGAATGCTGCATCATGGACGACGAAACATATGTGAAGGCCGACTCCAAACAGATCCCCGGCAACCTGTTTTTCACGGCCAAGGATAAGTTCAGCGTTCCGGAGCATGTCCGCACTCAGAAGATGTCCAAATTTGCGAAAAAATTCCTGGTTTGGCAAGCCATCTGCACGTGCGGGAAGCGGAGTGCACCTTTCGTGACCCAGGACACGATGAACGGACAGGTGTACATAAAAGAGTGCCTCCAGAAGCGGCTGCTTCCTCTCCTGAAGGCCCACAACGTCCCAACAATCTTCTGGCCGGATTTGGCCTCATGCCACCACTCCAAGGACGTGCTGAAGTGGTATGCGGACAATAAGGTCAATTTCGTGCCGAAAATGTTCAACCCTCCCAACACTCCGGAGCTCCGCCCCATCGAGAAGTACTGGGCGATTATGAAGCAGCACCTTCTTAAACGACCTAAGGTATTGAAGACAGTCGAGGAACTGAAGAAAGTATGGGTTTACATGCAAAAAACGGTTGATTCACAGGTTGTGCAGAATCTTATGGCCTGGGTTAAGGCCAAGGTGCGGGCATTTGCGTATGGACTGTAAATAAAATACGAGTAAAATGGTAAAATGAAGTTTAATAGTTATTTCTCAATCCCTGAAAATTTGATGGCAATCGGATGAAAACTCGAATTTTGCGAATCAATTTTGTGTGCGGCAATTTCATCGTGGACACCCTTTAAAACTGACGGTTCAAGCTCTTCGATGCATACTGAGGGCGTTTTTCGACAGAGAAAAACCACGCACGCAGTGACAGATTCTTCCACTGTATTCCCATTCATACGAAAAAATGCCTGTTCATCGTTGCAAATGATGATGCTACAAAATATTGCAGCCTGAAATGTCAATTAATCATTTTGTTCGACCATTTTCCACAGAGATGGCGCTGTTCCGCTGGTAGGAAGTGATAAAAATCCCCTTATAGAAATTGAGAGAAGTGGGAATAATTCGCTTTCGGTGCATATTCAGGTCAAAAAAAGTGAACGACAACCTAAAGAAATTAGTCAGAGGCTTTGTCGTTCAGTTTTTTTCCGGAAATTAATGCTAAACAAGCTACAATTGAATAAAAATGATTTTTCCCCATATAATTTTAACTGCTTTACTACCAGTCTCCAGAGAGCCAAAAAAATCAAAATTTGAGAGAGAAATCCTCAAACGACCTCAATCTCTCAACATGTCAAGTATTTTGTTGACACTCGATTTGTGATTTCCCTTTCACAGATTACAAAATAGAGTACCTGACACTACAAAACATGGCAGGTACCTGTATATATGCATTTGCTTTAACATTTGAAGTCCCTCCTTTTTTACATATTCTGCGCAAAAGATACTTTATGCTCCGCCCCATACATGAAATTCGGCGGGAAATTCTGTGAGGGGTGAGCTATTTTGTGTGCAGAATGTGTAAAAAAGGAGGGACTTCGAATAATAATCCAAATGCATATATAGAGGTACCAGACATGTTTTGCACTGCAGTGTCCTCTGTGAACAATTATAGGAAAACAGATTGTGTCTAGTTTCCGATAGATGTCACCGCAAACAACAGCAGTGACATCTAATGGAACATGATTGCAGAAGCTTGACAAAATGATCAATTAACCGACAAATGCGACAAGCACGCGGAGGATACGTGCAGTGCTGAGTTGCATCACGGTACTGACAGCCTTTAGATTGACAAAAGAGATTCCTACGGTTAATAATCAAAACAACAGAGAACCCTCTCTCTGTAAAACTTCTCACCAGTATGATACAACAACCGAGAGATATCGTTTTTTGCTTTTCTCACTCATTCGCAATATCACTAACATCTATCATGTGGTACCATCATATCACCGAGGAAAAATAAAAAAGACATATAAATTGACCGTCATCTCATTTCGAGCATAAATACGGTTATGACGGTCATTCCTCTTTCAAAATCACGGATAAGGCGATAGTTGGGATGTATCAAGGAAGTCTTACCAGAAATTATTATTGTGAGAATTCATATCTGCATGAACACGTACTACCCTCTTTAATGCTTACACAATTCAAGTCCAACAATTGAAAAAAACCTCAACTCCATTTTGTAAACAAACCTTGTAAGGCCATTTTCTCGTGCAACGAAACCTACATTCACAAACCTAAATCACAATCGGGAAGAGGAGAATTTTCCCTACTTGTTAATGTTGTTCGTTTGCGTTGGCGGACTTCGGTTCGCGACAAAATGGCTTTTCAAGGTTTGTTTACAAAATGGAGTTGAGTCCTTTGCAATTGTTGGTCTTGAATTATTGCACGGTGCATTATAAATACACATTTTCTTCACTTGAGGTTTCAACAATCAAAGCAACCATTGGTATCCATCAACAAATAAATCTGCAATTCCGTAAGGAAACGCAGTGTATTTCAATAAATCATCGCTAAAATTAATAGCGCATTCGTTTATTATACAGTTCCAAACTCGGTTCCAACCTGGAACGGGTATCAAGATTGGATCAGCTTATTTTCTGACAAACGTCAGTTTGTTCGTTTGCTTTTAAAACCCAGCTCAGGTTGAGGTTACTGACAAAAATTTCGGTTTCGCACTGATTTTGTCGAAGGTCCAGCTGTTGGTTCCATGATTTTTCGGAGCAATTTTGAGATTTATTAAGCATCGTACGCAATAACGCGTACGTAAGAGAGAATTGATATTGCCGATGGAACATATAAAAGTGATAGTGGCAAGTTAAGAAATGGCATTTTTGAAGATAAACGGATATTTTTCTACATTGTAGCGTAACAGCGCCCACATATTTATTTGTTACAAGGAAAATGAAAATCCAACGTTTTCGTCAAAATGTTTCGTATGTTCTGAACTTAACAACTTTTAGCAAGAACAGGAAAATGAGGGAGCATTATTCTCACTTCCCACTTATAAATGTTCAACAGAGATGATCAGTGAGTGAATGATTTTGCTACTCTCTCCTTGTCATTTAATCTAACTGTCATGGATGGCTTTGATGAAGACGGTCTAGTGAGGTAAAGGTGTTTCCAAGTGATATGCTAGTTGACCGTCATTTTTGATATGTGATGGTTATATGAGGATGACCGTCAAGGTACAATAACCGTAATGATAATGCACAGCACTGGATACGTGTATTACTTCTCATCTGTATACGTGTATGAGTGTATCAGTACGACGGATAAAGTTGAACTTGTTGATTTCACGACACACGAAGACGTAGCGTGAGACATGCTGTCGCATAGGTACCTATATTTTTCGTGATGATACAATAAGCGCTTGGCGATACATCAACATGGAATGGGCAACTGTATGACTACCGTGGTGCATTCTAACCTTTCTCACTATAGTGCAATGCGGTCATTTTTGGCCTGGAAGCAGTATGTAAATATTTTCGAGTTCTTGCCCTTCTAATTATGAACATTTTAATATTTAAATATTTTCTGAAATAGTCATGAGGTCCACGTGTGCAATGAACAGGTTGGACATATGGAGGAATCGCCCCTTCAAGTGCCAAATATCGGAAGAACAATCGTCCTCGGAAGAACTGTTCAAGAAGGAAAAAAAGAAACGAACAGTAACGTTCGATTGAACTGTTTTTTTGTAAAGGAAAATAAAATGTCGGCATAATGGCCCATTCGGCCTAACAGACTTCGGCCTATCGTACTTTGGCCTAACGTACTTCGACCTAATTGTCTTCGACACCGGGTCTCCTAGGGTGGTCTTAAGATTATTGAATCCCTTGAGCTTACCCACAGGGCACCTTTGAAAAGACTGAAGAGGCATTCTTGACATTCCGCACTATATAGAACAAGAGTTTTTTTTTATTTGACCTCGGGATCTTCTGCAAATTCCTTGTATTTTTTCAAAGACTTCTTCGAAAATCTACTGGCCCGCTGAATTACCACATGATCGTTTTAATAATCCTCCGGGGTCCTCCACACTTTCCCATTGAGTCTGCTTGATGATTTGACTATTGCATCAAAATATACCGTGAGACTAAACTTGTAAGAATCGGTCCTCATTTCATATATTTCTTTTCGTTTTAGGAAAACGACGTCATCACACTCATCCAGCGTGTGGACGAGAACTGGTTCGAAGGCAGCGTGAACGGCAGAACCGGCTACTTCCCGCAGTCGTACGTGCAAGTCACCGTTCCAATACCGTAAGCTGCTGCTGCAACCCCGGTACGGTACGGTTTTTAGGTTTTTATCATTTATCGGTTTTTCGATTTTCTAATTTTAAATTAAAAATCGTAATTTAACGTCTGAAGTATATCATTGTAATCGCGCCCCCCTCAAAAACAGTCCCCTCCCCATCCGAGACTCTAACTAATATTGACATATTGACTATGGAAAACAACAATCTGAAGGTTACTGATCAATTACCCCGACCCCCGAAAGCAAGCTTAAACTATTGCTGCTGACAAAAAAGGAGAATGCTTTCGAAAAGCAGGAAACAGCGTCATCAGCAGCAGCAGCAGCAGCAGTAGTCAGTCACAGGAAGTTGAATAAGAATATAAAACAGATTTTACTAGATTACGAAGCAAGATATTGAAACTAAGAAGTATTTACAAGAGATTTATTGCAATCCAGTCGAAATTTAACTTATTCTGTTTTACGTGTGAGCAAGGGCAAATGAAAAAGAAAAGAAAAAACGAAAACCTATTGATGAAAAAAGGAAACCAACCTATATATGTAAGGTGTTAATTATTATCTACTGGAAGGAGAGGAAGCAGAAGAAGAAGAAGAAGGGAGAAAATCTTCTACTTATAAAGTTAAGTACCAGCGGTGAGATTGATTGTTGAGTTTTGTGTTTGTCCCGCGGCGCGAGATGTAGCACGATTGCGAAAACAAGAAGATACCTACACTTACACCACCAGTCACACCAACACACATACACACCTAGATATGCAGTAAACACACGCTTTAATGCCAACAACCTTAGCAAGGATATGAAATAGCCGATTTTCAACTGATTTATGTTGACATTTCACCGTGACAGTGACGACGAACGCCTCTAGTAGACCTTAGTTTTAGTGAGAGATTGAGTTTTAAACAATACAAACAGATTTTATTCATATTGAGAAAAATCTTTAAATCAAAACGCCTGTTAGACAAAAGCTCACCAGTTGTTAGGTTTTAACAGAATTTAGTTAAAACAGAAGGAAGAAGTAGAAGAAGAAGAAGAGGAAGCAAACATCGATATTAGTCAAAGCGGTTTATTATGATTATATTATGATTTGAGCCAGCCAAAACGTGCGCGCGTGCGTGTGTATGTTTCGTGACGAATGTGTTGCGGGTTATAGAGAAAGGTTTCGTGAGAATTTTCCTGTGAAAAAAAAAATACTAAAGACTTGATGCAAGCCGAAGACAGACGACCATACTATGCACTGACAAACACAGACACACACACATCGGTGAGCGATGATGATTGTTCCCAAACACTCACACAATGTTCTATTTTTTGCGGTCTTGTTGTTGTAGTAGTTGTTACAGGTTTCGGTTTTTCCGTTGAGTGAAATTTTGGTTCTTTGTTCATCTTTTTTTGGTTCGATCAAGTCTTCTTTAAATTAAAAAAAAAACACTCACGCAAGGAGCTATAATCTAAACGAGTATTAACTGTGTATATAATTTTAGTAAGTTTCGTTGAATAAACTTTCAAATGCTAGTCGCCGATCTGCGACTGAACGTTACATTTGCGCTTGGGTTAGTTTTTCCTCGGTTTCTCGGTTGTGTTTCCATTCTACACAGGAAAGAAATCCTTATTTCACATCGTTTTACAGTCTTTGTTATTAATTTTGTGTTTTGTTTTTGCTTTGTTAGTGTATCGTTTCGAAATTGAAGAGGAAAGGAAGAAGAATCCAGAAGAAGACGTATCATCAATCAAAGAAAAAACGTAATACATTCGAGGTCCGTGATTCAGTGAGACAACTTTAGATAGGATATTTAAGCAATTTTCGATTAGTATGATTGGATCATTTATCATGTTTAAGTGTCTAGTTTTATGAATGAGATCGTTTGATTAAATTATTAGGTATAATTAGCAATTGATTGGTTACTTGTTAACAAGCTTCAATATGGATGTTTCATTCGGTTTAGATTTGCGAACTTCTTCAAGTGA
The DNA here is from genome assembly GCF_037179485.1 of Ochlerotatus camptorhynchus. Classification (NCBI taxonomy): domain Eukaryota; kingdom Metazoa; phylum Arthropoda; class Insecta; order Diptera; family Culicidae; genus Ochlerotatus; species Ochlerotatus camptorhynchus. The sequence goes on from NW_027040640.1 coordinate 1,633,616, forward strand.
TACCTTCTATACATAAAACAAATCTTTCTTAAACAGAAGTATAAAGAAATCCAAGGTTACCCATCTGTTTAGAAGAGTGCATTGTTTGTGGTGATGTAGCGAGATAATAATTTAAATCTCCCTTTGGATATATGGGGCTTTCTGAGGCAAAACTGCCCATATCTGAAATGATTAGACACTAATTGCCGTATTCCCGCTTACGTTCGACCCGTACTTTCAATACAAACATTTATATGAAAAATTCTGTACGAACGAAAACGAGACAACAAACAGACATAACTCTTGCATGTTGTTCATCGATCACTCATTTAACGATCAATTCAAATTTTTCTTAGTTGGTAGAATACTGTGAAATTCAGGAAAGAACCTTAAAGAAGTTCAGAGATCATTCGTGAAGTTAGAATAACATCAGGAAAACACGTAGTGTCTAGACGTTTGGGCAAGTTCTAAGATGTTGAAGAATCATTTTCCATAATGTATGGGCAGTTTCGTGAATTTCTGGAAAATGTAGATTGAAAATCTAAGAACTACATAAATGATTTCGTATTTATTTTTGGAAAATTCAGGCAACCGTAAAGCAGTGCCACAAGTTTCAGGGGAATTTAAAGAACTTCGGGAATGTTATCAATTTTCAGGTTATTTTCGAGAACACAAGAGTCCAGAGAATATCAGGAAAACTTCGGAAACTTCATAGAAGTTCAGAAAATTTTAGGGGAGATCCGAGAATTTCAGGGAAACTCCGAGATGTCCAATAAAGTTTAATTTTTTTTCTCTGTTCGGATCATAATCACAAAGACCAATACGTCGATCTTCGGATAAGGTTATTTTCCATCGGTAGCTCTCCTAAAATACAGCAGATTTGCATTTTTCAAACTTAAAATTAGCCCAAAAATGGCGGAAAACAAATGATTTTCCTTAAGATTTTGACTCCTTAGCACCTATAGTTGCGTTCGTGTTCCTATAATAGTGGAACCCATAAGAAACCAATGTGTTCCACTATTATAGGAACCAAAGTTAGCAACTACGACTACATTAATGGAGGACAAGTTTTCGAAAAATGTGTACAATTTAATTTAAGCATTTTTCTAGTAGAATAGAGATTGACAGCTATAGATTTACGTATACAAATTGTATGTACATCGTTGAGTTATTTTTCAATACATAAATCTGCTTAGTTCCTCCACTACTGGCTCACCCACCCTAGTCGCTTTCGATACATTAGATTAGATTAGATTTCATTTTTAAAGAAGCTTTCAGCCGTGGGCTGGTTCATCTCTGAAAACACCAGAAAGAGGTTTTCCTAGTTAGCAGTGTGGGTAAAATCATCAAATAATATTTGTCTGCTCTCATACGCTCTGAATATGTGGAATGTGTATCCCTGCAGTATTGCTTCTCATAGGTACTACAAATATCACGATTGGAACAAAATATCATGCTTAATATTGATTTTACAAGCTCCTTTGATATTGCGAGTAGAGAGTAAAATTATTGACTGCTTAGGCTGAGTGTGAAAACTGAAAGCACTGCACTATTCAATCCATTGCTCTGTGCAGACCGTTTGTACCAAATCTCGATTACTTTTTCGAAGGGACGTATCAGCTTTTGTAAACAATGCATTTGATCGTCGATTTGGCGTACCTGCTATCTCTTTTTACTCTTCACCGATGGCAGACACGAAGGGACTGCTGCCAGCCGTTATGAAAGTTCGGTTGCATTCGGGTGTAAAGCGAAAATCATTAAACTCAATCTCACCACAGTTTGGTGAGATTTGCAGTTGGTGAGTTTTGTTAGCTTGATATTCTGAGCTGTGATATCACGGCTTGCAAAATCAAGCGTAGATTGATTTTGATGATTTTTGTCTACGAAAATCAAGCGTGATCTTGGGCATTGGTGAGATTTGATTTGTTGATATTTTTCGAACACTGCTAGTTAGAAAGGAATTCCAGAAGGGAACTCCCCAAATTACAGACTTTGATACATACTTACATACATTTATTTGTACAACATCACATTTAAGATAAGACATATTCAACAATAGTACGCCACAATACTCGGTTTGCGGCTGCCGCTCTCCATCCTCGGTCATTCCCAATGCTCGCTAGATCACGCTCTATCTGGTCCGCCCATCGCGCTCTCTGCGCTCCACGCCTCCTTGTACCAACCGGATCAGTAGCGAACACCAACTTTGCAGGGTTGTTGTCCGGCATTCTTGCAACATGCCTTGCCCACCGCATCCTTCCGGCTTTGGCCACCTTGCAGATCCTCCTCGAGCATAGTCCATGTCTCGTGTCCATAGAGGACCACCGGTCTTATTAACGTTCTGTACATGGTACATTTGGGGGTGAATCTTTTTTGACCGTAGTTTCTTCTGGAGCCCGTAGTAGGCACGACTTCCACTGATGATGCGCCTTCGTATTTCACGACTCACATTGTTGTCAGCCGTCAGTAAGGATCCATGGTAAACGAATTCCTCCACTACCTCGAAAGTATCCCCGTCTATCGTGATATTACTTCCTAGACGAATCCTGTCATGTTCGGTTCCGCCTACTAGCATGTACTTTGTTTTTGACGCACACACCACCAGTCCTACCTTTGCTGCTTCGTGTTTCAGGCGGGTTGACCGGATTGACCGCATTTCGTAAAAATCGTACCCCGGCTGTTGAGCCCGGCTCGTCGCATTACACCTTCTAGAGTCTAGATGTTGAAGAGTAGGCATGAGAGCCCGTCACCTTGTCACAGTCTCCGGCGAGATTCGAATGAACTGGATAGTTCACTCGAAACCCTTACGCAGTTTTGCACACCGTCCATCGTTGCTTTGATCAGTCTGATCAGCTTCCCAGGAAAGCCGTTCTCGTCCATGATTTTCCATAGCTCTGTGCGGTTGATACTGTCGTATGCCGCCTTAAAGTCGATGAACAAATGATGCGTTGGGACCTGGTATTCACGGCATTTCTGGAGGATTTGCCGTACGGTGAAGATCTGGTCCGTTGTTGATCGGTCGTCGATGAAGCCGGCTTGATAACTTCCCACGAACTCGGTCATTTTAGGTGATAGACGACGGAAGATGATATGGGATAGCACTTTGTAGGCGGCATTCAAAATGGTGATCGCTCTGAAGTTCTCACATTCCAAATGGTCGCCTTTCTTGTGAATGGGGCAGATTACCCCCTCCTTCTACTGCTCCGGTAGCTGTTCTGTTTCCCAGATCCTGACTATCATCCGGTGCAGGCATGTGGCCAATTTTTCTGGGCCCATCTTGATGAGTTCGGTTGCGATACCATCCTTACCAGCTGCTTTGTTGTTTTTGAGCTGCTGAATGGCATCCTTAACTTCCCTCAGCGTGGGAGTTGGGTCAGTTCCGTCCTCTGCTGCACTGACTACAGAGTTTGATATAGTAGATAAAAATAAGTGGGGCCCCAGAGAGGGGTCCCCTTCATACAGAGTGGTTCTTTTATAGAGTGTTTTCCATACTGTTGAATCATACATACTTGCTCTTCTCACAAGAAGCCTCATTCAATTGTGATGTTAAGCATTATTCGAAGTGTTCTAGGACCTTTCTAGGATCATCAACCAAAATAAGTCTTACATGAATTCTCATTCAACTGTGACATCACATAATTGTATGTTTGGAAACCCGGTATTTCGACAGTTCAAATCCTTTGTTTTGGGTATGTCAAACCGTACGATCGGTCGAAGGCAATGGTCACGTCAACGTCATATCAACAGAAACGACATTCGGCCGTTGGAACGCTTCCGATTCCCTGTGGACCTATTCGGATGGGAAGTACCTCGAGGAAGTGATTCACTACGATGGCAACGTGACCGATATACTGTACACCAGTTCGAATCAGATGCTTCCCTGCGAGCGTATAACAACCTGAAGGATGAGAATAAGGATAGACAATTCGCTTGGGCAAGCCATCTGCCATCAGCACTCGCATCGGCCCGTATGTCGCAGTACGATGAAGATTTGATCCACGGAGAGTACAGCAAATATTACACGCTGGTGTGGAACATCGGGAAAGACGCGTACGGGTATGTAAAGCTGAGCTACCGGAACTCGGATAGGTTGCTGGTGATATCGAAGCTGATACTGAAGGAGAAAATCGTGCCGCTGTTTATGAAAATCGTTTTGACACATGTGAAGCATCCGAACATTGTCAACAAGTTCGATCGGTTAGAGAACGACAAGTTCTTCCAGGTTGTGATGGAAATCTACGGTTCCGGGATGGATCTTTTCGAGTTCGACAGATTGCTTATGCGGTCGCTTTCCTACATTTGTTGAACACTCTGCACCGGAACATCAAAGACGAGAACGTTATCATCGATCACAATTTCCATATCAAGCGGATTGACTTCGGATCGGCAAAGTTCGTACAGGAAGGGCAATTTTTTTCTACCTTCTACTGCACGACCGAGTACTGCACTGCCTATAATCGTATATCAGTCCCATATGGATTGTTGATAATTTTGAGATAAAAATGCTATCCACTATAAATTGGCATCTTCACTGTACGTGTTGATGTTCTTCGAGAACCAATTCGTGGACGTTGAGGCAATCCTGCAATCCTGAAGAAATCCTGCAAAGAATTGAAGAACCGTGTTAAAAGCTCGGATCATCATCCAGGAGCTACTGGAAATCAATTCGTCACAGTTCAATTTTTCTAAAGTCGTCCCCTGCTAACCGTACGAAACCAATCCGTAGAATATCTGCTCCCGCCAGACAAGACTGTCAACGTCGCCGCAAAGCCTTTCGATGGTGAAGATGACGATGAGCATGTCCACATGTTCATTTTGGATGATTATATTTGTCCTCTGTCGCACAATGGTGAAATTGGTCTAACGATATCTCCGGCAGAGAGATGAATATTATTTCCACCGGTCTCACCAGTCTGTATCTGAGGGAACCGGGCTGAACGTGCATCAGTCTAGTCGATGGCGATCGGATTGGCCAACAATAAACAACAGGAGCTTTATTACTACTAGAAGACAATTCCGGAGTGATTTGAGATTTGGGCGTAATTGAATTTGTAAACAAATAGGTCAATCGCCGATTTCTCGTGAATAAAACCTCAATCTTATCAACAAACTATACCAAATGATAGAGGAATCATACTTCTACCTCATAGTGTTATTAGTTTTCAAAATTGAGCTTTTATTCGCGATAAATCGGCGATTGACGTGTTTGTTTACAAATACAATTACGCCCAAATCTCAAATCACTCCGGAATTGTGATACAGAAGATAGTGAGATACTGCTTATTATAAGGATAAGGCTGGCGGTGGTTATGCTGCTGCTGACGACCGGGGAATAGAACTATCGGAAGGAATACTTTAGCACGATCCGTCCAGTAGCAGCAGTTGCGTTGGTGGCCGAGCAAAAGTAACCGTCAGAGGCGGCAGCAGCAACAACAGGGACGAAAGTCTGCTTGGGAAACAAACCACCCGGTCGGCATCTTCCGTTGCTCCGGTTGCGGCGGTAATGGTGAAAAATTGTTTGAGTTAACAATCAAATTTTGAAATATCCGCACTGACATAGTGCAGTGATGCCACTTACTTTAGAGATCATACAAATTAAGTACCATGGGTTCCAAACAGTGCCAATGAGAATGCCATTGTGTGCCCTACTGTGTCTTTGGCACACTGTGCTGAGTGACCTACCCCTTGGTCCACATGGACGCAACTACCAGCACCTTCACCATCATCATAACAAGCAACAAGCACATCCCCACCGATGCTAGCCGCATCGATGCTTGCTCACCTTCCATGCTAATTCTAGGGTCCGAACAAGCGGAAAACATAACCACCGCCTCTGGGGCAATCTTCGGCCAGCATGATGAACTCCACTACCATTCTGACGATATGGCTCAGCTGAATGCACTAATAAGCAACACACTATTCTGGACGAACCCGAGCACTCAGTAGGGATAAGTTTAACAACAACCTGTAAATGACAGCTGCAGCTTTGCATAAGACCCTAGTTCAGGATTGCAGGAACGAAAATCACAATTATGGGTTCATGGTATCACGAAATCATGGTTTTATTTTGTATTATGCTTAGCATTACGAAATTGCCAGTCACGCTGAACAGGTGTGAACTGACTTCATGAATTTATGAATAAATTCATGGAAATTCGATTTACTTGATCACGTTTACGTCATGAATTCGAAAGAACTAGTAGTTCAGTTTATCGTATGATTTTCCTTACCTTTCTTCCTTTCCCCGCAGGGGTGCTCATCTTGCCCCGGAGTGTCTGAGAACGGTGAAAAAAAGTTTCTTTGTTGATTTATATTTAATAATTAAATATTGTATCAATGCGTAGGTGATAGAACAGACATGGACGAACTAGGGTAGACAATGTTTGAATTGGTATTAATTGCAAATATTACATATAAAAATGATGTCAACCTTAGAGTGGTCATCTTGCCCCTTCTACCCCTATCTACGAAAACTAGCAAAATTAACGATTTGATTGATGTAAGATGTCAGGAACATCCTTCCATCCTTCTATCGATAGCTAAACTGGCATGATGATTAGAAAAATGATAGCTATTTTCAACATTACTATTTGTTACTCCTTGTGAAGTATAATTTACTGATGTATCCTGCACACCCCTAGTGGTGCATAGGGCCAACGTGAAAAAATTCCATTCTGGGCGGCTGCTTACTTTTGTCTTGACCTGGGCCCAGGTCATAAAACGAAGAGATCGAAGAGTGCTGTGCTTGTAGATGGAAGCAAACAATTTTCCTCCCGTCAATTTTTTGGATTTTTCGTTGTTCCGAATTCATTTTTAACATATCAAGACCAACAATTGAAATGGCCTTAACTCCATTTTGTAAACAAACCTTGTAAGGCCATTTTCTCGCGAACCGAAACCTTCATTGGCAAACCTTAACCACAATCGGGTAGAGGAGAATTTCCCCTACCTGTTCATTATGTTGGTTTGCCTTTGCGGACTTCGGTTCGCAAGAAAATGGCCTTACAAGGTTTGTTTACAAAATGAAGTTAAGGCCATTTCAATTGTTGGTCTTGATATGCGGATAGTATCAGACGACCAATAGGGTTTCAAGACTACATTCGTTTCATAACGTGCAAGCTCTACCTCAAACCGGATTACCCCGTGAAGCGAACCGTCTACAATTGCGACTTCCCCTCTAACACATCAAGCCAGCTTGTTAGGTTCACTTGACCAGATTTGGTGAGTTCGTTCCATTTTGTCTTTCATAATATTTTCATACTCAATTTCCGAGCACTAGTACTAGTGATACTACAAACATTTCCAACTAATTAAATACGCGTCAATCAAGCAATACAATGATTCCCACATTGAAATACATTGGAGCGGGGATTATCGTATACGAAAATAGCTTCGGAATGCTTGCGTTCTTGAAATGGGCTTTTGGAGTTGCGATAGAGCTGTCACCTTCTAACTCCCGGATTTAAGCTTCTTGCAATTATTTATTTAAAAGATGGTTGCATAAGGATTTTATGCATAACGCCACTGCCAGTCAGTGGGAGTCAGATTGTAAATACACACACACACACACACACTGGGTCCAGGTCAGATTCCTGTCAACATTTTTTATTTCCTTGATGATGCTCCGCCGTCATGAGCCCCTGGGTCTGCTTCTGCTGCGATGTCCTGCCGGGTTCCAATCGAGGGCTTGCTTGCAGATTTCGTGTGGAGCATAATGCGACCCGCGAATTGTAGGGTGGAATGCATAACCATCAGGTGTTAACTTTAGAAGCTTAATAGTGGAAGAACTTAGATAATGCCTAAATGTATGCTTCCTTGGCATGGAATCAGTATCAGCATTTTATGCCGCACACTGGAAACGAAACTCCCTCAGAGAGTCAGTCACTTTTAATCAGTTGTGAGTCAATATTACTCATACGTATGGAGACATTTCTAAAAGCGTAGGTTACTCATCGCATGAGTAACCTACACGCTAACGAAAGTATCCATTAATGGAAAATACCTATTTCAAAGAAAAGTTACTTAACTCATTAAATGCGTAAAACCGATTATACTAATTAATGTGTATTCGACGAATACTTAAAAAAATGGGAATTTGGTTTTTTCTCTATACAAGGGTAAAAATTACTAATTTTACCATGACATTTTAAACATGTTAAAACTAATTTAAAATTGTCAAAACTTTTCATATTTTTTATTGGTGAACATTTAGCTCGAGGGGTAAGGCACATCTAAATCTCGATTTTAAATGGTCGAAAAATCTCACACTAGCAAATCAATCTACGAAAAATCTTTTTGCATGAAATCTTCAAAATCATTATCAATCGTATTTCTATCTAGCGCGAATGCATCTCACAACAGCAAAGCAAAAAATTTCCTGCATCTTAGATAGAGTCACCCCCATCGAGGTATCTCGTATACAGCCAAGATTCCTCTAGTGCGGATTCGTTCTTGCCGGATTCCTATAGTACTGATGCCACTGGATTCCTATTGTACGGCAATCCGGCATTAACGAATACACGTAGCATATGGGATTTGAGCTAATTGGGACCAAACACTGATTGTATGACAATTTTAAGGGATAAGTTCCTGATGCCTTTGGAGAGGTTGTTAAACAAGATAGTTGGGTTCCTTTTGGGAAGAGTCAATTTCCGGTAGGAGAACTGACTCGTCCTGTGGAAGATCCGGAACATCCGTAAAAGTGGTGAATTCATGAAACTGATCCTAGAGCTCCGCGAATTTTTCGGAGCCACTCATAGACGTTTTATCACAACAAATTCAGAGTTTTGACCAGACAATGGATGCTGGAGACCATGGGATGGTCCACTTATAGATCCGGAACACCCGTAAAAGTGTCAATTAATAAAACTGATCCTAGAGCTCCGCGGTTTTTGCGAAACCACTCATAGACATCTTTTCACAATAAATTCGGAGTTGTGTTCGGAATATGGTCCCTGGAGACAACGGTATGGTCCATTGGAAGATCCGGAACGTCCGTTAAAGTGGTCAATGCATGAAACTGATCCTAGAGCTCCCCAGTTTATTCAAAACCATTCGTAGACTTCTTATCGCAATAAATTCGGAGTTGTGACCAGATAATTTATACTGAGGACATCGGGTTGGTCCTCTAAAAGATTCGGAACATCCGTAAAAGTGTTCAATTCACGAAACTGATCCTAGAGCTCCGTGGTTTTTAGAAACCACTCATAGACGTTTTATCAGAATGGATTCAGGATTGTGCCCGAAAAATGGACATTGGGGACTGCGGGATGGTTAACTAGAAGATCAGGAACATCCGTATAAGAGGTCAATGCATGAAACTGATCCTAGAGCTCCACGATTTTTTCGAAACCACTCATAAATTAAAATAAATTATAACTCAATGAGACGATATTTTTCAATGGCTTGTTGATTCAATTTTGATGTGATGAATTAAAATTATAAACATTGAATATAGTTCCTCGTTAACTTGTAACTCAAAAGATAGATCTCCAAGAAGTCAAGACAAAGAAGTCCAAGAATAATATTTAAAGCGCCTAGAAGTGGTTCCAAAGCCGTATTTAGGAAGACAAAAATGTTTGCGCTCAAACCGTCAGTTTTAGGTACAAAGTGTCTTCGGGAAAGGTTCTTCATATTTTTTTCCGATCTTTTTATGTAAGTGTAATTAGGGTGGTCGATGAAATTGGTGAATTGAATATACAAACTTTTTTTTATTATTTGAGATAGACCAATGCAATGTTGCAAAAAGTTGTAGAACAATCAATTCGAAGCAACGTTGCTTCAGACACTAAATTTATATCGCTTATGGTTCATGAGTTATGATTTTTTTAAACAAGTAGGTGGACCCTAAAAAACAGATTTCGTTGAATATATTTTCACATTCAGTTTCATGTATTGACCTGTTTTACGGATGTTCCTGATATTCTAGTTGACCATCCCGTAGTCCCCAGTGTCCACATTCCGGTCACAATCCCGAATCCATTCTGATAAAATGTCTATGAGTGGTTTCGGAAAATTCGCGGAGCTCTAGGATCAATTTCATGAATTGACAACTCTTACGAATGCTCCGGATCTTCCACAGGACCAGACTTGTGTCTTTCCGGAAACTGACTGTTTCTTAAAGGAGGCCAACTATCTACTTAAATTTTTTTTCCAAAGACATCAGGAAGTTATCTCTTAAAACTGCCGTACAATCAGTGTTTGGTCCCAATTAGCTCAAATCCCATATGCTACATGTATTCGTTAATGCCGGTTCCTATTGTGCGGTACCTATTAACCGTACTATAGGAATCTTGACTGTATACTCATTGACCAATCGAGGCATTAAGTAACGCTTCCGTAAGATCGTTTTCCTCATATGATCACTGCAGGAATCAATCCGTGATGGATGCTGTTTATCGAAAACGTTCAGATCATTGAACATGTAAACTTTGCTTTCCTTCTCGAAGATCTCCGCTAATCTGGAACAGGAAAACTTTTTAGAATACTTCTCCTAAATTTCACCATGGTTGTATTTCTTTTCCTTACCTCGTAACAATCGGAACTGCCGCCAAAGCTCTATTTTCCAGAGCACGTTTTTAGCCGCTGGCTCAATTACATCTAACTTGTGTGACCTTATAATTACAGCACTAGTCGGAGCACTTTTGCCGAGAATCTCATAGAGAATTTCAACCGATTTGCAAGAATGGCAAAACATTTCGCAATCTGAATACTCCGCGCTTTCACGTTCTCAGTTCATTAGACTGTTGACAATTATTATTAGTTTTTACTCATTTTTTCTGCCTTAAGATATTTTCAAAAATGGGGTACTTTTACCCTTTTTATCATTATGAAAATACCAATTTTTTGACAAATCAGAACAAATATAAAAAATGATACTTTCGAGTAAGCGTGTACGCTTATAGTAATTTCTCCATACGAATGAGTAAAAATGACTCACTCTCTGAATAAGATTCGTTTTCAGTGCAGTATTTGGAAAACATTTTTCTGTTAGCCTTTTTGATATCATACCAATCTTAACAAGAAATCTACAATTTTCGCTAGGCATGTGAATTGTAATACTTAAATTTCAATTCACTTTGCGGATTGAATGATGAGCTCGCTGCAGGTCAATATGACACATTTTTTTTTCTCCACAAACAATGCATTTGAACAACATGAATTTGAGTACCTAGGGCAGGTCATTTAGAAGAAAGTGAATGGCAATTTCGCGTTTTGTTTGCTTACTAGCACCTTCGAAAGCACTGTAGGTTATCAACACAAGAATCACGCAAAAAGTCCCCTCTAAGAGCCTTTGTTGCCGCTTATTTTTCAACTTTCAACCCCCTGAAAACCAAAATGAAGAGAATTAAAACAAGCCTTTTAACGAGAACATTTGTGACAAAGATTGAATGAAGAAACTATATAGTTATTAGGAGTTTTGAAAGGTACACGAGCGAAAAGAACTTCATCTATTATACAATGTTTAATCCAAACTCAACACTCATCAGTACACCGAAATCAGAGTCTATACAAGCGCAGATCACATCGTATATATATTTACTCTATATTACTAGTTGTAACGAAAAAAAAGTGAATCAAGAAAACAAAAACAAAAAGAAGAAACGTCGTATTAAGTGTATTTCAAGCTAAACTCGTCCTATTTGAGTGTCGTTAATTTTTCAGAGAAAAAAAAACAAGATCCAAATCCCAAAACCTTCGCGCTTCAAAAATGTTTTTCCTTATCCCTCTAACTCTCTCTTTATACTAACTGTCCCCATCACTGTCTGGAAGTTGTTAAATGAAATTAGAAAAAAAAAAGCCTAACGCTATCTGTTTTATCAATCTCATTCTTGAAATTTTGAAGAAAACAAAAATAACTCGCACGGTTTTAAGCATCACACTACTAAGACATCTGAAATTCACAAAAAGGTCAACGGTGCCGTTAGAATATGTGGACAGTAAAGCATAAAAGGCCATGTTCTAAGCTGAATATTGTGTTTTGAAAACTTACATCCATAAACATTACACACAGCCCATCTCACACATGATAAAAAAAACCCCGTGCAAGCTAACAGAAAATTTAAAACAAAACAAAGTTATATAGATGTTGTATTCAATTTCAAGCTAACAAAAGTGAAAAGAGTCAAATTTATAATAAAAAAAAAAACACTGAAATCACTTGCAAACACGAAAGGAAAACATTGAAAAATACACACACACATACACACACAGACACATAAAAAACCAAAATCGTACGCAAACAAAAAAGAGAGAGAAAGAGTCTCTATAACATTAGTTGTAATAGCGGTTAAGGCAGTAAACAAACCAAAAAAAGCAGCACACATTTGATTCTCCCCTCAAACTAAATTAGTAAAGACAAAAGCGATTTGAAAAAAAACATTAAAAACAAACCAAAAGATACGAACCAATCGAAGTTATACATATTACCAGTAAACTTTATTATATTATAATTCATGTGAGAGAGAGAAAGAGAAGAAGATCGTCAAAATCGAGCTACTCCATGCTGACGGATTCAAGATTATTTTAATATTGAATAATCACATTCAAACCCCACCCCACGCCCCCGCAGTAGGCTCCGGTTTCCTTTTTGACTATAGACCATCCGTTGCCGCTTGGTAAACATTTTGCACACGATCGCAGAGCACACTCGAAGCAAAGTAGGCCGTAATGGTAGTAGAATCGTAAGTTGTGACACCCAGAAACAAACAAAAAATGTCAAAATATCACGTGGCGTCACACGTCAGTTAGCAGCAGCCAGCCATCTCACAGGGACTGAAACTTGGTAGCGTTACGGTAAATCGGTAGTTGTTATACACCGGGTCAAACATGTACCCAATAGGAAATGAGTGTAGTGCGATTTGACTTTTGCATCCCGAACAATACCAAAAAAAAAAACACTAGTTTCACTCTGTTTTCTTTATCGATTGACCCTTGATTTATCTGTTGTGGCACTAATTTACACTGAATAAAAAAGAATCAAAGAGGCGCAAACACAATTAAAAAAAAAAACGAAAGTGAAAGGGACGTAGCAATTATACAATATTAAAATAAATTGAAAATATCCTAAAGGACAATACATAGTGTTAAAGAATATAAAGAAACTTTAAACCGAAAAAAAAACAAAAGAAAAAAAAGGTTAAGAAGCAAACACAAAAAATAAAAACAATGGAAGAAAAATGTGTATGAATTATTCCGTGAATCAGTGTGTGTGTATAAACAAATGGTGACAGCAAACGAGGTAAAATTTCAATTGATACCATACAACCAAACTCCGTCGTCCAGCATCACACGGAACATTGCACCGATTGGCCAATGATTTTCGCGTGATTGTGCTTTGGCGACGAGCGATGGAAGTTATCCTAAAACAAATACAAAAAGAAATCTGATTAACAATCGTAACAACAATAGAGAGACATCCATAGAATGCAAAACGAACACAGATGCACTTGAGACAATTCGGACACCCCGACCCACTGCTAGAGGTGGTAATGATGGAATCTAACTTTAAAATTAAAACGAGAAAGAAGTAAAACACAGAAGAAGAGATACAGAGATAAGGTCGTTAATTGTGATTCATTAAAAGTAATATAAATATATATATAAGATAAAGAATAAAGCTAACAAGTGAACGATTCTCAAAATGGAATGGGAACGGTTTTTTTTTAGGTTGATAAGTTGTGAAAATTCCCATCTGTTTAGTGGACTTTTTTTTGGATTCATTTTGGTTCCCAAACAGCTGTGCAAAATTTTGGGACGATTGGTTGTAAGCCGGCTTTCCGCATAGCGTTTGAAATTTGTTCGGACATTAGTATGGAAAACCTACTGCATTTTTATCCCTACACGAAACGAAAATCAATTATTTTATTCATGCGTTTCACTTATACAGTTTTGCCAAAACATCAGCCTTATACATTAAATAAAACAAACCACCTAGGTCCTATAAGAATGCATAAAAGGTATGTGTGACCGCTTTTACATTTCATTTGACGCATGATCTTCATTAACTTTTTGCAAGGCGTCTGGTTATTAGTTGACTTATACATTTTATGAACAATCAGCAATAGAAATTTGTCAAAAGGTATAAGGAGATTTCTATCCGTGTAGAGACCACAAATGCAATTAACCAGTCCAGAAAGTGCCTAAGAACTTTGCTAAAAGAAGTACGGTGCTGGAATGTCTCTAAAATAGTTATTACTATTCAAATCAAGGAGTAGGTCACTCCGCGCACCAATCTTGGGTCATCTTTTTTGTCAGTGTGCCATTGTGCCGGTCATAGAGCAAGCTGCAATTAGATCGTATGAATAAAAGCGTTTACTTTATATTTCTCGTTACTTACTCTTTTTATTCATACGGCCCATTGTTTGTAAAATAAAGCCCTACTGTAAAAGTATGGAGGTCTGTCAAAAGTGGTTCCAATCGCTGCACCGCTTTGCTCGATTGGAACAGCTTTTTTCAGTTTTGTGGTGACAGTCGTCCACACTTTAACTAGAGGGTTTTAACGGCGCCGGTGGTGTAGTGGTAAGCGTGATTACCTCTCACCCCAGCAGGCCTAGGTTCAATCCCAGCCGGCCCCGCCGGGATGTTCTGAGGCATAACATCTCTGATCACGCCTTCCTTCGGATGGGAAGTAAAGCCGTTGGTCCCCGGTTCATGAGTTGATGGGTCGATAGGTAGGGTCCAGGTGTGGGAGCTGCCTTCGTGGCACGTCGGTAGCATTGGTGCTCAGCACGGAAAACAAGATCGACGGAAAAAACAAACCAAAGAAAAAAAAAAAAACTAGAGGGTTTTATTGTAAAACACTCATTCCGGCAACCCGGTTTTACGGTATTACACCTTGAATGTTTTGTTTTGAAATCGGATTGAGGATGACGCGGGAAGTGGCGGGTGTGCGAAATTTTGGTGTTTTGTGTTCATAGGATAATAAAAGACCTGTGTTTTAGGGTTTTATAATGCCCTTAAGGCAGACCAGAAACCTAGTCTTTCGTGTTGGAACCGGTGGGGAATATTGTTGGAGACCGACTTTTGACGTAAGCCAGCGCCGGTGGTGTAGTGGTAAGCGTGACTGCTTTCTAACACCCCGGTGGGTCTGGGTTCAATCCCAGCCGAGGTCGGTGGGATTTTTCTGAGGCATAAAAATCTCTGGTCACGTCTTCCTTCGGAAGGGAAGTAAAGCCGTTGGTCCCGGCCCATGTGTGTTGAATGGGTGCGATATCCTACGCAGGTGTAGAAGCTGCCTTCCTGCACATTCGATTGCCGTCAATGGATGGCAATCGATGTCCGTCGGTGATTGGCACTAGATTGTGGAACAGAGACGGACGTTAAATAAAGGAAAGAAAAAGGACTATTGGCGTTGACGGCAGCTATGTACCTCTTTACTCCTATGAGAAAATCCATAAGCAAACGTCAGACTGTGCGTGAAACATGGCGGACCTTCTTCTTCTTCTCCTTCTTCTTCTTCTTCTTCTTCTTCTTCTTCTTCTTCTTCGCATTTCAAGTTTATTGCATATCGCATATAAGCTTATTGAGTGCTCTCAACTTAGTGTTCTAGATGCACTTCCACAGTTATTAATTGAGAGCTTTCGATGCCTGTACCATTTTTGCATTGGTTTAATTGTGTGGCAAAGTCCAATCATACTCTATGCCCAGGGAAGTCGAGAAATTTTCCAACCTGAACCGGACCGGGAATTGACCCTAGCCACCTCCAGCATGGTCTTGCTTTGTAGCTGCGCCTTTACCGACTGAGCTAAGGGAGGCCCCTAACATGGCGGACATTGTACTATCCTTTCACTCCAACGAAAATTCCCATAAGAAACTGTCTATAAGAGCAAATTTTTCGTCGGTGCCGTCAACGCCAATAGAGGATGATGAATATGACATCTGTAGTTTGTTTTGTGTGAGCTGCAGCATTATTTGAATTAGAGGAACTATTCACAAACGAAGTGACAGACGGAGCGGCTGATCTTACCCCTGCAAAGGTTTGAGCTGGACGATTTATCTTTAAGATAATTAAATATGACATTTTAACCAGGTTAGCAAACAAAATCGAACTGGTTTCAGTTACAGATATAAATTCCCTCTAGAGTTTACAGTTGCTTCACAGCGATATAAATGTGGAAAAGCTCAGGCGTCCACCTCTTAGTTCGCCTTTTTGTCCACCTAAAATATTCATAAGTATTACAAGCAATCAAGAGTTAATGAACAATCAACAAAGCATCCTATTGCACTAGCAACCCCGCAATCTGATGCTATCATAATTTTCAGCAATGTCAGGAATGCTCACGAACCCCCAACATTTGCCAGAAAAACTTACTACTAACTCAAGGTATCTTCCAAATAAGTTTCAAAATTGCATTATTTTTTTTATCAAATGTTAAATTAAGTCCTCTATATCCGTAATACGCGCGCGAGGCTCAAACCTTTGTAGACTACTTTTTTTTTAAATTAATCTACTATAAAATCATATATTAAAAATCCATCATCACCCTCGTGGCGAACAGAAATAGTTTTTGCAGTGCTACAATAATTATTAAAAAGTCGTTATGACAGCTATCCATATAAAATAATCCGTTAGAGATAACTTCGTCAAGATACATAATTTGTCAATTCATAAAAAAAATCACTGGATAACTGTTCAAAAGACAGTTTTAACGTGTGAAAAGCAGTGTCTTTTAAATTCTGTAAGTGTTGCTGAACGTTTGATATGTCTTGGCATCGAATTGAAAATATTTATTCCTTTATAATATAATGAATTTTGTGAAGCACACGTCAAGAAATGTGGTGTTCTTATTTCAACCGCGTTTCTAGTATTATATCTATGAAAGTCACTTCCTCTTTCCATTCGATCACACAAATATCGAGGCAGCAAACCGTTAGCTACTTTAAAAATGAACACCATAGTCAAATATACAATACTTTGCTTCACCGACAACCATTGTAAGGCGTCTAGCATCAAATTTGAAGAATGAATATATTACATCTCAAAATCAAACGCATTATTTTATTCTGCAAGCGCTTTAATCTCGATATTTGTATTTCATTGGCCAGAAATAAAATGGAAGGGCAAAAGTCTAGATGAGGGAGATGATTGATTTGTATAGCTGTATTTTACTGCCAATAGTTAAATAGTTTTTCAGTCAATATAGAATTACATACTTCTTGGCAATTTTCTTTATGACATTGTCAATGTGAGAGTTGAATTTAAGTTTGTCATCAATAATCACACCAAAATAACCGTATCTCCCGAACGCGATCAATAGTCTCATAATCAATTACAACAGAGACGTTCTCATTTACTCGATTCCGTGAAATTACCATAAATTTAGTTTTACTTGTATTCAATTTTAACTGCTTATACTTCAACCATCTACTTAGAGAACGCAAATCTTCATTCAAGTGTAAAACGGCATCAGCTGCAATGAATAACACAGTATCATCTGCAAAAAGATTAATTGTAATTGTAATTGTAATTGTTCAGTGTATAGGCTGTGCCAACCGCTAAGTTGGCTTATCTAGGGACTAACCCCCTAGTCTATACACCTACTGTCCTTCCCGTTGCACTCGTCAGCTCGTGCAATACTCTAGACACACATGGGTGGTCGTATCCGGGTCCTCCCCTGGGTAGGCTCGTGTCCGTCCAGGTTCTGGTACATTAACTTATATCTATGCATGGTAATTATACTTTACAACTCACCTTTAGATTATAAATGTCGATAATGCTGAAACTATATGAATGTTAGTGATCATTATTAGGTGTGTGCTGCAATGGAGTAGTAATTGAAGGAAATGAGGCTTATAGGTAATTCTAAAATAGGTAAATCATGCAAGCACACACCTTTTACAATTCTTATCCTACTTACCAGTTCCATCCAGTATAAATAGGCTGTTTCCAAATGGCCTAATCCTTTCTGACTGCTTACTCTCTTACGTTTTCTCGCTTTTTTCCTTCTTCCTATTGAAAATCTGGCCGTGTTCCCATATTTTCTCAGGTAGGTAATATTGATACATGAGGGGAAGAAAGAAATAGAACAAGTTAAGTGTGAACCGCATGCGTTGATTAGTCGTTTGGGTCATGGTGTTGTGTTCCCTATTTTATTTGCCTCTATTCAGCTCTCAGATCGCCCCCCCCCCCCCAACTATTGTGGACGAGAAAAAGAACCCATATTTGGTAACCTCTCGCGAGCTGCAATGCATAAGATATGAATAACAAACAAATCTAGAACGGGGCTTAAACATATAACATTTTCTAAGACTGATCATGATTAATATAGTATGAATAATGAGAATAGTATGAAGAAAAGACGATCCCAAAAGAAAGTTCCCTAGCAATAAAACTGTTACTCTGTGCTAATATGAGTTATTTCAAAATGGGCATCCATACTGAGAAACTATACCCGACC
Source organism: Ochlerotatus camptorhynchus (assembly GCF_037179485.1). Taxonomy (NCBI): domain Eukaryota; kingdom Metazoa; phylum Arthropoda; class Insecta; order Diptera; family Culicidae; genus Ochlerotatus; species Ochlerotatus camptorhynchus. The sequence continues at coordinate 1,651,993 of NW_027040640.1, forward strand.
TCAACAAACTGTACCGAAATCAGAACAGCTAAACTACTCGGTAAGATTTTGGCATTTCTATTTAATTGTATTAAGCTATCTCACAAAGACCAGACGTCCAAGTTCGGTCAGAAACTTGTGTAAAGTTAAGTGGAAACGTTGCCGTTACGTAGCGCTAGCATCTCCTGATTTCCTCTATAAATTTATCACTTTCGACCAATTTAGCGCTAGTATCGATACATTATCTGCTGAAAATTGCCACTTGGCGCTACCAGCACTTAGTTTTTTTTTATAATTACTTTATTTGTACAGGCTCAATCGAATAAACTTTACAGAGCCGAGTTATCCTTTGCGTTATACATTATTACTGTCTTAAATTTAAAGTTAAAGGAACTAGACCGAGTACTCGCGGTTGTCTCGAGGTTAGTGGAGATTTACATTTTTTTGGATGGGAAAAGGGAAGAAGGAGGTTTGAAATGTGGTTTACGATACAACTATTTAATTAATCCTAAAGCATGAAATTATTTCTATTCATCTTGAAAACAAACATTGAAAAAAAAAACCCACACGTACAAAATACAAACTAAGCACAAGGTTAATCAAACTTACAATCTAAGGTTAATATCCTTAAAGCAAACATATATGAGTTTCATAAACTCCAGATCGCGTCTAGCCAAAATATCCCGAACTGGAACATTAGGTTGTCTACCTCGAGCCCGAAGGGAATCATAAAAATGTGATCTGACTCCACGATACTCCGCACAAGACCAAAGGATGTGATCAGCGTCCTGGTAGCCTTGTCCACATTCACAGAGATTGCTGTCTCCCAACCCCACACGGAACAAGTGAGCGTTTAGACAATAGTGATTGGACATGAGACGAGACATCACGCGTATGAAGTCTCGACCCAAGTTCAACCCTTTGAACCATGCAAACTTCGACACCTTAGGGATAATTGAATGTAGCCATCGTCCCAAGCTCCCTTCACTCCATTGATGTTGCCAGCTAACGAGCGACTGCTGACGATAAATAGAGAAAAATTCACTATAGGCGATCTGTCGATCATAAATGTCGCCTTCCATAGCACCCACCTTCGCAAGTGAATCCGCCTTCTCATTGCCCAAAATTGAGCAATGCGAAGGGACCCACGCGAAGGTGATGATGAAAGAGCGCACGGATAAAGTACTAAGCAGTTCTCGTATTTTCAAGAGAAAATACGAGAAGTGCTTTACCGGCCTTATGGAACGGATAGCCTCGACAGAACTGAGACTATCCGTAAAAATAAAGTAGTGGTCTGGAAGAAGTGAAGCAATAGTTTCCAAAGTGTAGTGAATTGCTGCCAGTTCAGCCACATACACAGAACAAGGAGCTTCAAGTTTTCGAGAGGCGCTATGAAATTCATTAAATACACCAAAACCAGCGGACTCCTCTATTAGAGATCCATCTGTGAAAAACGTTCTTGCAGAATCAACATGGCCAAACTTCGCAGCGTATAATGACGGAGCAATCATAGGACGATGATGCTCTGGAATTCCGCGGATTTCCTGCGTCATAGATAAATCAAAATTCACTGAATTGCCGAAATCGGAGAAGATTACACGATTGGGAATATTTCTTGAAGGGCTGACATCCTGTGTTAAATATAGGTAGTACAAAGTCATAAAACATGTTTGAGGATTTAGCTCCAGAAGCTTCTCAAAATTTTCGATCACCAGTGGGTTCATTACTTCGCAACGGGTGAGGAGCCTAAGAGATAACTCTGAAAAACGGACGGATAGTGGCAACATGCCCGCCAGCACTTCGAGACTCATAGTATGAGTCGAGTGCATGCATCCTAACGCGATACGAAGACAACAATACTGGATCCGTTCCAGCTTGATGATGTGCGTTTTAGCTGCCGACTGGAAACAAAAACTACCATATTCTAGAACCGATAAAATCGTTGTCCGGTACAACGTCAGAAGATCTTGTGGATGGGCTCCCCACCACGTTCCGGTAATTGATCGAAGGAAATTGATCCTTAGTTGGCATTTTCGTCTCAGATACTCAATGTGGGATCTCCAGGTGCATTTGGAATCGAACCAGACTCCGAGATATTTAAAAGACATGGAATGAGTGATCGGTTTACCTAAAAGTTGAAGCTTCGGTTGTGCTGGGCTATGCTTCCTAGAAAAAACGACCAACTCAGTTTTCTCCGTGGAGAATTCGATACCTAGCTGAATAGCCCAAGTAGACAAATTGTCCAAGGTATCCTGTAAGGGTCCTTGCAGGTCAACCTCTTTTGGCCCTGTGATAGACACTACGCCATCATCTGCAAGTTGTCTCAACGTGCAATTGTCACTAAGACAATTGTCAATTTCTCTAACGTAGAAATTGTACAAAAGGGGGCTTAAACATGAGCCTTGGGGGAGACCCATGTAGCTAAATCGAAAAGCTGTTTCCATGAGAAAAGCTCATATGTTTTTCTAACAGCAAATTGTACAAAAAATTATTCATTAATGGAGACAATCCACAAGCGTCGAGTTTCTCTGAAAGAACTTCAACGGATACTGAATCAAAAGCCCCCTTGATATCCAAGAACACAGAAGCCATTTGCTCTTTCTTAGCAAAAGCTAACTGAATTTCCGAGGAAAGCAACGCGAGACAGTCGTTCGTTCCCTTACCCCTACGGAAACCAAATTGAGTATCTGAAAGAAGGTGGTTCGTCTCAACCCATTTGTCGAGGCGAAAAAGGATTATTTTCTCCATCAATTTCCGAATACACGACAGCATCGCGATGGGCCGATACGAATTGTGATCCGACGCGGGTTTATCAGGCTTTTTAATGGCTATCACCCTCACTCGTCTCCAATCGTCGGGAACAATATTGAGCTCCAAAAACTGATTGTACAAGTTCAACATGCGCCTCTTAGCGACGTCTGGGAGGTTTTTCAGCAAGTTGAACTTGATTCTATCAGATCCCGGGGCAGAATTGCCACACGAAAGGAGAGCGAGTGAAAGTTCCACCATTGAAAAAGGCTGACTGATTTCGTCTACCGAATTCGCGGTTTCGCGAGGAATCAACTGCGACGGCACGGAATCCGGACACACTTTTCGCGCGAATTTAAGAATCCATTGATCCGAGCATGCCTTGCTTTCGTTGTTAGTAGACCGGTTACGCATTCTTCGCGCCGTACTCCAAAGCGTATTCATAGACGTTTCGCGCGACAATCCGTCTACAAACTGCCGCCAGTAACCCCGTTTTTTGGCCTTGATCAGGCTCTTGAGTTCGCGTATGCGTTGAAATGCTCGCGTGTTCCGCGTTTCCGAAAAAGTTTAAACGCGTCGGACTTTTTACGGTAAACCTCCGTGCATTGTTGATCCCACCAGAGCGATGGTGTTTTCTTACGAATAGACGATCGCGGCACCGGTCGTGTTTGAGCTTGAAGTGCGCTGTCGACGATGAGATTAGAGAGGAAATTATATTCCTCCAACGGCGGAAGCTCTTCCACTGACGATACTGTATCGCCTATCGCGGATTGGAACTTAGTCCAATCGATGTTACGGGTTAGATCATACGCGACGTTAACGGATTCTGACGAGTTGAACCCACTGGCAATCGAAATTTTGATCGGCAGATGATCACTACCGTGCGGATCCTGGATTACATGCCAAGTGCAATCCAACGATAGTGAATTGGAGCGAAAGGTGAGGTCTAATCTGCTACCATTTGAGGATGGACCAGCCAAACGTGTTACTTCTCCATTGTTAAGTATTGTCATGTTGAAGTTGTCGCAGAGATCATAAATCAAAGTAGAACGGTTATCATCGTACAGCTCCCCCCAGCCTGTACCGTGGGAGTTAAAATCTCCCATGATCAACCATGGAGCGGGAAGTACCGCACATATGTCGAAAAGTTGTTTGCGATTAACAGAGACTCTAGGAGCAATATATACAGAAGCAATACAAAGGCTCTTACCTTTAATGGTAGCCTGACATGCGACAACTTCTATACCGGGAAATTCGGGAAGATTCACTCTATAGAAGGAATGGCACTTTTTGATCCCCAAAAGTACCCCTCCTCCACGTGAATCCTCACGATCCAATCGAATAATGTTAAAATCAAAAAAAGGGAGATCAATTTCTGAAGAGAGCCATGTTTCACAGAGGGCAAATGCATCGCAATTATTGTTATGGACTAAATACTTGAACGAATCTAATTTCGGAATAAGACTTCGACAATTCCACTGTAGAACAGTGATCAAATCCCCGACCTCGTTTGGAAAATTATCCATCGAAGGAGATGATAGCTGCAAGAAGGGGCCATTTTGAAGTCAATTGCTTCAAGAAGGATTTCACAGTCGGAAGCAATGTGAGGACAATGCTTTTCAGAGGATCAGAAATGTTGAGGTATTTGAGAATACCGTCCACAATGTCATCAAATGAGAACAGCCCAGATGAAGAAGGGGTTTCTGTTCTTAAAATTGGGGCATCAGGGGTTTTGGATGTCCCCGGAAGAGGTGGAAAATCCTGGGTATAATCAGTTCTGCGGAATCCAGGAGGAGTAGAAGTCTCCTTTTTTCCACCACTCCTTGATTTGGGCAAGCTGATTTGGGGTTCTTGATCTGCAACTTTCCGCGAACGGATGCGTTTTCGTTTCCGGGCAGAACCTTCCGGAAAACTGAAAGAAACTCCCTCCTCAGCCAAGTCAGAGCCAGACTCGTCATCTGACAAAAGAGCGAAGGGATTTGTTTCGTTGGTCGATGGCTTGGCTGTCTTAAGCATTTCTGCAAAAGACCGCCTGGAACGTTCCTTAAGGGAGCGTTTCATTTTGTCCCCGAGCTGTTTGTACGCCAGGCACGACGAGAGAGCATGAGGAGGAGTTCCATTGCAGTACACGCATTTTGGTGCAGTAGCTGAGCAGGCGCCATCCTCATGCTTCTCCCCACATGTGGAGTAGCGTGCCTTGTTGCCGCAGTGGGAGGCCGTATGTCCCAACCGCTTACAATTCTGGCAGTTCATGACCCGAGGTACAAACAACCGCACAGGAAGACGAAGTTTTCCCAGCTCGATGTATTGAGGAAGGGCAGATCCAGAAAAGGTCACCCGAAACGAGTCTGTGGGGGTAAAACTCTTTTTACCCTCGCTGAGCGATACTGACTTCATTCTATGAACGGCCAGTATCTTTACCGGAGGAAGCAAGGGGTTCTTGAATCGGCCAACCGCTTGCTTCTCCAGTATCTCGGGGTTCAGGCTCGCCTCAGTGACCACGCCTTCGATCTCCACATCAGAAGCTGGAATGTACACCCTATATTCCAGTGTGAAAAACTGGGAAACAGCAATTTCATTGGTCTGTTTCAGGTTAGCGACGGTCACACGAAGTTTGTTGTGCCTAACCTTCGTTATTTCGGTCACGGCAGAGAATCGCTTTGTCAGATCATCAGATATCTGAACAACATTCAAGGGTTTGTTTTTGGGCTGAAAATAGACAACCCATGGGCCAGTCGAGTCATTCGGGTAGGCCCGCAATATGGTGCTTTTCTCATCCTGCCCATTGACAGACTGAGACGACGAACCAGGGATGACATCATCATTATTCTGAGATGAATGGTCATCCATGTCGTCTTCTGACAAAACATCCATTTTGTTCAACTAGTGGGAGCGCAAAACGCTCTCCCACTGAACGCACAGACACAATACACAGAAAACACTACAAACACAGAAATACAAAATGAAAATTTAACTAATGGAGGAAGAAAAGAAACAAAAAAAAAAACAAAAACTTATCTGATAATTCTATACTTCTACCACCGAGCGTTATATGTGTAGGCGTTTACACAGATGGCTGGAAGAGACGCGCTGCGTGGATGACCTTCGTTGTGGTGCACTTGATCGAGGCTCGGTACTCAGCGCACACAGGCGCACGATGATTGATGAACGATGTGGATGTAGAAACGGGTGCTCACACTCGATGATGATGATACGTAAGCGGGTATGCGTGAGCGCGTATGCGTGACCACGCAACGATGATGCCCAAATTGGTTTGCGAATTACCAATAGCACGGATTAATCGTTCCGAAAATGACACTTTCTACTACAAAAAAAAAACTCACTTTTCGATCAATTTACCGGGAACTATGCCAGGAGTCACTTAGTGAGAAAAAACTGATAATTTATATTAAGCGAATACCGAGAAAACTTCCAAAACAACGGAGCGCGAAACAAGTCGACCGTACTTCTTGCTAGGACCGACTTAATTGCACCAGCACTTAGTGTCTAGGGTAAGTTTTGCAACGGCAACGCCATTATGTTGTCAAAGAAGGTTTTTAGGTGGGGAAGTCGCCGTTAGTGGCGCTTAAGTCGAATGGGAATCTTTACACAAGTTTTTAGAGAAATTTTGGAGCCTCAACGTCTGTTCTCTGTGGCTATATTATATCGAGCTCTTTTCAATAATTGCAACATGTGAATAAAGCAGAACAAGTTTAAAATTGTTCAAGAGCCAAATTGGTTTTGAAGGAAGGTCAAACTAAAGAGCCTGAATTTATAAAGAGGCGACATCTTATCCATTTGACAGGTCTTCTGCTCGATTGGAATGACTTTGACAGACAATCGATTGTTCCAATTTTGACATGTCGTCTCTTTATAAATTCAGGCTCTTTAGGTCAAACTACAAATAAACAGCTCAGCCGCTCTGAACCCTATGAAAATTATGCTTTCCCAATATGGTACATTCTCTCACTATAAACCTGTCATTTATAGCCTATCTGAACTATTTAATAAATGGAAACCATAACATGGGTTACGCTCCACCTAAGCGGGCCCTCCGCATCCTATCACTGTATATACATTGGAAATTACGTTCAATCAAATAAAACCATACCCCACTCACTTGGCCAGGCTTCAGAATCGTCCAGTGGGCAGTGCGCTCTACACTCCAAGTTCCCTTTCTTTCAAATTTACCCCAAATTTTATATTTTACCCCTTTGAGTGTTGATTAATCACAATGAAACATTGTGACAGAGCACGGACTTGAGGTTACTAGAGTATTAAATAATCTAGGTCCTATTTAGGATTATATCTGAAAAATCCAAATTTGGCCAACGCCCATCAGTATCATCTGCAAAAAGATTAATGCCGCAAAACCGTAAAACACGTCGCAAGTCATTAATATACATAATAAATAAAAGGGGCCCTAATACACTTCCCTGGGGCACTCCAAGGTTGTTCCCCACGGGATTGGAAACAGAATCATTAAAAACAGTCCGTTGAGTTCTGTCAGACAAATAGCTTTCAAACCATTTATATGCAGCACTCGTAATTCCAAAGCACTTGATTGATCTTAACAATAAGGGCCTAGAAATTGTTTCAAAAGCGCGTTTAAGATCCAAAAAAACAGCAACAATCGTATATTTACACTCCAAGTTATTTTTCCACTTCGCTAATACCAAATTCAACGTGGTTTCACAAGAATGACCTTCCCGATATCCCGATTGTTCTGGTATCAACAAACTATTACTATTTAAATACTCCAATACTTTGTTTTGATTTGAACAAAGTTGATTTTGTGTACAATGATCTTTGACAGCGTGCAAAGAGTGTATCATTTTGTAATTTTTTATGCATTCTAGGTTTGAGTAGAGTGAAAGAGATAGAACCAAAACATTTCAGTACATTTGGTGAAAATGCTAGTACAAACCAGTAGTAGTATAGAGGTAACTCAAAGACAAGAAGATCCCGAAGAAACGTGCTCAACTTTTTGGCTCAGCTCTGGTACTATCTTCGGTCCCAAGCTAATTGATGCACCCCTCGAAACATAGGAAAATACACGAACCCCTCATGTTATCTGTCAAACCACAAACGAAGTGACAGACGACTAACTGTCGAAGAAATCAATTAAAATAATGTGGTTCGCTGTAATAGAATTTTCTTAGAAGCTTGTGCCATCAGCCACCAGATGGGCTAGTATTTTTGTTTTGATTTGAACATAGTTGATTTTGTGTGCAATATGATCTTTGACAGTGTGCAAAGCAGGGCTCTACATTTTCGAAGCTCTAAAATGAACTCGAGTTTTGTTTCTCTCATACAAACGTGTTCAACGCTTCATTTCCATAACGCCTAGCTAGACTATCAGCAAGAAATGATAATGAAAAAGAAGGACGCTTAGAAGGAAACGCTGGCTGTGGATCTTTTCGTCGTTGCTTTGCTCATCGCTTTCAATCCCCTTTCACGAACACTCTATCACCGCTCTTTCAATTTGTTTAAAATGCGTTATGTCCCGTTTTCGTTCATTTTTTTTTAGATAAATATGAAGATGGAAGATAAATTAAACATATTACGTGTAATCTTCAAGTGTTTTCACGTGAGAAATGCTTTAAATGTGTTATTTCATTTTCCGTCATACACGTCATGAAACCTCTGTTGATGTGTTTCATGAAAGAGAAAACTATCAAAGTCGAGCGCTCTTTCGCTCATCCGTTTCACCGAAGCTTGAAAGGAAGACCAATGGAGCGACGGGAGAAAGATAGACAAGCGATTGAATATTTGTTTGTGCGCGCCGACTGAGGTTCTAGAATGCTGCGAAGCTGTTCGACTTTAACAGAAAAAGAAAGCCAGCAGTCTCTTCGTCGCATCGATTTGGTCGATTGAAGCTGATATTGTGACGCCCTGATGCAAAGAGTGTATCATTTTGTCATTTTTTTATGCATTCCAGTTTTGTGTAGAGTGAAAGAGATAGAACCAAAACATTCTAGTACATTTGGGGAAAATGCTAGTTCAATCCAGTAGAAACGTGCTCAACTTTTTGGGTCAGCTCTGGTACTATCTTCGGTCCCAAGCTAATTGATGCGCCCCTCGAAACATAGGAAAATACACTAACCCCTCATGTTATCTGTCAAACTTTCATAGCAAATCAAAACAAAAATTGTGTAGAACTAGAATTTCGACTAGAATGGGGTACGTTAATCGATTTGCTTGGGACCAATAGGCTAGTCAAGTAGTGAGCCAATTTAAAATCGTTGAGCACGTTTCTTCGGGACCTACTAGTCTTAGAGTTACCTAAATTGTAAATACACACTTTGGAAAATACACCAAAAAAATACGTAAATGCGTACACGCTGAAACTAAAATACCCTAATAAAAATACTCAAAAATACCTCGAAAATTCTTTGTTCACGAAAAATACGTTTCATAATGAATTAAATACACTTTAATACAAAAATACACAAAACTTGTAAATACATATATACGAAAAAAGAGAAAATACGACACCTTTTCAAGTTGAGTAGATGAATCGAAAATACTCAAGTTGACAGCCCCTTGGTTACCTCTATGGTGCTGTTTTCTCACTCATCGAAGGAAATTTTGATTAGAGTGAGAAAGTAAAGAACAGTCAGTGCGGGAACCGTGTGCGTTACTATAGGTGCGGCAGAAGGAATGTAGTCGACTCTTTCGTTCTAACGGTGTTCTTACGCATGATCCTACGTAACGTCACACTATATTATGCATAAGAACGTCGTGATAATGAAAGAGTTGACTTGTTTCCTTCTGCCTCACCAATCACATTGATCATAGCACTTGCGATTCTCCGTCGGTTCCTGGTGCATTTTTTGTGCCATACCATCCGATGATCGGACCGATCGGACCACCAGTCCAAACCCTAGATGTTTTAGAAGGTTCTCCCTCAGTACCTGCAAGCAGCGTGATACCACATGACATTCGCTCGTTATGGGTCAGGGCGGGTCCTGTTTGGCGTCCAACAACGATCTCTTCTCGGAAATCACTTCGACTCCACTTCTTGGCTAGCGAACGTAAAATAATCATTAAACAAGCGTTGCCTAGCAGTGAATATAAGTTAATTAAAACATGCATATACGAAGTTTAAACCAATAACTTATATGAGTGGATGTTTTTAGTAATGAATAAATATCAAAAAATGAATAAATAAAACTAAAAGGACCTTTTTTGGACCTTAAACGTTCTACTTACAAAGGTAAAACAAGATTTAATTAAACCGAAGACATCATATCAAGAAGACTGGCAACTCTTCCAATTTCTCATACGACCGCTATGAGACCGACACAATCTCGTCATCTGCCGCTTGTAAATGCTGCGAACGAATTTGATAGCAAAGATTTCAACCTCAGAAGAAAGGTTTGTGTATTTGCTCACTTTCTATGCAGTACTTCCACCTTCGCTCGAGCGCAGCGCTACTGTATCTGTCGCTTGGATTCTGTCAGAGTTGCCAGTCTTCTTGATTTGATGTCTTCGATTAAACACAAACAGGGGAGATGGCAACATTCAGGGTGGCAAGTAAACCAGGAAAACCGGGAAAAAGTCGGGAATTTATTTTTTACCAGGAAAATCCGGGAAAACCCCAGGAATTTCATAAGTCCACCAGGAAAATAATCTTGCTTATAAAAGTTGATAGTACCTTTTCAATTGTTGGTCTACAATATATTGAATTGGTTCCACTTTTGGATAGATCGAAATTCTATCCGTCAGACTATGAATATAGCGACTATACATATAGCCTGTTATAGAGTTCTCCAGATGCACAAAAGTGTACGTGAGTCCGCGCGCTACCTTTTCAAGGCTGTGAACCATTTGGCGAGTTAAATTTAACTCGTGGTTAAAAGTGACATTTCGAAAGTAATTTTCTATGTTCGAAAATCCCTGTGCTGTCGATCGACCGGTTTTCGACCCACGGTTGTCAAAATTTAACTTCTTGTCTGTCAGAAATAACCATGCTCGGATAGCAGGGTTCATCGATAACTTTCCAGGATATTCGGGAGAATTATCAATTACGTCTCCTTACGTGCAGCCCATTCATCATTTTAGGACCACCGAAATCATCTTAGCAACAAACAGTTCGATTTATTCACTTTAATAATGAGAAAGCGAAACGACGAACGTAGACTTTTAACGGGTTTCGCAGCGCTGTTACTTAAGTCAAACGGCATCTCCATAGAAATCGGATGACTTAAGTAACATCAAAAACTATTTTGATCGGAAGTTGATTACGTCAATAAGCAATTTGACTGGTAAATAAATTTAAAAATGGAATGTGATCCTATATTCGGACAGTATATAGTGTAATAGCAGGAGAATCGATTGACACTGATAGCTCGACTTTGTTTACCTTTGTTACTTTCGACGTAATGAAAATTTGCTCTTGATTTATGAATACAAGAAGAAGAAGCAAAAGCAAGTCGAGTGATGGTTAGTTGCCAGGAGACTGGCAATCCCATATCAATTTTATACGTTTGACAGTAGGCAAGATCACGAGCCTTATTTAAATACGGCCCGCCTGACATATACATAAAGGAAAGGGACGCAAAATCGTGTTGTAAGCAGAAAGACAAGAGCAGATGAAAGCATCAAAAACATGGCCGCCAGCCAGACCCCTGAGCAACTAAGAGGCAACTAATTTGGAGGGGCCTCCCTTAGCTCAGTCAGTAAAGGCGCAGCTACAAAGCAAGACCATGCTGGAGGTGGCTGGGTTCGATTCCCGGTCCGGTCTAGGAATTTTTCGGGTTGGAAAATTTCTCGACTTCCCTGGGCATAGAGTATGATTGAACTTGCCATACAATTATACTAATGCAAAAATGGTACAGGCATCGAAAGCTCTCAATTAATAACTGTGGAAGTACTGGAAGTGCATCTACAACACTAAGTTGAGAGCACGCAATAAGCTAAAAAATGCGAAAAGCATTAAGCTTGAAATGTGAAGAAGAAGAAGAAGTCTCCTCCTCTTGCTAGTACATATCAGGGGAAAACATGTCAGAAGGGTCTAACTCGAATCGTAAACAATGACATGGATCGCCGGTTTCTAACGAATGACAACACACCTACTCAAAGTAAATAAATCATCTGACAGAGCAATGTTTGTTCTATGTGCTGGTGTAGTCAGATTCCGTGGGTGTGTAGTAGAGTGATGCAAAATTTGAAATTTTCGCTCCACAATACTTAGACGATTCCAAATCGGATCCTGACTAACCTCTCAAAATTTGAACCCATTTGGTGAGAAACTGAAGTGGCACAAACCATTAGATGTTTGTATGGTAATTACTATGGTAAAACCACAGACAAACAGACATAACACATTGAATATTTCTCACTGTAAAACATCGTCGCTAAAGCATTACCGCCATCTGTTGAGCATACTGTGGTGGGTAGTACGCTGAACAGATGGCGCCACATGTGGCGGTACTACCAACTACGATACTTTTAAATTGACCGTTAAATGCTTGTTCGATGAACAACTTGCGACTGCTATGTCTGTTTGTCTGTGGTAAAACCAAGATTTTTGTTCATATCTATCTAATAATTCAAGAGCAAATTTCCATTATGTCGTAAGTAACATTCGCACCGATCCGAGAAAAATAAAGTTTTGTTTTGATTACCGAAAAGTTATTCCTATTTCCAATTAAACACATATAATCTCATAGTGATAGCAATGTTTAACATATTTAGCCGGGTTTTAATCATACAAAGGCAAATCGCTAGCTTTCATGCTAAGAAATGCTGGTTTTTGAGTCAAAAGTTATTATACGTCGTTTGGTGGCCCCTATTGTTACTTAAGTCAAAGTGTATTTACCAGGATATTCGGGAGAATTATCAATTACGTCTCCTTACGTGCAGCCCATTCATCATTTTAGGACCACGGAAATCATCTTAGCAACAAACAGTTCGATTTATTCACTTTAATAATGAGAAAACGAAACGACGAAAGTACACTTTTCACGGGTTTCTCAGTGCTGTTACTTAAGGCAAACGGCATCTCCATAGAAATCGGGTGACTTAAGTAACATCGAAAACTATTTTGATCGGAAGGTGATTACGTCAAAAAGCAATTCGACTGGTAAATAAATTTAAAAATGGGATGTGATCCTATATTCGGCCAGTATATAGTGTAATAGCAGGAGCATCGATTGACACTGATAGCTCGACTTTGTTTACCTTTGTTACATTCGACGTAATGAAAATTTGCTCTTGAATTCACCATATCTGTCTGCTTCATAAACTTTCAATTGTTCTTGTAGGAAGCAACTTTGCTGAAAACCACTTTTTGATTAAATGCAAGGATCGAAAGCTATCAATGGTTCAATGCGCTGATGTCTTATGATCATGCTCAATCAACTACTCAGCAGGCAACATTTGTGTTTCTGAGGCGTTGAATAGGACACATAAACCATGGCTACTATGTCACACTGCAAAATACAGTGTTGCCTACAGAGCAGCTGCTTGATCATATCATAAGTTTACCAATCTCTTAAATAATTAATAACTTTTTCCTGTCTCGTTTTACATAGAAACGATCTTCAGCAAAGTTGTAGCTGTAAAAATTTTCTATAAGAATGGCTATCGAACTGTTTCGCAGCTCAATATGGAAAAAGACTAGAAGGCAATGAACAAAAAGTTGAGATTTCCCATAGTAATTTACATGTAAACTTCAAATGGCTTGTGCAGTCTGTTTCTAATCAAATGAGTAGTAACTTTGGGAGGCTAATCAGGACCCGATTTGAAACCATTTAAGCACTGTGGAGTGAAAAAGTCAATTTTTGCACCAGTCTAGTGTGTTCTGACATGTTTCCCCTGATATGAGGATAGCACCGACACCCGAGCAAAGCTGAAGATCAAATTGAAAGCAAAATTTGCTGTTATGATGTAACTTATTTTGAATACTCCAGTTGATCTCATTTGTCAACCAAACACACGGTTAACACAGCAAAAATGAGAGCAAAATTTTACACTGTTGAAGCAAACGGAGAACTAATCCTGCTTTCAATGAAATCAATTTGTTTACTGATTTTGCATTCATAATGTTCAACTGAATACGGGCCTGGAGTAAATGGATACCATTGATGTTTCTCAAGCTGAAAGACTTGGGCTCCAATCTCACCCCGGGTACGTCACGAATGACCTAAAATGTGTTAAACAAATCAAATAAACAATAATCATTAGTTCAACGACAGATGAATTTCAATTAAATTTTAAACAAGACGTAAACAGCAGAACTTCAAGTTAAGTTGCTTTCATTTAAAAAGTCTTGACTGCATAATGAAAGCACAATATGATATTATCAGACTTATGTCGCAACCTTTGAAATCAAAATGAGTTTTCATTATGATAGCAACTGCACACTTTAATATCGATTTGCTTTCATTTTGATAACCGACTTTGCTCGGGCAAACCGACATGAATGACCATAGCAAAAGTTCTAAAATTTCTGACCAAAGCACACTACTGACATCTGGCTTCGTGTTCGCGGGAGATATTTAGCTAAGCCTTGAACTTGCATGCAAAAGTTGTCTGAACTATTCTGGACAACGTATTTTTTAAGTCCTATGGTTTTGACAGTTCGGATCACTGCACATTTAAATCGACCGTTTACGATTTTCGGGCATAAGTCAGAATTAAGTGTCATGTCGGTGAGGATAGTATCAGACCTCCTTCACTATTTGGAATTTATAGAGACAGATAACAGCGCCAAACGGTTTGTGACGAGACAACGTTGAACTGCTGCGTTGGAAGAAAACACGCACACCAACATCGATATATGTACGAACCCACACAACTGAGCGGACGATACAGCGCAAATCAAAACACGAAGCGGTGTCATCGCTTATCGTCATCACTCAGCTTCGGCAGCTTCCGATTCCGTTTGTATTCGCAGGCGTTGACAAATACCTTCCTATGTTATACAATAGTAAAGCATTCATTATCCAACATAATTTTTGAATTGAATGCGTGCTGCGTTGACTAAGGAAGACGGCATTTCCAATGGCTTGTGTGTGTAATCCTTCATGGAGAGTAAATGTTTCTCCACGTCTACTTATATGCTTATAAAGATTACATTGTGCAACAGCGTCGCAAATAATCAATTAGTTTTAGAGATTTGCTTCTTACCGGTGATGATATTGGAAACTCTTTCACTCCAAAGCAAAACATATTACAAGCCTCACCGAACGGGAATGTGCCACCAAAATGGAAGATTTCTTTCGCCCAGAAAACAAACGACCGTTGTGATTTTCAATTTTTCCAGTTTTATTGGCTTTTTGTCACTAATTTTTCCATCATCAATACTACACTTTTACAATAATAATAATAATAATAATAATAATAATAATAATAATAATAATTTTAATAATATAATCCGTATCACACTCGCTCGCTCTCACTCTCACTTCAATACCTTGCTCGGTGTGTGTGTTCGCCTCACACTTTAATGCGGTTCAACTGCTTTTTTGATTTAAATACCTTTTTGCAGTTCTAGATTTTTAGTTACTGTCCTCAAGATTGTAGGTTTGTTTTAGTTGTTATAATTCTACACGTCTAAACGAGAATTACACCAACTTTCTAGAGTTTAGTCAAGGTAGCAGTATTTAGATTTTAGTTTTCACAATTTTGCGTGTAATAGGTTTAATTTTAATTAAGTTTCCCCCTTTAATTTGAGTACATTTTTCCTGCTTCGACAGTGAGATAAAATTAAGAGGCATAACAGACGAAAACAAAACAACCGAAAATGATACTGGTGTCTTTTCTTCTTCTTATTCTTTTTGTTGTGGAGGGAGCGTGGGTGGATCATCTGTTCTTTCTAAGTAACACGAAATAATAGCTTTAATAATACAAAAATAATTACAGAAAATTACAACTCTATGCAACATTTACATTACAGATCAGCGAAAAATAATGGTTACAAACAAAAAAAAAAGACTATTTTCTTCGGTGGAAAATTCGGGCGCAGCCCTACGGGCTCGAACAAATCGAGGTAGGCGTCCTCCTGTTACTATGGTTGCCGTGGTGACCATTTTCTTCAAAATGGTTTCTCTACTATGTACATACGTGTCCGACGGAGGGAAAAACAGAAAAAAACAAAAACAGAATAACAGTTGTTGTTTCTCATTACTAGATGGACATTTCAAAAGGTCCCATCTGGTTGGATCGATTCTCTCCGTCGCTTTCGCTCTTTGGATAACCGCGGCCATGCAAACACCTTTCGGGCTATTCAAAAGAAGGTATTTATGATCTAGCATATAAAACGATAAGCACAGCAGGGAATGTTTTTGCAGCCGAGTCGAAAGACGGAAGTCGACGAAGTGAATCGATCAAGGCAGATGGCGGACCCTTGGGAAATGCTCGTTTAGTTAGTTCGAATGATTGCAGAAAGAAGATTGAGACCGCGACGTTCGAATGGGATGTGGTGGGTGACACACGACACGATGAAGATGCTGCGGGGGCGTTTGTTGTCTTTTTGTCTTTTCGCGCGAATTGCTATCTATGTACAATCTTACAACGGTTCTGTCCCTTGTTTTAATCTACTTACATGTGGAAGAAGGTAAAAGGTATAATCTAAAACGAAGTGGATCGGATATCTTCTTCTACTGTGCTTCGTCCTATGTTTGCCTACTTGTTCTATGTTTGTTTGTTTTTTTTTTTACCTATACATAAGATATATAGTAACGAATGTTTCATTTTTTTGGTGGTAAAGTTGTCTTTTCTTTCTTCATTCCAAGGAGGGGGGTTTGTTTTTGTTTGCCCGTCAACACTACTTTCTCGAGTATAAGGTTAAAATTACAACTAGAGGTTTTTTTTCTTCTTCTTAAGTAGCTGCATTCATAATACATGTTCAATATACATAATACACTAATGCGCTTTAAAGTTGGGGATTTTCGTACCTAGTTAAGTATGTTTTGATTGATCTAAGTTCAATTTGCTTAGATAAAAAGTGGAAGATGTTTACAAGGGTTGTTAGTTTTCGCAACGGACTGAGAATTATTTCCTTCAAACGTTTTGAACAATTGCATTTCATGTACTTTTCTTTTCATTTTCTGTTGTTTTTTTTTTTAATTTATTAAATATTAAATCACTATATGTACAGAGAAAAAAAAATATATAAATTTATATAAATTTAAACAGAAAAAATTAAACTATGAACAAATGGTATAGAATTAATACTAATCTTAAGGCGACGCAAAATTTACAACCTACTCTAGACAGAAGAAGTAGAAGAAGCTGTGGAAAGAAGCTGTACAAGTTGCACGTGTGCGGTTCTAACAATTTGTGTGTGCTTTTTGTTTGGAAGAACTTTAACTTTAAGTAATATTTTCTACTGGTTCTGGGAAGGGGGAGGCTTCTGCAGCACTCCGCATTCGTTAGTAGGGTGGAATTTGTCTTTTAATCTTCACTATCCGAACCGATCAAAACTTAACGCTTGATCGTTGGTGACTTATTTACTAACAGATTTTAGTCGAAAAGGGGACGGGGGGCGGATTAGCTTTGTGGCTGTTGTGGTGGTGGTGGTGGTGCGACAGTTTGTGTGAGTGACAGTTGAGTACGTAATGTAAATTTTTGGCTTTCATTGTTTCTGCTTGTTGTGTGGGTGAATGTGTCGGGTTTATTGTCGAGTTTTTATCTCTCTCTCTGTGGTGGTTGTCATTAGTTTAAGGTTAAGCAGCTTTCGTCGCTCATCGATTAAATATCCCCATGGGAAGAGGGGGAAAACATCTACACTCTACATTCGGTAAACATCTACTAGAACGTATCCTACTTGCGAACGGAATGATTGTGAGATTTTATCGTTTTTGCTTTGCATTCTTTATATGTATTACCATTAACAAGGTTAGTGTATGAATATCTTCACCGTCGTCGTCACATCGCTTCTTCTCTAAATGGTTGTTGGTTTAATATTTGTGCTTCACTACAAATGTAATTTGTACCATTGGTTCACTATATATTTTAAACTATCAACCACACACGCATTCTCTTCATTCAACTGGATTTGCTCAAGGTTCTTTACAAATATGGTTACTAGTATTTATGAGGATTTGATTTTGTTTCTTCTTCAAGAGTTAAATTTCGTTCTGTCTTCGTCTTTTCATTCTTGAATGTCGATTGATTCATCGAGTGGTTGATTTCCTAACAATTTACACGTGTTTCGAGTATATATTTTTTGGCATGTTGTTTTGAGTGTATGGTTCAATGGAAACTGCGCCTAGAGGAGGAATGTGTAGCGTTTGTGATTATTTTTGACCGTTTTTTGCTCATGTTCGGATCAAAAATTTGAATGTGAAATTGTATTTAAAACCTGAGTACTGCCATCTGGTGGAAACTAACGATTTTAAATTGGCTCACTACTTGACTAGCCTATTGGTCTCAAGCAAATCGATTAACGTACCCCATTCTAGTCAAAATTCGAGTACTACACAATGTTTTTTTGATTCGCTATGAAAGTTTGACAGATAAAATGAGGGGTTCTTGGATTTTCCTATGTTTCGAGGGGTGCATCGATTAGCTTGGGACCGAAGATAGTACCAGAGCTGAGCCAAAAAGTTGAGCACGTTTCTTCGAGACCTACTAGTCTTAGAGTTACCTCTATGGTACTGCGGAGTCTAAAGTCTAAACTGCTTGAACATGTTTGATAGCAGCAAGACAAAAACATCTTCAGTAGAATCCCACCAAAAACTCTGAGCCAGAAGTGCTCGAGCCCCCATGACTCTCAAAAAAGTTTGTTTACATTAATGTGCTAGTTTTTAAGCTTATTTCATTGAGTGTTTTGGTTTCTGCCGTTGAGCTTACAATCAGTAAGTGCAGTTCATTTCTATGAGATGACGATCCTTCACGATAGTTAAGAAGAATAACTGCATGTCAAGAACAACATGTGAAAAGTGCATATAAGCTTTTTGTAAACAAACCTTCTTATGTCCTTTTCTCGCCACCTATATGACGCCAACGCAAACCATCAACATCATCGGGTACGGGAAACTTTCCTTTTCCCGATAATGTTGTTGGTTTGCGTAGGCGACCCTCGGTTGGCGAGAAAAGGTCCAACAAAAGTTTCTTTACAAAAAGCTTGCATGTCCTTTTCACATGTGGCTCTTGATGTGTGGCTTCTGAATGTGTGGCTCCCGTTTGACAGTTCACATTGACTCCCAGTTGACAAGCATATTGAGTGAGTCCGCAGTACCCAATTTAAACCCCACCCAAAATATCCAACCTATTCTGCGTGGCGAATGAGGTGAGGTATCCCTCTGTTACTAGTGAAGTGAAAATAATTGTCACCTCCTGTGTGGTGACTCTCCGTGCAATTCAAATGGAGAGTCAGGGCACAGAATCGACTTACGCCTACAAAGGAGGAAAACCAGGGGCGGGATGTGCAGTCAAATCGGCCTACTGAAAATCCATCAATGAGATGTAAATGTGTAAGGCTCATTGAGTTTGTTATCTCTTTCGTTCTCCCGCTGTTTAAACGGTTGAAGGAGTTTGACGTCAAACTCTGTCATCCATTTAATCAGCCGGAGAACGAAAGAGACAGTAAATTTACTGGGCCTCACCTGTTTACGCTCATTGATTTTCCATATGTGAATTTGGTTCCAAATATCAACAAACCATCGTTGCTTAAGCGAACCCCACGCGAAAGGAAATTATTGACAATAATATTGATGATGTGAACACATAAATATCAACAATCAATACGAAACTATCGATTTGAAATTGGCTCACTACTTGACTAGCCTATTGGTCCCAAGCAAACGTATCCCATTCTTGTCAGAATTCTAGTACTACACTATGTTTGTTTTGATTCTCTATGAAAGTTTGACAGATAAAATGAGGGGTTCGTGGATTTTCCCATGTTTCGAGGGGTGCATCGATTAGCTTGGGACCGAAGATAGTACCAGAGCTGAGCCAAAAAGTTTAGCACGTTTCTTCGGGACCTTCTGGTCTTAGAGTTACCTCTATGGCTATACCAGCATACCTTCACACACGTGTGATGCTAAAGCAACGGTCTATCAGCGGCCGGAAAGAGTTGGAACCGGTGGAGAAAATTGTAGGAGACCGACTACAGAGGATGATGAATAGATTTCTGTAGTTTGTGTTGTGTTCTTTGCAGCATTATTTGAATTGAAGGTACTAATGGGTTCTGATGAACTGCCTCTTTCTCTTGAGCCCACTCTAGAACCTACATTTCGTATTTAGATCTATAAGTGAACTGCTGGTTCGAGCTCTTCTGGTATATTCAATTTGAGGATGTTCCTGAATATACAGTCAAACAGGACGTAATGTTGTGAACTACTTCAATGACAGTTGTCCAGAAGTGCTCCCATTTTATTTACAAAAACCCAATGACTACAAGATTGTGCCGATGGATATGCCCTCGCTGTGCCAAATCTAATTTAGGCAAAATGTGCTGAGTGATTTACCTCTTGAGCATCTCATTAAATTTTCACATCTGTATGACTTCTGCCAGTGAAATATTTAAACCGTAAATATTGTATCTGAACTAACATTTGCATGACCAGGTTTCAGAACAATATGCCCAACTAATTCTGTTTTCGCCGCAAATTAGATCAGATCCCAGAGCAACTCTGAGTTAAAGAGAATTTGAGAGGTACTCAAATTAAAAACAGTCTTCCTCCTCAGTGTAAACACCCCATTAAGCAGCTGATGAATTTCGAGTAAATCATGTATGAAAATCTTATCTCTGAGACGGGAGTCGTCTTAGTTACGGACACGATACGCCTTTTAATAGAAACTAAGCGATCGATTCAGTCTCTCGTGGTGAATGAGGGGGACGACTCTATCTACGATGCAGGAAATATTATGTTTTGCTGTAGATAGAAAGAAGATTTATCACGATTTTGAAGATTTCCTGCAAAAAGATGATGCGCGATGCAAGTAGATGCGAGAAATGAAAGAAGATTTTTCAAAGATTTATTGACTGGGGTGAGATTTTTTGAGCATCTAGAATTGAGATTTAGATGTGTCGCCCCCCTCGGTGGTGATTAGGAGAACGTCAAAAAGAGTGTTGTGAGCAGAAATCTCTGCCGTGAGATATATAGGAAGGAGAACACTTTTTTACTATTCGTGATCAATTGATTCATCGGACATCTTCAGATCTATGGAAAATCGTAAAATACGACAATTACTGATGGAAATTGGCAAGATGTTCAATGAAAAATGCTTTGATTTGCGTTGCGAAAAATCCTTATTCTGATGTAAACAATCGGTTTGTTTGACGTTTCCTCTCGAACTAACCTGGCGCTCCCTACATTGGTGGTGCATTTAAAAGGCCTATCCGAGTGGGTTAGCCATGAAAATCTCACCTCAAAGAAGTCGCAGCGGTGATGGATTTGAAATTGCCTGACAAACTACACATATTTTCAAGTTTGTGACCAAAAACATATTTTTATTCGTGTTATAAAATAACACGTTTTTTCATTAATTGATAGCAGACACGAACATAAAAGTAAAGCTGGTCAGAATGGTAAGTAACATGTAATACAGTTAAGGGGTTGGCCACTCCGCACAGTGTGCCAAAAACACTGTTGGGCACACTCGTTGACACTGTTTGGCACCCATGGTTGGAAATTGTCATTATCTTTGAAGTTACTGGCAACACTGTGCTATCTCTGTGCCTGCCCAGTGCATGCGTCAAATTATTGTTGTTTACACAATTCAATTTTTGGATTCGTATAACCGTAACCGCTAACTTTCGGCCGAAACCAGCTACAAATTCCGCAAAACCGAGTTGGGTTCCCCCGCAGCATATCCTAATTCCTGTCTGAAGCAGTACACTATCAGAAAAAAGTTGGCGTAAAATAAGTGTGTGGAGTGACCACCCCTTATGGTCTCCAAAAAGGTCAATCGAAACCCCCAAGGGTTCTGGTTCTTTCTCACAAGGTCCTAGAATTTATTCCTCATTATCCCTGTGCTTGTCTCACAAGGCTTCAGAGCTTACCCCACAAAGCTTCTAGACTTGTTCCATTTATCCTCTAGAATATTCTAGTAAGAATTCCTGATTTGTTCCACAAGGCCTCGGCACCCGTGTCATAGGATCTCTGGACTTAACCTCAACAGCTCTTTAAGGGCCACCCACATTAGATCCGTATCTGATGCGTTGTGGAAAAGTTACACCTAAATCTATTGTCTAACTGTCAAATTTACGTCAACGCAACGAAAACGGATCTAATGTGGGTGGCCCTTTAGACTTGACCCATTAACCTCTGGTAATAATAAGGAATAAGGATAGTTTAGCATGGTTTTAGACGAACTAGCAAAAGAATTACTCTACAGTCTTTTGAAGGATTTATCAAGCCTTGTTTTTAACACTGCGTCCGCACGAGTATTTTTCTTAAGTGTCAATAAAGGCTCAAACGCAATGTGGGTGGAAGCGGAACGGAAGCGGAAAGATTGACAGATGCCTAAGCGAAGTCTATTTGGTTCTAACTACTTTTCAATCCGACAATCGTATGTTGGTCTTCAAGACGGCTGGTCATCAAGGCTACGAATCTCAATGAAGAGACTAGTTTCCATAACCGCTGATTTTCAGGACTACTGATCAAGGCCGCTGATCTTCGGAATCGTCAGTTTCCACAATCGCCGTTCTCCGTCTGAGACAGCTGGTCTTTATCCAAGTTCGTCCAAAAATGACTTCCTAGATAATTTGTTAAAGGTGGATGACCCTAGTGTAGTGTTGAACAGCCATAACTCTCACACCAAAGTCACGAGTTCAAATTTCACCCGGACAAGTCAGGAATGACTCATGACTCAGTGACCATAACAAAAAAATGTTGAAACCCTTTGCGAACATCTAAGCATCATAAACCTGTCCATTGCACCTTTATCAGCAACCATGAATTTGTCCAGGTCCCAGTTGAAGGACAATTATGAATGTTTCTGAAACTTCTGTTGCCGGTTTCTGCAGATTGTCAATTTAGTGACATAACAGGCCACCATTGAAAACGGTCACAAAAGTTTTCATGTTACTAGGTACGTAACTCCATTTGCAATCTCCTTCAATTATTCTTGCTACGAAATCTTCCGAATCTTTCAGTGCCATAGTAAACAGGAGTCTACATAGGGGAAATGGATGTAATGTGGTCCTAAATGTCCCTAATTTGGGCCCATACATAAATTCAGCAATCGACTAAATTGGATTATTCAGAGTTTTACATTTCGAAGATTTGAACACCTTTCCAGCTCTCTTTCTGAAGCTGCTTTCGATTTTCAAGCCAATTCTATTGAAGTGCGCGATTCTAAAAAAATCATGATTTTCTCAAAAGACTAATCTAATCGCTCTGAAGTTCTTACTAAAATTATATATTGAAGGGACCATCGAGATATGGAGAGAACAAGATATAGAACAATAACAGCCTAATGAATTGACTGTACTTTTGAATGCAATCTAAGCCCTGATCTGAGCCCATTTTAGTAAGCTCACAAAACAACAAACAACTCTGTTAGGTTTTCCTTCATGTTGATTTTGCTAGTTCAATCAGAGATCTTGTTTACATGAAATTTGACTTTTTTCATCGAGTCACTCATAATGAGTGTGTATGCTCAAAAAATGATCAGGACTGGAGCGTTAGGAGGTACAACTGGTGGAAATCCTCCAGTGGAAATTTTAACAAAAGTATCAAAATCGCTCTAATCATCATCGCTCTAAAAGATAGCAAGAAATGGGAGACAAAACAAACCCTGCAGAACTGTTAGAAATCAGGGTTGTTAATCGATAACGTCTTTTCGTTAACGTTTGCTATGGTAATTTCCCATTGCAGAAGTTAACGAAAAGACGTTATCGAGTTATCGATTAACAACGTTATTCAGAATGTTTGTGGGTACACGCTAAATTGAAAGTACCCATTAATGATTAAAAAAAGAACCATTTTGAAGAAAAGGGGCCTAACTCATTAATGACTAAATTTGTTTACCCACTAATGAGTATCTGTTATCCGTTAATGAGTAACAATTACTCATTAATTTGTAACATATACTATAATGGGTAATTAATACTCATATAATGAGTTAAGCCACTTTTCTTCAAAATGTGTCTTTTTCCCCCGTTAATGAGTACATTCATGTTAGCGTGTTCGCTTAAATTTAGATTATGCCTTGCACTATGCACTGTTAAATCTGTTGTGGGTCAGCTAGTTTGGTTTTGTCACATTGGCCCAGCTCCATCAAGTTCAAATTAATCGCATTTTTTGTGGTCTCTTTTGCCTTCTCTTCGCATCAGTTTCCATTTGGTGTTCGTGTTTCTTTTTTAAAGGGTAAGATTATGTCCATCATGTGTGTTAAAGTGTGCGCAACCTCATTCATTCGCTATAGCTTGCTATTTTACTATTGTTTGTGCTGATGCATCGTCATTCGTGAGTAAGTAGCAATAAATTATGGGTAAACTTTTAATTTAAAACGAACGAAAAATACTATTACTGTATTCAACTTAAGTAACTTCCTTTGTAAGTGTGTGTTTGTGTATGTGTCTATTGTGTTTGTTTCTGAGTGGATGGTCTCCGTTTGTCTCACTAATGTGTATTGGTAATCATCGGTTTTCTCGGCTATTTGCGATTGTTTGTGCGTGTATTTGTTTTATACTAAATTTTGATTTCATTTGTTCTTGTCCTACAGTTCGAAAAAAAAAAAAAAACAAAAGACTCTTAAACATTAAATATTGCTTCGTATAGAAAATAAAAATTGAAAATTTCCCGAAAATTTAGCGTCACATTTCCATTGACGATTCTATTTTAAAACGAAAAACAATAACAAACTAAAGAACGCTACTCGCGGCGCAAAGGGAATTGCCGTCATGAAAAACTTTGTCTTTTTGCTACGTTTTTTTTTATGGGACATTTATGTTTGGAGTTTGTGAATGTGTTGGTATGTCTATTTTAAATCGTAGTAGTAAGGGCGTATACACGAGTATCCAAAAAACGAACAGCGTTGGCGTCTTTTTCTTTTCTTTTTTTTTTACAGGTTGTTGTGGATGTTGTTTGCTATGGGAATACAATCCAAGCTTACTTGGATGGGAATAATGGAAAAACAATATTTACACGAATAGCGTTCCGTTTTCGTGTGCGTGCGTTGATTTTTGCCTTTGTTCAACAATTGCAAAAAAAAGTTAGGTTATGTGCTGTGTTTCTTTGTTGCTTTGTTATCACAATGTCAATTCAAAAATTTAAACGTCTATCTTACAAACGGGTGGTGTACATTTCCAGCCGGTAGCAGCAGTAGTAGTAGTAGTAGTAGTAGTATCGGTCCAGATCCTCCAGGAGCTGGTATCATTCGTGGAGGTTCTTGCTCAGTAGTAGATTGTTATGATGCCCGGACAGATGTCGCACCAGCTCCTGTAGCGTCTCGAAGTACAGCGTACAGAAGCAGCAGGTATACCGGCCGCCCGCTTCCGGCGCGTTGATGATGTTCCGATGCACCGAACAGAGATGCTTCAGCAGGTGAGCCTTCTGTTTGAACATCGCCACGCATAACCGGCAGGCGAATGGTTTCTCGCCGGTATGCACCCGCAGATGCGTCTTCAGGTTCCAACTCATACCGAATGTCTTACCACAGTACTCGCAGCGGTACTCCCGGACGGCAGTGTTGCCGCCCATGCTGCCTCCACCTCCGCCTCCTGCATTTCCCGATCCGGGACCATTGCCTCCGCTGTTGCCACTACTTCCGGAGCGGGCATTCAGTTCGGCTTGGCTGTTCTCGAAGTTTTTCATCTGCTGGATCAGTTCTGCCGGACTGGTTTCCGCATTTGGACCACCGTGGACGTACGGAATGCCGAGCAGTTCGCCGGGGCCACCTGGAAGACCAGCCAGGGCAGCCGTCGGCCATGGGTACACGAAGGGGGCGACCGCCAGCTTGTTGTCCGCACTGGGTGGTCGTATCCGGTTGTTGTTGTTATTGTGGTTGTTCGCCAGAGCAATGTCGGTGGGCCGGCCAGAGTTCGGTGAACCCGGTCGCATATCTGTCAGGGGGTCAGTAGGTAGGTTTTTAGTGCTGGAAAACTGTATTGAGCCGGGGTAGCAGAACTTACCAGGCAGGTACGTTGGAGCGGACAGGAAGCACTTTCGCGTCCTCAGGTCATCCGGGCTCAGGTAGCTCGGAACGAAGGGCGGATTCTGGGCAGGGGAGTTGTGGAAACCGGGCCGACGCTTCCGGTGCGGCGTCACCATCAGGTTGTCCGGCGAGTTGTGGAGCAGCTCGTGCTCGAGCGGCTTGCACTGTTCCGGATCCGTATGGATGAAGTACGCTTTCCGTTTGCTGCGGAACGGGTCCAGGTACCGGGGTAGTAGATTCTGGAAAGGGGAAACATTAATTATCAACTGTGGCGTCATCGAAAAGTAAAAAATATTGCTTCCAATGGATACAAGTCAGCGAAACTGTGTCTTTGGAAACTGAAATGATTGTAAACATGACCCTAAATTAGGGTTTCAAAGTTGTTGAAGACCGCTAGTCTCCATGATAGTATTGGCTTTAAAAATCACAGGTTTCGAAGACCGCCCATAGTGAATATTTTTTATCTCGTTGACCAAGACCATTGCACAGTGGTCCAGAAGCTGTATTTAGGTGGAATCAGAGGCGTCACCCTAACCTCAATATACCTGTTCAACAGCTCTCAAACTGTAAACAATTAAAAATATATTGTTTTAAATCGATAAAAATCAGTGAAATTACAAGATGCATTTTGGGACCGATTTGAATATAGATATGGCTCTAAATTACGTTTTCAAACTTGTTGAACAGGTAAAAAGTGAGGTTAAGCGACGCCACTGGGTGGAATGCATTATTTATGCCTTAATCATTATTTTTAGGTACATAGTGTCATCGGGAAAGTTTTTAATTTATGTTGGCCAATATTTTTATTTGCAGGACATTACGGTGGTCCATACAGTTGATGAGTTCTAAATTTTAGATAAACCTGCGTAATGTTCAACAGATTGTAGAACAAGTTATTTGAAACAACTTTGCTCAAGGAAGCGATTGTCCATCTCTAATGGTTCACGATTTATACTGATTTTTAATAAGTGACTTAGGGTGACCCCTAAAAAATCGATTTTTGAACAGTTACTTTTTATACATTGTTTTCTCGTAAAATAACTGTTCTCGATTTTAAGACACAATCATTTGAAAAAAAAAACCGTATTTTTAAGTTAATAGTTAAAAACTTTTCAACTAATTGAGTTAGCAACAAAGTTGCTTGGACCAACCGATTTTTAGGGGCCACCCTAAGTTACTTATTAAACCATTAGAGCAGCGTTTCTCAATCTATGGATCGCGAGCTGCCCATAGGTGGGTCGCAAGAATTCATTTTTTTTTTTTAAATTATTTGGAATCAAACCTGAGCCGAACCTTACACCTATGTGTAAATGCTTATAACGGTTTAAATTGAGAATTAATAATAAAATATCAACTCACCTTGGCGGGTGCATTTCCTATCGTTTCCACGTCGATGTTCGCATCGTCCGAGTCGGCATCCTGTGTTTTCACAATCGACAAGTTCACCGGATCCGACGAACTTCGCCTCCTATTTCCAATCGCTTCACCGCCACACCGTTCCCGACCGCCTTCCGTGCTGTCGCCTTCCTCCCCTTCGCGATCCTCCACATCCAGCTCGTAGTCCTCGTCCTCCTCCGGATCCCGTTCACCACTCCCACTTCGCCGTCCACCGCCGATGCTCCCGCTCAGATTCGTGGGCGTTGGCCGATCTGTACTTTCGCCGGCCACCGACCCGGACCGACCTCGATCGCCACCGCAGCCGCCTTCACTTCCGTCGTTCCCGCTCCCACCGCCGGCGTCGTCGTCCCCGTCGTGTCGACTGATCTGATGGTGCTGCAGGTTGTTGTTGCTTTTGATGATCGCTTCGTCCACCTCGTCCATGTATTCGCCTTCTTCGCGATCACCTTCCTCACTACTTCCGGAATTTCGCTCACTTTTGACACTGACCTTCTGACTCGCTGGATCGGCGACGTACGACTCTTGGCTCTTGGATCTCCGCCGCGGGTGATGGCTCGATGCAATGCCCTCATTTCGGTTGATGTCCACTTGTGGTTCCGACTTGTGGGATTCTACAAAGGAAAATTGATCAATCGTTAGCTCATGATGACTCCGCACGTTGCGGTCTTACCACTGTCGTTGGACTCCTCGCCGTTCTTCCATATGCTGGCCTTAATTTGTAGCAGCGCTAGCAGATCCTGCAGGTGATGGTACTCCTCCACGGATCGCACGTATACCTGTCCGGAGTACAGAAAGTCCAGCAGTAGCCGGAAGTAGCACACCTGAACGTCCGGAAAGTATACCGTGGTGATGCCATCCAGGATGGGTGTGTCCTCCAGGATCATTCTGGTAAAGGAAGAAAGCAAATCATTATTGGACGTTGGTCCTGGGATCGATCGAGTTGCACAATGTTTGGACCTGATTAGTGGACTGGCCGCGGCCAGTACCAGCTTGTGTGCACGGACTGTCTCTTTGCCATCGCAGATCAGCAGAAGGTCTGTTGCATGCTCGCCCCGGAATGCTGCACCGATTTCCTGGAGTATGCATTCGCCGTGTTTGCTATATTGCAGCATCAGCATCCTAACTGGAATTGGAAAGGGGGAGAAAAAGAGACAGCCGATTAGTTGTGCGGTAAATCACCGGTTTGCGTGGAGAAAAAAAAAATAGTTACTTCAAGCTCGGAACGGGAATGACGGGAGCACGCAAAACACCGCCAGCCGCAGGGCTTTCCCCGTAATAGTGGTTGCGACTTGGAATTGGTAATGACACAAATTAGTTCTAATTGCGGTCACGACTTTGGCACGCTGGCTGTTCGCGATCGTTAGTCATTTTTAGAAAAGTTGCACCACTTATGACGTCAGGTTGGACTTTCTTGAAAGTTAGTTCACACACGTGTGCACTGCCAAGGTGGATTTGCATAATTTTCTGAAGGTGAATGTTGGAATTTACGTGAGTAATTTTACCTTAATCACGGTGGGTGTGTAAATTAAGCTTGCAAAATTTAATAGTAATAGTTTGCTCGGCTTTCTCTCTTATTTTGAATGAAGTGAGATAAATTGGTGATCAATTTTTGAAGTGGCTGATTCAGGTTCAGGAGGTCATGTACACGCGAATCAAACGGCAAATACATCAAATCTTCCCATCAACACATCAACTATCACATACCTAATTGTAGCAAAAAGGGAACGAAATGTTAGGTTGGACTTAGACCAACTGTACCATTGGACTCAGTTTTAATTTAGGAAAGCGCCACTAGAAGAATTCCAGTTTCATGTAACTATTGACGAGCACTCGATGGTTTACATAAGAAGACGGCAGCATGGATTTTTCCACTGGTCTATGCAGGTTTAGGTTAATTAAAGAGCCACATGTGAAAAGGGCCTGTATGTCAAATGTAAAGTGACTTATGACTCATTCAGACGAACAGACACCAGTTTGCTTTAATCAGCTTTCATGTACATACGATTTTTCTTCACCAAATGTTAGTTTGGGTGCTAAATTGGTTGGTTTCAGGCTCAATCGAATAAACTTTATAGAGCCAAGCTATCATTTTCTTTATACATTATAAATGTCTTAAATTTAAAATTTAAAGATTTGACCGATTACGCGTGGTCTTCTCGAGGTTAGTGGATGACAATTGTTAGGATCGGGAGAAGGAATATGGAAAATTAACATTGAATAATTAAAATTTCTACCGACACAATATTTTAAAATGAACCGATTTGTGAGAGGACCCAAACTAACTTTTGGCGTAGAAAACCCCGATGTACATGAAAGTTGATTAATCTAATATTTCGTACACACGTGCAGCGTTATAGTACAAAAATGCACCGTTTGGCGGCAGTAGTGTCCATTGAACAAGTGAAATAGTTAAACGAAGTTGAAATTTAATGAATTTCTTTTTGCATGGTTAAGAGATGAACTAGCCTATGGCTAAAAATCTCTCTAATAAAAAAAAAAAACTTTTGCATGGTCAGTGATTATTGAACTGCACCATATGATGGTGGTTTTGCAAGTAAATATACTTAGTTAGGAAAAAATCCAAATCTGAGAAGTTGTAATTTTTTTGCAAAAATATCTTGGTCAAGGTTCTTTTTTAATACCCGGTGTTAAAAAACCTCTCCCACGAGGCTACTCGCCCTCTTCAACGACCTATGGCGCACTGACTCGTATCCGGACCTCTGGAAACAAAGCCTAGTAGTGCCCATTCCGAAGAACAACGCGGCGAGTGGAGAAGCCTCCTCTTTTAGGCCAATTGCGCTCACTTGCTGCGCGGCAAAAGTGATGGAGAGAATGGTAAATCGTCGACTTAGGCAGTTCCTGGAGTCTAACAGTCTCCTTGACGAACGGCAGCATGCATTCCGGCAAGGACATGGCTCCTCCACTTACTTTGCAGCCCTCGGGAATATACTCAAGGAAGCCCAGGACAACGGTCACCATGCGGAGTTAGTATCCCTTGATATATCAAAGGCGTTCAACAGGACGTGGACGCCCGGCGTCATCAGGCAGCTCATCGGCTGGGGCCTGAAAGGCCACATCACGCACTTTGTACGGAATTTCCTCCTTGATCGTACCTTCCAGGTGACTGTCGGGAACACTCAATCGGATCCGTTCCCCGAGGAAACTGGAGTGCCCCAGGGATCCGTCATAGCGGTTACGCTATTCCTGGTGGCAATAAAAGGGGTGTTCAGCCGACTGCCCAAGAACGTGCACGTAATCGTCTATGCCGATGACATACTCATCGTCGTAACGGGACGAACGACTAAACGTACCAGGAATATTGCCCAAGCAGCTGTCTCCGCCGTCAGCAGGTGGGCGCTTTCTGTTGGTTTCCAGTTCTCCGCTCCAAAGAGTGTACGGTGCCATATCTGCCACTCGGGCCATCTGATTCGGGAACCACCGATCACCATCCAGGACCATCCAATTCCGCTTAAGAAAACAGTACGTGTTCTGGGGGTAATTCTGGATCGGACTCTAAGTTTCGACCAGCACTTCAGAACGGTGAAAGAAAACTGTCGTAGCCGCATCAACATCGTCAGGACAATCTCCCGCCCGCACCGCTCCAGTAACCGCGAGATCCGCCTTCGTGTCGCCCGGGCTGTTATCGACAGTCGACTTTTCTACGGCATTGAAATTACCTGCTTAGCCACCGAGAAGCTGAACCGCATCCTCGCTCCGGTATACAATACCTACGTACGCATCGTATCCGGCCTTCTACCTTCTACGCCTGCAGACGCTGCTTGTGCGGAAATCGGAGTCCTCCCTTTCCGCTATCGATCTGCTGCAGCTACTGCTACAGCCACTGCCCTCGCTGCTAAGACATCCGAGAATGATAGGGTCTTTCTCCTCAACGAGGGAAACAGAGCCCTCCGCACTGCAGCCAACCTTGACCTCCCCCCGGTGGCCAGGGTCCACTGGCATGGAGAGAAAACGTTATCAAAATAGATAAGCGGATTAAGAGAGGATTCCAAGCCGGAGATAACTCTGTAGCGTTGAGGCGTTCAGTTGCAGAACTTCTTGGGTCGGTCTATCCGGGGCACGTTCATCGCTTTACGGACGGATCGCGATCACGGGCTGGAGTGGGACTCGGACTGGCAGGACCAAACTCCGCAACAAGACAAAGTCTACCGGAGGAGTGTTCCGTTTTTTCCGCAGAAGCCACTGCTATTCTTGATGCAGCCATCACTCCTGCAGATCAACCGATCCTTGTGCTAACGGACTCACACAGCGTCATCCAGGCGCTGGAAGCCGAAGCCCCGAGCCACCCCTGGATACAAGCCATTACACGATATGCCCCACCCTCAACCGTTTTTAGGTGGATTCCCGGGCACTGCGGTGTTCCTGGAAATGAGGCTGCGGATAGGCTGGCGGGATCCGGTCCATCTGGTCCCCGCTTCACCAGGAACATACCACTCCTAGACGTCAAGCGTTGGATCGCGAATATTATCATGGAAGCCTGGCAGGAGGAATGGTTTCAGTCGCGGACCACTTTCCTGAGAAAGATCAAAGAAACCGTACGACCCTGGCTAGACAGCCACAAGTACAAGAACCAACGGATCATTTCAAGACTCCGGACCGGCCATGCGAGGATTTCCCACAATTTTGGTGGGACACCCTTCCACAAGGTTTGTCCAATCTGCAGCATCCCTGCCTCGGTGGAACACGTGCTGTGTGTCTGCCCAGAGTTTCAAAGGCTACGCGAACAACACCGACTCCCAGAGAACATCAGGGAGCTACTTGGCAACGACCCCTCGACGCTGGCTGCGCTGATTGTTTTCTTGAAGGACGCTCACCTGTACAACCAAATCTAGCACTCTCGTCGTTGGCTGCGCTGTCCGTGTTCTTTCACTTTCCTATTTTCCTACCGTCGGGGTATCTCTGCCGGACTGGGGCACTGTCTCTTACGGTGGAGCTCTACCTTGTTCGCGCATCCATTCCTCACCACAGTCCCGATGTAACTCCCATTTTACATTAAGTTTTTTTTTTTAAATGTTGTCTCAGAACCAGTTTTACGTTACGTTAATGTTAGACTGAAACGTTTCCTTAGAGGCAGGCCATAAGCCTGACCTTCTACTATCAAATGTGATGAACTAGCCTACGGCTAAAAATCACAAAAATAAAAAAAATCTTTCAAATAATCAAGTCCAAGAATTTTAAATCCTGTTAAATTATCTGGATTTTGATGATTTGTATCTTTCAAATAATGGTTTAAGGATTCCATAAATGTAATCTTGAAAATTATTATTAGGTAATCAAATATTAATTTTATTAATTCAATAATCAAATGCATTGTCTATTTCCTCACTCTGTACTGATTTTTCTGACTCGATTTATGACAACAAACAATTTATTAAGATGATTTTAAATTCCGATCGCGAATTGGTGTAATTGGCGAAAAATTGAGGCACAGAGAAAATTGTTCTGAGTCTCGGACTTGAACAAATTTTGAAAAATTTTTAGACAATCATATAAATAGATAACAGTCTAAGAAAAATAAATATATTAAATTCTGGAATGAGGAAAATTTGCCAAGATGGAGAGATCGCTGACATAGAACATTTTGCTTGCCTCTTGGACTTAAAATCTCGATCTGGGATATAATTTAGAGATTTTGAACCAATTTATTAATGCTGGAACTTAATAACTCTAGATCTCTATGACAAAAAAAAATTAAGAAAATTGTGCAGCTTGGAAAATTCATTGTATTTTGAATACATTTAAAGTAAGTACAAAGTCCTAGAAAAATTTATATGCATCTGAAACGTAAATATGGCATTTTTTTAATTCCATTTTACAAGTCCGGAAAAAGTACAATACAAGCCCATTAAGCTAAGAAACGAAGTCAAGATTCTGCGACACGATTTTTGCTCGATGTTTGAACCAATAACTACTTTTAAAATTCTAATCTTGGAAAAATGTCCAGAGCAAGAAAATTTTCCTACACCATTTTTCGAAATCTAAGGCTTGGAAAACTTTCAAGAGCACGATGTAAAAACGCCAGGATTTTGGGCCAGATTTTTTTTTTCGAGACATTTTGGGATCACAGGCAAGGGGAAAAAATTAAAAATTTATAATCTGGTTCGGACAAATTTGGAAGATAACGGACTTGAAGGTCTAGATTCTGGTCTGATCGCAACTCTTCTCATTGGACTTTATACGCTGATTTTTAATTAACCAAACCAAACTGTGATTTGAGGTGATTGTTTAAAGGCAAATTTCTTTACTCGCAACTTTATTGGTCGTAAAAAAAAGTGACTTTAGTGACTACATTTTAAGAAATAGTGACTTTAGTGACTTTTGGGTGGAAAAGTGAATTTTTAGTGACTGACTTGAGCATGCAACCCTGCAACCAACAATGCTAGTATGCATCTAAAAAAAAAAGTAGCATTTGTTGTCCAGGTTGAAACCCATATTAAAACATGGAAAAGACCTAATCCACCCAGCGTGACATGTGCCTTCTCGTAAAATGCATATAGAAAAGGTATTCGGAAAGAAAATATCTCCGGAACCGAAAGTCCGATCGGGACCAACAGAGTTCTACGTTAATCAGATTCGAACAAACTTGAAATTAAATCGATTCAGCGACATGCGATCCGAATAAAGTGAGTGAGTGGCATACACAGACCTGGAATAGTTCATGCACCCACAGATTACACATTTCCACATTTGACATGTCGGACAATTTTCGGAAATTTATTTCAAGTAATATTATACCCTTTCGGTCTGAGAAAAGCAAAATAATGAAGAGCTTTGAGTGACAGATTTTTTGACAGATACGCGTATTTCGTCTACTACTTGCAGACTTCATCAGTGCCAAGTACTCAACACCACTGAAGAATCCATCTTTTATCTACGAGTTATATACTTATCAATATGTACTAAAAATCAGCAGGTATCCACTGTCATGTCACTATTTACCTAACCAGGTAGGGTAGGTGTACCAGTTATGGCCATACGTTCCTATTATAGTGTGTTCCAGTTATGGCCTATGGAATTCCCATAGGCCATAATTGGAACACACCATAATAAGAACGTATAGTCATAACTGGTACATCTATCCTACCTAAATTTAGTCTCCAACAGGTAGAGGCATGCTACGATGTGTGGTGATTTCAGCTGATTTGTCCTGCTGCTGAATACTAAATCTAGGCCAAAACTTCTAAACTTCGAAATCAATGGTTTGGTATTTTTGTCGAAATTCACCGCTACCCGCCTTAAACCCTCAGTTACTGGTGTAAGAGTTGTCGAAATACGCTAAAATGATCCCTTGTTATTTTATCGATTACTGCTTGAATTGTTTTTTCTTGATACCCATTAAGTCTAGCGATTTGAAAAATGTGAGCTATTTCCTTTGATTTGCCTGTATCGCTAAGAGGAAGAGTTTGCATACTGTGAACTGTGGTGAAAAGCGGCCATTTTGTGTTGATGGGAATGGTTTGATGTGCTTGGTATTACTCTCTTTGTTTTTATTGGTTTCCTATAGATTTCGAAATTGAACGAAGACGTTTCCCTGATGATGAGAAGATCTAAGAAGAGGAGTTTGCCGTCTCTCTCCTCTTCGTGGGTAAATTTGATGTCCTTGTGAACGTTGCATATGGCCTCCAATTTTTTTTTAAATCTTCCCTTTTGACAATGCTAAAAATGTCATCCACGTGTCCATAGGAGCACCTTTAGTTTGTTTATAAAAATTTCCTTCGAAAATGAAATAATTTTCCTCCATACAAAGACGAGTAAGCTTGAGATATGACCGAACTTTGTTTTTCCAAGTAGAATCCTCATGTTGCTTCAGAAGCCAGTCCTCTAAAAGGTTGATGGCTTCCTTTACTGGTACACTCGGTTAAAGTGCTGTGACATCTAATGAAACCATGACTTCATCTTCCCGAATCTCTTCTGATGCCTGAAGTTGATTTGCGAATTCCTGTGTGCTGTTACCTGAGCGAGTGGTGAAGGGTTTAGGCATATTTTGAAATTACTTTACTAGCCATTTGGCAAACTTATGAGTGGGGGACCGTTCAGCCGAGATAATCTCTCTCATTTCGTTTCCTGGTTTGTGAATCTTTGGTAAACCTTTGATCCTAGGTAGAATAGGGTTTGAAACTTTCAATTGATTCGAAGTGTTGCCAATAAACGCCTTGCACTCTTTCAACGTTTTATCCACATGTTTAACCATAGATAGGAGGGGGTCAATCCTCAACTGCCTGTAAGGGCTGCTAGTATTTTTTCCATCATCCGATTACAGTCGGAAAAATCGAAATTTACTATTTTAATGCAGGCAAAAATTTAAACTTTTGAGCTAAGGTCGACCTTTCCAGGAAAGTTGGAAGAAATTTCCGGGAAATGTTTGAATTAGCTTCCAGAAAAATAAAAAAATAAAGATCTTCTGGAGGAAGCTTGAAGAAAATTCTATGAAAAGTCGGGAAAACTTGCGAGAAACTTCTGGAGAAAATTTAAAGAAAGTTTCGATAAAAATCGGATTTGGAAATCGGAAAAAAATAAATTCCAGTGGTAGCCATTTCCAGCGGAAGCTAGAATCATTTCGGGAAAACCTTTCAACAGATGCCGGAACAAACCTCCCGAAGAAGCTCATGCAGAAACTTCCAGAGGAAGAGGAATAAAACTTCTCCTTGAAAGATACTTTCGGACGAAAAAGAAGCTTTCTGGAGAAGACGGAAGAAACTTCTTGAGGTAGTCTAGAAGAATCTTATTGAAAAAGTCAAATGCTTCGTCCGACGGTAGCCAGAGGGTTTTCGGGAAGATGTCAAAAGAAACTTCTAGGGAAAGTTGGGATACCATTTCCGGAAGAAAGAAATTCCCGTGGAAATCGGTAAAATCTTCTAGTAAAAGTTAGCACAATTTTTCGGGGGAAGTTGGAAAGAACTGCCAGGAAAAGAGAAAGAACCTTTTGAGCGAAACCAGAAGAAACTTCCGAGGGAAGTCAAAATATCTTCCTGGCAGGAACCTATATACATTGCTTACATTAATGATATAAGTGTTTCCCAATTCCCAGTAATTACCGGAATGTGCCATCAGCTGTATCTCGATTCCTGGGTAGCCAAAATCGACGAGGAAATAGAAACCCTAGACAACATCGTATGAAGCTGAAAGTTGAACAATTTTATGAGCAATTTAAAGGCTATAAAATTCGAAATATTCAAAACGATAAAAGTCCTTCATAAAACCAGTTTCAGACCAAATAGGATAAAAACACACAAATTTTGACTTGACCTCCTCCGATTTGTAAGAAACACACAATTACTCAAAAATTACATGCATATTTTTCCCATAAAGACTTTATATTTCTGTAAAACTTTGTCTCACACATCATGCCGATCAGAAGTGACGTTTTCATGCTGCAATTAATTGAAAAATTGCATAGACGGCATTTTGAAAAAAAAAATGCAACATCCAATAATCATTTGAATTACACTGGAGTCGCTTTTTACGCGGTTTTTTTTACACGGTTTTTTACGCGGTTTTTTTTTACGCGGATTTCGGAATTTACACGGTTTTTTTTACGCGGATTTCGGAATTTACGCGGGACGTATACCCGCGTAAAAAGCGACTCCAGTGTATTTAAAAAATTGGTATAAAATCTCAAAAATCGGCATTCGGAGGAGTTTTATCTGTACATCGGTATCAAGTTCGAAAATCGGTACAAATGGCAATAAATCGGCATACGTGGCAACGCTGATCCCCACTGGAATTTCAGAATCAAACTGTTCATGTCTCAGAAATTTTGGAAAACTTTTTTTTTTAGTTTGAGGTGTCAAAAGTTTTGCAAAATCTTAGTTATTTTTCTGAGATACAGAAGCATGCACTTTTTCGAAGGCCACTTGGCTGAATGCTATTGGATTGAATGTTTCAAGAGGCCGAATTAAAGTGAGAGATTTACGTTATGAATATTGTTCTTGAAACTTGGAAAAGTTTTGAAAATATTTAAGTTATTTATAAAATAAAAACAAAATAAGATGTGCTTTGAAAAATTATCTCTTGACAAGTACAAAAAATGCTGCTTTCCGTCACTTTGAAGACATTTGTAGATAATTTTGATGAAAATTCCAAAGACATTTCGAGGGGAGCTTAAAGATATTCTACACACTGTTATAATCTACTGACTCCAGTTAAATATCAAAATGAACTGGAGTCAATAAATTATAAAAGTTCCGCAAGTAAAAATAAACATTCTGGCAACTCAATACAGAATCAGTGGGTTGAGATAAAATCTAACGATTCCAAAGAAGAGCTCCTAGAAATCTCGGAAAAGAATTTCATAAGAATTTTGGAAAGAAGTTTAAGAGTGTGTGTGTGTGTGTATTCCCTCTAACCCCAACTGGTCGGGAGTTAGAAAGTGATAGCTCTATTGCAGATCCAGCAACCCATTTCAGAATGTCTGGAGAGTCACGCCCATTCCGAGGTTACTTTCACTTACAATAAGCCCCGCATGTATGTATTACCTCTATCAATTGGATATTAGTATTACACACACACTTCTAGTTTCAAAGTGTTCTTTTGAATCCTGACACGTAATTAGTTTATGTTTTTTTAAATTGTAAAAAGTATTTGGACTGGTCTCACCATGTTAATTTGATCCTCCAATCCAAGGGTTCCGTAGATTTGCTTTTCTCTACGCTTTGCATCTCATTTCGTGATTCACATTTGTCGTAATACTTCCTTCAATCAAAAAAACACATACTTTGACTATATGTTTTTAGTATTACTTCTACGTGAAGTCATCGACACCCCTCACCATCCCTCTCCAAAGGGGGAGTTTGGTAAAGAGAGATGAAAAAACCGATTTGTACCTTCCTTAAAAGTTGTCCTAGCTCGCTTGTCTAATATCTATATACAATCTTCACACTGCCGTACTCTAACGGAACTATCAACTCTATGCTTTCATCTACTCCATCTATCGTATAAAAATTACCACTACAGTCTGTTATTTGAAATTAGCATCTTCAAAAAAACACAAATTTTCATGCATTTCCATGGTCATCTCGGAGGAGGTTCGCGTCTAATGCTTTCCCCAGGAACCGTTCGCGGTCTCCAGCTACGAGTGCAGTCTTCAGTCATCATTCAGATTATTCGCAATCTCCGACACTTGCGAGAGATCAGCAGCTTTTGCAAGCGGAAAACTTGCTGGTTCACGTTAACGTCGGCCACCGAATTACCACCAAAACTGGCGACGGACACATTATCAGCACGTTCCCTGGCTAATTCACCCACACTTGAAACGAAATTTCAGCATACAAATTAACAACTTTAAAGCAAAAAATGTTTAATTCACTACGTAGCAAAAGAAAAACACGTCAGCTTTCAAGCGCGGCCTACTGCGATCCAGCTACACTTTTGGTGCAATATGTGCTGAAATTGCAGGAGTTCTATATGCTGGAAGAAAAGCATTGGCAGCCCCCTGTGTGGACGATCTCCTAAACAAATATGGGACGTGGACACTGGCCAACGACCCTCCTCTCGCTAAACTGTCCAGGTCCACGTAGTTTATTGACAGTGATGTACGGCCTGCAAATCCATTACCCAATAGAGTAGACATCCCAGTAATGGCTATTATGATGGAATTCCATAGGCCATAATTGGAACACGCCATAATAGGAATGTATATCCATGATTGGCACATCTTTTCTATACTAGCCCTCAATATTTAAGCATGTAAGTACCATTAAACCCCTCTTGAAATTTCTCGGAAAAGTCACAGTGCCAGTTTCTCACCTATGGATCCATTGAAATCGTTCTTGATTCACACGCGTCTGGTCGTCCCCGCCAAAAGTGGGTGGTAATCGGAGCAATGTCGACACGATCGTCCTCTATCATGCTTCTCCCCCCCCCCCACCCACACGACCGGACGGACACGAACCGGGCGAAAGCTCATTTACCTACACACATCCTCTCTATCATGGCACTACAATGTGTCACCCTCTTTCACTCTCTTTCTCTCGCACTCAGACACGATGTGGGCAAACCCCCTTATCACATGCGAATTCATGGCACATGCTCAGAAGGTGGCACCTACCCAAAACAGACCGACTGCGACGCCGCCGAGTGGGGGAGGGAAAAGGCCAATCTCATTGACATTCCGACAGGTGCGCCCGTCCGAACCAACCAACCATCCATTTGGTGGTGACACCGGCCAAGGTTAGTCGAAAATCATCCCCCGCGACAAGTGCCTCCGTACCGCGGTGAAATCTAATTAACGATTCCGTCCACCGTCCGCGTTTTCGCCTCTATTCCAAAGTCATTAATTTCAAAGTGTGATTTTTTTTCCCGCGCTTCGGACTCCGGGGACTAGGTTAGGTGTATTGCTTCAAACGATTCAAGCGTTCCAAGTTGCTGGTTGTGGCTCAATGTCGTCCTTGGAAGGCCAACACGCACCGCTGACCGCTGGCTGACTGACTGACTGCGCCATCATAATCGCGGAGGAAAGAATTCGATTAAAATTCGAAAGTCGCTCCGTCCCTGGGGGCCTTTTTCGTTGTTGCGGGCTCTTGACCAACCTGTGGCTTGTGACAAACACAGTCGTCCGACGCACTATATACAAACATACCCACTAGGTTTAGATTTATTTCCTCATTAGCAAATGCGATCGAGCGAGCGAGCGACCATGCGTCTCCACCGTCAACGTTGCTCCGACTGCGGCCTGCTGGTTGCCGTTCGAAGGTAAACTGCTGCTTGGCCCCAAGCGAGCAGCGAAAGTCACTGTTGTTGTTCACACCACCATCACCACCGTCGTCGTCGTCGTCCGTCTTGTCGTGTCATTTCGCTTAGTGGACGACGGTAAATTAGTGGTTGTGCTGGTAGATTTAAACGTTCATCAGATTGCACAACTTCCCACCACTCGCCGCGCTCGCTTGGCTCGCTAGTCGCTGTAGAGGATCAGGTAGATATTTCTCAAGTGTAGCAACCTGCCGCCTGCCACGATCGAGCAGATTGATGGTGAAGTGGGTGGTAAGGGGAAGCGGGGGAGGGGCGATTCCAGTGAGACGAAGTGATTGTATCATTCACTCACAACTTATGACACATACGTAGTAACAGTTGTTGTGTGCACGAAAAGCGAAGAACAAAAAGAAGTGGGAAGTCGAGTCAAGTCCAAGGTCAACGTTGAGGCTGTCTCTTTCTGTCTCTCCTCCGGTATTATCCTCGGATGCTTTCAGATTGGATGTGTGATTTAGTGTAGGTAACGAGCAATGAATGATAATAATAATAATAATAATAATAATAGTGCTCCGTTGTATGCCTTGGGAAAGGGAAACCGTATTCTTCGTGGTCGACTGCGTAGCGCAATTTTGGAGATGTTATTTTTTTCTTTCGTAAGTTGGTTTTTAAATGCTTTGTTTGTATTTTTCCTGCGGATTACAGGTTCAGAGGTTTGAGGAAAGAATTTAAATGACTCAAGCGAGAAACCTGTTTACGAAAAAAATAATGGTCATTTTGCTGTTGAATTTAAGATGCCTGGGCTCGTGCTGCAAGTCGACAAAACATGTTATATTACATTTACTCAGTGCTCAATGCGATTCACTGTCACGGGATGAATTGGCTCTTTCTCTTTTATTTAAAATTAAATGTCAGCACTTAGCAGTGCACTGAAGTGATGTAAAAATCCATCGAAAAACAAAGATTAATCCACCTAACGTAATAATAAATAGCGAAAGAAGAAGGATTGAAGATCATCATTTATCTGACGAAGTCATCAAAAATGGTCACCATATTGAGAATTGACAAAACGAGAACGTACCAATAAAATTCGCAATTTGTTGTATTCATCTGAACGACTTTTCCAAAGACAGCAACCTTCTATGTAGCAGAGCAGCGAAGTTAAAGCAAGCAATCAGAAGTCAAATGGCACATAAGCATAAGAAATGAAAATTCTCCCCTTTGGTTTGTTTTCCGTCGATCTTGTTTTCCGTGCTGAGCACCAATGCTACCGATGCCAGGAAGGCAGCTCCCCCACCTGGACCCTACCTATCGACCCATCAACTCATGAACCGGGGAGAGATGTTATGCCTCAGAACATCCCAGCGGCGCCGGCTGGGATTGAACCCAGGCCTGCTGGGGTGAGAGGTAATCATGCTTACCACTACACCACTGGCGCCACTAAATGAAAATTCTGATTTCAGCTTCAGAGATTGAGTAACTTTTACTCATTCGTATGGAGACATTTCCAAAAGCATAGGTCACTCAGCGCATGAGTAACCTACGGTTTTAGAAATGTATCCATACGAATGAGTAAAAGTTACTCAATCTCTGAATAAGATTCGTATTCAGTGAATGTAGACTGCTTAAGCGAGCCTTTTCAATTAAAATGCCTCTAGCGCTGCATGGTGAGTCATTTCTGAACTGATAGGTCCATCCGAATAACTGAACAGAATACAGAAACCTGCTGGGGCCTCTCTTAGCTCAGTCGGTAAAGGCGCAGCTACAAAGCAAGACCATGCTGGAGGTGGCTGGGTTCGATTCCCGGTCCGGTCTAGGAATTTTTCGGGTTGGAAAATTTCTCGACTTCCCTGGGCATAGAAGTATGATTGGACTTGCCACACAATTATACCAATGCAAAAATGGTACAGGCATCGAAAGCTCTCAATTAATAACTGTGGAAGTGCATCTAGAACACTAAGTTGAGAGCACGCAATAAGCTAATATGCGATATGCATTAAGCTTGAAATGCGAAGAAGAAGAAGAAGACAGAAACCTGCTTTCTGGTCGTGCTGCCAAGTTAAAAATGGAATTTTATGCAAATTGTACACTGACCTTAACCATCCGTCCAATAGGCCTTATGCATCTGAATCACTTTATTTTCTAGCCGAGATGGCAAGTTACACTGAAAACTAATCTTATTTAGACAATGAGTCACTTTAACTCATTCCTATGGCGATATCTCTAAAAGCGTAGTTTACTCATACACTGAGTGATCTACACTTTCTGAATTTTTCCCATATGAATGAGTAAAAGTTACTCACAAACAGGCATGGAAAATCATTTACATTCATTTCATGCATTCATTTACATTCATTCGCCTCTAAAATTTTTCATCAACCGCAGTCCGCAAAATGATGTTCAGAGCTTTTGTAGGTTTTGTTATTAGCTACAACTTTTGCCAGTAACTTAAATCTGTATCTCTTATGCATCACGAACTAGAGCGGGCAGAACTTGATACTGTTTTTCAGTGAATGTAAAATACATTCACTGAAAAACAGTAGAGACTTCTGTTCGCTCTGGTTCGTCATGCATAAGAGATACGGATTTGAGTTGTTAACAAAAGTTGTAGCTAATAACAAAGCCTATAATAACTCCACATATCATTTTGCGGAATTCTGTTGATGAAAAAAGTTAGGGACAAATGAATGTAAAGAATGCACGAAATAAATGCAAATGATTTTCCATGCCTGCTCACAAATTAGTAAAATTTACTCTCTCTCTGAACTAGCTTCGTTTCCAATGTAAAGGATCATTTTTTGAGTATTTTTTTTCCAAAAAATCACTGAATAAGGCTGTGTTCCATTTGGAAAATTTTCACTTAGATTTGACACTTCGAAAATAAATTAAGATGTTCGAAAATCCCTCTGTTGTTGATCGGCCGATTTTCGAGAAAGCGTCTGTCAAAATTGATTCCTTGTCTGTCAGAAATAAGTCTGCTGGAATAGCAGGTTTATTTGAAAATTTTCCATCTGTCAAATTTAAGTAAAAATTCACCAAATGGAACACAGCCTAAGAGTGCATAGAATCGCAGTAGGCATTGTTTTTCAGAATAAGTTCATTTGTTTACATCATGGCTTCACCGGAGCAAGCACGTCGCGATTCGATCCTGCACGCTCGAAACAAAAATCCCGGTCTATCCGCTCCTGGCAGTTTTCGATCAAATTCCTGGGCAAAAAATTTATACCTCGGTTGACCGGGAGAACGTAAAACCAAAAAGAAGTCTGAATTCCCAAAAAAGTTCCTGCAGTTCTGCAGTTTTGGGCTGAAAAACGAAACTTTCGTTACTTCTGTGACCATGAACCAGCAAATTTACCGACCTACGGAAGAGACTACTGCCTATTCTGGAGCAGCATGAGGTGGATTGTCTATTCTGGCCGGACTTGGTAAGCTGCCACTACTCAAGTTCCACCCGACAGTGGTACAGCGAAAATGACGTTCCCAAGGAGATGAATCCGGCCAATACTCCGGAACCAAGGCCAATTGTGAAGCACATACTGAAGAAAAAGGGTGGAACTGCAATCGGCCTGAAGAATTTCAAGGGAAGATTAAATATTTCTCAAGTGTGAACAGGTGCAAAAGATGACGGGCCTTGTACGAAGCAAAGTTCTTGCCAAGGGGCAAGAAAGCTGCTAATTATGAGCAATTTCAGAGTTGCTTTTGAGGCACCTCGAGTAACTCAAATTTCTCAGTGAGCAAGATCACTGTCATTTGCTTTCTCACTTTTCGCATCACAACAACATTTGGAGGTGTGAAGCCGAAAAGCTGCTGTTAAGCAAAACAACAACAAAAACCGGGCTTCAGGCCTGCAACTCCAGGCGAGTATGATTGCGATTCTGAACTTTCGGTACCTAAAGTTTCTTCCTTCGGGTTTCAGCTCCCGGGATCGCTCCTCGAATAGTCTCCGGATTTATTACCAAAACGTGCGTGGGCTGAGGACTAAAATCGACTTGTTTTTAATGGCTGTTGCGAAGGCAGAATTTGATTTGATCGTACTGATGGAAACGTGGCTATATGACAGAATCTACTCATCGCAACTATTCGGATCACGCGGTGGAGTCATTCTGACTGCTGTCTCAACGAGCCTAACCAGCTACCTAAGTACCTCGCCAATTTCCAGTCTACTGGAACAGCTCTGGATTGTCATGGAATTTCG
Source organism: Ochlerotatus camptorhynchus (assembly GCF_037179485.1). Classification (NCBI taxonomy): domain Eukaryota; kingdom Metazoa; phylum Arthropoda; class Insecta; order Diptera; family Culicidae; genus Ochlerotatus; species Ochlerotatus camptorhynchus. Next base: position 1,696,082 of record NW_027040640.1, read on the forward strand.
ATTGAGTCTACACTGGGAGCTGGATTGCAGTGATGCTTCACCGACAGCGGCACACCATTCATTGACCATTGATGCTTCACCGACAGCGGCACACCATTCATTGATACAAACGACTGTTCAATTTCGCAAGCCATCGCTATCGAAAATACACACATTTTCTTTACAACCGACACGTGAGACGCACGGAAGCGAAAAGTTTTTGGTCGTTTGTTAACTCCAAACGGAAGGAATCCGGGTTGCCAAAAAGCACTTGCAAGACAGCAGGACTGTCATCTGATCACTCAATGCGCGCAATGTACTGATTTTCTGAAATAAACAAAGTGAGAATCAAGCAAACACAAAGTTTGCTTATCTTTCACCCTGCGCAAGTGTCAAGCAGCAGAGAAGAGAAGACAGACACACACCCAGAAATAACAAAAGCTCAATGTGTAGCTATCGCTCCGACGGCTCCGACGCAAAGAGTGCCACTCAGTGTAGGGTTGCAAATGGGAAACCCAGCAAAAAGACAAAATTATTCTTCGTTATGCCCTGCTGCATCTCCTACGCTAGCAGTTGTGGTAAGCAAAGTCTGCAAAGAACCTTAAAGAAGACATTAACGCTCGTTGTATTATATTCGCACCCTGCGCCGCACGGAGTGTACCGCTCATTGTGTGGATCGCTTTCTCACAGATTAGTTGGAAGAGAGTGTGCGAAGTAAATGGGAGAACCACACACTCTTTGTCGAGTGTTGTGAGATGCATGCACAAAGTTGCTTTGCTAACACTCTGAGGTGCTTTCCAGCCCTGCAAGACAGTAACAGCAGCAGCAGCAGCAACCAATCGGTACAGAGAAGCAGATGAAAATCCACGCGAATGCACTGGCGACGAAGGCCTCTTTTGGAAGCTTGCCCAGCATCGTTCGAACCGTTTTCTGGACAAATTCTGGAATTCACATCGTTTCACAAGACTGCGAAGGTGGTAAACGGAGTAAGTCAAGGAGTTAACAGGCTGAAAAATCGATGAACATCGATTACATTTTGAGGTACATTGAATTACTCGCGAGTTACTCACTGCAAAAAAGCAACTCAGAGCAAAGCTATCTCACCCCTTGGTTCGAGCAATGGCCTATGGTAAGAAGGAAGACTGAAACTATGCTCTTACAATACAGCCATTCCATAGCAAAATGATATAGTGATTCTCACAATTTCGGTAGTTTTGTTCCTTACCGAAAAATATTAGACCCGTATTTTTTATTTTCTCATTAGAGTGACCAGTTCCATGTTAGAGTGGTCAAAAAAATCGATTTGTTTCTATTTTTTTTTTCAAAAATGACATTTTTTTAAATCATAACTTTTGAACCACTGGGTCGATTTGAATTAACAAAATATCAAATTAAAGCTGGGCTGGGTACAGCTTTCATCGTGATGGGCGAAATGCAGAAGCGCGTGATTGGGTGGTGGCCAATCGATAGCAGAATGTGCAAGTTGAGGATCAAAGGCCGTTTCTTCAATGTCAGCATAATCAACATACACAGCCCTCACTTAGCAAGTGACGATGACGATAAAGACGCTTTTTACGCGCAGCTGGAACGGGAATACGACAGCTGCCCAAGCCATGACGTCAAAATCGTCATCGGTGATCTTAACGCTCAGGTCGGCCAGGAGGAGGAATTCAGACCGGTTATAGGAAAGTTCAGCGCTCACCAGCTAACGAACGCCAACGGCCTTAGACTCATCGATTTCGCCGCCTCTAAAAACATGGCCATACGTAGTACCTACTTCCAGCATAGCCTCCCATATCGGTACACCTGGAGATCACCGCAGCAGACAGAATCGCAAATCGACCACGTTTTGATCGACGGAAGGCACTTCGCGGACATTATCGACGTCAGGACCTATCGCGGCGCAAATATCGATTCGGACCACTACCTTCTAATGGTCAAGATGCGCCAAAAACTTTCCGTTGCCAACAACATTCGGTACCGACGCTCGCCACGGTACAATCTGAAGCGACTGAAGCTGCCCGAAGTCGCAACTGAGTACGTGCAGTGCCTCGACGCAGCGTTGCCTGATGAGGGAGAGCTCACCGAAGGCCCTCTTGAGGACTGCTGGAGCAACGTGAAAGTAGCCATTATCAGCGCTGCTGAAGTTGGGTTCGTGGAGCGGAATCGACGGAACGATTGGTTCGACGAATAGTGTCAGACGGTTTTGGACGAGAAGAACGCAGCGCGGGCGGCGATGCTGAAGCAAGGAACCCGTCATAATGTAGAGCGATATAAGCAGAAGCGAAGACAGCAAACCCATCTTTTCCGGGATAAGAAGCGCCGCCTGGAAGAACTGGAGTGCGAAGAAATCGAGCAGCTGTATCGTTCTCAAGAAAAACGCAAGTTCTACAAGAAACTCAACGCATCCCACAAAGGCTTTGTGCCGCGAGCCAAAATGTGTCAGACCATCTTTCGCCGTTTATCGCCGCTAGCAAGCAGATTTGTGGGAAGTTATCAAGTCTGGACGGGCGATCGACAACGGACCAAATCTTTACGTTGCGGCAGATCTTCCAAAAGTGTCGTGAATATCAAGTCCCTACGCACCACCTATTCATCGATTTCAAGGCTGCCTATGATACTATTGACCGTGAAGAGCTATGGAAGATTATGGACGAGAACAGTTTTCCCGGGAAGCTGACCAGACTGATCAGGGCTACGATGGATGGTGAACAGTGCTGCGTGAAGATATCGGTTGCGTTATCGGACTCGTTTCAAACTCGCAAAGGACTTCGACAAGGCGATGGTCTTTCCTGCCTTCTGTTCAACATTGCGCTAGAAGGTGTTATGAAACGTGCGGGCTTTAACATGCGGGGCACGATCTTCAATAAGTCCAGCCAGTTCATCTGCTTCGCTGATGACGTGAACATTGTCGGAAGAACGTTTCAGGCCGTGGTGGAGCAGCACAGGGGTATGTGAGAACGGTGTATGGAGGCGAAGGATGAACCAAGAGCTGGCGCAACTATCTGGCGAACCCTGTATCCAGAAAGTTGCGAAAGCTGGATGGGTACGATGGGCGGGACACGTTTTAAGAATGCCGGACAACAATCCCGCAAAAATGGTGTTTGCTTCGAATCCGGCCGGTACAAGACGAAGAGGAGCACAGCGAGCAAGGTGGTTAGACCAAATGGAGCAGGACCTTGGAGGTGTGGGATCGTCAATTGGAAATTGGAGACAAGCAGCCACGGACCGAGTGAATTGGCGTAACATTGTGATGCAGGTGCAATCCTGAGGGATGTCGGACCAGGATAAGAAGAAGAAGAGAAGTAATGTAACCATGTTACATCCGATATGTATCAATGGAGACGCAGGGTAATCTAGTCGTATTGGAGTAATGAGCGAAATTTCTAAACCAACCACTGAACCAAATTGGACGTAACAACCTCCAAATGAAAGGTTCCAGTTTTGGAAGCGGTGAACTGGTTCCGGAGATATGGACGGAATAAGATCCGAAAAACACGTATTTGAGGAATTAAGTCGTGTTTCTCGGGAAGTACTGAACCGAATTGGTGGCAACAAACACCCCCCCAAGTTAGCCCCGTAATGTGGGTAGATCACCTCTTCGTGGTAAATTACGGGATGTAAGATCTACCACCGATTCCTAGTCCTGACTACTTCAAACTAGGGGAACAGGATTTTTCAGTAATCCAAGGAACACATCACATCCTTGTTACTTTTTATGCCTTGTTGATATTGACAAGACTCGGCTTTGTCCACCGAGGGTGATCTTGAAACAAGGAAAAAGTAAGTTAGTTAGTCTTCATCTATGTGATTCCTAATCTTCTATTCGTTGTTCCCTAGTTTAAAGTGGTTAAGACTAGGGTTCTGATGCATGGTCATTATCGGTGTCATTCCTTATTTTTGTTGCAAAGGAATCCAATTTTGACTGACAAAGGGTCGCGCCTTTGGAGAGTGTTTCAACTCTCCGAAGGGTATAAATATCGGGAAACCAAATTAAAGGTACAATGGTCCCATACAATACTTATGCATATTTTTGTAATTGGAAAATTGGTTTATTTTGGTTATTAGATATGACTGGCAAATGTTCCGAATTGTATGGGCCATGAGATTAAATCCGATCTGAAACGAATAAAACCTATCATGTGACACCTTAAATCACTTAAGAATTCAAAAACTAGTCATTTGAAGTATCCACACTGGCCACATCCGGACATGTTCCGGGTACCCCCGAGAAAGTGGTCGCTTTCTGACTTGAACCAAAATCCATCATGCGACACCTCAAATCACATGAAAATCCAAAAACAAATGCAGTGGCCAAGGGGTAGGTCACTCCGCACACCAATCTTGGGTCATCGGTTTTTCGCTGCGATTGTTTGTAAAATATCCATCCCGGCAACCCGGTATTTCTGACACCTTGAATGTTTTGGTTTGGAATCGCAAGGATAAATCGGATTGAGGATGAAGCGGCAAGTGGCGGGTGTGCGAAATTTTGGTGGTTTGTGTTCCAGAGGGTAATAAAAGTCCTGTGTTTTAGTGCTTTATAATGCCCTCAAAGGCAGACCAGAATCCTAGCTTTTCGTGATGTGAAAAGCATTGGTCTATCAGCGGCAGGAAAGAGTTGGAACCGGTGGGGAGCATTGTAAGAGACCGACTATAGAGGATGATAAATAGACTTCTTTAGTTTGTTTTGTGTGAGGTGCAGAATTATTTGAATTAAGAGTACTAATGGGGTCCTATCTGCCTCTTCTCTTGTGCCCACTCTAGAACCTACATTTCATATTTGGATCTGCAAGCAAACTGCTGGTCTGAGTTCCTCTGGTATACTCAATTAGAGAATGTTCCTGAAAATACAGTCAAACAACACGTAATGTTGTGAACAACTTCAATGGCAATTGTCCAGCAGTGTTCCCATTTTATTTACAACAATCCAATGCCTACGAGACTGTGACGAAGGTGTGCCGAAGGTATGTCGAAGGTATGCCGATGAATGTGCCCAAGCTGTGCCGAATCTAACTTATCATATCAAGTGTCCAGCATCACAGTAGACACATTTGAACATGTCAAGACCAACAATTGAAATGGCCTCAACTCCATTTTGTAAACAAACCTTGTAAGGCCATTTTCTCGCGAACCGAAACCTACATTCGGAAACCTAAACCACAATCGGGTAGAGAAGAATTTCCCCTACCTGTTCATTCTGTTGTTTTGCCTTGGCGGACTTCGGTTCGCGAGAAAATTGCCTTCTAAGGTTTGTTTACAAATTGGAGTTGAGGCCTTTTCAATTCTTGGTCTTGATGTTTCGAGTTCACATGAAATCAATACAATAGAAGAGTTAGATCTCGCCACAGGTTTAACATAAAATTACACATTTAATGTGCGAGAGTAGGCTGTGCGTGTGTTCGAACCTGACGTTTGTTTTTTTCCGTCGAGTTTTTTTAAATCTATAATCGGTTACTGATCTGGCCATAACGAGGCGCAGGAGACAATTTCTAGTTCCTCATTCTAGGTCCCTATTATTTACCGCTGATAAGCTGTTCCGAAGCCAAGTAGAACCTCAACGAGGCGTCCCATCATTTGTCCCATCATTAGTTCCATCATTCGTTGTGTCGCAGCGTTGAACCTGACTATTGGCCACGAAAAGGCTTGCCAATGCACATCAAAACTCGGCTACATACATCCGAACATTTGTTTATCTCAAATCGAAGGAAGACATTCCGCGCAACTATCATAAACCGGACTAGTTCATGTTGATCTTCGCCAAGCTTCGTCTACAATTTGGTCTGGAGTTCGTTCCATTTTGTAAATTTTTATCTTTTCAAACCAGTAACTTTGGGAGATCACCTTTTTGTGGTGCGTTACTGGTATAAGATTTACCACCGAACCCTTGTCGTGACAACTTCAAACTAGGGAATCAAACTAGAGAATTTTACATGTTACTTTTTATGACTTGATAATAGTGACAAGACTCGGGTAATGTAATCCTTTTCCCTTTGACCTTCTCCTTTTCCTTTCCCTCTTCTCTTTTCAGAAAGCGAGTAACCCTGCTTAAATCCTTTTAAAACCAATTTGATCACAGTTGGGAGGAAATACTATACTTACATCAACATGAAGCCTTAGTGCGATATTTTATTAGCTAGAGAACGTTCTGAAGAGGATAGTTTGATAGTCTAGGCAGTGTGAAAATTGAGCAGAAGTTGAAATTGAGCGAAGGGCCTTTAATGCGATAGTGATAAAGGTAAAGAAGAATTGCATTATATCACACCATCGCATGGGAATGGATGCCCAGTTCCTTTTCCCTTTGTCCTTCTCCTTTTCCTTTCCCTCTTCTCTTTTCAGAAAGCGAGTAATGGCGCTATAGCCATTAGTGATAAAAGCTAGGACAAGAGTTAGTGCTCATGCCCCAACCGTCAGAAGAAAATGGAGCATCACTTAACTTTCTTGCTTTGATGCTTCCAATGACCAACCATCATATAATTACCAAAATCGGAACGTACGGTACGAGATGTCCACGTTTCATTGGATTCTGAAGCATCGTGTTTAAATCTTCGATTTAAACAGGTCCGATGTTTTCTGAATCATCTTGCCCCTTAAATGCTGCACAGTAGGCCTGGCCGTTTTGATATGTGTGACGCATCTTCGATGTGAAACATATCAAATAGAAATAGAAAATGCTTTCAAGAACTGGCTGTGTTGGTGTTAGATTAGATTAGATAAGATAAAATTACACGTTTAATGTGTTTCCTTGTAGAATCCTTTTTCTTAACATAATTCGCAATTTCAAGAGCACAAAGCTTACGAGGTTTTGACATCTGTAAATATCAGACATTGTTTGTTTCTCTGGAATAATCAACAAGTAGTAGTATCAGCTACTTGTATCCACAAAAACCTTAATATTTTGAGTTGTGGAATTGCGAAGTGTGATGCGAAACAAGGAATCACCAATCGCTGCTCCTTTCCGATTTGTTTTAGTTTAATTAGCAAGATTTTAAAGTTGCATGGACTGTCAATCAAAAAACTCATTGGTGTGAATTCAAATGTTCTCTGATCATACACACTTAGAAATAATTACTTTTACACGAGAGGTAATCCATATTGGACGTAAATCTTGGAACGTAAACAAACATTTCATGTAGGTAAAATAAAGTGTTCTCAAACCGAAACATAAGCAACTCGACAAAGAGAACGTTTGATTGAATTGATTTTCACGTTTCTTTCAACTGATTCTTATGTCAAAAGGGCCGCTTACATGTCATCAGGGAACTGAAATTAACATGTCTTTTTTGTAGTGTGTACTCTATCATTTGCTAAAAATAAGACCTAGTTTCATGAGCTGTGTGAAAAGTTATTAACAAAAGCGCAATTTGTGTAAAGAATGAGCATGCCAACCCTGATCCCAAGCAGGGTTGCTTGCACTCACTTGCTATAAAAAGTGTTTTCGCAATTATGAAATCATTAGATGATATAATGATATTTGGTACATGTAAGTAACAACAAGAGGATGTAAGGTATGTGTTTGACTCATAAAACCTGTCAATTCTAATGTTTGTTGGTACCTTTTTTCTTCAGTAGGCTGCACTGTTTATGTGATAACCCTTTTTAATAGAAACTAAACGATCGATTCAACCTCTGGTGGTGAATACGAGAAGGTCAAAAAGAGTGTTGTGAGCAGAAATGTTTGTCTTGAGACATAGGAAGCGGGACACTTTTTTACTTTTCCTGATAAATTGATTCATCTGAGATGCTCCAAAAAGATGCTCCAAAAGTTGAAAAATTTAATTCTGTAACGGTTTTGCAAACATCCTGCTGGTGTTCAGGAATATTTTTGTTGGGAAAAATGGAAAATTAGAAAAGTGCCTTAGTGGTTATGATCTTCCGAATTTCTGGTGTGTGAATAGTTAAGATACAAATCAGTTCAGATCTGTAGAAAATCGTACAATAAGATAAGTACCGATGGAAATTGGCAAGATGTTGAATGAAAAATTCTTTAATTTTCGTTGTGAAAAATAGTTATTCTGATGTAAACAACCGGTTTGGTTGACGTATCTTCTCTAACTCGCGTGGCGCACTCTACGTTGGTGGTGCATTAAAAAGGCCTATTATAGACAGGCATGGAAAATCATTTGCATTAATTTCGTGCATTCATTTACATTCATCTGCCCCTAACTTTCTTAATCAACCGAATTTTGCAAAACGATGTATGGAGCTTTTGTAGGTTTTATTATTAGCTACAATTTTTGTCAACAACTCAAATCCGTATCTCTTATGCATGACGAACCAGAGCGAACAGAATCCACTACTGTTTTTTTTTTCAGTGAAACAATTACATTCACTGAAAAACAGTAACAAGTTCTGCCCGCTCTTATTCGTGATGCATAAGAGATACAGATTTGAGTTACGGGCAAAAGTTGTAGCTAATAACAATACCTACTAAAGCTCTATACATCGTTTTGCGGAATGCTGTTGATGAAAAAAGTTAGAGGCACATGAATGTGAATGAATGCATGAAATGAATGTAAATGATTTTCCATGCCTGATTGTAGATAAAGGTATGTAAAAATGCTTGAAACATGTTAATATATACCATATTGTGAAAAATGTAAACCAGAGGTAAGACGGACCACTTTTGACGGGGTAAAAGCACCGACAAACCGACATGAATGACCATAGCAAATTCAATAAAATTTCTGACCAAAGCACGCTACTGACATCTGGCTCCGTTTTCGCGGGAAATATTTAGCTAAACCATGAACCCGCCTGCAAAAGTTATGAATTGGTTCGTGTCTGGACAAATTATTTTGATCTAGATCTTAAACTCCTATGGTTTTGACAGTTCGGATCACTGCACATTTAAATCGGCCGTTTATGATTTTAGGGCATAAGTCAGAATTAAGTGTCATGTCGGTTTGTCGGTGGTAAAAGCGTCACCCTTCTTTATTGCGTAGTGACTTTGATTGTAACTGAAATGACGTTTTTTCCAGATCAAGTTCTAAGCTACATTCATTCCTTTTCGCTATAATCAAGAATAAATACCTGGATTCATCCATATGTGGTGACCATTCTTATTAATTTACTTAATAAATTCTCCCGGGAGGTATCCGGGACACGTCCGTGAGTCGTCAATGTGTCTCATTCTCATGCGATTTTATGTGTCACAATATAGGTTTGTACCGTTATTGATCATTTCTAGACCTATGTTCGCCGAACTTATGGTCACTGGAAACTGTTCCGGTCATATATGTGGAACAAGTTCAACAAGATTTCAAAGATATTCAGTTATGATCTCTGTGACCATAGTACCTTTCATGTGGCGCTTGTTGCGACCAATGTTGTGCAATGGTCTCTTCTTGTAACTTACAAAGTACTAATTATAATTATAAAATCTAATGATTTCATAATTCCGAAAAACATTTTTTTATAGCAAGCAACCCTGATCCCAAGTTATAATTTTAGATTTATAATGGTTGTGTTGACCATGATTTAGACTTGTAGAATACTGTAAAACCGATATCCGACCAAGGAACTGTCCGGGTTGGATTTTTTTTTCTTGACTTTTAAACATGGTATGAACGTGTTTAGATATCTCTCAATTAACCGTTGTAAAAATGCCCAAAGACAATCACTAAGCTTAAGACAAACGCATAGCTCTACTTGGGAGTTCTTGGTTTAAATAAGAAAAACATTTACGTGGGAGAAAATTAAAGGGTAGTTGGCTTGTCCACTGACGCTGTTTTATGGTACTCACGAGTGTTCATATTTTTCCGATCTATTACAATTCCTGTGCCTTGGTTACGCTTATGTTCAAAAACATACCTGAAAATAAAAAAGCAAAAGACAAATGTTAGTGATCATTTCAATACAATGCTAAAGAAATTGTATATTCTTTGAGAATCATTCAGCATATTTTCGACAAGCCCCGATGTTTTGTTTTCAAGCTTTGATATGAAAGGCCCCCATACAAATATAAAAAAATATATAGAAATTATTTTGCTGATCTAGACTACGCAACAGTTTTCATTTTACAATTGTTAACCAAATTTGGCCAACTGAAACTAGAATTCAAAAGCAAACAGCGAGACAAATCCATTGAACGTGAAGTTGGTAACGATGGAATAATTTTCATATGAGGAACCATTATTGGTCCATTTATGAATATCGATTCAATCAGAAGAACCACAAGCCATTCGTTTGAATATACAGTATTGAACCTAAATGTACCCAAAAAAAAAGGGGTGCCGAAATGCTCTCACCCATGCATACAAATAGGTCCCGAACGAACTTGAACTTTCCACCACACCGGCGTCGACACACCATTTCGGTTCAACCAACGCTTTGAAGTGGTATGGACCTTCCCGGCCTTCTCTCTAATGTCTCCGAAAATCACCGAACTCCGATCGAACACGGAAGCATCAACCGTGCATTATTTTTCCACGCCAAACTGCCTCTCCCTGTGGTTGTTAAAGTACTCCGTGTCCGTACACACCATCATCAAACCTACTTTCATTGCAAAAAAAAGAAGTAAATACTCCTCGCTATTCGTGCCCATTATATTTTTATGAACCATCTGCGCTGCGAGAGAGGGAGTGGGTTGTGATGAGGACCACAGCATTCAATTCATATTTGCACATGCGAAAACGAAAATACGCAAACAGGGAAGTATGTAGGTCCTACCTACCTACATAAATGTAAACCAGTTTCGAACGAGGACGACGACGACGACGGCGGTTTCGCGGTGACCTTGAGTTGCGTTCACAAACACTCGCACTCACACTCACAGAAAAAAGGTCCTTTCTCTCCACTGTTTTGGGTTAATATTTTCTTCCGTGATTGTTTGAACGCGGGAAACGAAGGATTTCACCCCCCGTTTTCTTTTTTGGTTATCGCTAGCATCGAACTAACGCGTTCCATACAATTGTAGATTAAGGCGAAACGTGTTGGGGATTTACTCGGTTGAGTTATTACCTTCAATGGAAGAAATTTCATCGACCCCTTTCATTCAATTCGACTTTCAGCAGCGTGACTCAGAGACGTTCGTGGCGAGTTCAAGTTCATCATCTCGGAGCTCGGATGGACGGTGAGAGGAAGAAAAAAGTGTCAAGTTCACGATCAGTCATCAATCCCGGGAACCCATTCCGGCTGAGATCATTCATCTCGGATTTTTTTTCCCGCGAATTGCATAATCAGCAAGCGGATATGATTATTTCACAGCGCGCCAAGGCATCTAATTTTCTTTAGCCAACAAGCGTAGCTTGAAGAAATGAGCTTCGGAAATTATTCACCGCCAGTAAAGTGGAATTCGCCCACCACAACAATTGACACACAAACACACGTTGTCCCCCCTCCCCCCCGTCCTCCAAGGCAGAGTTTTTGTTTGTGTTATTCAGAATCAGAAGAGAGTGTGTAGAGGCCTGCCGCGCCTCAGGAAAGAGCGCGGAAATTCCCGCAATTTCCTGACGGAGCGCCGGCCCCCTACACCTAAGTTTGGTACGGCGCAATTTGTATGAGGTGTTTACCTTCTCAAGAGAAGCAGGGTGGCCAGATTATTTTTTTTCATTATCGGTAGCTTCTCAAAACTTTTATCGGTAGTTATCGGTAGGCCGTCTTAAGAAGGCTTCCCGAGACTTAAAACCTTTGTGAGCGGGGAAAGGATGAATACACTCAACAAATTTGTTACATAAATTTCACTGGAAAAAAAACGTTACCTTCAGATATTATAAACTATCAGAAAAGTACATGACGTTAATAGAATTCATTACAAATCATATTAAAAGCAATTTCATAAGCTTTAAAACTAAGATGAAATATATATAAATTTTAAGTGAATTTCATGTAAGATAATTTCACATAGATTCTACATGAATTTAGAGTGTGAAAATTTCTGAGTGGTGATGGCATAAACAAAACCTAATACGGCGTCCGAACGGTACATTACTGACGACCGATTGCTAGATTTGCAAATTCCATTGGATTTCTTGAATTTTCTGATAAGTATTTTGTTTTTATTTTCGTCATCATACACCATTTACTAATCATATATTTTTGTAGAACGAGGAATCGACGAGTTTGATTTCCTTACCATCTCACCCGAAAGATTGGCAGAGGAAGGGCAGCTGGCCGGGGGCGGCTGACAGTTGCATTGCATTGGATTGACAATAAGTTTTTTGTGTGTAAAAAATAGCTTAAACATGTCGATTTAAGAAACCATCTGCATTAAGCTGAACAATAAAATAAATAAACAAATATCTATCCAGTTATTTTTATTATTTCGAAAAATCATTTTAGAACGCCTCACAACAGTTTGGATGCTACGAAAATTGTTTTGCTAAAATTTAAGTGAAAGTGTAATAAAATTCACTTAGAAAGTACTATAAAAACTATGTTGCTTTCTAGTGGATTGGGGAAAGATCTTTTCACTTTGAGTAATTTTCACTCAGATGTTACATGAAAATATAGTCTAATTTACTACCTATTACAGTTTTATGTGGATTGAAATTAAAACTTTAGAGCCGATCTACATATGAAAAACGTAAAATTTATGTGAAAAACTAGATGGAAAAAATCTATGTATGTTTTCATGTAACATCTAAGTGAAAAAATTTCTGAGTGTATAAATGTACGCGCAATTTTGGACTTTTGAACCGAGCCATCAGTCCTTCAATCTCACACGTTGGATAGTCTAATCTAGAGTCGGTGTATAATGAGTCACACCAAGAGTGAAGCCAAGTCTACCTTTTGAACTGTCAAACCGGCCACCTATCGTGCAAAGTAAACAAACATGACAACGCTATGAAAGGTCCACGAAAGGTATTGCAATAAAATATAAAATATAATCGAAGAAATGATCATAAACACGCAGTGAGCATTTGTTATGGGATACGTTTGGTAATGATCAGTAATGAGAATTTCTACTATTTTTTGCTAAGATAATTTGACAATACAATGATACAATGATTTACTAAAAGCCACAATTTTCTTCTCTCGCTAGAAGTCATTTGAAGTTTATGTAGAAGTCCTCTGTTGCCAAGTGAAAAGAAAGGGAATCTTTCGAAAACCGTGATGCGAGTTCAACTGTTTTTCTTTTGGCGTGACTCATTATACACCGATTCTAGTCTAATCATAAGAAATAAGTGTGAGTAGGACGAACGGAATACGGAACCAAAAAAGGGAGAAATAAAAAAAAGTGCAAAAGTTTGTTTTATTGCAATTGAAAACTCAACTGAATCATAAAAACTATGCTAGGAGTTGTTATACATTCATCACTGAGTCTGATGTATTTTAACATTGTTCTTAAAATTAAGAATGTGTTATGAAAAAGTATGGATCATTTTTATGAGATTACAATGCTTGACGATAGATAAGAACAGTAACTTCATTTATTGCGTCTGAATGTTTGGCTCCAATTTGACAAGCACATTGAGTGAGTCCGCGCAATACTCAGGTCTCATAACCAAGCCGTATTTAGGAAGACTACAGTGTTAAGACATCATCTTTCTATCTCTTATGGTTCATGAGTTATGATTATTTTAAACAAGCAGGTTAGGGTGGTCCCTAGAAAATCAGCTCTCTTTTAATATATTTTTCAACGTTTAATTCTCGTAAAAAATTTGTTCCAGATACTGTTAGAACTTTTTCTGACGCACATTTTTGCTGAAGTTGTTATCTCTTTTACTTGAAAATTTATGGCTAGTTTTTGCTTTTAATGCTTTGAACAAGAAACGTGTAACGATAAGTTTAGAACCCTTTATAGTGACTTAATAGTTTGAATTAGTTTGCGCCTTTGATTAGCCTACAGACGGGATAAGCAACAATCTGCTTGACCCGTTTTTCTCATTTCCTTTACTGCTCGATTTGTTTCAATCTGATTATTTCATTTTCATTATGCAGCGTTTGGTGGGGCAATGGGAGCGCAAGTCAATCCAAAGTCGAGTATAAAGGACGGGTAATGGCTGAATAGTCTATGCGGACCACTTGAACGCCATGGGAAAAGGAAGGGATTGAAGAGGTCGGTTATTGGGGGGTTTTGAGGAAATGATACATAGTACTAGATTTGTGTTGCAAAATGTAAAGAAACCGAAAATCCATCTCCCACTGATTCATACTTTCACATATATACCAAATTGATATTTTAAAGCAACCATCAAAATAAACAGACAATATATGAAAAGGCTAGTTGCCTCCCTAAGCGGACCCCCCGCATCCTAACTCTTTTGTTAATCTACTTAATGTTATTAGGCTGTCTAAATTTTCTTACTTAAGTTCGTTAAGTATCTAAACTGCTATGTAATCTAAAATTTAACGTGTTTCAAGTAATTTTGACTTTGATCTATATTTATTATAGCTTAGATCACCCAGGTGACACCTTCAAGTGACAAAAATGCTTCACTTTGAAATTAGTTTCCTAGCTGATTTTTAAATTATATAAGGTATATGCTCCAACTACACTCACACGTTTCCACTATGTCGTCCCACAAAATTACGTATGGATATGTCACAATAGAAGCACGCCACAGTGGAAATCCCGAGCCATAGTTCAAACACTTATCCCAAACCAAAATGAAGCATATATAAGATTAGTTACAATACCATGGTGGTGTTTAATATTGTTCCTTGAGTAATGCTTCAATGAAAACAACAATGAAAGCTTGTCACGCAAATAGAAGGAGCACCGTTGAGCACTTTCTGAAATATTTCAATAGTATAATTCCCTTGCAAACCCAAATAAATCTATCTGCGTAAAAATAAATAAAATAAGAGTGATATGCGGCAAAACCCGCCAGTATCGCACCCAACGTCAGTGCCTATACGTAAGCGTACTACAACGCGGCTTTCAAATAAAGGAGTAACAAGTGTGATACTATCACTTCAGACTAGAACTTTGGTTCTCTTATGCAATGGTTCATCAGAGAGGGGAAGCTCAGTAAGCCTCATCGCATGCTCATGACGCTATTCTGTCACGGTATGAGCCAACGATGCCGGACCTAAACCAACCGTCTCCAACGCTCCACTATGAAGCATTAGATTAGGCCCGCCCACCAACGTCCAGGTTAAAAACTAGCCAAGGGGAGGGATTTGTTTCAATCAGATTATCACTTACTTACTTACTTAACGACCCTGCGCACCTCCAGGGGTGCAAAGGAACTCTGTGAAAGATTTCCATCCTGGGCGATTACTAGCTTTGGCCTTGACCTGTGCCCAAGTAAAATTTCGGTCAACGTTCTTAATTTCACTGTTTAGGCTCCACCGCCACGAGCCTCTGCGTCTGCCTCGGCTGCGATGTCCTGCTGGATTCCAGTCCACTGCTTGCTTGCAGATTTCGTTTCCGCTCCGTCGTAGTGTGTGGCTGACCCACCTCCACTTCCGTTCACGAATTTTTGTCTCTATCGGCTTCTAATGGCACAAACGATGAAGCTCGGAATTTGACATCCAATTGTGGGGCCACCAAACACGAATTATGTACCGCAGGCATCGGTTGATAAACACCCGCATCTTCTGAGTGTTCTCCGCTGATACACACCATGTTTCACTGGCGTATAACAGCACAGACTTCACGTTCGAGTTAAAAATTCGGGTTTTTGGTGCGTTGACTTATCTGGTTTGATCTTCATAGGTTTTGTAAACTCGCAAAGACAGCCCTAGCCTTCTTGATTCGTGCACCTATGTCGCTCTTGGTCCCGCCGTCCGACGCTATCTGGCTGCCAAGATGTTGGAAGCTTTCGACTTTCTCCACTGCTTACCCAGCTACCGTGAAATTGGAACGGTTTTCCGTGTTGACATCCCACGATTTGGTCTTGTTGACGTTGATGGTTAGACTTGCTTCAGAGGAGCATTCCACAAGGTCGGCGAGCTTACTCTGCATGTCAGAGCGTCGTTGTGCTAATAACGCAACATCATCAGCCAAATCGAAGTCGTTGAGATGCTCCATGGTAATAGGCTGCCACAGCATCCCACGGTTCGGTACATGGTCAACGGCTCCAACCATGATCTCGTCGATTACGATGAGGAACAGTAGCGGTGATAATATACATCCTTGCCTCACACCCGCGATTACCCGAATTGGGTCAGACAAAGCTCCGTTGTGCAACACTCTGCATGAGAAAGCCTCGTACTGCGCTTCGATGAGATTGACGATCTTATCAGGGACTCCCTAGCGTCTCAAAGCGCCCCACAAGTTTTCGTGGTTTAGTCGGTCGATAGCTTTTTCGTAGTCAATGAATACCAAGTACAGGGACTCTTGGAACTCATTGACCTGCGCCAAGAGAATGCGGAGCGTGACAATATGGTCCACACAAGATCTTCCACCACGGAATTGTGCCTGCTGTCGTCGGAGAGTCGCGTCGATCTTCTCCTGTATCCGATGGAGGATAAATTTACATAGAACTTTGAGAATAATACACAGTAACATGATGCCTAGCCAGTTGTCGCATACATCCCCCTTCTTGGGGACTTTTTCCAAGACGCCCTGCATCCAGTCGGCCGGAAAGGTCGCGGTGTCCCAGATTTTGACGAATTGTTGATGCAACATTTGTGAGGATAGCATATGCGATCGACCCCCGGGGCTTTGTTGGACTTCATACTTTGGATGACTGCTTCTATCTTCTGCAATTATAGAGCTTCAGTGTTGACGCGAGTAACGCGCCTCACCCTGGGCGGATCATGCCGAGATGTTGATGGTTGGTTGACCGTTGAAACTTCGAGAAGTTGTTCAAAGTGCTCAAACCAACGTTTCAACTGCTCAGTGGGGTCGGTGAGCAACTGTTCAGTCGCGTCTTTCACAGGCATCCTCGGGTTTATCCTTGCGTGAAAGGCGTCGTGAAACATTATAAAGGAGGCGGATATCGCCAGTTGCTGCGGCTTTTTCCCCTTCATCAGCCAGGGAGTAGACCCACGCTCGCTTGTCCCGTATACAGGGGCGCTTAACTTCCCTCTCTAGAGCCGAATACCATTAACGGGCCTCGTTCTTGGCTCAAGAACCAACCAGGAGATGATGGTCAGACGCGATGTCAGCGCTGCGTTTATTTCGAACATCAAGAAGGGTCCGTCTCCATTTTCGGCTGATGCAGATGTGGTCGATTTGGTTCTCTGTATATCCATCACGGGAGACCCATGTGACTTTATGCACTGGGCGATGGGGGAAGAGCGAACCCCCGATCACCATGTCGTTGTTGCCACAAAACTCTGCAAGCAGCTCGCCGTTCTCGCTCATATCTCCGAAACCATGGCGTCCCATAATGCGCTCATAGTCCGAGTTGTCGATCTTCGCATTGAAGTCATTCCATGTTCCAATTCTTGTCCGTTGTTCAACGCTAAAAGTCGTTGCCATAAAATCAATTCGTAATCTTTCACTATTGGTTTCTATAACAATTTGAAGGTTTCGTTTCGGTTAAGGCGACGCCACTGAGTAGGTGGTTGGCCTAAGGTCTCCGCCGTGATGGGACTGTTATCCTGGGTATAGCTTTCAGGGAGAAGCATTTCGTATTCAACCGCTGGATGCCAGTCAGACGCTGTTTGAGCCGCCCCTAACATGGAGAACAGACGCTAGGGTTTTTTTAACCTCATCCTCCGAAAAGGATGCAGCTCTCCCTTCGCTGTCAGCATAGGACCAAAGTTCCCACCGGGGTTGGCTACCCGATCTTCCCTGAGGCTACTCGTATCCCAGCCGACGCCGCGGGGAGGAAGGGATAGAAGTTACTGGGCAAGAGCCTAACGACCACTTTCACTTGCGTGACGGGTCTATTTTATAACCTTCAAGTACGCGAAGTAACGGTGGTACGCATTATCCCAGTCATTTACCAGCCCTGTATGTATCTGATTATCACGGGAGTTGATATACTTCTTTATTAATAATCCACAATATTACGACGCAAAATATTTCAAAAGGCCAGCTCAAGGACATAACCAGATTTGTTCGTCTAATAAAAATCACGGTTCTTTGTGAACAAAGAACTATTGCTTGTCTCATTTCGGAAAATTTAAAATATTAGAAGACGTGAGTTCTAGTGAAAATTTTCACAAAAAATTTGTGCCAAAGCAGTGTGGAATAAGTAAAATCTATTGAAGTTGTGAAAGTGTAAATGTTCGTTAGTTTAAATCTTATTTTGTAGATAGTTTATCGAAAACTTTTGGAACTCGAATTGTGAGATCGCCAGAACTACACAATAACTATGTAATGCCATGAAATTAGCATTTTTAATGTTAATTGTAACTTGTTGAATTCTAATTTAATAATAATAATAAAACTCGCCGAAAGGGGCAAACCGTAAACTAAACCTTGTGAAAAGCACAGGTAAGAATTGACATTGTAAAACAAGCGTCAGTACGTTAAGGCAACATATTTTCACGTTAATAGGAAACCCATTAACGTGGGTGTCGGTGTCGGCGTCTGGTTTGACGTCAGTGTTGGGAAAAGTGGGACCTTCTTCAACAGACTCTTGTTGGACGAGTCGACACGAGAAGATCTTTCCGTGTACGGTGGGCAGCATACGTATCGAGAAGCCAGCACGGTAGTGGCTGAAACACGAACATTCCACGCTCGACCGGAGACAACTCTACTCCTGGAATTCGCTAAGGGAAGGGATGTCCCAATGAGTGGGGAAGAAAAGCCCGCCTTCAATTCACGATCTGTTAACGACAGGAAGTTGGCAATTCCACTCTCTCCATCCAAATCGCTTCAATCGGGTGCCCTGGTTTGACCGTCCCATACCCAGCATATAATGTGTCATATAATAATGGAATGAATGTTAAGAGAACAATAAAGGAAAGATCTCACCCGATATGTTGCAAAGGAATCCATGACTTCACGGCGATTTCGAAGAGCTCCCATAGATTAGAGGACGTTTTATATCCTTCTGCAGTTAAATAAAAACTATCGTCTCTTGAAGACTCTTGATAGAACTACACGATGAAAGCGTGACATCCGAACACGGTGAACCGGCCTCCCAGGAGGCAATGCAATTCGCAGGCACACTTACAACCGCTGGTTACAAAAAACCCTGCCGTTCAAAGAAACGGATCCAATTAACGGCACTTTCGCGGGAATCGGTGGGAAATTTTGTGATTCGGAATTTCCACTGAAAATGAACCGGGAATGCACGAATTTAACCACATCCAACTGCGAAACACGTTCAAAAGCACTTTTAGAACACTTTCGATCGAAAACACTTTATTTTTTTTCAAAAATAGTTGCGAACGAACCAACATCATAAACTGAAATTAAAATTATCACTCGGGTTTTGTTTGCGGTGAAATGATATCATATTGAACTTGTTGATGCTGAGCGTCCAAAAAGTTACGTGAGCACCAATTGATAACTATATACATTTTTACATCGTCAGCGGCCGAATAGCCGGCATCCAGGTGGCAGTAGACACGAAAGCTCGTTGACGAAAAGCGAAAACAGAAGGCGTCCCAGGTTACTTCCTTGGGGAACGCCGGAAACGTTCGTGAACAATTCAGAAAGAGAAGGTTTAATCTTAACGAAAAGCGAAGGTAAGGTAAGATTTGAACCACGAGATGGATGATCCAGATCCAGATTTGAACCACGAGATGGATGATCCAGATGGATGAACCACGAGATGGATGATCCATCCAGAGTTTTTCAAGCTGGCTCACAAGAATGTTGATGTCTACTCGGTCAAATGCAGCCTTGAGATCAGTGTAAACAGCGTCGATTTGTTCGCCAGAGTCCATGGTCTGAACGCAGAGCGACACGAATTCGGTCAAATTGGTTGTATCTGACCGTTTTGTGTAGAATCCATGCTGAGCCGTGGAGATGTAATTTTTACAAGAGCTGAAAAGCGCCTCATTGATGATGATCTCGAATACTTTGAAGCAGCAACATTGCCGTTTAATCTATCTTATATCAAAAAGACTGTGGAATACGATGGTGCTCTCAAATCAAACAATTAGTTGCATCCACTAGAATAAATCGCGTCTTAAGGATTCAGTTGCAAAATTAAATTTAAATCTGGCAACACTGTAATAAAAAATAAGAGGTTGTATCCAAGACACTCCCGTAGATTTGACGTTGGATTACGTGCTCGGTACCAATATTCGGCGACTGTGATAGGGAAACCACTTTTTTGCAGGCAATCGGTGTTAATTTTGATCACCATTGCAAACAATTGGACATTTGTGTAATTTGCAATAGTGACCTATTGAAAATTGATAAAACGTTTATCTTAGCAGCATTTGTAGAAAAATTTCCAATCGATTGGATTGTTTAGGATTAAAATCCTTCCGCTATTGACAAAGTTGTAAGTTTTTTGAACTTGCACCCCCAATATGTTGTCGAAAGACGCAAACCTATGTCAAAAAAAATCTTGGTGGTATTATCAAGGAAGAACGCTAAGATCAAACAGATCAATACCCCTTCGTATGCAAGGTGTTTTGTGCTTATGCCCCTTGGTAAATTTGAAATTTTGCGCTTTTTTTTATCAAAACAATCACACCAAAATAAAAGATATCCCATTTTTGTAATTACTCGATTATTAACTAATCGATTGTTTTGTGTTCGCTGTGCTGTCATTTTCTTTGATTGAAAATGCAATCGCTCTGAAAAGACGCAAATAAGCCTTTGTCGTCAAGTGTTTCTTAAGTAAAAAAAAAAGGATGAGGAAACGATGGAGAAATCAAATCAAAAATTAATTTAAATTGATTTTGAGAAAAAAATTCAAACTCGAATGAAATATATTTGGCAACACTGTGCAAACATAATAATTTCATAATTTGATTCTTTGTTTGAATTTCTTGTGAAAACAGTACCACATTATCAAAATAGGAAGCAGGACTTACATGAAAATCATGAACAATAGAAATGCTGCTGAACCGAGGGGTGCTCTGATCGGCATAAGCATTTGGATTTTTAAAAGTTATTCTGAAATAATTGTCTCCTCCAAATTTGAATCTCACCGGAAGATGTCAATTTTACTTGCCTCGGACACTTGACGCGGAATGACCCATATAGACATGTTTTGCAGTGTCAGGTACTTTAGTTTGAAGTCTGTGAAAGGGATTTTTTGGATTTTTGACTGCACTGTCACGCCATGCAGAAATTAGATTTACTCGTTCTTCTTGTTGGCTTTTGGCGCTTCCCATGCGAGACTTTTGTCTGGTCTCAACTAAATGTTGAGGCACTAAAATTAATTTCCAAAGCAGCTTATTCTAGATTTTTTTTCTCACAGTTGGCAACACCCTCCGTGGTAGTCAAGTGTTTTCCCAGTATGGGGAAAAAATCGTTGATTCATGAAATTCTCAGAAACTTCGCTTTTATCTGAAAAACGGGTACTACCAACGGGTGCACACAAATTCTCCGCTTTTGCCAGGATATAAATTATTTATTTATTTATTTATTTATTTATTGTTTAGTAAATCATCTGACAAACAGTCTTAATGAATATCTAAATCATGTTCATAATTTACAATTATAGGGATAAGTGCAGTCGTTTTTGAGTAATCGAGCAAAACTTTGAGAAAATTTTCCATACATTCTTAGATTCAAAACTACCAAGCCCATACATTTAAAAGTGGGTGGCCTTCTAGATGTGACTGCTGTCAGAAGCTGTTTTCATCGGTTAATTAACCATTAAGTCAAGCTTCTGCATTCATTTTCCATCAGATGTCATTGCTGTTGATTGCGGTGACATCTATCGGAAACTACACAAAATCTGTTTTCCGTTAAATGGTCACAGGGGACAATGCAGTGCAAAACATTTCTGGTATCTCTCTGGCATTTGGATTAACATCCAAAGTCCCTCCTTTTTACATACTCTGCACAAAACCTTCTTTCTGAGCCCCACTTCAAACAGTATTTCCCGCCATTTTTATGAATAGGGCGAGGCTTAGAAAGCATATCTTGTGCAGAGTATGCAAAAAAGGAGGGACTTCGGATTTGCTATGTCAAGTGCTCTATTTTGTAGTCTGTGAGAGGGAAATCACAAATCGAGTGTCATCAAAATTGTTGGCATGTTGAGAGATTGAGCTCGCGAGAGAGAATTTTCTCTCTTAAATTAAATTTTTTTTTTGGCTCTCTGGGGACTGATCTTTTTTTTTAATCATTTCCCTTCACAGAGTTGTTTTCAGAATTCCTCTAAAATAAATTCGAGAATCTTTCCAGACTTCCCTTGAAATTTAAATTATTACAGTCAAGAAATTCTATGCAGAACAATCCTTACAAAAATCATGGAAATTATCCTAAGATTTACTGTGATTTTTTAATTATTCTTCCAAGAATTCACTATAAAGCTTCTTTCATAATTCTATTTACAAGTCGCTTAAATTCTCCATACAATTCACAACAGAAAAGTCTGTTAATTCTAATCTGAATTATTTATATTTTTCACGATGTGTTAAGCTGTTTGGGAAGCTTGAGAAAATTATTCAAAGCAGATAAAAAGGAACGATCTCATCCAAATAGACAAGCAGAGCACCTCTTAGCTCAGTCGGTAAAGGCGCTGCTACAAAGCAAGACGCTGCTGGAGGTAGGTGGGTTCGATTCCCGGTCCGGTCTAGGAATTTTTTAGGTTGAAACATTTCTCGACTTCCCTGGGCATAGAGTATGTTTGTACTTGCCACACAATTATAATACTGCACAAATGGTACATTTCTTCTTTTTCTTTATTTTTGTGATTTTTAGCCGTAGCCTAGTTCATCACATCACAAATGGTACAGGCATCGAAAGCTCTCAATTACCCAAGTAACATCGCGGCATTCTACAAGTCTAAATCATGGTCTACAGAACCCTCATAAAACCAAAATTGTTACTTGGGTTAATAACTGTGGAAGTACATGTAGAACACTAAGTTGAGTGCACACGATAAGCAATAAGCTTGAAATGCAAAGAAGAAGAAGAAGAAGAAGAAGAAGAAGAAGAAGAAGAAGAAGAAGAAGAAGAAGAAAGCTCATCTTTATCAGCGCACCCAGAAAGCTTGCTGTTTCAGGATCAGACAGTTTTTTTTCATAGCTCCGTGGTTGAAGATGCGCTCGCTAAGTTCCATTTATTTGATCCTGTTGTACCTCTAGCATTCGGTAACAATCGAACATCCAGCAGATTGAACAAGCAGCTTGTGAAGAAATACACATAGAAGTTCGGTTCTGGAAGCAGTTTTTTTATATCTTTATTAAGGAGATTTTCAGATTTTTAAAACACAACGAACATCGAAAAAATTACATTGATCACTTCTTGGACACTTGCAAATAAAGTTTAGAACATACATACTTCATAGTATTTTAAAAAGACTAATTGATCAACGAAAACGGAACGAAACAATCGCAGCTGAAAAACAACTGCTCCGATTTTTAGCGTGGCCTACTTCGATTCACGGACATATAAATTTTTGTGTTGTCAAACGATTTTTGCCATAAACGAATACCACGTTGCCAAACTCAAGAATTCAAGAACCATCCGTAGTATATATTTATTTGATAAGTATAGATTTTATAATGCTCCGACAGACAAGAAATGGCACGAACAGAGTTCAGAAAAATTCGGAAACTTCTTATGTTATTTGATTTTTTCAGATACATTTTTGGAATACTTCGGGATTTGTCGAAATGGGTAAATGACAATCCAAAGAAAGAGCACTCACAGAGAGGTAATCTGCATCGTTTGCTTTCGCTCACTCGTTCACAGAGCCAACAGTCGTTTAGTAAGAACATTCACCACCGTCTAAATTTAGCGAGCATTGGATACGTTTATTTTTATTTCATGTCAATAAATCAATGTAATCAGTAAATAGTATTAAGTAGAAAATAGTGCGGCATGGTTGCCAGCATAGTGGATTTTTCTTTAGATGATGCATTTCTTTTATGTGTTAACAACAGATATGGGCACACCTGGGCACACTCATTGGCACTGTTTGGCACCCATGGTTAGAATTTGGTATGATCTTTAATGTTTCTGGCAGCACTGCACTATCTGTGCGAATGTGTCAAACATTTGATAATCATAGTTGTTGATACAATCAAATTTTCGAAAACCGCAGCCGTGAATTTCCGCCAAGTCTCGCCATGGATTCCTTAAAACACATAGTCAGCTCACATGCCTGTATAAGAACGATAACAACACCCCACTCAATCAATCCCACATTCCAAAAAGCACCGCAGGCAGTGCCGGATGCGGTTAAAAAAAAAATGATCCTCCAAGAAATGGCCTAGTCCTCGGCAAATCTCTTATCCCTTCCGGATGCATGATACCCTCCAGCTCCGTTACCCAGAACTAGAAACCCGTCCACATTTCCTCATTTGAGCTCTATCTGTTCCGTACATTACAAACAACTGATTGTGGACTAATTTCCGGAATGTCAATGGCCAAACCAAAACATTGAAGCAGCCAGGATTACCTTCTAACTGAAGCTGCTCGTCGTGATTCTGAGCTGTTATTTTATACTGGACATTCCATCGCACAGCATAGAAACCTGCAACAAAGTTAAGGACCGTATCTCTGTTCACGTACTCCCAGTATTATTATCGGTTTCAGCAAGCAAAACAAAACATTCGAGATGTTAAAACAATCGGGTTGCCAAACATGTAATTATTCACAAACAAACAAAGTTAGCTCGATGACTGGCACTGTCGGCACTGCCGGCATAGCGGCGGCACACTGAGAAAAAAGTTGTGACCACCGCTTGGACCATACAATAAGAGACAAGTATCGATTTGTTAAGTGATGTTTTTGTTTAGTGTACAGCTGCTGTCGAGCTGTGGCTGTTGGATTATTATTTTTATAATTCTTTTGACATGGTCCAGATTTTCAGAAAAGGAGTGAAATTTTACTCATAATTGAATAAATTTGCTGGAATCTAGCTAAATTATGCTGAGAAATTCCAGGAAGCGTTCAGAGTAGAGTGCTTTGAATAGCCTCCTGAGGGAAATTAGAAAACTACTTCTAGAATGAATTCGTATGATTTCAAAGAAAAGTTAGAAGAACTTCGAATGGATGTTAAGGAAATTTGAGTGAAGAGCTGCAGGAAACTTCATCAAGAAGCCTACCCAATTTTGTAAGGAAAATTTTGGAAAATTTGATATACTTTCAATACAAACTCGGGGAATTAAGGAAGTGAATGTTTGAAATTATGTTGAAACTAGATCAAAAGAGGACTTGGAGAATTCCAAAATGACGATCGGAAAACTTCCGAAAAACGTTAAACGACGATTATGGAAGTTAAAAAAGATCAACGTTAAGTTCTGGAAGCCTGCAGAGGATTGATTGAGAGCTTCTCGGGTAAGTTCCGTGTGCTGCTCGGAGAATTTTTTTTCTCGTTTTTCTTATGGGTAATATTCTTAAAAATGCGATCTCAATTCCAGGTTGGAATGTAAAATCAACCTTTGCAGAAAAACAACAAAAATGGAAAGCCGTTGAACACCAAGTCAATCGAACAAAAAATACGAAGCTATAATTAATCGTCCGAAAAACCCATCCACCATACAATTCTAATTTTTCTAATTTCCTTCCAAAACCCTTCTTCCATTTGGGAGCGTGCAGAAAAAAAGAAGGAATTCTTTCTCCCGGTTTCGCATGCGAAACGATCCCACTGGGAAGCATATACAGACGTTGCTACCTCCGCCAAAAAGAGAAAGAATCCCCGTCGAAAAGAATCTAAACGCGCGCGCGGCGGCGAAAAGCAAGAAAACCGGTTTCAGTTCTTTTTTCAACCGCCGTCGAAATCCCTTTTGTGCACCAGGAAAGAGAGAGAGAGAGAGAGAGAGACAGGGGAACGGGAAGTTGGAAACCGAAATCGAGGCTGTTGCTGGCTGCAGCGGGATCATGCTCGTCGCGGGGTTGAGCAGACAGCAGCACTGCGGCTATGCTCCCACTTACATCCCCGCGAATCGGACGAAAGGCTCGCAGAAAAGAAAGGCGCAAAAAAAAAAAACTCGACCAAAGCCAGACAGAAAGTACAGAAGAAAGAGGAAACTGAAAGTGATCGCACAGCAGCAGCAGCGGAGAGTGGAGAAAGAAGCGAAATGAAGTGGGGAGAAAGGAGGAACGAGTCAGCACTGCGGAGCACTGTGAGGTGCTCCGCTGGAGGCGCGCAGAACGAGAGAAAGAGAAGAAAACGCAAAAAGGAGTGCATGGCCTTGAAAATTTTGCAATGTGTTACGAGTTTGCTCATCGTGCGAGCAGGAAGGAATGGAAGAAGGAAGAGCGGAGGAAACGTGAAAGTCGCGTCGCGCATATGTTGAGCGTGACGCGGTCGGTTTTTTGAGCCGTCGTCGTTGTCGAAGTCAGCGTGCATGCAGACAGGACAGGGAGACGTCATTGAAGAAAATTGGTGCATATTTATTCTTCTTCGTTGTCGTTTCATTATCTTTCTTTCGTTTTTTGAGTCGTTGAAAGAACAGAGGAAACAGTAGGCCTTGGAATTTTTATATGCCACTGGTAACGCTCGAGTTGGATTCCGGGAAGGACCGATCTCCCCCTCGATTTCCGTCAGCTAGTCACTAGAACGAGTTCCAAATATTGGAGGACCCCCTGCCGATTCGGCAATCGCTTCAACCCGACCATCAATTTATCGAGAGAAGGAAAAAAAAATGGTCGTTTGGATTTACCCTTGAAAATTTTCCGGTATTTGGAAGCGTTGCGTTGCCCACTGACCGATTCCGGATGTTAATTACTGTTCTCTTTGAAATCAATTCTCGCTTTAGCGTGCGCAGAAGGGATGGAAAATGGACGGGGGTTGCGAAAAAAAAACTCTTCTAATTGATGATTCATTTTGGTCGGCGACATGTGCCAAAATTATCGTTTATGCCCCTCGCTTCGCGGCATCACCAAGGGAGGCGTTTGTGATTATTATTTTTATTTTCCTCACAGTTGGCCATGTTGGTAGTGAAAATATGCTTCCTTCGATTGAGGGGGATGCCAATCGTAGGGGTGAACCTTCTTTTCTTTAATTTATTTGCAAGCGTTAGGAGCGAACGCTTGAAATGGAAAACAAATGATCTGGTTTTCAAATGATTGTTAAAATTAGCCTACATTAATCATTTTTGCCACTACGAGATCTAGTGACAGATAAACGATAAGAATTGTATTTCTAGAATTGTTGTTTTCTACATCGCAATAGTATCACCTTTTACTGTCGGGGTTACCCACCACCCACTAGGTATGGATTTCCATCGGGAATTTTCATCTACTTCCTCCAGATGCGGAGTGTGCTCAGCAAAAACCGCTTGACATTCTTTGCTGTGTTGCATTGCCATCTTGCGCGGGATTGAAAAAAAAGAGTGGGAGGAACGCGTTGCATCTGCTATTACTAATCCGATATACTAATAAGCACGATTATTCTGTGCGAATAATCGCTCTTTTTTCCCTTTAGCCAAGGGTGGGTGTTGAACACGCGCCTGACTGAGCTTTAGATAGTCGCCGTTAGCCTGCCTCTCCCACTCGATATTACTTGCCAGCAAGGGGGAATTATATAAGCTGCAAATAGTGGAGTGCAACCTCGTTCCGAACAATTTCCATATTCTCTTCTCGAATGGCCGTGATTGCCTATGCATGGGAATAGAAAATTAGCTTCCAATCGTCAATCGCCACAGGAATTCGATCAAGCTCGATATCGCCATTTTTTTTTGCTCTGACGTAAAAACGATAAATTTGCAAATTTGCTCTGTCTCGATTCGAATCAGCGAAATTATCTTCACACATTCGAATGCTTTGTTTTTGTTTTTTGCTGTCGCCATATTGTTCTGTTTTCCCACTCAATCAAAGATCTATTTTTTCCATCGAACGAACAAACGAACGGTTGCCATCTGAAAATCCGTTCGATCTCGATCCATTACACATAAATTTACATATTTTCCATAGGTTCAGCGCCAGTGGGATCGAATTCACCACCCCAACAAACGATTCTCACCACTCATCTCGGCATTTTTTTTTGCAATATAAGAATCAGCAGGGGTGGGACGAACTTCCCTCATTTCTCTTTTGCAACCCTTCACCATTTTCCCCGCATTCTCTCTCTCTCTAGCTCTCGTTATTGCATTTACCAGAGGAAAGGGCGAGGAAAATGGCAAACGGCCAGCTGCCGGGTTCTATGTGTTCCTAAACAACAATCACTCGAATTGTTTTCCCTTTCTTTTTCCCACACATCACAGTCTCAGTCCGTCAGGCAGTCAGTCAGTCAGCCAGTTAGCCGGCAAGCGATTAGAGATGCAAATATGCAAACTAAACGAGTTTGCAAAAAAAAAAAAAAAAATACGAAGCGGCGTACTAATAATAGTAATAAGACCAGAGGGAGGAATGGGATTCCAATCTAAAGCGGCAACAGGGTAAACCTCGGAATCTGCACCCATCGGGGAAACAGCGGCGATTCCGATCCTGATGGCATTTTAGCGCAGTGGGCCGAAATTCGCACCGTTTGGCAGATAAACGATAAGTTTCAAAATCGTTGCGTCTTGTGCTCATGTTGGCTCGACGATACCCCAATCAAGTTGAGAAAGATTAATGGATCGAGTGCAACAACGGCGACGGCAGTGCGACGATTGGTGGCGTCAGTGTATCTGATTGCATCGCGCCCGGCACTGCACACAAGATCCAATCAAAAGCGATCGAATAGCGGGTGGACTGCTCATTTGCATACGGTGATTGTAATGTGTGCGCAAAATTAAATCCAGTGCTGACGATATGGGCACGTGCTTGAAAGTGTTATGATCTCCGAGGCGAAAGGTTGGGTTTTTTTTAAAGTAAGGAACTGGGAGGAAGAAATGTATGTATGACAGGAAAACGATACAGAAGGGAAAATGACTTTAACAGTAGGGGCGGGACAACCTTTGTGAATGCGTCAAGATTGCATTGAAAACGAATATAGTCGTAGAACATAAGTTGTTCAGTACAAAAAACATTACAGTATATCTTTAAATAATTTCAGATAATCGTTATTCCTAATCTTTCTCAGTCCACTTCAAGATGGATGGTGCAATGAGACCACTGAAAAAGAACATTTTGTTGAACATTAGAAAAGATTATCAAAAAGGGGGCCGATGAAATCGGGGAATTACTGTATTAGTTTTTGAAAATTAAGTTAAATTTGGTTGCAAATTGAGATCAAACGATCAAAAATGAATTGCATAATTGTACTTAAATTTGGTTGATGATATTTTGAAATATTTGAAAATAGTTGCGTATATATCTAAGTTGTCTTGCCCCTGCTTAAAATGGTTTTCCTTGATATTTTTCTACTATGAAGCTCCTGTAACTTTTCACTCTAATGGGGAAATCTCACCATCAAACGTCAGACTGTGCAAAGCATTGCGGATTATTGCTTATTCGGTTACTAAGTACTTCACCGAAAAATCCCATAAGCAAGTGTCAAACTGTGCGTGAAAATGTCATACTCGCTCTGTTTCGTTGTAGTTGTAGTTTCATTTTTATACGTGTGATCTTGACATTTTTAACTAGGGGATGAGTGCTTGAGGGGGTTAGATTTTGATAAGTCACTAATGAAGACTGCACATTGTAGTGGGAAAATGCATTTTTCCTGTGCTCACTGGTCACCAAAGCCTGTCGAACATCAGCTTGGTCACAATTCACAACGCTTTAATGCCTGCGACCGACAACTCTCTGATGAGACAACGATACCCCATTTCCATGCTCCTCCCTTGACTCTTCCATCAAAAATGTTTCCCTTTCTAACCTTGAGCCAACCGCGAGTAATCGGTTCACCCTTACTAGACGTAGTATTTCTAAAAAAATGAACCATCGGCTCCGTAAAGCTAACGCGATTAAGCCTAACACATAAATTTATTGAAAAAAAAAAGAAGTTCTAAATAGGGTAGAGAACTGCTTCTACCAAATCGCCCATTTTGGGTCAATCGAGCAGACAACTTCAGATAAATCCATGATTTCATAGTTAACAAGTCAATTATGCGTTTGGTACGATACTTTAGTTAATAAGCTACCGAACGAAGTCAATGAGAACGCGTGATATGAAGGTTTGCACCCATAAACAAAAGAAGCACTCCGACCGAATCAATTTTTATCTTCATCCGATAGGCCGAAGTGAATTCATTGGCGTTTCAATGCCTTAGGCCGAGTTTAGAATCCGTAGGCCGAGTTTGACGTCAAGAAGCAGTATTAGACTTTTGATAATATCTCCAAGATTGGTTTCTTAATAGGCTTAATAGGCCGGGAATGGGGTAGTTAACCCTATCACTGCTTGATTTAAAAATCCAATCTCAGAAGTTTTCAGTGTTTTAGAGTTTCAAAAATTTGTTTGACTTCAAAATCTTGGAATCTCCTCAGCATTTTCTGAGTACTCCTCCAAAACTTCAATGGACTTATTCCTTGAATTACTCTTGCGTTTACTCAGGAATTTCATAAAATATTCTTCAGAATTTTCATGGTATGCCACATTGAGTTTTCCTAGTTAAGGCATTGAAATACTCCATGGAATCTCCTATGAATTCCCTTGGAATTCTCTTCAAAATTTGTTAGGAATACACCTCATATATTTTTTAACTATCATGTGAACTAACAAGGAGTACTCCTCATAATCATAATGAAATTCTATTTAGAACTATCTAATATTTCTCTCCAGAATTGTGTTAAAATTCTCCTTTAAATTCTCATGTGATCAGTTCAGGCTGAATTAAAAAAAACAATGATTTTGATTTGATAATTGGTGCTACAATTTATTGAAAAACGACAAACAAGCTATTACAAAAAAAAACAATATACAAAATGGCTGATTTTTTTTTAATAAAATGTGAATGATTGCCCATAACACACAATAATGCAAAACTTCGTGCAAATCGGAGAAGGTTGAGTTTTTCAGAATCGTCATTTGCCGTTAAACTGCTCATGTAATTCTTTTTACAATTCCTATTCAATATTCCATGGCATTCCTTAAATTTTCTCCTAAAATACCCGTGAAATCATACTTCAAACTTCCATTGAATTTTTCCTCAGAATTCTCTTGGAATTATTTTCTTCTATTTCTTAGCAATTATGCATTTATTTGCAACCTGGAATTCGTCGTAGAATTAATTTGGGATTCCCTTCTCCCTTGAGATTCTACTGAGCGCTTACCGGAAATCGAGGGGTCCTTAAGTTTACCTTGGAAGTATTTTTTTTGGGAAAATGGTTTTTGCGGTATGAAAACGATGAAATGCTCCTTAAACCATGGAAAAATGCTCGTTTACTGCGTAGCTTTCTCAGATTTACTGTCCTGGCCGTGTTTTTATAAGCCAGAGAAGCTCATATTAATATCTTCTAAACAATCTTCTAATTGAGGTTCCAATGAAGATTCTTTAATAAGTTTTCAGAAGTAGCTTCTTTAAAAAACGACGCATGCAGAATTCTGGCTTCTCCAGAAATTGCCTTTCGACTTCATAAGAAGTTTTTCCGACCTCGGAAGTTTATTCTGACATCATCCGGAAGTTTCTCCAAACTTTCCCGGAATGTTTTTCTAATCTCAAGTTGAAGTCCTTCTGGTTTCTCGAGGAAAGTTTATCGGATTTCCTTCAAAACTTGTTCTGACTTCCCCCGGAAAACTATACCATGATCTCCTGGTAGTTTTTTTTTTTTAATTCTCGCTGGAATTTGTTTGCCAACTTGGCCTGGAAGATCTACTGGACGACGTATGAAGAATTTTAGTTTCTCCATAAATTGTCTTAGTTTTTTTCTGACATCATCCGGAAGTTTCTCCGATTTTTCCCGACCAACCTCAAGTGTAAGTCTTTCGGGTTTCTCTTGGAAAGTTTATCGGACTTCCTTCTAAAGTTCTTCTGACTTCACCCGAAAGGTTCTACCATGATGTCTTTGTAGTTTTCCAACTTCCCCTCCCTTGAATTTGTTTGCCAACTTGTCCCTCAAAGATCTATTGAACGACGCATAAAGAATTCACGGTTATCCGGAAATTGCCTTTTGACTTCCCAAAAAGTTTTTTTTTTCGGCCTCTCCCAGATGTTTCTTCTGACATCATCCGGAAAATGCTCCGATTTTTTGCGGAAACTTTCTCCAACCTCAAGTTTAAATTTCTTCTCGTTTCTCCAGAAAAGTTTATCGGACTTCCAACAAAAGATTCTACCATGATCTCTCGGTAGTGGTTTTAACTTTCACTTGAATATGTTTGCCAACTTGGCCTGGAAGATCTATTGAACGACGCATGAAGAATTCTGGCTTCTCCAGAAATTGTCTTTCGACTTCCCAAGAAGTTTGTTCCAACATCTCCCGGAAATTTCTTCTGACATCATCCAAAAGTTTCTCCTATTTTTCCCGGAAACCTCTTGCAACTTCAAATCGACCAACCTCAAGTGTAAGTCCTTCTGGTTTCTTCAGAAAAGTTTATCGGACTTCCTTCTAAAGTTGTTCTGACTTCACTCGGAAGATTATACCATGATCTCTTTGTAGTTTTTCGACTTCCCCCGGAATTTTTTTGTCAACTTGCCCTCAAAGATCTATTGAACGACTCATAAAGAATTCACGGTCCAGAAATTACCTTTCGACTTTCCAAGAAGTTTTTTTTTTCGACTTCTCCCGGATGTTTCTTCTGACATCATCAGGAAGTTTCTCCGATTTTTCCCGGAAACTTACTCCAACCTCAAGTTGAAACCCTTCTCGTTACTCCAGGAAAGTGTTTCTGACTTTACCCGAAAGATTCTACCATGCTCTTCAAGTAGTTTTTTCAACTTCCCCTGGAATTTGTTTGCCAACTTGCCCTGGAAGATCTATTGAACGACGCATGAATAGCTTCTCCAGAAATTACCTTTCGACTTCCTAAGAAGTTTTTCCGACTCCTCCCGGAAGTTTCTTCTGGCATCATCTGGAAGTTTCTCCAATATTTCCCAGAAACTTTGTCCAACCTCAAGTTGAAGTCCTTCTGGTATCTCCAGAAAAGTTTATCGAACTTCCATCGAAATTTTTTCTGACTTTACCTGAAGGATTCTACCATGCTCTTTTAGTAGTATTTTCAACTTCCCCTGGAATTTGAACGACGCATGAAGTCTGGCTTCTCCAGAAATTACCTTTCGACTTTCCAAGAAGTTTTTTCCGACCTCTCTCGGATGTTTCTTCTGACATCATCAGGAAGTTTCTCCGATTTTTCCCGGAAACTTCCTCCAACCTCAAGTTGAAATCCTTCTCGTTACTCCAGGAAAGTGTTTCTGACTTTACCCGAAAGATTCTACCATGCTCTTCAAGTAGTTTTTTCAACTTCCCTGGAATTTGTTTGCCAACTTGCCCTGGAAGATCTATTGAACGACGCATGAATAGCTTCTCCAGAAATTACCTTTCGACTTCCTAAGAAGTTTTTCCGACTTCTCCCGGAAGTTTGCTCTGGCATCATCTGGAAGTTTCTCCAATATTTCCCAGAAAGTTTGTCCAACCTCATGTTGAAGTCCTTCTGGTATCTCCAGAAAAATTTATCGGACTTCCATCGAAAAATTTTCGGACTTCACTCGGTAGATTCTATTATGATCTCTCCGTAGTTTCTTCCAAAGTCCCTGGAATTTGTTTGCCAACTTGCCCTGGAAGATCTATTGAACGACGCATGAAGAATTCTAGCTTCTCCAGTAATTACCTTTCAACTTCCCAAGAAGGGTTTTCCGACTTCTCCCGGAAGTTTCTTCTGACATCATCATTTTTCCAACCTCAAGTTGAAGTCCTTCTGGTATCTCCAAAAAAGTTTATCGGACTTCCATCGAACTTTTTTCTGACTTTACCTGAATGATTCTACCATGCTCTTTTAGCAGTATTTTCAACTTCCCCTGGAATTTGAACGACGCATGAAGAAGTCTGGCTTCTCCAGAAATTACCTTTCTACTTCCCAAGAAGTTTTTTCCGACCTCTCCGGAAGTTTCTTCTGGCATCAACTGGAAGTTTCTCCGATATTTCCCAGAAACTTTTTCCAACCTCAAGTTTAAGTCCTTCTGGTATCTCCAGAAAAGTTTATCGGACTTCCATCGAAATTTTTTCTGACTTTACCTGAAGGATTCTACCATGCTCTTTTAGTAGCATTTTCAACTTCCCCTGGAATTTGAAAGACGCATGAAGAAGTCTAGCTTCTCCAGAAATTACCCTTCCCAATAAGTTTTTCCGACTTCTCCGGAAGTTTCTTCTGGCATCATCTGGAAGTTTCACCGATATTTCCCAGAAAGTTTTTCCAACCTCAAGTTGAAGTTCTTCTGGTATCTCCAGAAAAGTTTATTCCATCGAAAATTTTTCTGACTTCACTCGGTAGATTCTATTATGATCTCTCCGTAGAATCTTCCAACTTATCCTGGAATTTGTTTGCCAACTTGCCCTGAAAGATCTATTGAACGACGCATGAAGAAGTCTGGCTTCTCCAGAAATTACCTTTCGACTTCCCAATAAGGTTTTTCCGACTTCTCCCGGAAGTTTCTTCTGACATCAAGTTGAAGTCCTTGTGGTATCTCCAGAAAAGTTTATCGGACTTCCATCGAAATTTTTGTCTGATTTCACTCGGTAGATTCTATCATGATCTCTCCGTAGTTTCTTCAAACTTCCCCTGGAATTTGTTTGCCTACTTCTACAGAAATTGTATTTCGTCTGCACAGCAAGTTTCTCCTATTTTCCCGGAAACATCTTCCAGCCTTAAGTTGAAGTCCTTTTGGTTTCTCCAGGAAGGTGTGTTGGCCTTTTTTCGAAAGATTTTCTGACTTCACCATTCTACCATGATTTCTCGGTAGTCTTTTTTCAACTTCACCTGGAAGTTGTTTGGAAAATCTATTGAACGACGTATGAAGAATTTTGGCTTCTCCAGAAATTGTCTTTCGACTTCCCAAGAAGGTTTATTCCAACCTCTCCTAGTTTCCCGGAAACTTCTCTCAACTTCAAATTGAAGTCCTTCTGGTTTCTCCAGAAAAGTTTATCGGACTTCCTTCGAAAATTTGTCTTACTTGACTCGGTAGATTCTATCATGATTGCGCCTTAGTTGCTTCAAACTTACCCTGGAAGATATATTGAAAGACGCATGAAGAATTCTGCCATCTCCAGAAATTATCTTTCGACTTCCAACGAAGTTTTTTTTTTTCTAATCTCTCCCTCATGTTTCTTTTGACATCATTCGGAAGTTTCTCCGATTTTCCCCGGAAATTTCTTCTGGTTTCTCCAGGAAAATTTATCGAACTTCCTTCGAAAGTTTTTCTGACTTCACCCGGGAGTCTACCATGATCTCTCGGTAGTTGTTTTCAATTTCCCTGGAATTTGTTTGCCAACTTGTCCTGGAAGCTTCTCCCGAAACTTCTCCCGGCATTCCCCAGGATTCGTCCAGGCATCGCTTATGAGTGCCTGTTTTCTGATTTCGTTTCGTAATCTTGAGGAATTTTCTAAAAAAGTTTCTTAGACTTCCATCTTCTCCAGGAGCTTTAACATATTCTTTATATATATTTTATTCCAAAAGTTTTGTTCGACTTCAAGTGGAAATTTTTCTCCATATTTCAAACTGACTTTAAATTTCTCTCGAGATTCCCCTGACATTGTCTTTTGATTCTGGGAAGTTTTATTTCAGTTCCAACGGAACATTCTTCCGACTTCACATGGAACTGTCTTCCTCCAGAAGTGGTTTTGACTTCCTCTGGAAGATTCTTTTAACGTTCATCCGAAGGTTATTCTGACTTCCTCCAAAACAAGCTCCTGCCTTCCACTAGAATTATCATTTGTCTTCTGCGATTTTTTTAGATTTCCTTTGGAATTTGCTCCAGAAGTTTCTTTCTTTTTTTCGTATCTTTAAACTACCTGCAGAAAGTTTTTCCAACATTTTCCGGAAGTTTCTCCGGACTTTCCCCAAACACATTAAATAAAATTTCCAGAAATAATAAAATTAAGCTGTTTCGCGGGAAATCCAAATCAGATCCCCGGGAATCGAGAAACGTGAATTTTGGTAAATTCTCCGGAATGGCCCGATTTACTACTCTAGCAAACTTAAAACGCATTTTTCTTGGCTTTCTGATTTTTGCCATGGGACGGGCTTGGCATTAGCGGCAGTGTAGCAACGTTTGCTCTGTTAGTAGAAATTGCAGGGACCTAATTTTTTTTAGATCACTAAGCCTGGCCGAAACCAATTCCATCCGAAGAAGAAACGGGAGCGACTGTTGAAGAAGTTCGTAAGGCACCACTCGTTGCGATGACCGTCCTTCAGGTGGACTTCTGCGACGATTTGTTTGCTCGTTTCTCCAAGTTTCGTCGTGTTACAGCTGTCTGCTTACGCTACGTGCATCGCTGCGCCGTTGTGATCCGGTAAAGTACACCACCCTCAGCATTGAAAACCAGCCAATTCCTCCACTCCTCGGCTGTGTTGCCTGGAACAACAGCAATCGTTTCCCGAAGAAATTGCCGATTTAGTCAACGGGGAAAGAGTTGCCAAGTCTTCCGCTTTAAAGTGGCTGAGTTCATTCATCGACCAGGACGATATTCTTTGAGCCGAAGCTCAGCACGTTGAAGCTCTACGGTGGTCAGTGGAGGAATTGGCTGGTTTTCTGGCTGCTCATCGCAACGAGTGGTGCCTTACGAACTTCTTCAACAATCGCTCCCGTTTCTTCTTCGGATGGAATTGGTTTCGGCCAGGCTTCCGGAGCACGTGACAGCCACTCAGGACCGTTCCACCAGCGCTTGCATTGCTGAAGGTCCACTGGATTCAGTCCTCGCGAGATATCATCGGCAGGGTTCTCCATGCCAGCAATGTGTTTCCAGCAGTTCACGTCGCTTGCGTGCTGCATTTGCGCCACTCGATTCGCTAAGAATGCCTTCCAACAGCTAGGCGATGATCTTAGCCATTGGAGAACGGTGGTGGAATCCGTCCAGAAGAAAGCAGTGGCAGATATCTTCAGGGCAGCATTCACCTTCTTGTAGAGCTGCGTCGATAATCGTGCAGCGCAGAGTCACCATTCTGCTTCAAGGCCCACAAACGCTGCATGAATAGTTTGGCGACAACGATTGTAGGACCCACGAGACCAAGCGGGTCGAAGATTTGAGCGATGTAAGACATCACCTTACGCTTCGTCAGGATCGCAGCAGGAAGTGGTAGCTGGACCTTGAACCGAAGTTCGATGGTTCCCAGACGAGACCGAGAGTTGAAACTGCTGGCTCATCTTGTAGGTCGTGTAGAGGTTTGAGCGCCAGATCTTCCGGTGGAACGTCCTGGAGAACCTCAGGAATATTCGATTCCTACTTCTTGATTGGAAATCCAACAACATTAAGCATCTCTGTTACCTGTTTGCGAAGCTCGATGGCAGATTCTACATCGTCGGTACCAGACAGAAAATCATCGGCGTAGAAATCGTGGTTGACCGGATCGTGGATTGATCACCATTATCTAGAGCAATTTGTTGCAGAGTCCTCGTGGCCAAGAACGGAGCAGACGCAGTACCGTAGGTGACTGTCTGCAGTTCGTAGGTGGAAATTGGATCGGTGCGGCTCTTCCTGAAGCGGATTCGTAGGAATCTTCGGTCGCTGGCGAAATGAAGCATTTGGCGATACCTTTTCTCCACGTCGGCAGCCATAGCCACGAAGCGAATGCGAAACCTCAGCACCAGGACCAACCAATAACGTGTTGTTCAGGGAATATCCCGACGACGTCTTGCACTACGCGTCGAAGACGACCCTGACCTTCGTTGTTGTACTCGACTCCTTGAAGGCAGCGTGGTCCATGAAGCGGTGGTATGCATCCTTGGTAGCAGGATCACGTTCGAGTCGCCACTCGAGGCTTGGAAGACGACGGTCTGCGGTTTCCCGGGAGCTTCCTAGGACAACTTTGGGATTGTCGGTTCGAGGGGGACTGACGATGTACCTCCCAGATGGATCACGAGTAGTGGTCGATGCGTAGTGTTGCTCACAGCGATTTTCTTCGACAGATAGTGGTGATCCATCGGATATGGTTTCGATTTCCCAGAACTTCAGGAGTGCGGATTCTAGAGGATCGTTCTTTGTCGAAAGATTGTAGATCCGAGGAATGCATTTTGACTGACTGGATGCAGTCCCATCCGAATGGTATTTCAGTCAACCATGGAAGATCATTTCCTAATGACATCTTCCGACCAGTATGGAGTTTCCAGAAGGCTTCACTGCCGATGATGAGCTATATCCTTCTTGGGACGTGGAACTGTGGATCTGCAAGTGCAGTTTCCGGCAAATTCCATGACGAAATGCTGATCGGCATTGTCGGTTTTGTTTGAATTGTTTGAAAAGCCTTACATAATTCGTGGATGACCCTTTACTGGTGGAAATAATCCAGATTCGTTGAGCAATTCCAAATTCAAATGACGAATCGATTCTGACGCGGCCTTCTTCGATTTGTGCAAAACTTTGCAGTATTGCTT
Source organism: Ochlerotatus camptorhynchus (assembly GCF_037179485.1). Taxonomy (NCBI): domain Eukaryota; kingdom Metazoa; phylum Arthropoda; class Insecta; order Diptera; family Culicidae; genus Ochlerotatus; species Ochlerotatus camptorhynchus. The sequence goes on from NW_027040640.1 coordinate 1,734,323, forward strand.
TTCATGGGTAATCATTCACATTTGAGCTAAAATTCGGCCATTTTGTGGATTCAATAATTTTCAAAAAACCATAGAACGAAAACGTCATTTCCAATTAAAATGTGAATCATTAGCCATTACAAACAATGATACAAAGTTTCACGCAAATCAGAGAAGGTCGAATCAAAACCTATTTAACCTGTCCTCTTTAGCTTGGCACCTAGCTTCAAATTATGTATTTCGAGGTTCACCTGTTTTTGATTTGCACTCATAAGCGCCACCTACTCCGATGTAGTTGCACCGTAACCACGAAAACGATTTACATTGCTCGAACTGACACTTAAACGATAAGTTTGCAATAGAGTGTCTAAAAATAGGTCACTCATCGTTCAACTGTTACGAAATTTGTTCGAAAATCCAGCTTAATCAAATCAGACACCGACTCCTCATTACGAAATCCAATCACACGCATTTCTCGTCTCGCCGTCATCGCCGTGGTCTTCGTATGGTATCATAAAATACACACATGTTCCACGCCGAACGCAATTTCCTTCCAGCCCACAAAGCCCCTACCCTCCCAGCCTCATCGACTCATCATCAATGGAGAAAACCTCGAAAGCAAAAGCCACGTAAATTTCAGGGTCAATCGAAACCCGCACTCGCGAGCGCCGTCGCCGCGTAGAATTGACAATCGTGTGACATTACATCTACACCACAGAGAAAGAAAGAAAAAATGCCGTGCCATTCCACACGCACACACCTGAAAAAACTGCTAATTGAAACAAAAATTACATAATTAATATTATTTTTATATTTATGACCGGAGCGCGATTTCACGTCTTTCACCTTCGGCGGTGTCATTTTGTTTCCAATTCCCGCGCCGTCGTGAACACAAACGACCCTATTAAAGACACTCCGAATGAGACCGATGAGTGACCCTCGAAGACCATCGAATCCATTGTTTATTTTTTTCTATAATGAGAAATTATGTCGTCGGCACGGAACTCTTTCACGTGACGAAACTCGGTCAAACCCTTGAGTAATCGGTTGAATAACGTCACAAAAATGATCGTTTTTCTGTCGCTTTCGTCGTCAAAAAGTGCATGGCAAACTAGGTTCGCTTTGGCATCGGATGATTCTTTTCCGAGAATTCTTCGGTAATTACTTATCGAAATTCAATCCCAGACTCGATTCTTGGAAAAGGCCTCATTTGGTGTGGCTGCCGGGAGCAGCCAGCAGCAGATCGAACGAAGATATATATATTTCGTATTTTTTCCCATCAAGAAAGCAGCAGAGACGACGGTTGGAGCACACGCGAATATTTTTTTTATTATCGCTTCGTTCTCCAGACAAGAGAACCAGTTTTGAGGTCCTTTTTCTTTCTTGCTGTCGCTACTTTTACTTTCATGCAAAACCGGTTCGGCTTCGAAGAAAGAAGTAGAAAAAAATTCGCACCGATCGCTCCGAGCCGAGCCGAGCCGAGCCAAGCTACCTGTTTTGACGATTGGCGATCTCCTTCCTTATTTCTTTCTTTCTAACCCGTTCTAAATTCATTTTCGTTTACACGGTTTTTGCTTCGTCCCATTCATTCTTCGCAAAAAAATGCGAACGAGAACCTCTTTCATTCGTATGTGCGAAGCCGATCTCTGAATAAATTAAATCTAAATCTTGCGATTCCATCATTTCTCTTTCTCCTGTTTTTTTTTTTTTTTTATCTCAGGCGGGAGTTCTTTTCTCCTTCAAGAAATTGTTCTGATTTTCTTTCGCTTGTTTTTGAAATTCGATCGCAAAACAGCGAACAGAAGACGATTCAAATTTATGCACCACAGTCGGCTGGTTTTTAGTGCGGCAGTTCCAGTCGGCTGGGTTCTCTTTTTCTGCCGGCAGCGATTCTGGACCCCATCCCTCTTCCACCCAAAATTTGACAGCAAAACGATAAGATGTGGATTACTGCGATGGCATAAAAACTTGGAAGAGCCATATTTGAAAGTTTGGCGTGACGGTATTTCCCCGAAGGTTCACCCGTCAGACACGAATAGGAATGTCTCTAGTAACTCAGCCCGCGGACTCGGTTGTCAGTCAATCATCAACACTGGATCCGGGAATGGGAAAATTTCGCTTGGCACTGCACTTAGCGCACAGGGTGATAATTGCTGCTCCTCTGCGAGCGTTGAGAATCCAAACGAGGTGAAAAGTAAAGTTGCGTGACCAAAGTGATGTTTCGCTGTCGTACATTGTAGCACTTTGTGTGCAATTTAGGGAATTACTCCGGGACGAATGAGTAAGTCCCATCAATGAAGCAAGCCTAATAAATCAGCGTGGACAACTATCATTAGAACAGCTCTGGAACCGGTACCGAACCGGTTAGCGAGCGTGAGAAAAATAGACTTGAACTGATCTAGCATGATTTACTACCTTCATTAACGTCTATCTCGTATCGAACCATAAAAAATGGCAACTTTAGAACCCCTCCGAAACGATATATTGCCCATGAAAACCCTAAAACGATCAATTAATTTCGTTTATCTGTCAATTAACACATTTCTAATATTGTACAAGCAGATCCCAATCGGATCGTATTTGTCCTGCCTACGCCAACACTATTTTCCATAACAAATCGCGGTTGTGTGTCTCAAAATTACACTTGTTGCTCGTTTTAGCTCGCTTTGTACGTCTTGGAATGAGTAATTAGATGCAACTACTCCGCACAAACCGCCTCTGTTCAACCCGCCCCATGCCCATTCGTGCAGCACACACATGGCAGGCAAGTGAATGGAAATGAGTAATTCTATATCTTTGCTTTCCCATCTATTCCCTTACTAGACACGGTATCATGGAGGTGCTCCCCCCCCCCGCCTCGTTCTCTCCCGCGCACGCCTTTAGATTGGTGTGCGATGAGGAAATGTCTAGATTATATAAACATAAACAAGCGAGCGAAGCGCTGCGCTGCGCTGGGCAGCACTTTCAAATTCGTTGGAGTTTCCACGTGTCGCCGTCGTGACGGAGCTCCTCCTCTTTCGAATTCGAATCGACGACGAATAAGACGAAATCCAGCCAAAGTTATCGGTTTCCTTTCACTTTTTTTTCTCTCTCTCTCTCTCTCGATGTGATTAGGTTTTGGTTGAGATGCGCGGCTGATCGTCAATGATCGTGTACTTTTGTATCTTTTATTTCTTACGTAACCATTCTTACGGGTGCTGCATTACTTATGGCACGCGGTAGCGACAGCAGTTTGACCTTGATCTTAGGTTAGCAATGAGCGAGATTGCAATATTTTTGCCTCCTCGCGTCGCGTTGCACTTTGTCGCTCTCTTGTCCCACCGGATGTGATCTTGGAAGGGAAAGAAAAAAGAGGGTTTGAATTCTTTCATCTGATTAGACGATTCAAAGGTCTGTATCCAGTATTTTACGATCGCTTATGGTCGACACAATCTGGCTGATTTTCTGGTAGGGAACATAAGATTTGAAGTTTGGGTTGTGTCACTTGACGTGTAAACGATCACATTTCAGAAATGTCGAAAAAGTCTTTCAATATTACGTAGATCTTCAAAAACGATATAAACGGTCAGTTGAGGTTGCTCCTTTTGCCTCTTTTGAATGTGAATTCAAACATGACCGACAGATGGAGCGGAGCGGGATTTGCGATTGTAACTACTTAGGAAAGATGCATAAATGACGTAGCATTTTAGGGTGACCAGCCATGAGGAAATACGCTGCAAGGGGGAGAGGGTTCAAAATTGGTGCTTCATCTAACGTAAATAAACGTTTAACGTTTGTTTACGTTTCATGAAGCCTTAGCTTTGGCTCCTCTCTCCCTTGTAGCGTATTTTTCTACATGGCTGGTCACCCTAAAATTCTACGTCATTTATGCATCTTTCCAAAGTAGTTACAATCGCAAATCCCGCTCCGCTCCATCTGTCGGTCATGTTTGAATTCACATTCAAAAGAGGCAAAAGGAGCAACCTCAACTGACCGTTTATATCGTTTTTGAAGATCTACCTAATATTGAAAGACTTTTTCGACATTTCTGAACATTGTTTTTAAAGCTTTCAGATCCTTTTTCAGAGGTACTGGAGATACATCTCTTGAACTTTTGGTTTACTCGAGAACCTACCAAACAATGTACCTTTCCATATCCTAAGATGTTAAAATGCTTTTAAACATATGTCTACACTTCCCATAGGAATTTTACGATTGCTTCTTTGTATCTCCTACGGAAATGTTCAAATATTTTCTCGGAGGTCATCAGAGACTTGTTGAAGGTGTTCCACACTCTAATGGATTTTTCTAAGGCAACTGAAAATTCTCCACAGCCTCAGTGGAAAGGCATCTTTCATTTCAGATCTGAACCCTTCTTTGAGTACTCTGTCAAACATTATTAAAGATAACGGATTGATCACATTACCACCGAATGGGTCTAGTCTAGAGTATAGCTTTGACACGCTTTATTCCAACACTATCATGTAAGAAGGCGGCAGACCTAACAGCCTAAAACGTGATATAGTAACAGTAATTAGAGAATAGAAGACTTCAAAATCCGATGTGAGAGAAGATATCAATGGGATTGTAATTCAAGTTAAACTTTCTACTTAGAATTCCCTTGAAAGGCTTCTAGAAGCTCCATCCCATTCTTCGCTCTGAACTGCGTTGTCATTGTCTTGGAATTCTTCTCGAAGCTTCCTTGGAATTCTTCTTGGAATTCTCTTTTAAAAAAATCTTCTGGATTTTTCATAATTCCCTGGGAATTCAATCCAAAATATTCCACATAATTTTCTCAGAAGTTTCCCAAAAATCATTATGAATTAGCTGAAAATTATCCTTGAAATTAACCTCCAAATTTTCTCGAAACTCTCCTTAGAATTCCCTTGAAATTCTTCAAAGAACTTTAGTGGTACTCTTTTAAAAAAAAAAGTAGAAGGGTCTGTGCCTAGGAGCACGATCGGAAGCTTGACGTAGGACCGCTAGTGGACGGAACAAATATACTGATCAATTAGTTCTTAACTCTTTCCGTTTTTGAATTGGTGGCCCTTAAAAGGTTGTTTTTCAAATGGTGGCCACACCAGTGCAAGTCGATGCCGACCGGATGACGGCAGCCTATTGCGGGAAGCCTTTTCTTCGGTCGATGTGGGTGCTTTCATCATCGTCTTCGTATCGGTGCGATACGTGCTGTTCCACTCATATTATCGCTGCTTTTGTCCTCCCTTCCTTTCATTGGTGAAATGGTGAGCGGTCAACCGAGCATTGAACTCGCTCATGTGAGCATGCGCAATGTGTCGTGTGTTCGATTTGCGCTCTATCGTTGCGTCCGTGTTTGGGATTTTTCGTTACATGTCTGAATTTTGATTTTTTTTATGTGAACCCCAGTATAGAAATTAAAGACGTAGTCCTAAGTCAAAAGTGTAAAATTCTTCAGAATATGTTTGAAAATCTGCTCCAAATTCTCCTTCAGAAATTCTCTTCATAAAAATACTCATCAGAACTCACGTGAAATTATCTTCAAAATTTGACAAAATTTTCCAAATTATCTTGAAATTTTCTTTGGAATTCATCAGGAGTTCTCCTAACCATTCCCTAAAAATTCAACATAGAAATACGTTGGAATTATTGTCAGACATCCATTTGATTACCCCTAAGAGTGCTCTCTTGGAATCTTCCGTAGAATTCTCCTTAGGAGCAGACGATTTTTTACACATGTAATTTGGTTGCAATCGGCTTGGAATTATCATTAGAATTCTCCAGAAATCCTCCTTTAGAAATGCATGGAATGCACCTTAGAATTCTTTAGGAATTATCTTTAAAGTTCGATTATTTTTTTTTCCGAATCATCTTGGAATTCATCAAAAGTTCTCCTTAAAATTCATTAGAAATTCTTCACATAAATACCTTACAATTATTATCAGATATCCGTTTGATTCTTTCTAAAAGTGCTCTCTTGGAATCTTTCGTAGAATTCTTCTTAGGAACAGTTGATTTACCTCTTCTTCTATTTTTTTCCAAGGACTTTGGTTGGAATTTCTGAATTCTCTAGAAATTCTCCTCAGAGTTTTTTAGGAATTTACTTCCCAAGTAACACTGTAAGTTTTATTAAGATTTTATAGCATTCTACAAGTCTAAATCATGGTATACAGAACCCTAAAAAAACCCAAAATGTTACTTGGGTTTGAACCTTTTATTTAATTTTTCTCAAAAAAATACTCAGCAATGCTTCTAGAGATTCTTTTCGGCGTTTGTTTGGAAGTAAACTGAGAATTGATTGTTTTTAGAAAGCTTATGGCGATTTTCAGGGAACTCTCCTCAGTTTTTTTTTAGAATTCCGCTAAAAATTTCTTTGGAATTATCCTCAGAATCCTCTTCAAAATCCCTTGTAGAATTATCCTCAAGCTTCCAAGGAAGTTCCATGGAATTTTTTTTTATTGTGATTCATCTGAAATTTTTCTCAGAATTATCTTGAAATTTTAGTCAGCTCTCGCTTAGAATTCTCCTTAGATTTGTTACTCAAATTCCGTTTCAAATCTCTTCAAAATTCATCATCAGAATTATCTTTTAATTTTACTCAAATCTATCTTCTTCTAAAGGCCCAAGCGCACTGACAGCGAAAGCGGAACGGCAGCGGCAGCGCAAAAGCCCGATCTGAGTAAACGTGTTTGTCGAATTGAAAGCTAGTTAGTATCAAATCGACTTCGGTTAGACATCTTGATATCATTTGTGACAACTGTCAAAATTTCCGTTTCTGTTCCGCTTCCGCCCACATTGCGTTCGGGCCTTAGGAATTCACCAGGCGCTCTCCTTACAATCCCACGGTAATCCTCCAAAGAATTACTTTAGGATTCTAGTCAGAAATTCGTAAGATACGAACCAGCCTACGGCGGAAACCAGCCAAAAACTCAGTAACTGAGTCGAATTTGTAAAGCAGAATGAGTAAAAATTGTCTCACTTTTTCAGCAAAAACTGCTTGAAATTGAGGAAAATTGACCAACATTTTACTCAGTTTAGGAGAACACTAATAGTCTGAGTGAAATATCTCAAGACTTTCTTCATGTTCAAGAAGTATTTTCTAGGAAAATCGAAAAAACAATTCGACTCAATTTTGAGAGTGGCAGTGTAATATTCAAAAATTTTGACGACGAGGACGCACATATTGACGCAGAATCAAAAAAGTTGGATTTCGTGCTTCATTCCCCTCGTTTTCCCCTTCTCCCGTACTTCTGAAGCAGGTGGGGCTTGCTGCAGTTGCCATTTGACTTGGAAAAGTCCGTCGGATATAAGCAATATACCCAAGTAACAATTTCGGTTTTATAAGGGTTCTGTAGACCACGATTTAGACTTGTAGCATGCTTTAAAACCTCCATAAAACTTGCAATGTTACTTGGGTAGTGAAGAGTAGAGAGGATCTAGTATAAGAGAGGAGCGGATTCCAAACAAACTGCCTTGGCAACCTATGCCTAGGTGAATTCTAGCAACACTGCCAATGCAATCAAGATAGGCGTTGCTCGATTGGCTCTGGCTTTGACAGTTTCTTTTGGCTCAAAACCAACCAGTCCGCTCCTCTCTTATACTAGGCGCTCTCTAGTGAACAGCATCCCTATGTTGATGACCCAGCAAAAATATTGCTCGAAGTATTGATATTCAAATATTGATGGAAATATTGACGAACTTCTGTCGGGTGGGGGTTCATTTTACAGATCGATCAACGATGATCAATATGGATTGCTTATTCTTATGCTTCCTATTGTTTATCTACTGTAAGTTTAAAAAATGTGACCTCGGAACAGGGATGCCAGCTGTAATTAAAAAAAAAAACTTCATCGAGATGGACGAAATGTCTTCACATGTCTTCACGACTGCTTTCAAATTCGCAAGTTCATGTTTATCAAAAAAGAATCTTTAAAGCAGTTGATTTCAGGGAACTTCGTATAAATTCTCGGAAAGTTTCATTACAGGGAACTTCGTAGATCTCCAAGAAACTTCATAGGTCTTCACGAAACTTCGTAGAACTTCAGGGAACTTAAAATCCAAAAATTCAGGAAACTGCGTAGAAGATCACGGAACTGCTTAGAAGTTTTGGAAACTTTCTAGAAGTGCAGCAATTTTTTTTTTAGGATTTCAGCAATCTTTGTAGAACTTCAAAGCTGTATAAGTACTTTGTAGAAGTTTAACGAATTAAGTAAAAGCTCAGCAATATATGACGCAGTTTAGTGAACTTTATAAAACTTCATTGAACTTTGTTAAATTTGTGTGAACGTTATAAAACTTTTCCCTAAAGTTGAGTATTTCTTTTCAACTTCAAGAAACTTCAAGGAACTTCGTAGATTTCAAGAAACTTCGTAGATCTCCAGGAAACTTCTTAGAACTTCAGGAAACTTAGTAAAAAATCAGGAAACGGTATTTCTGAGCAGTTTAGTTTTGGTAACTTTCTTTAGGAATAACCAACTTTGTAGAATTTTAGAAATCTTTGTAGAAGTTCAGCGAACTTCACAGCTGTTAAGAGGACTTTTTAGAAGTTAAGCGATAATATAACTTTGTAGAACTTCATCGAACTATGTAACAAAATTGGGTACATTAGATATATTCTCCTTGAACTTGATGTTCTGGTATTTATTTTCAACTTTTAGAAACTTCAAGGAACTTCGTAGATCTTCAAGAAACTTCGTAGATCTTCAGGAAACTTCGTAGAACTTCAGGGTACATAGTAAAACATCAGGAAACGGTGTAGAAGTTCACGGAACTGCTTAGAAGTTTAGGAAACTTTCTAAAGGTGTAACCAATTTTGTAGAATTTTAGCAATCTTTATAGAACTTCAAAGCTGTTAAGAGTACTTTGTAGAAGTTTAACGAATTAAGTAAAAGCTCAGCAATATATGACAAAGTTTAGTGAACTTTGTCAAACTTCATTAAACTTTGTTAAATTTGTGCGAACTTTATGTAACTTCTCCCTAATGTTGATGTTTAGGTATTTCTTTTCAACTTCAAGAAACTTCGTAGTTCTTCAAGAAACTTCGTAGATCTCCAGGAAACTTTGTAGAATTTCAGGGTACATAGTAAAATATCAGGAAACGGTATAGACGTTCACGTAACTGCTCAGAAGTTTAGGAAACTTTCTAGAGGTGTAACAAATTTTGTAGAATCTTAGCAATCTTTGTAGAAGTTCAGTGAATTTCAAAGCTGTTAAGAGGACTTTGTAGAAGTTCAGCGAAATATGGCGAAGTTTAGTAATCTTTGTAGAACTTCATTGAACTATGTAGCAAAATTGGGTACTTTAGATATATTCTCCTTGAAATTGATGTTCAGGTATTTCTCTTTAACTTCAGGAAACTTCAAGGAACTTCGTAAATCTTCAAAATACTTCGTAGATCTCCAGGAAACTTCGCAGAACTTCAGGGAACTTAGTAAAAATTCAGGAAATGGTGTAAAAGTTCACGGAACTGCTCAGAAATTTAGGAAAGGTTCTAGAAGTTAAGTAAATTTTGTAGAATTTTAGCAATCTTTATAGAACTTCAAAGCTGTTAGGAGTACTTTGTAGAAGTTTAACGAATTAAGTAAAAGCTCAGCAATATATGAAGAAGTTTAGTGAACTTTGTAGAACTTCATTGAACTTTGTTAAATTTGTGCGAACTTTATGTAACTGTTCAAGTATTTCTTTTCAACTTCAAGAAACTTCGTAGATCTTCAAGAAACTTTGTAGATCTCCAGGAAACTTTGTAGAACTTCAGGAAGCTTAGTAAAACATCAGGAAACGGTGTAGAAGTTCAAGAAACTGCTCAGAAATTTAGGAAACGTTCTAGAAGTGATTTTTTTTTTGTAGAATTTTAGCAATCTTTGTAGAAGTTCAGCGAACTTCAAAGCTGTTAAGAGAACTTAGAAGAAGTTCAGCGAAATTTGGCGAAGTTTAGTGAACATTGTAGAGCTTCATGTAACTATGTAACAAAATTGGGTACTTTAGATATATTCTCCTTGAAATTGATGTTCAGGCATTTCTCTTTGACTTCAGGAAACTTCAAGGAACTTCGTAGATCTTCAAGAAACTTCGTAGATCAACAGAAAATTTCGTAGAACTTCATGGAACTTAGTAAAAAATCAGGAAACGGTATAGAAGTTCATCACGTAGCTGCTCAGAAGTTTAGGTAACGTTTTAGAAGTGGTGTAAATTTTGTACAATTTTAGTACACAATTCTCTTAACAGCTTTGAAGTTCGCTGAACTTTTAAGCTGTTAAGAGAATTGTGTAGAAGTTCAACGAATTAAGTAAAAGCTCAACGAAATATGACGAAGTTTAGTGAACTTTGTAAAACCCCCTACCCCTTTGGAAGTTCAGGAAACATCGTAGAAGTTCAGGAAACTTTGCAGACATCCAGAGAGCTTCAGAAAAATTCGTAAAAATTCAGCAAATTTTGTAAAAAATCAGAAAACTTTGTATAACAGGGTAATTTATGCATATTTGGGAAACTTCGTGGAAGTTAAGATAACATTGTTTAATTTAAAGGAATTTCTTAAATGTTTGGGAAACTTCTCTTAATATCATGCCACTTCGTTGAAGTTTAAGGGACTTGAAATGGTTCAGGTAATTCCGTTCATGCTCAGGAAACTTTGAGAAAGTTCATGGAAAATCAACGAGAAACGTAGAAGTGTAGAAAACTTTGTATAAGTTTAGCGAATTTCGTAACAATTCGAGGAACTGCATTGAATTTCATACAAATACAGGGAATTTCTTAGAAGATCAAACAATTTCGTACATCTCAACGAGCTTCAAGGATTTTTTCTTTTTTTTTAGGGAACTTCGCAGCAGTTTGCCAGAGATCTACTTGCCTAAGCGGTGTTGCAATAAACTTTTCGAGAACTTCATGAAATTTTAAGGAACTTCCCAGATGTTCATGAGTACTCGTAGAAGTTCAGTGCAGTGCACAGATGTTCTATGGTCCTCATAGAGGTAAGAGAGTTTGATTGTGAAACGTGGAAAAAGTTCAGGGAACTTCGTATAGGTTGAGCATTTGTTCAAGAACTTAATGGAATTTTGCAGATGTTTTAGAAGTTCAAAGAGCGTTGTAGAAGCTAACGGATATTTTTGAAATAGGTGGAAAGTTTTTCAAGAAGTAGTCGAAAGATCTCCAGATTGACGAAGGTTTCAGTTGAGTTTTGTGGATATTTTTTTCAACTCAATAGGTTGATCAAGTATTATTCTTAAGATCTCCAGCTGTTTAAAAATATAATTTTGTCTTTCAAATATTAATCCAAGACGGCAAAATATATAAGCACGTAATACTTTAGACTGATCATGCTAATTATTCAGAAAATCATAGACAATAAATGGTAATTTCGTCGCTAAGATAGTCTCCCAAAATGGGATGCTGTGAAAAGGAAGGGTTTTCTTCTTCACTGAGCGTCAAATCACCAACTCTCATTAGAGTAAATTTGCCTAATTTTCGCTAACAAGTTTTACGAACCAAAATGTGAAGCGAAAATTCGTGTGAATCAATTCGGCGTCTAATTTAACAATCGTAGATCGCCCCTGGCCATATCACAACTAATCTTTCCGACTCAAGTTGGGAAATTTTCCAAGGACGTCCCTAAATTCCCTTCCTAACTGAGCTTCATTATCTCCTCAAAACACATTTCGCTATTTTTACCTATTTTCGGACGGGTCAACCTTACTCTTGCGGAAGCGGATTGAACCGGTTCCCGGCGCAACTATATCCGTCCCTTTCGGGCAGTTCTTACATCCACCGTCGCTCACCTAGATAAGACTTGTTTACAACGTTGGAACAACTCTTTTCCACTTCTCCAAAACAAAAAAGAAGGGGGCGTTGTAAATTGTCGATTAGATTACATTCATTTGTTTTTTTTTTCGGGAAGGGCCCCGGGACTGTGTAAATATGGTCACTTTCCTCAAGGGTTTCTCAAGGCTCGCGCATCGTTCGTTATCTTTGCCTTGGACTTCACTCGCCGTGTGAGCTTACAAGAAATTCCAGTGTTTACAAGTCTGTCGGACACTAAACTACATCGGGAATGGGGATGCCAGATTTGAAGACATGTCTTCATTTTGATGGTATTCGGTGATATTCTGCACACTTACTCTTTTTTGCCGAATCTGCCGGCAAACACACTTTGCCGAGTTCTCAGCAAAAGTGACGTTTGTTTACTGAGTCTTGGAATATGTTTTGCTGAATTTCAGCAATCAAATGTCATGTTTGCTGAGATATCAATAGAATGTATTGCCGATCACTAAGCTGTGCAAATCTCCGCAAAAAATTGCCGAGCAGGCGAAAACAAAACTAAGTGTGTGTGAAGACATTTCATGTTTGGTGATGATTTTTGAACAAATGTTGAAAGTAAAGAAGATTTTCGAAAGTTTTTTGAATTTCAAGTAGACAAGTGAAAAATTTTGATGAAGAAGTGGCTTCCAATTTGAAGCTCTTTGATTTTGATTATGAATATAAGACTTAAAGTGAACATTTTATACGATACACGAGGAGATGAAAGTATAGAGTTGGTAGTTCCGTTATTGTACGGCAGTGCGAAAATTGCTAGGTAAGAACAATTTTGAGTGAGGTACGAATCAGATCGCGCATTCCCTTTACCAAACTCACCCGTTGGCGAGGGGCGGTAAGGGGTGTTTCCCATCGCCACCACTGGTAAAAGGAATGATCGCCGATTCGCTTATGTACCTCCGATGTGTGGAAACGGTTCTATCGATCGTTACACACGTAAGTCGCCATCTGACGTAAGCATCACACTGCCGTTCTGATATGATATGATGATAGTGGTTTACCACCCATTGCAGTACGGAAACTAAGTCCAACAGCAGTGGGCTCTCTTCTCTGTTTGTCTTGATCAAGCTTAATAACCTCTGATTGCCCTCAACATGTCGCTGTATGAAGGGCCAAAAACGGATTGGGTAGATCGATAGGAAACAATAAAGAATCTCCTTCCAGCAACTTGATCAGCCAATTGGTCAAAAAGACAAGCCCCCAAACAGGAAGATGCCCCAATGAGTGGGGAGCAGAGCTCGCCCTTTATCCACGAAATGTTATCAATAGGGAGTTGGCATTCCCACTCTCCCCGTCCAAATCGTTAAGCATCACACTGCCGTTCTGTAACGAAACTATCAATTCTATACTTTCATCTCCTCATCGATGGTATTCAATGTTCACTTTAAGTCCTTAAGTTGGCGTTAAGCATCTCCAATTATGTGAGCAATGTATTGAACAAACATCTACAGGTCTTAACTGAAATTTTCGTTTATCTGGATATATCCCCTGATTTTGGGAGAAACCCTTAATCAGTCCTCTTTGATTCCCTCTTAAAATAAATTTAACACATTGTCCTGAATCTTGAACCTAGGATCTCAGTAAGTTATTGCATGCTCTAGAATGTATTTTTGTGTGCGGAAAGCTTTCCAACGCGTCTGATATGTTATGTTTAGTTGACTCACAGAATCCTGGAATGTTTTCAAATCCTATAAATGGTATTATTTTCGGGTTTGATCTAATTCTTAATTGGGATAGTTGGTCGAATTTTCTACAGAGATAAATTAGACTTTGGAATTATAAAAATAAAAATAAAACTCAAATTAACTAGGATGGCGAAAAGTTTTTATACTAAGATAACGCTTCAAAACTGTGGAACTTAAAAAAATAATAAATATCTGGCGTTTAATTTGATCACGCTCTAAAAAAACAAAACACATAGAAACGTTTTCGAAATCCAGGACCTTGAAAAAAATAGTCCAAGCTTGGAAACAATCAAGATTCTAGAACAAATATTTAACTGTCGGATTTTGAAAATTCTGAGCAATAACACTAGAATTTTTACTTTAAGCTTTTCACAATTACTAACTTGATCAGCCTGAAGTTTTGAAAAACATCAAGAGGACTTTATTCAAATCTTCGAACAGCTGGACAACTTTCTGGTCAATTGAATATCTGAGAGACGTCAATCTGAAGTCTTGAAAAAATATCTCGAGAACTTTACTGAATTATTCGTCTATCTTGGGATCGTTTGTATACTTCCTGATCAACCTGCCGTCTTGGGAGAATATCTGTATTTTTGAACAGTTGGAAATTTTCAGAATAACACTTGATCAATGTGAGAGAATATCTTATAACTTATACAACGTTCCCTGAACTTCTTCCAAGTTCCACATGTTTTTCAAACTCTCTTAATTCTTCCAAGGTCTCAGAACATATATGAACTTCATCAAAAACAACATCTGAAAAGTTCCCTGAACTTAAACGTTTCTAAACCTTCCAGGAAGATCATTAAGCTTTTTTGAAGAAAGATCTCTTTCGAACTGCTACGAAGTTCCCTAAACTGAAACGAAGATTGCTGAAGTTGTTAGAAGTTTGCTAAACTTAAAAAAAACAAATGATCTTCTACGAAATTCCCTGAACTTTTTCAAAATTCTTTGCACCGCTATGAGGTTTTACGCAATTCCTCGAATTGCTACGTAATTCTTTAAACTTCTACAAAGTTTGGTGCACTTAGATGATTTTCCGCGAAGTTCCACGAAGTTTCCTGAACTTGTCCGGAATTCACTGAACTATTTCAAGATCGTCGGCTCAGCTCCCAAGTAACAATTCAGGTTTTATGAGGGTTCTGAAGACAATGATTTAGACTTGTAGAATGCTTTAAAACCTCGATAAAACTTGCAATGCTACTGGGGTTGGTAATAGCGCGGCTACAAAGCAAGATCATGCTGGAGGTGGCTGGGTTCGATTCCCGGTCCGGTCTAGGAATTTTTCGGGTTGCAAAATTTCTCGACTTCCCTGGGCCATAGAGTATGGTTGTACTTGCCATACAATTATACTAATGCAGAAATGGTACAGGCATCGAAAGCTCTCAATTAATAACTGTGGAAGTGCATCTAGAACACCAAGATGATAGCACGCAATAAGCTAATATGCGATAAGCTTGAAATTCGAAGATGAAGAAGAAGAAGATTCCAAGATCGTTAAACTTCAATGAAGTGCCCTGAAATTAAAAGAAGGTCCCGAACATTTACGAGGTTACCTTAACTTTTACAAAGTTCCTCAAACTCATAAAATTTTTCCACTTCTACGATGTTTCCTGAACCTCTAAGAAGTTCCCAGAATTTCTACAATGTTCCCTAAACATCTAAGAAGCACCTGAAGTTAAAGATAAATCTCGATGAACTTCAAAATGATTCACTAAAGTTCGCTTAATTTCTATAAAGTTCAATGAAGTTCTTCAAAGTTCACTAAACTACTACAGTCTTCGCTGAACTTCAACAAAATTCGTTTAACTACTACAAAACTTCCTGGACTTCCACGAAGTTTCCTAAGGTTGTTTGAAGTTCGCTGAACTTCTACAATGTAAGTAACTTCTACAAAACTTGCAAACAATTCTAACAAGTTTCCTGAACCTCTATGAAGTTCCCTGAAATTCTACGAAGTGCCATGCAATGATCTATGAAGCTTCTGGAAGTTCTAATACGATCCCTGAACTTTTACAAAGTTCCCTTAAATGCCATCCCCTTCCCCGGTCGCAAATTTGAAAAATATCGCTGAAGACATATGAATTCCATTTTCCAAACACACCTGGCATTCCTAACCGGGAACGCAGATCGTCGTCAAGCAAGATCGGGGATGCAAATGCAGTGTCACTTTGTCGCGTTGAAATATGGGATTCGATTTAATTACCTCCAAGCATTTACACGGTCGCGTTTTGCGTACTGCCCGGCTGCCACAAAGTTGATGTTTGAGAAGCTGCGCAGCTTGGTAGTTGTGTGGTGGGGAATGTCCTCTCCTAGGTGTATATATTTATATATATCACTGGCCTCCACGTGGTCCGTACCGGATAGTGCACCGGAAACGGAAGGGGAAACGGGGAATGTTGTCGAACGGTGCCACCCCCAGGTGAGGAGCAGTGTCTCACCGCGCGCACTCTACGACGATGGACTGGACGGCATCAGAGTGGAGGGGGACGGGGGCTGCAATCAGAGAGCGAAACAAGAGAGTACAGGTTAGTTGTAATTATCAGGTTGTGTTGTAGATCTTTGCTATGGACAAAGAATGTTGATTCGAAATAAATATTCTTTTAATGGTACAAGTCAGATCAATCGCTGGGACGTTTCCCCGCGAGGAGGAGGTGTTACCGAATACATTTCCCCACTTCCAGTGGAACTCGTTGCACCACGGACCGGTCGCCTAGGTCGGCAATCATTAGAGTCACGTTGCGGTTGAAAGTTTGCCGCAAGATCGCTTCGAGAAAAGGAAAGGTATCCATCGGCGATGATATCACGTTTAACCTATCTCTCGCCTTGTGGATCGGAGGTTCTGATGAGCGAGCGAGGGGTCCATCGGTGCCCGTTTCGTTTATATCGTTTCGCTTTAAACAAAAACCTGCCCGACGGGTGTGATCCCACCTCTGATGCCGCTGCCGCGAGGAGGTAATTATTTAATCAAGAATCAATTTCCACATACAATCAAAACAACAGCGGCACGACTTTTGCGCACTGGTTGGCAAGCACAAATCACATTTTGCCCTATGATTATGATCTCTCAGTCCTTGGAGAAATATCCGCACAGAACAGAACTTCAGCGCATGCACATCAGAACACAGATGTGTCAAGCAACATTAATTTCGAATGGGGTGCTCCACTCACTCAGTTTTGCGCTTTACTGATGCGGTCCCGCTTCGCACTCATCGTTTTACTGTCAAGGAAAAAGTAGCAGTAGTGCCTACTTTGGGATGCTTGCGGCAATAAATGAGGTAGGTATGAATACGGAGCAGCAGCAGTAGGCGCGGGATGATTTATCTGTGCTCAGGAACGTGGAAGTCAACCGTCTCGGATGCGGTTTTGCTGTGGGAAGGAGTGTTCTTGGTCACCCTCTGACGATCCGTCGGCATCATCTGGTGAAGGTAATACGATCACGATGATTCATTTGGGGTGGTTGACGTGAGTTCGATAAAAGGGATGCTTTCACACTTGGCTGTTGTAGTTTCATCAAGTTTCATCATGGTTTTGATGAAGCTCATAAACTTATCAACTGTAATTTTTTTTCTTTTTTAGAAGGGTGATTGTATTTTTAGTACACTAACTGAAGATCCCTATGGTTTTTCTCAGATACATTTTAATAATTTAACTGTTAGACGCTTGATTTGGTCCGGTAGATGGAATAATCATCGAACGCCTGACGCTTAAGGCATGTTATTTTATCATGTTCCATGACTGTAGTTTAGACGAAATTTATGAACTAGGAAAAGGTCACAAGCCTCGGATTATTAAAAGACTAACGCGTTTCATTGAGTTATTTCAGTTACAGCTCTGAAGCAAGGCTTGTTCATCATAAATGATGAAATATTTATTTAATGAAAAAACGTTAAAATATTTCAGTTCAGTTTACTTTTCATATTAAACGATAGCAAGGACTTATTTTGGTAAATATCAGAGTGTTTTTCAAATACCGTTTTCGATTTAGGTTCAACTTGGATCTTGATTATTGTACTTGCTAAAACCAAACGTCAGAGGTTTGTGTTTGGCGCCAACGAGCACTTGATGTTTAAATATAATGGGTTTTACAATACATTTCAAAGAAGGGAATTACTAAAGAAGCTGTTGATTTTCAAAATAATTTTTAGCCATTTTTCGAAGAAATTTCCGGAATGTTTGTGAGTGTAGAGGAGTAAGGGGTATTTTCCTGAAACTTTGATTATCACACTCGGAAGAAACTTGGATGTATTTTCAGAACAATCTTGTATCTTGTTTATGAAGTTTTCTGAATTTTGAATACCTTCGAGGCGCAAGGAAGACAACCCTATATCCCTATCAGAGACGTGTTGGGTACCCGGGATCTCTGCTATATGCAGTCGATTTATATGTTTCTGCAAATGTCTAGTATAAGAATTTAATTCATTTGTCTTTTGTATCTCTTTATTAGTTTTTGTTTATCTTGTCCCCCGTCTCGATGAGTTTCATCGTCGCCCACTGGTCACCATAGCCGGTCGAACTCCAGACGAATCTAGAACCACACTACTGTTCATACTGTCGACATCGCTCTGATGAGACAACGAAACCCTACCCCCAAGATCCTCCCATTTTCCTATCATTCGACAATGTACCCCTCTAACCTCGGGTAAGCCGCGAGTATTCGGCCCAACTCCTACTAGACATAGAATCAAGTGAATTTAGTTACAAACAAAAAACAATAAATTAACGGCTCCGTAAATCTAACGCGATTGAGCCTTACAAATGAACGAACTAGATAAAAAAGAAGTTTTCTGAACGCATTTGCGCCGCGACTCGAAAAACTTTTGAGAGTCTTCACAATCATGTCAGAAGTCCTCTGAATTAGTTCACCGAACTCATCCGAAGTTTACTGAATAGCTAGGGAGCGATTTGAAACCCTCTGAAGTCTACAGAACTGTTCTGAGGATCGCAGAATCTCTCTGAAGTTCGCTGAATCTCCCTGAACGCATGTAAAGTTCATCAAATCTCCCAGAAGCTCGCCAAACTTTACAGCTTCTTCAATGTAGATCCTTTCAACAGATTTCCAAACCGCAGTACTGAGTACTCAGTACTGACTAAATTTGTCAGTAGTTCTGTAGAAAGCTCAGTATAAAGCTGCTTTAACGAGCTTTAGAGAAGCTCAGTGAACTCGGAGTCACTTTGGAAAGAACTGAATCATATAGAACATGTTGTGAATCACTTCGGAAAGTATTGAATCCCTTCAGAAATGATAGTAAGCACTTTGGAACATACTGAATCACATCAGAAATGTTCAGACATACTTCGAAAAGTACTGAATCACTTCAAAGAAATTCCAAATGACTTCTAAAAGAACTAAATTGCGTCAAAAATGTTCGGTATCACTTTGAGAAATATTGCATCACTTCAGTAAAGTTGTAAATTACTTCAGAAAGTGCTGAAATACTTTTGAAAAACTCGGAATCCCTTCCGAAAGTACTGAATCACTTCATCCATCATTTCGGAAAGTACTAAATCACTTTAATGAAATTCGTAATCTCTTCTAAGAGAACTAAATCACCTCAGAAAGTGCTGAATTATTTTTTAAATAATCGGAATCCAGTGCAGAAATGTTGAACACCGTTTCGGAAAGTGGTGATTCACATCAGAAAAGCTTGGAATCACTTCGGAAGGAACTGAATCAATTCAGAAATGTTCATAATCATTTCGGAAAGTGCTGAATCACTGTTCGAAATGTTCAACATTACTTTAAAAAGTGCTGAATTACTTTAAAAAAAAAATCGGAATCCCTTCCGAAAGTACTGAATTACTTCAGAAATGATCAGCATAACTACGGAAAGTACTAAATCACATCAGAAATGTTCGAATACACTTCGAAAAGTACTGAATCACTTCAAAGAAATTCCAAATCACTTCTAAAAGTACTAAACTGCGTCAAAAATGTTCGGAATCACTTTGGGAAACATTGCATCACTTCAGTAAAGTTGTAAATTACTTTAGAAAGTGCTGAATTACTTTTGAAAAACTCGAATTCCCTCCCGAAAGTACAGTATCACTTCAGAAATGATCGGTATCATTTCGGAAAGTACTAAATCACTCCAGAAATATTCGGAAACACTGCGGAAAGTACTAAATGACCTCAGAAAGTGCTGATTTACTTTTTAAAAATCTGAATCCGTCCGGAAAGCACTGAATCACTTTACAAATGTTCGGAATCACTGTGGAAAGTACTACAAAAATGTTTGACACCATTTCTAAAAGTGCTGATTCACTTCAGAAAAGCTTGGAATCACCGGAAAGGAACTGAATCAATTCAGAAATGTTCATAATCGCTTCAGAAAGTACTGAATCACTGTTCGGAATGTTCAACATTACTTTAGAAAGTGCTGAATTACTTTAAAAAAATCGGAATCTATTCCGAAAGTACTGAATCATTTCAGAAATGATCAGCATAACTTCGGAAAGTACTAAATCACTTCAGAAATACTCGGAAAGTACTGAATCACTTCAAAGAAATTCGGAATCTCTTCTAAAAGAACTAAATCACCTCAGAAAGTGCTGAATAACTTTGAAAAAAAAAAAAAAATCGGAATTCTTTTAGAAAGCACTGAATCACTTCACAAATGTTCGGAATCACTGTGGAAAGAACTGAAGCACTACAGAAATATTTGAAGCCATTTCGGAAAGTGCTGATTCACCTCAAAAAAGTTTTGAATCACTTCGGAAGGAACTGAATCAATTCAGAAATATTCAAAATCACTTTGAAAAGTGCTGAATCACTGTTCGGAATGTTCAACATTACTTTAGAAAGTGCTGAATTACTTTTGAAAAACTCGGAATCCCTTTCGAAAGTACTGTATCTCTTCAGAAATGATCGGCATCATTTCGGAAAGTACTGCATCATTTAAGAAATACTCGGAAAGTATTGAATTACTTCAAATAAATTCGGAATCTCTTCTAAAAGAACTAAATCACATCAGAAAGTGCTGAAATAGCTTGAAAAAAAAAATCCGAATCCTTTCGGAAAGCACTGAATCACTTCACAAATGTTCGGAATCACTACGGAAAGTACTGAAGCACTATAGAAATGTTTGACAACCTTTCTAAAAGTGCTGATTCACCTCAGAAAAGTTTGGAATCACTTCGGAATGAACTGGATTACTTCAGAAATGTTCATTATTACTTCGGAAAGTCGTGAATCACTGTTTAGAATGTTCAACAGTACTTTAGAAAGTGCTGAATTACTTTAAAAAATTCGAAATCCCTTCCGAAAGTACTGAATCACTTCAGAAATGATCGGCATAACATCGGAAAGTAGTAAATCACTTCAGAAATACTCGGAAAGTACTGAATCACTTCAAAGAAATTCGGAATCTCTTCTAAAAGAACTAAATCACCTCAAGAAGTGCTGAATTACATCGAAAAAAAAAATCGGAATCCTTTCGGAAAGCACTGAATCACTTCACAAATGTTCGGCATCACTGCGTAAAGTACTGAAGCACTACAGAAATGTTTGAAACCATTTCGGAAAGTGCTGATTCACTTCAGAAAAGTTTGGAATCACTTCGGAAGGAACTGAATCAATTCAGAAATGTTCATTATCACTTCGGAAAGTACTGAATCACTGTTCGGAATGTTCAACATTACTTTAGAAAGCGCTGAATTACTTTTGAAAAACTCGGAATCCCTTTCGAAAGTACTGTGTCCCTCGAGAAATGATCGGCATCATTTCGGAAAGTACTGTATCATTTAAGAAATACTCGGAAAGTGTTGAATCACTTCAAATTTTCTCTTCTAAAAGAACTAAATCACCTCAGAAAGTGCTGAATTACTTTGAAAAAAAAAAAAAAAAAATCGGAATCCTTTCGGAAACCACTGAATCACTTCACAAATGTTCGGAATCACTGCGGAAAGTACTGAAGCACTATAGAAATGTTTGACACCATTTCGAATAGTGCTGATTCACCTCAGAAAACTTTAGAATCACTTCGGAAGAAACTGAATCAATTCAGAAATGTTCATAATTACTTCGGAAAGTGCTGACTTGCTTTTAAAAAAATCGGAATCGCTTTGGAAAGAATTGAAGCACTTCACAAATGTTCGGAATAATTTCGGATAGTACTGCATCACTTCAGAAATGATCAGCATAACTTCGGAAAGTACTAAATCACTTCAAAAATATTCGGAAAGTACATACTGAATCACTTCAAAGAAATCCGGAATCTCTTCTAAAAGAACTAAATCACTTCGAAAGTGCTGAATTACAATCGGAATCATTTCGGAAAGCACTAGCAAATGTTCGAAATCACTGCGGAAAGTATTGAATCACTACCGAAATGTTTGACACCATATCGAAAAGTGCTGATTCACTTCAGAAAAGTTTGGAATCACTTCGGAAAGTACTGTTTGGAATGTTTGGAATGTTTGGAATCACATCAAAAATTACTCAATCACTTCAGAAATGTTCATAATCGCTTTGGAAAGTGCTGACTTGCTTTTTAAAAAATCGGAATCACTTCGGAAAGCATTGAAGCACTTCAGAAATGTTCGGAATTATTTCGGATAGTACTGATTCACTTTATAAAAGTTTGGAAACACTTCGGAATGAACTGAATCAATTCAGACATTTTCGGAGTTTCTAAAAAATAGTACTCATTTAATTCGGAAAATTTCTAAATCGCTTCGAAAAATACTGAATCCCTTAAAAAAAATAAATAAAATCAGAATCACTTCGGAAAAAAAACTGATTATCTCCAGAAAATCTCTAAATCACTTCGAAAAGTACTGAATCACATTTGAAGCTTTCGGAATCACGTTTAAAAAGCAAAATCCCTGCAGAAGCGTTCGGAATCTTTTCGAAAACTTTTTTTGAGATAAATTCATTTGTCAAGGCCTTATTGCGTTAGCTTTGCGGAGCCGTAATTCAACATTTATTAACAATATTTCTTATGAATTTGGAAACTACTGAATCACTTCAGAATAGTTCTAATTCACTTCGGAACGTACTGAACCACTATTGAAAAATTCAGAAACACTTCGAAAAGTACTGAATCACTTCACAGATGGTCAGAATCACTTCGGAAAGAACTGAATCACTTCAGAAAAGTTTGGAATCTCTTCGGAAGGAACTGAATCACTTCAGAAATGTTCATAATCACTTCGGAAAGTACTGATTCACTTCAGAAATTATCGGAATAATGCTGAATCACTTTAGATAAGTTTGAACTCGGTTTGGAAAGCGTTCAATCAGCTCAGCAAACTATTATAAGACTTCTTTCCGCCCCGGAACCACTGAGTTCCTGAAGGGAACCCTCTAAACCCCAAGCTGCTGGTCTTGACCAACGGCGGCTTCCAGGGATGGCACTCAAGACCTTTGTAGGTTCCGGGTCTCAGGGCTTTTAGGCGTGGGAGACTTTTCGGACACGGGAGAACCTAACCAACACTATGTAAACGGTTACATTGCGGGCGGTGGGCGGCGATGGTGATAGTTCGGAGGGGACGCTGGTCCATAGGACGCCGGTACAGTGCGGGTGGTGGGCGCCGATGGCAACGGTGCAGGAGAGACTTCGGGGTGAAGTGGAGATGAACGTGATGGCGGCCACTACATGGGCCGAGCCAATGGCCACGACCAGGGCGATCTCTTGGTGCCGGCGAAGCTAGTAGGACATCGCGGGGTACTCGGTGACGCAGTGACCAGTGGTATTTCTCGTCCGTAGCTCGGTAGCAACCCTCACAAAGGCGGTGGCTCCGATCAAGGCGTGCTATTGTGGTGGCTGACCGGTGGGGACGCCACTGGACAGGGCTTGGCACTAGTAATAGCCAAGACAATGGCGGCGGTGATGGAGGTTGACTGGTCGCCTGAGGCTAGATGCGTGCCGGATCCCCGGCAGCGTAGGTGCCCGTTAGCGCGATAGATGTTGCTTGGCGGAGCAGGCACGGAAGGTCATCCAACACAGCTTTTTCCAAGACCGTTCGCGGTAAGGCAAAGCCACGACGTCGAGGTGGCAGAAATTGGTCACTTAGACTCTTCCTCCGTAAACTACACGAACAAGGTTCACTCCGTGATCTCCTTTCTGTAGCTCGATCCCGATTGCCTTCGCCCCGTTGTCGTTCTCTGCTCACGATCATGCGCTCACTGGCTCTCCCCTGAGAGAGTTTCCGCCCCAACTTCATTCAGGTTCAGTGGATTCCATCCACCCAACATTAGCACTCAAACATTAGCTGTTCGGTCACTCTTCTGATCTCAGCCGCCCGCGCATTCAAACTTGTCGTTACAAATCGGAATAAATCAATTCCCTAATATAAACATTCTTTCTCTTCCGTGTTATTTAATTTTTAAGTCAGCAATGTTACCCGCCGGTAACACTATGGACTTGCTTCGGAAATGTATGAACTAACATGGAAAAGTATTGAGTCTCTTCAGAGAATCCAATTTAAAAAATATGAATCATTTAAGAAACCCAAGTAACACCCTGTTACATCCTTTTATGTACCTTTTTACCATGTTTTTCCTTTTAATTCTACTACTATTGTATGACTTTCGCTTTCATTATTCACTTTTACTTTCACTTAAAAAAAAAACTACAACAGATACGTATTTCGTTTACTACTTGCAAACTTCTTCAGTGTCTAGTCATAGACACTGATGAAGTTTGGAGATAGTAAACGAAATACGTATTTGTTATTGTTTTTTTATTTTAAAGTGATAGTGAAAGTAAATAGTGAAAGTAAATAGTGAAAGTGATACAATAGTAGTAGAATTAAAATGAAAAAAACATTGAAATAAAATATACCATTATTATACTAAAACGCCCATTAATCAATTTGGATCTTTTTATAATAATGATTAAAAGTAGCCATGAAATATATGCAGTTACATATCGTAGAGTTGATTGCCTGAGTAGCATTTCAAGTTTTATCAAGGTTTTAAACCATTCTATAAGTCTAAATCATGGTCTACAGAAGAGATAAACCAGCCTCTGGATGAAAGTCTCGCTAATAAAGATAACCTAACCTAACCATGGTCTACAGAACCCTCATAAAACCTAAATTGTTACTTGGGTGTCGATCTAATGTTATCAATTGGTTGAACTGTAACTGAGTTGCTACACTGTAGTGGCCGAAAAGATACGAATAACTTGACCTGTCAAATTCCTGCGAAAGAGTTGTTACGTTGGAACTTTAGTTTTAAGGCAAATGTGTAACTTGGCATTCATTGAATGCCGCATTTAAGGCTCGCCTCTCGCAAACAAACATGACCAAGGTTTAGGGGAAGACTTCCCCTACCCGATGGAGATGTTGATTTAAGTAACCAAGCCATGACTTTCTAGAAATCATCGAGAGAAGTCATTGTTTATAAAAGCTGTTACGTCCTAATTCCCGCTCTATCTAGATTTATTTGTCGCCAATAAGTGTAGACTATTTTACAATTGTTGCCTTATGTTTTAGTGACTTTAATAGTGGCAAGTTTTTAGATGGTTTACATGTTAACTCGCATCTTGTGCTTTTTTCGTTGCATTGCTGTTGCCTGTAATGATTTTAATGCGTAAAATTTTGTCACAAAATAGTGGCAGCAACTTGTGCTACTTGGGAAATATTACTTTCTTCGGTAGCAATTGAATCAGCTCAAAAAGTTTGAATTCAGTTAAAAACTGCTGAATTACTTCAGAAATGCTAAGCTCGGAAAGTATTCAATCACTTTAGGATTGTATTAACTCACTTCGGAAAGGTTGGGACTCGCTCCGGAAAAGAATTAATCAGCTTAATAAAATGTGGATTTAGTTCGAAAACAATTAAATCAACTCAATGGTCCATAATATTCGAAAAAAAGGTTCATAGAGGTTGTTCATGCATGATGGGAGTTGGGTTTAGAAAAATTAAGCAAATATCCACCTAGTTTGTGGACAGCTACCTTTCTGATCAGAATCAATTAATTCCAATGTAATTCCAGACTTATCCGGAAGTGATTTAATACTTTCCGAAGACAGTCCAAGCCTTCTAAAATTTTCGACCTGTAACCATCATAGATTCATTTCCGAAAGTGTTAAATTAGTTCAGAAAATTTAACACTTTCGGAAGTGAGTCTATCCTTGAGTGATTCAAAAAATTTCCTTACCGAATTCAAGCTTTTCTAAAGTGATTAAGTATTTTATGAGCTGAATCCGGAGATTT
Organism: Ochlerotatus camptorhynchus; assembly: GCF_037179485.1. Taxonomy (NCBI): domain Eukaryota; kingdom Metazoa; phylum Arthropoda; class Insecta; order Diptera; family Culicidae; genus Ochlerotatus; species Ochlerotatus camptorhynchus. Next base: position 1,759,912 of record NW_027040640.1, read on the forward strand.
AAAATTTTCCTAAGTTCAGTACTACTAGAAATGATTCTGTACGGGCTAAACTTTTTTTAAATGGCTACTAGGGTAGAGAACTACTTCAGCCTAATCGCCCATTTTGGGCATATTGATCAGAAAACTTCAAATAAATCCATGATTTCAGTGTTAATAAGCCTATTATGCGTTTGGTACGATACGTTAGTTAATAAGCTACCGAACGAAGTCAATGAGAACGCGTGATATGAATGTTTGCACCCATTTTTCCCAAAAACAAAACAAGCGCTCCGACCGAATCATGTTTTATCTTCATCCGATAGGCCGAAGTGAATTCATTGGCGTTTCAATGGTATTTCAATGCGTTAGGCCGAGTTTAGAATCCGTAGGCCGAGTTTGGCGTCAAGAAGCAGTGTTAGACTTTTGACAATATCTCAATGATTGATTTCTCTTTATCAAATCTTACGGTACGTACGGAAAGGTAAATAAATTTGGAAGCCATCAGTAATAAAAACATTCCGTTCGGTGCTAAACTGCTATAGATTAAGAAAGACTAAGTGCGGGTTGTGCTTAATAGGCCGGAAATGGGGTAGTTAACCCTACTACTTTCCAAAGTGATCCTAAGCTTTTCTCAAGTGATTCAGTACTTTCTGACGTGAATCTGAAATTTTCCAAAGTGATTCCAAAATTTCCTAATGTAATGCAGTAGAGTGGAAACATAACTACTTCAATTATGCTGCCGAATTCGTCACCTTTTTCGATGTGTCACAATTGAGTGCTTATATGGCTTAACGATAAGAATCCCTCCCTTAAGTGAATCCTGTTGAAATTCAATTGAAAAACTCGTAGAAGCGAGTACTTTCTGAAGAGATTTGAAACTTTTCTGTCGTAATTCAGTACTCTTCGAATTGATTCCGATATTTTATTAATTGTTTCAGTACACATTTAGAACTTTATTAAAATGATTATATGCTTCCTGAAGTGATTCCGATTTTTCTGAAGTGATTACATACTTTCTGAAGGGATACCAAACTTTTCTGAAGTGTTTAGTTCTGCAAACTCAATTCAGTGATTGCAAACTCAATGAAATTGAGAGAACAATCCAAAACTTCAGAGTTTCAAAGATATTCAGCTACGGAGCAGTTCAGGTATAGGAAATTCAGTGAACATCAATGAAGTTTAGGGTTGAGGTTCCCTAAAACCTAAATTTCTATGGATTTTTTTTCCAGTGCCTTTCTCTGAAAATACCATAAATGTTTTACTATGGATTAGCTCACCATCCCTAAATACAGTTGGGATGCAAGTGAACTGTTAAGGAAATGATTCCCTTAACTTGTCAAATCAGTATCGCAGCCAGGAAACACTCTGGTTTCTCTTGTACTTTTTTCTGAATGTCTCAGACGTCCTGAAAAATCCTGGATGTCCATACGGAAATCATTGGACTTGTCCAGAAAATCTCTTACCCTGTAAGACTTTTGGAGTTCTTTGAACATTATTTAACATTAATCTTGGAAGAATTGTGCCAAAATGTGTTGTTTAGTTTCGCAAACATCGTTTAAAATCTAAAGCGGCAACACATTTAAAATTAAGCTAGCTGCTACTGAATAAGAATTATACTATACCTGCTTGACTCAGGATTTCCAATCAAAGTGCTAGCCATCAATAGGCTACTGGAATCTATCTACCAACACCCAACCTCCTGTCTCCACACATAGTTACCGCACCAGAAGACCGTTACCTATACACATTTCCCAACCAGATTTCAGCAAACATCACTTTCTTCTGATAAAACAAAGTCATTTCGTAACACGTGTGAAGCACTACCCACTCCAGCCAACAATGGCTAATATCGTGGCTCAGTTTTGAAAGTGAAAACAAACAGCCTGGGCTGTGAAATACGTTGCTCAATTTATGGAGCGAATTTTATCTCCCGCAAACAATACCCCCTAACTCGTTGCGTTCAAGATATACCTGGCTGCCCGCGGTCCTCTCGCTTGCTTTGATATTCAAATATGCAAGGCCTACTGCTTATGAGTGTGGCCTTCTTTGATTTGCTTAGCCCGCCAACACCTGACTGCCTGACTTGGCTGACTGACAGGCGACTCTGAAAAGCAGGAAATCTCCCAGAAGATGCGGCACGCTCGGAATGTCACAATACCGACCGACACGCACATGTGTACGCGGGCGCGTTCACGCATGTCTTCCGCTGCTTGTGCTTATCCGCGAGCCCACTTCTCCCGCACACGTGTCGTTCAAATATCAAAGCCACACACAGCTGTCGCAATTGCCGGGTTGAGATTAAACTATTCCACGCAACGCATAATAGGAAAACAAAGCCACGTACCGAAACATTGAGCGTTGTTTTTGGAAGGTTACCTTCCCTAAAGTCGCACACACCGTAGCGCTATCAATCGATAACGAATTGGTCATCGCCATAGTTGGTCTCCGGTCCAAGGTTGACCTCGTGTCGTGTGAACGCGATGTGCGCACTCATTCAACTGTCAAATAGCCGGGATCGTCGCGTCCCGCAACACAATGGCTGGATTTCGTTTTCGAACCTACTCCAATCTCTTTTCCATTAATCCCATTCCCGGGGCCGGGCGGGCATTGTTGCACAGTCGCAGCTCGCGAAGATTAGCCCCCTATACCTGTATAGCCACATCAGCCGTTGCTGCCGTTTGTAATGGCCGCGGTCGATAGAGCCGTGCAAAAACTCGTTTTCCACAGCGGGTTACATAACCTCACTTGATGCGATTGCAAGCATCCAAGCAACCGAGAGAGTCATGATCCAATTGTCATTCTTTCAAACTTTATCTAAGCTACTAGGTTAGGCACTGTGACTCTATGGTCGACAAGCACGCGGAGAAGCTGGGGCCTTTTGGCCGCGCTCAAAGCCACCCGAGAGGGGTTCACTCGTTCGTAGATAGTCTTTTATTTTGTTATTGTCATCTCCCGGCGTGGAACAATAAAACAAAAGATTTTACTATTATTGTTATTAGCGCGGGGATAGAGACAGAGAGTTGGAGGTTAGTTCATTCGGTGGAGATTGCTGCAGCATTCACTTCCATCCGAAACGACGACGACGACGATGATGACGGCCGGGTCTAGAACATTGCGCTATTCAAACGGGAGATGAGAACTATCACCACACCCTTTTACGGTCCAATAGGTACGAATAATCGAAATTTTCTGCCCGGGTGGAGTGGCAGATTAGGAAATTTGTGACGGGAAAGGGAGGGAGTGGGTGGCTGCCTCTAGCGATGGAATGTGGGATTAGCTTCCCCCCCCCCCTTCATGATCGTAATTGATGGTACCTATTTAGATAGATTGTTTGCGTAATCTGGTTGGTACAATGTATTCTAGGTAGAATGTATGGAAGTGGGTATTTCTATAGAATGGGATGTTCTGCGATTGAATTTACACTCAACTCTCATTTTTTTTGTTTTGCTGAATTTGAACTGATTACCGTAATAGTTTCGAAATAGAGTTAAGATCTAATTTCCGTTATGCCAAGCGCAACCCGCACTTTACCTCTATTTTACGAAGGGTTTGAACGACAAAATGGAATGTTTGGATCAACAATTACTTCTAAATGTATTTACCTTTACCTATTATTCGATAAAGAGTCACAAAGTGTTGAGATATTGTTCAAAATTCAACATTGCTTCTTGATTAAAATTGGTTAAAGGCAGAAAAATTGATTCGCTAGGAGTCTTCTTTTATTTTTGAGAAGATTGTTTATACATATTGATGACCTTATAGATTTTGATTTGTAGCTTTTGAACTAAACTATCGTACGAAACTTTAGATTGATTCGTTCATTTCCAAATCATTGATATATTTGATGTTTCTATCCGATAAGGTGGAAATGGGCGCTTATTTCCAAATAGTTTTGCACCCTGCTTCGAAGGTCATGGTCAACAATTTCAGACCTACACTCAAAAAATTCCACACGTCATCAACATGTGTATCACAATTAATTTTGCGCTTATTGTGAAACAGATCCATTTCATGTGTGAATCTTATGCTATGAATCATGATTCATGTGCCTCATTTGGTGATATCAATAGCTTTCCACATCATTGTTCAATATTCTACAACATTCGTCTTTATCGACTTCTACTTTACCGACTCTAAAAATGAATCGACAAATATATAAACAAAACTGCCAGAGCTTTCACATATTTTTTTAATGGGTCTGATTTTGGATTCAATCATGGACTGTTGGGGTGTGCTGCTGTCGGAGTCTTCGTTCAATGTCACTGTGCCACGGTTGTTCTCAAATATGAGGCGGGTTGATAGGATAAAGTCACAACTCTTGTTTTCTGTGTTTACTTTTCTGAGCAAGCAATTCACATCGCATTGAAATGCAAAACACTTTAAATCCATCTGTTAAACAGTAGTGTGATTCAATGTGCAATACACTTGAATAGATAGTTAAATTTTTTCAACATATCAAGGTTTGAAACACTATAAATTAACGTGTATAACACCTTGAACCAAGGTGAAATACATTTAAAGTAAATGTGATTATGCATTTAAAAAATCAAGTGTTTAAACACTTCGATCAAACGTGTGGAATTTTTTGAGTGTAACTGTATCTTGCAGGGATGCCAGATTTGAAGATATCTCGATTACTTTTTCGAAGGGACGTATCTGCTTTTGTAAACAATGCATTTGATCGTCTATTTGGCGTAACTGGTAGCTCGCCCACGCATGCTCACACTACCATCAGATAGGGGAAATTTCCCATTACCTGATAGTGGTATTAGTATGCGTGTGCGAGCTATCAGTTACGCCAAATTGACGATCAAATGCATTGTTTACAAAAGCTGATACGTCTCTTCGAAAAAGTTATCGAGATATGTCTTAATTTTTAAGATATATCTTTATTCAGAAGACAGTTGAAATCCGGTGAAGACATTTTTATCCCGCATATATTTACTTCAAAGTTTAAGCTCCTTCTTGATGTTGATTATGAATTAATAAATATTGTCTTAACAAATGTCTACAGGACTTAACTGGAATCTTCGACTTACTGAATATCTTCTGAATACTTCCTGATTAAGTAACCATCTTGGAAGAATAGCTGAAAGACGTAATTTGTATTTTTGAACAGTTGGAGGTCTTTAGAATAAAACTTGATCAACCTGATGTTTTCGAAAACATATCCAGAGAACTGAACTGAACCAGTAACGCTGCTAGATCACTTTTTCGTGGTGCGTTACTGTTGCAAGATCCACCACCGAAACTTAAACTTAAATTGATATAAGATCTACCACTTCAAACAAGGAAACAGGATTTATCAGTAATCATAAGAACCCATTTTAGTCAAATTGTCATATAGGGGAAACGGCTCTAATGTTGGCCTATGTACCTAAGATTGGGCCCATCGCTAAAAATCTGCTATTTATCTATTTTATCAAAGTGAACGCGTCATTGAGACAGTACTTATGGCTATTTTTGGTCGCTATTGAAAATTTAGTCGATTGCTGAATTTATTTATAGGCCCAAAATAAGGGCATTTAGGCCGTTATTACATCCATTTCCCCTATCATCGAAGATTCAACTGATTTTTGAGATTTCAAATGTTTTGTAAAGTAAATTTAATGTGCTTTCAGTTTGAATTATCAAAACTCATTTTAGGAGGTGCGTCTCTCACCCATGAGGTGGCATATTTGGATGATACAGATGTTTACATCACGAGATCCCAACCAAATTTTCAAAACTATGGATAGTTTCAGTGCTGTACATTCTCAAAATAAATTGAACATTTTTGATAAAAATGAGAAAAGCAGCTATTGGCTATCGAAGGGGACCTCCTTCGAATGGGTGATATCAGTTGCTTAGTCATTTAACGAAGGCATGGATCATTATCATTTGAGAAACGCTTGATATCATTCAATTGAGTGTAACCTACACATAAACAGCTCTGGTCGACATTCCGGCGAAAAAGCTAAGCCAACCCGACACCAACCTGACTTCTACCAAACCCCAACTCGATGTTGAGCTGACATAAACCCACAATTAACCCGACAACAACACGAAATTGGGTCGACATCGACCTTAAATTTGCCTTACATTGATCCGACATCGGGTCGACTTGTCTTTCGGGTCACTGTCGTATATCAAATGATAGTGAGTGACTCAATTGACAGTAACGATGAGGTTCGAATGAGAAAGGGGCTAAATATGGACCAGTTAGGTCTGTACCACAAATGGGAAAGAAAGGGGCTCTGTGTGTGTGTGTATGTGAGAATTTGTTTCCACAGAATTGATTGAATGGTTGTATTGGTTCATCTTTAATCGAATCATATGAAAATTAACAGCACTGGATAGTGTATGACAGAATTGACTCACTAGATGACGCTAAAACGCCCTAACTTAACATATGGACTAGATAGAAGCTTTTCGTCTTCGGTAAAGTTGTTCAGATGAACAAGACTTATCCTAAGGTAAAGGGTTTATTTCATAATTCACTCACTAAACAGCGCTTGTGTGACATTCATGTTTTATTGATTGCCCTAACTTAGCATGTGGACTAGATAAAAGGTTTCCGTCTTCGGTAAAGTTCTTCAGATGAACAAGATCTATATTAGGGTAAAGAGTTCAGTTCAGAATTAACTCACAAAGCAGCGCTAGTGTGACATTCCTTTTGAATTATTTGCCCTAACTTAACATGTGGACTAGATAGAAGGTAATCGCTGATCTTCTACAAAGTTAGCTGAACATCTACATAATTTGCTGCACTTTTAGAAGGTTTCTAAAATTGCTACGTAACGCAGTTTCCCGATCTTATACGAAATTCTCTGATGATGATCGACGAAGTTCCCTGAACTTTTACGAAGTTCCTCGAACTACTACGAAGTTCTCTAAAATCAAATGGTGTTTCATTCACTTTTCTGAACTTCTGTTGGACTTTTGATTTCAATCCACTTCGAGAAATTTTATAAACTCGCAACCCATCATGAGCATTTTCCATTCTTTAAAATAAAACAAATTGTTCCAATGGATCCTATTTTTTTCTCGAAAAATCAGTATTAATTGAATAAGCAAGAGTACGGTCCAATTTTAACACTATTTTTTCTACCTCGATTTTTTAAAACATATATTATGTTGATTGAAGATTCCCATCACGAATTGGTTTTCACCAAAACATACCTTTCGACGGCTTTATCTCAATTTTGTTCATGCATAGATCCTTTAAATTTGTTGAACCTCTTAACGGAATCCTTTTGTGAAGAGCTTTGAGTGGGTTGGTTTATTTCACTGATGAAGTCTGCAAGTAGTAGACGAACTTTGCGTATCTGTCATAGCCTATTTGTAGTCTTGAAATCGATCATTGACCATATTGGCCACTCCGGGGGAACCGGGATGCCCCCGGGAGAACCTATAATAGGGTACAATTGAAGCTTTCCATCAAAACATGCCTTTCGACGGCTCTAGTTTCATGGATTTTCATGAACAGCCTATTTATAGTATTGAACTGGACCATTGACTATTATGCCCACTCCAGAATTTACGGGGGGGGTTCACGTAACTTTTCTATTGATATCTAAACTTCTAAGTTTTTTTTTAATTTTTTTTTCTTTGTTAACAATGTATTTCTGCTCTGAAGTTCTCACAAGTGTTCTAAAGTTGACCCGAGAACTTCCTCAGGATATTTAAACATACCAGAAGTTTTCTGAACATCCATGAAGCTCTTGAAACTTGCGCAGGTTTTTCATGATGATTTTTTGCAGTGCATCTGTATAGGCGTCCAAAAAATTCCTTGGTCGAATTTGTTGATCAAAATTTCTACGCCTACTTAGTTTTGATTGAGGGAAAAACAGGGTGTCTACTCAACGATGAAACATAAATTCCCTGATTTTATAGTAGTTTTTCAGAAAACAGTGATAATAAAGGAAATTAATTAAATAAATTAGGCTTACTGACTAATGCTTAATACGTGAATCTACAGATGTGGTACTATGCTTTACTGGAAAATGATTGGTTTAATTACAAAATGAACTACTAAGCTCGTCATCCATTAATAGGCACCCTTGTTTATAGTTGTCGAAGTTCCTAATTTTGGTTCCTACAGTAGAGGAAACCATTGCTTCCTATGGATTCTACTATTTTAATAACGCTATCTTAACCAAATTTGATATTTGATATGAGCATGAGCATCGATGACCATACATTTCAGTAGGAGGAAGTCCGTGATTGACCAGATTTAGAGAAATTTGCACAAAGAACCATAAAGGCGTTAAAAGTAAATTTGTACGCACAAAAAGACCTGTAATTTGTGATTCAATAAGTTTAAAAAGTCCATTAATGGTTGCTTTACAGTACTTTGATTAAAATTTCAAAGTTACAGCATTGGATGGTTACATTTCTCCAGTTCGAAAGAAATCTCGAACCTTCCTCTTGATGGAGCCCATCAGCGCCCGCACAGTGGAAATGGACACGGAATCAACGCATTTCTTCCATTGTGCCCGCATTTGCTGGATGAACGGCAATACACGCTTTTTCAGGCATTCTTCGATTAAACTTGGTATGTCATCGTCGAGGATGTGCCGAATGGTTCCGTTTTCAGGCCACAACTGCAAATCACTTGCCAAATCATGGCCTTCTTCGCAAACTTGTCGGCAAACACGAACTCTTCCCAGCACATCCCCACGTCCAATCGCGATGTAAACCTTTTGACCGGGAAAATGCTTAAAATCGAGTATGTTTCGTCATCGATCAAAGTGCAGCCCTTGTGATTCATCAAAACACGGTTGTACAAGAGCCTTGCACGCTTTTAGGCCACGGAACTCTGCTTCATGAGCCGGTTCGGATGTTTACTGGCTTGATACGACTTACGACAGGGAAGGATACTGGCAAGGATGTTCCGCACCGTTTGAAAGTTGGCGTTGTACCTTCTGGCCACATCTCGGATCGAAAGACTGGGGTTTGGCTTTAACACACCTCAACACCTGCGCAGCTGACGATCCCTGGTTCCTGTTTTTTCGTAGGTCCACTGATTCCTTTCCGCACTCAGGGTTTGCTTATAGGTTTTGAGCACTCGACAAACTGTTGTTTTCGGCATCTTCAGCACTTCAGTCAGCTTGGAAACGGACCACTCCGGTTTTGACAGGTGTTTGCGAACAATATTTTTTATTCTTTCGAGTTCCATTTGACGTTATTTCTGAACGCGATCGACTACTTTGATCAAACTTGCACCAGTTGTTCTCTATAGAAGTTTAAACAAACCACTGTGAAAGATTTTCGATTCCCAACACTAGAGACGTGCTAGCGGCTAGAATCTTGAAAATATTTCATAGTCTGGAACCTCTGGGATCAAGATTTTATTGAAGTCCAGCAGCAGAATTCCGGGCATAAACTTTATCGAAGAGAATTAAATTTCTTAATAATAATATAGGGTAGAAATTGAAAAATTCAGGATTTTGAAATTTTTACATGTTCTTAAATCTATGAAATTGCTCCAAGCTTAAGATGTTGCTATGTGTGGTGTCTATTTAATCTTTCAAAGCCTGTGATTTTGTTTTATTAAAATCTAGAATCTTGAGTAGCCGCCGCCGGTGGTGTAGTGGTAAGCGTGACTGCTTTCTAACACCCCGATGGGTCTGAGTTCAATCCCAGCCGAGGTCGGTGGGATTTTTCTGAGGCATAAAAATCTCTGGTCACGTCTTCCTTCGGAAGGGAAGTAAAGCCGTTGGTCCCGGCCAATGTGTGTTGTTGAATGGGTGCAATATCCTACGCAGGTGTGGAAGCTGCCTTCCTGCACATTCGATTGCCGTCAATGGATGGCAATCGATGTCCGTCGGTGATTGGCACTAGATTGCGGAACAGAGACCAACGTTAAATAAAGGAAAGAAGAAGTAGAATCTTGAGTTGAAAGTATGTTTTACTCTTTGTCGTATTCCAAGATTTTAATTAGGCTGTTTCCAAGTCCAAGATACGTTACATTTAAAATGACCCACAACCTTGTTTTTTTTTGTTTTACGGCTGAGAACTTAAACAAAACTTAATTAAAAAATAAAAATAAATCGGGAGTACGAAACCTTGTAAGTCAAAACTCAAATGATCCATAATTTTGTTTTCGATGCGTTGGATTTTAATAAAATGCCAAGTCCACAATCTTCGAAATGTGGAATGCGTCCCAGAATCTAGAAATGGTCCATGTCTTGGATCTTTAAAAACTGTTTCTAATCCAAGAACTTGTCCCTGGATTTAAATAGTTCAAGTCCAAGTCTTCTAAATCAATGAATTGTTTCCATTCCTGGTGATATCATTATAGTTTATAATGCAGTTATGAATAAGGATTGAGAAATGCTTTCCTGAATTTCGTGAAAATCCCCTGAGATTCCCAAATTTTCCAGGTATTCTCAGGTAGTCGACAACCTGAACAAGTTTTCGGGGCATGTTAGTCATGAAGTAACTATGAGTAACCACGATGACAGGCCTGTTTCTGTACAGAAATCCAGTTTTTATGGAGATCATGTAACGGATAGTAATTCTGAAGACATTTTGAAATGATGCAAAGGAAATTCATGGCTCGAGTTCGAATCTGAGGTTGCGGATTGTACGTTTTGAGGCGCACCGTTTTGGAATTTACTGCTATCGGTATTCGGTAGCACCACAGGTTCCTCTCACAGGTGAGTTGAACAGTATATGCCCAGCCGAAGCAGACAATTTGCATACTACATCGCCGATTCCTTTCGATTCTCGGATCTTCCAACGTTTCGCCAAACTTCGAGACGCAACTAGTACCTCCCAATTGACTGGCTGTTGGTTCTTCGTTTCCGTACCGTGATTCCTCCGACAACAATCATGTCAACGAAGATTACCAGATCAACAGACTCCTTCAAGGTGTTGAAGTCGAAACTCAAGGATCTTAAAGCGTCGATAAACAACATTAGTCAGTTCGTTAGGTATTATAAAGAGGGTAAAACAGCTAGTCATGTCCACCTTTGAGACTGTTTGGGAGATCGAAGCACACGAGGACTACGAACAGCAAGAAGGTGTCGAAAAGAAGCAACTGGAGTTCGAGAATCGCTACACTACGATGCAAAATCGTTCTTGATGGAGAAGGCCAAGAAGTTCCAGGAAGAATCAGCACTAAACCAGTCAACACGAAATGCGGACACCGCCAATACGCATGGTACAATGGACCGTGTACGCCTGCCGCAAATCAAGCTGCAGACTTTCGACGGAGACATCGATGATTGGCTGAGTTTCAGGGATCTCTACACGTCTCTGATCCATGAAAAGCCAGATCTTCCGGAAGTGGAGAAATTCCACTACCTCAAGGGTTGCTTAGCAGGCGAAACTAAGGCACTAGTGGATCCGCTAAAGATCACTAGTAACAACTATCCGATTGCTTGGGAGTCGTTGCTAAAACGATACAACAACAGCAAGTTACTACTGAAGAGGAAGCAAGTGCAAGCGCTAGTGAAACTACTTTCACTTACCAAGGAAATCGGTCACGGATCTCCACAGACTGGCTGATGGATTCGATCGTGAGATTCAAACGTTCGATCTAAACGTTGAACCAGCCGAATACAGGGATTTGCTGCTGGTAGAACTGCTAAGTTCACGTCTGGATCCAGCTACTCGACGTGGCTGGGAGGAACGCACGTCCGCTAAGGAGCAAGACACGCTGAAAGACTTGCAAGAGTTTCTTCAACGGAGAATTCAGATCCACGAGTCTCTACCAGCAAAAGTAGAATCCAGATACGAACCTCTTCAACCCAAACGGAAGCCATTTTCTCCGAAGGTTAGCCACAATGCCGTACAATTGAATAACGCTAAGTGCCCATCTTGTACGGAGGTTCGTGGACTATATTCGTGTCCAGCCTTCCTGGAAATGTCACTGTCCAGCAGGGAGTCGTTCATTCGAGCACAGTCACTCTGCCTCAAATAGTCTCAAACGACGACATCTAGCTCTAGCTAAATTGTCAACATTTTGAGAATTCAGTTGACAACAAATTTCAAGATCCTGGTCTTGGAAAACTGTTCAAGATTATGGGGCTAGATTTTAGACTTTGAATAGTTATCAACAAATTCATAGTTTTCTCGATTCAGTCGTCAACCTGAAAATATTGTTTTAGAGTGGATATTTTAATGAGCGTAGCGTAATTGCGAACAGCAGGTATTTTAATTTTAATAAAATATCACGTGAATACATAAAATACAGGGTGACTCAGAATAACTGTCACCGATTTCACATATATGCAATTCTCAATAGGGAAAATGGGTATACGTTCAAGTATATTTGTTTTGAAGTGTGTACAACTATCAGCTTGTATTGATAGTAGAATTTGAAATTTCATTCCTTTGCGATTTCAAGCAGCCATGGACGTGAAAATGGAGCATGTCATAAATCCAGGGTGGCCAGTGAATTTTCATTTTGAAATTCCCGGTTTTTTCCCGGTTTTCTCGGTTCAAATCTTAAAAATTTCCCGGTTGTCAATATTCTACAAAAAAACGAAATTGAACGTATTTTTAAAAAAACGTGCTGAAAGGATAAAAAAAAGTGATTTAAGAAGATTCCCAAGATTCTGGGGCTTTGAAATTTGTGTAGAGTATGAAACTAGAAACATAATTTGTGATTAATAACAATCTTCGTGATGCAAGATTTTTAGAAAAAAAATTTAAAATGTGAGATTTCGAAAAAAAATCGTGGAGTCATATTTGTCACGCTCTGAGACTTGGAAGCATTTTAAGTGTTATAACAAATTACAGAACAATCTATAGAATCTGGCGGATAAACCCTGGATTTTTTCAAAAAAATTAAAAGAATTCAATGTTTTGATTTCAAACAAATATAGAGAAGGATTTCCTCACAGTTTTCGAAGGAGAAGTTCTGAGCACAATTCCAGAATTACAGTTCTGAGCAAAATTCCAGAATTACAGCATTACGGATAATGCTTAGCTGAATCTCAGCGAACAAATGAAATGTTTGCTGAGATCTCAGTAAAACTTTTGCACCGCCGAGCTCGGTAGAAAAAACTAAGTGTGTAAGAGTGTTCTGGCAATAGTTTCAACCCTACCTAGTGCGAAATATTCATCACAGAATTCCAACAAAATTGATTGCAAAAAAAAATGCTGATAGTTAGAAAGAAATTCTTTAAAATACTCCAAGGGTTTCTAAATAAAATTTCGAAAGATTTCTGCTGTTTTGAACAGAGCTAACATAAATGTTTGAAAAGATTTTTAAAGGAATCAAAGTCTCCGAATAGGTTCAAGGGAATTCTAAGAGAGATTCCAATTAAATTCTTAGAAGGTGTTGCTAGGAAATTCCAAAACGAATTCAACGGTAATTATTACGCGGAGTGTTTTCTGGTTTATTTCAGAAGAATTCCATGATAATTCAAAGCATAATCCAAGTTTATTCTGGAATTCATATCATGAGAATTTTGAACAACGAAAAATTAAAACCCTGAAAAAGAATAATTCAGTTTCAGTTTTTTAAAATATTTGTTTCCTTAAGTCCAGCATCTTCAATATTTTCTTTTAAGGACCAAGCACTTTGCATCTGAAATTGAAACGACAAAAATCAATTTGCAATATTGCTGAGTGATTAAATTCTAAAAACAATAAGACGGCAAACTGAAGAAAATTATGCACCAAATAGAGCAAGGCATTCATTTGGCAAAGGATCACTCTGTTTTAAAGATTTATTCTGAAATTCTGGTGTAAACATTTGTTCCCATGGTATGGTCAATTTATTATTCCCGGTTCTCTTGCCGAATTTCCGAGATTTTCCCGGATTTCCCGGATACTTTTCAAGTTCCCGGATATTTCCCGCTATTCCCGGTTCTCCCGGTTTACTGGCCACCCTGTAAATCTGTATAAAATCGCGTGTTATCTCTTAGAAACTGCAATCTCTTCGAAAGAATGAAACATTTATTTTTCGCATCATCATAGGTGGTACAAAGGAACCATGCGTGGAAAATCCGTTCAATATCAGAGATTAGAGCGCATTGGCAGGACTCCAAAAGTGCTGAAACCAAACCGTGCGTGCCAGCTTTGGTTCATTTTCGTGACAAATGTGGCTGGTAATTAAGGTAAAGGGAGATTGATTTGAATTAAAGTATGCCAAGTATGCTGATCTAAAAAATTAATGCAAGCGTTCAATCGTTGTGACCGTTTTTAAAAGTGACAGTTATTCCGAATATTTGCAATTTTGTGATAGTTGGTTGATAATGTTGAGCAGTTCACACTGAACAAAAATTTGTTTTTAGACTTGACTCTTTTTTTGTTTTCAAATGAATCACCTAATTTTTGTAACTTTTGATTTATTAATCAGTATTGTGCTAACCAATGAATTACATACCTAGTGGAAGTATATAGTGTACCGTCCATGCATCATAAAAATCCGTAAGGATTGTGGGGGAAATTCAATTACCTGCAAATAGAATAAGAGAAACGGAAAACATTAGATACACTGCAACAATAAAACAATTTCAAATCAAACTGATGAAGCTAAAAGTGCAAATGGAATCGTTCACCGCCGCCCGCCATATCGTTAAACTATTACCTCATGCGCTTCGCTGGAGGAGGAACAATGAACCAAAACCGACAGCCAAGCAGAGTTGCAGATATTGCAAAAAACTTAATGTTGAGATAGTTGCCACATCAAGCGCAATTATTAGAGGATGGGAAATTATGCGCTACTTGCTCGTAGAAGGCGATGACAATCCCATCAAAAGTTTGCTCCGTCTGCATTAAGTTAATCTAGTTAGAAATCAATTGCGAAGTAGGTAGCGAAGTAAGTTGCACGCGAGAAAGTTTGCCTTTTTACTGTTCTGCACAGCGCCAGCATTGGTGACTGATGAGTGATTGACGAAATATTCGAGTTCTTCCTTCGATGAGAATGAAACAAGTAGCGAGTGAAAGAGTTTCGAGCCTGACAGTTAACGGTGATTGAAAGTGCTTTTCTCACTAGAACTCTAAGAAGTGTGCAGTAGCTTGCTAGATCGTTCTACTGCTGTTAAGAACGGTGGATGGCATGCAGGCATGTATGCATGCTAGAAGCGATCAGCGAGAGCGGCGAGGCGGATGGATGGGAGCTAGCAATTTCGACCTAAATTTTTCGAAATCGTTCGGCGTTCATCGGAGAATCGCACACTGTCGCTGGGTTCCACTCGTAGGCAGGCACAGGCAAGCAGCGCAGCGTGTCTAAATAATATAAATGTGCAACACAGTGCTCAGGGTGGCGGCGTTATGATGAACGATTATGATGGCGCATATGATGGAAGGTACGGGGCTGATTTCGAGTTGATGATGTGCTGATTTTCATAACTTGAGAAAATTTATAACGTATTAATGAAGGGGTTGGCGGAGTTTGTACCGTATATCTGTGGGTGTTGTTTTAAGTGGAGTTGATGTCAACTTGTGGAATGTTAAAATATGCTTGTTATATTTTGGCCATAGCTGTTCCTATTGATTGCTAAAGCCTTTGATAAAATCGAATGACCAAACATTGGGACCACGACCCTAATGTAGATTAACAATGATATTGTATAGTTTTAGCAATACTCTTATATTTTGGTCACTCCTCATTCTGATGCAATTATCTTGCGTGTGGTAGACGGTATTACCCCTTAGCAAAAAAAAAAAAAAAAAATTGTGGGGTTGTGTATAAGACACGACCGCATGGTTGTGGACTACGTTAAGCTGTGTAGTGCAATTCTCGTGGATTTTTCTAGATATTGATTTAAAATACAGTAGAAGTAGATTTCGGTCCTATGTACATATTTTGGACTTCCTTCTTGGCAAAACTTGGTTAATTTCAGGACATCATAAAAATGCGAATATACATTGTAATACATTTGGTTCCTAAATTACAATCAGATATGAGTAAGGCTTTCTTCAGGTGATTCATGGAAGCGTCCAACAATGACCGTCATGATGACTGATATTCCCTATCACTTCAAGATTTCTAGGACACAAATCTTGGACGGTTGTGACATCACTCATGAAATTGAAACTCCTTATGTACTGCACTACAGCAAACGCGAAGTTCCAGTTTCTTTGTTATAAGTTTTGTGAGAGCTGGTATTTGTGCTCTTGAATTTTTATGAGGTAATGAGATTGATCAGAAATAAGGTTTCCACAGCGATTCAACTTCTCAAAATGCTAAAAAATGCACACACAAAAAAAAACGGAGTGCACTATTTTGCACCAATGTTATGCAACATTTCGTAGTTGAATAAGTTCTCGGTTCATCTACCGATGGAGCAAAAAATAAATACTAAATATTACTGTTTTTTAAAGATTTCGTTCGCGTTTTGTAGACGCACATTCATCATTTGGTATAAGAACACTAGGCGTTTCTGTGGCGGGATAAAAGTCACTTCCATATCTATTACAGATTAGAAATGATCTATCTTCGCGATGATCTATTTTCTGTCTTGGTGTGTTTGCTGTTGCTTTTGATAGCCAATACAACCTGTTACAGCACTACATTGAAGAAAACATCAGATAATAGTCAACCTGAACATTGCGTTTCTTGTTGTGTTTGTCGTATTAGATGCTAGATAAAGCTTCTTGTATCGATCTGTGCGCTGAAAATACCTGGGAATGTCTTTACATGGCCGAGGGGATACAAGGAGAAAGTTGACGAAGAGAATCTTGTTAATGTTAATTAGGACCTAATGCAATGTTCAGCTTGAATTGTTTCGCTTAGCTGTAGCAATGTAAAGAGAAAATCGATGAAGATAATCGATCAGTGCTGTTAGGCCCTTTTGAACGCTCACTGTCGAATTTCAGCTCTGAAGAAAAACTCGACTCTATTTATGCTAAGAAACAAGCATTGAAAGTCCCTCCTACTTAAAGAATTTTGCAATCGAACGGCTTGCTATGCCTCGCCCCCATCAGCAAAAAATCTGGGATTTTAAGGTAATTTTGGCGTTACAACATCTGTATTGGTGTGTGAGTGCAGTTTCGAACCCCTTCGGATAGGGTGGTGTTTAAAGTTTGCTCTCTGTTTTGTGCGTGCGTTCGCTTTCATAGTTTTCGGCTGCATTTGCCGGATTAGCCCTGGCACCTCCCGGACGGTTATAAGTGACGGCTTGACGTAACGTTTATTGGATACGTTTCTTTACACAGCTGTGTTTTTTTGTAAGCAGCGGTTGTAAGTGTGCCTGCGAATTGCATTGCCTCCTGGGAGGCCGGTTCAACGTGTTCGGATGTCACACTTTCATCGTGTAGTTCTATCGAGAGTCTTTCAAAGACGATAGTTTTTGTTTAACTGCAGACGAATATAAATCGTCCTCTAATCTATGGGAGCTCTTCGACATCGCCGTGAAGTCATGTATTCGTTTGCAACATATCGGGTGAGATCTTTTCTTTATTGTTCCCTTAACATTCATTCCATTATTATATGACACATTATATGCTGGTTATGGGACGGTCCAACCAGAGCACCCGATTGAAGCTATTTGGATGGGGAGAGTGGAATTTCCAACTTCCTGTCGTTAACAGATCGTGAATTGAAGGTGGGCTCTTCTTCCCCACTCATTGGGAACTTCCTCTCGTGTGATGGCTTGTACATTACCGGGTTGTTGGAAGGAGATTCTCTTTGATCCCGCGGACTAAGCGTAAGTGTCTCTGCTTAAAGTTTCGCCCTCCGTTTTTGGCCCTTCATACAATTGTAAATTGAATACAATCAGGTGTTGTACTTGATCAAGTCGTACGAGGTGGACAGTCCACTGTCTAATGGTTGTGCCTGCAACAATGAGTGGTTTACTTTACATACATACAACATCCTTATTGGTGGTTCGCGAGCTAATGGAATGTTTCAAAGTGAGTCGCAATCGTCAAAAGTTTGAGAACCGCTAACATTAGAGCCATTTCCCCTATATAACGGGAAATGAAAATATATATTAAAAGCTATTTTCACGTGAAAACATTTGAAGATTCCACGTAATACGTTTAACTTATCTTCCATCCACATATTTATCTAAAAAAAAAAAAAAATAACGAAAACGGAACAAAACGTTTGTTATATAAAAATAACATTTGCCGCGTTTCATATTATTTGAACGGGACCGAAAACAGTATCAATAACTCGTTCTGTAAACTATGTGTGGTCCTGAAAAGGACCAACTGTTCGATCTCCACAAATTCCACATCCTCTTCACTCCATCGCTGCTGCTTGTCATCAAGGTGATCACGTTGACTGCTGCTATTTTACCACACCGTCCGTCCGATGCGAAAACAACCGCGACACTCTAGCCTGACTGCGGTAATGTTCAGCAGAGGCAGAGGGAAAAACTCCACCTTTTCCTGATATGCTCGTGCTTCTGCTTGCCACGCCGTCCGAGGCTTGAATTAGCGGAGGAACGACAGCAGAGCAGATTCAAGCAAAACGATAAGCAACCAAATGGTACTCGATTATGACGACTTGATATGGGGTTTATTTAATTGAAAAAGTGGTAAAATTAGCACTTTTTTGTACATTTTTCAACGATTTTTTTGAGGAAATGGCAAAGCATTTAATGTACCAGATTGTTAGAGTTATTTCCTATCGATTGGTGTACTTGGATTTTAATTTCATCAATAAATGACAAAGTTATAAGCGTTCAAAATCTTACACCTTTTCGTGACGGGCGCAATTTTAGATTTTCGATTTTCCTTTAGTACCTTCCCGTAAGACGTAGTCTACGTCAAAAAAAGCCAAAAACACTCACCCTATAAATATGGCCATTGTAAACATTTGAGGAAACCTAAATGAATGGGCAAATGATAACCATCTACAACGATGGGTCAACTTTACAACATCTAAGGTTCATTGGTCTTGCAATTTGTAGTGAGGTTCCAAGTATTTGGCCAAATGTGAACGAAATCGAATGCCATCTGGATTTGCGGAAGGATTTCTAACTTTATATAGGAAAATGTAAGGTAACGGAAAAACCATTTTCATTGCTCAATTTTGCCAATATCTGAGACTTACATTTGGCAAACTATGCAGAACAACTTTATCGAAAACCGCAAATCGATTCGACTTATGTAAAAAAAAAACTTTGACCTCAATACAAATCGAAAAAGCAATGGCGACCAGTAGGTTGTAATCCGTCTTACAAACTTGTCTTACCTTACTGTGAGCATTTCCAGGCCAAATAGCAATAAAACATTGAATTTCAGACTCGACCTACTCCGATTTGCGCAATTGTTAGTTATGGTCAATCATTTACATTTGAGCTAAAACTCGGCCATTTTGAATCTCGCACAAAAAAAAAACTTCAAATCATAACTCGAAAACGTTACTTTCACTTGAAATAACGTCTTTAAGGGAAAGTTCACTGCTTCGAAAAAAATAATTACGTTTTGATTTTTCTAAAAATATTGGAAAAAAGTATCAAAAATCTAAAAAAATCACATTTCTTTCTTATTTTTCAAAGAAAATTCACGTGCAAAAACATTTTTTATAAGTCATTATGGCAAAAAGTTGGACTCAAAAAACAACAAAACATCGACTTTTCGGTTTTGCTGAGAGTCCAATTTTTTTTTCATGATGAGATAGAAAAAATATTTTTACATGTGGTTTTTGACAAAAATCTAAGGAAGAAATTGATTTTCTTGGATTTTTGATTATTTTTCCCAATATTTTTAGAAAAATAAAAATGTACCGAAAATATTTTTTTTCATTTTCGGGCCAGTAAGCTTCCCCTTAATTTTTTGAGCAAGAAAAAAAAATATCAACAAAAAGACTAAAAATTTGATCAAATTTGTTGTTCTATGATTTTTTAGATTCAAAATGGCTGAATTGTAGTTAAAATGTGAATGATTGACCATAACAAACAATTATGCAAATCGGAGAAGGTCACATCAGATCGATCCATCATTTGGCGTGGAGCTAACCGTGTGTAATTTGTTAAATTGAAATATTTCGCAATTTATTTGATACTAGTTTATGCACAGCAAAAAATAAATTTTAATATTACATCCAACAGGATGCACTTCAATCATGTCGAAAATGTTATGTAATTTTTATGGCCACAACAATAAGCAATAAAAGTAGCGTAATGTCTGTTCATACACTGTATTAATGATAATTTTGTCCTTTTTGGCAAGTAAAATTACACCATATTTTTGACACGATTGAAGTGCATTCACTGTGATGTGATATTAGAATTATTTTTTTGCTGTGTGAGCATCAAATTAATTCAATCAAAGTGTGTTGTTACTTCGTACGTGAAGTTTACGATTTTCAGAGTTGACTTTTATCAACATGAAGCTCTAGTGCGATAATTTATTAGCTAGAGAAAGTTCTGAAGAGGACAGATTGATAGTTCCGCTAGACTAGGGCAGTGTGAAAATTGACCAGAAGTTGAAATTGAACGAAGGTCCATTAATGCGACGATACTAATCAAACGCACACTCCTTTACCTAGCTCATACATTGATTGATGAGGGGATCTGAGGTATGTCCTCAAATCCACAGGTAAAATAGTGCGCCTGCGGTCTGCGTTTGTGGAATAGTTCTGGCGACGTTTATCACTACCTAAAGCCCCACGCTGCCGTAAGCATTTCCATGTGATGGTGTGATATAATGCAATTCTTCTTTACCTTTAGCACTGTCGCATTAAAGGCCCTTCGCTCAATTTCAACTTCTGCTCAATTTTCACACTGCCATAGTCTAGCGGAACTATCAAACTATCCTCTTCAGAACGTTCTCTAGCTAATAAATTATCGCACTAAAGCTTCATGTTGATGTAAGCATAGTATTTCCTCCCAACTCTGATCAAATTGGTTTTAAAAGGATTTAAACAGGGTTGATTTTTACCAATTCATATATGTTGCTTTGATTGTCTCCAGAAACAATCAAGTGGGTTATTATTTCAAGGCTGACAAGCTTAGTCTTCAATGGGTTTTCCAGCTTCACATTTTCAAAACAATCAAAGCTACAGGTTGCTTTTGTTCTATTAATTAAACGATTTATGGAAACAAACAGGTGCTTATGATAAACCCTCGCTGTTCATTTGTTAACGAAGCTATATATTCAAACCACGCAAAACATTTCGATTAGTCCGGCTCATCCGGTCCCGCGACATCTTCTTCTCCAATCAGCCAAACTTCCCAAACCGGCAAACTTATGCAATGGGGCCCCATTCATTAGTGTTGATCACAGTCAAAACAATCTCATTCGACCTACATCCCACCCGTGCAGATCAGAGACTCAACTTGTTTCCATCTCGTCTTCCCCTACGACGACTGGGGAAAACATCCAAATTGAAAGAAAATATGTCTATTTAATAGCCACCAAAAATCGAAACACACTACCCAAGTGACTACACCCGGGCAGAGGCAATAAACTTGGGTGTCAATTGTTGTCACCCTCCGAGCGAGCGAGGTTCCCTTCACCCTATACGATCGACGCTGTAGGGTATGGTGGCGGTATATTTACACACAATTTTCAGGGTCAAACCGCTTTCGAAAGTTGTTGAATCTACTACGCGTGCTGCTGCTTGTTGGTGGTGCTGGTAAACCCACACACTCGTACGCTCTCTCTCACTTAGTATATATGCTAGTTTCAGAGATGTTCTTGGTTCGACTCAGCACCAGTCGTCAAGTCATGTGGAAAAAGTGGAAGTGATGGAAGTGTGGAGGACACCAAGGCCATCCCCTTAAGGTGATGGGACGTCTCCCCGCCGCATCGCCACCAAAAAGGTGACAGTCAAAAACGATAGTAGTGTAGCCGATAGTGATAGTGTGCGAGGTTGTGGTTGGTCGAAGTTCTTTTCGATTTGAAAACAAACACAAATTTTCTACTACCGCTTGGCGCTTCAAGGTGATCGACTCATGTGATCGCCATTGAAAGTAGTTTCCCATACCGACGTAACAGCTGATTATAGTGTAGTCGCTGTTTAGAACTTTGGTGCGTGTATTTTTCGAAACACGAGAAACACTGTCGCAATGCCGTCTTCCGATTAGGACCTGTTGAATAACGTGGGGGCTACCTTTCTCTTATCTAGAAATTAAAAGCAAGCATGTCGAAATTACATACGGCTATGGTGGTTGGCGTCGTGTGAAAGGAAGGAAAATTTTGAAGGAAAATAAATTTTAAAGGCGTAGTAATTTGGCGCGGGACTGTTGTTTGCTCTGGCGCGTCTACACAATCGTCTGTGAATCACCTCGGTGGCGAGCGGAGCTGATAAGCCCGGTGAGAGGTGCGAAGGTAGACAGACCGGTAGTCTGCTGGGTGTATGACTGCATGGTGCTACTACACCGGAAGTAAGAAGAATTCGATTTTATGGGGGGGATGAATTGCTAAACCTGCGATGACACGAGTTTTCTTCCATTGATGATTTTATCTAGCAATGGGATTTTTACTGCTTCTGACCGTACTCACCACCACCAGAGAGCGAGCAACTTTCAAATGTATGAGCTGGTGGACAACCAACTTGAGAATGTAGGGCGAAATTCACTTTTAATTTAATATATCACTAATTGTGCACCCTGTTCCATACTATATTACTACAATGAACAAAATGTAGAAATTTTCTCATCGAAAGATGTAATGCCAAATTTTCCGATTGCTCCATACAGCACGCAGAAAAAGTGATCTTCGTTTCTGGGCCTAATGTATTTTATTATTGATTCGAAAATATTGTATATTTCAACAAAAAATATGTTTGAATCAACAACTTGGTATTTAGAATCAACAAAGGGATTATTGACTCTACAACCGGTTTGTTGATCAAAAATATTTTTCGATTAATTTTAGCCTAGCCCCTCACCTCGGCCTATCAAGCAAATTACTAATTAATTCAGCAATAATGCACAATAGTAAAGAAAAACTAATACAACATCTGCTGTAAAATGGAAATCCGTAAATTAAGTAAATTTTTCGGACACATTTTCAACATTTATTGCTCTTTTTCAATGAAATTTTTTACCGAAATTTACTTAATTTTCCATTTTTAGACGCCATGATCTTGCCGTATTATTGCACTAACGAAAATCTTAAGAACTGTGGTCATCAAAAAACCTTATAGTTTCATTAATTTAAAGGAATTTCCTTTTTGTAACATGCTAGCCTAATAAATCATGGCATATGAACTATATTTGATAACTTTGTTTTGGTATTTGTGAAACCATTTGCGTTGACGACGACTCTGCAACTGTTCACTCCAATAGGAAAACCCCATAAACAAATGTCCTATTTCGTGAACCATTGCGGATCGTTTCCTATTCTTTTTCTCCACTGAAAAATCCCGTACACGCTAACTTGAAAGTACCCATTAATGAGTAAAAAAAAGGTCCATTTTGTAGAAAAGTGGCTTAACTCATGAAATTAATTCAGCAAATACGTCTAAAAATGGGTACTTTTCATCCATCATGTTTTTGTTCTACATGAGTAAAAAGTACCCATTTTATTGATTAGTTTTTTTGCTGTCAGCGAACGTTTAAAAAAAAAATCAAATCATAAAAATACTTCATATTCGTTATTGCACATTAATAACAATACATATTACATAAATAAGTAGAATCTACCCATAGGCACGGTTGCAGACATTCAAGCTGAATAAATATGTTCCGCAAGAGCGGTTTAAACATTCGGCCCAGATCACTGCTGGGAGCTGTCTGCGAGGGATGCTACTGATCGAACAGGTTTAGACCCTTCCGCATGTAAATTACATTTACCTCATAGATGGTTTTTGCTGACCTAAAACTAATTTGTAGCACAATGGGTACCAGTTCGTGTCCAGATCTGTGCTATTTCGGGTTTTTCGGTTTGACTCTCATCATCTTTCTGTGTCTGATAGTAGATAAAAATTAAACGGCCGGCCGTAGCACTATTTCCAATAAACTTTTCCACCTCAATAAACATTGGCCGGAACAAACCACTGTATCTATTGGACCTCCTCCGTCACATAATCGCAGTACTCGTCTAAATATTTTAAATGTGAGTTTTTACCGATTTGCACGCATTATAAAAAATATTAAACATTCCGTCCTGAGCTTCCGGTTCTTTAGAGAATCCTTGAAGTTAATTGAAGACATGTATTTAACCATTTTAACAGTAGAATATATTTTCAAAAATGGAGAAAAATTACCCGCTTTTCGGTTTTGGATAATACCCATTTTTTGACAGTTTTGAATAACTTAAAAAAACTGAATACAAGAAACTCATTTAATGGGTATTTTCGAGTTAGCGTGTAGGCAAAATGTTAATCTTTGCGTGAAAGGAGGGGTCGACACGGTACACACGCTATTTCTAATCAACCCAAATTTGAAAAGGATCCACTTGAATAAACAATGGAATGGAAAACATCGACCTGAATCCGAACGATGTTTTTCATTTGTCATCTTGTCAGTTGCAACTTTGTTTGCTCAATTTTCGGTAGCCCTAGTTTTGGCGGATATGAGTAGATCCTGCTGAAATTTGTGTTGTTTAGAAATAGCGTGCAGTCAATCCTTCCGTCAAAACAAACTTCACGGCAAATGAGACTGACTCATATTTGAGTACCGATCACTCAAACTCGCAAAAGCGTAGATCACTCGTAGAATGAGTAAATTTTCTCATATTTGATTGACATTTAATCATATTTCAGTAAATATTTACTCATTCTATGAGTGACTTACGTTTTTGCGAATTCGAGTGATCGGGATTCAAATAAGAGTCATATTCATTTACCGTTTAGGTCCTTCGAAAAACTAACAAGCCGAACAATGCATTAGATCCTAACTAACATTGATTGATTATCTTAGTCGACTTTCTCTATCGTTAATAACTTGGCTACAAATCCGATTCTCGCCGTGTTTGCCATATAAGATGCTAGATAATAGCTTATTTTATCGAACTATGTGTTGTAAATAGTTGGAAGTGTCTATACATGGCCGTGAGGATGCGAAGATAAAATCTACTAAGAGAATCTGTCAATGTTTCTTAGGAGCTAATACAGTGTTTGGCTTGCTATCACTTGATTTGACAGTTCGTTATATGTGTGGTCGTGAGATGATCTATTTGGCTCGTGATTTATCATCATTTCATCATCATCAGTTCTTACGCGAGAAGTGAAAGTGACGTCAACAATGTGATTACGTATGAATGAAAGTGGAGTGAAAAAGAAGCGCGATTCCACATGCCGATCCTTTGTAGATCGAGGTTCATCTTCGATAGGACGAAGCTGTATCCATTTATAGTCCCAATTTGAGTACAGTAGACCGACATTACATCCACGTACATGGAACATTTTCATGTTAAAATGGTGAGATTAAACAATTTTCAGTCATGTCTAATCAATATCCAAATAATAAGAACATCTAAGCTTACATGTTCACAGTGTAATATCGACTGCAGCTCAATCATTACATAAGATACGGCATAAAATGTAATTGAAGCCTTCGTACTGGACCGAAGTTAGGGACATATACCCTATTTGAATTCATACCAAAAATATATTAGTCCCTGATTCAAAAATATATCGATTTGAATTTAAAGATTATTTCTCAGCGTGTGCAAAACTGGTTGTGCGACATCGGTCAAATTCGCTGATGAAAGGATTAGTTTTTATTTTTTTTTGAGATTCTAAATTACGTCAGAGAATTTTGAAATACGAAAAAGGGTATGCATTTCGATTCCGCGGAATTCTACAGAAGTCCAGTGTTCGGAAAAACTTAAAAACTCACAAACTCAAATCTCATGCATGAGTTTTGCGCTGGGCAAAGCAGGTGCATAAGAGCGCTCGTCAATGGTTGTCGGGCTCTGCCCGACGATCGTCGACTTGTGTTTTCTGTGCATCTGAACTCCGATTCCTACCTCCACGCGGGGCTCGGTGGGGTTGCTGGCTATGATGCGTTGTAGCCAGTAACGCGAACAAGACCGTCGGAGTCCGAAGGTTTTGAGTGCGTGCAGGATGGGACCTAGTCACGTCTTAGGCCCATCCGATTACCGTGCTCAACCTTTCTGGCGGCAGTCAGTTGTCTACCGGACTTTAAACAATTGTAGATAGTGGATTTCGTGTGGCCAAAGTTTGTTCAGGATGAATGCATTCTGTAGGTAGAGCCTACTTCTAGCGTCCACGTTTGATTCAGGCTGGCAGATGGAACCTCCCGTCTTAAGTGTTTCCGTTCAGTGTGACAGGGGTGAGGCACTGTCCTATATTTTTTCGCCAAGGGTTTACATTGGGAGCAGACTCCGGCGGCTTATGCCCGATTGGGTCTCTCCCGTACGAAATAGTTGATTTGATGAAAAATAAAATCAGCTATTGTGAGGGTCGACGGACCCTGGCGAAAAATAAACGTAGCGGGACGATTGTTCTCCTCATGAAGGCAATCGATGGAGGGAAGAAGGTAGCGTGGAACCATCTCGATGTGGCTTCAGCGGTTTAGCGTTCTAATGGGCATACCGTTGAGGCCCATACAGGGCTGGTTCGCGCTACGTTCTAGAGTACAGTGATCCTGAAAAGCTGAAGCAGATCACTGAACTAAGTGGAGGGTTCAAAGTTCGGGTGGGCGCACACCCTACTTTGAACAAAATTCGTTGCGTGGTATCAAGTGTGGATATCATCAACGAATCGGAGCAGGTTCTGAAGGAGCATTTTGCTACACAAGGTGTAGTAGATGTCCACAGAATTTGTAAGGGTAGTGGCGAGGGGAAGGTTAACACCTCATCCGTGGTGTTAACTTTCGAGGGGACCAGCTTTCCGGAAACGGTTAAGTATGGTCTCCTCAGTATTGAAACCCGAGCGTACTACGCCTTGCCCTTGCAGTGTTAAAACTGCTATGGCATTGCTGGTAGTGATCACTGCTGTCAAAAATAGTGATTTTAGTGACCACGTTAAAGAAATAAGTGACCAAATAGTAACTTGGAGTTCTTAAAATAGTGACCTAAGAGAATAAAAGTAGTCGTTATGATGGCACACAAAAGCTATAATACCTCAAGAAGTTTTAAGAATCTGGAGTAAAATTCCATGCACTGTTTTAAAGGCTCGTGGAATTTTATTATTATTTCTAAGGACATTCATTCCAAGGGAGTTTTGGAAAAAAAAATCTTTCAGAAAAACATCAAATGCTATCTGCTTTCAAGGTAGTTCTGAGGAATTTTGATTTCGTGTGAAGCCTGATAGTTTTGAGTAGAATTTCAAGAAACCCTGAATTGAATTAAAAGTAAATTTTAATGAAAACTCCAAGGGCATTCTGAGGATAATTTCATAAAGTTTAAATCTAGAGTATAAGTCCTTGGAATTGGTATTAAAATACTAAAAGAAGGATTACAATTAAATCTAAGAATAACTCCAGGACATCTCCAGGAATTTGGAAAATAGTTTGCCAAACAAATTATGAGAAGAAATCGAAGGAATTTGTGAGGAGAAATGCCAATCAATTCTTAGAAAACTTTCAATGTGAGTAGAATGCCAAGGAAAGGAGTGAGATTCAAAAGGAAATCGGAAATTAATTCAATGAATATTCGGAGAATCTCAAGTTAATTTCGAGGAACAAAAAAAAAAAAAATCGGAGGATAGCTTCACCGAAATTTTGAGGAATGGAAATCTCCGTTGGATATGGAATGGACTATTCTGAGGGCTTCAGAACTACTTGAATGTTCCCAAAATTTTCCTGAAGTTAATGAAACTGCCTTGAAGTTCTTTTGTAGTTTGAGAAACTAGCCTGATGCCCACAATGCTACTCATCAAATTCATACTTCCCTGAACTTTATAGGACTTTTTAAAGTTTCCTTCATTTTTCTAACGATCATGGATCTTCTCTAAAGGTTTAACAATTCGCTGAAGTTCTGTAAACTTCTTTAAAATTTATGTGACTTCTCTCATGTTAACGGAACTGCTCTGAGGTTCTGTATTCTTTTCTAAAATTCTCAAAACGTCTCTAAAGTCTTTGCAGTTCTCATGCAGCTTGTTGTACTGCGATGAATGTAATTGAACGGTCATAAAAATGATTACGCTTCAGTGAACTTCTGAGCTTATGCGAAGACCTCAATTAACTTTTTGATGTCTCTGAAGTTATCTGAAAATCTGGGAACTGCTTTAAATTTCCCACTAATTTTCTGAAACTAACAGAACTGACCTACCCCTGAGATTCTTCCAATTTTTTTGATGCTCCCGAAGTTTGCCAATGTTCATAAAAAAAGTTCGCGGATCTCCTCTTAAGCTCCATAGATTTCTAAGAAGTTCTCGAAATGTTTCTGAAGACCACTGTCCTTCTGTAAAGTTTTCGAAGTTTTTTCTGAAGTTCATGGAACAGCCCTTAAATTATCGACACTAATTTAAAACTTCTTCAATAGTATAGACTTTCCTGGTGCCTAAACGATTGCTGGATTTCTTCAAAGTTCTCTAAACTGCCTTGAACTTGTCAGTATTTTTTAAAAACCCAAAACTTTACTGAAATTAATAGATTTACCTTGAAGTTTCAATAATTTTCCTTAAGTTTTATAACCATTATTAACACTCGCTAATTTTCCCTGAACTTATCTATACTTACCTGAAGTTCTCATAATTTGTTTAATAATACGGCAAATTTTCTGATATATATTCTTAATACTCTGACGCTTCTGACGTTTTCGGATTAATCATAGAATTCTTGGAATACCCCATAATTCCATGGAACTCTTTGTAAGTCGCTACAAATTTTCTTAAGTTAATGGGATTATTCTAAAGCTATCTGATTGTCCTCGAAGTACTCGGAACTTTTTAAGAAATTTTGTTGTCTAAACAATGAATATCGGCTCCGCAAAGCTACAGCAAATGAGCCTGGAAAAATAAACGAATTATTAATCTAAAAATATCTAAATTTTTTGGGAGTTCTCTGGAATTTCTTGAAGATATCGCTGCTTGCTAAAAGTTCTCACATTTTTCTTTAATTAATGGAACTTTGTTGATGTTCTCTTATCAACTTAGCTAAATTTTCGTATTTTTTTTATGTTTTTGAAATCTCCATGACATAACACCCTTAAAATACGTTCCGGAAAATCTCTCGCAGCTTTGCTGAAGTTTCCGGAAATTCCCTGAGTTTCTCGAAATTTCTATACGGGTTTTACTATTTCCTTGAAATTATTTGAACTGCCCTTTGATTCTCTGACCTGTCTTGATGTATTCGAAGCTTCCACAAAGCTCTTAGTTCTATTGAAGATCTCGGTTCTGCTCCAAAGGAAAATAGAACTCCTGGAAACACCTATAAATTTACATTGGACTTCTGTGAAGTTTCTGAAATATTTTTGAAATTTCATAAATTCTCTGAAGGTTTCTGTACTTCTCTGAAATTCGCGGAACATCTTAAGGGTTCTCGATTTGTTTTCAGCACATCCTGGAACTATCTTGAATTTATCTAAATTTACGATTATAGATTTTTAATCTATATAGCTTTTCTGAGGTGCTTAAAACTTCTTAAAAATTTGCACAATACCCCTCAAGTTTTCTAAATTTCTCAAGTTCGCTTGACACCTATGAAGTTATCTGCTTCCAGCTTCCAGTAAGTTTCCCATGTTTTCAGCGTGTTAAGTTCCCTTACGTTCCTACAGTTCGTTTATAGAGCTTCACTGAAATTCTCAGCATTTCCTTTCATTCCTCAGAACTTCTCCAAAGTTCCTACAATTGTTGTAAAGTTGATAGGACTGCAATGAAGATCTCTAATCTTTCATAAAGTTAATTACGAACTTGAAATAAATTATTTATTTGTTTACTTAATTCTGGCACTTTGAATATTTTCAATATCTTGAACGTGTACATGGAATACGAAACTTCAAGACATTGAATATTATTAGATCTTGGACTTACTTACTTGGAAAACTCAGATACTTTTATCCAGAAAAATGAGTAGACATCCTTTATATAGAGAAAGACGGTTAAACTCACAACGCAAAGAGTAATCAATCTTGAAATAAATTCACGCTAAAAAAGTTGAAAATAGTGACTTATTACAAAAAAAAAGTGACTTTAGTGACTTTGAAAAAAAAAGTGACTTTAGAGACTTTTTAGTGACTGACTTGAAAAAAGTGACCAAGTCACTAAAAAGTGACTCGCTACCAGCCCTGCTATGGGTATTGGCATGGTCACGCGGGTTGTAAGAACAAGACCAGGTGCAGGGTCTGTTCAGGGGTCCACTCGGTTGCCGAGAAATGTGGAGCAAAGGCCTTCTGCTCCAATTGTCGAGGCAATCATCTGTCGACGGTGCCCTACCTACGTGAAGGAGTTTGATATACTGCGTATCAAGACCAACCTTAGTGTCTCCTTTGGGGATGCCAAGAGGGTCTATAGCGCTGAGAAGAGTGGGAAGTCTTATGCAGTGGTTGCTAGGACTGCACCTGTGGACTCTGGTAAGGGTCCTCAGGCGCCTTTTTTACCTCCCAAAGGTAAGAAGAAGAAGAAGGTTAAGCAGGGAGCTGCGAAATCTATCCCTCAGGGCAAAGGGACAGATGGAGCTTCGTCTGCTAAGGGTGCCAAGACCGGCAAAAAGGGGCCTACCCAGTGCAAGAGTGCTGGGCTTGGTGCTAGTTTGCCTGCCGGTCTTGCGCGAACTGCTAACCCAAGAGGTTGGCACTGACCCCTTGCCTGATGCCAAAAATGAAAAACAGCTCCTGGACAATTTGGTGGAAAGCCTACGAAAAAAGGTCGCCCTTGGCAAGGGAAAGATCAAACAGCTCAAGGAGTCGAAGATTCGCCTTGAGCTGGAATGTGCTTCCCTTGTTGGACAACTCGAAAGAGTAGGCGTTAACCTCGACTCCGAGGGGAGCGAGCTTACGGTTCCCATGACCCGGAAGAAAAGGAAACAGACTGTCGGCCTCGAGGACACTCGTGACCATAAGAGTCGTAAAAGAGGAGAAAACGTAGTACCTTCTCCTCCTATAGACTCGGTATCGGAGCGCGAACAGAATGGTAAAGAGCCATCGAACGTAATACTGCAATGGAATGTCCATGGGTTACGATCAAAGTTATCTGAGATCCAACTATTGACAAAGAAACTGAACCCTTGTGTCATCGCCCTCCAGGAAACGATGGCCAAGGTAGCAGATCTACCCCCAAACTATCTCGGTGGTAGATATAAGTGGTATATCTGGCCTCACATTAACGCCTACATCCACGGCACTGGATTGGCTGTCAGAGAGAAATACCACATAAGGTAGAGCAGTTGGATTATGAACTGGAGGCCACCGCGGTCACCATTCGGTTTCCGCAAAAGCTGACTGTTGTTAGCTTATACATGGCTCCGAGGAATAGGGTTGGCAAAGAAGTGAACGTCATCGGAAAACTGCAAGATCTCATCTCGCAGCTGCCTGTCCCTTATGTGATAGTGGGCGATCTGAATGCGCATCACCCCTCTTGAGAATCACATAAGGCTGACGTTCGCGGTGAGAGCACTATGGGGCATTTTCATACAACCAGGCAGAGGTTGTATCAGCTACTGGACACGTTGGGTTGTTCAGTGCTGAACGATGGCAGACCGACTCCGTTCGATCCCACCACCGGGGTCGAGTCCGTGATTGATCTGGCCATAGCCTCTTGGGATGTAGCCAGCCAGTTTATCTGGCGGGTTGACGATGACTTACACGGAAGTGATCATTTCCCTATTTCATTGTCACAGGCTGTAGACCTCCCGTCTACTGTGACAAGACTTAGATGGAACCTTGAGAAGGCAGATTGGTGATTACACGATACTGAGATCAGGTGACTGGACCCAAATCTTGAGTAAGGCCGCTCATCGCCACATCCCAAAGGCTGGAAGTAGGGGAGGTGGGGGACAGAAGTTCATACGGCGATTCGGACTAGACGTAAATGTCTTAGGGCGCTGCGTAGGTTGCAACTTGATGATCCTTCTAGGGCCGACAGATCGAGGGAGTTTCAGCTCGCCCGGTCTATATCTAGAAGTGTAATCAAAGCTGCAAAGCGGGATACATGGTCTGCTTTCACTACGGACCTATCGGAAACTGCTAGCTCTGGTGAGCTATGGCGAAAGGTAAAGTCTGTCGGTGGTAAGAATAGACATGTTGAAAGGTTGATTAAGTTGAACGGTGATTACACTAAAGACCCAGGACTGATCAGTGAGGCCTTTGCTGATCAATTTGCCAAGCTGGATTAATCATAAAATGGCTAAGCTCAAAAGAAGGGGCTTTTTAAGTGCACAGACTTCTCCGAAGACACTATATGGCTTAAATGGACCGTTTTGGCACTTTTAGACCACTGTGCATTGACCTAAGGACATACTAGGGGACATCCCTTAGCTCAATCAGTTTGAGGCTTAGCTATAAGCAATACGATTCTGGAGGCGCTTGGGTTCTATTCCCAGTTAAGTCCCGGATTTTTTCGCAACATTGCACTTGCCACACAAGATTCGAATGCCAATAGCTCTGTACTAACAACAACTAATTTCCAGTACGACAACGTAATAAAGCCAAGAAAAAGAAGACTTATGTCTCTCTCTCTCTCTCTAATGAAATCCAACTATTGAAATTTTTCCTAGCTGCTACCATCAGAAGCTCACCCGACCGCGAACAATTAGTCAAATTGTCACACGCGGACTCTCGGTGTGCGCGTTTCTCGCGGTGGTAATTTCTCACGCACCATTAACATTTAATCAAAACAAACGGCTTAACAGCGACGTTCGTTGGCTGGCTCAGAGTCTCCCAGCATAGGCCTGTGGCTGTGGGTTGGGATGGAGTCCCACGATCGTCGATTGTGCAATTTTCTGTTGTAATTTATTAGAAAAACGATGACAGGCTCCTTCTGGCGTGGACCTCTCTGACCTAAACGCATTTCTATTATTGCATGCATTTGGCCGTTTCCACCGAATTTTGCGACAACTTTTCGGTGCATGGGGAACGGGGCGGGGTACCAGGAAAAGAAAACATATTCAGGTTAAACATGTTGGGAGTGCAATTTCTCAAAAAGAATCCGTGATCTGGCCAGCGAGCACAGGAGTGAGTGAGACAGGGAGAAAGTACAGCTGTGACTTTGACGAGCGGTCCGAAATAATAATTTATAATTAAATCATTTATTTTTGCTTAAAATTTGTCCACTATATTCAGGGTGCAGGTCGGGAATAAATCACCGGTCCAATCATGACGGCGACTTTTCTCCTCTGTAGCAGCGCGGCGGCGTATCGTCGGCGTCACATGCACTGCACTGACTATGCACATGCTTACTGTCTCCCCAAGTGACATGGTCGAGTTTTACGTGGACAATTTATGATTTTAATTTTAATTATTAATAATGGGGAGAGAGTGGGCCTTGTTCGTCTTCCCCTTTATCTCCCACTCGGGGCCGCTCCCGGTCCATCAGCATCATCTGAGATTTCGAAATCCATTCTGTACCCGTTTTTCGGCATGCTGTTGTAAGAAGCGTTCTGATTCAAGGGGGTAAAGGTACGGAAACCCTCTCGTTGCATTTTTTGTCCCCAGCGGGAGAAGCTTATCGTCGCCATGGGCGTCTCTGGAATTTTGTCGAAGCGATGACTCTGAAATAGGAATGCAGCACCAAGCCAACCGAAGCAAGGGCCTACTATTAAAAAAAATGTTTACTCTTTCATTTCACTCTCATTTACACCCTCCCGTATGGCACAATTGGTGGAAGGTGTTGAGTGGTGGGAGTTTACTTCGTTTTTGCACCTCCGTCTTCTTCTCCGGCAGTGAATGCAGAAGTGTGGAGAAACAAGTGCAACAATTGCACTGCACTGCACTGATGCTTGAGTAAACAAACAAACGTGCGGTGCGGTGCCGGTGGCTTGCAGCAGGCACTCTTGTGTACTCCACGGGAGGGGGACCGGAGTCGGAGCCGGAGGGAAGACGTATTATGTCAGCATTTGGTGTGAATTTTGTAATAATTAAGGCTTTTGTTTTGCCTTGTGTGAGGAGACGGTTGCTTGTTTTCATTTGAGCTCTCGGATGCACTCACGGACTTGCCGGAAGGCTTGCTCCAGGTAGGGAGAGATGCAACAACGTTTGTGCAATGGTGTGGATACATTTAGGTAAGGCTCATGGAAATTCGGAGTCAGGTTTTGATTTTTGATTAATTTTAGAGGGTCCAAGATCTCAAAATATGATGATTTTTTTGAGTTGGTTGGAAATGCTTTCTAACATGAAGCTTTAGTGTGATAATTTATTTGCTAGAGAAAGGTCTGAAGAGGGTAGGTTGATAGTTCCGCTAGAGTACGGCAGTATGAACATCGAATAGAAGTTGAAAATGAGCGAAGGGCCATTAATGCGACAGTCTAGTCGAACGCATACTTCTTTACCTAGCTCATACAATGTATGAGGAGATTTGAAGTATGCTTGCGGGATGAGCGGGAATCCTTCCGGATGGTGCTGGAGTCGCTACCGGAAGACTTCGAGATCGGAGAACCTCGGCTCAAGGCGATCGAACTGTTCAGGGATCTGGTGCGGAAGGCTTTGGTGTTTCAGAACAGTTTGATCAAAGTTGGGATTCGGAATGTGATTAGTGAGTTGGTTTGTGGGGAGAGCGAGACCCTGAAGGAGCAAGTGAAGGGAACGTTGAAGACGTTGATAGATTGATTTGGGGCGGGGAGATTCGTGGCGGAACTAAAATAACAGCCGAAGAAGATTAAGTGGAATTGTAATAT
This sequence comes from Ochlerotatus camptorhynchus, assembly GCF_037179485.1. Taxonomy (NCBI): domain Eukaryota; kingdom Metazoa; phylum Arthropoda; class Insecta; order Diptera; family Culicidae; genus Ochlerotatus; species Ochlerotatus camptorhynchus. Next base: position 1,794,417 of record NW_027040640.1, read on the forward strand.
GTTGATTGGACACTTGTTGGGCTTGAACGTGAGCTCCTCAAAGACGACATCAGGTTTAGCTCTCGGACACGAACCTGGTAACCCAGGGCTGAAAATAGAATATTTATAGGCTTGGCGGAGAAGAAGTCCCGGCGAAGTGTAAAGTGACCGGTGTTTTCCATGATGCCCAGCGATTGCAGCAGTTCGGTAAGCATTTCAACATCGCGATGTTTGCAATAATCCTCGTAGAACTCATCCGAACGCAGCTTTTCGAACTCTATGAGGTACGAATTGGTTATGGAATCCGAACCGCACAGAAGGTCGTAAGGCGATCGGTGTCCATGAAAAAGGCCTGGCCGTAGTAGTTTTATCAGTGGTCGTTTACCATGTTTGATTCCGTAATGCTTCACCACTTCATTGCTCAGCCAACCGACATTCCGTTCCATGATTCGTTCCACATCGTAACTGACATGGATGGATTCGCTTTCGGACCATATTCGGAGGTAGAATCTTCACCGGTGTTTGCTTTCGTACCATCGACAGCGCCCCAGTTTTTACATGTTTTCTCTGACCGACACTGATATTCGCCAGAGACATCATAGTTCTCTCCATTTGTCCGACCGTAGGACTCTCTGACCGCGTCGACATATCAAACCCTACCAAGTCTGATTCCGGTTGAAACTCCCACTAGAACACTGGCGACGCATCTTCGACTGATTCGATGGCTTTCGGGAGAAACTCCTTCATCAGAATGTGCACCAGTTTCCTCTGATGATGCACACTCGCTTCGTCTGTGGTTCATCCGAGTCCTCGTCATACTCCAATCCAGTATATATAATTGTCCTGTTGGAAGTTGGAAGTGCCTCCCCCGGAGAACGTTCCCGCTCGAAGTTTCGATTCGGTGACCGAGGCCATTGCTTATTAGGTTCAGTGCAGTTCTTTTCCGAGAGAATTGGGGAGCAACGAACCGAGAGTCACGACAGTTAGGATCTGGGATAAGATTCCACTGCTTGTTGTTTTGTTTCTTCAAAACAAAACATGTGAACTGTCAAATTAATCGGGTTGCCAAACATACCATCATACAAAAAATAAATCAGTCTGATGACACTCTCGGCACTGCCGGCACAGCTGTGGCACACTGAGAGGTAGTAAGAGCAAGTAAAAGGCTGTATCCAAGACACGACCGTAGATTTGTCGTAGGATTACGAAAGGTAGTTTTGATGTCACAGCAAAAGTATAGTAAATATTGAATTGATTTCTTAACTCGTTATCAGTGAGAAAGTTCGATAGGTTGAAATTTGGAAGCAGTTTGAAAGTTCCGTTTTTGATGTGCTCTGTCGGTGTCTTGGATACAAGCTCTTACTCTTTAGTTATCTCTTTTATCAGTCATTTGTTTTCCTGAAAGGACCGATGGGTTGGAAGTTTGGAAGCCAGTTTATTTAGAACAATGCTGTGGATTTTTTTCTTCGGTGTTCTTGGAGTTGACAGAGGTGCGGAATTGGTGCAAATTTTAATTATGCTTTTTGGTGCAAATTTTAAGTTACTTCTATTAAGAGAATTCGGCAAGATTTTTTTTAGCATAATTCTCTTAATAGGACGGGCTTAAAATTTGCATCAAAAGGCATAAAGATAGGTACCGTCTGGCATGCTCAGTTCTAGGTATCAATATTCGGCGACTGTGTTAGGGAAACCACTTTTTTCCAGCACGGAAACGTCTCGTTTTCTGATTACAAAATTACGTACTTTCGTGCACAAAACGCACGAAATTTTTGATTTAAAAAAAAAGCGAAAATTTATTGGAGGAATTTCTTACTAAAATTAGCTCAGCATTATTCATGCATCACGACAAAACGGTTGTTTTCAGGACCACCGTAAACTATTGTTGTTTGCTGCCAACCACATCACCCCCAAAGCTCTTTGATAATGTATACAGCAATCAAACGTTTGTGATCAAATGCGTAACAGTATTGAAGAGGTATATAAATTTTCTCCCTATGACTGAATACCACATGACCTTGTCAATTGGGTTCTTTAATTTAGAAAAATTTATCGGTATTTATAGATGATCTGAAAAAGCTTCGTTTTCTGAGCACAACGATATTTTTTCCGACCCCATTTACATCCATGTCGATTTTCAAATCAAGATTTAAAGCAAAATAATCATTTCACTGTTTGACACAAGCCTAACAAAATGACAGCTCGCTCCCATACAAAGTACTTTCAAGGGGCGCTAAGGTGGTGATTTTTCCTAATGTAATCACACTTATTTAAAATAGTTCCAGTGCTCTAAAAGTGATGAAATTTTGGACTTCGTTTCCATTTGCAATGCAGATTACGAAAATGCAATAACCTCATTACCCCTAAAGAACCCAATTAACCAGAAACACTTCGAATCAAGTTAAGGTTTTCTCCAGGACGCTAGATGATGATGATGATGATGATGACCACTGGACACCCCCACTCATCACACGCAGTGATTGAATACACACCCGTCGGTGAGACCGGAGTGAATTCGATTTTTAAATCTGTGTTAGGGAAAGCGCTTTTCAATCGGTGATACTTTTCATTATTATTGCAACAGTTGCACATTCGTGAAATTTTCAATAGTGACCATTTGATAATTGATAAATTGTTGATTTTGGCAGATTCGTAGATGACATTCCAATCGATTGGCTTGTTTAGAATTAATATCCATCCGCTATTGACAGAGTTATAAGTGGTCGAATCCTGACCACTTTTCGTAACGCTCGTCGATTTTGGTTTATTGAAAATGCACCCTCAATATGTTGCCGAAAGACATAATCCTACGTCAAAAATTGGCGCAAAATGAGTGTGTAGAGTGACCACCCCTTGGCTTCCTCTAATAATTCTCGGAATTTCTGCTGAAGTATAGAGTCTAAGAAAGCTGTTGGCTGCGTGAGCAGCTCTCATTTTGAAAAAAAAAACATAACAAAGTACGGTAACATGGGGTAAATTTGATCAGCGTGGTGTATTTGAGCACTGATATTTCAGGGCGTAGGGATGCTTCTTACTTCAACATCATTTGACATAAAAAGTGCTATATCCCATTAAAAGCTATGAGAAACCTAAGTGATCATTTTGGCCCCGTTTTCTGGTAATGTTCTTCGAGGCGACACTGTGTGGTGAGAGACATTAGTATGGGTTTTTTGATTGTTGCTGTTTTGCGAGCTTCGGAAGCAAAGGCAGCCGATTATCTCAGGAATTTTGTTGACTACTGTGGCCGCTTACAGCACTGGGCCTAACTTGAATACCGAACCAGATGACATATCAGAACCGCTGTTGAAAGTTCTTCAAACTTCGACTTCTTTAGTCAAATGTATATTATGCAATACCGGCGCGTCCGAATGCTAGTAAATTAGGGAAAGGGGAGGAAATTGTTGCTGTGAATGCTTCAATGAGTATTACAAACAGGCTTTATGGCAGGTAAAAGATAAGGATTCGGCTTGGTAAACTAATTGATAAATCATGTAGTTGTTTTTAGAGAGAGAAAAAAAAGTTTGACTTGATTTGTTTTCCGTGCTGAGCACCAATGCTACCGACACCAGGAAGGCAGCTCCCACACCTGGATTCAATCTATCAGCCCATCAATTCATGGACCGGGGACCAACGGTTTTACTTCCATTCCGAAGGAAGGCGTGTTCAGATATGTTATGCGTCAGAAAATCCCGGTGGCGCCGCATGGGATTGAACCCAGGACCTTTAAATAACTGGTCATATTTAAAAGAAGGAAACATTCCTATAAATCAAAAAATATTGATTATTGAAAAAATTCTGAAATTAGTACAACTCAAAAGAACTGCCCATTTTCAAAAGAAGGAAGCAGTACATTTGAATAAAGGTGTCCACGATGAAATTGCCACACTATGAAATTGCTCTAACTTTTTAACCGTTGGGTAGAATTTAATGAAAATTTGGGTGGATTTAGTTCATAGTGCATTATTTACATCCTGCAAGTTTTAAAGTCCTGTGATCAAAACTCGCGGAAATGGAGTTGAAAGAACAGCTCGTGCGTGATAAAATCTTGCGCATTCATCACGAGAACAAGGATCTCTCGCACCGTTCCATCGCTAAAACGTTGGGAATCGCGAATTCCACGGTGTCGCGAGTGATTAAGCGGTTCGAGGAACGGTTGACCACCGATCGGAAGCCCAGAAGTGAAGGAAAAAGTATTCCGTACAACACCAAAAATCACAACCGCGTAGTTGGGGCCTTCAACCGAAATCCGAACGCCTCCGTTAGGGATGTGGCTAAGAAGCTGCACCTAAGCCGAAGTTTTGTCCAGAAGGCCAAAACTAAGGCTGGGCTTCGAACGTTCAAGGTACAAAAGGCCCCTAATCGCGACGAGAAGCAGAACAAGTCCGCCAAAACCCGTGCCAGGAAGTTGTACCTCAACATGCTGACGAAAGTTGAATGCTGCATCATGGACGACGAAACATATGTGAAGGCCGATTTCAAACAGATCCCCGGCAACCTGTTTTTCACGGCCAAGGATAAGTTCAGCGTTCCGGAGCATGTCCGCACTCAGAAGATGTCCAAATTTGCGAAGAAATTCCTGGTTTGACAAGCCATCTGCACGTGCGGGAAGCGGAGTGCACCTTTCGTGACCCAGGACACGATGAACGGACAGGTGTACATAAAAGAGTGCCTCCAGAAGCGGCTGCTTCCTCTCCTGAAGGCCCACAACGTCCCAACAATCTTCTGGCCGGATTTGGCCTCATGCCACTACTCCAAGGACGTGCTGAAGTGGTATGCGGACAATAAGGTCAATTTCGTGCCGAAAATGTTCAACCCTCCCAATACTCCGGAGCTCCGCCCCATCGAGAAGTACTGGGCGATTATGAAGCAGCATCTTCTTAAACGACCTAAGGTAGTGAAGACAGTCGAGGAACTGAAGAAAGTATGGGTTTACATGCAAAAAACGGTTGATTCACAGGTTGTGCAGAATCTTATGGCCGGGGTTAAGGCCAAGGTGCGGGCATTTGCGTATGGACTGTAAATAAAATACGAGTAAAATGGTAAAATGAAGTTTAATAGTTATTTCTCAATCCCTGAAAATTTGATGGCAATCGGATGAAAACTCGAATTTTGCGAATCAATTTTGTGTGTGGCAATTTCATCGTGGACACCCTTTAGCTTGCCAGGTTGATAAAATCGAACCTTCTTAATCTCTTTTCGTGACTGATTTCAACATTTACTGAGCTTTGAGAAAAGTTCAAAACCGTAGAAAATGGCTTGCTCTTCGGCGAAATGATCCATTCGGTGAAATGTCCCGCTCCCATTGTATCGTTGCTATGGATATTGTCCCTGTCCAGGTAAAGTTCATGTTCTCAAACATGAAATCTTCATAAGGTTTTGGATATCTACACACTAAGATTTTGTTTTCGTGTTCGGTAAATTTTACCGAAATTAGAACAGCTGAACGTTCGGTAAAACTTTGACCTTCATTTTAGAGGCTATTGAATTTGAAAATAATTTCAAAACATGTCAACCTTGATTAAATGATAAAATCTTGTCATTTTAGTAGAGATTTAGTTTCAAAGAGGCTGAAAAGCAATTGAATTGAATTGCATAAATTTTACCGAACAGTTCAGCTGTTCAGATTTCGGTAAAAATTACCGAAGTCGACGATAATTTTTATGTGTGTAGGCCATCAACTTTGGTTATAAACTTGTCCTTTCATATTTTTAATGTAAAGATAACATCCGAAATTATCACTTTTCGCAAGAAAGTGTACGCCTAACTAGGGTAAATGCTCATATAGTTGCGGTACGTTAGAAGCGTTCGGTTCCTATAGTTGTGTATTGAGTACCGCAACTAAAGGGTGTCCTACATCAAATTGCATCACGGAAGAAACGATGTGCATTGGGGGGGGTTCATGTTCTTGTGTACGAAAGTGACTCCGTTGGCTTCGTGTCACTCCAGGACAACATTTGAATAGTGGCACGAAGCTAGATCCAGCCGGAAGATCGTAGAGCCCTCGTGTTGCTTCAACAGAGGAAGCAGACACTTCTGTAGGCACCCCTTGAGGTAGATCTTCCCGTTTACAGTCCCGGTAGTCACGAACGGCGCACTCCGTTTGCCACATGAGCAGATCGCTTGCCAAATCATGTATTTCTTGGGAAACTTATGCTGGGCGGTGAAGAATAGTAGCCCCGGAAGCTGCAAGAAGCCCGCCCTGACGTAAGTCTCATCATCCATAATGAGACAATGAGGCTTCGTCAGCATCTGGGTGTACAGTTTCCGGGCCCGTGAATTTCCCACCTATTTTGCCGTTCGTCACGATTTGGAGCCTTCGGCACTTTGTACGTAAAGGGTGTCCACGATGAAATTGCCACACTATGAAATTGCTCTAACTTTTTAACCGTTGGGTAGAATTTAATGAAAATTTGGGTGGATTTAGTTCATAGTGCATTATTTACATCCTGCAAGTTTTAAAGTCCTGTGATCAAAACTCGCGGAAATGGAGTCGAAAGAACAGCTCGTGCGTGATAAAATCTTGCGCATTCATCACGAGAACAAGGATCTCTCGCATCGTTCCATCGCTAAAACGTTGGGAATCGCGAATTCCACGGTGTCGCGAGTGATTAAGCGGTTCGAGGAACGGTTGACCACCGATCGGAAGCCCAGAAGTGAAGGAAAAAGTATTCCGTACAACACCAAAAATCACAACCGCGTAGTTGGGGCCTTCAACCGAAATCCGAACGCCTCCGTTAGGGATGTGGCTAAGAAGCTGCACCTAAGCCGAAGTTTTGTCCAGAAGGCCAAAACTAAGGCTGGGCTTCGAACGTTCAAGATACCAAAGGCCCCTAATCGCGACGAGAAGCAGAACAAGTCCGCCAAAACCCGTGCCAGGAAGTTGTACCTCAACATGCTGACGAAAGTTGAGTGCTGCATCATGGACGACGAAACATATGTGAAGGCCGACTTCAAACAGATCCCCAGCAACCTGTTTTTCACGGCCAAGGATAAGTTCAGCGTTCCGGAGCATGTCCGCACTCAGAAGATGTCCAAATTTGCGAAGAAATTCCTGGTTTGGCAAGCCATCTGCACGTGCGGGAAGCGGAGTGCACCTTTCGTGACCCAGGACACGATGAACGGACAGGTGTACATAAAAGAGTGCCTCCAGAAGCGGCCGCTTCCTCTCCTGAAGGCCCACAACGTCCCAACAATCTTCTGGCCCGATTTGGCCTCATGCCACTACTCCAAGGACGTGCTGAAGTGGTATGCGGACAATAAGGTCAATTTCGTGCCGAAAATGTTCAACCCTCCCAACACTCCGGAGCTCCGCCCCATCGAGAAGTACTGGGCGATTATGAAGCAGCACCTTCTTAAACGACCTAAGGTAGTGAAGACAGTCGAGGAACTGAAGAAAGTATGGGTTTACATGCAAAAAACGGTTGATTCACAGGTTGTGCAGAATCTTATGGCCGGGGTTAAGGCCAAAGTGCGGGCATTTGCGTATGGACTGTAAATAAAATACGAGTAAAATGGTAAAATGAAGTTTAATAGTTATTTCTCAATCCCTGAAAATTTGATGGCAATCGGATGAAAACTCGAATTTTGCGAATCAATTTTGTGTGTGGCAATTTCATCGTGGACACCCTTTATGCAGTCCCTCCCGGTCCTTGGCTTGGACATAACTAAAAGCTTGGACAGATTCAACTTTTTGACAACATCCCTGACGGAAGCATTGGGATTCCGCATAAACGCTTTCCCGACACGCTTGTGATCCTGATCACTAATAGAACATCCATTCTGACCGCATTTCTCCTTCCGTTCGATGCTCGGACTTTCGTAGTAACGTTTAGTCACACGACTCACCGTTGACTGCACGATTCCGAGTTGTTTTCCGATGTCCCGATGAGAGAGTTGAGGATTTTCCAGGTGCTTGCGCAAAATCAATTCGGTACGTTGCTTTTCACGTGACGCTATTTTTTATTCAACTATCGAAAAACTGATAGCGATAAAAAAAACAGTGTAAACAATACACTCTAAACTACTTCTACAAATTTTTTTTTCCATGATGGAATTTGTTGTGGGGCACCCTTTATAGGAGCGTTTCCCCTATCACTTGTAATTTTATAAAGCCAATCATAGGAGGTGGACATCTATAACCCATCCGTTCTGAAAGGGTTAAAATACTGATTTATTATAAGAAAATTGAATTGTTTTCGAAAGTTTATGTTGATCTCTTTATTAATAATTCAAAATTCTTGTTTTTGTTAGAAACAAATAGATCCAAATTTAAGTTTGTAGTTTTGTTTGTAAAAAAAAATAAAATTTAATTTCCTGTGATCCACTTATGGACAGCTCTTGACCATAACTTGTGGTCAAAAAACGCCACTTTAGAGGCATTATGCAATGAAGCAAAAAAATCGCATACATTTTCAATGCAGCACCCAACCGATTGTTACTTTCCAAAAATTGTCCTTGATTGGTTGAAACTGTACAACTGCTGAACCTCCGAGTTGATCCAGCATACCTAATCGCCTACGTTTGTGGTGCAAAGAGGCTCATTAAGCACTGCACGTGAAAATTGACACAATTTTCCTCTCCCTTCGTCTCGATCATAAACTTCACCCCAGAACAACATTACAATTCGATCCGATCGATGTCATTTTAGAATGTGTGTTGATTGTCATCATCTTCTCGATGCGCTGGTGATGGTAATGACAGCATAAGACGTGATATATCAACACCACCGACACGCCACGTCCGTGTCTGTCCCCCCTCCCCCTTGTGACATTCACCGACGAGATTGACTCTGGCTTATTATTGGGGCTTCTTGCTCAAATTGTAGCTACAATCTTGTGTCGATCGCATCCCACGATCGCGCTCTGGTAGGTATTGTGATCGATGCAGAACGGGATTCGATCCGACACCAACGGATTGACATTCGTGTCTTTAACGATTTTGGCGCGAAAATCGACGATTTTCGCCACCCTGCCAGTGGATTTAATCAATGCGACGGTTGATTGTTTCTCGGTCCAATCATTTCCATCCAAGTTTCATCACAACTTGATTGCTACCGAGACACGATCGCTCAAATTTCACGCTCTCGTAGTCTTTGTTTTTGTTGTGACTTAGAACAAGCAGCTGCCGTAGTAGGTATCAGACTTAGTTAGTAGATGCGGGGCATTAGAAGGCAATATTGGCACCGCAGAAAAAAAAAAAAGCCCAGAATAACTCAATTAACTTCGATTGGAAAGGGCCTGACGGTCGCCTGAGTTTCGCAACCCTTGGCAGCTCAGTAGTGTGTCGGTCGGTCGGTGTTCTAATGATCACCGAGAGAGAAACACAAAGCGAGAAATCTTCTACAGCAGTAATCAGCGTCGGTTGGTCCCGGGTGTCTCGGGTAATGATGGTCCCAGCCAATCACGATGCCTATAATGGTGATTACGATGCGATAAAATGTATGCAGGCATCTGAATGCTGCACCGCACCGAATCGGAAGAGAGGCGTGTTTGGGCAATGGCACGATTTTGACGTCTAGCAATTGTTCCGACCTCGCTCGCAGTCAGTGATGATGCGTCAGTGGTGTTTAGAAGGGAATTCGAACATTCACTTTGCGTCGGAACACAGTGACACTCATCATCCTGGAATGTCATTGTTTTTGTTAACACATGCCGCCACCCTTCAAGGGTGGTGAAGACGGCTTCGATGACGTGAATTTTTTGGTTTTTATCACTTTGATAGCGTAAAAATTAGCGCCACATTCGGAGGGAAAATTACACGCCGCCATCTGTTGGAGAGAGCACAAGATAAGAGGTTGTCCAAAATTGGGTGCGCGTGTATCCTCGTCGATAGCACCGTAAGAGCGGGCGGTCGTGCGTCGGTAACCGTCAGAGATGGTGCAGCTGTTTTTTTTTTGGTCTCAACCGCAAATGTAAACACGGGCCGCAAACACACATATCGGTAATGTTGGAAAATGTAGGACAATGCACTTGCAGTTTTTAATTTGATTGATTTTTTTTATCAGAATTTATGAAATTCCTGAGGTTTGTGAATTTCGGTGAAATGGCCTTTTGTGATGGAACAACCGCCACAGGTTCACAAAAATAAATGCTCTTAAACGCTGTGAACGAATTAACATGAGTTAGCCTATTGCGCAAAGAATTCCAGTGAACTGGCAATTCCATTGTATACCTCACTCATAAAAGTCACGCTATCAGTCCCACTCCCGTGACTGCTGGTCCGAAGTCTATGCATGACAATCCCCTTCCTCTCCACTCTTCCGGCCGGTGGTCAGAGCGTACTTATCTCCGTCGTATTGTCCATCCATGCCACATTAGGGTGGTGAAAATCGCGAAGAAATTTCTATACGTCGCCGGTTCTAACTGTTGAGATAAGATTGCCAAACCCCTATTGACTGGCCTACCTCCGTCACGGCATTACGATACGATTGGAACGGAAGGCGCCTTTCTTCCAATTGAGTTTTCAATTTTATTGCGGGATTTCTTATCGCAAACCCCGAAAATATCAATAATAATAATAATAATACAAACTGCTGTTGACGAGTGTGTTGACACATGTCTGCCTAGACTTTTTTTTCGGGTGGAAAGTTAGTTAATCACACCTCCCTCTGTCGCAATCATGCGGTGACCATTTTTTAACCTGACAAAGTGGGGAAGCCCAGTCTCGGCACGATTTTGATGGACATGTGGATAAGCTACTTACGATTGGCTGGAATCACGAATGATCGAGAGTGGGATATTCGTTCCGTTTGCCCAAATGTCCATCTGTGATAATTACCTGAAAATAGAAATGAAACCCAAACTAAATTAATCAACCGTGATTCGTCAGGGTCAGCTGAAATTACTATCTGTTATCAGTTCATTTTTTTTTTCAACCCTAAATCAAATGCAACCTTCAAGTACCAATTGCTGCCCACAGAATTTCACCGTGCATACGATTGGACATCGGCACAGTGAGTGTGAGGTGGTGAAACCTTGAGCGATAAACTTGAATTATGGCCACAACTATTTTCGACAAAATTTTCAATGCCCTGTCCGATAACGAAAGACTCCCTATCTCCCCATTGGAGGGTCGGATGGATGGATGGATGGAGTGCCCTGCAGTCCCGCGATAACGCAGCATATATTAAGAGAGGAAGGCCGGACCTTTTTCGGGGAGGACAAAGTATGTTTCGAAATCTCAGAGGAAGTAGAAAAAACCGTGGCTGCAGTTATCAGTAGTTTCATGCGTGATGGGCTGGTTGGGAAGGTGTGTAAACTGTTGAAGGACTTTGGGAAACTTATCTAGCGGGGGTTGAGCTGATGGTATGGAACTATCACTCACTCGAGCAAGGCAACTGTCAGTAGACTTTTTTTTCCTTGATTTGTTTTCCGTCGATGTTGTTTTCCGTGCTGAGCACCAATTCTACCGACGCCAGGGAAGCAGCTCCCACACCTGGACCCTAACTATCGACCGGGTACCAACGGCTATATTTCCCTGATCAGAGATGTTATGCCTCAGAACATCCAGGCGGCGCCGACTGGGATTGAACCCAGGCCTGCTGGGGTAAGAGGCAATCACGCTTACCACTACACTACCGGCGCCGCTATCTGTCAGTAGACTGAAGTCCTCGCTGTTCGACTTGATCAAACTTAATAACCTCTAATTGTACCAAGCAATGGTCACTCTTTACACTTATTTTGCGCCAACTTTTTTCTCAGTGTGCCGAGAAGTCATTAAACTGACTTTTGTTTGCTTGTGAATAATGCCTTGTTTGGCAACCCGATATTTTACCAGCGCTTGTTTTTGATTTTTTTCGAAACGTGAGATGACCCGGAAGTAGGAAGAACACTTTCGTTCTGAGATGCGGACCTTGCGGGTTTACCTAGTACGAGTCTACGTTGAGTGAGGAAAAGTTCCATGTTTTTCAACAGCGGTTATAAGTAAAGCATAATGCCCTTCCCTCCTCAATGCTTGCCCGTGTGTGCTAGTAAACAGAGCTCAATTTCAATGATCATGGCGTTCAACGGAAACGGTGCCGGCGGTGGCCAGGACGGGCCGCACAACAAGCGCCTCTGTATCGTCCAGGAGATGATCGAGACGGTTCCACTCAATAGCCGGAACAACAACAACGTCAACGTAACAGATGAGCCTCGGCGAAAGCGCGAGGAAGCAACCCAGCCCAACCATAGCCTGCTGTTCAGCATAATTAATCCAGTCTATCCTATTACCACAGAGAACAGACGTCCAACTTGGGTCAGAAACTTGTGTAAAGATAAGTGGAAACATCGCCGTGACGTGGCGCTAGCATCTCACGATTTCCTCCATAAATTTTCTACTCTCGACCAATTTTGGCGCTAGTATCGATAAATTTTCTGTTGAAAATTGCCACTTGGTGCTATCAGAACATAGTGTATGGTATAAATTGTGCAACGAGGCTCGGTAGCTCAGTGGTTACCGTTTCTGCTTACTGAGCAGAAGGTCGGGAGTTCAATCCCAGGCCCGTCCCCTTCCTTGCAATTTTCCACTTTGCCATATTCTATACCCACTAGATTTTAATGAAAACAAATTCTTCTTTAACACCGATCGCATCACTTACCACAGTGTGGGTCCTGATCTAAAAATAGAAATTGGATGAGTGCGCGCGCGGGTGTGTGTGTGTGTGTTTGTGTATTATAATCGATCTACCAAAAACGATCCCTGCGTGTGCGTGCAACCTTTCCCCACGTCCAACATCCCAGTGATTTCTCGTGGAAGCGCAGAGGATTTCTCGGTTTCCTTCACAGCGAGTACCACGTCAACACATTCCTTCCCATTCCCTAGTTGACCTGCATTCGGACACGGCCGGCGCTGGTATTGCTAAATATTAGATCTCCAGTTTTTACACATTGAGGATGAATGTTAGTCCCAAACATCATCTGTTGGTTCTCTGTGTAATTGCAGCTGATCTGGTAATAACAGAGCAGCAACCGTGGGCGGTCAATCTGATTTTTGATTTTTTTTTTTTATAAATTGTGCAACGTCAGCGCCATCAGGTTTTCAAAGGGTTTTGAGTGGGGAAGTCGCCGTTAGTGGCGCTTAAGTCGAATAGAAATCTTTACACTAGTTTTTAGAGAAATTTTGTTCAAGCCTCAACGTCTGTTCTCTGTGCTATTACAGTGGACGTTCTACACACCATCTGCTCACCCAACGGACAAGTGAAACGTATCAAGATATTGAAAAAGAATGGAGTCCAAGCTATGGTTGAGTTTGACAGCATTGAATCCGCCACCAGAGCCCATCGTGGGCTCGCGACTGTGACATCTACTCCGGTTGCCGCACACTGAAGATCGACTATGTCAAGCCAGAAAAACTCAATGTTTACAAAAACGACATGAACTCCGTCTCCATGGATGCCTGCAACGGACGTGCCCCGTGGCTACATGACCCTACCATCTTCGGCAGAAGGTCCACCCCGTACAACGACCGTCAATCATTAGTCAACCAGTTAGTCCTAAACCAGTCCCTCTGGGAGCCGGCGGAGGAAACGGATTTGCACTGAATTTTTCACCGCCCGAGTTTCATCCGTCGGAAAACTGGAAACCAACACTGGCCGGAACACACGTCGGACTGATGAAGGACGTACCGCTGACCCGAAACGGACAAGCCAACTTCATTCAACCGGCACAGCAACGGAAATGTTATCAGGATAAAGTTCCTGAAAACCAAAGAGCATCCAGCACTTGAACAACATTCCAATCGGAAATGATGGTAGCAAAATTCAGATTGCATTTTCCAATTGCATTTTGTCAGAGTCCACCAACCCCTACACGTACAATGTGACACATGCACACTGCGCAGGAGCAGAAAAATTTCAGTGTTACCAGTGATCCGAAAAATTGTAACCATTGATGCCAAACAGTGCCAATGGCTGTGCCCATGTGTGCCCAAGCTTATTTTTGGCACACTGTGCAGAGTGACCAACCCCTTGAATTGTACTCAACCTACCATTGTATGAAGGGCCAAATACGGTTTGGGTGATTCCGTGGGCAACATATCTCACGTGCATCCACGTAATAATCAGGGAATCAAGAAAATGCTATCTTCCGATGCTTACCGACGATAAAAATACTAGTAAACGGAATCATGATCAGTGTACAGTAAGATCATGGATTATCATTTGTTTTACACATCATGATCAGCAACAAAAACGATAATCTACTGATATGATAACAATCACTTGGTAACGTATCTCAAAATCTAGGAACTTGCTGACTTCGGAAAAGTTGTTCTAGAGGTCAAATACCCTACAATACGGATATTTTTGGAATCGGGATGACACATATATTTTGAAAATCAATGTAGGTCACCATTTTGAAATCCGTCATCTCGGCGTTGGTTTCGGGAAAAAAAACTGTCAAATACCCTACAATATGGGTGTTTCTGGAACTGGAATAATGTGTAGATGTTGAAAATCGATGTCAACCGCCATTTTGGAATCAATTTGGCGGCCTTTGGTTTTAAATAGAACTGACAAAATACACTAGTCAACATGGCGGCCGACATCAATTTAGACATCCACACGTCATCCCGGTTTCAAAAATGCCCACATTGTAGGGAAAAGTTGTTTCTAAAATCAATAGCCGCCATCTTGGATTCCCAAGTAGCGGCAGATATTAATTTTCTACATCTGCATGCTATCCCTGTTCCGAAAATACCCACATTGCAGGGTAATCTTGCATTTCCAAATGGTGGCGGACTGACAGGTTTTTCTTAAATCGATGGTCACCATCTTGGATTTCTTAATGGCGGCAAACATCGATTTTCGATCTCTATACGTCATCCTCATTGCGAAAATTCACACATATAGGGTATTTGATTAGCCTTGTCTTAAATTGAGAATTTTCAGTGACGAGAGCTGATGATGATGATCTGAGATTATCGCTATTTCATATGATCATGATCTGTTACACAAATGATAATCGCATTATCGTTTCCAGAACTGTCCATTGTGATTTATTGAGTTGTACTAATCATGAGTGTAACCAAACTGAGAATGCCATTATCTTTATCTGAATCGTTCATTTTGATTCCTTGGTAATAATCGAGAAACTTCTTTCAATAACAGGATCATAGAGCCGATCAAAAAACAGGCCATCCAACAGGAGGAGGCCCCAATGAGTGGGGAGAAGAGCTGGCCCTCTATTCACGAAATGTTAAAGACAGGGAGTTGGCATTTCCACTCTCCCCATCCATTTCGCTTCAATCGGGTTCCCTGATGGACCATTCCGTACCCAGCATATAATAATGGAATGAAAGTTACGAGAAAAATAAAGGAAACATCTCATTCGATATGTTGCAAAGGAATCCACGACATCACGATGATTTCGAAGAGTTCCCATACATATCATGCATCAACACTCTCGCCTTTAGTTCCTCACAGAGTAACGGAAACCTCCAACAACCACTAAACACACTCCAGCTGCTCAGCAGAAAAAAAGGACTGCGACCACTTTTCATAAGCAATAACTACTTACGGCTTCAGTTGACCAGTACACAGTCTGGAATACGTAGCGCCAACCCCTCACCGGCCGTATCAATTCGGGACCAACGCCGAAATCAGAACCGACAACTCCAGCGACCGAAAACAAACGCGCCGAATAGCGGCCATGGCACACTTCGATAACATTTTCAGGGTGGCCAGTTAATTTTCATTTTAAATCAATTGAAAAAAAAAATCCCGGTTGTTAATGCTTAGAAAAAAACGAAAGTGTTCAATGATTATATGTTTTACGTGACCGAGTGCAAATTTTAGAATATTGTGAGGATAACTATCTTCGGTATTGAAAATGCAGGAAGCATTTATTAAAGCTGGAATGATTGGTTTGATATATTCATAAACAATACGCTAATGTTTGGATTAATTATATACGTTGTCACCATCCCACAATTATGGATCAGCTATTAACCACACACTTAGAAATACCTAATCTTACACGTGACGGAATCCATCTTTGACATAAAGGATGAGACGTAAACAAATATGTCATGTAAAATTAAGTGCTCTGAGACTGTAAGGTTCGGTACTCGACGTTAAGTACGTTTGATTGAGCTGAATTTTGCGTCTATTATGACTCAATTTTGTGTCAAAATTGACGCTCGTATATGCCAGTCTTAGAGCACGTAAATTTACATCAATTTTTCTAAGTTTGCATACTCCAGTAGTACACATGTTCTTTAACAATTTATATAACCTTTGTATGGCTGGTTTTGGTTGTAAAGCAGTTTACTCAACATAATTCTATGCATTTGTGTTACTTGAGTAACCATATAATACTCATAAATCCGTAAGTTCAGCTAGTTAGTAAACTGGTAGTGGTCCTTAAATGTGGAGATACTTAAAGTAAATGTAAACTTATTAGACCGAATTGTAAAGGGACATTGAATTCATGATTTTATTTTAAAAGTATTGGCAAAATATCAAAAAATCAAATCTCACTAATGCTCAAGATCACGCTTGATTTTCGTAGACAAAAATCAACAAGCAAGCAACTGCGGATGATATCACAAGCAGTGACATCGTAACTATGAATATCAAGCTAAAAAACTCACCAGCAACAGTTCTAACCAGCGTTGCCAGTATTTCAGATTTTCCAGATTTACACACCATTTTTAAAATATGTTCGAGATTTTTACAGATTTTTTAAATAAGTTGCTTTTAAAATATCACTGCAATTGATTTACCCTCTAGTAAAAAAAAATAAAAAGAAAAACTTGCTACTTTAATGATTAAAGGCCATCAACGTTGGACATTATTGGAATTTTAAGTTAATTCTGAAAATAGTTCACAGTTAAGTGTGAGGCGAATTCTTTGTGAAATCAAAGGAGAATTTAAAGCTACTTCTGAGTAGAACTACATCGATCTTTGTGAGCTTCGGGGTCGGGTGGCGTCACCCATTATTTAGGCGTATTGTGAGTGCCACGAAGTAAGGGTTCAATTCCCGCTCCAGCCGGTGCAAATTTTGGCAAACTGAAAATTTCCCTACTGTTGTAATGGTGTCCGTGTTGTCCGTTGGCTACTGTTAAGTATTCAGTCTGTGCAACCTCTGGTTGAAGACGGTGTCAATTATCTTGTCAACTCTGATGACAATTGCATGGAGATTTCGTCAATAAAGGAAATACAATTCGGAAGAGAAATCATAGAAAATTCTTATGATGAAACTTTAGGAGTATGCTGATACGAATCGTGAGAATAATTGTAATTCTTGGTAATTATTACCAGTCTTAGGGAGTTGTGGAATTGGAGAGTGATTTATAAGAGATTTCAAGAGGTAATTCTAAGAACTCTTAGAATGTTGCTAGAAGAGTTTTGATATTTTTAAAATTATTTCAGGGGAATATAGAAAAGAAATTCTAGGATGATACAAATATTTCATTTTGCAGCGTTTGGTGGGGCAATGGGAGCGCAAGTCAATCCAAAGCCGAGGATAAAGGACGGGTAATGGCTGAATAGTCTATGCGGACCACTTGAACGCCATGGGAAAAGGAAGGGATTGAAGAGACCGGTTATTGGGGGGTTTTGAGGAAATGACACATAGTGATGCTAAATGTAAAGAAACCGAAAATCCATCTCCCACTGATTCATCCTTTCACATATATACCAAATTGATATTTTAAAGCAATAATCAAAATAAACAGACAATACATGAAACGGCTAGTTGCCAGTTGCTTTAAAGGCTAGTTGCCAACCTAAGCGGACCCTCCGCATCCTAACTCTTCTGTTAATCCACTTAATGCTACTAGGCTGTCTAAATTTTCTTATTTAAGTTCGTTTGATGATTATGATACCTCTAGTCTACACACTTAGAAATAGCTAATTTTACACGTGACGGAATCCATCTTTGACATAAAGGATGAGACATGTCATGTAAAATTAAGTGCTCCGAGACTGAAAAGTTCAAAAGTACGTTTGATTAAGCTGAATTTTGCGTATATTATGACTCAATTTTGTGTCAAAATTGACGCTCGTATATGTCAGTCTCATAGCACCTAAATTTACATGATTGTGTAATTTGTGTGTAATTTTATAAATAATTGAAATCTCTAATCTCCCTACCATGCTTTATTAAGTACCTGCACTTGTGAATGTAATCTAAAATTTAACGTGTTTCAAGTTGTTTTTGACTTTGACCTATATTTAATATATATTAGTTCGTCCCAGGTGACACCTTCAAGTGACTAACATGCTTCACTTTTAAGTTAGTTTCCTAGCTGATTTTTAAATTACATAGGGTATATGCTTCAACTACGCTCACACGTTTCCACTATGTCGCACCACAAAAATACGTATGGTTATGTCACAATAGAAGCACGCCACAGTGGAAATCCCGAGCCATAGTTCAAACACTTATCCCAAATCAAAATGAAGAACATATAAGATTAGTTGCAATACCATGTACAAAAATGGTGTTTAACATTGTTCCCTGAGTAATACCTCAATGAAAACAACAACGAAAGCTTGTCAGTAGAAGGAGCACTGTTGGGCACTTTCTGAAATATTTCAATAGTATAATTCCCTTTCAAACCCAAATAAATCAACCTGCGTAAAAAAAATAAGAGTGATATGCGGCAAAACCCGCCAGTATCGCACCCAACGTCAGTGTCTATACGTAAGCGTACTACGACGCGGCTTTCAAATAAAGGAGTAACAAGTGTGATACTATCACTTCAGGCTAGAACTTTGGTTCTCTTATGCAATGGTTCATCAGAGAGGGGAAGCTCAGTAATCCTCATCGCATGCTCATGACGCTATTATGTCACGGCATGAGCCAACGATGCCGGACCTAAACCAACCGTCTTCAACGCTCCACTATAAAGCATAAGATTAGGCCCGCCCACCAACGTCCAGGTTAAAAAACTAGCCAAGGGGAGGGAATTCTAGGTTGATACAAATATAACTAAAAAAAGACGAAGATATCCTGTGAAGAGTTCCAAGTTAATTCAGACTAACAAAAAAAAACATGATCTGGGACGCAGGAAAAATATAAATTCAGGAATTTAGAATCATTACAAGATCCTGAAACTTCAAAACTAAAGCTATCAGACTTTCATTTTAGTTCTATAATAAAATTATTCTTTGGCATAATGGTCATGCGAAAAGTGGAGTTACCCGTAGTTTCGGTAAACTGTGTGTGAGTTCCACGATGTTAGGCTTTGATTCCCACTTCAGCCCGGTGAATTTTGCTTCAAAATAAAATTGCCTACTGGTCTGCTGGGTGTTGTGTGTTGTATGATGTCAAGAATTAAACTGTAAATCTGATCAACTCCAGAGTAATATTAGAGTTATTTAGAGCTAATAAAATCTTTAAATTCTGGTACTGCATCAAGTAGTAAGGACTATATCGACTTTTAGTTCAAAAAATCCATCCCATCAAATTTCCTTGATTCTTTGCTTTTCATTCTTTTTTAATAAAAAACAATTCTAACCATATTTTCTGCTGTTGTTTACCCACATTTAACTCAAATTTTGAACTGCTGCGTAATGGATATTTGAACTTTTTGGGCACATCGTGTCAATACTTTTCAATTATCTGATGATTTTAGCAATGCTAACAAGTTATTTGCTTTATATAATTTATTTTAACAAGTAGTTTATAACCATTCTAGTACTTTAAATAAATTCCAGATGATCATACTGACCTATTTTTACGGGAGATTGGCACATCACTTTGATTTCAATAGCATTATGTTATGTTAAAAAGAGGATTTTTTGGAGCATTCCAGATTTTTCCAGATTTTATATTTTACCTGGTCCATATTTTTCTGAAAATGACCTGGCAACGCTGGTTCTAGCCAAAGTGTGGTGAATTTAAGTTTCACGCTTTTTGCTTTACATCCGAACGCAACCCGAAACTACTGGCACTGCTGGCAGCCGTAGCTTCGTGTCTGCCATCGGCGAAGAGAAAAGAGAGATAGCAAACTATACATTCTCTTTCTAAGAAAACGATGTCCAATGGAAACATTTTTGTGTCGAGTCAACTCTCAGTTGCATGGTTGCATGTTGTGAATAGTCTCGTAATATCAAAGGAGCTTGTTAAATCAATACCAAGAATGATATTTTGTTCCAAAATCACGCGTGATATTGAAAGCATATGAATGTGGAAAGAAATCATTGATGATTTTGCCAACACTGTCTGTAAGACATTTGTTAGCACTCCGCAGTTTGTAATATCAAGACAATAAGATTCATGACATTTGTTATGTCTTAGGGTACGATTTTTCCCGAGATAAGTGTCTTTTAAAAATGCTCGTAATCCTGGATTAAGGGAAAAACAGAATTGTACAGTTTTTCAGCAATCTGGATTTGAGAAAAAATCATTCTTGCGGGATCTCAGAAATATTCATGATTCTTACAATTTGAAGAATTTTGTATAAAATTCTGACGATAATACCGAGAATTTAAAGTAGACCCACTTCGAGAAAGCTCACATCAGGGCTCTCTTCCCAAGGAACGTTGCTTGTTTTATCGAAGTTTTAAAGCACTCGTCAAGTCTAAATCATTGGTCTACAGAACCCTTTTTCGAAGAATCCGCGTTGTTCAGTGGATATGAAGCGCTGGCAGCTGGCAAACAAAGCATCATTTACAATGATCTCGAACACCTTCGAACCAGCACACAGCGGATGTGATTCCACGATAGTTTTCAATGTCAGCCTTATCACCTTTCTTGTGACAGAAAATTTCCAACACGTGGGGAATTTACGTTGCACTAAGGAAGCATTGAACAGTCAATGGGTAGACAAGAGCATCTGCACATCTTTTCAATATACAAGCGGGAATTCCGTCGGGACCAACAGAGTATGAAGGTTTCAATTTGTCTATGGCTGCTTCAACATGATGCGTTGAGATTTCGAAGGAACTGAATTCAATTGCATCCCTTGGAGTACCATCAAGTGCAGCAACTAGTTGCGAGTCCGATGCCACTGAGTTATTGAAAGCAGCCTTGAAGTGTTCCGCGAAAAGATTGCATTTGCCGTGTCTTTGAGATGCATCTCCAAGACACGTGTCTTTGAGATGCATCTCCACAGGCAATCCATTTCCTACGAAGGCTGCTCTGCTTCAGAATGACGTATCTTTTGTAAAGAAGTCGGTTGTATTTACAGTCAATACCTGTTACTCGCTTGCGTGAATCTCCGCTTTAAAACAGGGCAACGAGAACGGCAGAAATTTTGTAGAGCATGTGATCTTATACGTTTCAGCTGATGTAAACGCGAATTGAACCACGGCAGCTTTGGGGCAGGTCGGCGAACAGGAACACTGCTGATGATGGCTTGATTCACCTTTCCGTTGAAATAAACCACTGCATCGTCTATATAGGCAGCCATCTCGAGAGTCTGCCAATCAATACCACGGATTGCCTCACACAATGCTGTGAGAATCCAAGCTTTGCAGATCATCGATATCCTCGAATATGGTGAGGGTGACCTCCAGAGCAGGATGATTCCGATCAAGGTTGATTAATGGTTCCACAGCATTCGAAACAGTACTTTCACGTAAGACATTTTTAATACAAGATAAGTTCGGAGAAGAATTACCACAAAATTTTGGCAAACATCTTAAGGGAGCTCTAACCAGAATTCCAAGATAATGTCCCAAAAAATTCTGAGATGAATTCTATGGAATTTCTCGGGAGAAGAAAGGAGGTTCTGAAATGAAATCCTTGGTAATTCTTAACACAATTCCATTGTAGTGATGAAAATAACTTCAAGGAGAATTGCCATAACTTTTTGTTGTTTAATAATTTATTTGATAAGGCTCAATCGAATTAACTCTACAGAGCCGAGGATTCTTGTTCATTCTTCAATACATCTTAATACTATAGTCAAATAGTCAAAAGGTACAACACAATAAACACTTTATCTTCCGCTATCCATCCTCCATCTAAACGGGAGCCACTTCCAGTGGTTTCATTGTATGGCAGTAGCGCCAACGAGGGGCAGAGCGCTTCCATTGCAGCAATGGATGCAAAACGTGGTCAGCACTCACACACTCATCACGAAACGGTTGCTTTCCAAAACCGACGACGCATCGACCGAAAGAACTGCTGATGAAGAACAAAGATGAGGACCACACAATGGTTGCTACTGAGTAAACAGACGATCGCGTGACACACATCGAGAGTGGTCTACTTCTGACGACAGCCGAGTGAGCACTGAATTGCTATAACTTTAATGTCCATCATTTCTCCATATTGAAGTGCAATTGATGACATTGGCTGTCTCCTAAGACATACAAAAAAAAAAAAAAAAAGTTTCTCTCAGAGATTGGCGATTTATAAAAATCTTCATAATCCAAAATTTAAAAAATAAAAAAATTGATTTTTTTTTTATAAATATGGGATTGAGAATAATAGTCGAAATGTGGAATTTTGGAAAATTTACAAGATCCCAGATTTAAAAAAAAAAAAAAATTTTTAGGTCATGAAAACTTTTCAAGGCCTGTAACTTGGAAGAATGCTCCGAATTCCAACAATTTAAAAACAAATCTATATAAATCTGAGAACTGTTGCATTTTTAAGAGAGTTTTAAAGGAATTAAAGTGATAATGCAAGAGAAATTCTGAGAAGAATTACCACCAAATTTTGGCAAACATCTTAAGAGAGTTCTGACCAGGATTCCAAGATAATCATGAGATAATGACCTAAGAATTTCATTCCATGCAATTTTTGGAGAGAAGAAAGGAAGATTTGTATTGAATTCCTTGGTAATTCTTAGAATAATTCCATGGTAGTGATGAAAATACCATCGAGGAGAATTGCCAGCTGATTCTGAGCAGAACTTTTTGGGAATCATGAGGAGAATATCAAGTTTATGTTTAGGATAATTACGTGAGATTTATGGCTAGAATTCAAAAAGAATTATAAACAGAATCCACAAGTAACATTTCTTATTTTATAGTGGTTGTAAAGCATGCTAAAAGTCTAAATGATCATGGTCTTCAGAACACTCATAGAACCAAAATTGTTGCTTGGGTTTAAAGGATGTTCTAAGCATCAGACTTGGGTAGTGAACCAATACAGTTTTTATCGCAGTTCAGTTAACCTAAACCGTGGTTTGAAAAACTTTGGGGCACCGTGTGGTTTCGGTACGGTTCACCACGGTTTTAACGTAAGGCTACGTCTGTGATTTCTACATGAGGGTACACTTTGTGAAAACCGAAAATGGAACATGTAACAAAATTATGATAGATTTTGAACGTTAATAACTCAGCTTCCCCTGAACCAATTTCAATAATTTTATCGCCAATCGATCAGAAATATTACTACGCATCTGTTAAGTTTAAGAGTTTATGATTTTTTCAAAATGTCACTGTTGAAAATCCCTAACACAGATTACAAAGTTGAATTCCATCCGGTCTCACCAAACGGTGTTTAGTCAATCACCGCGTGATCTCCAGTACACAACGAAAAGCTCCCCGCAAGCACTGATAGGATTCAGTTCCAATCACCATGTGTTGTGGAGTCCGGACGTCGGCATCAGCAGCAGCAGCAGTGCTTTCGGCACGTGGCGTTGAACATTGTTCTCCAGTACATAAAGAACGGTTGCCTGAAAGCAGCGAGCTGCAGCCCAAATGAGCATTAGACTGATGAAAAAAATAACTTTTTCGCTCCACAGTGCTTAAATGGTTTCAAATCGGATTCTGATTAGCCTCCCAAAGTAACAACTCTTTTGGTTAGAAACAGACTTCGCACAAGCCATTTGAAATTTACATGTAAATTACTATGGGAAATCTCAACTTTTTGTTCATTGCCTTCTAGTCTTTTTCCATATTAAGCTGCGAAACAGTTCGATAACCATTCTTATAGAAAATTTTCTCAGCTACAACTTTGCTGAAGATCGTTTCTATGTAAAACGAGACAGGAAAAAGTTATTAATTATTTAAGAGATTGGTAAACTTATGACATGATCAAGCAGCTGCTCTGTAGGCAACACTGTATTTTGCAGTGTGACATAGTAGCCATGATTTTTGTGTCCTATTCGTCCTATTGTTGCCTGCTGAGCAGTTGATTGTGCATGATCATAAGACATCAGCGCATTGAAGCATTGATAACTTTCGATTCTTGCATTTAATCAAAAAGTGGTTTTCAGCAATGTTGTAGCTGGGAAAATTTCCTACAAGTACAGTTGAAAGGTTTTGAAGCAGACCGATATGGTGAATTATTAGATAGACATGAATAAAAATCTTGGTTTTGCCATAGTAATTCCCATACAAACTTCAAATGGTTTGTGCCATCTCAGTTTCACACCAAATGGGTTCAAATTTTGAGAGGTTAGTCAGGATCCAATTTGGAATCGTTTAAGTATTGTGGAGTGGAAATTTCAAATTTTGCATCACTCTAATGAGCATCCATAGAAGGAGGAAGCAGCCGCACCGCTATTGATCGGAATCAGTAGCTCTTCGTGAGTCGCTGTGGGTCATCTATGTCAAGCGCGTCATACTAAAGAGTATAAACAGAGAGAACCCCGCTAAAATTCCTATTTCTACACAAAAGCTCCTGCTGCAGTTAACAAATAAGAATTATTATATAAGACCACGTAGTCCTACGTCATTACTGTGTACAATCCCTTAGGGCTGTCCCATGTAGTTTTGTGAGGCATGGTTCGTGTAAATAGCTCTATTTTTTTCTTGAACATTTATCAGTTGAATAAACATCGGATTCATGAATAAAATATTCATTTCAGTGTACCGTGGTGAAATTTAACGCTTGAAGACCTCTGTTTACAACCCAAGCCTGCCGAGTATAATTTCAAAAGAAGTAGACTCAAGAGGATTCCCGAGCATAGGTTTCTAGACTAGTCTACACATATTAGGCTTCATGAGGAGAGTAATGTTTAAGGGATTTAATTCTCAGCATAATATTGCATGGAGAGTTCCGAGCAAATTTTTAGGGGAATTTCAAGGGAATTCCGACTATAATTCTATGATACGAGCAGAGTTCCAAGAGAGGATTTCTAGACCAAAACGCAAGAAAATCAACGTTTTATGTTTTTT
This sequence comes from Ochlerotatus camptorhynchus, assembly GCF_037179485.1. Lineage (NCBI taxonomy): Eukaryota > Metazoa > Arthropoda > Insecta > Diptera > Culicidae > Ochlerotatus > Ochlerotatus camptorhynchus. The sequence continues at coordinate 1,819,399 of NW_027040640.1, forward strand.
TTACTATGGATGTACTGAGTTTTTTCTGTTAGTGTATTTTTTATCAAAGAAAATTTAATAACCTAGAACTTTTCATGAGATGTAATTTTGATCAGGTCAATGATTTTCATGTTATGGTTTTTTGAAAAAAACTAATCAATTTTTTTAAAACACAATTTTCAAAAGATAATATTGAGAAAAAAAAATCATATTTAAATGAAAAACCATTCGTATCAGCGAACAAATGAGTAATGTTTCATTCAAATCGGAAAAACCCTTGTCCAAGCGGTATGCGTTTTGGGCTGGAAACGATTATTCTGAACAGGATTGAGGTAAGGTAATTATGAAAAATATTTATTAAATTTTAAATAGCTTAATATTAAAGTGTTTGTAAAAAAATAACGCATAAGTTGATTAAGTTTAAATCAATTCGATTCAAACTTTATAAAAAGTTGGTGCAGAAAAAAACTTTATTAGTCATAAAAAACTTGTACATTAATATTTAAAAAAATAATATTTTAAATGACCGTATATTAACCGTGTATTAAGGATGTTTCCCGGTTCTTTCGTCGAATTCCCGGATTTTTCCCGGTTTCCTCAGTTACTTTAAAAATTCTCGGTTATTTGCCGGATTTCCCGATTTGCTGCCCCCTCCCCTACTTAGTGTCGATCACCAATGATCATTTCCCAAGTAACAAATTTGGTTTTATAAGGGTTCTGTAGACAATGATTTAGACTTATAGAATGCTTTAAAACCTCGATAAAACTTGCAATGTTGCTTGGGTTATGCGATTCAGTGAACAATTGTCCCATTACCGATGGTCACATCGGCCATGGAACAGTTTACATCAATTACACGCCAGCTGTCGCTCCTCCGCCGATAACAACCCAAACAAGAGGCCACTTCACGAGTAGGTACGTTGCCGTAGTGTATATTACGCGACGTCGGTCGTTCGCTCGCGCTTGCAACGAGAACTACTTTCACTTGGCCCAATTTCGCTCATGTAATCACTTTCCATTTCAACGCGCACCGCGTCTGCCTCCGCGTCTGTCTGTCCGTCCGTCCGTCCGTCCACTGGTCTGTTTGAGCGCTTGCTGGCTTCGCACTCACTCACTCACTCACTCACTCGTCCAAGCCATAACCTACTGACTCCGGCCGACCGAGTCCGGGCTGGACGCGTGAAACTCGAGCTGCAATACAAAATCACCATCCATCGTGCCGCGGTCTGATCCGGAACGGGAGATGGCGACGATGGCAACGTTGACGACGACGACGACGACGAGAGGTTAGTTCCAATACAAATGTCAACTTTTGCCATTTCTGTACACATCCATCCGCCGCCGTTCGCCAGTTAGCCAGACCAACTTTCCAAAAACAAACATATCCAACCTAGTCGTTGGCTCGAGAAACCTTCATGCTTGACTGCTGCCATGCTGGTTCATGGCGTTCAAACCTTATGAAGTAATGGTTTGCGTGCTGCTGGCTTCGAAGGAAAAAGGAAATTCGCCTTAAAAGCCTCACACGAAGAGCAAATTACGTAACTGTGAAACTCAAAGAAACGGAAGGGAAAACGACCTGCTGCTGCTGCTGCTGCTCCAAGCAGCAGATCGCGGTCAAAAGTGACCCAACCAGCCGCCTCCCTTGCTGCGCCGATCTCGATCGTCGGACTGGTTTCGGTTTGTGCCGCATCTGTCACCTTACCGACAGCCGACCGATCGTCATCGGATATGTGTTATTCAATATCAATATCATGGCAGTGAGCTAATCGTAAACTATTTCACTCTCTAATATGTGTGAGCCGTGTGCCGTGTCGTGATCCACCGATGTCCAAGTCGATGACGACCTTGAAACTCAAAGTCAACGCAATACGACGACGACGATGACGATTGTTACGTGAGTTCACACGTCGTCGTTCGAGTTGTCATACCCCTGGTGGGGCTTGAAGTGGAAAGTCGTGGGATAGCCGCACGCACGTGTGCGACTGCATTTGGCTCACGATCTTTCGTGCGGTGATCGGTACACGATTTCTTCCCAGACAGTTGGACCGAAGTGGGTCACCTCTTCTAATCTGCGCTTATCTTATCCCAAAAAATGTTCACAGACGAAAAATCAACAAAAGCTTCCATTCTCTGCACTTTTCGCAATCATAACCATTTCACAATTTCTCAAAAAATCTTCACCGTTTGTCCGCAATTGCGTGAAGCAGATAAGACAACGCCGTAAATATTCCTACGGTGACTTTTTTTTTCTCCATTCAAAGATAACCTCCATCACTCGTGGGCCGCCGTAGTAATCGTATTCGTATTCGTATTTACATTCATGCGTAACAGCGACACATCAAAGTGACTTTCTCAAGGTTCACACGTTAGAAGCGAGCGTACGTAACGCACATTGCTTGCATTCCAAGGTGGACCACTTACCGATCGATCGATTCACTGATCGATTTCCCGCCACTGATTGCACAATTTGCGGAAAATTCTGAAACTTTGATTCGGTTCCACGGGACAGGAAGTTTGACCCAATGCCTCCTCCTCCGCTATCGTAAACGGAGGCAATTAATCGGAAGGCTGCTTTCAACCTTACCACTAATCAGGTGTTGCCGGTGTACAAAATGCTCATTAGTAGAGCGTAAATCCTTGCTGCTGTTGCTACCACCACCACCTCCGATCGGCTCTGGAAGGCAGTAATTAAGGTGCCTGCCATCGAGCAACGAGACTACCGCGCCGGTGATAATTGGTTGAGGAAATACACTTGGAGGGATTGGGGTGAACTTGGAAAAAGTAGCTTTCGGAAGCAACGAAGGTTGTCACACGTGTGTTTCGATAGGTTGTTACATCGTTCGAAAAAAAAATCGTGTAAATTTCACACCTTGATGACGCTGGATTTCGCATAAATTAAAACGCGATATAAGCATAAGACAGCAATGTTGTGTACAAGCTTGCAAACAATTTCATACCATCTTTCAACTCAAAATTGGGAAAAAATTTCCTTACTACTTTGTCTCAGACGCCATTTCGATTGAAAGTGACATTTTCGTGTTTTGAGATTCAAAATGGCCCAATGTTAACTCGAATGTGGATGATTGGCCACATCAAACAATTATGCAGTCTCATGCAAATCGGAAAAGGTCGAGTGTGATTTCTTGTTTATGAGAGTTATTTATTGTTATTTAAGTTTGAAATACTTTTTTTTTTATATTTTTAACCAAAAAACTTTCACGTAATTTTGAGTTAACAATTTTGTACCGTGTATATTCTTCTTGAAAAGGAATAATTTTTCTTTACTGCTTTGTCTCATACCGCAGGGCCCCACAAAGTCACTTTCAATCCAAAATCGTCAAGCGACGATGAAGCTGTCAACCATCACTTTCAATTGAAAGTCATTCTGTCTTCTCTTCGAATAGACCTGTCAACATCAACAGAACCACTTTCGATCAGTTTTCATGCTGTTCGATATAAATTCGTGCAGTTTGTATGACTTTTGTTGCTTGTTCATTCGGTCCATTTAAGCGTATGCGCATAGATCTGTGCACGTGGATGTCAAATTTATCACTGTCGGGTGGTTTGTTTACTCATCAATATGGGTATTTTTTCAATCGGGGTGACGTCTAAAATCCAAATGGGAATCCACGATGGCAGCTTCCAGTTTAAGAAAAAGTGGGAAATGCTGTCATATACTTATCAATAAAGGCATTTTTGGAATCGGAATGATGTCTAGAGGATGAAAATCGATATCCGACGCCATTTAGAAATCGAAGATGGCGGCTTTCGGTTTACGAAAAAGTGGAAATATAGTCAAATACACATCAATATATGGTATTGTTGTAATCGGTATTAAGTCTACAGATCAAAAATTGATATGCGACGCCATTTCGAAATGCATGATGGCGGCTTCCGGTTTCAGATTAAGTGGAAAATACTGTAAGGTATTTTTTGGAATCGGGATGGCGTCTAGACGTCAGAAACCGATATCCGACGCCATTTTGAAATCAAATATGACGGCTTCCTATTTCAGAAAAAAAATGGGAAATGCAGATGCCGTCCCTTCAATATTGGTATTTTTGGAATCGGGGTGACGTCTGGAGAAAAGGGAAATCAATATCCGACACCATCTATGATGGTGGCTTCCGGTTTGAGAAAAAGTTGAAAATTCTATCAAATACCCATACAAACGGTTTTTTTAGAATCAGGGTGACCGCTAGAAGCCGGAAGTCAATATCCGACGCCATTTTGTAATCCAATACGGCGGCTTCAGATTTGCGGAACAGCGTCAAATATCCTAAAATATGGTTATTTTCAGAATGGGGATGAGACGTAGATGCCGAAAATTGATGTCACGCCGTCTTTAAATCCAAGATGGCGGCTTTGGGTTAAAAAAACTGAAATACTGTCAAATACTGATCAATATGGATTTTTTTGGAATCGAGCTGACATCTAGAAGAAATAAATCGATGTCCGACGCCATCTTGAAATTCAAGGTGGTATTTCAGAAGACGTGTCAAATAGCCTACAACTGGCATCGAATATCGATTTTCAGCATCTACGCGTCGTCCCCGTGCCGAAAATATCCAGATCTTAGGGTATTTGACACTTTTTGTGAAACCCGATTGCCGCCATGTTGGATTCCAAAATGGCATCGGATATCGATTTTAGGGATTCACACGTTGTCCCCATTCCGAAAATGCCCATATTGTAAGGTATTTGACACTTTCTGAACCTTGATGGCTGTCATATTGGATTCCAAAGTTGTATCTGATATCGATTTTTGGCATCTACGCGTTGTCCCTGTTCTGAAAATAACCATGTTGTAAGGTATTTGACACTTTTTCTGAAGCCCTATGGCCGCCATATTGGAGTCCAAGCCAAGCGTTGTCTCCGTTCCGAAAATACCCATATCTTAGGGTATTTGACACGTTTTATGAAACATGATGGCCACCATCTTGGATTCCAAAATGGCGTCGAATATCGATTATCGACGTCCCCGTTCCGAAAATATCCATAGTGTAGGATATTTGACACTTTCTGAATCCAGATGGCCGCCATTTTGGATTCCAAAATACCGTCGAATATCGATTTTCGGCGAGGGGGGCGACGCATCTAAATCTCAATTTTAGATGCTCAAAAAATCTCACACAAGCGAATCAATCTTCGAAAAATCTTCTTGCATTTCTCGAATCTACATGCATCGTGCATCATCTTTTTGCAGGAAATCTTCAGAATCGTCATCAATCTTCTTTCTATCTACTCAGCGTGCGAGCAGCTAACCACAGCACAACACAATCTTTCCTGCAACGTAAATAGAGTCGTCCCTCTCGATTTTCGGCACCTTCGCGTCGTCCCCGTTTCGAAAATACCCGTATTGTAGGGTATTTGAAACTTTCTCTGACCCCGACGGCTGCTATCTTGGACTCCAGAATGGCCCCGTTAATATTCGTTTAATATAAAATACATTATTAATGCATATAATCCGGATGCCATCCCTATCGGCAACCGATATTGTGCGGATACTATCCGGATACTATATTTTGATGCCTGCGTCGTCAGGTCGTGACAAGTCGAATGAGCCCCGAATTGAAGTGAAAGTGAAAACAAAAACGAAGGAAGCAGTCTTCGAGTCATTCATTGCGTCAATTGAAACAAGTCTTTGTTTCAAATGAAATGAACAGAAGCACTTGACGAACGAAACAAGTGATAGTCCAGGCATTTTTGAAAAGAGGAATGTTCATCGTGACTCGATAACGAGAAACACGATTACTTACTCGAAAATGATATTGCTCGAAATGAAGCGATTATGCGGAGAGTGCTAAGACGTCATACCGATTGGAAGTGACGTTTTCGAGTTATGATTGGTTGGAAAATATCGAACACGCCATTTTGACGTATGTTTTTGCGAGATTCCAAATGGCCGAATTTTAGCTCAAATGCGGATTATTGTCCATAACGAACAATTATGCAAAGTGGGAGTTATTCACCGCTATTTTTGAAATTTGAGAACGGCGGAAGGTGTTCAATATTTCAGATTCATAAAACTGAATCTTCCCAGAAGTTTACGGACCATCTTAGAAGTTACGGGCAGATTGTGTGCCTGGAATCGCTGGAGGAGAATTTGCGTCTGCCATATCCCGAATGTATCAAATTTGTGTATGTTGGTCGAGTTACGGGTCGATTTCTTCTTCTTCTTCGCATTTTAAGATTATTGATTATCGCATTTTAGCTTATTGCGTGCTCGCAACTTAATGTTCTATAGATGCACTTCCACAGTTATTAATTGAGAGCTTTCGATGTCAGTACCATTTTTGCGACATTTTCCAACCCAAAAAATTCCTAGACCGAACCGGGAATCGAACCCAGCCACCTCCAGCATGGTCTTGCTTTGTAGCTGCGCCTTCACCGACTGAGCTAAGAGAGGCCCCAGGGTCGTTTTCTGCCATTTATGAATCAAGTGAAATTCGAATTCATAATGTTATGAATCCGCACCATTGGACAACGATCATAGCTGGATTGGGTTAATTTGTTCCAGTTGAAAAACGTTCTTATAAATTTGTTATCATTGTTTGATTTTGTGAGTATTTGCGATTGGCATTTCACCGATCGGAGTGTGTGATTGGGATTGGTGATGAAGGTTCTGGCCGGGAGATAGTGAACATTATATGGAAGGATCGTTATTCATATAGGATTATCGTGCAGCTTTACGACTCAACGCTCTGATGAGATAATGAAACCTCACCCCCAAGCTCCTCCACTGATCCTATCCTTTGACAATGTACCCCTCCAACCTCGGGTAAGCCGCGAGTATTCGGCCCAACTCCCACTAGACATAGAACTAAGTGAATTTTGTTACAAACAAAAAACAATAAACTATCGGCTTTGTCAAGATAACGCGATTGAGCCTTCCAAATAAACGAACTAGTTAAAAAATCGTGCAGCTTTAGAATTAACAGCATACCATTTGTGACACAGATGTTACAAACTACCATTGGAGCTATAGATTAAAATTATTTAATTGTACCAGAAGTCTCCTTAATAGAGGAACAACAACAACAACTCATTTAAGTTTATTTTCAGCTCTTCGATGATGGAACATATTTAAATTAATTTTTTCAGCCTTCGTTCAGGTTGAGTCTAATGATTCAAATTTAATTTTAGCCCAGTTGATGGAAAATCTTTAGCTTTATATCAAACATCCATATTCTCGTGTTCGTTCGAGCCGTGTTTTCCATATAAAAAATATAATCGCGTTTATCTCTTTAATTAAGGCTTAAATCGCGTTTTGAAGGTTGTTTGGAAGTTCGAAATCTTTAATCGCATTTATCTCCTTATTTAAGGCCTCAATTGCGATTTTGTTCACCGAGTTGATGAAGGGTGGAAGTTTTTGCGCGTGAATTTTCAGTATTTTTTATAATAAAGACGAGATACAGTTAACTTTTTCATTTTGATATGCGTATATATTTTATTAGCGGTAAACTTGGAAAAGCTATTAATTTTAAGGTTATGAGACATTAGGAGACCGACTGAGTACAGATCATTCGGATGAGATACTTTCGAGTTATTTGTTTAAACTTAATTCAATCTTTCAAAACATTAATTGGGAAGGTCGACTAGCTTGACGGCTGCCACTTTTGCTTACTAAATAGAAGATCATCTGCTTGAGACGTGTGGAAATCCATATCAAAACCTTCTGAACAGCAGTTGTTGTTGTCGTCTGTGAGGTCACCGCTGCTACCGAAATCTAGTAACAGCAAGTTGAATGGGAACTTGTTCGTTATTTTATGTGATATGGGGAGCTCGGTGGCCTAGTAGCGACCGATTTTGCTTATAGAGAAGAACATTATGGGTTCAGTCTCAAGATCCTTCACAGTTTTTTAGATCCTTCAGAGTTTTAGTTCGGATTTATTCTTAATATTAAATAAAGCGTATTGAAATTCGGTTGGGTATGTAAAAGGAATAATATTCGAGTTTTAGGAAAGACGTTTTCATCGGAAATCAATAACAAATCCTTCTCAAGAGCAGTGCTGCGTGCTGTCAATTGACGCAAGATATTGACCTAGCATTGAATTTCATTTCCGAAACTGATATTCTTGGTAAGCATAATATCAGGCGGTACGGCTTTGATGGTACTATCCATATGAATATCACAAGGGAAAAGTTGATATTCTTACTTTTATTTCAATAAATCAACTTGATTGTATAACCATTGCATTGTTTGAATATTACTGATGAGTTTTCTAAAGATCGATAATCGATTAGCTGGCGTATATAAGAAACATTTGCAACTGAACTTTGAATATCAGTGGCCCCTTTACGATGTCAATGTCCTTTGTGAACTGACATTGAGGCCAATGATATTGTTATTCTAACTGTGTGAACTGATACTGACATTAGGTGGTTGGTGAAATTCAGCATTTTGTAGGTATTGATATTGATATTTTGCAGCACTGCTCAAGAGTAGTTGTCGTAATTGTTTTGTGAAATAAGAAGCTCGGTGGCCTTGCGGCGACCGATTTTGCTTACTGAGCAGAAAATCATGGGTTCAATATCAAACTCCTTCACATTGTAGAGATAGACTTGCTTTCATACTATGATGTAAAGCGTAATGACATTCGGTTGGAGGGCCGGGTACGTACAAGAAGTAATATTTGACTTTTAGGAAAGACGTGTTGATCGGAAACACATATCAAATCATTTTCAAGAGCAGTTGTTGTTGTCGTCGGTGAACGGGAACTTGATCGTAATTGTTATGTGATATAAAGAGCTCGGTTGCCTAGTGGCGACCGATTTTGCGTATTGAGTAAAAAACCGTGGGTTTAATCCCACGCTCCTTCGCGCTATTGAATTTTTAGGACATCAGTTCAGCATATCGTGCAACAAAACGAATCCTGCTGCAATCCCAACCATTTTATCCAACATCCCAGTGATTTCTCGTGGAAGTGCAGAGGTGTTCTTGGCTTTCATTAAAGCGAGTGTTTCGTCAACATATTCCTATCCATTCCTTTCTTTACCAGCATTCGGACGTGGCCGGTGCTGGTATTGCCAAGTTTTAGATCACTAGCTTCACACATTGAGGATGATTGCTAGTCCCAAGCAACGTCTGTTGGTTCTCTGTGTAATTTCAGGTGATCTGGCAATAACGGAGTTGCATCCACGGGCGGTCAGTCATGCTTATGCTCATCTTATAAGTTAAGGGTATTTCGTTAAAGTTAAGTGAACATCATTTGATTTCAGATGACTTCGTAGAAGCTCGTTCACTTCTTAAAAGTAAAGAGAACGTTGCCGAATTTCAAATTACTTCCCAAGTCTTCAAGAAAAATCGTGTAATTTTCGAAACCTTCGTAGACATTCATTGAACTCTTTCTGGAAACTATATAGAAGTGCAGTATTTTATAGAAGTTCAGCTAACTTTGTAAAAGCTTGGAAAACTTTGTAGGGGCTCAGTGGACTTCAAAGAACTTCAGAGAATTTTTAAAAACTTCAGCAAGTTTTGTAGAAGTTCAGAGAACGTTCATCAAAATCAGCGAGCTTTGAGAAATTTAGCGAATTTTGTGCAAATTCTTTGAAGCTCAAGGATGCTTCTGTAACGCCATGAGACTTTTTTTTTAACTTCAGGGACATTGTTGATGTTCTTAGACATCGCCAAATCACTATAAATTTGGGGAGCTTCGGAGAGCGTCAAACAATTTCGAAAAAATTCAGCGAGCTTTGTAAAAATTCAGGAAAACTTCGCAGAATTGGGAAATTTATGCAGGTTTAGAAAAGTTCGGTGAAGTTAATAGAACTTTGATAAACTATTAAAAATTTAATAGAAGTTCGTTGAAGTTTAATGGGCTTAAAATAGATCAGCAAATTTCGTAGAAGTTGAGGAATCTTTGTAGATCTGTGTGGCTTGGTTCGATTCCCGGTCCGGTCTAGGATTTTTCCAGGTTGGAAAATTACTCGACTTCCCTGGGCATAAAGTATGATTGTACTTGCCACACAAATTATACTAAAGCTTTTTAGACAGGGCAAGTTAAGTGATCAAGTCAGTTGAATTCAACTGACTTGAACGCGAATTGAACGTGTAAACCGTGCCATTCAACTGACTTGATCAACTCACTTGAATTGAAAAAAAGTTGAACCAGGCTCAACTTTTCAAGCCAATTGAATTCAACTGAGTTGATCATTTGACTTGCCTAGTCTAAACCCAGCTTAATGCAAACATGGTACAGGCATCGAAAGCTCTCAATTAATAACTGTGGAAATTGCAGCTAGAACACTAAGTTGAGAACACACAATAAACTAATATGCGATAAGCAATAAGCTTGAAATGGGAGGAAGAAGAAGAAGCTGTAGAACTTCAAGGAACTTCGCAGAATATCAATGAATTTCTTAAAGATTCAGGGAACTTTGTAGAACTGCAGCGAACTTCATAGGAATTCTGAGAACTTTTTGAAAATCAAGCGAATTACGTAGCCACTAGGAGAACTTTGTAATGCTACCCGTTTCTGGTAACACAATCCCATCAGCTATTACTTTCCTCCGATATATTTTGGTGCTTTCTGAAATGTGTTCATGAAATAACACAGAGCTCATTTCAGAATTCTTCTAAAGTAAATTTGAAATTCTGTCCGGATGTCCCTTGAATTTTTTTACAACAGTCCAGAAAAATGTCTGTAGAACACTCCAAAAATTCTAAAAAAATTATCCTTAGATTCTCTTTGAATTTAAAACCGGAGCTTCAATTTTTTTAAATTTCCCTCATAATTCTCATTCAATCACCTCAGATTCTCGACCAACAATTTAAATGGTTTATTTGGGTTAAATTCTCCCGCAGATAATTGTCTTAAAATTTTGCACAGTATTATCTTTGAGTTCCCTCTAAATTCTGTTTGGAAATTACATGCGATTCTCATTCAGATTCTCTATAAATTCCACTCGAAATGCGCTTGAAATTATCCTCGGAATTTCCTTATAGATCTTGGCAGAATTATTTTGGAATAGTCCCTCAAAATTCGCTTCCCTTTTTTCACGAATTCTAGAATCCTCCTAACTCTTGGGAGTTCTACTAAAAATTCTCTTAGATATTTTCCTACAGCTCCCTGGAAAATACTCTCTGAAATACCTTGACGTTAGCTCTAGAATTTTAAAATCTACACAAATTTGTTTTGGATAAAAATTCTAAAATTCTCTCCATAGTTCTTCAAAGTGACTGAATTCTGAAAACCTAGTCGAGTGTAAAGGTCAAGAAATCTTATTGTTTTCGAAAAGAGGACGAGGTATAGTAATTCGTCATCGTTCGGTTTTTCCCGGTGACTTCAAATTCTCAGCTTTTTCCCGGTTTTCCCAGGTCACTGGTCACCCTGCATTTTACATATGTAACATTTGTTTTTAATCCCACAGCACATTTTGAGACCCTGGTCCACAAGAAAATTATTCCGGATAATACTCTTAACCAAAAGAAATTCTCGGGCGGATTCATTCGGTAGGAAATCGTAAAAACAGCGCTTTCACCTCCAAAATCCTGCAAGTTAATTCTATCTAAATTGCCAGGTTTACAATGAAGATCTAGAATACAAAATAAAGCCACTATATTCTGTCAATCATAAAGGTGCTACTGCTAGCTGTTAAGAACACAATAAGGAACAATACTACAGAAATTCAGAAAAAAATCACCATCTTCTCTCAAAGCTTGGTTTACCCAAAGCAAGTCAATTGATCAACTCAGTTGAAACCATGACATTCAACTGACTTGATCAAAACACTTGAATTGAAAAAAAAAACAGGCAGTCCAGTCAGACAGAACAACGGAAATGAGTTTATAATAGGCTCAAAAACACCGAAGTACACTTTTATTTGATTAGCTTTTGCTCAACTCACAAAAATGCAACATCAATCATTGAACAACTACAAGTTACACCGAGTAAGTAAGTTGTTTGAAACTAGCGAAGTCAGCCATACTTATAAATAAGTTTCTGATATAAAGAAATATTTCCTTGAATTTGAATTAAATTCCCTGAGATTCCCTGATTTTCCAGGTCCAAAAATGAATTCCCTAATATTCTCTGTATTTCCAGGCTTTCCGAGGTAGTCGACACCCTGTTACTACAATGAAGTTCAGATAAATCGTCAATTGTAGAAACTTCATTGAATCCAAACATATTTCCTTTTAGCAACATCGAAATACTAAAACATCATTTAGAAGCTAATTCTATTAACAAGTCTTTTAAGCACACAATAAAGAACTACAATAGGGCAGTCAAGGGGCACGGCTTGTCTAAGAACCCACTTAAATCTATAATTTTTGTTTGACCGAACTAGATCCAGCGTCCAATAAACCTTTCGGAGGTTAAAATTGGCCACAACCAGAAACGGCTAGCGCTGCTTATCTAATTCAAATATTTTTTTAACGACTCTCTGGATTTTAATTCAAGCCAGAGACGTGTTAACTTTGTAAGAGTTAGGTTCACCAAATCATCAAAATGCCCTTTTTCGAAAAATTTCCAGCCCAACTTGAAAAAATACTGCATCAAACATTAGAGGAACTCCAATCTTACAACTCTAGTCGACACGATGAGGATGGATGTTAACCTAAATGGTGCAATTTAAGGAAATTAATGCGAACATTGTCCGAAAGTTTTGAATTATTCATACTCATAGGACTAAGTTTGTGATATCTATATGGGGATACACTTTGTGAAAACCGAAAATGGAACATGTAACGAAATTATGAAAGATTTCGAGCGTTAATAACTCAGCTGCCCCTGCACCAATTTCAATATTTTCATAACCAATCGATCAGCAATATTTCTACACATCGATAGCAATGCTCTTGATTTTTAATTTTCAACAAGAAACTATTGAAAAAGTGGTAAATTCCAAGCATTGTCCAAAAGCGTCAAAATAACTAACAAATCCACCAATTACATACATGCATATGCTACTTCTCTAACACAGTCATCAGAGAATCGTTTCTAGACAAAACATGTCAATGTAACATTGCTGTTTCCCCAACACAGTCATCAGAGAGTCGTTAGCAGATGAAACAAGTCGAAGTGGTGCCTCTGATCTTCGGGCGTGTGCGAATAGGGAGTATGCAATTGCGTAACATATTGCACACTCATCGCCATATTCAGAACCTCACGCCCTCAACGACCACACAAAATGCTCTCCACAGTTGAAATCTTTAACCAAACTTGGAAGCAGGGGAGTGCAAGTGATTTTGATCGACTATCTTTATCGACTTTCTGTTTCGTTAATAACTCAACGGTAAACACATTCATTGATACGTTTGTTGTTCTGGATGATAGAAGAGCATATCAGAAATAGTGCAAAATAGGTTAGTGAAACCATGGTCATCAAAAGAGGAAATCGATGAAGAGAAATAAGTTTCACCCCTCTGCTTCTAAACCCTTTTACCTTAATTCAGTCGTCGTCATAGCAATGAAAACTAGCATCGTACCGCTTTTGGTTCTTGGATTACACTTGCTGGTTGCAACTATGCTGTTCGAAATTTTCGAAGGACTACCAAAAACATGAAATTATACTATTTTTAGAGATGCCTAAAAGTTCGACATCCCTACTTATTTCTACTCGTTTGATTTACCCAGTAGAGAAAATAAATAAAAGCACTAAATTATCTGAACAGGCATATAGAAGAATCATAAATTTGCCGAAAACAGTGCGGAGCGTCTTTCTGCTGAAGGCTAAAATTTACCAACTTGTTGGGAGAAGTAGTTTATCGAGAAAAACTTAAAAGGGAAGGAGCTTTATCTGAGTGGACACTGATATTCTGCGGCCTCCCAAACTCTCGCAGACACCAGTTCAACTCCTGTCCAGCAGCAGACGGGCCGAGACTCTTGCAAGCGCCCAATCATTGAACCGAAGAATATGGAATTGTCCGGTCCGATTTACTGATCCAGCTGCCCACACGTCATCTTCCTAAGGCTTTAAGCCTGTACTACCATCGGTCCTTTTCAGGGCCATCAAGATTTTCCAAAAGAGTTAAATTTCTGAACATGTCCCAACTAAAATGCATATCAAAAGGTTCTTTTCAGGGCAATCATAGTCATGCTGAAGAGTATAAACAGAGAGAACCCCGCTCAAATTCCTATTCCTACACAAAACACAAGGTCCTGCTGTAGTTAACAAATAACATTTATTATATGTAGTGCTACGTCACCATTAGGCTGTCCCTTGTAGTTTTAAATTCAAAACAAGAGATCACTAATAATTGGCATGTCATTTGTTGAAAACATGTAATCTACGCGGGTATCTAGAAAAATTTGTTTAACATTTCCGAGAAGCATGGATTGGTGGCATTATCGGTGTGACACAGTTGCTTCGTCCACAAATGCCCTACTGTACTTTTTCCAACATTAGGCGATGCTTGAAAAATGACTGCTAAAACCCCCGTATCTGAATCGATTCACTCACACGCACCGCTAACAAGTTGCAATATTCTCACTAGCATGACCTCATTTAAAAGACAGCAAAAACTGTCCCATCACCCATCATCGTCCGCCGACGGCAAAAGGCCAAGTGAGATGCTATCTCTTTCGATCTAATTTCACACCTCAACCGAAGTCCGAGCCAGTCAAGCGTCAAGCCAATCGGTCCAGAGCGATGCATCTGCCACAGTTCTCTTCCTCGTCGGCGTCGCGGTCGTTGTAAATGCCACGTGTTGCGTACCATCTGACTGAGATATTATTGCGCATAAATCATCGTCCAGTATTCCACTCGCATGCAGTTATATGTGTATTCTTGGCACGCGGTCATCAGTAACCCTCGGCGGCACGCCGCGGAGCTAAACGTTTCGGATCGCATTCAAATTTGACCACACAAATTCGATTTACATTGGAGTTTGACAGTCTCAAACATTCCAGCATCCAATTACAAAAGAGCTCATTCTTTGTTGCATCAACTAGACCTTTTCCGAGCGAGAATTCGTGAGAAAGACCTACCCGCACCACTAGCTGAATCGGCGTGATCTTTTTGCCATACTTTTTTCCTAGTGCCCTCTCACATTCAATCTCACGTATTGTTCCAGCATCTAGCGACAGAAGCCCTGCATAACTTACTTGCAATAACGTGTGGCGGCCGGGAAGAAAGGAAGAGCACTCTTCTCATCACCCACTCACTCCCATTCGAACATCCAAGCAACCAACCAGTGCCAGTGCAGTGGTGAGAGTAACACGCTCCACTGCACTGCGCCCCGCCAGCTTGGAACCGAACGAAAGCGAAATGAGCGAAACCGAGAGATTATGCAACCAGCATAAATTTCGTACCAATACATTGGTCGGCGGAGTTCGGTCGGACTGACTGGCGGAGATCTACTTCACGGTTCGACTTCATCATCATCATCGCCATCATAATAAATGCCATTTACAAACAGCCGGAGCTCGGTTCAGTCAGTCGTGTGAGAATCGCGCGGAGAAAGGCGGAGAGAGCACCTCTCACTTCCTCCTTTCACCGCGCGCGCGCACCCGGTTTGGCCGCTACGAGATGATGGAGTGTGGAGTGGGTGGGCGAAAGTGACGATTACAATACTCTTTTGCGGGTCGGGTGAGAAAGTGACTCACACAGAGTGGCGTTTGTTTGTAAATACGACGCAATCGACGATCCACTGGTTTCTTCGATTATTACCGACCGACGACGGCGACTGCGACACGATCACAGTGAGCAGCCCAGTGAAGCGAGTGGAGAGTGGCGAGTGGTGGCGGGAGGCGGAAAGTATTGCCTCATCGTGGTTTTGCTTTTGCGCCCTATTTCGCGCGCGACGCGCCGCTTTGGACGAGTTTTTCTTTCGACTGTTCACCATCTTTCTCCATCTATCTACCTACCACGTGCACATTCACCACCATCACTCACTACCTATATACTATCGAGAGCTCATCGGCTCATCTATTCACTCGTGGTGGGTTGCGTTGTCTTTCGGCGCTGGTGAAGGAGTGGGACACCGGTTTTGAATGATTGGTAAGTAATAAAATGCGTGGCCTACTGTGGTGCGGTTTGTGGATTGCCGTGTGTGTTTTAGTGGATGAGGTCTGGGTTTAGCCGTGAAGAGTGTGATCGGGTTTTGTTCACAGTGGTCGTGGGAAATGGAATCCCGTGGATAAGATGGCAAGTTTTTTTTTTCTGATTGAGTTGGATTGGGCGAAAGCGATGCACTGTTATTTATTTTAATTCTACGACAAATATTTCATTTGAATTATCTTCGGAACGTAAAAGTTATGACCTACTGAAAATACTTACTTGAATATTTTAAATTTGATGTATGACAAGCAAACAACGTACCTGTAATGGGAAAAGAGGAAAAGGAAATAATTATTAAAACTGTTGATGCATGTAGGCGATGAACTTCAAAGAAATTTCATGGTTTTCAGGAAAATTAAGAGAACTTTAGGGAAGATCTGATAACATCAGGACTAGTGTTTCGAAGTTCAGAAAGGTAATTTGAATTCATGTCAGTTATTCATCAGAATGTTTATTTTTTAACATCTGTAGAACGATTTGTTAAAGTAAAGAATAGATTCCCGAAATTTTCTCTTGAACTACCCTCGGTAGTTTCTTTTGACCCAGAAGGTAATTCTGCATTCTGCCAAAAGTCTCTTCCAACTTTCCTAGAAATTATCATCTGATTCATCGTGGCTTCCACGGTAGCTTCTTTTGACTTCCGCATCCAGGTTCATCGAACTTCTAAATCCTTTCATTGGAAGTTTCTATTAAATCCGAGATTCAATCGTTTTTTTGACATCCAAAAATTTCTTCACACTTCCTTGATAAGTTTTTTTTTTTGCTTCGCATGGAAATGAATTCCACCAGAAGTTTTTCCTGACCTCCTCAGAAAATTTCTTCTGGCTTCCCTCAGAAAATTTCTTCTGGCTTCTTTTGGATCTTTCTTTCGATTTCCATTAGAAGATCTCCAGACTTCCTCTGGAAGCTTTTTCAAACTTTCGCACTGGGAAATTTCTTGTAACTTTCAACCAAAAATCCTTCTTAAATTGGAACAGAGGGAATCGGGAAACGGGACATGTCCCGGGTAGGATCCACTACTCGGGACAAAACAATCAATTTCAAGGAAATTGTTGAAATGTTAAAGGAGTTCCGAGAAACTCAAGGATCACCCATAATGGATAAGTTGCGTTAGTGTGGATTTGACAGTTAACCCATGGGTTATCTGTCAAACTTACGCCAACGGAACGCAAACGTATCTATTGAGGGTGGTCCTCCAAGGTATTTCCGAAAACTTCAGCACAATTCCGAGAGGTTCATGACATTTTTGGAAACGTAAGGGAAGTTATATGAACATCAGAAAATTGTGAGAACATTTTAAGGGAGTTTCCGTGCTTGATAATGGCATGTCGAGAACTTAAAAACATGGGAAGATCACAGAGCTTCTATGTTCCATTAATTTCAAGAAAATCGTGAGAGCACTTAACAAGCTCCGAAATCTCAAAGAAAGTCCAGAGACCTTCAAAGAAGATAAGAGATTTTCCGGTAGTTTCATTATAATCATGGACGCTTCGAGGATGATCAGAGAACTTCAAAACAGCCCCATCAACTTCAGGAAAATAGTTAGCAAGACCTTTCGACGAGTTCCGAGAAGTTATGGGACACTCCGAAGTGCATTTCAGGAATTTTGCGAAAACTTCAGGAACATTTCGGGGCCTTCAGAGACAATTTTCTGGATCATTAGGATCACATGTAAGGAACTTCAGGAAATATTGTGCTAGCATCCCTCAGATATATCTTTCTTCCGGAATTTTATTCTATCTTCTCCTTGAAGTTTTGTTTCGATTGTTCTGTAAGCCCTCTGGCTTCCGAATTTCTCCAGAAATTTCTTCCAATCGAACTTAGGAAGTTTCATCCAGCGTCTCCAGGAATATCCATTAAACTTATACCGGATGTATATTTCGAATTCTCCCAGAAGTTTCTTTCGTCTGCCTCTGGAAGTTTCTCCATAAGTAATTCTCCGTAAGTTTTTTTTCGACGTGTATTAGAAGATTTTTACGAGCTTCTTCTGGAAATGGCTATTCCTGGAATTCGCTTCCGATTTCCAAATCTTTTCTGGCTTCTGGATATGTCATCCGATTTTCTTCCGAAAATTTCTTAAAATTTTCGCCAGAAGATTTTCAATATTTTTCTTGGAAGTTCCCCGGACACTTTCCCGGATTTTCTAGGAACTTTCTTCAAACTTTCTCCGGAAGAACTGCTTTGTTCTCTCTCGCTGGAAGATTATTCAGCATTCTTCACAAGCTAATTCAAACATTCCCCGGAAATTTCTTCCGAATTCTCCAGAAATGTTAATGTATGCTTTGATGTTCCTAACAGTTCAAGGAAGCTTGGTCTAGAGATCTTCAGGGAAGCTGATGAATTTTCAGGGGCAATCACACAAACTTCAGAAAGGTCCAGAATTTAGGGCAACCTTTAAAAGATCTGCGAAAGCTAGTTGCGATAAATTCAGGACTGTAACATTTTGAGAAACTTTAAGAAGTTCCAGGAATTTCAGTGCATTCCTGAGAAGTCATGGACATTTAAGGGAAGCTACGTAACTTCAGTCAGTTTTGTGAACCCAGGGAAATTGGGGAAATTTCAGGAAAGTTCCGAAAACTTAAAGTAACTGTCGAAGGAAAACATCAGGGAAGTTTGAAGAACTTAAGAAAAATGTCAGAAACTTCACAAAAGTTTCGAGAAATTCATGTACCCTGCATAAAGCGTCAGGAAGTTGAGAGATCATAAGGGCATTTTTATAAATTTTGACAGAAACATAAACAGAAGAGTAGGCAGAACTTCAGAGAAGTTCCAAGAACTTCAATCATGATTATAGCTTTACAGAGTGGTCCGAGAATATTCAATAAGCTTTAAATAAATTTTGGGAATAAAAGGAAATATTGAGGATTACGATGAAGTTTCATGAACCTACTTAGGGATTGTAAAGTAATTTCAGTTAATTTCTGGGCACTTCTGGGAAGCTTTAAGAACTTAAAGGCGGTCTCCATCTGCTTCAGGGAAAATGCAGAAAGTTTTAAAAAGATCCAGGAACTTCAGAGCTATCCAGAACAGTACATGAAAGTCATGAAAACTGCAGAGAAGTCCAGAGAACTGGAGAAAAATGGTGTATGCCAATGTGTTAGTTCCAAATACTTCAAGGAAGCTTGGTCTAGAGATCTTCAGGGGCAGTCCAACAAACTTCTGAATCGTCCAGACTTCTGGGCAAGCTTTAAACGGTCTATGAAAGTTAGCTGCGATAAATTCTATTCAACATTTTTGAAAGTCCAGGGAAGTTATGAAAATTTTAGAAAACTTATGACATATTTTTGAATTACTACAGAAAGCCAGAGATTTTTACTGAATTTTAAAGATTTTTAGGAGCGTTCTATTAATTTCAGGGAAGTACCAAGAACCTCAGGAGAACTGTGGTAGCTTCAAAGTAGCTTCGAGAACATCAGGAAAGATCAAAGAACCTTAGGGCAGTTCAATTAACTTTTGCATGCAATTGCACGAACTTTACTTAAGTTAAAAAAAAACTCTGATCTCATATATCTTTAGGGAAGTTTGAGTTAGCGAAATTTAATTATTTTCAGGCAGTTTACCCAAGTAACGATTTTGGGTTTAAAAGGGTTCTGTAGACAATGATTTAGACTTGTAGAATGCTTTAAAACCTCGATAAAACTTGCAATGTTGTTGGGGTAATTTTGTTTGACGATGTTGCGAGTATTTCAAGGAACATCAGATAACTTTAGAGCAGTTTCATTAATTAATTGCGGGAACTTTCAAGAAGTTGCGAGGATTTATGAAATATTCCGAAAATTTCAGGAATGTTCCAAAAATATTCGAGATTTTTGTGGGGTATTCAGGGAAGCTCCATGAATATCAGGAAATTTGTTAAAAGGTTAGAGAAGTTTTCATAAAATCTTGAAAATTAAGGGAACTTAAGGTAAGATCCGAGAACATCTTGACAGTCAAGGGATCTTCAGCGAAGTCTAGAGATTTTAAAGGAAGTTCGCTATTAGTATACTCTTGGACTGAGAAAAATTTTGGTCGATTTTCCTCATATTCAAGCAGTTTTTTTTTCCTGGAAAAGTGAGGAACATCTTACTCACTCACTGAGTAACCCTACTTGTTGCAATTTTGAAATGAATTAGTCTAAGTTTCTGAGTTACTCTCATCGGTCGTGTATGCTAAACATGCATTTTCACTAAAAATAACGTCATCCAGTAAATTTATTTATTTGATTAGTTTTAGAAATCTGGAGTAGAAACCGGTTACGATTTCTGGACTTCTGAACTTCTTTACGACTTATTTCAGTCATAAACAAGTTGCTGCAACTTTTCTTAACGGAAGTGTGCTACTCGGGAAGAAAACTCTGAGGAAAGCTGGGAGAAATTTTTGGGGGAAGTTGGAAGAAATTTTTATCTGAAGTCGGAAGCAATTTACGGGAGCGAGGAGGGGCGATCTGGAGAATATTTCCGGAGAATCCAGAAAAAAACACTTCCTGGTGAGACTGGAAGATACTTTGGGAGCAAGCTGACGTAAATTTATGGGAGAGGATAGCGGAAACTTACGGAAACATTCGGAATAAATTTCTAAGGGAACTCTGAAAAAACTTTCCGTGAAAATCAGAAGACACTCTCGGGGAAATTCAGAAGAGTATTCTTGGGAAAAATAGAAGACAATTTTGGTGAAGCCAGTAGAAATTATGCACGGCCGATTAAACCAACTCAAATTTTAGTTTAGTTCATTTGTTTTACAAATCTGGCCGCCGGTAACAACTTTTGGAATTTTCTGGGATAAGACGGAATAAATTTCCGGAGAACTCTGAAAAAATCTTTTTGTTAAAATCGGAAGAGAGAACTTCTAGGGAAGACGGAAGAAACATCCTGGAGAATTCTTAAACTTTTTCCGGGGAGGTCAAACCTTCAGGGAGAAGTAAGAAGAGAACTTCGAGGAAAATTAGAAGAAATTTCCGGCGAAAGTTTGGAGAAATTTTTAGGGGGAAGAATTTTTTTTCTGAAGTCGGATGCGACTTTCAGGGGAAGTCGAAGAAATCTTGCGGAGGAAATCAGGAGAATATTTCCGGAGAAGCCAGAAAAAAACTCCCTGGGGAAACTGGTAGAAACTCCCGGAGAAAGCTGACGTGAATTTTCGGGAGAAGTTATTGAACATTTTCGAAAACAGTTGGAATGAATTTCCAGGGGAATTCTGAAAAAAACATTCTATGTAAATCAGAAAAACACTCCCACGAAAAGTCAGAAGAGTCTTCCGGGAGAAATATGGAACCATTCTTCTTCCAGATGAAGTCAATAGAACCTCTACACGGTAAAATTTTCTTCAATTCTCCAGGAAAAAACTTTTCAAATATGAGCAAATAAGGGAGATGTTTCATTAAATGAATTATATGATGAACTAAACTAAGTTACTGAGTTACTCTCATCGGTCGGGTATGCTAATCATGCATTTTTACTTAAAATAACTTCAGCCAGTAAATTTACTAATTTGATTAACTTTAAGAATTCTGGAGAAACTATGCTCAGGAGCCGGTAACAATTTTTGGAGATGACATAAATTTTCGGGAAGTTGGAGGAATCTTCCGGGATAACATAGAATAAAATTCCGGAGAAACTGAGGTACAAGGATCGCAAAGGTGTTATAAATGGCCAAAGCCACCGTCTGTGTTGTGTTGAAACGTAGATACTCCTAGACTGAGCTGCATTTTGGATGATTTTCCTCATATTCGAGCAGGTTTACCTGGAAATGGGAGGAAAATTTTAATCACTCACTGAGTAACCCTACTTTTTGCAATTTTGACATGAATTAGACTAAGTTACTGAGTTACTCTTGATTAAATTCATGAGATTTCTGAAAAAAAAACTATCCAAAGGAGCTGGTGGCAACCTCTGAGCTGGCAGAAACTTTCAGGGAAGTTGGAGAATTCTTCCGGAATAAATTTCCAGAGAGACTCTGAAATCGGTGAAATCCGAAGACAGAAAAACTTCTCGGAAAGAAACTTCCAGGAGAAGTCGGCCGGGACAAGTTGAAACTTACGGAGAAAGTAAGAAGAAACTCCAATGAAAATTAGAAGCAGGTGGGAGAAATTATTGGGGGAGGTTGGATTTTTTTATCTGAAGTCGGAAGCTGGAAACTATCGGTGAAAATCAGGAAAATATTTCCGGAGAATCTCTGAGAACTCTGAAACTCTTGTTGAAATTGGAAGAAACTTTTAGGGGCAGCCAGAAGAACTACTACGGACATCGGAAGAAACTCGGAAGTTGCGGGGAATGATGGGAGAAATTATTGGGGGAAGTTGGAAGACATTTTTATCTAAAGTCGTAAGCAATTTCCAGGGGATCAGGAAATTATTTTCGGAGAATCCAGAAAAAAATACTTCCTGGGGAAACTGGAAGAAACTTTCGGAGCAAGCTGACATAAATTTCTGGAATAAGTTAGTGGAAATTTACGGAAACAGTCGGAATAAATTTCCAGGACAACTATGAACAAACTTTCCGTGGAAATCAGAAGATACTCCTACGAAAAGTCAGAAGAGTTTTTCGGGGGAGATAGGAGACAATTTTCACTTCCAGGTGAAGCCAGTAGAAGTTCTACACGACCGATTAAACCAACTCAAATTTTAGTTTCGTTCACTTTAAGAAAGCTGGAGAATCAAGAAACTATCCGAAGGAGTCAGTAACAACTTTTGGAACTGGCAGAATCTTTAAAGGGTAGTTAGAGATGGAGGTAGTTCCGGGATAAGACGGAATAAATTTTTGGAGAACTCTGAAAAAAACTTCTTCTTGAAATCGGAAGACAGAAAAAACTTCTAGGAGAAGTCGGAAAAATCTTCCGGGGACGTCGAAACTGCAAGGAGAAGTCAAATCAAAACTCTGAGGAAAATAAGGATTCCGGCAAAAGTTTGGGGAAATTATTGGTGAAGTTGAAAGAAATTTGTATCTGAAGTCAGATGCTACTTCCGAGGGAAGTCGAAAGAATCTTCCGAGGGAAATCAGGAGAATATTTCCGGAGAATCAATAAAAACTCACCTGGGGAAATTGGTAGAAACTTCCGGAGCAAGCTGACATAAACTTTCCGGGAGAAGTTAGTGGAAACTTACGGAAACAATCAGATTTTTAAATATACTCCTAGAATGAGTAAAAATTTCGTCGATTTTCCTCCTACTCAAGCAATTTTTCCTGGAAAAGAGAGTAAAATTTCGCCCACTCACTGAGTCATCCTACTTTGTGCAATTTTGAGATGAATTAAACTCAGTTATTGAGTTACTCTCGTGTATGCTAAACATGCATTTTCACTAAACAATAGTATCATCCAGTAAAATTACTTATTTGATTAACTTTGAGAAATTTGGAGAAACTATGCTAAGAAGCCGGTAACAACTTCTGAAGGAAATTTGATGAGTTTTTCGGGATAGAAGAACTTCTAGAGAAGTCTGAAGAAACTTCCAGAAGAAGTCGGAACAACCTGGAAGAAGTCGGATAAATCTTCCGAGAGGAAGCGGAAACTTTCGGGGCAAATCTAAAGAAAGTTCCGAGGAAAGTTGGGAGAAATTATTTGAGGAAGCTGGAAGAAATTTTTATCTAAAGTCGGAAGCAGCTTCCGGGAGAAGATAAAAATTTCTTCCAACTTCCCCCAATAACTTCTCCCAGCTTTACTCGGAACTTACTTCTTATTTTCTACTTGTTTCACCCGGAAGTTTTGACTTTCCTCGGAAGTTTTTAATATTCCGGGAGAATATGTCCGGAGAATCTAGACAAAAAACTACCTAGAGAAACTGGTAGAAATTTCCGGAGAAGTAGACATAAATTTTCGGGAGAAGTTAGCGGAAAATTCTGGAAGCAGTCGGAATTAATTTTCAGATAACTTGATCCAGTAAATTTACTAATTTGATTAACTTTAAGAATTCTGGAGAAACTATACTCCGGAGCCGGTAACAACTTTTGGAGCTGGCAGAAACTTTCGGGAAGTTGGAGGAATCTTCCGGGTTAACGCAGAATAAATTTCCGGAGAAACTCTTAAAAAAACTTCTTGTTGGAATTTGACGCCACTGATAGGGAGGGGCAGCCAGAAGAACTTCTAGAGAAGTCGGAAGAAATTTACAGAAGAAGTCGGAACAACCTGGAAGAAGTCGGATAAATCTTCCGAGGGAAGCCGAAACTTCCGGGGCAAATCCGAAGAAAGTTCCGAGGAAAGTTGGGAAAAATTATTTGGGGAAGAAATTTTTATCTAAAGTCGGAAGCAGCTTCCGGGAGAAGATAAAAATTTCTTCCAACTTCCCCTAATAATTTCTCCCAGCTATACTCGGAACTTACTTCTTATTTTCTACTTGTTTCACCCGGAAGTTTCGACTTTCCTCGGAAGTTTTTAATATTCCGAGGGAAATAAGTAGAATTTGTCCGGAGAATCCAGAAAAAAAAACTACCTGGAGAAACTGGTAGAAATTTCTGGAGAAATTGACATACATTTTCGGGAGAAATTAGTGGAAACCTATGGAAGCAGTCGGAATTAATTTTCAAATAGCTTCATCCAGTAAATTTACTAATTTGATTAACTTTAAGAATTCTGGAGAAACTATCCAAAGGAGTTGGTGGCATCCTCTTAGCTGGCAGAAACTTCCAGGATAACATGGAATAAATTTCCGGAGAAACTCTGAAAAAACTTCTTGTTGGAATTTGACGTCACTGATAGGGAGGGGCAGCCAGAAGAACTTCTAGAGAAGTCTGAAGAAACTTCCAAAAGAAGTTGAAAGAAACTTTCAGGAGAAGCCAGATAAATCTTCCGGGGGAAGTCGAAATTTCCGGGAGAAGTTGAAACTTCCGGGAGAAGTTGAAACTTCCGGGAGAAGTAGAAAACTCCGAGGAAAGTTAGGTGAAATTTCAGAGGAAAGTTGGGTGAAATTTTTGGGGGAAGTTGGAAGAAATTTTTATCTTAATCGTTTCCGGGAGAAATCAGGAGAGTATGTCCGGAGAATCCAGAAAAAAAACACTATCTGGGGAAACTGGTAGAAACTTCCGGAGAAACTGACAGAAATTTCCGGGGGAAGTTAGTGCAAACTTATGGAAACAGTTGGAATGAATTTCCAGGAAAACTCTGACAAAAAAATCCATGGACATCAGAAGACACTCCCACGAAAAGTCAGAAGAGTTTTTCCGGGGAAATAGGAAATAGTTTCCGCTTCCGGATGAAGCCAGTGGAACTTCTAGGCGAAGTCATATGATACTTCCGGGGATTGTTGAAACAACATTTCGTGCAAACTCGGAAGAAACATCCGGGAGAAATCAATGGAATCTTTCCTAAGAAATCGGAAGAAACATTTAAGAAAAGTCTGTAGAAAAATTTCCAAAGGAAATTCGTGATAATCTTCCGTGAGACAACCAAGTATAATAATAAATCGATGTAACAACGACTATACTAAGCACCTAACTGGTCTCGGTTTGAAAGTGTTTCCAGATTCTCTCTCCCCTTCTCTATTAGTTGTTTCCCGATTCCCGACTGGCCGGGAAATGGAAACACTATTCTGGAACATTTTCTTAGTCCATAATTGTTAGATTAAAGGCCTAGAATTTTATAAAATTTTGCCTCTGTCTATGGGCCTTGAACATTATTGAAAAATTTCCAAGCTTTAGATTACAGCCCAAGAAGCATTGCAAGATTTGTCGAGGTTTTATAGCATTCTACATGTCTAAATCCTGCCCTACAGAACCCTGATAAAACCAAAATTGATACTTGGGAGCAATGACCCATTTTAGTCAGCCCTTCCGTGCATCAGACTTTTAGTTTTAAATAATTTCACATAACCGTATGTCCACATCTTTCTCATTCATCTTCAACATGGATGGTTAAGGTATCCGTTGGTGCAATACGACCATTGAAAAAGCGCATGAGGTTCGTAGAACATTGGAAAATATTTTCAAAAAAGGGGGCCGACGAAATCGGGTCATTACTGTAGTCCAAAAAATCTTAAAGCGTAAATTCGTCCAGTGCGCTCGATTTCTAGTATTCACAGCTGTCACTACAACAGGGAACAAACCTGTTGTATTTCTTCGGCTAATTAGCTTGTTGTAGCGAACAATACATAGCTCTAACATTGATCTGGTTACGGACATAAAAATACATGGCATATAAAAAACCGCTTTGGGTTGCTCCCACGCGAAAAAAAAAGTGAGCGAAAGGAGAGACCCTGTCAAAAAGCAAAAGTGCTAAATCCAAACACAAGTAATCAACCACCCGGGCGCGGTGGAGGGGCTCCTCCTCCACCGCCCAAGTCCGGCACAGCTGAGAAAAAGTTAATGGAAACTTGAGTCTTTCATTATAGCGAACGGCGGGGAATGGGCGGTTGGTGAGTGAATGCGGAGTGGCACAGCGCTAGGATTGCGCCACCTTCTCCGCCTCCGTGGTGGTTGATGTGTTCTATCACCCTCCCGTTCGCCCTTGCTGCCGCCACCAATCGCCAACTTGATTGCTTTGGCTTTTTTTATTTTCCTCTCTCTCTCTCTTTCTCTCTATTCTTTCTCCAAAGCAACCCGAGCTGGCTGTGTTGCTTTGCTGTATCGATGGAGTCAGAAACCAACAGAGCGCGCGGACGAGAGCGAGAGGCGAGGGCAATACTGCAATATGTCCCTATGCCTACTACAGTGAGCCAACTTGGAGCGCTTAGTTCAACTTTAAGTCAAGTCAGCGTCGCTCAATGGTTGATTGCATTATATTGTATATGGTACGGTTTGCTGCTTCTCACGATCTCGGGCTTTCGTAATGCAACACAGCACATTTAGTCACCGCTGTTACTGTTGCTCTACTAGTTGCTAGGCTCAGCTGGGTGGTAGATTGCGGTGTGAGCTTCTCTCGCGGTAATTCAATCCCAAGCGCTTGGGAAAGAAAAGAGTAAAATTTATCGTTGAGAAAAGCATCATCTCTCGTAACCCTGCCTTGTCTTTTAATCACATTTAGCACTTTGTTGGAAAACGGATTTTTCGGCTCCCCAGAGATTCCCGGTGAATCGATTTTCCGAAAGCACTACGGTACTACGGACTTCAAAGCAACACTAAATAGAACCATTTGTCTAGTTTTGAATGGTGAAATTAGTCTGTTATTATGTTTACACTCAGAAAAAATAAGCACCACAATTTTCTACCGAACATTGACTTTTCATTAGAACATCGATTTCAATTGCAGAAATACGTTTTGGCATTTTCGCATTTTCAGTGGAAAAATCTAATTTTGAGTGTAGGCAATCCCACATCACTCGTTAAGCGACCGCAACGGAACACATTCCCCGAACCTTTCGACATTGGAGATTATCTGACTAAATTTTCCACCAACATCATCATCATCGTCGGAGCGAACAAGATCAACTTTCAATATCATCCCAAGACGGTCGGGGTTTTCAGTCAAAACATTGTTTTGCTGCCTTCGCCTTCAGCAACATGACGTAATGCCCCCCCCTTGTGAACGAAAGTGTTGCAGCAGGCTCAGGCGGTGCGAAAGGGAGAGAACGAGAGACGATGAGAGTGAGTTGTAACTCACTTTTACTTGCATCCACACGCTTCTCATCTAGTTCGGTGAGGGGAAGCTGAGGAGCAGCGGAGTTGTTGCAAAACTCGCCGACTACTCTTCTGTTCACTCGCATTCACTTCACATCGTTCGTCTTCGGGTGAGAGTGTGTAAATTTGTGTTAAGTCACTATGCACCATAGTGTAGCATTTCTTTTTCCTGTGAGGTTTTCCTCGAGTGGACTCTTCTCATTCCTCTTTCTTCTTCGATTTCGTCACGATTTTTGCAGTTCGTTTTGCTCCAGCCGTATAATGAATAGATTTTCGTTCCTCTTCACATTGCACTTCGTCATCGGAGAGTGCTGGTGCTGGTAGCACTGCGCTTCTAGGACTGGTCGTTTGAAGAATGTCGCAATGGTGATGACGACGACGACGACGACGATTGCCTTTGTTGTGTAGTGCGAGAGAGTGGAGAATGAAGGAAAAACGTTCAAAAGAGACTTGATGCTGTAATCTATTTGACTTGGTGGAGGTGATGGGGGGAAGTGCGTGCGGGGCAAGGGACGGGGTTGCGATCCATGCATGCGTGACTGACTAACTTACTGGCTGATTTAGTTACTTGGTGTAAAACTAACTAGGTGATGCATGCCGCATGGAGAATGGTGGAAAAATACAAAGAGTTGCTTGTTTGTTGATGGAGGTTTTTCGCGAATAAACAATCTCGGTTACTTTTTCAAAGAGACGTATCTGCTTTTGTAAAAAATGCACTTGATCGGTGCTTTGGCGTTAACTGGTAGCTCGCTTGTACATACTAACACTAACAGGTAAGGGAAAATTTCCTCTATTTAATAGTAGTGATTAAATCCATTGTTTACAAAAGCAGATACTTCACTTTGAAAAAGTAATCGAGACATTTTTTGTACACTTTGAAGCCATAAACCCATATTGAAATCTACTGCAAATAGTAGGTATAACCAGTGGCGTCGCCCTAACCTCAATCTACCTGTTCAACAACTCTCAAAACGCAAACAAACAAAACATAATTGGTTCAAATTGATACAAATCAGTCAAACTAGAGGACCCTGTGTCCTTTGAAATTGATTTGAATGGAAACATGACCCTAAATAACGTTTTCAAAGTTGTTGAACAGGTAAAAAGTGAGGTTACGCGACGCCACTGGGTATAACAATTCAAACAGTTAATCACTTGTTTACCAGCCTAATTATGCTTCTAAATATGGGAATGTTCAAACAAATTAGGGGGGTTAGCGAGGGTCTACGATTCATACAAATTGTTGAAAAATATGACTAACGTAGTTTATAGACAGACACTTTTTAAATTTTTCGTAAGAAGCTGTGAAGATTGTAACTTTTTGACCTGAAGCTAATTCTAGCTTTAGATTGAGCATGAGCATGATTGACCACCCTTGGGACCTCTGGTCTATTTTTTTAACCCCCCCCCCCCCC
This sequence comes from Ochlerotatus camptorhynchus, assembly GCF_037179485.1. Classification (NCBI taxonomy): domain Eukaryota; kingdom Metazoa; phylum Arthropoda; class Insecta; order Diptera; family Culicidae; genus Ochlerotatus; species Ochlerotatus camptorhynchus. The sequence continues at coordinate 1,848,314 of NW_027040640.1, forward strand.
CCTCCCTTTAATTTGATATAAATTTACAAATTCTAGCGCACATGAAATAACAATGGAATCGCTTAGAAAAGTTTGGCAACACTCATTTTAATATTGCATGACCTCCCAAAAAGTTTAGCATCACATCACCCATATCTCGAAATCCTGATAATCTGCAAATGTGCTGTCTTCAGCAAAGTTGTTCAGAAGGCCAAGGACATCCGGAAAGTGGACAGTTTGTTTCGGAATTCTGAAACTAGCATGGAGCATTTTTGGATTTATTCTAAAGGGTGTCCACGATGAAATTGCCACACACAAAATTGATTCGCAAAATTCAAGTTTTCATCCGATTGCCATCAAATTTTCAGGGATTGAGAAATAACTATTAAACTTCATTTTACCATTTTACTCGTATTTTATTTACAGTCCATACGCAAATGCCCGCACCTTGGCCTTAACCCCGGCCATAAGATTCTGCACAACCCGTGAATCAACCGTTTTTTGCATGTAAACCCATACTTTCTTCAGTTCCTCGACTGTCTTCACTACCTTAGGTCGTTTAAGAAGGTGCTGCTTAATAATCGCCCAGTACTTCTCGATGGGGCGGAGCTCCGGAGTGTTGGGAGGGTTGAACATTTTCGGCACGAAATTGACCTTATTGTCCGCATACCACTTCAGCACGTCCTTGGAGTAGTGGCATGAGGCCAAATCCGGCCAGAAGATTGTCGGGACGTTGTGGGCCTTCAGGAGAGGAAGCAGCCGCTTCTGGAGACACTCTTTTATGTACACCTGTCCGTTCATCGTGTCCTGGGTCACGAAAGGTGCACTCCGCTTCCCGCACGTGCAGATGGCTTGCCAAACCAGGAATTTCTTCGCAAATTTGGACATCTTCTGAGTGCGGACATGCTCCGGAACGCTGAACTTATCCTTGGCCGTGAAAAACAGGTTGCCGGGGATCTGTTTGAACTCGGCCTTCACATATGTTTCGTCGTCAATGATGCAGCATTCAACTTTCGTCAGCATGTTGAGGTACAACTTCCTGGCACGGGTTTTGGCGGACTTGTTCTGCTTCTCGTCGCGATTAGGGGCCTTTTGTACCTTGAACGTTCGAAGCCCAGCCTTAGTTTTGGCCTTCTGGACAAAACTTCGGCTTACGTGCAGCTTCTTAGCCACATCCCTAACGGAGGCGTTCGGATTTCGGTTGAAGGCCCCAAGGGCTTCCGATCGGTGGTCAACCGTTCCTCGAACCGCTTAATCACTCGCGACACCGTGGAATTCGCGATTCCCAACGTTTTAGCGATGGAACGATGCGAGAGATCCTTGTTCTCGTGATGAATGCGCAAGATTTTATCACGCACGAGCTGTTCTTTCGACTCCATTTCCGCGAGTTTTGATCACAGGACTTTAAAGCTTGCAGGATGTAAATAATGCACTATGAACTAAATCCACCCAAATTTTCATTAAATTCTACCCAACGGTTAAAAAGTTAGAGCAATTTCATAGTGTGGCAATTTCATCGTGGACACCCTTTAAGTATGGAATCGCTTAGAAAAGTATGGCAACACACAATAAATAGCATCAATCAAGTTCAAATTCACTTTGGAATGAACTGATTAACTTCAGGAAAGTACTGAGTTACTTAAGTAAAGTTCGGAATCACTTGGTTGCTTCATCTTATCCCAACTCCAAAGCATTGCAATCCTAGACCCTGACCTATATGGGTCATTCTAGCTCAAGTGGGTTCACCACATGTGGTCGATGTCACCGATTTGAGCCAAACTTGGCCAAAGCGCTTATTTTGGCATTCTGAAAAAACGCCTTTTTATGATTTTGCTCTGAAGTGCCTAGATCTCTCTCGGCTACAACCCTGGATTTTCGAGATTAAAAAAAAATATCTTTTAGAAGATATTTACCGCAGAATATCCTTTTGATTCTGCTTATAATTATTTTTGAACTCTCACCTGAATTCTTTTGGAATAGCATTTTCTCCTGTTTTCCTTTGTTAGGAGTTTATTTAAGAATTTTATTGGGATGTTGGTCAGAGAATGTTTCCCATTTTTGACGACCGTGTGGACTTCACTGGGGTGCAGTAAAAAATTTTGTGACGAAATAGTGTTAGGTTTTGAACGCTTATAACATGGTGATTTATGAATGAATTTCAATTCCTATTACACCATTTAATTCAGATTGGACGTAAGATTTGTTTGGAATAAAGATGATAGCTGTTTATCAATTGTTAGCTATTGAAATTTTTAAAAACTTTTTACCCGTAATCAACCAATCACGCGTTTACTCGCTATGACTATCGAGAGAACAGAGAGCCAATTGCGTGATGTTATACTTAGACAAACTAAACTGATCTAGAAAAAAAAACGAACTAAACCTCCGGCAGCTGGCGAGTCAGGTCAAAGTCAAACTGTGCGGAGACCCTATTGAAGAGTCTCTGTAAACCACCGATTGCGCCGAACATGCTTTAATTAGTTCACTGCAGTGGCGTCGCCCTAACCTCAATCTACTTGTTCAGCAACTCTCAAAACGTAAATTTAAAAAAAAAAATTGATTCCAATGGATACAAATAAATAAAACTAGGAGTGATCCTGTGCCTTTTGAAACCGTTTTCATAGTTGTTGAATAGGTAAAAAGTGACGCGACTGGTTCGCTGTATGGCCAGGCGCAGCATTGTATTATTCCGTAGGGCTCGGGGTTGAACATTGATGTCAACTTGCTCAAGGAGAACAGAGCAATCGGTGCGTCCTTGCAAAATACCCGCAATTAGCAATGCCCTTGCTGTATCCAGATGGATTAGTTACAAACGACTTTCGTAGCTAGGCAATCTGGAGGGATCCGTCCACGGCAGTTTACGTAGCGCATATCTCAGGAACCGCCGCTGAACAGACTCAACTCTTTCTACACCTTTGTTGTAGTGAGAAGTCCTGGCAACCGAGCAGTATTCTAATATGGAGCGAGACAAGGAGCAGTACAACGATTTACGGCAGTAGATAGCCGTGAAGTCTTTGGCAATCCTGAAGATAAACCCTAGAATTCTGGAAGCTTTGTCGACGGCATACGAGATGTGCTGCTAGCAAGAGAGTTGTGTTAGTTTGACTGACGCGCTCAATTTCAGTGCCTAACAAAATATATTTAAACATAATAGACTATTTCTTGCGTGAAAACGAGATAACCGAACATTTGGACGGGTTATCCTCCATATGATTCAGAATACACCAATCAGCAAAAGCATTCAGCTGACGTTGAAGGAAGTAAAAGTCTTCAATTGAATGAATTCTAAGGAAAAGTTTAAGGTCATCAATTACCAGATTAACGTCGTTGAAGTAAATCAGGAAAATCAGCGGTCCCAGGTGACTTCCCTGGGGTATGCCGGACGTGGCAGCGAACATGTGGGACTGGTGATCACCAGTAGCAACAGTAAGATAGCGATCGGTGAGGTACGACTGAAACCATTGCAAAAGGCAGCCGTGGATACCAAGCCTGTCCATTTTTGCGATTGATATGCGGTGATTCAATTTATCGATGAGCTCGATCCGACATACTGTTAGAGATGTAGGAAGTAAGGCACAGTAAGTTAGTGGCAGTGGAGCGACCAGCCATGAAACCATGCTGGTCGATACTAATATACGGCTTCCAGTGAGCGAGTGACGGTTCCATGACAACGAGTTCGAACAATGCATCAATAGCGCTAAGCGAACGTCCTGTTTGTTGCCCTTCTTGTGTACTGGAAACATAAGCGCTAGGTTCCAACAGGATGGGAAAACGCCGACGTCCACGGATCGTTGAAAAACGTGCAGCAGTGGAGACAACAAACTGTCCAAATGCGTTTTGAGGAACGGTGATGGAATTTTGTCAGGATTGTATACAATTAATTGAGTTTCGAGGAAGCCCTGGAAACCATCTAGGGGTTGATGTCAATTCTGCTCATGGTTCGACCAGAGAGTTGTACGTAACAGGCAGTATGTTATGCGTCAGTTCGTCTGTGACGGAGGACACTATTGCAGGTCGATTTGAATGACTCATTCCAATATCGAAATTCCCACCGAATGGAAGGATACCAGCAAAGATGTTCAGATGGACAAGGCCTATTAAATGGAGGACAGTTCAGTTGAACGGCACAAGAGTACCGTTTGGCTACCTATTGTTTGCTTTAAATTAACATCTTCATTAGATAGAATATTGTGGTCTTTGGCAAATTGGCTCAGATGGATAATTCGTCGGTTTCATGCAATATTGTCTCATAATATACCATTTTCCGCTTAATCGCTTACACAATTTAAACGCCGTGCATACTTAGATTGTATTGCCGAGATTGGCACCGCTGACTTGCTAGGTACACTGAAATTAAATCTTACTCAGACAGTGAGCCACATTTACTCATTCGTATGGAGACATTTCTAAAATCATAAGGGTTAGCATGCGCTGAGTGACCCACCTGAGTGTCAATGGTTACTTGGGTAATTTCTGATGAATTTTAAGAATAATGCCAAGGAAGTTCGGGAATGATTTCCAAGTTAGCTCCAAAGACCATTCTAAGGAAATTAGGATTAAATCTTAACGATAATTCTAACTAGAATTCCCAAATAATCATGGGATTTATAATTCGACAGCAATTGAAGGGAGCACTTCAGTGAAGTCTAATGTGAGTTTCAAAATGGTTGTGAGTAAAATTCCAAGGCAATTCTAAGAAGTATCCGACGCTAGTAATGCTGAGGAGAATTCCTAGGAGAGTTTCAAAACAAGTTTCGTGGAGTATTCCTATTGAATTCCTAGTAGAATGCCAAGGCAACTCAAACGAGAATTATATGAGAATTTCGGAGGTAATGTCAATGTCGGTTAGACATTTCAAATGAATTTTAGCGTGAATTTCAAGTGTAGATAAATCCTACAATCCTCAGATATTCAGATAGATTATAACCTCAAATGTAAAATGTCAGGATAATCCGACTAGAATTGAATTTTTATGTTTAGCGGATAAGATGATAACGCGTTGAAAAATTGTAAATTTTTGACACATTGATCCATCAAGAAGTTCAATGTATGGAAATCAGCTAATTCAAACTCATAAAGCAATCAACGATACAGACAAAATGGTTGCTACGACTTCCATGTCAAACTCGCTCTGTAACACAACTCGATCTGAGCGGTAGAAGGATAATGATATACAGCTATCCCCCGAAGAACGCGTTACCCGCTGAGTTCTACCCAAAATCTAAAATTTTCCCATTAAAAAACGTGTAAAAAAAATTCCCATTAACACACGTGTATCATCTTCGGCTTTACTTCGTGAAGCAGCTTGCCAAAAAATTGCTCGTTTCCTTCTAACGCCCTGAGTGAGCGGTGTCTCACGGGCTGCTTGTCATGAGAAAAAAGGAAGAAGATTATATCATTATTGCTTTCCACTTCTGACATAGCGTTATCATTCGGTTCGTTGATCGCTTGTCATTTTGTCATTTGGAGATATTTTTTATTCCTTGATGTGAATGGTTACATTCAATCGCATCATTTTTTCTAATCCTTAACGAGGTAAACTAACGCTTTGTATAGCCAAATTACTTCAAATCAAGTAAAATGTAGATTCAGAAGCATCAAAGTATGTTGGTTGGTTTCATTACGACTAGTTTTTGTATGGCGTCGTCCCACTGTGCACTGGTATTAATCAAATATATGAGGCATCGAAATATTTTATAATTGTTGTGCTTGATAGATATTGGATTCCAACCAAAACTTGATATTCTAGGACATTGAAATTTAATGAGGTCTGACATTAAAAACAAGTTGCGATGTTCCGAACTAAATAAAAATATATTCATTTATAATAATCATAATCAGATTCCATTGGGATTGTGACCCCTCCCCCCCCCCCTACTTTTAATGACGACTGGAGCCGCCTATGCTATTGAGTAGTGCAGACAAGTACTGTGAAGGGAGAACCTAGAGGATAATCCCAAAGGAGTTCTGAGGAAAGTTCCAACCGAATTCGGGGGTAGAGTTTCCAGTAAGTGCGCATAACTCCAAGCAAATTATGAAGAGAGTTTCAAGAGAATTCTACAAAAAATACCAAGAATATTCCGAAGTGATTCTGATGAAAATGTCAAGTGAAAAATGAAGATGAATCCAGGAGTGCACCTGGATGAGTTTTTAAAAGAATTTGGATGCCAATGCTTAGGATATCTCAGGTGACCTCAGGCTTTCTAAGTGGAAGATCTTGGATACGGAATGGGTCCAGTTATCAGTAAATTATTATCAAAACATTGCTCGTAAGAGATAGGTATCAGTTAAACTAGAAGATTCTGTACATTTTACAATCGATTTGGATAAAAATTCAGACATCAGGTTTCTAAAGTTGGTGCACAAGTAAAAAGTGAGGTTACGTGACGCCACTGATCAAACCCTATTTAATATTATTCTTAGACATTCCGGATAGTTGTTTTGCTTTGGGCGTGATGAGTTAATTGGGTTTACAATTATTAAAAATTGTGAAAAGCTTTATCAAATTACAAACAAACAGCACGGCTTTTTTAATTTTTTTTTTAAATTCTTTATTTAAGAGATTTTTAGCCTTAGGCTAGTTCATCTCTATGCTTTTTTAAAGCTCGTTTAGCTACCTCTAATCTTCTTGAATTTGTAACCTTCATTCTTAACGCAATGGACAATGGCTAGCACGTGGAAGCTCTTTTTACTGACGTCAGTAAAGCATTTGACCGAATCGACATACCATTATTACTCTTTAAATTGCAAAAAATAGGAATGGAATCTAGACTTCTGAATTGGCTCCAATCATACCTAACACATCGTAAACAAATAGTCCGCTTTCAAAATAAACTTTTAGAACCAATTTCAGTCACCTCTGGGGTACCCCAGGGTTCTCATTTAGGCCCACTTCTTTTTATTATGTACATAAACGACATTTCCTACATACTTAAAAAAAAAAGTTCTTATATATGCAGACGACATGAAGCTCTTCATGGAAATAAGTAATTCTATCGACACAGCAGAATTTCAGAATGAAATCAACACTTGGTGTAGTAAAAGTCTACTCCAACTCAATGTGAAAAAATGCAACGCAATTGTATTTAGCAGAAAAATAGAAACACCTCTTTTTGAAATATTTTTAGGCAACCAAAAAGTAGAAAAATGTAAAATTGTAAGGGACCTAGGTGTGATCCTAGACTCCAAACTCACTTTTGTAGAATATTATAATACGATCATAACGAAAGCGAATAGTATGTTGGGCTTCATTAAGAGGTTCAACTATAATTTTCAAGACCCATACACTATCAAATTATTATTTATTACATACGTAAGACCTATTCTGGAATACTGTAACCTAGTATGGAATCCGTACATTGCCATACACGAGAAACGCATAGAATCCGTCCAAAAACAATTCCTTTTATATGCCCTTCGCAAATTGAATTGGACCGCATTTCCTCTTCCATCATATGAAGCACGTTTTATGCTCATCAACTTACACACACTCAAAGAACGCCGCGAATTTGCAATGCTTTTCTTCACCAATGACATTATTTCACACCGCATAGAATCATCAGAAATACTTTCACAATTAAACTTCTACACACCCTGTCGGCATCTAAGAACACGAAAATTATTCTCAGAAAAGTCACACAGAACAAATTACGCAAAAAAATGGCCCCTTCAATCAAATGATGCGACAGTATAATCTACACTCTGAAGTCATTAGCATCACTATGTCAAAAGAAGAAATTAAAACCCAACTAAAACATTATAGAAATAATGCATAGTATGTAAGTAAAACATTGTAACCATTGTATGTAGTCTACTTTGCTTGACGAAATAAAATAAAATAAAACTTTCGGCCTACAACTCCAGGCGAGTTGGTTGCAATTCTGAAAAAAAAAGCTTTGATCTAAAAAAATAAATTGTGTTGGTTGCCAAAATCAGACGCGTACTGCTTTTGTCAAAGTCTAAGATTGTTAGTTCCAGATAGGCTACTACTACCCTTACCAGTCTTTGAATTCAATCCTTCATAGCATGAACCCAATTTTGTCCGACAAATCTTTTCGAAATCCGCTTTTTCAGTGGTCTTATTGCACCAAAGTATACCTCAAACATCCATCTTGACAGGGCTGGTAGAAGGTAACTTTTTAGTGGTTAGGTCACTATTTTATAGTCAGTCACTAAAAAGTCACTTTTTGCACCCAAAAGCAACTAAAGTCACTATTTAACCAATAAATGATTTGTCGTGAAAAAATCACATCAAATCACATTGTAAAGCGGAAGATTTTTTTAAAATCCAGGATCATATGCTTGTCTAAGCAGGAAATCTTTAAAAAACGTAAGCCTTAGAATTTCAATCCTTTTCCAAATCCTTGAATTCTGATCCTTTTTCTGTGTCCAGGATCTCAAAATGTTGGATGGATAAATTGAATTTAACTTGAAATTAATAATCTTGAAAATCTTCTGCAAAACGCTCGCTGAATTCACTCTGCAATGCTCTGCATATTATTAATAATTCTAGCAACTCCCCGAAAAATACTCCTGAAAAAATCACTTGAAGTTCTCCTGTTTATGCACTTAGTATTCTCCTGAAATTCCCATGGAACTACCATAGAAATTGCTTTTTAGTTCTGCTCAGGATTTCCATTAACTCGGTGAAACGCTCCTCATAATTTCCTTGGAATTTTCTAAAAATTATCACCGAAATGTCCTTGGAATGCTCCGCAGAATTCTTAATAAATTTTCATTAAACAATTGTTGGAGTTATCCTCGGAATTCAGAATTCAATTCCCTTTCAATTGTCCTAGGAATTACCTTTAAACTCTTTTCAAATACTCCTAAGAAGAATTATTTTCAGTATTATTGTTTTCAAAAAACGAATAGCTCAAATTTTATGTAATTCGTTCTATGCATCGTGTTTTTTTGGATTTGAATGTTAATCATTGTCAAGGTAATTTGCATTTCAAATTAAAATGCATAATTTTTTTTAAATTTATAAAATTTTATTATAAATTTATTTTGTTCACTAAATACTTTTTTATACTACCAATATCACACATGATGCATTGTTTTTTTTTCAACTGATGCAAACGATATTCCCTTAGCTCAGTCGGTAAATGCACAGCTACGAAGCAAGTCCATGCTGGAGGCGGCTGGGTTCAATTCCCGTTCGGCTTGGAAAAATGGTCCGTTTTTTTTTGGGCATAGGATGTTACAGGCATGGAAAGCTCGCAATTTAAATGTACACTAGGTTGAGAGCAGGCAAAAAGCTGATATGCTGTAAGCATTAAGCTTGAAATGCCATGTAGTAGTAATACGAATGGTATTTTTAAGTGATGGAAACATTTTTTTATTTGTCGCGGATTTCTTTTGAGAAATCGTAGAAAATCTTGTAACAGACCTGCACTACTATTATGTTACATACCCACTACCAGTCCTGATCTTGAAGATGAATGAGAATGATTTGGAATTACAGACATGTGAAATTATTGAAAGTTAAAAGTCTGATGCTCGGAGAGACTGACAAAATCGGGTCATTACTGTACTACGAAAAATAAAGGCAACACGTTAAAGGCTGACTAAAAGTAAATTGGTACGCTCCTCGCGCCTAGTGTTGGGAATCGAAAATCTTTGACAGTGGTTTGTTTACACTTCTATAGCAAACTTGATCAAAGTAGTCGATCGCGTTCAGAAATAATGTCAAATGGAACTCGAAAGAAGAAAGATGTTGTGTACAAACACATGGAAAATTCGGAGTGGTCCGGTTCCACGCTGACTAAAGTGCTGAAGATGCCGAAAACAACAGTTTATCGAGTGCTCAAAACCTACAAGAAAACCCTGAGTGTGGAAAGGAATCAGCGTAACTACGAAAAAACTGGAACCAGGGATCGTCAGCTACGCAGCAAAGTGTTGAGGTGCGTTAATGCCAACCCTGGTCTTTCGATCCGAGAGCTAGGTAGTGTGCTGTGCTCGAAGAAAGACATGGAAAATTTTCAGCCGTCAATTTTTGCTCCGTTTTTTCTCGACTTTTGTGAAGTTGTAATTAGATTTCGCTTATGCTCCCGCTCCAGAAATTTGTGGCATCGCGAGTGATAGTTTTAAGTTCAGTTTATTTATGCGTTGTATGATTTTATGAGCGGTCGCTTCGTGTTTGCGTCAAGGAGCAATTGACTATATTAAACCTGAGGATTGATCCCCGTAAGGCGGATCTATGATCGGAACTACTACACCAAACGTGACAGAGCTGCTTTCAAAGGATTCACTTGGACTGATTTGGTGAGATTGTTCCTTTTTTACTTTTATCTATTTAAACTTAATTTCTATGAATCCGTAGCATTTTGAATCATTTGATTCGGATGAGACTTAACTTTCATCCTATGGATTTTAGACATCCTATTTTTTTAGGAGACATCCTACTAAATACGTGCCATCTACAAAGCAGGAATTGCTTTGATGATGGAAGTGTACACGCAGTACCAATATACATTTTATATCGGTACTACGTGTATGCGGGGCGTGTAAGTTGTAAGTTCATGCATTGTTTCTTCTCATTGTAAACAGCGAATAACGAATAGCGAGCAAGGGCGCTATAACCTAGGCGAATACAGCATTCCCTCCGTATAGGTTACGTCCGCACACCGCTCTCTGTTGTCCTTCGACTGAGGTCGGCTGGATCGATTGAGGGATGGCAGTGGGTGGGCGGTGCCGTCCACGCTTGTACGGAGGGAGGACTGTACGCTCGAACACAAGGGGTAAATACCTGTGTTCCATCCCAGGAGATCGGACAACCAAGGAGTGTACATTAACTTAGCTCTGTCACTCCCAACGATTTATATAGCCTATTTTCAAATCCTGCATACGGAGCGGTTGGTACGGTATGTCCCCGCTCTTTGATTACATGTGGATTAAATGTTAACCACTGTCTATACTTATTAAGTAGACATGGTAAACATTCACTTCCACAAAAATTAACTAAACGCTACACAGTAGGCCTGGCCGCTTTATTGTTTGTTTCACATCCTTGATGTGCAGCAGGCATTAATAATGACAAGAAAAATGATAGATGTATCATTTTCCAGGATTCTTTCAAGTACTGGCTGTGTATGTGTAGACTGTGTAGACTAGACTAGACTAGACCCTGGTCTTTCGATCCGAGATGTGGCCAGAAGGTACAATGCCATGCTACATGATTTGGCAAGTGATTTGCATTTGTGGCCTGAAAACGGAACCATTCGTCACATCCTCTACGATGACATCCCAATCGAAGAATGCCTGAAAAAGCGTGTATTGCCGTTCATGCGCAAGCATAGGGGCAAAGTCATCTTTTGGCCCGATTTGGCCAGCTGCCACTACTCCAAGGTGGTTCTGGAGTGGTATGCTGCCAACAAGATCGATTTTTGTCCCCAAGCTAATGAATCCTCCGAATTGCCCGGAATTTCGACCAAACGTAAAATACTGCGCAATTTCAAAGCAGCGACTTCGACGGAGCGGCAGGGCACTGTTCGGATGCTGATGGGCTCCATCAAGAGGAAGGTTCGAGATTTCGTTCGAACTGGAGAAATGTAACCATTTAATGCTGTAACTTTGAAATTTTTAATAAAAGTACTGTAAAGCAACCATTAATGGACAGAGTGCGCAGTAGGCTCTGCCCGAAACGGACGGTTTTAATTTCGCTGTCACAAATTCCGTGTTTTCCGCGTGTTTTTTGACTTGTACCAAGGCAAAAAGTAATTCGTTTTCATTATTATCATGTGAATATAGATTCATCATGATTAATTTATCGGTGTTTTAATATTGTAAATTATTGTGAAAATTCCTGGGTTATAATTTGAATAGTTGTGTTGCTGTAGCGTCGTGCTAGTGTGTTTCGGTGCTACGCCTCCACTTCCGGAAGCATTGGCGTTCTGCCCCCTGGACAAAAACCGGGAAAGATGAATTTGCAGATTAGACTACGATGCTTCCACGTCGAGGACACAATACATAAGCGGTGAGATCTAACTGATTACAACTAGATATAAAAATATGAAATGCATCCTACTAAATACGTGCCATCTACAAAGCAGGAATTACTTTGATGATGGAAGTGTACACGCAGTACCAATATACATTTTATATCGGTACTACGTGTATGCGGGGCTTGTTGTAAGTGAAAGTAACCTCGGAATGGACGTGAGTGACCAGGCATTCTGAAATGGGTTACTGAATCTCAACAGAGCTATCACCTTTCAACTTCCGGGCTAAAATTGTTTGCAATGAGATCAGTATAAGATAATAATAGATTATATTGCAAACATTTTTCTTCCATAAAAACACTGCCGGACAGTGGAAGTTGGATTGTATATACATACATACATACATACGTAAAGCAACCATTAATGGACTTTTTAAACTTATTGAATCACAAATTATACGTCTTTTTGTGCGCACCAATTTACTTTTAGTCAGCCTTTTTACCTCTGTAATATTTAATAAATCAAACCGAAAATGTCTCGATTGATAGTATCTTTGTAATTTCAAATTATGCAGCACGGGTTCCAACATTAGAAAAAGTTCCCCAAAATCCCACAGCCAGAACAGCTACATCCCAAAAACGCACCCATCCGGGAATACCGGGAAGCCATCTTTCCGTTCCGGTTCCCATCCTTCCCAAATGTTTTCCAAAATGGTTCACCCTCACACCGAATCACCCTCAATTTTAACACGCAGCTCCCCCCTCTCATTCAGGGCGAATACACACAACGCTCAACAACACACGGAAAGAGCCTGAGGCACGTTAACTCCAGAACGACACTTTCCACGCCACTTTGCACAGAGCCTCAAAGGCCTAGAGAAGAGAGAGAGTGTGTCCCAAAATAAACTCAACACCCTCCTCGTTCCGCCTGAAAGTATGCTTCCATGGACATTCCAGCCTTTTACTCTCCCTTTCAGGATCGTAACGACGAAATATAAAAAAAAAATCTTACCCAATTTTCGTAGTAGGTACGCAGCAGAGTAAATAAACCATATATTTTTTTTTACGATGCACGCAATGCAACACCGAAAGCGGAATAAGGATGAACGAGGAGAACAAAACCAAACAGAACGAAAATCCCTCCTGAATGCAGAGCAAACACCGAAAGGAAGAGGGGGAAACTCGAGGGAAAAGTGCAGCAACTCTAACTACGTTCCTTCTTCCTTAAATGGCAGCGATGCGACAAAGTGTGTCCCTAAAAATCTACCCATTTACTGGTATCGTACTCCGGCTACTGGGATGTAGTGAGGGAAAAGAGGGACGAACCTCGAGCGGCGCGTCACCCGGGTGTGGCGGTAGAAAGGACCAATAAATGGAGTGAAAATGCAATAAAATCTGGATAGTGAACAGAACGCCCACTCCAATTCGATTTCTCCCGCTGCTAGTCGAACGGCAAATAGAATGGAACAACTTTCGAAAAAAAAAAAAACGGCAGTAGTCAGAAGCTCCTTGAACTAGAAACCAATCGGAGTGTGAAGCCGGTCGAGAATTGCAATTCAGTTCGAGAGGCCCCCCCCCCCCTCAACACGGAAAGGAAATTGATCGCTTGGAACGGTTGGAATTGGCGGTGTTTTGCGCGCACACGTGAGAAAGAGAAATTCGAGTTGGGAAATTCGGTCGGACGGCGACGGAACGAGTTCGAAGAAGGTGCATTTCTTCAAGGACTCAAGCCGTTCGATTTGTTCGGCTGTTGAAAGCGGCAGGCGAGATATTCGTGTCTATTTGTTATTATTAATTAGACGCGGTGCATTGGGGAAAGGAAGAATGAGAAAAGAGAGTTCTTGAAGGTTGCAGGTTTTTCCGTTGCAATCGATTAGCACCACCAAGGTAGTGTGAAGCAACAGTCGAAACGCTCGGTAGGAATGCGCTTTGTCTGGTCAGAAACAAAGAGAGCTTGATTAGTCGGATTCGGGAGACGTGTTAATTTTTCCGATCGATCGGAGATTGGCCCCAATTCATTGAGCGGAAGTGCAGTTTCAAGAATGCTGGTTGCGGCTTTGTTCTGCTTGGAGGTGAGTCAAAATCTGCGAAATTGCTGCAGGATTTTGTGCTAGATTTCACCAGTTCAGATACCCGGACGATGAATCAGTTGGTTTTGATCCAAACAGATCAGTCGATTCAACGAGTAAGCTAATGGCTGTTTCAGAAATATAAGGTTACTTACGACTAGCATAAAGCTCGGTAGCCTTATATTAACCTTATATTGAAAAAAGGGCAATTAGCGGGCATTTAACGGGCTTGCTGGTTTCTTGGGTAGATCCTGCTCAACAACCTAAAACTGGAGCTCATAAAGGGTGTCCCACATCAAATTGCACAAATTGCATCACGGAAAAAATGCTGTAGAAAATTACCTAGTTAACCGATCCTTTTCAAACTTTCAGACAATAACACATAACCCATTAGTAAGCTTTTGGCATATTTATTTCATTCAACTTCAATACCACAACCGTACGCTCGCACCTTACGCTTAACTCCACTCATTAGGTTCTGTACAACATTTGGCTGCAGCTTCTTCTGTACGGGAACCCACTTTTTCTTCATATCTTCCTCAGATTTGACCTCCTTGGGATGCTTCCGTAGTGCCTACTTCATAATGGCCCAATATTTTTCGATGGGTCATAGTTCCGGTGAGTTGGGGGGTTCATGTCCTTGGGTACGAAAGTGACCCCGTTGACTTCTTACCACTCCAGGACAACATTTGAATAGTGGCACGATGCGAGATCCGGCCAGAAGATCGTAGGGCCCTCGTGTTGCTTCAACAGAGGAAGCAGACGCTTCTGTCGACACTCCTTGAGGTAGATCTCCCCGCCAAATCATGTATTTCTTGGCAAACTTTGAAAGTTTCTGCTTCCTTTCTGGGCGGTAAAGAACAGTAAAGAACAGTAGCTCCGGAAGCTGCTGGAAGTCCGCCTTGACGTAAGTCTCATCATCCATGATGAGACAATGAGGCTTCTTCAGCATCTGGGTGCAGTCCCGCCTGGTCCTTGGCTCTCTGAACGAAAGACTTGGACAGATTCAACTTTTTGGCCACATCCCTGACCGAAGCATTGCACACTGGGCCAGAAATTGCTTGTATATGCAGACGACATGAAGCTCTTTATGGAAATAAGTAATTCTAACGATGCAGAAGAATTCCAGAATGAAATCCATATATTCCACACCCGGTGTAGTAAACGTCTACTTAAACTGAACGTAAAAAAATGTACTGCAATAGCATTTAGCAGAAAAATTGAAACACCGCATATTGAAATATCATTAGGCAACCAAATAGTAGAAAAAAGCAAAATTGTAAGAGATCTAGGTGTAATCCTAGACTCCAAACTAACTTTTATAGAACATTATAATACTATCATTAGTAAAGCAAACAGAATGCTAGGCTTCATCAAAAGGTTCAGTCATAATTTCGAAGACCCATACACTATTAAGCTATTATATACCACATATGTAAGGCCAATTCTGGAATACTGCCACCTAGTATGGAATCCATACATTTCCATACACGAAGAACGCATAGAATCTGTCCAAAAACAATTCCTTTTATATGCTTTACGTAAATTGAATTGGACTGCATTTCCATTACCATCTTATGAAGCGCGCTGCATGCTCATCAATATACAAACACTTAAGGAGCGCCGCCAATTTGCAATGCTTTTCTTCATCAACGACATTATTTCAATGCGCATAGATTCGGCAGAAATTCTCGCACAATTAAATTTTTACACACCTTGTCGATATCTTAGAACACGGAATTTATTTTTAGAAACATCGTACAGAACAAACTATGCAAAAAATAGCCCAATCAATCGAATGATGCGCCTATATAATTTGCATTGCGGAACTATTGACATCACTATGTCCAAGCAGCAAATACAAACTAAGCTAAAACAGAATAGAATTAATGTATAGTAAGTAAGTAAACATTGTAATAATCATTGTATGTAGTCTACACTGGCTTGACGAAATGGAAAAAAAAAAAAAATAAAAATGCAATCTAGCGGAGCAAAATTAATAACTCCGAAACGAAGAATTTCCGCGACTTGGTGTCTTTGGCGAAGTTTCTTATCATAATAAGAACCATCTATTGACATAAACAAATAGTTCAAAACTCTTCCGCAAAGATGGCGCCACAATCTAACTTCTTTCTCTGACGATTTGAAGACTTGATGTCTTGTGCAAAGTTGTTTGCCTTGACAAAATAAAGAAAAGTTGAGAAAAGAAATTCAAGGGAATTCCGTAAAAATATCAAATGAATCGTATTTTAAGGATTATCCTAAAAACAAATTGAAGAAGAATTTCAAAGACAATCTTAAGGATAGTTTAAAGAAAATACAGTAGAGATTTTCAAGAAATTCCTGAGGAGAATTCCGAAGGATTTCTAATGCGGGTTTCAAATTCAATGAAAGTTTTAAGAAGAATTTAAAAGGAATGTAATGCTCTTAAAAGAATGCAAAGGAATTTTTAGAAGGATTCCAAGGAAATGCGAGATGTAAGCAATTACCATGGCATTACCTCATTGTGTGCATGTTCGAAGGCATTCGAATTCATAGTGAGCGACGCTCTTTTTGCCCGATGATTCATGATTCTATCCAAAAAAAAAGATCGGTTGCTACATTGCTCAATTTATCTCACTGAGCATACAAGCTATCGATTCTAGGAAGCAAGTGGATGTTGTCTACATGAATCTGAAGGCTTCTTTCGATCGAATTGATCATAACATCCTACTGAGGAAGTTGGAGATACACCGTTTGAATTTTTTAAATAAAATTTCTGCACACAAAATTAACGCTAGATTTGGAGTAAAATGACGCGATATTTCGATAAATAATGATTAATGATACTTTTTATTTGTAAGATGCAAGAAGAGGTGGTAAGTTTGTATATCTATCTATCTATATATATAAAAATGAATTTCAGTCTGTCTGTCTGACCCTTATAGACTCGGAAACTACTGAACCGATTGGCGTGAAAATTTGTATACAGGGGTTTTTGGGGCCGTGGAAGGTTCTTATGATGGTTCGAGACCCCTCCCCCTTCTGTAAGGGGGGGCTCCCATACAAATGAAACAGAAATTTCTGCATAACTCGAGAACTAATCAAGCAAATGGAACCAAATCAGGCATGTGGGGGCGAGTGTGGGGGTATAAGGAGATAATTAAGGGGGTAGCCCCTTAGATAATAGGGGGGGGGGGGGCTACGTACAATATAGCATGCTTTTTTTTAAATCGGCGCATAAACTCAAGCTAATATTGAATCCCGAGCAAGACCGGGCACACTCAGCTAGTGATATATAAAATTTGTCAATTTTGCTTTCAGAAGCTCACAACTAGCGATTAGCTGTAACGATGAGCGAGCAATCAGCGATCATAAAATCGCTAGTTGTAACCTTCTGAAAGCAAAATTGACAAGTTTTATATATCATATACAAACTTTACCACCTCTTCTTGCATCTTATAAAAAAAAATTATCATTATAGTATCCCATTGTTTCATAATACCGAAAAATAGCATTTTAGCTGTAATGAGCAATTGTCTGTTGAAATTTTGGTAAACATCACCGAAGTCCGTGACAATTTCTACAGACTTAAAAAAAATTGAGTTTCAGAAAACCTTTTTGAGATACGCAACAATTAACAGAGTTCATGATTGCAAATTAAGCCATTTGTCAGCTCAACTTCCATTACCCAAGTAAATCCTCCAGTTTCAAAGGCACCTTTCCACCTCCAAACAAGTGGAAATAAAGGAATTATTTGCCAAGCAGCGAGCGAGGAAAAAAAAGCAACAAAATAGCAAACTGTTGCAACTGTTCACCAGCCAATGCAATCACATACATCAATCGAATGCCTTCTAGTGCAGCAGAAGAAAAACAAAATTGCCAACCCAATGGAAAAACGAACCCCGCAAAGAAATTGCTTCAAACCTGACGCCGACGACGACGACGACGATGACTATCGCCGTCGCCAGCCCCATGTAAGTAGCTATACAATAAATAATACGTTTATTTTTCTGCAATTGCAAAAAATGGCGAAAACTGCTTGTTTGCACTTTCAATGAGCCAATGACACCTTAGAGGCGGAATGCCGACGCACTTACCTGAACTTGTTGGTTGTTGTTGTTCTGTACACTCGTGTCCAAATTAAACCGTTTGACTACTGGATCCTCGCTCTTTCCCTTTGCATCGATTTGATGAATTGGACTTGGGAGTTCTAGAAGTTCATAAATTGACGGAATTAGAACACACGGGGATGATTCAGAACATTTTTCGTTGTTGTTAAGAATAGAAATGGAAAGATGCTGAAGTGCAGTGCCACAGTAGAAGCTGTCCTGCCGAGAGCGCGAGAGAAGTACGATTCTGCACAACTCCACAGCTAACCTGGATTCGGCGGCCAGAGCGGCCCGGGTTGCTTCGATTTTCTTCACGGCGATCGTTCACAGTCACTTCCGGCGCGCTGCCGGAAGTCCCTTCACTTTGGAGGTTTTTCACGTTGGCAGCCCTGACACCGGGAAAGCGCCGTTCACGCGAAAGATATTATGTAATGTTTCATAAGAAAGAAAAAAAACGAGAAATAATAACGCTGCACCTCCGCCGTTCGAAAGTTACAACATCGATTTCCTCACGCTTACTCCCAGACTACGGTGCTCGCTCGTTCGTTCGTTCGCACACACCCACCCCGCTGTCGATCCTCCGAGGCGGCGAGGTACGCGATCGCGTAAAACGAAAGTAAAAGTTTATGCTGGATCCAAGTAGGCTACTCTCCTAGGCCTACTTTTCGATCACTCTGCTCGCGCTCTTCGAGCCTCTGGGCTTCCAACAACAATCCAATCCAGCACCACTGAAAACAACAACTACAACAACAGCAGCAGCAGCAGCACTTTTTTTTATGAAATAAATGCTAGGTTTTCTTGGGCTCTTCTTCGGGCAACTCTGCGCCGCCGTCCATGTTTAGCCGTGCAAGTTATGCTTCAACACTCTCTTGAGGCCCAGCTCTCTGGGCCCTGGCACTTCTTCCTCCGTGAAACAACACTCGCTGCCGCGCTGCAGCGGCCCGTCACGCGGTTTCCTCTTTTTCGATTCCGTAACCTTTTTTTTTCGCTCTCCACTTCTTCACTTCGTCAATTGTGTAGTTAGGCTTCGTACAGGCAGTGTTGAAAAAAGACTGAAATTATTTCTCACTTTTCCTTTTACTTGAAACTGGTTTCATTCATTTGCGTAACTCGTGCTTTTCGCTTTTGTCACTCCTTTTCGGTAGGTTCTGTAGAGACCTCCCCAATTATTTCGAGACACTCACCAAGTTTCTTGGACACTGCTTCCGATCGCTGATAGTTATCTGAACTTTCGCATAACTTCACTATTTCACCACAAAAAAAAATCAAATTGATCACCTTTGCCCCGTCAAAACTTCACTGTTACTAGTTTTACAATTCGATCTGTTTCTTCACTTGTTCCGAAAAACTTCGCACCGATGTTTTACTTGTTTTTGTTCACTGTTATTCACGTCGAAACCCGCTGTCATCCGTCATGATCGTTGACAGCTAAAGTACCCTCGAGAAGAACACATTCGTTTCGAAACGTCATTTTGTCGCTGAGCTGCGATTCCCGAATGTATTGCACTGATGACGATCAACAATCCAACGACGAAGATGGGCAAGTGGCGGCGCCTACTTGACTCACTCAGAACCCTTCTGGATGTAGAACTTCTTCGCACATCGCCTGCTCAGTTAAGTACGATCGATCATTTTTCACTTTCTTCTCACTTTCAATTCTCCAGAACAACAGCTCTTCCAATCCGGAACCGGATTTTCTGTTTTCCAAAATTTCGCTCAATCCTCCGATTAATCACTTTCTAGTTAGAACACTTTTTCTTCCTCGTCAAAAATTTGCCAAAAAAAAAATACAACGAGAATGCGATCCGATCCGTAGGTAGTGGTCGTCGTCGTCGTCTTCGTCAAAACTCAAACCAACCAAACACAAAAGAAGAGCCCGCGCGCCGTGTGTGATCACCTAACGGCTGTCTACTCTCGACTACTTTTGCTGATTTCCGTAGATGAGGTAGGAGTCGAGTTTCGGAGGAATGAAAAAAAAGAAGCGAACGCGCGCCCGCAGCACTCGGTCGGGGCCTAAGCAGAAAGAGAGAGAAAGAGAGGAACAAAAATTACAAAAGCTGCTGCTGTCGATTGTTGTTGTTGTTGCTATTGTTGCCGTGCTGTGTACATTTCGCGTTCTTCCACTATGCCTTCTCTTCTATACACACGAACGGCGATCCAAGCTGGCCGCGAATGAAACCGAAACTTTCAGCTTTCGTTGCTGTTTCAGTGTGGTGTGGTGACGGTGATGGCGGCGACGGCGGCGGCAGAGGTTTGCTTGCCTTCCTGCTCTCTCGTTCATCCAACGAACTGAAATTATCCGAATCGGTGTACGATCGGATCGGACGGATAGGATCGCGAGGTGGTGTGTGCGATTTAGGGATTTGTGCACGCGCAGCAAACGTCGTATCCACTCTCACACATGCATACAGGCGAGCGACGGACAAATTGCACTGAAGCAGGCGCGCGCGTCCCCCCAACCCCAACCCAACCACGGGAAGCTTTGTGGGAGGGAAGCAAGGAACGAAGAGAGAACGAATGAATGCTCGGATGAACGATGTGATTGTCTCTACGTTTGGGTGATATTCATTCGAGTGGTTCTCACCAGAAGTTCTCTGGTCAGCGCGACAGTGTTGCTGTTGTGAGGATAATTTTATGATTGTGATTTGGTGTGTAGAACGTTAACTTGAAGGCGGACGTAATTTAAGATTCAATTTACTTTGATTTGCTATTTTACACACAATGACGCGAGATTTTTGAATTCTGCGGGTGGCCACCCATTCGGGAAAAGTGGGAATTAGTCGGGAAAATTGAATACGAATATTGTCATTTGTATGACAATGACTTCTCTCGATGATTTCTCAAAATTCAAGGAACGCCCACGCATCCCAACATAACCATTGGCAAGTCTTCCCCTATCAGATGGTGAAGTTGATTTGAGTGAGCGAGCCTTGGCTTTCTAGAGATCATCGAGAGAAGTCATTGTTTTCAAAAGCTGTTACGCCCTAATTCCAGCTCTATCTAGAAATTATGTTTCGTGACCAAAAATTTAAAAAATCTATTGAAAAAATAAACAATAGTGCTGATAGTTTTGCATGACAAGCTAACGATATCTTCAAGGATTCATGACATTAGCAGATGCTGTAATGTCAGGATTGATGGTGAGTCACTTTTTAGTGACTTTGTCACTTTTTTCAAGCCAGTCACTAAAGTCAGTTTTTCTTGTAATCAGTCACTATTTTCAACTATTCTAGTGTGAATTTATTTCAAGATTGATCGTTCTTCTTGCAGTGTGTTATATTTTTCGAACAATTTCAATGTCTTGTGCTTCTATAGAACTTTTTGACGTTAAATCGCCTTTCTCTATTTACAGGGTGGCTAAAAAAATCCAGTATTTGACTAAAAAAAAATCCAGAGTTTTCCAGAATAACTTACAGGTTTATAATAAGAGTGTTATTATTTTAAATGCGTTAAAATATGCTTTTTTTGACGTAGGACCACCGACAAACCGACATCCCACAGGAACATTTCCTTTGTCCACAATTCGATTTGTTTAACGAGCGATTTGAACTTTAAAACGGGCGATCAAATCTGTCAAACGAGGTGAGACACAAACCATGGCAATTTTAATTCTACGTGGGTTCATGTCCTTGCTCGTGTTATGACGCGATGGGATGAGTAGATGGCAGTAGTGTTTAACTTATTTTAAATATGGCGTCTTGGGCAAGAATTTTGGGCACTTTGTGAAAACCAAAAATAGAATATGTAACAAAATTATGAAAGATTTTGAACGTTAATAACTCAGCTGTCCTTTGACCAATTTCAATAATTTTATCACCAAGTGATCAGAAATATTCCTACGCATCTGTGAATTTAGGACTTTATTATTTTTCAAAAAAATACTATTGAAAATTGCACGAATGTGTAACTGTTGCTATGCAGATTGAAATTATCACCGATTGCCTGCGAAAAGCGATTTCCCTAACACAGATTTCAAAGTTGAATTCCATCCGGTTTCCCCAAACGGTGTTTATTCAATCACCGTGTGGTAAGTGATAGTGTTCTCCAGTACACAACGAAAGGCCTGCAAGAAGCGAGCTGCTTCCCACATGAGCATCCATAGAAGGAGGAAGCAGCCGCACCGCTATTGATCGGAATCAGTAACTCTTCGTGAGTCGCTGTGGGCATCTATGTCAAGCGCGTCAATTCCTATTCCTACACAAAACACAAGCTCCTGCTGCAGGTTAACAAATAAGATTTATTACATAAGACCACGCAGTCCTACGTCACCATAGCGTACAACCCCATAGGGCTGTCCCTTGTAGTTTTTTTTAAACAAGAACTTACTTTTCTGATTTCCTTGAAGCTACTCGTTTTTGCGATGAGATTAGCTCAAAGCTGTAAAGATTTAATATTCGGTAACATTTTAGGTTAATTTAGTTTAATTTACGTAAAAGTTGTCTTGTATTAAGCATTTCACGCATTATTTAACAGCAAAAAAATCAACATACTTTTTGACATTAGTTTTAATGATAAGTTTAAACAGTTTTAATTAGGTATAAACAAAATATGATTTAATTCACTTTATCACGTTGTTCAATTCTTGCAGGGCCTGAAGCCAGAGTTTCCATGCCTTCAAAAATTTCCTCCGGTATCTTGTATGAGGATCTTCCTTTGGACTATCAGCGAATCTACCAGCCCCAACGGATCGTAGATTTTCATGGCAAAGCTTAGCATGATTCGTTTGGTTGGTGCAATCACGCCTTCCACTAGTTCTTCAAGATGTCCTTGCAGAACACATCTTCGCTCGGCAGCCAAGATATCCCAAGTAGTCGCTCAAAACCACTCTGGTTGTTCATCGTGAGATTCTTGACAGTAGGTGGGCTAACTTCTCCAATAACCTCCAGTACTTTGGATCTATTTTCCGATGGACCTCCACCACCACTACTTCCAGAGCCAGCTCAATCATTTCTTCCTCCGTGTTGACGGTGTTCAAGTAATAGTCGATGTTCTCTCAATCCCTACCCTGCCATCCATTTGTTACAATTTGTTACCCCTAACCTCGAGATAGCTGCGAGTAATCGGCCCCCGATTTACTAACGCTAGTTTTAAGTAATTTTGTGATCTAAACAATAAAAATCGGCCCCGCAAAGCTACAACAAATGAGCCTGAAAAAATAAATGTATCATAAAAAGACAACGTTCGGTCATTGGCCTGCTATTCGGGAATTCTATGGAGTCTTTCCACAGGAGTCCAGTCTCGTACTTCTCGCTTGTTGTTCTCACCGTCGTTTCTTCGAGGATTCAACGAGCTCGTTGATCTTCACTTCTTTCCAAATTCGGTGCCACAGAAACTCCTTAACTTTCAACAGAGAAAAATTTACGTATGTATTCGAGCAGATTGAGCTCCACTAATTCCACGCACATGTGCATCTGCCGATGTTGGAATTGATTCGTAGACTATCCGTAGCGATTGGTTCTTGTTCCTATTCTTTTCGAACCTTTGACGCGGCCAGGAGGTCCCAAGCCACACGAAAGTTCTATAACAGGTTATATAACCTTAATATAACTGGATATGGTTGTAAAGAAGTTTACTCAACATAATTGAATGAAGATGTGTTACTTGGAGGGAGAGTTGTTTAACCCATTGGCAAGGACCGGCCCTCTGGAAACTCTTGACTGGAAAGATTCGAAAATGCTTGTGCTGCTTTACCATGCTTTCAAAATCCAACGATTGCTCCGGTAGCCCCAAGTTCTCGACGGTGCACAGTGGGGCAAATTCAAAAATAATGAGACATAGCTATTTGCGATGAAACTATTGAGTTTAGCATGTTGATGTCTTCTAAAATGTTTCTCCCTTTTTTGAGTACTTTATTTGAGTAGTGAAATTTTTTGCTTAAGGGGGTATACACTGAGATAAAAAAAAACTTTTTTATGAGCTGTAAAAATTAATGCACATCTATGAAAGTATTGTAGATTAAGTCATTTTAAGAAACATTGACCCCACCTGCGGAACCGTGAATGGATGAAGTAAAAAGTTGTTCATTGCACTTCTAGCGTCTCCTTTCAATGCACGTTGAAGACGAAGAAGGTTCTCAGAGTCTGAATATCCACAGGATTCCGATGAATGTTGATAGCTGCTAATGAAGAGCGGCCTGTCAATGGGATCCCCCGCGAAGATATGCAACTCTTTCGAAAGTACCTGCCGTGCAGCCAACTGTTGCTGTGTCAGACAAAGCACTTCTGGTTGAAAGCCGCGACCAGCAGACGCAGGATTTGGAGGACCGGGAATGAAATTCCCCACTTGAAACACGCGTGGAGGAATGGGTGGGGGTATTATCGGTGGATAGATTGGTACAGCGTATGACGAGCGACCCCCGATAGGAGTTGGAGATATTGATGGCTGGTAGCCATAATAGGGACTATTAACAAACCTGCCATCCCTAATCCTTGGGAGTTAATCCGGCGCTGAATGATCCAGTTGCTCCTGGGGCGAACGCACTGGGGGTGGCTGCTGCTTGCTCAACGATTCAAGCTGGTTCTTCAGCTGTTGTTCTGCAGCTCGTAGACGATCTAGGTCTGCATAACGTCGCTTCAATTCCTGCTGCCGTTGTACTTCCATGGCGGACTGCCTTTCAGCAAACTCCTTTAACTGATTCCTCGTATTCGAATCCTGTTTGCGAAGTTGTTCCACATTCGCATCCTTTTGAAGCCGCAAAAGCTTCATCTGCTCTACGAGGTTCAGTTCCCGTTTCCTTCGCGTTTCAATTTCCTGCTGATGACGAAGTTCCAGCTCGTACGGTACCACTGCTCTCATCGCAAGTTTCGGTATTATCCCCTTTCGTGATACGATCGGCTTGGGTTCATCCAGAATATTCCATAGCGTTTGAAGGTTCACCAGCGAAATCAGGTGCGGCTAATATAAAGCATCCTTATATTGCAAAAAGGCGAATTAGCGGGCTTGTTGGTTACTTGGGCGTCGAGCTCGTTGTCACCGATCGTGATACTATCCATCGTAAGGTCAATATCGTTGAATTGAACGAGATAGTTCTGAAAATGGAGTGGGTCCACCACTTCGTCCTGGATTGGGGTAGAAGCCCGTTGCTTCACTGGAGCTTTGACCGGAATCACTGGCGTATGGTGAGTTGGCTTGGTTGGCTTGGGCATCTCTTCAACGACGTCGGGGTCAGTAAGGCTGGTTACGTTCACCTGCTTGGCGATCCAATCCTCTACCCGTTGATTGTTTAGAACGACTACTCCTACGGCTCGCAATTTCGTCTTCTTCCTGTTGCTGGTTGAGCAGATCGCGCTTTTTCGCAAGATACTGCCTATCGCGTTCGATTTTCTCCTTCGCAGCGCGTTCGTTCATCAACTTTTCCCGCTCGAGCTGTTCCCGTTTAGCGTCTTTCTGCATTCTTATTTCTTCTTCCAGCGGCTCTTACTCACATGTATTCTAATTCTCAGTGGTACACGATTTGCATGACACTCGATAGCGTTCGGCATTGTTTGGGCGATTGCAGCCGGGACCATCTCCCCGTTATTGGCATCAACTGTTGACGTCACGAGTCTGGCCTGAGGAACACTCTTCTCATTGCGCACAATGTCAGCCATTGTCGCCTCTCTTGCACTGTTCAACGTCGGTATGGAGGCATTACCCTGCAAGATGCCATGGGTTTGCTGGTTAGCCACAGCTTCTGCCATTCGCTTGGTTTTCGTTTGGGCACGCATTTTCTGAGTCATTGCAAGACCTTAAAATCTTGAGATTTGGTTCGCTTTCGTTCGGAGTCTTGTAGCAAAACTCTTTTTTTTTTGTGTTTGTCCTGGGCAGTCCTTTCATGACAACCTTGAACACACGTTCAGTTTTGGTGTCGTAAGTAAAAAATTTGTGCTTCTTCTCAGTAAGATACTTGAGAAGACATTTAAATTCGTCCAAGGTTTCAGCCAATACACGGCATTCACCCCGACGTCCAATTTGTAGTGAAAACTTAACTTTCACGAAATTCAAAAGTTCCATGCGAAGAGCATGGAAATCGGAAGTGGCTATCACAATAGGGGGAATCTTTTCCTTCTTGGCATTAAGCCGGGAAAGTTTACTAGAATTTTTCTTGGATGATGGATCATTCTCATCATCCGTGAGCAAATCATATTGATTACTCAAATTAATTTCATCAGAAGGGAGGTCAAGAGTTTGCTCCTTTCTTTTGCGTTTAGGCGCCATGGCGGCAGTAAATTTTTATCCAAATTGACTTCCAAGCAGATTACTATAAGAATCTGAAGGATCGAAGAGGAATTTTCCAAATCGATATCCAAGAAGGATTACCTCGGGTAGGGTCCAAACGAAGAGGAATAGAGTTGAAAAAGGTAGAAATTTTTTACAGGTTGAGCACTGAAAAGTACTGTTTAAATCTGTTGTAGCTTTAGGTAGTAGTAACACTTCCTTAAGCAAAAATCAAATAGATCCACACGGCAAGAGAGCACGATGCGGACTGACGTCTTCATGGCATGATTTGGCCGTCATATAGACGTCACCGCAGTGCTCGGTGCCTAGTACATAGGTGCCACAGTCGGAAGAAGTGTTAGTTTGTTTACTAAAATGAACCATGCCCATTTTGTTATGGCATGTTTGCTATAAGAAATGCGCCTCGTGTTTATTAGCGAATTTCACATCAAAGATTGATCAATTGAGTAGAAAATCAGTTTGGCACGGCATTTGTGACCAGCATACACCTTCCGGTAGTATGAAACAGGTCAAAAACTGTTCAAATCCGCAGTCAACCTGATATCTTTAAAAAATATCTGAGGAACGTTATATGAATTGTTGGGCAGTTGAAGATCTTCAGAACAATATCTGACCAACCTGAAGTTGAAAAAATATCCAAAGTACTTAATGGAGATCTTTGATCAACTGAAGGTCTTTAGAATAATTCCTGGTCGACCTCATATCTTGAGGGAATATCTGATAAGCGTGACTTGAATTGATAAACAGTTGAAGATCTTCAGAGAAACACTTTATCAACCTGTCGTTTTTTTCCGCGGGGGATACGTGTCGCGTAAAAAAACCGCGTAAATTCCGAAATCCGCGTAAAAAACGCCTATATTCCAAAATTCGCGAAAAAAAAATGTAAAAAACCGTGTAAAAAAACCACGTAAAAACCGCTCCAGTGTATCTTTAAAAATTGATACTTCTGACAGGTTCATTGAACTTCCGACAAGAACTTATTCATTATTATCATCATCATCATCATCATCATCATCATCATCATCATCATCATCATCATCATCATCATCATCATCATCATCATCATCATCATCATCATCATCATCATCATCATCATCATCATCATCATCATCATCATCATCATCATCATCATCATCATCATCATCATCATCATCATCATCATCATCATCATCATCATCATCATCATCATCATCATCATCATCATCATCATCATCATCATCATCATCATCATCATCATCATCATCATCATCATCATCATCATCATCATCATCATCATCATCATCATCATCATCATCATCATCATCATCATCATCATCATCATCATCATCATCATCATCATCATCATCATCATCATCATCATCATCATCATCATCATCATCATCATCATCATCATCATCATCATCATCATCATCATCATCATCATCATCATCATCATCATCATCATCATCATCATCATCATCATCATCATCATCATCATCATCATCATCATCATCATCATCATCATCATCATCATCATCATCATCATCATCATCATCATCATCATCATCATCATCATCATCATCATCATCATCATCATCATCATCATCATCATCATCATCATCATCATCATCATCATCATCATCATCATCATCATCATCATCATCATCATCATCATCATCATCATCATCATCATCATCATCATCATCATCATCATCATCATCATCATCATCATCATCATCATCATCATCATCATCATCATCATCATCATCATCATCATCATCATCATCATCATCATCATCATCATCATCATCATCATCATCATCATCATCATCATCATCATCATCATCATCATCATCATCATCATCATCATCATCATCATCATCATCATCATCATCATCATCATCATCATCATCATCATCATCATCATCATCATCATCATCCTGAATTTCTGTAAAGACTCTTTTTTTAAATTTGGGCAAACCCCATTACTCCTTCTTCTTCTATGGCTATATTTAGCCTATATCGGGAATTTGCGCCAGCTCTTTGAGCACATCCATATTTGCTTTCTACGCTAGTACCATTTTTGCATTGGTATAATTGTGTGGCAAGTACAATGACGTAGTAAGTTGCAGTGAATACATTTGAAGACATTTCGTGTATCTCGATGATGATATTTTCTAAAAACATCTGGCATTCCTGAGTATAAATCGGAGTTTCAACCGGTTTTTGAGCTCTATACTGATACATTATTGAGGTTAAAAATTCTACCGGTTTTCTATTTATCATTGCGATAAATACCGATATTTTGTCCAGAGCAGTGCGATCTAAGACGGTATGTGGTATGAGATGGAAATTATTGAAATACCACGAAACTTTCATGTTTTGGATTGATTTTTTCGACGCGTTTTAGCCCGAAACAATGCGCCACTCGATAACATAGTTCTAGAAAAGAACTTTAGTGCAAAGCAAGTGCAAGTCATCTGGAGAAATGCATTTCAAAGTGTTTTTTATCAGCATTATTTTCCTCAGAACTGTTATTAGGCGGTTGGCAAGCTGGGATTCTGATTGGATTGGAGGCGGATTGTACAAGAGTTTCTACGAAGATTCGATGGAATGGTTTGAAGTGTTGAGCTAGAACTAGGAGATGCAACAATCTTCCAAGTTTTTGCTTCACGGGCAAACCTTCGTTCATTTGGTGAGATCGTTCCTGTTTATATATACACCTGTTTCGGTTTCTACAACTTTGTCTTAGACATCATTTCGAAGAGTCACTTTCGTGCTGTAAAGGTCGAGTGCGCTATTGTCAAAGGTTGGGAACGAGTGGGTATGCCCAGGCATGGAAAATCATTTAAATTCATTTCATGCATTCATTTACATTCATTTGCCGCTAACTATTTTTGATCAACAGTATTCCGCAAAATGATGTATAGAGCTATTGTAGGTTTTGTTATTAGCTCTTTCCACAACTCAAAGCTGTATCTCTTATGCATTACGAATTAGAGTGGGCAGAACTTGTTACTGTTTTTCAGTGAATGTGAAATACATTCACTGTAAAACAGTAGTGATTTCTGTTCGCTCTGTTTCGTCATGCATAAGAGATACGGATTTGAGTTGTTTACAAAAATTGTAGCTAATAATAAAACCTACAAAAGCTTTCCACATTATTTTGTGGAGTTCTGTTGATGAAAAAAGTTAGGGGCAAATGAATGTAAATGAATGCACGAAATGAATGCAAATGATTTTCCATGCCTGGGTATGGCCGAATATATCTGACTACATTTAACAAATCAAGCTATCAAAATATGTGTAACGCATTGCTGATTTGTGGAGTTGTGTTAAGCTTAAATAAGGCTTGTTCAATCTTTGGATCAGCTAACCTATTGAGGTTGTATTATGGGGATACAATTCGCTTTATGCACTACTAATCAACTATATATTCAGCCTGATGTTAATCAGCTTTGTACACCTTAAATCAACCAATAATCAGATTCTGTCCTCAATGTTAAGCTTGTATTGTTACTTGGGAAGTGTCACTCGAGCCATAACAGCAATTCTTAAAATAACGAACATTTTGGATGGCTCGAGTGACACTTGCCTTTGATAAAAAAAACACGTCTACTGAGGATTCATATTTCTAAAAAAAATCATCTATCAATGAAACAGTCATCCGTCGTCATTGAAAGCAATGCAACTACGTTCTGTCAATCTAATTGAAACTTTCATTGGCTCTGTTGTCTTGTGAATTTTAGCTATAACGGCCTCTTTTCTGATTTTTATCTCTCAATCTATGAAATCTACACAAAAACTTTGTTTGAACGAAATTTCTAGAACAGTATAAGAAACATTATGCTGTAGACTATACATTTTTATATCATATGGGTGGAAAGTTCGTAGAGCAAATACTTTAAAATTCTTCACTTTTTAAGATATCTTCGAGCATGAAACTAAGTCAAACTTTAATAAAAACACTTTGAATAGTCACAAAGTTGGTAGATAACATATTAATCTTTGGTATGAAAGCTATTACAGCAGTTTTTGTTGTTTCAGTCTCGAGATACAAATATTACAAGCCGTAAGTTACCTTAAAAACATAAAATTAACTTGAGGCACCTCTAAATCATCACCGATTTTGGTGAAAATTTGCACAGAAGTTCAAATTAACATGACAAACAGTAATCACGGTTGACCCGGTACATCCCGAACATTTCTGTTAAAATGAACAGGTCTAATATTTTTATATATATATATATATATATATATATATATTTATATGTTCTTAAATTTATAATATATTTTCGTTCTACTACTCTCTACTGAAATCTAGCTGTCACCTGTTCGTGTTTAGCGTTGCAAAATTTTACGAGATTTTATGAAGCACACAAAAGGAAAAGTTCGCGAGTCATTGTGAGTTTTAGCGAACTTTTCCTGTATATTGATTAGAACCCGTTTTTTCAGTTTTTACACAAGGGAATATAGAACTAGGGTTCCTTTCTCCTACGGCCTTTTACAGTCATACCTCGATATAAAGCAACGTTACGTTATATCGAGTTACGTTATATCGAAGCAAAAAAAAAATTATTTTTTTAAATCGAAAATTGTTTATCGTAACCCAAAGATGACCCAATTTTTTTTCTAGTCATCTAACAGGCTTACAAAACCTTTCTTAAATAACTTTCCCCAATTTTATTATATAAGTTCTCAAAGCTTACATGAAAGATATGAAAATTAAAAAAAAGTACTAGAGTCTGTGCCTAGGGGCACGAACGGAAGGTTGATGTAGTACCGCGATTGGTCGGTACACTTGTTTTTGTGCCTAGTTCTTTTCGTTGTTTAAAATCTATATCCTTAAAACTTTTTAAATATTTCAAATGGTGCCGTTTGTGTGAACATGGAATCGATACCAACAGTGAATGAACTGCGGCACCGGTGGTTTAGTGGTAAACGTGATTGCCTCTCATCCCAAAAGGCCTGGGCTTCAATCCCAGTCGGTGCCTGTGGGGTATTTCTGAGGCATAAAATCTCTGATCACGCCTTTCTTCGGAAGGGAAGTAAAGCCGTTGGTCCCCGGTCCATGAGTTGATGGGTCAATAGGGTAGGGTCCAGGTGTGGGAGCTGGCTTCCTGGCGTCGGTACACTGGTATTCAGTATGGAAAACAAATCAACTTTTTAGTACAACCGCTGCATTGTTTTAATATTACCGATGAGTTTTCTAGCGGTGTCTCATAGCCTAGTCAGTAAAGGCACGGTATTACCAAGCCAGAGGCGGTGGGTTCGATTCCCGGTCCGGTCGAGGGAATCTTTCGGGTTGAAAAATTTCTCGACTTCCCTGGGCATAGAGTATCATTGTGCTTGACATACAATATACAAATTCATGCATTGGTAATGCATTGAGGCGAATCTAGGAACCTAATTAAACGTGCCACACAAGGAAGAAGTGTTAGTTTGTGATGTCCGTGCGAGAGAATACAGATTCATCCCATCCGTTAGTGATTCTGATGAGTACACGACATATTCATATTTTATTTGTTAAATTTCTTAATTGTTCAATTGTTCTATTTTCACTATTTGTACTATACATACATCAAAAAACTACAAGGGACAGCCCTATGGGGTTGTACGCAATGGTGACGTAGGACTACGTGGTCTTATAATCTTATTTGTTAACTGCAGAAGGAGATTTTTAACAAATTTATGGTGGTACAGATAAGGACCATTTTGTCGTGATGATTGAGTAATGCTGAGCTACTATTAGGGTGTTCAACACTGATGAAGCTGACGAGCTGTATGTTGTTTGGAACGAGGTTGACGCACTTGGCATACATGGCCCACAGCGGCTCACGACGCGCAACTGAATCCGATCAGTAGTGATGCGGCTTCTTCCTCTTTCTTCGGTGAATCCAGGGCTCTTGTGGGCAGCCTTGGTAGCTAGCTGCTTGCAGGCAGCCTTTCATTATGTACTGGAAAACGCCACGCGCCGAAAGCACTGCTGCTGCTAATGACGATCGGACACCACCATTCACCACGCACGGTGATTGAGTAAACACCGTTCGGCGAGACAGAAGGGAATTCGATTTTTAAATCTGTGTTAAGGAATGCGTGTCTGCAATCGGTGATAATTTTGATCGCCATCGCAACAGTTGCACATTCGTACAATTTTCAATAGTGACCTTTTGTAAATTGATATTCTTATTCTCATTTGTAGAAAAATTTCCAATCAATTGGCGTTTACGAATTAAAATCCATCATCTCTGGATCAAAATCAAATCACTTTCATGCTGCGACCAACTTTGGTTTTTGTAATTGTGGGTTGTCTTAAAAATACATGGTATGTTAGATTGAAACTTATGGGAACTGATATCCGATTAATGACCTTGTGAAATGTCCAGAAAAAAACTATTTAACAAATTTATGGTGGTCCTGAAAAGGAACGTTTTGTCGTAATGGTTGAATAATGCTGAGCTACTAGTAGGGTGTTCAATACAGATAAAGCTGGCGAGCTGTATGTTGTTTGGAACGAGGGCGATGCACTTGGAATAGATGGCCCACTGTGGCGTACGACGCGCAACTGAATCCGATCAGTAGCGGTGCGGCTTCGTCCTCTTTCTTCGTAGAATCGAAGGCTGAATCGAGAGCATGCAGCTAGCTGCATGTCGGCAGGCTTTCATTATGTACTGGAGAACGCCAAGCGCCGAAAGCACAGCTGCTGCTGCTGATGACGACCGAACACCACCACTCACCACACGCTTTGATTGAATAAACACCGTTTGGCAAGACCGGAGTGAAATCAGTTTTTAAATCTGTGTTAAGAAAAGCGCTTTTCGCAGGCAATTGATGATAATTAAAATTATGATAGCAACAGTTGCACATTCGTGCAATTTTCAATAGTGACCTTATAACTGTTCAAAATCTTTCAAAATTTTGTTACATGTTCCATTTTGGGTTTTCACAATAGAGATCACAGACGTAGTCCTACGTCAAAATTGCTGGATGTTTTCTCCGTCGAATGAAATATTTCCCAGTATGTATTGGTTTATTTCTACATTTATAAACTTTTCGTTACATGCCTCCCATGCCTGAAATAATAAAAAGCTGAGAGAGAGGAGACAGCTTTGCTATCGATCACGCAAACGTCATCGAGATCCAGTCATGAACTGTCACTGCAAACTAGGCCGAACATTAGAAATGGGGCTATCATCCTTTTGAAAACAACTTTTTTCGTGTGGGCCCAGGCTTGCCTTCGCAAACCAACAACACGATTGGGTAGGGGAGAAAAAAAAGAAGGCAAAGAAAACAAACCATTCGTCATTGAGCTGGCTTTGCTCTCTAGGAAAAAAATGATGTTTATTCAAGAAGTCGGCTATGGCGTATTCGGCCCCAACCTAGATACCAGCAGAGGCCTACCTAAGCCTACATCGATCTTCCCGGCTGAGGCAGCTGCCATCTTCTCAGCCGTTACGGAGTCCAGTTTTCCTGGAAGCCCATCATTACCGATTCGGCCAGTGTGCTGAAGGCCCTTGAGAGTCCGAAGAACCGACACCCGTTGGTGCAAGCAATCATAATGGCTTCGAACAGTAACACCGTATATGTCTGGGTTCCCAGCCACTGCAACATCAGTGGAAACGATGCTGCGGACAAGCTGGCAGCGATCGGCAGATCGAAAACCCCAGTAGAACCGGAAGTCCCTGCAGCGGACTTAAAAATCTGGATCAAAACGATCATCGCTTCGACATGGGACAAGGAATGAGCTAATACCCGAGACCCTTTCTTACGCAAAATAAAAGGAGATACGAAATGCTGGTCCGACACCAAAAACTGGAAGGACCAGAGAGTACTGTCCAGATAACACAGCGGCTACACCAGATTCTCACACGATCTCGGATCCCGTGATGGATTCCACAAACAATGTATGGGGTGCTCAACCAAAATGTCAGTTGAGCATCTCATAATAAATTACCCTGCACATCAAAACCTCCGAGACCAATGCGGTATCGGTCTCAGCATCAGACACGCATTATCCAATGACCTAGACAGGGAAAGATCACTTTTCGACTTCCTTAAAGACACAGGCTATTATCAATATACGTAGAACCCCGCAACAAACAATGACACGACAACGGACGAACGACGGCACTTGGACAACACCAGCTCTCTAAATGACATGTCAAACGGAAGAACAACGATGACAACCCCGCAGGCTACGGACATTGACCTCTCTCTCGGAAATTAACCACAACTTCGTTCACCTTCCTTACTGTTAAAATAATCGACACAGAACTTTGAGATACTTAAACTCTGTAACAAACACTATGTAATTTATTTATTTTCTCTCTCCGGGACCCCCTCTGGAGCCCCAATCCTTCAAAGAGACGAACCAGTTACAGGCTGAAAGTCTCTATAATAAAGCAAAAAAAATGTTTATTCAACCCAGCGTTACATGGAAAATTTAATAATACTATGTATAAAATAATTTAAAATGGATTTGTAACGTTCATAATCGATTGTGAGTTGATATTTTTCAATTTTTAGACTTAAAAAAAAAGTTACGTTATATCGAGGTGGAAATTACGTTATATCGAGTTACGTTATATCGAGTTACGTTATATCGAGGTTGCTTTATATCGAGGTATGACTGTATTCCATTGTTCAATTTTCAGAAAGCGAGTAATGGCGCTATATGGCTAAGACAAGAGTTAGTGCTCATGTCCCAACCACTCGAGGAAAATGGAGCATCATTTAACTTTTTTAGATTAGACGCTTCCAACGACCAACCATTTATAGATAACAATACGAGATGTCCACGTTTCATCCATTTATTGGATTCGGAAGCATCGTGTTTAAATTTTTGATTTAAACAGGCCCGATGTTTTTGAATCATCTTGCCCCTTATATGCGCCACAGTAGGCATGATCGTTTTGATATAATTTGCACATCTCTGATGTATAAAATAAACCAAATACACAAGAAAAAGGATGGAGGTATATCTATCATTTTCCAGGATGCTTTCATGAACTGGCTATGTTGGTGTTAGATTAGATTAGATTAGATTAGATCACGAAACTTTCATTTTTTGGTTATCAATACAGCAACATGCGGAAAATGGTGGGCGTTGGCCAGATTTGGATTTTTCAGATATAATCCTAAATAGGACTTAGATTTTTTGATACTCTAGTAACCTCAAGTCCGTGCTCTGTCACAATGTTTCATTGTGATTAATCGATACTCAAAGGGGTAACATATCAAATTTGGGGTGAATTTGAAAGAAAGGGAACTGTCTAGAGCGCACTGCCCATTGGACGATTCTGAAGCCGGGCCAAGTGAGTGAGGTATGGGTTTATTTGATTGAACGTCATTTTCATTTTATATATTGATACATTCAAACCATTGGCATTTGGTATTTGAGATAAGACAGAGATAGGATGCGGAGGGCCCGCTTAGGGGGAGCGTAACCCATGTTATGGTTTCCATTTATTAAATAGTTCAGATAGGCTAGAAATTACAGGTTCATAGTGAGAGAATGTACCATATGATGCCCGTTCACTGATCAAAATCAAATTCGCATCGTATCCTACAATCTCGTTCTAACCGACAGGTAGGAAACGCTCCACGTTTCCGACCAGGTACAAATTCCTCTGCTGTTAACAACGGTCAGCGAGGAACAAATTCTACATTCGTACCCGTAGGTACAAATATCACCCCTGCTTCAAATGTTTCATCTGTACCTACTCCCCTCGCTGCTAACAATGTTCAGCGAGTTAATGGAGCTACCTATGCTGCTATTGCAGCGGGTAAAAATCAAAATACTAACCAACGTTCTAACGGAAATTTTGACAATTTTGACTTAGGAAGCATTACTGCCCCTAAAATGGAAATTTTACAGAATTCATTAATTGACATGATTTCTGATATGCTTAAATCTAACTCCATGTTTGATGCTATTCAAACTGGAGTAAAATTTGCTAATAATATTGTCATGACTTTAAAATTCAGTAATGGATTTTAAAGCATTAAACATTTTAAATTGGAATGCTCGATCTCTTAAAGATAATGAAGACGAGCTATTTAATTTTTTGAGAGTTCATAACGTGCATATTGCCGTTATAACTGAAACGTTCCTTAAACCTGACCATAAGGTTAAGAAGGACGCAAATTACTTGATTTATAGAAATGATCGTCTTGATGGACCCTGTGGTGGCGTTGCCATCATTATTCATAGACGAATCAAGCATAAAATTCTTTCTTCATTTGAAAACAAAGTTTTTGAAACTTTGGGAGTTTCTGTTAAAACAAAATTTGGACAACTTACGTTTATAGCTGCCTATTTGCCATTCCAATGCGTAGGCCAGCAAAAGAATTTTCTCAAGGGTGACCTCCAGAAACTTACCCGTCATAGGTCTAAATTCTTCATTATTGGTGATTTTAATGCAAAACACCGCTCATGGAATAATGCTCAAAGCAATTCCAATGGTAATATTCTGTTTGATGATTGTTCTGCAGGTTATTACACTATTCAATATCCAAACAGTCCAACATGCTTTTCTTCTGCAAGAAATCCCTCAACTATTGATTTGGTCTTAACTGATTCATGTCAACTTTGTAGCCAATTGGTTACCCATGCTGACTTCGGTTCTGATCACCTTCCAGTAACTTTTGAAATATCTCAAGAAATAATTTCTAATCCCAACAGCTCTACTTTCAATTACCATAGGGCTGATTGGGAGCAATATCGAACATATATGGAATATAACTTCGATCCAAACATTCCTTTGCAAACCAAAGATGAAATTAATTATGCTCTTGAATCTCTGACTACTTCTATAGTTGAAGCAAGAGCTGCCTCAGTACCAAAATGCGAGGTTAAATTCGATTCAATTATAATAGACGACGATCTTCAGCTCTTGATCCGTCTTAAAAATGTCCGTAGGAGACAATATCAAAGAACACGCGATCCTGCCATGAATGTTATCTGGCGGGATTTGCAAAAACAAATTAAAAAGCGATTCTCTGCCCTGAGGAACAAAACTTTTGAAAATAATGTTTCTAAATTAGACCCGAGTTCCAAACCCTTTTGGAAACTCACAAAAATTTTGAAAAAACCTCAAAAGCCAATTCCAGCGCTTAAAGAAGGTGGTAAAATTTTGATCACAAATTTGGAAAAAGCTCAGAAACTTGCTAAGCAATTCGAGAGTTCCCATAATTTCAGTTTGGGTCTTACTAGTCCTATTGAGAATGAGGTTGCTCGGGATTTTCGGAATATTTTCTCTCGGGAAAATATTTTTGATGATTCCTGGGGGACTGATTTGGACGAAGTAAGGTCTATAACTAAAAAAATTCAAAATATGAAAGCTCCAGGTGATGATGGAATTTTCTATATCCTCATCAAAAAACTCCCAGAGAGTAAATTGTCTTTCCTGGTAAAATTATTTAACAGATGTTTCAATTTGGCATACTTTCCTGATAAATGGAAAAATGCAAAAGTTGTTCCAATTTTGAAGCCGGATAAAAATCCAGCTGAAGCTTCTAGCTACCGTCCAATAAGTTTGCTTTCTTCAATAAGTAAACTTTTTGAAAAAATAATTTTGAATAGAATGATGCTTCACATCAATACGAACTCAATTTTTGCAGATGAGCAGTTTGGATTTCGCTATGGGCATTCAACTACTCATCAACTCTTGAGAGTTACCAATTTAATTCGTTCAAACAAATCTGAAGGCCACTCAACTGGAGTTGCTCTTCTAGACATAGAAAAAGCATTCGACAGTGTTTGGCATGAAGGTTTGATTGCTAAATTGAAAAAGTTTAATTTTCCACTTTACATTATGAAATTAGTTCAAAATTATTTAACTGACAGAACTCTGCAGGTAAATTAATAAAATTCCAAATCTAATCGACTACCTGTTAGAGCAGGAGTTCCTCAGGGTAGCATTCTTGGGCCTATATTGTATAACATTTTCACTTCGGACCTCCCTGATTTGCCTCAGGGTTGCCACAAATCTTTGTTCGCTGATGACACAGGCATTTCCGCTAAAGGAAGAAGTCTTCGTGTTATTTACAAAAATGGAAGGTTTCTCCCAACGCTTCCAAAACTCAACTTATAATATTTCCACATAAGCCCAGGGCTTCCTTTTTGAAACCTAGTAGTAGTCACATAATCACTATGAACGGAGTTCCAATTTCCTGGTCAAACCAAGTGAAATATCTTGGATTAATACTTGACCATAAATTAACTTTTAAAGATCACATTGAGGGCATTCAGGATTAACATTAACAGGAAATCCAAACTTTGCCTGACGAATAAACTTCTAATATTTAATCAAGTTTTTAGACCGGCCATGCTTTACGCTGTGCCAATATGGTCTAGTTGTTGCACTACCAGGAAAAAAGCACTTCAAAGGATTCAGAACAAAATTCTGAAGATGATTTTGAAGTTGCCTCCCTGGTACAGTACTACCGAAATACATAGAATTTCGAATGTTGAGACTTTAGCACAAATGTCCAACAAAATAATTAATAATTTCCGGCAAAAATCGTTACAATCCTCAATTGCAACGATTAATTCCCTTTATACTTAGATAAGATTTAGTTTTAGTTATTTAGTTTTAAGCTATCAATTGTTATACTGACATGCAGGTTTAAAAAACCTGTTTAAAATACTGAATTGCCAAGACAGGAACAATGTAAAAACACTTAGATATATATCATAACAATTAAGGCTGGTAAGTTACTGTAGTAACTGGAGCACCTAGGTTAAAAATGAAATGTAATTTATTTTGAATTTGAAACAAATAAAGAGTTAAAAAAAAAAAAAATTCGCATCGTCGGGCCGAGTCCAAGAATGGTGGATATTTTATTTTATACTCTCTATATTATAATCTTTGAATCAGTTTTAGGGTTTTGGGTTAACAGAGGCAGAGCGCGGAGGGACCGCTTGGGAAAGCATAATGTTCATACTTGAAGGGTTCAGAGCGGTTGAGCTGTTCGGTTGTAGTTTGACCTTTCTTTCAGAACCAATTCGGCTCTAGAACAATTTTAAACGTGTTCTGCATTATTCACATGTTGCAATAATTTAAAAGAGCTCGATATAAAGTAGCTTGATACAATTAAATAGAAATGCCAAAATCTTATCGAGTAGTTAAGCTGTGATGATGATGATGGTCTTACCTCTTACCCCTACAAAGGTTTGAGCTGGACGATTTATCTTTAAGATAATTAAATATGACATTTTAACCAGGTAACAAAATCGAACTGGTTACAGTTACAGATATAAATTCCCTCTAGAGTTTACAGTTGCTTCACAGCGATATAAATGTGGAAAAGCTCAGGCGTCCACCTCTTAGTTCGCCTTTTTGTCCACCTTAAATATTCATAAGCATTACAAGCAATCAAGAGTTAATGAACAATCAACAAAGCATCCTATTACACTAGCAACCCCGCAATCTGATGCTATCATAATTTTCAGCAATGTCAGGAATGCTCACGAACCCCCAACATTTGCCAGAAAACTTACTACTAACTCAAGGTATCTTCCAAATAAGCTTCAAAATTGCAGTTTTTTTTTATCAAATGTTAAATTCAGTCCTCTATATCAGTAATACGCGCGTGAGGCTCAAACCTTGGTAGACTACTTTTTTTTTTTAATTAATCTACTTTTGAATCAAATATCAAAAATCCATCATCACCCTCATGGCGAACAGAAATAGTTTTTGTAGTGCTACAATAATTATTAAAAAGTCGTTATGACAGCTATCCATATAAAATAATCCGTTAGAGATAACTTCGTCAAGATACATAATTTGTCAATTCATAAAAAAAAAAATCACTGGATAACTGTTCAAAAGACAGTTTTAACGTGTGAAATGCAGCGTCTTTTAAATTCTGTAATTGTTGCTGAACGTTTGATATGTCTAGGCATCGAATTGAAAACATTTATTCCTTTATAATATAATGAATTTTGTGAAGCACAAGTCAAGAAATGTGGTGTTCTTATTTCAACCGCGTTTGTAGTATTATATCTATGAAAGTCAGCCGGCACCGGTGGTGTAGTGATAAGCGTGACTGCTTTCTAACACCCCAATGGGTCTGGGTTCAATCCCAGCCGAGGTCGGTGGGATTTTTCTGAGGCATAAACATCTCTGGTCACGTCTTCCTTCGGAAGGGAAGTAAAGCCGTTGGTCCCGGCCCATGTGTGTGTTGAATGGGTGCGATATCCTACGCAGGTATGGAAGCTGCCTTCCTGCACATTCGATTGCCGTCAATGGATGGCAATCGATGTCCGTCGGTGATTGGCACTAGATTGCGGAACAGAAACCGACGTTAAATAAAGGAAAAAAGATCTATGAAAGTCACTTCCTCTTTCAATTCGATCACACAAATATCGAGGCAGCAAACCGTTAACTACTTTAAAAATGAACACCATAGTCAAATATACAATTCTTTGCTTCACCGACAACCATTGTAAGGCATCTAACATCAAAGTTGAGGAAGTGAATCTATTACATCTCAA
Source organism: Ochlerotatus camptorhynchus (assembly GCF_037179485.1). NCBI lineage: Eukaryota > Metazoa > Arthropoda > Insecta > Diptera > Culicidae > Ochlerotatus > Ochlerotatus camptorhynchus. Next base: position 1,889,090 of record NW_027040640.1, read on the forward strand.
AATCAAACGCATTATTTTATTCTACAAGCGCTGTAATCTCGATATTTGTGTTGCATTGGACAGAAATAAAATGGATGGGCAAAAGTCTAGATGAGGAGAGATGATTGATTTGTATAGCTGTATTTTACTGGCAATAGTTAAATCGTTTTTCAGTCGACATAGAATTCCATACTTCTTGGTAATTTTCTTGATGACATTGTCAATGTGAGAGTTGAACTTAAGTGTGTCATCAATAATCACACCAAGATATTTAATCTCCCGAACGCGATCAATAGTCTCATCATCAATTACAACAGAGACGTTCTCATTTACTCGATTCCGCGAAATTACCATACATTTAGTTTTACTTGTATTCAATTTTAACTGCTTATACTTCAACCATCTACTTAGACAACGCAAATCTTCATTCAAGTGTAAAACGGCATCACCTAAATCCTTAGTTGCAATGAATATCACAGTATCATCTGCAAAAAGATTAATGTCGCAAAATCGTAAAACACATCGCAATTCATTAATATACATAATAAATAACAGGGGCCCTAATACACTTCCCTGGGGCACTCCAAGGTTATTCCCCACGGAACTGGAAACAGAATCATTAAAAACAGTCCGTTGAGTTCTGTCAGACAAATAGCTTTCAAACCATTTAATATGCAGTACTCGTAATTCCAAAGCGCTTGATTGATCTATCACGTTGGTTGGAGACAGTCAATTTATACTGGACGGAAATGGTAAGTAGGATAAGATTTGTGAAAGGTGTGTGCTTGCATGATTTACCTTTTTTAGAATTACCTATAATCCACATTAGAACCTCATTTCCTTCAACTACTACTCCACACCTAATATTGATCACTAACCTTCATATAGTTTCAGCATTATCGACATTATTATCAGAAGGTGACTTATAAAGTACATATAGTTACCATGCATAGAGATAAGTTAATGTACCAGAACCTGGACGGACACGAGTCTACCCAGGGAAGGACCCGGAGACGACCACCCATGTGTGCTTAGAGTATCGCACGATCTGACGAGTGCAACGGGAAGGACAGTAGGTGTATGGACTAGGGGGTTAGACCCTAGATAAGCCAACTTAGCGGTGGGCACAGCCTATACGCTGAACAATTACAATTACAATTACATTACAGCAACATGCGGCAAATGGTTCTGCGGGTCCAGATCCCTCGGTTGAATACATTAATTTTCAATGACTGTTATTTCCGTAAATTGAAAACCATGCTGGTTCATTAGGCCCAAGGTTGTTAGGTCGAATGGCTACTAAAGGGTGTCCACGATGAAATTGCCACACACAAAATTGATTCGCAAAATTCGAGTTTTCATCCGATTGCCATCAAATTTTCAGGGATTGAGAAATAACTATTAAACTTCATTTTACCATTTTACTCGTATTTTATTTACAGTCCATACGCAAAGGCCCGCACCTTGGCCTTAACCCCGGCCATAAGAATCTGCACAACCTGTGAATCAACCGTTTTTTGCATGTAAACCCATACTTTCTTCAGTTCCTCGACTGTCTTCACTACCTTAGGTCGTTTAAGAAGGTGCTGCTTCATAATCGCCCAGTACTTCTCGATGGGGCGGAGCTCCGGAGTGTTGGGAGGGTTGAACATTTTCGGCACGAAATTGACCTTATTGTCCGCATACCACTTCAGCACGTCCTTGGAGTAGTGGCATGAGGCCAAATCCGGCCAGAAGATTGTTGGGACGTTGTGGACCTTCAGGAGAGGAAGCAGTCGCTTCTGGAGGCACTCCTTTATTTACACCTGTCCGTTCATCGTGTCCTGGGTCACGAAAGGTGCACTCCGCTTCCCGCACGTGCAGATGACTTGCCAAACCAGGAATTTCTTCGCAAATTTGGACATCTTCTGAGTGCGGACATGCTCCGGAACGCTGAACTTATCCTTGGCCGTGAAAAACAGGTTGCCGGGGAACTGTTTGAAGTCGGCCTTCACATATGTTTCGTCGTCCATGATGCAGCATTCAACTTTCGTCAGCATGTTGAGGTACAACTTCCTGGCACGGGTTTTGGCGGACTTGTTCTGCTTCTCGTCGCGATTAGGGGCCTTTTGTACCTTGAACGTTCGAAGCCCAGCCTTAGTTTTGGCCTTCTGGACAAAACTTCGGCTTAGGTGCAGCTTCTTAGCCACATCCCTAACGGAGGCGTTCGGATTTCGGTTGAAGGCCCCAACTACGCGGTTGTGATTTTTGGTGTTGTACGGAATACTTTTTCCTTCACTTCTGGGCTTCCGATCGGTGGTCAACCGTTCCTCGAACCGCTTAATCACTCGCGACACCGTGGAATTCGCGATTCCCAACGTTTTAGCGATGGAACGATGCGAGAGATCCTTGTTCTCGTGATGAATGCGCAAGATTTTATCACGCACGAGCTGTTCTTTCGACTCCATTTCCGCGAGTTTTGATCACAGGACTTTAAAACTTGCAGGATGTAAATAATGCACTATGAACTAAATCCACCCAAATTTTCATTAAATTCTACCCAACGGTTAAAAAGTTAGAGCAATTTCATAGTGTGGCAATTTCATCGTGGACACCCTTTAAGCTAAATGGTTATTATGCCAAACGGTCATTTGGCCGACCCAGGAAACCACAAATCGTATAAGGATGTTCGTTTAAAATCGTATAAATATCCAAATCAATTTGAAGTTGCATAAGATGCAATTCAAAATTGGTTGAAATTGTTTAAGATGAAAAATTATGATTCAATTATAATCCTCTTTGCGAGATTATATAAAAGTTCGTTTGATGTCAATAAGGAATTATTTAATGCTTTCTATTTTAAAAATGTTGATGATCTTATATATGTGTACATATGATCAGTTTCAGTCATATTGTCAAAACAAAATATTGGACTATAACAAACAAAAAGTAGCAGCCAATTGTTCCCAATATTTACATGCTTCCTCACATTCTAAGAGATGAACTAGCCTACGGCTAAAATTCTCAAAAATGAAGTCTAAAAAAAAAATCCTCACATTCAGCCAATGAATATCGGAATTTACTATGGAGCTAGTAAACTCGTGGATGCTGATGAATTTTGGTCACCGATGACGCAAGAGCTACTGCTGCTGTTGGATTCTGGAGTACTCATAAATAATCACCGGATTTCATTGAAAATTCGAGCATTTATACAAGCGTTGAAAACTTAAACGGGAGACATGGATTAAATGCACTACCAAGGGGAAATCCAGATACGAGAGCCATGGTGTTTCCAAAAGTAGATGAGGAGCTGAGAACTCATGAGCTATTCCGTGACGGTAAATATCCAGATCATTGCCGATGCATTTCATCTTCTGGCACTAGGAAAAATGCGGCAATCATGCACGTATATGGCCTCCATATGTGTACGTCTATGCACTTTATACGATTTATTTTTACCGAATAAAGATTCACATAGCAGAGTAACATCTCAGTAATGTGAACAAAATTGTTGACAGGGGAATGGTCATTAGGCCGCATTTCGTAAATTTATTTCTTTTCACTTGCGACGATGAAAAAAGTACAATAGAAATTCTTAGTTTGATTTCTATTAGTCCAACGTTAAAAAGAGTACAAATTTCTGGTTTTCAAGTTACAGTAGTGACACGATTTTGTCAGCCCCCCTTTTGAAAATCTTTTCTTATATTCTACTAAATTCATGCGTATTTTCAGTGGTTACACCAAAGTATACCTTAAACATCCATCTGGAAAATGGACGAGAACGATTTGGAATTTCACTTATGTTAAATTATTGAAAGATAAAAGTCTAATGCGCGGAGGGCTGGCAACATCTGGTGATTACTGTATTTCTAATCCATTCCTTATGTGCAAGTTGATAAGGAAAACAAGCACATAAGTCAAATAATTAATCATATTCCTTTCTTACTTCAAACTAATACCAGTTCTACTTTTCCAATCCATCGCATTTGCCCATTTGCCCAGAAATCAGAAATTCTGCTCCCATCATAAACCCGTCATCCTCTCGCAGTCGGTGTCCCGACGGCTTCTCATAACAAAATCAAGTGATTCTTTCCCCCCAAGGAGCATACAAATCCACCAGCCCCAGACATGATGAATATTCAATTTGCAATTCTGTACCGGTACCGTTTCATGTTTATTGATATCGATTTGAAAGGTAACATTCCGTGGCTCAAAACGGAACCCGCGAGCGTCAACCGGTTAACGTTCAACAAGTTGTTGACAGCATGCAAAATGTGAAAATTACACCCACAATATAGTTTTGCTCGAAGGCACCAGGTAGGCAATAGGCATGTATGTAGTAATCCGTGTACGCCTTTTTCACAACCGGTGAAGTGAAAGGGTTTACTGCCTACCCGGGAGGACCTTTCATTCAAGTCTTCCTGTTTCGCTGCTGTCGAGCTGAAGTCGAAGGCAACCAGAGCGCGCGCAACAGGCGGCAAAAGAGAATGTGTGTAATTGAGACGGCATTGCCGCCGGTCCCTGTCCCTTTCGGTGATCGGGTGTCGTTTTTACACGTCGTAGAGCATGCGGGCAGGGGGGCAGAGAGAAAGAACTCTCACTTTTATTGCATCGGATTGCACTCACTGCACTGCAATGCAATGCTTTCCGGTAGTGTTGCCATACGATGAATTTGGATGGTATCATGAAGTGAGTTACCCTAGTCTCAATGGAAAACATGCTATCAGGCAGAATGAACGACCATCTGTTGAATGTTTGATCACGCTCGAAGCTTCCAATAAATCAGACAACATCCACATTCTGCTGGGGGGGGAGAGGCACGCTTCCTAAAGTGCTTTTACTTTTTGCCTTCCTCCCGTACAAAATACACGTACAGCACACAGAGAATGCCATCTCATTTCTGCATTAGGGGAGTGCTGTTTTTGCAATCCACTCACTCTTACTCTCGCTTTGGACTCCCTACCCGTTCTTTGTATTTATGTGTGCAGCATGGACAGCGACACGGTAATTCATTGAATGAATGAATGCTTGCTAGCGAGAATGAGGTGAAGCTCCATTTCAACGCTGAATCCTCAGATGGGTGGGTGTTAGAGGAATGAATTGCTTGCAGCAGTGTTGTCAGTTGTTCTGAATGCATCGGTAATCAATAATATGAGATGGATACATCGAACAGATAATTTACGCACTACCCTAATATAAATAACCATAAAGAGAGCTTAACGATGTTTTCGGGGTATCATCCAAACAATTTGTGGAATAGTTTACCCAGTCCGGGATAGGGTATACGTCCCTAACCTCGGTCTAATATGCAGCCATCGATTACGTTTTTAATCATAACTCATCAATGAATTTACCTGCAAACGATATTCTACTGCTAAATGGTATGCTTAGATATGCTTATCATGTCGTTTGCTATCAGAAACCACGAAAAGTTGAAAAACTTACTTTTTTTAAGACAATAACTCACGAGGGAAATGTATGTAATATGGGTCTATTGTCCCCAAATTGGGTCTATTTATGGATGCAACTTCGTCCTATCTTGTTTGATCCTCAAAAAAACGCTCTTGGTAACGTTTTCTGATGTATTTTTTTTTATCACTATCACTGTTAACTTAATGCTCTTCATTCCTCAAAACATTTCTTAGAGAAAATTTTACGAAAACTACATTAAATCACTCAATTTAAAAATTAAAAATTAAAAATTTCGCTTATCGTCTTTTGACCGCAGAATATCTAAATCAGAACATTGTGATGTTCATTATACAGGTTTGGCAGAAAAAATCTCCCTTCCTGTTCGTTCCTTATCATCCAAATGCAAAACAACATTGTTGACGTTACTCTTATTGCTATATGCTGTCAAATGAATTTCATGGGCCATAGTTAGGAACATAGAAAAGAAATGTGTCCCTAAAGTTGGGTCCATGTTTTACTTGTGAAAACGTTGTTAAACAATTAAAATAAACATAAAATATTCAAACAGCAACTGTAAGTTTTACGTCTAGTGTGTATTATCAGGTAATTCCAATCAATAAATGCCATAATCAGGCCATTTGATGATCGTCAGTCAACCTTCCCATCTTAACCTTATAAGTCATGGCGGCTAAAAACTCCGAACATTGTGATATTCTAAACCAGTTTTATTACTTACGAGAGCTGAAAATGTATTGAAATGTTGTGATATAAATTGATTTGTGTGTGGTACACATTTATCAACCATCAGTGATCAATATTTTCCTTATTTTTTGTGTAATATTCCTTAATTAATTATTTATTTGCGTGATAGGCCGAATGAAAGGACTAGACCCACATTACATACCGTAACCCTATATAAATTAAAAGTTAGGGGACCGCGGATACGTTTTTAAAAAGGAACTGACTCAAGTAACTGATGGATTAAGACTGATTTTATTAATTGAAATATTCCCTAAGCTAAGCTATGGTTCCTATCAAAGGCGCGTGGCTGTGGTGATCCATTCTGCTGACTCTGGTTTCCGTCCTCCTTGGTAACGATGTCGTGTGGTCGATGGACTTCGCTCTGGTTAGAATGCTGACTCGATGCGTGGATGGTTCGATGGGTTTATGATGTCAATACCCTCGTTGGGTTTACTGCACGCAAGGTGTTTATGCTGCAGTATGATACTCGGTGCACTTGAAATGTTGATGTAGCAATATGCTGGTGAGCTGATCGATATGTGTTGACCAATTAGCTTTTGGACTTAGCCGGTGCTAATATGATGATATTGCTTACGTAGGGTTGGAGATACGTTTGATAACTTATATATTAGGGTAAACACATGAAACTGTTTTCTTTGATAATGGAAGAACATTATACCATAAAATGTTGCATAAATTTGAGCTATTTAATAATTTTACTTAGAATTCTAAGTAATGACTGGTCGGATATTAGTACAAGCCACTGAAGAAGCCTGCAGATTGTAGACGAAATACGTGAAGCTGTAATAAAATGAAAATTCTAATTCTTCTCTCTTTCTCAATAAAGATTGTGCTCGAAAAAAAAGCAACACTTTCTTTTGTGTATAAATTTTAATTTCATGTGTAAAAATCGATGAAACTTTGAGTAAAACTAGTTTAGAGTGTATTTTTTACACATGCAAAATCTCGTCACAATCTGTCAAACGGTTATCGAGATGGCTTCCATGGCAAGAAGTGCTTTGACAAAAAAAAAATATGAGACCGGTCGTGGAAAATCCAGGCCAATCACACAGGTGGATCGCAAAACAGTTTGGAATTGACAATTCGACCGTGTTTAGTGTGGTAAAATCGTTCAAGGAGGACCCAGAACCGATAAACAGAATACGGTTACCAAATCCCGCTCCAGAAAGCTTTACCGCGAGTTGTTGGTGTAGGCGAAATGCATCGTGATGGGGACGACGTACATCAAAGCGGACACCAAGCAGTTCCCCGGCCTGGAATTTTACGTCGGCAAGTTCCGCCTGGATGTTCCAGAGAAGTTACGGAAGAAGAAGGTCGACAAATTTTCCAAGAAGTACTCAGTGTGGCAGGCGATCTGTGGGTGCGGCAAATTCAGCAAGCCGTACATAACGACCGGCACCATCAACGGCCAAATATAAAAAAAAAATAAAAATGTCTCCAGAAGCGCCTGCTGTCCTTCCTCCGGTCCCACGAAGGTGACACTCTATTTTGGCCGGCTCTGGCATCGTGCCATTACGCGAAACCGGTGATGGAGTGGTACGAGAAGCCAGTGATGTTGTTTTTGTGCCGAAGGAGGCAAATCCGTTAAACTCGCCAGAACCTCACCCAATAGAAAAATTCTGGGCGATTATGAAGGGCAAGCTCCAGAAAACAGGGAAGGCAAAAACGGCAAGGATTTTAAGAAAAAGTGGATGAAAGTGTGTAAGAAAGATGGCGAGAGTGTTGAACAGGATTTGATGGGTAGCGTTAAGTCCAAGTGCGTCCAAATTTTTTGGAAAATAATTATGAAATATCAAACATTAACTATTTTAATACTGAAATGAACCGAATTTGAATTTAAATATTTTTTATATTATTCTACGAAACCCATGTACTTTTCCAGAGGTCTTATTGCCTCAAAGTATATCTTAAACATCCATCTTGAAGATGATGGAGAAAGGTTTGCAATTACCATTATGTAGAATTATTGGAAGATAATTCTTTGCCGCACACAGCGTAAATATTTACGTTCTTTTGACAAAACTCAGGTAATCATGACATATCCTGTCGCAGTAGGTCTCTTTTCTCCATTCGCGTTATTTCCATAGATCAAAATGTCATGACTACCTGAGATTTGTCAGTGATGTAAATATTTACACGTCGTGCATTGAAAAATGAAAACCAGCTGAGGACTGCGCGAGGGGTGTGACACATTCAAATCTCAATTTTAGATAGTTGAAAAATCTCACGCTAGCAAATTAATCTACTAAAAATATTGTTTCATCTCTTGCATCTAAATCCATCTACTCGCATCGCTCTCCACTTTTTTGCAGAAAATCTTCAAAATCGTCATCAATCTTCTCTCTATCCATTTAAGCGTGCGCGCATTTCACAACAGCAAAGCAAACATTTTCCTGCATTTTAGATAGAGCCGCCCTCCTCGGGACTGCGCTATTGAATCCATTGAACACTGAATCTAATTTGTGGATAAGCTAGACCGAAACATTGGAAAGAGTAATTTTGCCAGAAATCATACAAATTGTGCCTTTCAGTTTCATTCGACCTTTTGCCCTTTTCGACCATTAGCCCATTGATAGCTTTTGTCCATTCGACAGCTTACATTCGATCTTGTTCATATTCCGACTTTCTGTGAATTCAGCCATTTGTCCCCATCAACTCACTCTTTGTACATTCGACCTTTTGGAATATATTCGTCTTCCTGTGAGAAAGGGAGAGAGAAAGATTTCGAAGACAAGTGGAAGTGATAGGAGAAGTGGGAGTCCGAAGATGGAAGGTCGAAGAGGGATAGGAGGTTGAAGAGAGATGAGTTTTCATAGAAAATTGGTAATTCGATATGAAACGGGAGTTCGAAGCGCGATGGGAGTTTGAAAAATATAGGAGAGACGTGAGTTCAAGGAGATGGAAAGTTCAAAGCAAGAAGAAAAGCTCTGAGAGAGATGGAGAGTTTGAAGAGAGATGGGAAGTTCGATGTAAGATGGGTCTAAGAGAAAAGGGGAGTTTGAAGAAGCATGGGTAGTGTAAAGACCGATGGGGAGTTCAAAGAGAGAAGGCGAGCTCTTAGAGAGATGAGAGTTCAAAGAGAAAAGGCGAGCTCTAAGAGAAATATGCGTTTGAAGAGAGATGGGGAGTTTGAAGAGGGATTGGGAGTTTGAACAGATCCCTAGTAGCACGCTTGTCACAAATCGGTTGTGGCAACTTCTATACAACTTATATCAGTCATAAACAAGTTGCTTCAACTTATTTGGATGGAAATGTGCTACTCGGAATATGAGCAGTTTGAAGAGAGAGGGGAAGTTCGACAAGATATGGAGAGTTTTGAAGAGAGTAGAGGTGTTTGAAGAGAGATGAGGAGTTCTCTGAGAGATGGGGAGTTCAATTAGAGTTGTGGAGTTTGAAGAGAGCCGGAGTGTTTGAAGAGAGCTCGCTATCTCGAAGAATGATGGGGAGTTTAAACAGAGATGAGGAGTTCAAAGAAAGATGGGGAGTTCAAAAAGAGATAAGGAGTTGAAAGAGAGAAGGACAGGTCTAAGAGAGATGGGAATTCAAAGAGCGAAGGGGAGCTCTAAGAGAGATGAGTCGTTCAAAAAGAGATAGGGAGTTCAAAGAGAAAATGATAGCTCTAAGAGAGATGGGAAGTTCAAAGAGAGATAGGGAGTACAATTAGAGATACGAAGTTTGAAAACAGATGGAGTGTTTGAAGAGAGATAGGGTGTTCGATTAGAGAAGGGCAGTTCAAAAAGAGATGGGGACTTCGAAGAGAGAAGACTAGTTCAAAGGAAGATGAGGAGTTTGAAGAAAGGAGGGGAGATCGAAGAGTGATGGGAAGATTAGAGAGAAATGGGGAGTTCAAAAAGAGATTGAGAATTTAAAAAGAGATGGGTAGTTCAAAGAGAGAATACTTGTTCAAAGGGATATGAGGAGTTTGAAGAAAGGTGGGAGATCAAAGAGTGATGGCGAGTTTAGAGAGAAATGGGGAGTTCAAAATGAGATGGGGAGTCCAGAGCAAGAAGAAAAGCTCTAAGAGAGATGGGGAGTTTGAAGAGAGAAGGGAAGTTCTTTGAGAGATGGGGGGTTCTAAGAGTGAAGGGGAGCTCTAGGAGAGATGGGAGTAGGTGAGATAATGGAAATTCGAAGATAGATGAGGAGTTTGGAGAGGGATGGGTAGTTTAAAGGTCGATGGGGAGTTCAAAGAAAGAAGGCGAGCTCTAAGAGAGATGTGAGTTCAAAGAGAAAAGGGGAGCTTTAAGAGAAATATGAGTTTGAAAACAGAAGGGGAGTTTGAAGAGGGATGGGAAGTTTGAAGAGAGATAGGGAGTTCGAATAGAAATGAGAAGTTTGAAGAGAAAAGGGAAGTATGACAAGATATGGGGAGTTTTGAAGAGAGTAGAGGTGTTTGAATAGAGATGAGGAGTTCTCTGAGAAATGGGGAGTTCAATTAGAGCTATGGAGTTTGAAGAGAGGCGGAGTGTTTTAAAAGAGCTCCCCATCTCGAAGAGTGATGTGGAGTTTAAAGAGAGATAATGAGTTAAAAAATATATCGAGAGTTCAAAAAGAGATAAGGAGTTCAAAGAGAGAAGGACAGGTCTGAGAGAGATGGGAATTCAAAGAGCGAAGGGGAGCTCTAAGAGAGATGAGTCGTTCAAAAAGATATGGGGAGTTCAAAGAGAAAATGATAGCTCTAAAAGAGATGGGAAGTTCAAACAGAGATAGGGAGTTCAATTACAGATGTGGAGTTTGAAGAGAGATTGAGTGTTCGAAGAGAGATAGGGTGTTCGATTAGAGAAGGGGAGTTCAACAAGAGATTGGGACTTCGAAGAGAGAAGACTAGTTCAAAGGGATATGAGGAGTTTGAAGAAAGGTGGGGAGATCGAAGAGTGATGGGAAGTTTAGAGAGAAATGGGATGTTCAAAAAGAGATGGGGAGTTCAAAAAGAGATGGGTATGTTAAAGAGAGACGGACAGCTCTAAGAGAGATGGGAGGTCAAAGAGAGAAGAGGAGCTCTTAGAGAGACGATAGTTTGAAGACAAAAGGGGTGTTCGATGAGAAATGCGAAGTTTGAAGAGGGAAGAGGAGTTCGAAAAATTATGGGGAATTTGAAGAAATGTTTGAAGAAAGATGAGGAGTTTGATGAGAGATGGTGGGGGGGGGGGGGTTCAAAAACATATGGGTAGTTCTAAGTTAGATGGAGCATTCAAATAGACTAGTTCCAGGACAAATTGGAAAAAATTAACAAATTTTAGATTTTACCTTTCATAATCCCATGAAACTTTACATAATTATTATGAACACATCCAGAAGGGAAGTTTGAAGAGATATGGAAAGTTTGAAGAGAAATGGGGTGGCGAACCAGCCAATGGCTAAAAGCCTTGTAAATAAAGGAAAAAAAAATGAAATGGGGTGTTTGAAGAGAGATGAGGAGTTTGAAGAGAGATGGGAATTACAAAGAGATTAGAGGAGTTCGAAGAAATATGGGGAGTTCTAAGCGAGATGGGGAGTTTGAAGAGAGACGGAGTAATAGCAGTAGGATTAAAAGGAAAAACAAACGTAATAAGGTATACAATTATTCTACTAAAACGCTCATCAATCAATTCCGCGACGGAGTGATGGAAGAGAGATGGGAAGATTGAAGAGTGATCGAGAGTTCAAAAAGAGACGAGAAGTTCAAAAAGAGATGGGGAGTTCAAAATAAGATGGGGAGTTCAAAATAAGATGGGGAGTTCAAAGAGAGAAGGACAACTTTAAGAGAGATGGGGAGTTGAAAGAGAGAAGGACAGCTCTAAGAGGGATGGGAGTTTGAAAACAACGGGAGCTCGAAGAGATATGGGAAGTTTGAAGAGGAAAAATGAGTTCGACAGGATATGGAGAATTTGAAAAGAGAAGAGGTGTGTGAAGAGAGATGAGGAGTTTGATGAGAGATGAAGAGTTCTAGAGTTCCAGGCGAAGTAGCGAAAAAATAAACAAATATTAGTTTGAAGCTTTGTATAATTAATGAAAAACCCATGAATCAAGTATATGCCGGAGTTCGGTTATTATGACTTACGTAGAATTAAAAAAATGGCGTATTATAAATTTTTAATATATCATAGCACGAATATGGCTCATCTAATCGGAGTAATGTCTGAAGTTGTAGGAAATTTTGATTGCCTTTTAGAAGAAAATGACAAACCAAAAAAAATATCACAAATTTTCATCAACATAATAAAAAAAAAAAAGTTTAATACTTAGTTACTTAATTTTAGAAACAATGACTAGACACTGACGAAGTTTGCAAGTAGTAAACGGAGTAAGTACATATCTGTTATAGCTTAAAGAGATAGTGAAAATGAATAAGTGAAAGTAAATAAGTGAAAGTGAATTAGTGAAATAGAATTAGTGAATGTGAAAGTGATACAATAGTAGTAGAATTAAAAGGAAAAACAACTTAAAAGGTTTACAATTATTCTACTAAACGCTCATCAAAAATTTATGGTTATTTAAAAGCTTAATTGAAAAATTAAGCAACGTAAAATTTTAGTAAAATGTTCGAATTTCATTTCACGCAATATTTATGTGATTTGTGAAGAAAAAAAAACAGAAAACAGAAAACAGAAAACAGAAAACAGAAAACAGAAAACAGAAAACAAAAAAACAGAAAGCAGAAAACTGAAAACAGAAAACAGAAAACAAAAAACAAAAAAAAAACAGAAAACAGAAAACAGAAAACAGAAAACAGAAAACAGAAAACAGAAAACAGAAAACAGAAAACAGAAAACAGAAAACAGAAAACAGAAAACAGAAAACAGAAAACAGAAAACAGAAAACAGAAAACAGAAAACAGAAAACAGAAAACAGAAAACAGAAAACAGAAAACAGAAAACAGAAAACAGAAAACAGAAAACAGAAAACAGAAAACAGAAAACAGAAAACAGAAAACAGAAAACAGAAAACAGAAAACAGAAAACAGAAAACAGAAAACAGAAAACAGAAAACAGAAAACAGAAAACAGAAAACAGAAAACAGAAAACAGAAAACAGAAAACAGAAAACAGAAAACAGAAAACAGAAAACAGAAAACAGAAAACAGAAAACAGAAAACAGAAAACAGAAAACAGAAAACAGAAAACAGAAAACAGAAAACAGAAAACAGAAAACAGAAAACAGAAAACAGAAAACAGAAAACAGAAAACAGAAAACAGAAAACAGAAAACAGAAAACAGAAAACAGAAAACAGAAAACAGAAAACAGAAAACAGAAAACAGAAAACAGAAAACAGAAAACAGAAAACAGAAAACAGAAAACAGAAAACAGAAAACAGAAAACAGAAAACAGAAAACAGAAAACAGAAAACAGAAAACAGAAAACAGAAAACAGAAAACAGAAAACAGAAAACAGAAAACAGAAAACAGAAAACAGAAAACAGAAAACAGAAAACAGAAAACAGAAAACAGAAAACAGAAAACAGAAAACAGAAAACAGAAAACAGAAAACAGAAAACAGAAAACAGAAAACAGAAAACAGAAAACAGAAAACAGAAAACAGAAAACAGAAAACAGAAAACAGAAAACAGAAAACAGAAAACAGAAAACAGAAAACAGAAAACAGAAAACAGAAAACAGAAAACAGCAAACAGCAAACAGAAAACAGAAAACAGAAAACAGAAAACAGAAAACAGAAAACAGAAAACAGAAAACAGAAAACAGAAAACAGAAAACAGAAAACAGAAAACAGAAAACAGAAAACGGAAAACGGAAAACGGAAAACGGAAAACGGAAAACGGAAAACAGAAAACGGAAAACAGAAAACAGAAAACAGAAAACAGAAAACAGAAAACAGAAAACAGAAAACGGAAAACGGAAAACGGAAAACGGAAAACGGAAAACGGAAAACGGAAAACGGAAAACAGAAAACGGAAAACAGAAAACAGAAAACAGAAAACGGAAAACGGAAAACGGAAAACGGAAAACGGAAAACGGAAAACGGAAAACGGAAAACGGAAAACGGAAAACGGAAAACGGAAAACGGAAAACGGAAAACGGAAAACGGAAAACGGAAAACGGAAAACGGAAAACGGAAAACGGAAAACGGAAAACGGAAAACGGAAAACGGAAAACGGAAAACGGAAAACGGAAAACGGAAAACGGAAAACGGAAAACGGAAAACGGAAAACGGAAAACGGAAAACGGAAAACGGAAAACGGAAAACGGAAAACGGAAAACGGAAAACGGAAAACGGAAAACGGAAAACGGAAAACGGAAAACGGAAAACGGAAAACGGAAAACGGAAAACGGAAAACGGAAAACGGAAAACGGAAAACGGAAAACGGAAAACGGAAAACGGAAAACGGAAAACGGAAAACGGAAAACGGAAAACGGAAAACGGAAAACGGAAAACGGAAAACGGAAAACGGAAAACGGAAAACGGAAAACGGAAAACGGAAAACGGAAAACGGAAAACGGAAAACGGAAAACGGAAAACGGAAAACGGAAAACGGAAAACGGAAAACGGAAAACGGAAAACGGAAAACTGAAAACTGAAAACTGAAAACTGAAACTTGAAAACTGAAAACTGAAAACTGAAAACTGAAAACTGAAAACTGAAAACTCAAAACTCAAAACTGAAAACTGAAAACTGAAAACTGAAAACTGAAAACAGAAAACAGAAAACTGAAAGCAGAACCTAGAAAACAGGAAACCGAAAACAGAAAACAGACAAAACAGACAAAATAGACAAAACAGATAAAACAGACAAAGCAGACAAAACAGACAAAACAGACAAAACAGACAAAACAGACAAAACAGACAAAACAGACAAAACAGACAAAACAGACAAAACAGACAAAACAGACAAAACAGACAAAACAGACAAAACAGACAAAACAGACAAAACAGACAAAACAGACAAAATGGACAAAACAGACAAACCAGACATAAACAGACAAAACAGACAAAACAGACAAAACAGACAAAACAGACAAAACAGACAAAACAGACAAAACAGACAAAACAGACAAAACAGACAAACAGACAAAACAGACAAAACAGACAAAACAGACAAAACAGAAAAAACTAACAAAACAGACAAACAGACAAAACTGAAAAGAAAACTTTAAGCTGAAAGCATAAATCAGAAAACAGAAAACTAAAAACGGAAAACAGATACAGAAAACAGAAAACAGAAAACAGAAAATAGAAACAGAAAATTAAAAAAAGGAAGCAGTTGAATACTACTCATATATGAGTTCACTTCACTCCAATTTGCAAAATTATTGGCTCTTAGAATAAGGAAAATTTTCCTCGATTTTCCAGGATTTTTTTTTTCAAATATTAGAAAATGAAGAGAATATGAGACAAAACAGAAAACAGAAAACAAAAAACAAAACCGAAAGTAGAAAACAGACAAAACAGACAAAACAGCCAAAACAGACAAAACAGACAAAACAGACAAAACACACAAAACAAATAATATAGACAAGACAGACAAAACAGAAAAAACACACAAAACAGACAAAACAGTCAAAATAGAAATCAGACAAAACAGACAAAAGAAACAAAACAGACAAAACAGACAAAATGGACAAAACAGATATAACAGACAAAACCGACATAACAGTCCAAAACAGACAAAACAGACAAAACAGGCAAAACAGACAAATCAGACAAAACAGACAAAACAGACAAAACAGACAAAACTAACAAAACAGACAAAACAGACAAAACTGACAAAACAAACAAAACAGACAAAATAGACAAAACAGACAAAACAGACAAAACAGACAAAACAGACAAAACAGACAAAACAGACAAAACAGACAAAACAGACAAAACAGACAAAACAGGCAAAACAGACAAAACAGACAAAACAGAAAAGAAAACTTAAAGCATAAATCAGAAAACAGAAAACAGATACAGAAAAGAGAAAACAGATACAGAAAACAGAAAACAGAAAATGGAAAATCGAAACAGAAAATTAAAGAAAAAAAAAAAACAGAAACATTGAATATTACTCATATATGAGTTCCCTTCTCTCAAATTTGCAAATACATTGGCCACTCTTATAATAAGGAAAATTTTCCTCGATTTTCCAGCATTTTGTTTTCAAACATGAGAAAAATTTAGAGAGGTTTCACATATTCGAGCACATTCTCCATTTTGAAGAAACGCGAGGAAAATTTTGAGTCAATCTAATCGGACATGCAGAAAACAGAAACTGATAAACGGAAAATGGAAAATTGAGACGATGTCATTCATTTTGGACAAAGAGCAGTACCTCTATTTTCTGTTTTCTGTTTGTATGTATTTTTTGCCTTGAATTTTTTACTTTGCATATTTTTTTCTGAAAGGAATATTTTTATCGTATAACTTTATCTTAGAATTGGAATTGACCTTTTCAAGTTATGATTTGTTGAAAAATATCGAATACGCAATTATGATGTTTTTTTTTGCGAGATTCAAAATGACCAAATTTTTCCGGCCAAATGATTGACCAGAAAAAAAAACCATTATGCCAAGATTGGAGACGGTCGTATCAGATCGAACGTGCTCTTTGTCCAAAATGAATGATATGGTCTCAATTTTGAGTTTGTCTCAGAAAATTATAAATCATATATTGTTAAACGGAACTCAGCTAGCGGAAATCGGGAAACATAAATCGAAAATCTACAAACGAAAACCATAAAACGGTAAACGGAAAATTGACATCAGAAACTCAAAAAAGCAGAATTCAGAATTTCTGCCTTTTTGGTCAACCCCATTTGAGGAAACACCCATCCAGGACCGAAAAGAACCTTTCAAGATCGCTATCGCTAATTCGTTCGCGTGCAGTTATGACTGTAGGCATATTAGATTTCCCAAACCTAGTCGTTGCGTTGGTCACCTTTTTGTTCGTGATAAATGGCACCCATTAAACGATTTCCTGCATTTCACCTATTTCTCCTCGGTGCCGTCATTTCCACTTCTGCCATTGCCCACTTGTAGTATAATTTTATTAAAACTAACAACCCCACTTGTCGCTAGTCAAACTTTTGAAATTGACATTTAGCAACCGCAGCGAACAACTGCCTCACGAGAGGGAGGGGGCGGATACGATTGCTAAACCTTTATGGATGTGGGAGGCGTGAAAGGCGCTTTTCTTTGTACCACATATTAGTCAATTGTAGCGCTGGCTGCTTTGCCCAATTTTCCTTTGTTTTCCACCCCCAAGAGTCGCATTTCGGCACCACTGGCAGTGGCTGAACGACCAAATGAACGACGAACGGAATGAATCGGCAACATTTTAGTGGGTTTATTGTTTTATCGTTTGTTTTCTCATAACCCGGCTCCAAACGAGCAGCCAGCGGTTGGAGCTAGGTGAAAATGAAAGGAAAAATGCTTGGCTTGTCCGAAGTGGGTGGTGGTTGGCGGCGGTTGCTGCTCGTTCGCTGGGTTGCCGTTGTAAGGCCAGATTTGATTAAGTAATTTCCTCTTTTCTCATCGTCATCGTCTTGGGTGTCGTTCGGCTTCAGTTGTTAGGCCGGTGATGGAAAAGAAGTAAGTGGCTTTTTGAAAAATAAAAAAATAAAAAAAACCATGCCAAGAAACAAAAGAAAACACAATGAAAATTTATTGCCCGTAAATCGGGGTTGGTTATTTTTTTTTAGAGGCTTTTAAACAAAAGTTTAACATTTTCGCTATTTCACAACTGCCGGGCCACGATCGGTGAAGGCAGCCGCAGAAGTGGGAAACGGGGGTGAGAGGAATGGAATAAGCCCAAAAAAAGAGCTAACCACTTTTGATTTCTTCGGGTAGGCTTTTCTGCGCTGGTGGTGGCTATTGTGTTTGTTTGTCTGGCCGATCTTCTGATTAGATGACGACGATGGTCGTCGCTTTTCAAAGCTGGTGGCAGTGGCGTTCAACGGTGAAGGTTTTCGGAAGAAGCGTGTGTGTGAGTGGTGCTTGCGAAAGAGGCAATGCACGTGGGTGGCATATGTCGTAATCACTAATAAGTACAGTGATTTCAATTAGTTAGAGTGGTATTTGCAATGGTTTGGTGGAATATTGTGACCAATGGAACAACTGGTGATATCCGTCTCCTTTACGACGCATGAGTGGAGCAAGGATGAACCCAAGGATGCCTGTGAAAGACGTGACTGGACAGTTGATTTCCGACCCCACTGACTAGCTGAAACGTTGTTGGTTTGAGCACTTTGATCAATATTGTCAAGTTTCGAGATCCAACCAACCATTAACAGCCAGTACCGTATTCAGTAGGTGGTAAATGTTGCTCAAATTCTCAACTTTTACGAAGTTAAATCAACTTCTCATGTTCCTTAATTATATTTATTACAAGTTCTCAACTTCAATTTGACCACGATCATACACACTTAGAAATACCTAATCTTAAACGTGACAGAATACATCTTTGACAAAAAGGATGAGACAAATAAATAGGGTAGATGAGCCAGTTTTGGCACTAGTTAGTGAGCATATTTAGTTTTCAAATTTTATAAAATCGAAACGCCATAGTTGTGCAGCAACTGATACAATTAAATTGAAGTTTAAACGATTCTGAATAATAAAAAGATCTAGAATGGGTTTAATTTGTACCGAAAACGTAAAAAAATAGATTATAAACTTCTAGCTTCAGTACCAGTTTTGACAGCACATGTTCCTTTATTGGCCGTAGGCATGTATCAGTTTTTGGCACCAGCGAAGCATTCTCTAACTCTACATAGGTGCAATGAAATCTCGCAGATTTTGAAACAAATTCATCTAAATTCATGAAGGGGGGCGTCTCTAGTGGAATACCTATGATGGGAATGAGAGGAGATGTCATTTCCATTTTATTCCACTATTTTATTCTTGGCACATGCGCGAGTCACAGAAAAGAATATATATGATTTAACATATATCAATATTCCCTTATTGGAAAACCTTCTTTTGCAATAGCAGCAGCTGTAACATTGTTATTCATCAATTTTTCACATACAGAAATACAAAACCTTACAGACCTTATGTTTCACATAGAAGAACCCGATGAGAATTTGGTAATGACTTCACTGCGAACAATCTGTGTGTGGGAGCTACAATTCGTGCGTAGAATTGTATTTGTAGAACGACCCCGGCAATAATCAAATTTATATTGATATCAACGACCATGAACTCAGTTTGAAACAATTTTGTAACTCCCAACCTAACTGGGAAATTCTAGATTCATTGAATAGAAGAAGGGATATGTTATTCTATAAGTTAATTTATTAGATGAACAATGATTAATGATTGTTTATTTAATAGCTAATAATTTATTAATAAAACATAGCTTAGCATGGATGAAGTAATTTAATTGTTATTTGTAACGAGTATGGTATATGTGTTTAATATAATAGCTGACAAATTAATATTTTAAGTCAACCTTGGTTTTTTTACTCCTTTTTCTTATCATTTTCTTCCTTTTCGCGTTTCCTTTCTTCAGCCTTCACTCGTTTTAAATTTTCCCGCTCGATGTTAGCTAATTCTCGCTGTTGAGCTTTGATTTTCTTTTCTGCTTCAATTTTCAATTTATCATCTTCCTTCTTACGGATTTCTTCCAGGCGTTCTCTGGCTGTTAGTACAGGATGAAACTTTTTTGAGTAACATCGATGCTTCCCACTACGACGTGGGATAGGCGGTAGTAGTAAAACATCAGATAAGCTTATCTGTTTCGATGCCGGACTGTTACTGGAGGTTATTCCGAGAGTCGAAGTGACTTGTGAGAAAAGTCACGTCGTGGTGACGTGACTCTCTGTGCAAATCAAATGGAGAGTCACGTCACCACGACGTGACTTTCCTCACTTCACTGGTGACAAAAGTCACTTCGACTCTCGGAATAACCCCCACTGACATCTTGTAAAAAATGCCTTTCCTCAAGTTGTTCTTTCCTGCTTGTTTTATCTATAAAAAAACAGATGAAGTTTCGCAATAAACACATATATATACCTATAGTGAAAAAAGTGATCGTCAAAGTCCATACCTTTTTCGGGTTGTTGTTGAGGGGAGGAGAGAGGTTGTTGAGGGGATTGAGAGGTTGTTGTGAAGGGGGGAGGGGGTTTACATACATTGCTGTTCCTCATTGTATCGCATTCCTCATTGTGGTCACGCCGTGATCCACCTTTAGCCACTGACTTGGTCCTGCTTGCTGCAGGACCAAGTGCCACGCCATCCGAAGCGACAATGAGCAAAAGCATGACAGCAGCGCTGTTTTATATCTTTTCAGGTTCAAGCAGAACGATGAGCGACCGAACATGAAAGGATTTCCCGCCGTATTTTTATTAATGGGGCGGAGCAAAAAATTTCTTTTGTGCAAAATATGTAAAAAAGGATGGACTTTGGATGTTAATATAATTGCATATATAGAGGTATCAGATATGTTTTACAGTCAGTTGGTAATTCATCGAGTGTATGTTTCCTGTTAAGCAATTTTTTTTTAAATGTTGGCTCTGCATGTAAAAAATTAATTGCTTATACATAATTGTGGTTTGCTTAAAATTTATTTCTCGGAAAAAAATGATCATCAAAGTCCATGTCTTTTTTGAGTTATGTTAAGGGGGGAGGGGGAGAGGTTGTTAAGGGAAAGGGGGTTTTACTTGTACGTTTTTTCAAGTCTCATTCCCCATTGTGGTGGACCTTTGGCAGCTGACTTGGTCCTGCTGTGCAACCAAGTGGTATTCGTTTATGATGACTGGGTTTGGGAAAAAGGCTTATTTCATGAAAACAGTGATAAAATTATCATTTGTACATTTTCAAAAGTTTAATTGCAAAAAAATTGGAAAAATATTTATTTCAGCAGGTTTGTAATGTAATATTCTATCGATTGGCGTACCGTGCGGGACCGAAATCCGTACACCTAAGCACGAGAGAATCATTAACAGTCAATACTAAATAATGCTATCACATTATGCTCTGTATCACATCTTTTTCCTTTACATTTATCTTTATTTTTCCAATATTTGCAAACACCAGGTCTTAAAATTACCTTTAATTATTAGAAAAAAGGATTTAAATTGCACATATCTTGAATCAAAATCCGTACAGCGTTTTACGATTGAATCAAAATCCGTACAGTTTTGAATCGAAATCCGTACACTGTGTTGAGAATGAATCAAAATCCGTACAGTCATGAATCAAAATCCGTACATGAATGTAAATCGATCCAAATCAATGAAAAAAAAACGTGTTGCTATCTTGAATAAAGTATTTTTTGTAGTTGCTTGGCTAAGAGTCCAAAACAGCTATATTCGTTTAAATACACTAGTTTACAGCATATTTCAACTTTGTACGCTGATGGTCATTTCCCATGTAAAATCGTGCGCTGAATCCAAAAATGTAGTCCAAAAAAATCTCGGTAAGATAGTTTTGGAGATATAGGGGTAAGAGAGGCATAGTGAACAGGTGGGGCATAGTGAGCATCGCGCGTGCTCCAGCTTGGACTTCCGGCCGTTCAGAACAAATTTGTTGGCTGTAGGATCAATATCTTAATGATATTGATCCTACTACCAGTTGATTTGTTTCATGCAGTTGGAGATCCAGAGCCAAAGTACGAGATGCTCACTATGCCCCACCTGTTCACTATGCCCCTCCTTCCCCTAGCTAAAAAATGAAATCTCACGTTAAATTAAACTAAAACACAAATATCTCTGGCTGCAATGAAGTGATATTAATTATTTTAACGCCAAATTAAACGTGATAAAATTTTATTTCGATCGTTATAACACTATTTTTCCGTGAGAGTAATGGTAGAACCACCATAAACATTTTAATTTACATTGCTTAAAAACTTAGCAGAAATTCAATTTTTCGTAGGAAAACTTAAAAAAACAAACTATTAACTAACAACAATACCATCAATCTCACTGACAACTGATGTTCAATTGATCGAACGAAAAAATGTCTTACCTCTAATTTAGCGTTAAAATATTTGATATAATCTCATTACAACCGGAGATATTTGTATTATAGTAATCAAACTTGTTTAAAGTGAATTTTCATTTTTAACTGTATCTCAAAAACTATCCTACTGACATTTTTTTCGACTACATTGTTGAATTCAGTGCACGATTTTACATAAGAATCATTCGTCAAAGGTTCAAGTTCATTTATTTTACTTTTACTTTTTAACTAATGATATCAGCGTTAGATTAATTGATGCTCCAATCGATTCAAAGGAGAGGTAACTGAATTCTTTTTATTTAAGAAGGTAACTGTTCTGGATTTTTATGCTAACTAATATCATGTTTAAGGATTAATTTCTTCCAAATTTTATTCTATACCAGTGCTTTGGGTTAAATATTCTTACTGGAGTTTTCCTCTGATCACAACTTCGAGGTTTTTGAAATTTACATGTGATAACGTGCAAGATGCGCCATACTTTGAAACTCCACCAACCCACTGGCATCAAGCGATAAATTAACCGGTTCCTAAGATGGTAGCTCTATAATGGCGGATAAGTAAAAGAAAAACACAACCATCTTAAAAACCAACAAAAAAAAGACAATGAACTGACATCAAGGATTAGTTTTTCGTTTTGTGCATGAAAATTAAAATTGGTAAAATAACGACTTTAACTTAATTTAATTTAATACGTCAAAAGAGTAATAATCATAAAAATACAGATCTTTCATTGCTTCTTTTCCACAGCTTTCTTTTGCTTCTTCTCCATTGTTACCATTGCCTTTTCAAGTTATAATGCTTTCTTGCTTCCAACCCTAAAACATAACCATAATAGAGAGCTTAACGACGTGTTCGGGGTATCATCCAAACCATTTGTGGGAAAGTTTACCCATCCGGGATAAAGTTCGTTCATGGTATTTGTTTATTAGGGAACTTTCTTTGCTCTTCTTCCTTTTCTTCCTCCTCTTCCTCTCTCGCTCAACCTTTTTCTTTTGTCGTTCCTCAATCCTTTGTTTCTTTGCGTTCTCTTTATCAATTTTCGCCCGCACTACTTTCATGTTTATTTCCGGTCATTCCTCGCTGGTAGCTACTGCTGGGAATGCTCTCTGTCCCATTTCTGTCTGCTCTCTGTAAGGGAGCATCCAAAAATGACGTATCATATTTTTGATCAATTTTATACTCCTCCCCCCCCCCCTCGTAGCGTATTTGGCTATATCCAATACATGGCCGGTCACAAATTCTGAAACCCTCACCTCCCCCCTCAAATGCTACGTCATTTATGCATGGTCCCTAATTTGTATATGCGTGTTGGTGATATCCTGTAGGGGAGCTGCGTTGTTTTACTTTTTGGCTGGTTCTTGACGCTCTTCATTAAAAGATATTAATAATATAACATTTACAATACGAATAAAATAAGAGAGTAGCGATTCAATACGGCATCTCTTATGGTGGTGAATTGAACGGCAAAATCCCTGGATGCTTCTCGGTAAGATTTCTCCGCACGCATCATTGCCACAGTCTTCTCCAAATCCTCCGGCGTGTATTTAGTTTCGATGATCTGCTGAAAAACATTGGATAAAGTAGAATCGTCATTAGTGATGCACAAGTGTACGGATTTAGAATCAGCTGTTATATATGGATCGAAATCCGTACAGTACTAATTTTGATAAATAAATACCATATGAACGATCCATTGCTTAGAATTGAGATATAAAACGATAAACACTAACCTTTTCGATCGACCTTCAGGAAACTACTTGCAAACATCACTGAAATACGCTTAACAAGCTGAAGTAAATCCGAGAGATTTTCTTAGAAAATCGTTAAGAACGCAACCGATTGACAGAAATGCCCGACACGTGTTAAGGTTTTTATTTTTCTTATTTTAATTGCATGACATTCTGCTTAATTGTTGACGTAAACATTAAGCTAATGCATGAATGAACATGAATATGTATTAATATATAATATTTACATTGTTATGATGCATATAAATAAACAAATTCAACAGGGTGTACGGATTTCGGTGCTGTACGGATTTCGGTCCCGCACGGTATTTGGTTTTTAATTTCATCTATAAATGACAAGGTCTTCAAAACCTAACACTTCTTCACCACACATATTTTTTGATTTGCACCCCAGTATAGTCGTCAAAGACGTAGTTCTACGTCAAAATGACAAAATGATACACTCTTTGCACACTGTCAAAGATCATATTGCACACAAAATCAACTATGTTCAAATCAAAACAAAAATACTAGCCCATCTGGTGGCTAATGGTACAAGCTTCTAAGAAAATTCTATTACAGCGAACCACATTATTTTAATTGATTACTTCGCCAGTTAGTCGCCTGTCACTTCGTTTGTGGTATTACCACTCTCGACTTCTTCAACAAAATCATTGTTGAGCAAGTTTTGACTTTCAGTGACCACGGTTTCTGTTGGTCCATGCTGAGCCTGTGGCAGACTTATATTGTCAGCTAATACGCATTCAAAAATTATTGATCCTTCTTCAATCAAGTTTGAATGTAAGGATCCACCAGAGTCTTTAGGATAAAAATCAAGTGCAAATTTAAGTAAACAATGTTTTATCATAAATTAATAATTTTCAAATTTAAATGTTATTACCGTCATTGTGAGTAGTTTCACACATCTCATTCTCAATCGCCGTTATTTCGGTATGAGAAACACAATAGTAATCCTGTGACTGTCCTGTTGTTTCGTATCTTGCTGAACGATCTACCAATCCGAAGCTTTCTTCTGGCGTGAAGTTGCTGGTTGCATTAATATACGGTTGTACGAACTTGAGAAAAAAGAATCGAAGTAAGATTAGATACATCGCCTTGTATCTTCTGCATTGTCTGACAACCAATCATTTCAACTGCTTGAATGATGTCATCTTCAGGAACGGGGAAATGCTTGGACGATGATGGTGATGTTGATTGCGGAGGAATAGCTTGTAGCACTTTTGGCAGATCCATATTGTCCAGCGTTGGTGGATTTGGCTCTGTTGCATCCATAAGGCCGTGGCAATCGAGACAGGTAGTATCTATATCGACATCATGAGCAGCTGTATCGATGGTCTCTCTGCTACTTCCACTACAGCTGGAACATTTACCTTTTGAGTTAAGCATTTCGAGTAATCTACTTTGTCCGGATTGAAAGGATGCAACCCACAAACGCGGAAGCCGTTAATAATGCTCTGTGGCTTGATTCCATCTTCTACAGCCTTAGCCAACGCTTTGCCAAAATGTGGCAACGTGAATACTTCACCATAGTGTGCCAACCGCCATTCCTCCACAACCTGCCTCCATTTATCTTTAAGTGGCTTAAAAACGGCAACATCGCACGGTTGCGTAATGTGGGTAGTATTTGGATACAATGCAATTAATATAATACCCAACGATTGGCATAAATCCGCCACGGCCCTGGAAGTGTGACCGTCCACAAAAAAATATCACTGGGAACTGTACATTTTCTTTGACAAGAAAAGGATGAAATTCTTTTCTTATGTACTCGGCAAAGTTATGAGCAGTCATCCAACCACGTTCGCTTACCCCAATAAGCCAGTCAGGAGGAAATCCTTCAGCGACCTCTTTGCGTACTCGCTGTACAGGTAAAATTACCTGCGGAGTCACAACTGCACCTGCCGCGCTAAAGGAGAACATTACAGTAACATTTTGTTTTCCTGCAGACTGCTCCACTTCGTAAACGTTTCTAGATCCTTTTCGAGCGATCACTTCTCTCGTTTTTGGGTGGAGGTAAAACGACGTCTCATCACCGTTCCATACCCTAGAAGCATCTAGCAGTATCTCTGAGACATCGTTCTTCTCTATCCAATCCTTTGTCATGGTAAACCATCCTCGGATGTCACCTTCACTTACACAGGCACTTGCAGTTGTTATAGATTCCGGTGTGCGCAAAGAAAACCCAGGATTTTTGCGCATGAACGATTTGAACCATTTTCGCCCTAAGACCATAATTTGATGTCACTTTGTAACTCACTACCCAGGATGACCTGTTGCTTACCTGGTTGAACATCCTTGAAAGGTGTTTTCCGAGAGTCTTGCACAATGAACTCGTTCACTTTGAATTTTAAAATTGCTTGTGAGACCGGAAACCCCCTTTCCTGCATGTTGGTTAACCACTGAATGATTTTCTTCTCTTCTGAATCGGTCAGTACCGATCGTGGTCCCCGGGTGATTTGATTCTTCCACTTGCCGCTCATCCTATACCGGATTGATGATACCGGAACACCATACATTTTACATGCTGTGTGGCGGGACATTCCATCTTTTATTCGTTGGATGCAAAGCTGTATTGACTCTCCTACACACCTTTCACTCCTGGGTTTCTCAGACGTCTTTCCCATTTCACTAAAAAAAAATCATATTCGTACACTTGTCAAGTTATGAAACAATGTTTCTCCTTACCTTGAAATACGATCCAATCCAAATTGAAGTAGGAATTGCGAACCGAAGAACTATTAGCAAAAACCATCAATAAACGCTGTCAAAGGCTCGCTATCACACTAGTGCCAATTAGCGCACACTATGATCTGATGGTCCACTTTTTGGCCGTAGTTAAAAAGTATAAAATAAAGCGAAATATCGACTTCTCTTGCTTTCAAGTTTAAAACTTGAATAGTTTACTCAACAATTACATGATAAATCAAATTATTTGCTCCATATTTCCATTGTTACACACTAAATCAAAGTGACTGACTTTTAGCCATATGGTTAACGAATTGTCTCATATGACGGAGTCATTACTTCAAACAAGTCCCATCGCTTCAATTTGAATTGTAAAACATTGCAACTTTTGCCTACAGCTCAAGTATGTATTGCTCTTTGAAATTATAATCATTCAGAGATCTATATATGTGTAGCATCGGATAATTTTAATGATTTATCCACTAAGGCCAATTACTGGACCAAGGGTCAAAACTGGCTCACTTGTTCTATGTCATGTAAAATTAAGTGCTCCGAGACTGAAAAGTTCGAAAGTACGTTTGATTGAGCTGAATTTTGCGTCTATTATGACTCAATTTTATGTCAAAATTGACGCTCGTACATGTCAGTCAGTCAGTCATTTGCGTAATTTACATCAATTTTCACATCAAAGTGTGTACGACATCCATGATCTTCTTCAAACTTCAGGAAGTACCTTGAATCTTTTCTACGAATTTTCCTCAACATCTGGGCGAAACTAAGTTCCCAACATTTCCAGTAAGTTCCCAAATCAAACTCTAAAGATCGAAGAAGTATGCTGAAATTTTACAATACTACTTGCGCTTCTACGGAAATTTCTGAACTTCTACGAGTTCGCTGAGCTTCCAAAATTTTGGCTAAACTTCTATGAAGTTGATTGAACTTAAGCAAATCCCCTGAACTTCTATGAAGCTTTTCGAAGTTCCTCAAATTGCTACGTAATTCGTTTGAGTTCTACAAAGTTGTCAGAATTTCTATGAAGTTCACTGCATTTCTACAAAGTAACCTGCACATTTTGAAATGTCCATCATTTCCTGCGAAGTTCCGTGAACTTCTACAAAACATCCTAAATTTCCACGGTATTTCCTGATTTATTTTAAGTCCATTAATCATTAACGAAGTATAATCCCTAGGCTTTGATTAGAGAGCGTATCGTTGTTCCAGGATGGTTGTGGCACATTTCGAGTATGAAAGGGTAACTGCAGTTTGCTCAAAAGTGCCTAGGTAAAATGCAAGTACTTTCAATGATTGCAATAGTGAAGATGTATACCCATATTTTCGTTTATGTCCAGGCGTGTTTGCCATGCAGAAACCTTTTTATTTGATTATGTGTGGGGGATGTGGACGGGCATAAGATTAAAATTTTTAAGTTTACGTTAGGATAAAGTTGAAACATTGAGAAATGTATCCCTTCAGTTTGAGAAGTACTTCACTTCGGAACCGATGAACCATCCTGATGGCCCACATTACCGTGCAGGCGGCGTGGGTTGGCATGGTCCAATATGGGTTAGCTTGATGTTTATAAAGTACTGTTCGCAACAGCGAATAGATTGGTACCACTGCCGTGTATCGATTACACCGCCACCGCTAACCACTCCACGTTTCCGATGTTGGCCGCAGAAATCAGCACAGCAGAAATATTTCCCTATCCTTTTTCCCCTCCTTGCATTTTGTTTTACTAACCCCGAGAACGCCGCTAGCAAACGGCTTCCCTTACTAACACTAGCAATAAGAACAGAAATAAGTGTAAACATCCAATCAGAATCTAGCTTTTATGACATTGTACACGTTCATTCCGTTTTGCGTAGTAGATTGTTAGACCAATCATCATCGTCATTTTAATTTCTCTTTGATTCAAAAAAGTATAAAACCAAGCGAATCACGCATTCACATTGTCAGTCGTTTCCGAATTGCCAAGCAATATAGATATAAAGTGAAGAAACTGAAGTTATCCTATCCAAGAAAGAACATTCCAGTTTTCCCGTCGATTCGATATCGATGCAAGGGGTCCCTGTTACCGTCCCAGTTTTGTCGATGGTCCTGCTCAGTGGAGTTCCTGTTCCCTCTACTTCCGAAATGGAGAGTTGCTGTTCCCACCGCTGCTTGTTGCTGTCGCTGCTCTAAAAAGAGTTTTATTTTCGCGGTGTTCTTTTAAGAACTACCGATTCCGAGTAAGCGATGTCGGCTCGCAGCTGGTGCAGCTGGATTTTGTCGTCATCTGTTGGCAAGGCCCAACGAGCAGCCGTTTCAGTTTTTAACTCGAACATCACGTTGGCAGTCGAGCCAACATAGTGGTCCGTTCCGAACCGGATAAAAGTGCGAAACATACAGTCCACGAGTGAACTGTTTTCCCGTGTCACGGAAAGAAGAACATAAACAGTGTACCGAAGAAAAAGTGAATTGTTATAGCTTCCATTGATCTAACCGTGAACATGAACAAACACGTATGAACATGAACAAAGTGAATTGCTAGAACGCAAAAAGAACAAGTTGTGAAGTTTGCTGGATTCCCAATATCCAAAAAGTGATGTTCCTGTGAAGCAGTAAAGTTCGAAGTGGTCCAAACTGGTATCATTTTCCTCGAGAGTTACTCTTCCGAAGTAACAACATCCTTCCTTCGTGATGCCAGTGGATTATACCCCAACCAAACCTGTGAAGTTGACCATGGAGGACATCAAGCCACTCATCCACCAACGTGGTCAGGTAAAGGCCAAGGTCACTGCGATTACAAGTGCCTTGGAAAGAGTCGTAGACGATCCAACTCAGGTGAGTCTACCCATTCTCAAAGTTTATGCGAAGAAGCTCGAAGCTCATTACAATGATTACAATAACTTGAACAAGGAAGTTCTTTGTTCCATCCCTCCTAACAAAACTAATGATCAGGATGAAAAGTTGAATGAGTTTGACAAGCTTCACACCGAATCTTTGATTCGGTTGGAGCTTCTGATAGAAATGTCAGTTTCCAAGATTTCCCCTGTTACATCCAATACACCAACTAGTGCTACACATGTAATCGTGCAACAACAACCGCTCAGAGCTCCAATCCCTACCTTTGACGGGCGCTATGAGAATTGGCCCCGTTTTAAGTCCATGTTCGAAGATATAATTGGTCGAAGCTCTGATTCCAATGCAATCAAACTGCATCATCTAGAAAAGGCACTAGTTGGTGAAGCCTCTGGTATACTTGATTCAAAAACTCTTGCTGACAACAATTACAAGCATGCTTGGGAAACTCT
Organism: Ochlerotatus camptorhynchus; assembly: GCF_037179485.1. Classification (NCBI taxonomy): domain Eukaryota; kingdom Metazoa; phylum Arthropoda; class Insecta; order Diptera; family Culicidae; genus Ochlerotatus; species Ochlerotatus camptorhynchus. The sequence continues at coordinate 1,918,825 of NW_027040640.1, forward strand.
TACTGATCGTTATGAAAATCCCAGAATTATCATTGATACTCACATTGATGAGCTTTTGACAATGAAGAAGATGTCAAAAGAATCCCATAAGGATCTTCGAGCTCTGGTAGATACGTGCACGCGTCACGTTGAGGGTTTACTTGATACTTGATACTTGATGGGCTACGAATCGCCAGGTTGATTCAACGCCGAACGAAGTACTCTTCTCCATTGGACTCGGTCCTGAGCCAATCGCTTCCAGTCGCCATGAACGTTTAGCGACCTGATGTCCTCCTCAACTGCAAATAGCCAACGTGTCCGAGGTCTACCCCGGAGTCGACGACCTCTACCGGATTCTCTGCTGAATATAATATTTGCTTGTCGTTCTTCCGGCATCCACACTACATGCCCAGCCCACCGTAGTCTGCCGTGTTTTATAAGCTTCACTATATCCATACCGTTATACACTTGGTACAACTCGTGATTCATGCGACGCCGCCAGATGCCATTCTCCTGTTTACCTCCGAGTATTGTTCGCAGCACCTTACGCTCGAAGACACCAAATGCTCTCCGGTCAGACTCTTTTAACGTCCACGATTCGTGGCCGTAGAGGGCTACCGGAAGTATCAGCGTCTTATACAGAGCGAATTTCGTTTTCGTTTGCAGGCTACGGGACTTCAGCTGGCTACGTAATCCGTAAAAGGCCCTGTTTGCAGCTGCAATACGTCTCTTCACCTCGCGGGTAACATCATTATCGCATGTCACTAGTGTTCCAAGATACACAAATTCTTCCACTACCTCAAATTGTTCACCATCTAACAACACTACACTACCAACACCACTATTGCTCCCACGCTGTCTACCGGCTACCATGTACTTCGTTTTGGTAGAACTTATCGTGAGCCCAATCCTCGCCGTCTCCCTCTTAAAAGGCACAAACGCCTCTTCCACTGCTCTACGGTCAATTCCGATGATATCGATGTCGTCCGCAAAGGCAAGGAGCATGTACGATCGTGTGATGATGGTACCGTTCCTCTGCACACCAGCTCTCCTAATCGCTCCTTCAAGAGCAATGTTGAACAGTAAGTTTGAAAGTGCATCACCCTGCTTCAATCCATCTAAGGTCACGAACGAGGTCGAAGTCTCATCTGCAACCCTTACACTTGATTTCGATCCATCTAGCGTTGCGCGAATCAGTCTAATTAGTTTCGCCGGAAAACCATGTTCTAGCATAATCTGCCAAAGCTCATTTCTCTTCACTGAATCGTATGCTGCTTTGAAATCAATAAACAGATGGTGAGTCTGCAAGTTGTACTCCCGGAATTTATCAAGGATTTGACGCAGGGTAAACATTTGATCCGTCGTTGATCGGCCCTCACGAAAACCAGCCTGGTATTCACCGACGAAGGACTCCTCAAGCGGTCTCAATCTGTTAAACAGAACGCGTGACAGTATTTTGTACGCCGAATTCAGAAGAGTTATTCCTCGATAATTGGCGCACTCGAGTCTGTGCCCTTTTTTGAATAATGGGCAAATGAGGCCATCCAACCAGCTAGCAGGCAGTTCTTCGTCCTCCCATATCTTCGTTAGAATACGGTGGATTGCTTGATGCAGCTGCTCACTTCCGTGTTTGAAAAGTTCGGCCGGGAGCTCGTCCTTCCCAGCAGCCTTATTGTTTTTCAGCTCACGTATTGCCTTTTTAACCTCGTCTAGCGTTGGAGGCTCCACAGCTTGATCGTCATCTGTGATGTTTACTCTGTTCCTCGATACTCCCTCACTCTCTCCATTCAACAATGTCTCAAAATGTTCTTTCCACCTGGCAGCCACCATTGTTTTATCTGTCAGCAAATTCCCCTCAAGGTCATTGCACATGGCGGGAGATGGCGCTGTTTTACTCCGCACACCATTGACAGTCGCGTAGAACCTTCGCATATCGTTCTGTTCCATACTTTCTTGCGCCTCAGCAATCACGCGTTCTTCTTATTGCCTTTTCTTTCTGCGGTGGGTTCGTTTCTCAGCTGCCCTTGCTACCTTGTACCGCTCTCTGTTCAGCCGGGTACCAGACACTAACATCTGGCTTCTGGCAACGTTCTTCTCATCCGTCAACCTCTGGCACTCCTCATCAAACCAGCCATTACGTGGTCGTCTTTGAGCTGTACCTATCACTTCTTGTGCTGTTGTGTTCACCGCTCCGTGGATTGTGTTCCACAGATTGTTGAGGTCCTCGTTCACGTTGATTTCGCTAATCCGCTCATCAAGCTTCTGGCGGTACTCTGCAGCAACACCTTCTACTGACAAGCGATGGATATTGAAACGCATCGATCTCCGGTTCGTTGAATTCGTAACGGTCGATAGACGCGCCCGAATTTAGCAGACAACAAGATAATGATCTGAGTCAATGTTAGGCCCCCTAAAAGTCCTTACATCAATGACATCTGAGAAGTGCCGGCCATCCACCAACATGTGATCGATCTGGGTGCAAGTTTCGCCATTTGGGTGTCTCCAGGTGTGCTTTCGGATATTCTTGCGTGCAAAGTAGGTGCTACTGATGGCCATACCTCTAGCAGCGGCGAAGTTTATCAGTTTCAGGCCGTTATCATTGGTTACTGTATGTAGGCTCTCTGTACCAATGATTGGACGAAAGAAATCTTCCCTCCCGACCTGCGCATTTGCATCTCCGATTACAATCTTCACGTCGTGTTTTGGGCACTCATCATAAGTTTTATCGAGACTGTCATAAAACGCGTCCTTCACGTCATCGGATTTATCGTTGGTTGGCGCATAGATGTTGATCAGGCTGTAGTTGAAGAATTTGCCCCGAATCCTTAATACACAGATGCGGTCGCTTACCGGTCTCCACCGCATAACACGCTTCATCTGCTTCCCGATCACTATGAACCCTACTCCATGTTCTGCCCTATCGCCACCGCTGTGATAGATATGGTACATGAAGGAAGTGTTGGCGATGGGATCCACCGCCCGGAATTCACGTTCTCCGGATCTAGGCCACCGTACTTCCTGAATAGCAGCTACGCTCACATTCACTTTTTGCAGTTCACGAGCCAAAAGGCCCGCTCGTCCAGGTTCATTTAAGGTTCTGACATTCCAAGTACCGAGTTTCCATTCATTGTCCTTATTTCGTTGCCGGGTCGGTTGCCGAAAATTCCGTTCGTTGTTTTCTCTTTCTTCGTTTTTCTGAGTAATGTTGGGGGTTTCAGTATGCTACCTTACCGGGGTCGCGATACCTACATCATGTTGGTGGGGCTGCCACCTTAGGTGTAGCTGACGTGATACAGCATTTCTTATTCAGCCGCTCGCTCCGAGACAGACGCTGTTTGAGCCGCACCTCCATGGTGAACAGACGCTCGAGGGTCGCACCTCCTCACTTTGCTATCACCACGATCCGGATCCATGTTTTTATCGTGGTGACATTGCCCAGGCTACGCTACCAGCATCTTTTGCTGGCGGTCTTTGTCATCGGCTGACCCGTGGAAGCGTGAGGTAGGAACTTGTGAAGACCAGAGCTGTTGGGACAACACTCCTTCCAGTTTGTCGACTCACCATTTGTAGCCCACGTTGAGGGTTTAAGGTTCATGAAACAACCAGTTGAGGGTACAACGGGATTAATAATCAACAAAATTTTGACTTCCTGTCTCGATGCTGCCACTCGTAAGCAGTGGGAACGATCCCTTTCTCATGATGAGTTGCCGAATCTCAATAAGACACTGACCTTTCTGAAGGAACAGTGCCGTATCCTTGAACGCTGTGAAGCCGATACTCATACAATCGTGAAAGCGCACCCAATGAAACCATCCCAACAATATGTTAAGCCTACCAGCGTTAAGGTTCATGCGTCAACATCCAGTACTAACAATGAACCATGTCAGTTGTGTGGCAAGGGCCATTTCAACTATCAATGTCCCGACTTCTCAAAGTTATCAGTGGCTGATCGAGCTGCCAAGGTAAGAGAAGCCCACCTATGTTTCAATTGTCTGCGTCGTGAACATCGGTCCATGAACTGTTTGTCGAAGAAAAGTTGTAGTAAGTGCAACAAGCGCCGTCATTCCCTTTTGCATGATGATGCAAGCAAAACCGACAGTAGTGTTCCTTCAGGTAATTCGTCCAATCAGAGTAAGGGTGATAATGGGCCTGCTTCTCTTCCAGTTGTTACACAATCCCAAAGCGAGCGTTCTGCTGAATCCACAACCCTCGTCTCGTCTTCTTGTTCTCTGACTGCTACGGTACCAAATGTTTTGCTTCTTACTGCTGTGGTGAATTTGGTGAATAAAAATAACCAACCAGTGCCATGTCGTGCTTTTCTCGACTGCGGGGCCTAGACGAATCTGATGTCTGCTTCAATGTACCAAAGGTTGGGTATCGAGGGCACTCCAGTGAATGTTGACATTGTTGGAGTCAGTAATGTTCGAAGTAAGTCTAACTGTCTCGTAACCGTAAACCTTCAGTCCCTCTACAGTGACTTCAAAGTTTCTCTCAAGTGTCTGGTAGCTCCAAAGATAACCAATGCTCTTCCGTGCAGGAAAGTTGATATCTCACAGTGGAATATTCCTTCCGGATTTCAACTGGCCGACCCCCAGTTCTATGTACCTTCCGATGTTGATTTGTTAATTGGTATGAATCACTTCTTCAGTCTTCTGCGAACCGGTCATCTAGTACTTGGTGACGGTCTTCCAGAATTGCGAGAAACCGAATTGGGTTGGGTGGTCTCAGGTGAGATTCGGGATGAATCAGTTGCGTTTGTGAGTCCACAACAAGTTGACGCTGTCTCTATTGAGTCCCTTAATGAAATGGTCAAACGGTTTTGGGAAATCGAGGAGGTAAATAATACTTCTCAGCGCACTTTAGAAGAAGAAGAATGTGAAAAAATCTTTCTTCAAACTCATCGTCGTGATTCATCCGGTAGATATGTCGTAAAGCTACCATTCCGAGATAATGTATCTCAACTGAACGACAACCACTCTTTGGCTCTGCGTCGTTTCTTCTTCCTTGAAAGACGTCTTCTCAGAGATCAGGAGCTACATGCACAGTATTCTGACTTCATTAAACAATATGAGTCACTAGGGCATTGCAGAGATGATGATGATGATGGTCCCACCTCTTACCCCTACAAAGGTTTGAGCTGGACGATTTATCTTTAAGATAATTGAATATGACATTTTAACCAGGTTGGCAAACAAAATCGAACTGGTTTCAGTTACAGATATAGATTCCCTCTAAAGTTTACAGTTGCTTCACAGCGATATAAATGTGGAAAAGCTCAGGCGTCCACCTCTTAGTTCGCCTTTTTGTCCACCTAAAATATTCATAAGTATTACAAGCAATCAAGAGTTAATGAACAATCAACAAAGCATCCTATTACACTAGTAACCCCGCAATTTGATGCTATCATAATTTTCAGCAATGTCAGGAATGCTCACGAACCCCCAACATTTGCCAGAAAACTTACTACTAACTCAAAGTATCTTCCAAATAAGCTTCAAAATTGCATTTTTTTTTTTATCAAATGTTAAATTCAGTCCTCTATATCCGTAATACGCGCGCGAGGCTCAAACCTTTGTAGACTACTTTTTTTTTTAAATTAATCTACTATAAAATCATATATTAAAAATCCATCATCACCCTCGTGGCGAACAGAAATAGTTTTTGCAGTGCTACAATAATTATTAAAAAAGTCGTTATGACAGCTATCCATATAAAATAATCCGTTAGAGATAACTTCGTCAAGATACATAATTTGTCAATTCATAAAAAAATCACTGGATAACTGTTCAAAAGACAGTTTTAACGTGTGAAATGCAGTGTCTTTTAAATTCTGTAAGTGTTGCTAAACGTTTGATATGTCTAGGCATCGAATTGAAAACATTTATTCCTTTATAATATAATGAATTTTGTGAAGCACAAGTCAAGAAATGTGGTGTTCTTATTTCAACCGCGTTTCTAGTATTATATCTATGAAAGTCACTTCCTCTTTCAATTCGATCACACAAATATCGAGGCAGCAAACCGTTAACTACTTTAAAAATGAACACCATAGTCAAATATACAATTCTTTGCTTCACCGACAACCATTGTAAGGCGTCTAACATCAAAGTTGAGGAAGTGAATCTATTACATCTCAAAATCAAACGCATTATTTTATTCTGCAAGCGCTGTAATCTCGATATTTGTGTTGCATTGGCCAGAAATAAAATGGAAGGGCAAAAGTCAAGATGAGGAGAGATGATTGATTTGTATAGCTGTATTTTACTGGCAATAGTTAAATCGTTTTTCAGTCGACATAGAATTCCATACTTCTTGGCAATTTTCTTGATGACATTGTCAATGTGAGAGTTGAACTTAAGTGTGTCATCAATAATCACGCCAAGATATTTAATCTCCCGAACGCGATCAATAGTCTCATCATCAATTACAACAGAGACGTTCTCATTTACTCGATTTCGCGAAATTACCATAAATTTAGTTTTACTTGTATTCAATTTTAACTGCTTATACTTCAACCATCTACTTAGAGAACGCAAATCTTCATTCAAGTGTAAAACGGCATCATCTAAATCCTTAGCTGCAATGAATAACACAGTATCATCTGCAAAAAGATTAATGTCGCAAAATCGTAAAACACGTCGCAAGTCATTAATATACATAATAAATAACAGGGGCCCTAATACACTTCCCTGGGGCACTCCAAGGTTATTCCCCACGGGACTGGAAACAGAATCATTAAAAACAGTCCGTTGAGTTCTGTCAGACAAATAGCTTTCAAACCATTTATATGCAGTACTCGTAATTCCAAAGCGCTTGATTGATCTTAACAATAAGGGCCTAGAAATTGTTTCAAAAGCGCGTTTAAGATCCAAAAAAACAGCAACAATCGTATCTTTACACTCCAAGTTATTTTTCCACTTCGCTAATACCAAATTCAACGCGGTTTCACAAGAATGACCTTCCCGATATCCCGATTGTTCTGGTATCAACAAACCATTACTATTTAAATACTCCAACAGCTGGCCTTTAACAACAAGTTCTAAAATTTTCTCTAATGTGTGCAACATGTTGATGGGACGAAACTCTTCGGCTTTAATCGTTCCAGCAACTTTTTGAATAGGGACCACTAAGGATTCCTTCCAAATTTGTGGCACATGTCCAGTTTGTAATGATTCATTAATAAGGTCCAGCAAGATGTGGCCAATGACATGAAAGCAATCTTGAATAACTCTAGCATTAACATTATCTACTCCAGCCGATTTTCCTAATGAAAAACAAATAACTCTAAGTTCATCTAATGTGATTGGGTGAAAAACTTCAAATCTACAACTACTATTAACTGGCTGTTTTATTTCGTCAGGTTCATCGACCAATTCAATACCAGAGAGGTTCGAGAGTCCAATGATCCCCCTGGTATGATTAAATATTACATTCCACACCATGCTGTTATCAGACCGTCGAGTTGTAGTACCAAACTCAGAGTTGTTTTTGACGCGTCAGCGAAACCTCCTTCTGGAACCTCCCTAAATGATGTTTTGCAGGTCGGAGCAGTTGTCCAAAGCAGCCTTGAGACTGTGATTTTAAGATTCCGTAAGCACACGTACGTGTTCACTGCTGACATTGCCAAAATGTTCAGACAGGTTTTTGTTGACCCCCTCCAGGCGGCTTTCCTTCGAATTTTCTGGCGTTCGAAGCCTTCGGACGCTCTCAGAGTTTTGGAGTTACTTACTGTAACATACGGCACTTCCTGTGCTCCATTCCTTGCTACCAGAACTTTGTGTTGATGAAGGAGATGAGTTCCCTTTGGCAGCACATGCTATCCGGGAAGACTGCTATGTTGATGACATTCCTTCCGGTACAGACAGTATTCAAGGGCAGTCGAATGTCGGCAGCAAATTCAGGAAATGCTGAAAAAGGCTGGATTTCCAGTGCACAAATGGTGTGCCAACCATCCGGATATTTTGGAAGGAGTTCCCGAGTCCGAACGTGAAACTTTAGTCCAGCTGAATGAAATGTCATCCAACGAAGTAATCAAAACGCTTAGTCTTCTCTGGAATCCGCACGATGATGAATTTCTTTTCTCAATCCATCCGAATCTGACAGATGCAACACCTGTCACCAAACGAAAGATGTTCTCAGAAATCGCAAAGCTGTTTGATCCAATCGGCCTCGTTTCACCCGTTATCGTACTTGCAAAGCATCTGATGCAGACAACTTGGAGTCTGAAGATTGGGTGGGACACACCTCTCGACGGAGACATTTTGCAATCCTGGGTAAAATTTCGTTCCTCATTGATACAAGTCAAGGATATTCATATTCCGACACATGTGATGGTACCTCAATACGAGTACGTCGAACTGCATGGGTTTGCAGCTGCTTCTGGTATGGCTTACGGTGCCTGTCTGTACGTTCTTTGTATCCAAGCGAATGGTTCAGTCTCGGTAAGGCTGTTATGCAGCAAATCTAGAATAGCTCCGCTCCAGCAATTGACAATTCCACGCAAAGAACTCTGTGCTGCCTTAATCCTTTCCACGGACTGTTCCCCCGATGCAAGATGAATTTTCGTCAATATTTCTCTGGTCAGATAGTCAAATCGTCATCGCATGGCTTCGAAAGCCTCCCTCAATGTTGCAACCATTTGTCCGCAATCGGGTTGCAGAAATCACCAATGACAATAATCACAAGCAGTGGAACTATGTTCGATCGAGGGAAAACCCCGCAGATGTTGCCTCTCGTGGTCAATTGCCTGATTCGTTGAAGTCAAACTCATTATGGTGGAATGGCCCAGAGTTTCTTAGATCCGTTTCATTCGATCAACCCGATATTGAGGAAGTTCCAGAAAATCAACTTCCGGACGTTAAACCCACTCCACTCGTTGTAATGATCGTGTTGAATTCAGATGACCTTCCCGTTTTCAAGAGATTTAGCTTCTTTCGCAAATTGCAACGGGTGCTTGCCTATGTACAACGATTCATTACCAATTGTCGAACAAAAGAAGTTGAAGCTCGTGTTAAGGAACCTTTATCTACCATCCAAGAACTAAGATCTTCACTTCACACAATCGTGAAGGTCATCCAGCATGAAACACTTCTTGATGAAATTCAGAGAGTTGAGGATCAGGAACCCTGTCGAAGGATTGGTATGCTAGGACCCTTTCTGAAGGATGGTGTTCTACGCGTAGGAGGTCGGATCCAACATTCTCGTGTCCCTTTATATACGAAACATCAGTATATTTTGCCTAATCATCCTTTGACGAATCTCATTATTCAAGCATATCATGTAGAACATCTTCATGTGGGACCATCTGGTCTTTTGTCCACGCTACGCCAACGCTTCTGGTTACTCGGTGCCCGATCTGCAGTACGAAAGATAACACGACGATGTGTTCGATGCTTCCGTGTGAAGCCTAGAGGAACAGCCCAGTATATGGGTCGTTTGCCAGAAAGCCGCGTAACGCCTGCCGCTCCTTTTAAAGTTTCCGGGGTAGATTATGCAGGACCGTTTCTGATCAAACAAAGATCCCGAAAACCGACTCTCGTTAAGGCATATATAGCGGTGTTTGTTTGTTTGGTGACGAAATCAATCCATCTCGAACTTGTGTCTGATATGACGTCTGTTGCCTTTATTGCTGCTCTGCAGCGGTTTGTAAGTCGAAGAGGGTTGATTCGAGAGCTACACTCGGATAATGGTAGCAATTTCCGGGGTGCCCAAGCAGAACTACATGACCTTTTCCTCTTATTCCGTGACCACATTGCTGTCCACGATATTGAAGCCTTCTGCCCAACTAAAGAGATTGTTTGGCATTTTATTCCCCCAGAAGCTCCGGAATTTGGTGGTTTGTGGGAAGCTGCGGTCAAAAGTACGAAATACCACCTTAAGCGTATTCTGAAGCAAACACCTTTGACTTTTGAGGAGTTTTACACATTGCTCACACAAATTGAGGTCATTCTTAATTCCCGACCGCTGTTTTCGCATTCTGATGACCCAACTGAGGGTGAAGTTATAACTCCTGCACATTTCCTCATTGGAAGGCCATTGACCGATGATGATGATGATAGGCCATTGACCGATGATGATGATGATGATGATGATGATGATGATGATGATGATGATGATGATGATGATGATGATGATGATGATGATGATGATGATGATGATGATGATGATGATGATGATGATGATGATGATGATGATGATGATGATGATGATGATGATGATGATGATGATGATGATGATGATGATGATGATGATGATGATGATGATGATGATGATGATGATGATGATGATGATGATGATGATGATGATGATGATGATGATGATGATGATGATGATGATGATGATGATGATGATGATGATGATGATGATGATGATGATGATGATGATGATGATGATGATGATGATGATGATGATGATGATGATGATGATGATGATGATGATGATGATGATGATGATGATGATGATGATGATGATGATGATGATGATGATGATGATGATGATGATGATGATGATGATGATGATGATGATGATGATGATGATGATGATGATGATGATGATGATGATGATGATGATGATGATGATGATGATGATGATGATGATGATGATGATGATGATGATGATGATGATGATGATGATGATGATGATGATGATGATGATGATGATGATGATGATGATGATGATGATGATGATGATGATGATGATGATGATGATGATGATGATGATGATGATGATGATGATGATGATGATGATGATGATGATGATGATGATGATGATGATGATGATGATGATGATGATGATGATGATGATGATGATGATGATGATGATGATGATGATGATGATGATGATGATGATGATGATGATGATGATGATGATGATGATGATGATGATGATGATGATGATGATGATGATGATGATGATGATGATGATGATGATGATGATGATGATGATGATGATGATGATGATGATGATGATGATGATGATGATGATGATGATGATGATGATGATGATGATGATGATGATGATGATGATGATGATGATGATGATGATGATGATGATGATGATGATGATGATGATGATGATGATGATGATGATGATGATGATGATGATGATGATGATGATGATGATGATGACGGAAGACCCGGAACATCCGTAAAAGTAGTCAATCAATGAAAGTGATACTGGAACTTCAGTTTTTTTTTAAACCATTATTTGACATCTTATCAATATGAGTTCGGAGTTGTGATCGGAAAATTGACACTTTGGTCCACGAAATGGTTCACCAGGAAGATCCAGAACATCCATAAAATTGTTCAGTTCTTGAAACTGAGCTTATACACAGATAAAAAATCTGAATTTTAATTGTGATGTAAACATTCATTCACGTAGACTTGTATTTCATTTCACGCAACCGAAATTTACACTACTTTTTCGAACTGTGTAGGTCCGCTTTTTTCGAAACGCTTTTTATTGGCGTCTCATCAGAATGAATTTAGAGCTATGACCAGAAAATTGACCCTGGGGACCAGTGCACAATGGTCCCAAAGCCGTATGTAGGAAGACAAAAATATTGGCGCCCAAACCATTACTTTTAGGTATACACTTTCTCCAAGACACCTGAAACTGACAGTTTGGGTGCAAACATTTTTGTCTTCCTAAATACGGCTTTGCGACCATTGTGCATTGAATGGTCCTCCGAAATATTCGAAATATCCGTAAAAGAGGTCAATTCATGAAACTGATCCAAGAACTCCGTTTTTTTTCAAAAACTCTCATAGACGTCTTATAATTATGAATTCGAAGTTATGACGCCCGATTACTCGTAACAATTTTGCATTTTGGAAAATATCTGTCTTACATAGGGGAAATGGCTCTAATTACATCATTTAAATTACTAGACCGAACCGGGAATCTAACCCAGCCACCTTCAGATTGGTTTTGCTTTGTAGCTGCGCCTTTACACTGGTCAAAATTTGACCGCGGTAAGTTGGAATTTTCACTCGTAAATCAAATTGCCGAAAGGCTAAAACGAGGTGGACAGAACAGTCCACTCTACACATATCCATATTTTAAAGGGCCAGTACAGATTCAAATTGCAATTAAATAAGCTCAAATTTCGGAAGCATTATCTGGACGTGATTTGGAATTGATTGTACTGTTTTGAGTAATCACACGCTACATTATTTTCTGGTTATCCATGCGTCACCATAAAATTTCATATCAAGCTTTGAACTGTTGAAGATCTTCAAATGCCCCGAAGCTTACAACATTAAATTCCCACCCCAATACCTTTTCCCGCCGAACCGTAACTCGCTCTCCTAAATCATTCCACCGTCGAAGATTGTGCTATAGCCGAAAAAAATCACCACCGACCGTGCTCTGTTGCGCTATCCAGCGTGTTAGCCTCCCTCCCTCCCATCCTATCGCTGTTCGCTTCCTTCGTCTTGTTCTTCTTCTCGTTTCCACTTTATAATTTTCCACTTCACCTTCACGTTCTGTCTCTCTGTTTGTCTGTCTGTCTGTCTGTCTCGATCACCTTCTTCTTCTTCCGTCTCCTCCTTCCTCCTTCCCCAGCCTTCTACCCACCTTCTCACCCTCACCCTCACCATTCCTTCATCCGCAAATACAAACAATTCGCGTCTTATTTTTTCGTGCCTTCGCTTTGGCCGCTTCGCGCTTGCTTAGTTTCCTCGATCTGTCTCCCACTCCCTCCGCCTTCCTCAACCCCCTTGTTCTGTGGGCTCGCGCACTTCGCTCGGCGTTCTCTCTTATTATACACAACATTCTAATTAATTGACCTTGATGCTGCTTTTGCTTTTGCTTTTGCCTTTGCTATGTGCAGCACCGCTCCGCTCGCTCCTCGTCGCCCAGCTCCTGGCTCCTAACTTCATGGCACAGTGCTCTGCGGAAAGGGAAGACACGCAGACTATGTTGTGTTGCCGTTCTTGTAGTTGTTACCTCTTTCCTCTTCTAAGTCTTGTTGGTCGAATATTTCGGACTTTCGGTCGGCGAGCGCTGCGCCTTCACGTCTCGCGATCTATTCTCCACCCCTCCCGAACGATCCACGCTTCCGCGTCCCTTCGTGCTGTTGTCGCTGCCAATTCAAGCTGAACAATGCATTAGGTCCTAAGTAACATTGTTCGAATCTCTTCATCGACTTTCCCTTTCGTTAATAACTTGTTAATGTCTTAACATGGCCGTGAGGATGCAAAGAGAAAGTCGACGAAGAAAATCTGTTAATGTTACTTAGGACCCGGGCGATCATTACCGATCCATCGGTAAATATTTGGGGAGGAAAGCTTTGTTGAAATGGTTGAAAGTTCCACCGCGATAGGGTTACTAGATTTAGATGGCTCAGATCTTCAATAATTGTCAAAATTGGCCGGAAATTAGTGCCGATAGTCCTGATTGCTGATGACGCACTGCGATCGACGATCAATGGCTAAGACGGCGGTGATGGATCGAGACAACGGCGCTGGCACATATCTGTGTCAGTGTGTATGCGTGTCTACATTTGGAGGTTCTTGAGAACACTGTTCTGTTTTGAAGCTGCTAGCTGCCCTCATCGTTGTTGTTATTATTGTTATTATTCTTCAACTCCATTCTGGACCCATGCTCATCAAGTTCTTGATATCCGCGTTGATTTTTTTTGCCATAGGTGCCTACTCTCGCTATCTTTCATTAAATATTCTGTTTCTGTTGGCTTCTCCCCTTCCTCCTTCGGTTAGTGGGGGTTTTTTACGGGCATGAAATTTACCTTTTCTCGTGAGTTTGCCAAAGTTGTTTACCCGTGATTGTTGCTGTTGTTGTTGTTGTTCTTGTAATTGTGGGAAGGTGAATCAGGCGAAAACTGCGTAGTAGCTGAAAACACGGAGAACTTACCACACAATACCTTCATACTTTCCGATCGAAGTTGTTAAGCACGAAGAGCTTTCGTTCTTTCTGGAATCCGGAAGCTTCAAACGTACATTTACGATGAATGGTTGAGTTGGGTTGTAAACAGATTGAATGAATCACAGTAATAATAAACATTTCTAATGGGAAATTGGAAATTTTCTGACTTTAGCATGATTCAGAATGAAGAACCAGTCGAAAACAAAAACATATGTGTATGGAAGATTTAACGAAATTTGATTCGACCTTATTGGATTTAAATTTATATATCATTGTTTATCAAAATAAGTGTAACCGGAAAGGGAGATTCCAGATCAAAATCCGTTGTTGGGTCTCAGCGACTGAAAATCATAGCCTTAACCATTATCACCAACAGTCTAATCCGTCAAGAAAGTTGCTCTTAACGACGTTTAGTAGATGTTGAATAAACATAAAAGTTGGGGATTTCCCTCCCCATGGACATGGAGGTTGACGGTACTGAAGCAAAGGGTTATGTTTAATTTCTTTATATTTGCAACGATGATGATTTCCTATAGTGACACATATCACCTTTTTAATGCTTCAGTATGCCTCAAACGATTAATTCTTGGTTGTTAATAGAACTTCCTTGATGAAATCGGCTGCTTCATGCAGACTGAGCAATTCTGATTATAGTATCAGATTTGTTCTGTATACAGAGGAACTGGGTTGGGCTTATTAGAAACTTCTCATTTATTGGTGAAAAGTAATGATATTCTAGGAAATTTTGCATATAATTTTATTAATATTTTATTTTGTTTAAGCATATTATTTTTGTTACAGTCAATTAGCATTAGCATACGATACAAGAAATTTAATATTACTTGCTCGCTTTTGCGTATAATAATCAATGTTTATTTTACCAGTTTGGTTAGAAGTTTCGAAGCTAACGCATGTCCACAGGCCTAATAGAAAGATAGGCAGAAAAAGTGTAAAGGGTGATACGGTCAAAATTTGGTCAATATCAACTTGACGTATTTCTTTCAATTTTGCATTTAAAAAACCTGAACACCCCTCATTTTGAAGGTGTGTGTGTGTAGAATGTTGCTCCTATTTTGATTTTGGAATTCACTCTTCAGTTGTCAAAATGCCGTCCAAGCAAGAAGAGCAGCGTATCAAAATTTTGCTCGCGCATCGCGAAAATCCGAGCTACTCGCACGCAAAGTTGGCAAAATCGCTAAAAGTTGCCAAATCAACCGTTATTAGTGTTTGGGGAACGTTTGTCGACAGCCAGGAAGTCTGGATCGGGGGGAAATCGAAAACCGGAAGCCGCTGAGACGACAAAGAGAGTTGCCGGTAGTTTCAAGCGAAACCCTAACCTCTCTCTCCGAGATGCCGCAAATAAGCTGGGTGTATCGTCTACAACCGTGCATCGAGCCAAAAAACTAGCCGGACTATCGACTTACAAGAAGGTAGTGACTCCAAATCGCGATGATAAACAAAATACGACGGCCAAAGCGCGATCCCGGAGGCTGTACACGACGATGCTGACGAAGTTTGACTGCGTGGTAATGGACGACGAAACCTACGTCAAAGCCGACTACAAGCAGCTTCCGGGACAGGAGTTTTATACGGCAAAAGGAAGGGGAAAGGTAGCAGATGTTTTCAAAAAATATCTGGTTTGGCAAGCCATCTGTACCTGTGGCTTGAAAAGCAGCATTTTCATAGCTTCCGGGACTGTCAACCAAGAAATTTACGTGAAAGAGTGTTTGAATAAACGTCTGCTGCCTTTCCTGAAGAAACACGGTTGTTCCGTACTGTTTTGGCCGGATTTGGCATCTTGCCATTACGGTAAAAAGGCCATGGAGTGGTACGCCGCCAACAACGTGCAGGTGGTTCCCAAGGACAAGAACCCTCCCAACACGCCAGAGCTCCGCCCAATTGAGAAATACTGGGCTATTGTCAAGCGGAACCTAAAGAAGACCAAAAAAACTGCTAAGGGCGAGCAGCAGTTCAAGGCAAACTGGCTTTCTGCGGCGAAGAAGGTGGACAAGGTGGCTGTACAAAATCTGATGGCAGGGGTCAAGCGTAAGGCCCGGCAATTCGGATTTGGAAAAGCGGAAGCCTAACTGAATATTTTTCCTGAATTTTATACTAATTGAACTTGAAAAAGAAATTTAATTTGATTTTTTAAATAAACGATTTCACCGATTTACACGCGTTTTCCCTTGACCAAATTTTGACCGTATCACCCTTTATCATGAAGAATGGTTGCATGCAGGGTTGCTTCCACTCACTTGCTATAGATGAGTGATTTTCGGAGTTTTGAATCCGTTTGATGTTGTAATGGAGATTTGTGTTGTTGGATGCGGGAGGAGATTGGAGGGCGGGTGTTTGACGCATAGAGCCTGTCAATTTCGCTTTCAGAGTGTCACAGTCAGCGGTTTTATGATTCGTGAGCACTCGCGATTCGTAGAATCGCTGATTGTGACTGCAAGTGGATCTGGCGGGTTTTGTGTGTCGGACGCTTGCTGTTTGGTCTCTTCTTGTGTCACAAGTGCAGAGTATCATTATAGCGTCTGATGGTTATGAGATTCCTGGTTTCGTGAAATATATTTGTGAGAATATCTTTTTGAGATTTTAGTAGTCACATTTATATTTTATTTCTTTCATGTAATTATCATTGATAATAGTTATTCAATAAAAGATAGATCATCCATATATTCGTACTTTGACGCGAAGCGCTGTGCATTATGAGATGCTCGATGACCCTGCACAGTATGAACGAAACGTGTAATTTTCTGTTTAACTACATGTAACAAAAAGGTTCCATGATAAATAACATATCTTTACATTAGATTTTAAAATTACATGCTGTGTTTTGTTACGATGTAAAATTCAACGTCATGTTATTTTTTCTCTTCGATGTTTTTTGCGGTTATGGATAGTATTTTCGGGAATCGTTTTTCTTCGGACAATTTTGAATGATTTCATCGTACATTTTTTATTTTAGATTTATTTCCATATACTAACTACACTTTAAAATAAAATGGACATCAATAACTTTAAATCACGCTCTGCATATTCTGACATCACTGTGACCCGCGTGGAGTGGAGAGCATGCAAATTGATGTTTTTAAATAATCTCCGCTGGTCCTGCAGAAAGGACCACCACTATCGAGATTTGGCAGCGCAGATCCGTTTTTGAATTCCTGGGAAGTTCCACGTTCCAAGCGCTGGAACAGAAAGCTACGGATCAGTAACCTATTCGATTTTTGCATAGCGACGGATCCTACGAAAATCTGTTCCCGAATGAGAGCGATGGGGCTTCTTCATCCTTCCGTTGGCGGGATCACACTTATGTCCGATTATCGCCACTTGGGGTACATTGTATCCCGTTGATTTTCTAGTGGTTCGCATCGTATCGACCATTCCATATTCAGATTTGAAGAAATTTTGCATTGAAAAGTTGCAGAAATTAGTGTTGTACATAAAATTCATGAAGCTGATATTTTCAACCAGGGACTTACCATAACACTTCTAGATTCTGTCACTACTTTCAGTGTGTACACAGCAAAAAAATAATTTTGATATCACGTCAAAGTGGATGCACTACAATCATGTCGAAAATATGGTGTAATATTACTTGCTTAAAAGGACAACATTATCATTAATACAATGCATGAACTGACATTACGCTGCTTTTACTGCATTTGTTTATTTATGTGGTCATAAAAATTACATGAAATTTTCGACATGATTGTAGTGCATCCACTTTGATGTGATATCAAAATATTTTTTTTGCTGTGTACCTATTACTGTAATACTATTGATACGATAAAAGATGAGGAGGAAATTTGTTTTGATAAACACGTCTTCTATCATGGCTGACGCACTGCTTTGTTGATAAATGTCAAACGCCGAATGCCGAAAAAAAAATTACGTTGAGTACATGTAAAATTATAATGTTTATGATGTAAAGTTGAATGTGTCATGTAAAATTAAATTGTGTTTCAATTAAAGTTATACCATTTATTAAAATTAATTTGAAAGGGATCCAATTCTAATTTAGATGTAATGTTTTCGTTGTGTAAGTCTTTACAAATGTAAAATTGTGTGCGCTATTGCATTACATTAGCAATTATTCAGTGACTTCTCAAATTAAGTGAGAGTTAATTTTCATTTATTTTTGCTGTGTGAGCAGAAAATCATGGATTTAACCTCAAGTTCTTCCACAGCCTACACAGTTCAAACAAAACCTGCAAATTTCCGTTTAATTTAATGTAACAAATGAACTACATTATTAACAACGCATTTTTACATGTGATTTGAAATTTAGATGTTTTTCGTTTCATAAAAATGTAATTTTACACGTGCTGTAAAATTCAAATCTCATGTAATTTTCATACTGCTCTATGGCCATAATTGAGGTTATGTATCAAAATCTCCCCCCTTAGCTCAGTCGGTAAAGGCACAGCTACAAAGCAAGACCATGCTGGAGGTGGCTGGGTTCAATTCCCGGTCCAGTCTAGGAATTTTTCGGGTTGGAAAATTTCTCGGCTTCCCTGGGCATATATAGTATGATTGTACTTGCCACACAATTATACTAAATGCAAAAATGGTACAGGCATCGAAAGCTCTCAATAACTGTGGAAGTGCATCTAGAACACTAAGTTGAGAGCACGCAATAAGCTAATATGCCATACGCAATAAGCTTGAAATGCGAGGAAGAAGAGGAAGTATCAAAATCTCATTTGGGTTATTTCTTTCAGAAGGTAATCAATAAAATAAACGCTGCATTGTTTTTCCGCTGTTTAAATTTATTTTTATCATTATATTTTTAGAACATACTTGGAATGAAGCAGATTTTTTAATGATAGATATTGAGCATTTCCTTAGTTTTGCAGCTTTCAAGACAAATTGTCTCTTCGAAAGTGCATGTCGGAGGTGTACACTTCCGCAGAGGGGCGTCCGTTGCTTCTAAATGTCGCTGTTCCAGATGTTTTCGGAAAGGTTTATAAACACTTAAGCACTGCTTCACAATTTTTGAGCAAGCATAGTTTTAACTTCCGGTGCACCCGAATATGATCCAAGAAGCTCGTAATGTTCTTACACTGCTTATTTAAAAAAAATACACTGTATTTTAACATTTCATATATATATATTTTGTTGACACTAACGCTCAACACGCACCAATCATAATGGCCGCCGCGATACTTTTCAGGTAACGCCAAGCACAGCACGGTGATGCATGTAATTTTATAGCGTATGTAACTGAAAAGTTAATGTGTAGCGTAAAATTATATGTTGTAAGGATGAAATTTAAACTGCAGCTGTAAAATTAAATTATAATGGATGGATTTTTAAGTTATTAGCAATAAGATTGTTATTTACGTTTATTTAAATGGAAAATTGTATTAGATTAAGCATTACGTTAATATTTATTACGATACATTACAAATTACGTCCTCTTTAATTTTCATCCACCACCATCATTTGTATATTTGATATTGAACATTAACCTCGGAAACTATTTGCATATCAAGCGGAAGCGTAATCTTGTATTGTCGCGAAGCGTTATGGTTCTGAGATGCTCGATGACCCTGGAGGGATCGTTTTTGCTTACTGAGCAGAAAATCATGGGTTAAATCCCAAGCTCTCCGTCATGACTCTTAAAATTCATGATCACTAAACAAAATGAATATGTTCTTTCGATAGCCGGCTATCGAGAGATTAAATAAACAACAAATAAACAATATGTACATACTTTTGGTTGCATCGCCAACTTGAGGGGAATCCTAACCGAATACCCTACCCAACCCTCCAATTCCGTAGCACTTATGAGGGTGTCGCTAAGTCGGTGGTCTGTCGTTAAGTAAGTACTAAATCAACATTTCCTTCCCTATCCCTAGTTATGGTAAAGATGGGCGTGGCCGGGAATAGCGACAGTCATGCTTCTGTTACTCTTGTTAAGATTGGAACCAATGTTTACTCCCCAGCATTATTCCTAAAAGTAGTCACATAACATATGTGGAACTGCATGCAAATAACTTTCTAAATGTTGACCCCTTTTTTGTGTAGTGTCAGTGGCAGCGTTGCCAGAATGTTTTTAAGCTTATCGGTATCAAAGGTTTTAAAAAATCGGTATTATCCGTTTTTGAAAGCGAAAGTTTAAACTTTTGGACTATGATCGGAAAATTCCAGAAGAAAACTCCGGGAAATGTTTGAATTAGCTTCTGGAGGAAGCTGAAAACAACATCCAGAGAAATAAGAAACTTCCAAGACATAAATTAAGAAACATCTGGCAAAATTTTAAACCAGCTTTCAGAATAAAAAATCGGATTTCACAATCAAAGGAAAGCCGAAAAATTTCGGAAATCAGAAGTAAATTCCAAAAGCAGCCATTTCCAGGGGAAGCCAGAAGAAGCTCGAAAAAACCTTCCAATAGAAGTAAAAAAAAAACAACTGGGCAAAATTCCAGAACTAGACGACAGAAATTTCTGGGAGAAGTTTAATTGAACTTTCTGGAGAAGACGGCAGAAACTTCCTGGAGACGCTGGCAGAAACTTCCTAGAGTAGATTGGGAAAAAATCCAGGAGGAAGTCGAAAGCCAGAGCGCTAACGGAACAGTCGAAAGAAACAAGGACAGAATTCCGGAAGAAAGAGCTCTAGGGGGATGTTTTATATAATGAGTTTTAATGAGCGAAAATTTACTAAATGTTTATAAAACATCCCTGAAGACCCCGCAATGCCCCTGAAGGTTTTTAACTTTCCTGAAATGTACTTAGGAATATTCCATATTTCCTCGGAATTCCTTAAAAGTTCTCGTTATTTTCCTTAAGTTAATAGGGCTGTCTTGGAGTAATCTGATCATTTTTGAAATACTTGGAACTTCCCTGATTATAATGAGACTACCGGAATATCTCTAATCAACTTGGAAGGTCTCTAGACTTTCTTGAAGATTACGAAATTTTTTGAGGGCTCTCAGCATTGAAGTTCTCTGATCTTTCCGATTTTTCTAATTTTTAAAAGTTATCAACACTGCTATTAATAAGCACGGAATTTCCCATCAAATGTTCTCACAATGTGCTAATGTTCATGTAACTTCCCTTAAGTTTCTTAAATTTGCATGAGCCTCTCGGAACATTGTTGAAGTTTTTGAAAATTGCCTGAATTTCTCGGAAGTCCTTTAAAATTTCAGCGATTTCTTTGAAATTTATTGATCTGTCCTGATGTTCTCGGAGCTTCCTAAAATTCTCTCAATTCTCCTGAAACTGAACTGTCCTGAAAACCATTAAATTTTCCAGAAGTTCTTTGGACTTGTGAAGTATCCAAAATATGTATGATGTTTCCTTAAGTTCACTCGAGTTTCCTGGACCGGATTTTAGAATTTTAGCAGAAGTTATTGAAACATTCTTTAATTTATCGAAACTTACTCAAAAGTCTGGATTTTTCTGAAGTTTCAGAACTTCTTAACAGTTCCTGCAGCTAGTGTGGATCCGCAATCAAAATCTGGAAAAAAAAAACTGGTGGGAGAAGATGGAAGAATCATTCGAGCGAAGGCTAGCTTCCAAGAGAAGTCGAAATAAGTTTCCGAAAGGAATCGAAAAAAAAACGATGTGAGGTGGATGAAAATTCCAGGGGAAAGTTAGAAGGAGGAAGTTAAATAATGTTTTGAAAGTATTTCCCGATTCCCCTGGAATTACCAGAAAGAGCCATCGACAGTTTGTCGATTCATGGGTAGCCTAAAATGGTGAGGAAATTGAAACATTAATCGACAGATTAATCCATAAGACATTTTTGAGGATGATCTTTTTTTATAGAATTTTAAGGGCTCAAAAAAATGAGATATTCAAAAAGATACAAGTCTCTCATAATAATTTTCTCCAAAATTCTGAAGACGGGCAGGCAATATTCATTTTGAATATTTAAAAAAAAAATCGGTATAAATCGGTATATAACTTCAAAAATCGGTATTCTGAGGAACCTTATCTGTATATCGGTATCTAGTTCGGAAATTGGTATAAATACCGATAAATCGGTATATCTGGCAACGCTGGTCAGTGGTAAGGACCAATGTCGAAAACGTAAACAATGGCTGCTTTCGTATATTTCTTGTAGTTCAAAGTCATTCCATGTAAGCCATAAATTCCATCGGATAGGGGGAGTCTCCCTCTACGCAGTTTACGTTAAGTTGACTTGGGTGGTTTTTCATTCTAGGGAAATTCGCAGAAAAAGTTTACGTTTGCGACATTAGCTCTTATGAAAGAAAAGCAGATATATGGTTGGATGCTCAGTAAACATTGACGTTGACGACGACCCTGCAACTCTTTACTCCTTGGTAAAACCCCATATGCATCTGAAAATATGTGCATGAAATCTAGCGGACTTTGTCTTATCTCTTCACTCCAGCATAGAACCAGCGAGCCACCATCTCTTCACACAAAGCTTGATAGTATTTTACGCGATTTTCATACGAGTGAAAAGGTAAGGAAATGTCCACCAGGTTTCACGCACAGACTGACGAATGCGGATGGGATTTTACCATAAGAGTAAAGAGGTATAGAGTGAAGGCGAATTGTAAATTGTCAGGGTAATGCGTGATGTCAATCATACAAGGTCTGGCCCAACTGACTTATTGGTACAGAGCTGCCAGGTGGTTTTATAAAAAATCTGTATCCACTCTATTAAAAAATCTGTATTTTCTGTATTGACGATTTTTTTCTTAATTAATCATGTTTTGTTGTTTTACAAATACAGTGCATACAAAATAACCATAAAAAGTGCTTAACCACCTATTCGGGCTATCGTACTAACCATATGGAATATAATTGCGCCATTTGTGATATCGTCCGTACTTATTTATAAGAGTGATATGAAGCCGTTTGAAAATGTATGGAGATTTTAGTTTCTATTCATTATCTTCCTGATAAGCAGTTTTAAATGCAAAAAAGTGCACGAGTTCATTACTATTTGATATTTTTAATATAGATGAATACAATTAATTACATCATTTGTGTGGTAGTTACACCGAAAAGTCGAGAGATGTCGCCCCGCCAGTGCTGGTAAAATCATTTTTGCAGAATGGAGAATATCAGAAAATCCGCAATTTCTTACGAAATACATTTTCAATGCAAGTAAAATGTTTACGAGTACTTGTATTTGTACCATTTTAATGTGCTCGGGCACTTTTCTTGTATTTAACATACATGCTTATATTGGAAATATTCAATTAATACTGTAAATCCCCATACAATCTCAAATCGTTTACTACCAGCTCCATATGCATCCGAAAGCGGTTGGTCCTCTGGTTGTGAATGCTGTCAAAAACACCATAACATTCATTTTATAAAAATCTGTATAAATCTATATTGTAATTTAAAAATCTGTGATAAATCTGTATTCTGTATCGGGTCTGTATTAAGATTAAAAAATCTGTATAATACAGATAAATCTGTATAAATGGCAGCGCTGTATTGGTATTACACAGTTGAATGTGGAAGGTGGTGTTCACGGCGAATGAGAACAACCCAAATTTGAGTTTAGTTCACTCATAATCGTCAAAAGTGCAGGAACTCAGCGATGAGTAAAATTTGTCTCATGGGTTCCTGTGGAAAACCTAAAAAATCTGCGGAAATTGACGAAAATTTTATTCAGTCTCGGAGTAGTACCAATAGACTGAGTGAATCCAATCTTTACTTTTCTCAAATTCGGAAATTTTTCCCTGGAAAATCCTGGGAAAACATGAGGCAAATTTACTCATTGCTGAGTTCCTGCACTT
Source organism: Ochlerotatus camptorhynchus (assembly GCF_037179485.1). Taxonomy (NCBI): domain Eukaryota; kingdom Metazoa; phylum Arthropoda; class Insecta; order Diptera; family Culicidae; genus Ochlerotatus; species Ochlerotatus camptorhynchus. The sequence continues at coordinate 1,942,430 of NW_027040640.1, forward strand.
GGCCTCATAACCTAGTCAGTAAAGGCACGGTATTACCAAGCCGGAGGCGGCGGGTTCGATTCCCGGTCCGGTCGAGGGAATCTTTCGGGTTGGAAATTTTCTCGACTTCCCTGGGCATAGAGTATCATTGTGCTTGCCACACAATATACAAATTCATGCTTTGGTATTGGCATCGAAAGCTCTCAATTAATAACTGTGGAAGTGCATTTAGAACACTAAGTTGAGAGCACGCAATAAGCTAATATGCGCTAAGCAATAAGCTTGAAATGCGAACAAGAATAAGAAGAGTTCCTGCACTTTTGGCGATTATGAGTGAACTAAACTCAAATTTGGGTCGTTCTCATTCGCCGTGTTCGTATTTCACCTAAGAGTTTATCTTTTTACACGAAACAGCTGTTGCCTGTGATGTCACGTCTGCTGTTCGCAGTATGGAATGTTGTGCTGACGTAACGTCGTCATTCGCTTGCGCAGCAATGTTTACAACATTTCTTTCTGCTTCTAACACCAGCAAGCTGCCTGCTGTTACAGACCTTGTATGATTGACATCGGATAATGCGGCCTTTCTTTTTTCGACCAGCTCTACAGGGGGCTTGTCAAAGTTTTTTTTTAACTCATTTTCAAACCGGTCAGAAGCCAATCAAGAGCGTTTCCTAATAAAAATTGTATGGTTAATTTGCTTAACGACGTGTTCTGGGTATCATCCAAACCATTTGTGGAATAGTTCAATGATTTGGGTTATCGTTCGTTTATGGTTATTTTTTATTAGGGTTACTAACCAATAATATTGCATATTTACAGATGCAATTTTTCTTAGTCTATTTGACCTGATTGAATTCCATTCGATTCATTGCGTAATTTGCGATAGTTGAATGTAATCGAATGCAAACAATTCGAAGATTTTATGTTTGCGTTGAATATATGTAATTAAACATTTTATACGAATAATATTGTTCACTGTGCTATTAGTAAGTCAACTTATGAGTGTCATGAAATATTCTGTTGAGATTTATAAAAAGTTGAAATTTTTCTAAGACATCTAGAAACATAACTAAGGTATGTGTACCAGTTTTAGTCCCTAGTGGTCGTCGAAATGACCTTATCTTAAATTTCACATTTTAACATTCTTTCTAAATTTGTTTCGATACAAGGTAAGAACATATGTTTTGGCAGAAATCTACGCAAATAAAGCCATTAAAATTTATTTCAAAAACTGAACCACTAGTGCCAATACTGGTACACTTATCCTATGTAAAATGGATTCAAACGATTACTTTCGTTTGTAAATAGTGCTTATTGTTGCTAGAAAATATAGCCGTTCCCTTCCTTTGCCTTTTCGATCAATCTTGGAGTAGATGCAAAATAATTGGAGTAGATCTTTTGCTCAAAACATTTTCAATTGGCCGCAGCCTCGGCTGCAGCTGAGTAGCATATGGAGGATTGAATCCTTGGGTATTACAGGTATCGATAAGCACTCGATTTGATTTATCGTTCTGCTTGCGAAATTCTTGCGAATGGAAGATGGTCAGCTCAAAACACTGCATAATTTCCGCATAAACCGGGACACTTGTTGCAAAATGATGCTGCTTCTTTTTGGAATTCAAAATGTATACAGTTAACTCCTGTTTGCGGGATCGTATTTTTCCTCCTACGAATCCAAAATGAAATCAAAGGTTAATGCAATTGGCTCCAAACATTTAAAAAAAGTTTAACGAAAAAAATGGTACATAGGGGAAAAGTTGGCTTCGGCAATACGTTAACATATTATCGTCAGAGGGTAAACACAGCCCTAGAGCACTCAAATTTGGCCAATAGTTGCTCTGAAACACAATGTATGCACATGCCAAAATTGAGCTCTCAAGGATGTTGTTTACCCCCTGACGATAATAGGTTAAGGTATTGCCGAAGCCAACTTTTCCCCTACATGTTTCTTCTAAATATACAAAAAGATTTAAGATTAGAAGAAGTATTGGCGTGGAGTTTCCCCATTTTTTTGCCAAAACTACAGAAAAACAATACGTATGGTTTACAATGACATTTCAGGAATAATCGTTGGGTGGCAGGTCATTGCATACAAAATCGGCGAAAAATTTATACTTTTTTGATTGCAAGGTTTTGACGCAAGGTGAGGAGCTAGCTATACAGTTATAAATAAAGGACGTAAATAGTTAAGGAAAAACCAAGACATAAGTTCAAAAGTTCTAAGAAGACAGAGAATTATAAACCACGCTATAATTATTTTAATAGAATTGACTACCCCCTTGATCCCCTTTCTCATTTTACAGCTGGTATAATCAATTTGACAGATCGATGAATACCACTTGAAATCACTGAAATGGGGTCGATTTTTGATTATCGAGTTCCACATCTGTTATGTGAAGTAGTCTGACTGAGAATTTCAGAAGAGACGTGAGTGTCGCTAGTATCCAATCTGCGAAGTTTATCATAACAACGCTAACGCTAATAAACATAAAAGTTGGGGATAGCTAATAAGTGCTCTGCCTATAGTCACATATCAGTTCCATATGGATTTTCGTGAATTTTAAGATAACAACGTTATCGACTACCAATTGGCATCTGCTTTCATATTAGTGATAAAACTACGGGCTTTGATCCTGAAAAATGTGAAAACAACATAAAGTTAGTTTGTCTTACTAAGCAAAGTAATCGCATATCAATTCCATCCTGAATGGCTGATATAGGATTATAGGATTATAGGCAGTGTTGTAGTCAACTGTTTCAGGTTATTTTCTGGAAAATCTGATCCATTTAAAATACAAAATCTTAAAAATCTGGAATGCTTTGAATCAACCAAACTACTTAAAAATGTGGTATTAAAATAATACAATCGAAATCAAATTGATGTACCAAACTGCCCAAAAAATCGTTATTCCAAGTACCTTTTCTTTCTGAAAATCTTTCTAATAAAGCAAAAAAGTACGTTTTCTTGATTAACGAAAGAATTGCATATTTAAATAAATTATAGATTACACATAAGCGGTTAACACAGATAAAAGCCATAAAACAATAAGAAAAGAATTGGTAAAATGCATCAAAAAAGGGTTTGAATACTCATCCAGAATTTCAAAATAGGAGTTAAACCTCATTTGCAAGATATACTCAGGAACATTTTTTTTAACAATTGTTTTTCAATTGTAACCTATTGTGGATTTTTAAAGAATAATGAGTTTATAACTAAAGCCTGACTAAAAGTAAATCCGTACGCCCTCGCGCGCTGCTAGCACGCCTCTAGTGTAGAAAATCGAAAATCTTTGACAGTGGTTTGTTCACACTTCTATAGAGAACAACTGGTGCAAGTTTGATCAAAGCAGTCGATCGCGTTCAGAAATAACGTCAAATGGAACTCGAAAGAAGAAAAAATATTGTGCACAAACACCTGCAAAATCCGGAGTGGTCTGGTTCCAACTAGCTAAAGTACTGAAGATGCCGAAAACAACAGTGTTCAAACCTACAAAGAAACGCTGAGTGTGGAAAGCAATCAGCGGACCTACGAAAAAACTGGAACCAGGGATCGTCAGCTGCGCAGCAAGGTGTTGAGGTGCGTTAAAGCCAATCCCGGTCTTTCGATCCGATATGTGGCCAGAAGGTACAACGCCGACTTTCAAACGGTGCGGAATATCCTTTCCAGGGAAGCATACAAGTCGTACAAAGCCAGTAAACATCCGAACCGGCACATGAAGCAGAATTCCGTGGCGTGCAAGGCTCTTGTACGACCGTGTTTTGACGAAACATACGTCAAACTCGATTTTAAGCAGCTTCCCGGTCAAAAGTTTTACATCGCGACTGGACGTGGGGATGTGCCGGGAAGATTCAGTGATTTGTAATTGTGGCCTGAAAACGGAACCATTCGTCACATCCTCGACGATGTCATCCCAAGTTTACATCGAAGAATGCCTAAAAAATCGTGTATTGCCGTTTATCCGCAAGCATAGTGGCGAAGTCATCTTTTGGCCCGATTTGGCCAGCTTCCACTACTCCAAGGTGGTTCTGGAGTGATATGCGGCCAACAAGATCGATTTTGTCCCCAAGCTAATGAATCCTCCGAATTGCCCGGAATTTCGATCAATCGAAAAATACTGGGCAATTTCAAAGCAGCGACTTTGACGAACGGGGGGGCAGTCAAGGACATCCAGCAAATGCGGGCAAAATGGAAGAAATGCGCTGATTTCATGTCCGTTTCCACTGTGCAGGCGCTGATGGGCTCCATCAAGAGGAAGGTTCGAGATTTCGTACGAACTGGAGAAATGTAACCATCTTATGCTGTAACTTTGAAGTTTTAATAAAAGTAGTGTAAAGTAACCATCAATGGAGTTTTCCAACTCATTGAATCACGAATTACAGGTCTTTTTGTGCGTACCAATTTACTTTTAGTCAGCCTTTAGTTTCAGATTTCATGCTTACTATTTGATGCATCCTTGTAAGTAACAGTATTCTATTTTGCATCATTCTACGAACACGCTGTAAAGTTCATAATGATGATGCATGATAATTTTATGTTAGGGTTGTCCTCCAAATTGGAGAAAAAAGAGGAGCTTATGATGATCGTTATACCCCTTCCTCCCCTACTTCACTGACATATGAACCAACATTTTGTTCAATATTGAATATTCTTATTATAGCGAAAACAACTGCCTGTTGCGTTATCATAAAATGCAACCTTCACTCTCTTCTCTGCTTCAGAGACCTTATTTAAAAATAATGAGGAGCTACTGAAAAACATAACTACTCTTCTGATGTTCTGCCTGGAGTTGCGCTATTAGCGTTATTTCTTTATTAAAGAGACGTTCAGTCCTTGGCTGGTTCGTATCTTCACCTGAAAATTATAGAAAACCGGCCTAAAGACGTATTCTGCATTTCAGTGAACTGTTTCCTAAGTTCTCTTAACTACCCTGATGTTCTCTGAACCATCTGCAGTTTTTGGAACTTTTTGAATGTTCTCGATATTTTCCTAAATTTAATGAAACTGACCAAAAGTTCTCGAAATAGACCAAAAGTTTTCGGAACATCCCTGAAGATCCCGTAATTTTCCTAAAATTCATGGAACTATTCACAGAATCGCTCCGGAGGTTCACGTTAAGAAATTCAAACTTAACTTAAGTTGTGGCAAGATCTGTAAAGTTCCTGCAATTTAGGTAATATGACTGGCCATACCTCCGAAAGCAAATGCCAAATATGTATGAAATTAAGTAGCGTTGAGCTAGAATCGGTTTACTCGTCTATTAACTATCAGTATTCGATTATCTGTTTTTAATCGAATATATGATCAAATCTAGGTGCAACCATATCCCATCTAGCATCCCTTCATACTCGTTTCGAGGTTCTTCTATTACTTCACATCCCCTGATCACATGTTGAACAGCAAAAGAAAAAAGCGACACATGGTAGGTGCGAACAAAATAAAATCGTGACCTTGAAGTCTCTCCAAGCTATGCCAACGCTAGCAAGCGAGCGAGCGAGCGGGAGAAACGAATCGAAAGTGCACCTCGACCAAAACAAGCGAAAAGTGAAACATCCACCAGTCGCTCGCTTGTTTGTATTGGAATTACGTACGGCATGTGCGTTTAGGACTAGACCACACAGCCGCCGCTACACCACAAAGCAGCGAGCGAGGAGAGTCAGACGATGTGCCGCAAAAGAAATTGAATGGAAATAGCATGCTGTAATATCTTAGCACATAATGGTTGCTAATGTTACTACATATACGTATAAGTAGGTAGGTACCTGCCTACTACGAGGCTCGATGGTAGTAGGCTGCGGCGTGAAACACCTCCCGTTTGACTTTGAAGAAAATTAATCAATCTGCCACCATATCATGTTTCGCTTGACTCGATAATTTTCCCATTCACCTCTTCTTGCAATGCTCTTCTCACAGTGGTCCGCACAGTGGGACGGTGTGTGATACAGGGAGGGTAGGGAGATCCCCCCACGACGAGTGAGGACGAACGGTAGCTCGTTGCTTATCGCGTCACATACACGAAAACAGTAGGTGAGATGTGCGAAAATGAGATAATTCAAACAGGTTACCATTCAACTCCGTATATACAACGGCGCCGTGGCTTAGTTGGTTAAAGCGCCTGTCTAGTAAACAGGAGATCGTGAGTTCGAATCTCGCCGGAGCCTATGTGTGGATAGTTTTTTTTTTGGTTATACACCCGGGAGGACCCAATTATGGATCATCTAGTTTTAATAAATAACTTTAAAATCGAAGAAATGACCAAACGTCAAGGTTTCAACGCGTATTGCTTTGATCTGATATGAACTTTTGGTCAACAATACGTTTCAAACCAATTGTTTTGTTGAAAATGGTAAATTTTCTACTTAAAAAAAAAATAATTATGTTAATTTTTCAAAAAATACTGCCAAGAGATAGGAGAAATGGATGAAGATAAGCCATTACTGTGGTTTTGGGTAGTCACGGATAGTCATTGACTACTATGCACTACTCCCAATACATTACTGATTGCACTGATGTTTGGTATTTATATCTTAGTGTAACCCAAGAACCAAATGCGGTGCGGTGCTAGTTTTCACTGCTATGACGACGACTGGATTAAGGGGCTAAGAAGCAGAGGGGTGAAAGTGAAAGTCAATTCTCTTCATCGATTACCTCTTTTGATGACCATGGCTTCACTAACCTATTTCACACTATTGCAACTATGCTCTTCTATCATCCAGAACAACAAACGTATCAATGAATGTGTTTGCCGTCGAGTTATTAACGAAACAGAAAGTCGATGAAGAGAATCGATCAAAATCACTTGCACCCTTGCTTCCAAGTTTGGTTACAAGATTAAAACTCTGGAGAGCATTTTGTGTGGTAGTTGGGGGCGTGTGGTTTTGAATATAGCGATGAGCGTGCAAATTTTTACGCAATTCCATCCTCGAAGATCGGAGGCGAATGCCACTTCGACTTGTTTTGTCTACTAACGACTCTCTGATGACAGTGTTGGGTTAGCAGCAATGCTACATCGACATGTTTCGTCTAGAAACGATTTTCTGACTGTGTTGGGGAAGCAGCATATGTACATAATTGGTGGATCGGTTAGTTATTTCAACGCTTTAGACAATGCTTGACATTTACCACTTTCAAAAGTTTCTTGTTGAAAATTAACAGTGGGAAGCATTGCTATCGATGCGTAGAAATATTTCTTATCAATTGGTGATAAAGTTATTGATATTGGTCCTGTGGCAGCTGAGTTATTAACGTTCAAAATCTTTCAAAATCTCGTTACATGTTCCATTTTCGGTTAGCTACCTACGCCGCTCGGAGTGTACCGCTCATTGTGTGGATCGCTTTCTCGAAGATAAGTAGGAAAAATGTATGCAATGCACATGGGAGAGCCACACACTCTTTGTCGAGTTCTAAGGCACTTTCCTGCCCTGGTGGTGCTAAATGAAAAAAAAATTGTGGCTACATAGCTCAAACGTTACCACGACTGCACTGAAACAAACAGTTCCATTTAGTTTTGATGCATTTATGTTCAAAAAGTACTGAAAATGAGCATATCATTGACTGATCCATAAATGTGGGAAGGTCACTTCTGGTCACAATTATGGTTCAGTTGGATGAATACATCAGTGAAGATTTTCTGAAATTTTCTAATCATGGATCACATACAACACATAATATACTCTATAACCTCCACATATTTCAAAGGGTAGCATCTTTAGACATGTTTTTTAGTAGCAACCAAAAATATCAATTTGCATTGTCCAGATGAAGCACGATTCTAAAATAAATTCTCGATTAATTTTTTAATGGGTTCCATCTCCTTTCATCGATGGATAAATCTATTAGCTTGCTTGAATCGTCTATCATAAGTTCATTGTTTGCATCAATATTTCAATTTCCTGGGTCAGGTAACTGTAGTAAGCGAATGAAGTAGATCGAAATTTTAATCGACAGACGGTGATAGGACCTCTTCAAGCATTAATTGAGAATTATTTTAATTACTCCAAAACACGTTTATCGATTCATGACCCCACGATATACGAATCCGGTATCCATAATTCTATCGAGTTGTTTACTTCCATTTCGAGTGAAAAGTAATGAGCTGTGAGGTTTATCGATTTTCCTTTTTCGACCATATCTTCAAGTTCAGGTTTTTTTTTGGTTAGTGGTGTACCAGTAATTAATTTGACGCAAGGGATTTAATTTTGCTTCGATTGCAGATTCGTGAAGAAGTTTATGACGTGTATCGTATCGTTGTTGATTCCGAGGTTTAATTGTCCAGGTATTGTTGTGTAAGTTTTGGTTGAAGAGTGCCTTGTTTGATGAATTCAAAAGACGGTAGGATTCAAGAAACTAACCTTCCGAACAGTAGTGCGAGTAACTGCCTACAGATTAATCACATCCTGACCCAGTTCTTGCTTATGCAATTCAAGCGTACGATCTTTTGTTGTTCTGTTGAAGCTTTCTTCGACCGTTTCTGCCCTCGATCATCATCATTTATTATGATTAACTGAGCGTAAAGGTGAGAAAAAGGGATGGTGTAAGGTGCATCGCTGGTCCTCCAAAAAGGAAATAAGAGAATGAGTATGATTCGTCTCTTTGGTTGCATGGAAAAGACAGTTGGTGATTCGAACATTTCAAGGTAAACATTAAAAAAGGGCCTCATGAGTTTTACTAAACAAAACTTCTAATGCCATCTTCTCGCAAATCGGTGCTAGCCTACAAAGCACTCTGGAGTCACACATTTAGTCGGGACATCGAGAAAAACTTTATTGAGCATGTAGAACTTCAAGATCATTTTCTCAGGATGTCAACCTGGTTTTGTAATGGCGAACGTTATAGTTTATTTCGCAGTGCTGTGATGAATATTCGATTGATTAAGTGTGAAATTGTGCTCGTGCCGCGTTAGAATTGATCCTACGCGTGCTCCGTAATGATCATTTAGTGGATAAGTAGGTTGCTGCTGCAGCTGGTTCTTGTTCAATTTACTTTTTTGACGTAGGACTACGTCTGTGATTCTATATGGGGGTACACTTTGTGAAAACTGAAAATGGAACATGTAACCAAATTATGAAAGATTTTGAACGTTAATAACTCAGCTGCCCCTAAACCAATTTCAATAATTTTATCACCAATCGATCAGGGCTACGCTTACGCATCGATATCAATGCTTTTGACTGTTTATGTTCAACAAGAAACTATTGAAAAAGTAGTAAATGTCAAGCATTGTAAAAAACCGTCGAAATAATTAACAAATCCACCAATTACGTACATGCAAATGCTGCTTCCCCAGCACAGTCGTCAGAGAGTAGTAAGTAGACGAAAAAAGTCAGAGTGGCATTCGCCTCCAATCATCGGGCACTTGCGAATAGGGAGGATAGAATTGCGTAATATTTTGCACACTCATCGCCATATTCAGAACCACACGCTCCCAACGAACAAACAAAATGCCCTCCATAGTTGTTATCTTGTAACCAAACTTGGAAACAGGGGATACACTCAAAAACTATTTCACATAGCTTTCCAACAAAAGTTGACGACAACCTAAAGAAATTGTTTATGGACTTTGTCGTTCAGTTTTTTCCTGGAATTTTTTGTTAAATAAGCTAGAATTAAATAAAAAAGGTTTTTTCCCATACATTTTTAACCGCTTTACTACCAATCTACAGACAGCCAAAACATTCAAATTTGAAAGAGAAAATTCGCTCTCACGATCTCAATATCTCAACATGCCATGTATTTTGATTACACTCTGTAACTTTTGGTGGGGGGTGGGAGGATTAACATTTGAAGCCCCTCCCATTTTGCATATTCTGCATAAAAATACATGAAAATTCCCTCCCTTTTAACATATTCTGTAAGAAAATACTATTTAACAAAAATTTCTAGGAAAAAACTGAACGATAATGAATGATTTCTTTCGACTTATTTTGACCATAATATGCATCCAAAGCGTTCCATCCACTTTTCCAAATTTCTAACTTACTATCAATGGAACAGCGCCATCAATGAGAAAAAATAGCCTATTTTTGTAGTTCTTTAAAAATTCTACTCTAACTCTTTTCTGAAATGAACTTGGAGGCCCTGAAAAGGGCCGTTTTGTTACTTGGTTGTTGGTGATAATGATGCGTAGACGACAATCATGGCCGTGACTGTTTGCGCTTGGCGTGTTCAGTAGAGTGATGCAAAATTTGAAATTTTCGCTCCACAATACTTAAACGATTCCAAATCTGATCTTGACTAACCTCTCAAAATTTGAACCCATTTGGTAAGAAACTGAGATGGCACAAACCATTTGAAGTTTGTATGAGAATTACTATGGGAAAACCAAGATTTTTGTTCATGTCTATCTAATAATTCACCATATCGGTTTGCTTCAAAAACTTTCAACTGTACTTGTAGAAAATTTTCCCAGCTACAACTTTGCTGAAGATCATTTTTTCATGAAATGCAAGGATCGAAAGTTATCAATGGTTCAATGCGCTGATGTCTTATGATCATGCTCAATCAACTGCTCAGCAGGCAACATTGGTGTTTCTGGGGCGTTGAATAGGACACAAGAATCATGGCTACTATGTCACACTGCAAAATACAGTGTTGCCTACAGAGCAGCTGCTTAATCATGTCATAAGTATATCAATCTCTTAAATAATTAATAACTTTTTCCTGTATCGTTTTACATAGAAACGATCTGCAGCAAAGTTGTAGCTGAGAAAATTTTCTATAAGAATGGCTATCGAACTGTTTCGCAGCTCAATATGGAAAAAGACTAGAAGGCAATGAGCAAAAAGTTTAGATTTCCCATAGTAATTTACATGCAAACTTCAAATGGTTTGTGCGAAGTCTGTTTCTAACCAAATGAGTTGTAACTTTTGGAGGCTAATCAGGACCCGATTTGAAACCATTTAAGCACTGTGGAGCGAAAAAGTCAAATTTTGCATCAGTCTAGTGTTCAGTGACGGCATCACGGATCAAATTTTCTCGGCACACCAGCCACACGAGCCAGACGACGAATGGCAGGCCCTGGATGTTATCACGCAGAACCTTCCGATGACACTTGGCGACTCCTTTACCAAATCCTTGCCACGACCAGTCATGCCTCCTGGTTGTTTGCTGTTGAACCGGTGAATCGCAACTTATGCGCTGTAGTAATAAAATTCTTCTTTATTTTGATTTGTTATGTGGTTTACAGTTGCTAATACAGGGCAAGATGTTAGCCAGAAGGGCTCTGCATCTTTGGTGAACTTTTTGATTTTGTGTTGTACATTTGTGTTTTACTGTGTAATGTTTTTCAATTTTTTTCTTGTGAAGTATGTTGTTTGAATGTTTTAATTTGTTATTCTACCTACTTAACCTAACTTTACCCAACGTGCCAGATCTCTGACGATCTGTTGATCGGATCGCCTACAGCAATCTCTGAACCTTGCGATGGAGTCAGCTCTTCGTAACTCCAGTGTCTGAAGACCAGCCAGGCGGTGGACCACAGAATTTCTAGTCCGCGTGGGACTGTTAAGGATCATCCTAAGGATCTTGTTTTGGATCCTTTGGAGTTTGAGGTGATGGCATTTGGCGCAACTCTCCCAGATTGGCATCCCGTATTCTATTACGGGAAGGATGATTTGTTTGTAGACAGCAAGCTTATTTTTCAGGGACAGGGTAGACTTCCTGTTGATTAGTGGATACAACGGTCTTATCAAGATGTTGCACTTGGTTTTGGTTTTGTCAACGTGCTCCCTGAAAAGAAGCTTGCTGTCTAGTGTTAACCCGAGGTACACGACCTTTTTGTACCATTCCACCACTGAGCTGTTTAAGCAGATCTTATTATTCTCAGACGGAACAAGTCTGGGAGATTTTGAGTGTGGGAAGAAGATGACCTGGGTCTTGCCACGTTCATACGGATCTTCCAGCTGTTGAAATATTCAGACAGGACGTCCAGGCGTCTCTGAAGTTTGGCAGTCAGAGCTCCGATGACCCTACCCTTGTAGACGATGGATGTGTCATCTGCGAACAGAGACAACGATCCTCCATCAGGGAGAGCCGGCATATCGAAGGTGAACAGGTAGAATAGAATGGGGCCAAGGATGCTTCCTTGTGGAACCCCGGCATCGATGTTGAAAGCATCCGATATGATGCTATTTAGAGAGACTCGGAACGTCCTGTCCGATAGATAGTTGTTTATTATCTTCACTAGGAAGATTGGAAGACCGTACTGCTGCAATTTGAACACCAGGCCATCATGCCAGACATTGTCGAACGCTTTTGCAACGTCCAAGAAAGCCATGGCAGATGTTTTCGAAACAGACTAGTCCCGTCTGAGAATGTTTGTCACTCGAGTCAGCTGGTGGACGGTCGAACGACCTTTCCGAAAACCAAACTGTTCCTCGATTAACAAGTTGTTTTCTACGGCAGATGTTAGGAGCCGGTGTTTCGAACAGTTTCGATAACCCTGAGAGAAGGCTGATTGGTCGATAACTTGAAAGAGAGGACGGATCCTTCCCAGGTTTCCGGATGGGTATGACTTTAGCTGACTTCCAACACGAGGGGAAATAGCCAAGTCTGAGGCACTGATTAAAAATCAGTGCCAGATTAGGGAGGGGCTTATTTTTCAAAATCTTTCGGGGACACGTTTTCTCATGTGTAAAATGATTACTAGGGCCAAACGAACAACATATCCAAAAATGAACGTTTTTCATTAAGATTTAGAGGTGGCGCCAGATGCCTAAGTTCAATATATCGAACGAAGCTGATTTTCGAACAAGTCTAGTGCGTCTTTAAGTAAACACGTGATTTCGTTACCCTTACGGACAAAAATTTTGCCCGTTTGACGATATCTTTAACCATTTTCGAGATATACGGCATAGCAGGTTTGGACTTAGGCCTCTGGCGCCACCTCTAAATCTTAACGAAAAACGCTCATTTGTGGATATGTTGTTCGTTTGGCCCTAGTAATCATTTTCCACATGAGAAAACGTGTCCCCGAAAGATTTCGAAAAATAGGCCCCACCCTAGTGCCAGATGGTTGTAGAATCGGGACCTCAAGTGTTTGAGTTCCAGATTCAGGATGTTGTTGAAACCTGGGACCTTCATGTTTTTAGATGACTTGATAAAGGCCAACAGTTCATCAGCCGGATGACACGCTTGGCATATATGACTGACCCGCAGCGACTCACGAAGAGCTACTGATTCCGATCCATAGCATAGCGGTGCAGCTTCTTCCTCTTTTGATGGTTGCTTATGTGGGCTCTGCAGCTCGCTGTTTACAGGCAGCCTTTCGTTGTTACTGGAGAACAATTTTCAACGCCACACGCCGAAAGCACTGCTACTGCTGCTACTAATTTCGACGACCGAACACCACCACACAGTGGTGTGGTCGGTGGGAGCGTGTGGTTCTGAGTATGGCGATGAGTGTGCAAAATATTACGCAATTTCATCCTCCCTATTCGCAAGCGCCCGAGGATCGGAGGCGAATGCCCCTTCGACTTGTATCGTCTGACGACTGTGCTGGGGAAGCAGCATATGCATGTAGGTAATTGGTGGATTTGTTAGTTAATTCGACGCTTTTGGACAATGCTGGACATTTACCAGTTTTTCAATAGTTTCATGTTGAAAATCAACATCCGAAAGCATTGTTATTAATGCGTAGCCATATTTCTAATCGATTGGTGATAAAATTATTGAAATTTGACCAGAGGTAGCTGAGTTATTAACGTTCAAAATCTTTCTTAATTTGTTACATGTTCCATTTTCGGTTTTTGCAAAGTGTACCCCCATATAGAAATCAAAGACGTAGTCTTACGTCAAAAAATGCCGTCAATTGAAAATTTTCTCAAAAATCCCAACACAAAGAACTACTCCAATTACTTTTTAACAAAAAACATGGTAAGGTTGATCCTTGTTGATTGAAAAGGCAAAAGAGGAGCTACACACAATCATAACAAACTTTTTTTCGACAACTATGGCTAAGGTCCCAGAGTGGGACTCTTAGCTAGCTGTATCAAAGTTAAGCACTATTTACTAACGAAAATAATCTTTAATATGCATCAACTCGATATTTCGTGATGTAATCATAAGTTGACTCACTAAAAGCACAGTTAATAATATTTCAACATACCACGGACAAAATCATAGTTTTACACCTATTCAACGTAATCCTCAAATTTTCGAATTGTTTGCATTACATTATATTCAATTAACATAATTTCCGTCATGAATCCAATGCAAACCAATAAGATGAAGAAATAATGCATCTGTAAATAGGCAATAATACGGAATAACAACGCTCTTGATTGGCTTCTGACCGACTTGAAAATACTAGCTAAAAAAATCCTTTGAAAAGCCCCCTGTCGAGCTAATCGAAAAAAGAATACCCACACGTCAAACTCCGTCAAGCATTTAAACAGCGGACGAACACCATCTCATTACGCATTACCGTGACTATTGACAATTCGCCTCTTCGGTCACTCTGTAACTCTTCACTCCTATAATAAAATCCCATAAGCAAACATCAGCCTGTGCGTGAAACTTGGTGAACATTTCCTTACCCTTTCACTCCTATAAAAATCCCATGTGATTCTGTCAATCTTTGCGTGAATAAACGGCGGCTTGCTGGAGGATTGAAGAGATAAGACAAGGTTTGCTAGATTTCATGCTCAGATTGTCAGATGCTTATGGGATTTTACCAGGAGTAAAGAGTTGCAGAGTCGCCGTCAACGTCAAAAATGTTTGCGCTCAAACAGTCAGTTTTAGGTTTTTAGGTATTTCTTACAGAAAGTTGCTTCATATTTTTTGTTCAATCCTTTTATGTTCGTAAAGTTAGAGTGGTCCATAAAATTGGTGAATTAAAGATACAAACTCTTTTTATTATTTGAGGTAGACCAAAGCAGTTTTCTAAACAGTTGTAGAACATTCAATTCAAATCAACTTTGTTGAAGACGTTTTTATCTCTTATTTTATGATTTTTTTAAACAAGCAGTTTAGGGTGGCCACTAAAATCTATTTTTTTTTTATCTTTTCATGCGTTAATTTCTCGTGAAAACATTGTTTTGATTGCATTTAGAACTTTTGATGACGCATATTTTTGCTCAAGCAACTACCCAAGTAACCAACAAGCCCGCTAATTCGCCTTTTTTGCAATATAAGGCTGATACACGGATAAGATAAGGCATGCTAAGCTTTATATTAGCCGCATATTAGCCTTATATTGTAAAAAGGTGAATTAGCGGGCTTGTTGGTTACTCTGGTAGGTTACAATCTTTTTTTTATTAGAAATTTGAAGGCTATATTCTTCGAAAAAATGGCTCTTTTCAATTGTCAATATCTCAAAATGGAGCAAACCGATTTTCAAACATTTAATTTCATTGGAAACATTTTTTTTTTTTTCATTTTTGGTTTTCAGAGAGAGCATTTAATTTAATTAAAAAAAATATTTTTCAGCAAAAACTAGCCATAATTTTTCAAATGAAAGAGATAACAACTTAGCAAAAATATGCGTCATAAAAAGTTCAAAAAGTGTCTAGTTTAAAAAATTTACGACAAATAACCGATTGTCTAGGGGCCACCCTAACCTGCTTGTTTAAAAAATCATAACTCATGAACCATAAGAGATAGATATATGGTGCGTGTGTGTATGTGTGTGCGTATTGGTGTGCTTTGAAAAAGACATTGTAAAGCTTGCTACAGTATACACCGCAGATTATATAACTTAAAAACGGATATTTTCCAAAGAACACTTTACTTGTTATTCCTTATTTAAAAATCTTTCGCAAAAAATCACAAAACACATTAAAGTCTATCTGAAAGCTTTTCTAGGTATCTTTTGGTTACTAAAGAATAGTGGGCGGATGTGTCCATCATATGTTTTGCTTAATCTAAATGTGAAAAAAGTATAGTTTTGCCATTTTTCTATTAGAAACTGTCACTAAAAACAGTGCAAACATTCTTTTTTACCATCCATTTGACGTGAAATAAGCCGAGGAACATTTCTTCTGAACCAAGTTGTAAACACATTATTTTTTGCTATATTTGAGCAAAACAGTAACAAGAAACATTACGATTTTTTTTAAATGTGATATCGCTACACTACAACAACCATAAAAAAATGTAATCAACAGAACTGCACAAATCATTCAATTTAAGATACTCTTAACATGTTAAAATGATAAAAAATATCAACTTTAATTTTTAAGGTTTTGTCCAGCCAGGAACCACTGTGCAGTGGTCCAGAATGCAGATTTAGGTGGAATGATATGTTTTGAGCCTGAATTGAAATTTTAGACTAAAAGTCTCTTCTACAAAGTTGTTCCTTATAGTTAGGCCCTCATTTTTATGACAATGAATTGTAGGGTGGTTCCTATTATCATTAAAATCATATATTTTTAGTATGAAAACGTCAATAAATATTGATCGGCGAAAGATATTGACAAGCTCTGTGCAGCAAAAAATTGCACCTTCATAAGATCTAAAAGTTATTTGAAGACACCTTTGCTGAGAAATTCGAAATAAGAAAACTAGAGCACAACAACTGTTTTTTTTAGAGCCAGCCTAACTCAAATAGCTTAAAATCGGCTAATTTAAGAGATACATAAAAGTTGTCTTGTACAAAGTTGCTTGAAATCAGCTATAACTTTGCCCAAGAATGTATACCTTAATTTATTCAAACAAAAAAGTTAGATTTTTGATTTTAATGATAATAGGAACCACCCTAGAATTCATTGTCATAAAATGAGGGCCTAACTATAAGGAACAACTTTGTAGAAGAGACTTTTAGTCCAAAGTTTCAATTTAAGGCTCAAAACATATCATTCCACCTAAATCTGCATTCTGAATCACTGTGCACTGAGACAAAACAGAAAAGGGGTCAGATTTGAGTCAGCTTTTTGCATGAAGTTCCACATATGTTATGCGGTACAGTGCTGAGATTTGCACCCTTGCCCTGAGTACTCAAGTTTGGCTTGCACACATGATAGATTAAGGCAAGAAATAAAGATAAGGACCATTTTATCAAGAACACCAGCAACATGTTCTGATGTGGCCACTGGATTCTGGATACTCAATATGTCTACCAGTTATCATGTTTTCAAAGCCCCTTTGATTTTAACACCAATATCACAGAACTCAGAAGCTCTGCCTTTGACTTATCGAGTTATAGAATCAAACACTACATTGAACATCGATCCTTTAACGGCGCCGGTGGTGTAGTGGTAAGCGTGATTACCTCTCACCCCAGCAGGCCTGGGTTCAATCCCAGTCGGCGCCGCCGGGATGTTCTGAGGCATAACATCTCTGATCAGGGAAGTAAAGCCGTTGGTCCCCGGTTCATGAGTTGATGGGTCGATAGGTAGGGTCCAGGTGTGGGAGCTGCATTCCTTGGCACGTCGGTAGCATTGGTGCTCAGCACGGAAAACAAGATCGACGGAAAAAACAAACCAAAGGAAAAAAAAAAAACATCGATCCTTTAGGCATCGACTTGTGAAAATATCGACTTATGGAGAGTACGATACATGTAAAAATCAAGGGACCACCGAATCCATCCAGTTATAGAAAATATAGATTTATAGAGTATCGAGTTGTGGAGAGTTGACTGTGTTAATGATTACAAACAAATAGCGTAATTTGCTGAAAATGATCTAATTTATAGTAATTTGAAACTAGGATCATTAATATACCATCAATACTAAAATCCGTTCACGACGAAACAAGTTTAAACAATTTGGATACTTTTACCATCTGAGATAGTTTTTAGTGCAGTAAATTGATTACAAAATTTGTTATTTTGAACAATTGGATTCTTTAAAAGTATTGAGAAAAATGCATTAAAAATAGAACTGGAATCCAAAAATTCAAAAACCATTTTAAATAAGTGCGATTATATTGACAAATAATCACCATCATAGCGCCCCTCGGTGCAGGGTTACTTCCACTCACTTGCTATAAATTTTTTTTTTCGGAATTATGAAATCATTAAATAGTATAATGCTAATATTGTCAATATTGCTTTTAGTGCGTCAAAATCAGTGATTTTACGACTCGTGAGCGCGCACTCTGAGTGAACGCTCACGAATCATAAGATCGCTTATTGTGACGCTCTGAAAGCGAAACTGACAGGTTTTATGAGTCAAACACATACCTTACACCCTCTTCTTGTTACTTACTAGTACAACATATCATTATAACATCTTAACGTCTATAACATTTATAGCAAGTGAGTAGAAGCAACCCTGCTCGGTGGGACTTTGCATGGGAGGGAGCTGTCAATTTGTTAGTTTAAGGCCTGTACTCGAAAAAAAAAATGCACCAGACAAAAGTGTTCGCCAAAAATTTATTTTAAATTGGATTTTCTTAAAACTTTCAGGGAATGAACTAATACATATGGATTTTGTTTCGGCATAATTACTTTATTCAATTTCCTTTCCATCGCTAAAAGCCCGCACCTTTCCCTTAAGACCCTTCATTACATTTTGTGCAATGGTGGAGCCGACCTTTTTGGTCACTTTCATCCATTCTTTCTTCAACTCCAGCTCGTTCTTAAACACCTTGGATGATTTTTGAACTTTGGCCTTCATTATGGCCCAAAATCTTTCCACCGGACGAATCTCTGGTGAATTTGGGGGTTGGCGGTTTTTGGTACAAAAACAACGTTATTGTCTCTGTACCAATCTCACGTCGATCGCGCGTAATAGCATGATGCCAGGTCCGGCCAAAATAATGACGCTTCTGGAGGCACTCGGTGCGGTAAATTTCGCTGTTGATGGTACCCATTGTGATGTACGGTTTACTCAGTTTACCGCATTGGCATATGACCTGCCAGAGCAAGTATTTTTTGGCGAATTTGTCCACTTTCTTCTTCTATATGTCTTCCGGAACATCAAACCGTGATTTGGCAACGTAGAACTCCAGCCCCGGTATCTGCTTTGCGTCTGCCTTGATGTAGGTTTCGTCATCGATAACCACACACATCGGTTTCGTTAACCACTCTCGATACAGCTTCCTTGCGCGGGATTTGGCCACCGTGTTTTGTTGATCACGCAGGTTCGGTGCCTTCCGGACCTTTAATACACGAAGCCCAGCTCGTTTTATGGTTTGCTGAACGAACCAGGCGGAACACTTTGCCTTCAGAGCCGCGTCGCGAATCGAAAGGTTCGGATTACGCTTGAAATAATCCAACACCTTCCGGGCCTTCACAGGGTCAGCTGTCTTCGATTTTCTTCCACTTCCAGTCCGCCGCTCGGTCGTCTGGGACTCCTTAACCGATTTTACCACCCAAGACACAGTTGTATGGGTGATTCCCAGCTGTCTTCCGATCCATCTCATGGTCACAGTCGGATTTTCCATGACGGCGCGCAATATTCTCCGGCGATTTTCTTCTTGTTTCGATGACATCTCCATAACCACTGAACCGATTGTTATGAAATTTTGCACATGTAAACAATTCACTCCAAACTAGTTATACCCATATTTTCATCAATTTTTACCCACGGATAAAAATGGTGCATTTTTTTTAGTACAAGCTTTAATCTCTATGTTGGCTATAAAAATGCTCGCCACACACTAAACTGAATAAATAAGCATTTTTGTACTTAAAAAGTGCTCTATGTGTTTTATTCAGTTTTTATTTCTCGTACAAAAATACGAAGTCAAAACTTAGGAAGCATTTTGCTGTTTAAAAGATAAATATCCCATTCAAGGTCCACGAAAAAAGTAACAAATGAAAAATATCGAACATAGGCTTGTGGGTAAGGCTAGAAAAAGGGGAAATCTATTATTTAAAAAAAAAAAAAATCAGTAACGATCAGACCGAACATATGTTATTATTTAGTCTTATCATACATGTTCCTTCAAAAAAGTCGAAAAGCTGTTCATAATCATAACAAGATGCACACACTTTAAAATAATTTTTATTTTATGTTAAATTTCAGGTATTTGGTAAAAATGTGTAAATGTAAAAATGTGTAAAAATATGTATTAAGTTTCAAATATCTGTATAATATCTGTAGTCTGTATTGGGTCTGTACGAGACTACAAAAATCTGTATAAAAACAGACATATCTGTATATCTGGCACCGCTGGTACGTAACCTACACGGTTAGGAAAAAGAACCCAATATTAAGTTCTTTTCACTCATCTCGGCACTATAGTTCAGGAACCCAAAAGTATGTAGGTAAAGCGGGCAGTGTTCGGAAAATCATTCTCAAATCTCATTCATTGAGCCTCCCTGCGAGAATAAATTCGCGTGCGAATGCGGCAAACAAAATTCACGCTTGAGATTCTCATGCATATTCACGCACTCACACTCACAACGCCGAAAAATCATTCCAGCTTTAAACTCATAAAAACCACTCAGACGTCAATTGATATCATGCCTATGCATGTTGTGTTAGTTTTCCAACCCCTGATACACAAACAATAGTAATAACAACGAATAACGCCAAAATATAAAGCAATGAATTTTTGAACCTGAAAACTCATCGGCGATTTTGGCGACGTTGAATTTTGCAAGGTAAAACTCATAGGCGCATAAACTCATGCATGAGATTTGAGTTTTTGAAATTTTCCGAACACTGAAAGCGGGTCAAAGTAATTTTCAGTTACTGGTTTGCAGTTCGTATGGAATTTTCCACTGGCTTTATAACCAAAAGTAAGTTAGTTGTACCCAACAGTAGGTAAATATGATTATACTCAACGTTGGGTTCTCACACTTTACTACCCCTGTAGGGTGATTTTGCTCCTCCGTTTTTGACAACATTAGTAGGAGAAAAGGAGACAAACTAGTCAAAAGAAGGTAAAAGTGAACTGGCCGATGGGTACTTTTTTCTTACCGTGTATAGCTCAAACCGTAGTATGCTGTGTATAAAAGAAAATGATTTACTTAGTTTGACAGTTGCACCATGACGAAGTGGCAGCGTATTCGTGATTTGTCCCACGCGCAAATGTCGCAAAAAGACATTTCAATCGCCGTGGGAGTGTCCCGGTGGTCCGTCAAAAGGATTTTAGACCGAGAAAAGAAAGGAGAACTATCCGCGAAGGTGGCCACAGGTCGTCCGAGGTCAGCTCGGGTTCCGAGGTTTATCGCAACTATCAAAAGGAAGATTCGGGTGAATCCAGTGTTCAATAAGGAAATTTGCAAAAGGAACACGGGATCAGTGACTGTACGGCACGGAAGATCGTAAAGGAAGATTGCGGGGCGAAGTCCAGGGCACGGAAAAAAACTCACATGATTACCAACCGCATCCGGGAGCTACGAGTCGAACGATGCAAGTAAAACTTCGTTAAGCGAAAAAATCCGGTAATCCTGTTCACCGACGAGAGCATGTTTACCGTCGATCCCGTATCAAATTCCAGAACCGAGTGGTATATTAGTTCTCTTCCGGTAAAAGACGTGGCCGACGAGCACCTGAACGTGAATCTGACCAAGCATCCTGCTAGCGTAATGGTGTTTGGATTGGTGGCTTCCGATGGCAAAAAAATGGACCCGGTGTTCATTCCAGAAGGCGACAAGGTCAACACGGAGGTCTACATCGGGATTTTAAGTAAGTATGTTCTTCCGTGGATCAAAGGACAGTACGGTCCGAAGTCAAATGTTGTATTTCAACAAGATGGGGCTCCGTGCCACACCTCGGACCGCACTCAGAAGTGGTTGCAGGAACATCTTCCGTTCTGGGCGAAGGATATGTGGTCGCCATCCAGCCCCGGTCTTAATCCGCTGAATTACTCAATATGGCACGTCATGAAGGCCAAGGCCAAGACGTACCTGGAAAGAAATGGATCCAGACTACATTATTAGAACCAGAAGCAAATAGAAACTCGATCGATGATTAACATAGTTTAAGACTCTGAGAAACACCCCCCCTTTGAATAAATAAAAAAAAAACTCGAAAACGAAATTTTTGAGAATTTTTTTAATTTCGACATTGCTCAATGGTACAAACATTATCACGCATACGGTGCTTGAAGGCTCCAACACACTACTAGGTGAATTGAGTGAAAGTTTTTCAGAACTTAATATAAAAAATATACCGTACTTTTTCTAAAGAACGAGCCCCTACTTACAGGAAGCACAGCTCGACAAAACTGTAAACTCATGTTGGTTCTACCGCTCAGCACGCCTAAGTAGAATAACTTTTGCCTTTTATTTTCTACCTAGAAAAAGAAATACATATGTATGACTCATCAGAATTTCACACAAAACTGCATTGGAGAAAACATTCTTAATTGTCCGTTATTCCTTATGCTTTCTCCTGCACAACTAATTCATTGAAGGCTGGAAGAAGTTGGTCTACGAGAATACTCTACTTAAATTTTCGATTGAAAGGGGTGTCGCATAGCCTAAATTCTCAACCACAATCCATTATGCCTTGGTGGAGGTAAGTCCAGTCGTGGACTTTTTCGGGTTTATCGACTTTCTAGGGCATATCACGTTAGGCTAACAAAGTCGGAAAAGTCTAAAAAGACACAAGTTGAAAATAGTCGTAAAATTCCAGTTCAAAAGTAATAGTCTTGAAGGTCCTTAAACATGTTGATCAATATTTATGACGAACCAATTCAAATAATTTTATGACGCCTCCAAAACCTCAACATCCGAACACGATTTTGCAATTAATCCAACTCACTGACACCACTAAATCTTTCACCGTGTCCTCCCGAAAGAAAAGATTGTCATAATCTCCCACAACATTTTTGTTTAATCTTTTCTTTAGCATCCTTCACGAGACATAGCGAGCGAACGAATGAAGAAGAAAAAACGATTCAATCTTCAAATTTTCGCCTCACTCGTCAGTCAACGGTGACGCGATTGATCGCTATCCGTCGCCCGCAATCCCGAGTTTTTTTTTTTGTGAAGACTTTTTCAGCATCGCATCCCCTCCTCCCTCCTTTCCCACTGACGGTCCAACTCCCGGGTACCCATTATTGGATCGACGGACAGACAGACAGAGTGCCAAAACTGCAAGACATGCACTTTGATTTGATTTTGATTTATTTCGAGTCGTTTGTTAGCTATGGAGTTTTTTCTCCCAGGCAGGCAATCTTTTCTCCTCCGCACACATTTGACGAACCACTCGTCCGACGACGACGACGACGACGGCGGGAATCAAAAAAATTGTTTCGTTCCTCTTTGGTGATCCCTTGCTCTCTCTAGCAAAAAAAAAAGAACACGAATTTTGATGAATCGAGTTTCGATCCGGTACCGGCAGGCAGTCAGGCAGGGCAGGAGTCTGTCGAGTCGTTGGGAAAGAGAATGCCCCGGCAGCTCATGCCCGACGGACGGGAAGGTGCGACGAAAGAAGAAGTCAAGTGTTGCGTGGCCTTGAAAATTTAAGGTGCACTTTTATTGGGATGATGCAAGATTGGTGTTTGTACAATTAACAATCGAGTCGTCGGGGCTTAGGTGGAAGTTGGGGTTTTTATTGCGAACAGATATATTGGTGTCTGCGTTTGAATTCAAATTACACAACTTCACCACTGCCTTATATTCGAATTTGTCCATCTCGATGGAAATCCTTGCTATTTCGATCACTTCTAAATGAACATTACAAAAGATTCATTCTGCATTGATCAATTCTCTTCATCGACTTTCTCTGTCGTATATAGCTCAGCTGCTAAAGCATTCCCTGCTGTGTTTGACGTTTTGGATGCTAGATGTTAGAACCTCCAGTATCCTACTCGGTGGCAAACATAGCACGAAATCTGATTGCATAGCCGTGGTTATCAAAAGAGAAAGTTGATTAAGTTTATCTAGACTTGTTTCATATCTTTTTATAAAACTGATCGCCGCAGATCGATTACCTTAAGGCGTTAAGGTCTTTCGTACATTTAAGTCTTTGCGCATCACCTCTCGGCAGGGTTGCTTCCACTCACTTGCTATAAAAAAATGTTTTTCGGAATTATGAAATCATTAGCTGTTATTATGATATTTTCTACTTGCAAGTTAAAAGAAGAGGATGTAACGTATGTGTTTGACACATGAAAGTTGTCAATTTCGCTTTCAGAGTGTCACAATCAGTGATTTTATGATTTGTGAGCGTTCACTCAGAGTGAGCGCTCGCGAGTCCCAAATCGCTGATTGTGACTATCTGAAAGTGAATTTAACAGGTTTTATGTATTATGTTATAATTTGCCGAACCTCTTAACGAAATCCCTTTATGAAGAGCTTTGAGTGTGTTGGTTTATTTCCTTTAAATTCCGTTATAATTTCTTTTCTTTTGACAGATACGCGTATTTCGTCTACTACTTGCAGACTTCATCAGTGCAAAGTACTCATACAAAGGGGCACAATTTGACAACGGATAACATTAATATCCTGCGATTTGCCTTGGAAACTAGACGTAGCTGAAAGTTTAAAAATATTTAAACATTATCCATCAACATTGCTTAATAGAGATCAAGGAAATGGATACTCGAGACTCTTTAGCATACTACTAAAACCACACATCGTAGCATGCATCTACCTGTTGAATTAAGGTACCTGTTTAGGTAAATTGTGACATGGCAGTGGATACCTGCTGATTTTTAATACCTTTTGATTAGTATATATCTCGTAGATAAAAGATGGATTCTTCAGTGGTGTTGAGTACTTGGCACTGATGAAGTCTGAAAGTTTTTTTTTTGTTTATTAATTTATTTCATAAGGCTCAACCGAATAAACTTTACAGAGCCGAGGATTCTTGTTAACTATACAATACATTTTAAAACTATAGTCAAAAGGTACAACACAATAAACACTTTATCTTCCGCTATCCAAAAAGCCTCCTCCATCAGAACGGGATCCGCTTCCATTAGTTTCATTGTATGGCAAATTGTTGTACGCCAACGAGGGTCAGAGCGCGTCCATTGCAGCAATGGACGCAAAATGTGGTCAGCACTCACACACTCATCACGAAACGGTTGCTTTCCAAAGTCGACGACGCATCGACCGAAAGAACTGCTGACGAAGAACAATGAGGAGGACCACACAATGGTTGCTGCCGAGAAAACAGACGATCGCGTAGCACACATCGAGAGTGGCCTGCTTTTGTCGACAGCTGAGTGAACACTGAAGTCTGCAAGTAGTAGACGAAATACGCGTATCTGTCAAAAGGTTTTATGTGTAAAACACTTCAACCTGTTCTTGTATCTAGCAAGTACAAAATATCATTATAATATCTAATGATTTCAAAATTCAGAAAGTCATTTTTGTAGAGCAAACTAGCTGACCCGTCGAACTTCGTCCCACCCAAAATTTGATTATTGTGTTAAACAATTTCGAGCATTCACGATTTCACCCTTAATTAATCTCTTTGAATGGAATATTCGCGATTGATTTAGATGATACTACTCTTACTTCAATTATTAATTAAATGAAACACTTTTCGAATTGGATTGAATTCAAAATCATTTATTTACACGGAATGTTAAGCGTCTTATGGAATCATTTAGCAGGTAAATTCAATGCTTTATGGTACAATACATTCTTCGTTTTGTTATCCGACGCATAAATAAACAAAGATTAAGGCTTTCCAACACGTGAACATGCCTCATATAATTGGCCATGTGAAAAGCAAGGGTATTCGAGGTTGATTCCACACACTTCCAAAGATTGGCCTTGTGATTTATTGATTGTCATGGCGAATGCAAGGCGAACCGGAAATTGAATGCGTTTGAACTCGCGTAGAAGTTCATTGAGCTGACCTTCTTGTTTGTCTCTTCACCTGAAATACAATACAGTTTCTTAATATTGAAACTTGGAAAACATTTGAATAACAATGTAACTAACCTGTCAATGGCTGATATCCATCCTCTCCATGGCAGAACATGAGTGGATATTGCAATACGTCGTATGAGCGATGTGTCACATAAACACGTTGGAATTGGCCATCATTACGCCGCTTCAGAATAATGTCACGGGATTCAACGTTTTCACCAACGATAACGACAGCAGTTTCATGAATTGTGGGGATATTGAATTGACGTTCGTGACTTCCAGTAGGACGCTTATCCGCTCTGATAATGATTTTGTTGTCGCCAGAAGACATACTTCCCAATGCTGTCTTGAATAACCGAAGTCCTTGCAATTCTCCAATGATCTGACGTTTCATAGCACGATTAGTCGCACAGCGTTGATCAATTTCTTGATCACAATTGCCAACAAAATATATTTGAAACATTTGTGTTCTTAATTTGCTGGCGGCAACAATGATCCGGTTTGTTGGTGAATTTACCCTTGAATCTGTATAGTTGAAGGCAAGTATAAAACGGGTGAGTAAATCCAAGTATTCGCTTATTTGATAGGAAATTACCCTAACAGTCGGATTAAATCCACTTTCTTCAACAATATTCGCACCGAATGACGTAATTTGAAAGCAACTGTTGTATTTGTGAGCATTTTTCAAGAAATGCATTAACTCTGGTAAATCGCTGTAAAGCCCAATGGTTCTGGTGGTTGAGTCAATGGTGGTAGTTTGACTTTGCCACCTTCACAACACAATCCTGGCGTCTCCGAATGAAACTTTACCGGATTGCAATATATGCATATCACATCCATGGGCCCAATCGTAACACAGGGCAGCTCGCTGTAGTCAATCGTGCAATCGTACCGGAAAGCGGCGCGTTGTAACTGGACATTCATGGCACTTCTTCTCACTCGATGATTGGCATTGCGTTGCCGATCACGATTGCGCGCCTGTCTCAATCTTTCAGCAGCTGCATGTATTTCTCGTTCCTCCTGAGTTCGCCCTGCTCGAAGCTGTTCATTCGCTTCGGCTCGTTGCTCAGGAGTTTGATTCGCATGGCGAACCGCCAATCGTCGTGCATTGCGACTGCGTGAACCAATGTTCGATCTTCTGACCGGCGACATAATGTCTCTGTAACACTTAAAAATCAAATTTGAAGAATTTTAACTCGCAAATGCATGAAAATGTTCACTGAAATCACCTCTAAAATCACAAAGCATGGACTGCCGACTCAATGAAATAAAATATTAATATAAACTGACGAAGCAAAAAGCATACCTGTCAAATGACGCAATGTAAACACCATCTACGCTTACCGGAAAAAGTACCCAAAATTAAGCTTAAATAAACTCAACGTTGGGGACTGTTAAGTAAGGTTCTCAGTTTGGTTGATAGATTATTTGTTCTTGGTTTAAAAGAAAAGAAAACTCATTTGTGTGAAAGTAACGCAATATGCTTATGTATGACACTCTAAAGTGCCATTTATAAGAAATGTCCTTTAAAATTTTCATTTCGGCCATTTTGTTTGTATGTTTTTTTTTAATATAAAAATGTTCGTTGGGCGGAAACGAACACAACAACAAAAATATTACTCAAATCGGACGATCCATTCTTGAGTTATGCGCGGTCTTATGTATGCAACTTTGTTTTTTATGTATATAGATGAGTGGCCTCTCGGTTTTGAACGGATTTTCTGCTTCTTGAGTAAGAAAGGGTGACACCTTTCTGAAATTGCGAATGGGTTGACCCCGTCCAGGTAAAATCTTGGCGGGCCTCCTGAAACGTTCAAAACTTGTCATCCAAATTGGAGGGAAGTAGGCACAGATGTAACATTCCTGACTCATGCTGATCTTGCCCCATGGAGGACCGTATCAACCCTACAGGCCTGCGTAAGAGCTTGTAGTATGCGTTGTTTAGCATAGTTTTATCAATCTAAATATAAGGTTTGATCCAAATTGTAACAATTTTTGAATTTTTGGCATCATATGAATAGTTAAGATACGGTTTCTACGAATTTTAGGGATCCCCCACACATGCAGATCATAAACAAATTCAGGCATGGAAAATCATTTGCATTCATTTCGTGCATTCATTTACATTCATTTGCCTCTAACTATTTTCTTCAACAGAATTCCGCAAAGTGATGTATAGAGCTTTTGTAGGTTTTGTTATTAGCTACAACTTTTGTTAACAAGTCAAATCCGTTTCTCTTAAGCATGACGAACCAGAGCAAACAGAAGCCACTACTGTTTTTCAGTGAATGTACTTTACATTCACTGTAAAACAGTAACAAGTTATACCCGCTCTAGTTCGTGATGCATAAGAGATACAGATTTGAGTAATGAGCAAAAGTTGTAGTTAATAACAAAACCTAAAAAAGCTCTATACATTATTTTGCGGAATGCTGTTGATGAAAAAAGTTAGAGGCAAATGAATGTAAATGAATGTATGAAATGAATGCAAATGATTTTCCATGCCTGAACAAATTCTTTCAAATTTGGCACAGTTTTTGGGGATTTCAATACAGATCGAAAGAACTATTCAAGAGATTCAAGTTTTCATAAAGTTATCATTTAGTGATATATCGTGTTTTGCCAGTGTTTGCCTTGAGTGACTCTAACCTCCAAAATCTACGACGCACCTTTCATTGTTCGGTGTCGAAAACTGTCTCCTTGGAGCCCGGTTCTCTGAGTTCCACATTTTTGACGTGCAGTTCTGTTCTATTGAGAGGTTAGTCACCGTGGGCGAGTTTGAACCCGGTCCGGTTGGTGAATTAGCCCAGAAACGTGCTGATTATGTGTCCGTCGCGAGTTTTGGTGGTGATTCGGTGGCCGACGTTGCCGTGAATCAGAAAGTTTTCCGCTGTTGGTTACCGAGATTGTGAGCAATATGAAAGATGCCTCGCTGGATACGCCCAAAACTGAACGGGTTGTAGCTGGTGGCAGCGAAAGGTTCCTGCGGAAAACACTAAACTCGAACCTCCTCCCAGATGACCATGGCAATGCAAGACAATTTGTGTTCGCTGATGGAAGTATTACGACAAAGGTTAATCACGAAATGAGATGCAAAGCGTAGAGAAAAACAAAACTACGGAACCGATGGATTTTCAGGATCAAATAAACATTGTGAGACCAGTCCAAATACTTTTTACAATTAAAAAAAAAACATAAACCAAATAGGCGAAATGGCTTTAATGTTGGCCTATGGATCTAAGATTGGGCCAAACGCTAAAAATCTACTTTTTATAATTTTTTTTATCTTAGGCTGACATTACATCAATTTCCCCTACGTGCCAGGATTCAAAACCGGCTCCCTCTTGTACTGTAATCATGGATAGCACAAGGGTTGAGTGGTCCGCCGAAGTAACCTATCTCATTCTTACGACCGTAGTTGCCCATTTTTTGCAATGTGGACGATGGATGGTTCTCCCAGCAGCTGGTTCATTCGCCTTGTTCCGTCATCCATCTGCACTCCACCGTAGATGGTACGCAACACCTTCCTTTCGAAAACACTAATTCAGTGGTCCAGGTCTCGTAGCCGTAGAGGAGCACCGGTCTAATCAGCGTCTTGTAGATAGTCAACTTCGTGCGGCGGCGAATTTTATTCGACCAGAGCGTCCTCCGGAGTCCAAAGTAGGCGTGATTCCCTGCCATAATGCGTCTTTGAATTTCTCTGCTGGTATCATTTTCAGTGGTCACCAGTGAGCCCAAATACACGAACTCATCGACCACCTCGATTTCGTCACCGTCAACCTGAACTCGAGGTGGGAGGCTAACATTGTCTTCCCTAGAACCTCTTCCTTTCATGTATTTTGTCTTCCATGCGTTGATGGCAAGTCCAATCCACCTAACTTCAGCCTTCGGTCAGATGTACGTTTCCTCCATCGTCTCAAAGCTCCATGCAATGATGTTGATGTCATTGGCGAAGCCACGTAGCTGAATGGATGTCCTGAAGATCGTGCCATTGGTGTCTATCCCAGCTCGTCTGATCACAGCTTCTAACGCGATGTTGAATAGCAGACACGAAAGTCCATCACCTTGCCGTAACCCCCTTCGAGATTCAAAGGGACTCGAGAGTGTCCCCAATACTCGAACAACGCACATCACTCGATCCATCGTCGCCTTGACCAATCGCGTCAGTTTATCCGGATGTTCGTACTCGTGCATAATCTGCCATAGCTGATCTCGATCGATTGTGTCGTATGCGGATTTACAATCGGTAAACAAATTATGTACGGGCACAGTTCAGCACAGTTGGGGCCTCCCTTAGCTCAGTCGGTAAAGGCGCAGCTACAAAGCAAGACCATGCTGGAGGTGGCTGGGTTCGATTCCCGGGCCGGTCTAGGAATTTTTCAGGTTGGAAAATTTCTCGACTGCCCTGGGCATAGAGTGTGATTGTACTTGCCACACAATTATACTAATGCAAAAATGGTACAGGCATCGAAAGCTCTCAATTAATAACTGTGGAAGTGCATCTAGAACACTAAGTTGAGAGCACGCAATAGGCTAATATGCGATATGCAATAAGCTTGATATGCGAAGAAGAAGAGAAGAAGAAGCACAGTTCAGCACACTTTTTCGTATCTTGAACAATTTGTATCGATCCGATCCGATGAAACACTGTCTTGGACGCGTTCTCAGATATTACAATGTTCACTAGGGACGATACATTGATCAATCGTCTACCATCATGTTCAATCATGTTCAACGTGGGGAAACGTGTAATCAGTGAAACGAAATGCTCAATTTCAATGCAGAAACGATCACCGCACTGGTACCTGTTACCACAAACACGTGACGTGTACCGGGACGATTCCCGGGTTTCGGCACCAAAATTGTTTCGGGAAACTACTTGCCGGATTGAATGCAAGTCACACCGATAGTTTAACGCGGTGGGAGAGCAAATACGGTTTTCGGACTAGCACCGAAAAATGTGTTATCAATTTGCTGGTCACTTATCAACTGACTGTATTGTACCTACACAGCTAAAAAAAAGTAGTGTAAATTTCCGTTACTATGATGCACATAAATGGAGCGTCATATATCATGCAAGTTTAGATTAAAGAACGTGTAAATTTATGGGACATGTCATGCTATATTTCATATGAAGATTTTTTCTCGTTCCCCGTTCTGAAGTGCTTTTAATGAAGAACAATCCCCAGTTTAGTTTTCGTGAAGTGGATTTTAGTCTGAAATGTTAGTTTCTGCTAAATTGGAACGCCTTTGGATACGGTTGTTTGTTTTCTGTTTTGTGGTGCGTTCGCGTTCATAGTTTTCGGCTGCATTTGCCGGATTAGCGCTGGCGCTCTGCCTCCCGGACGTTTATACGTGTGTGATTGGTAGTTTTCTCGCTTTCCGGGAAGTTTTAGAATATAGAAAGAAAACGTGATTCAACATGTTTGCAAGCATCAGAAGAAATGTCGCAATCTGCGTTATTTGATTTTCTCCCGGACCAGAAATTAGTGGCATCGCGAGTGATAATTTTTTAATTTCAGTTTATTTACGTGCTGCAAGGTGCGTGAAAGAGTTCGGCACAATCGGTGTTGATGTTGGCTCGCTGCTTGAAACTTTTTTTTGTGTATTCGAAAGAAATTGATCGAAAGTGTACCAAAAGTGCTTCTGAACGTGTTTCGCAGTTGGGAGTGGTGAAGTTCGTAAATTCGCGGTTTATGTTCAGTGAAAATTTCGCGTCACAAAATTGCTCAACGAGTTCCCTTTTTTTTGCCGTTTGACGACGACGGGCATGCGAGAGAAAAATAAGCATCGGGAATGTACTCCCGGCTGTATTGATTTGGTGAGTTCGTTCCAGTTGAAGATTGTTCTTATACATATCTCGATTGCATTTTCGAGGGGACGTCCGGAGAGCCTTGAGATTTAGGCGTTGTTGCTTTTGCGGGCAGACGTGTTGGTCGCCGGTAAGGTCCAGTAAGTGCTGCCAGCAGATGAATCAAGAGGTATTCGAAACAAAATTGGTAAGAAATGTCCATTCAAATCGTTTTATTGCAGTTAAACAAATTTCAAAACTATATACGTGCCAGATTTGGAAATAATATTTTTTGAATCTGGAAGTGTATTTATGATACCATTATCCATTTGATAAAGGTAGAGTGAACATGCGGGGCTTATCGTAAGTAAAAGTGACCTCGGAGTGGTCGTGAATTACCAGGCATTCTGAAATGGGTCACTGGAGCTGCAATAGAGCTAACACCTTCTAACTCCCGGACTAAACCTGCTTTAATTGAAGGGCAATTAAAAGCAGTTTTCTTCCATAATAACACTGCCGGACAGTGGGGGTTAGATTGTACACACACACACACACACATGTCATGCTATATTTCATATATTGTATGCAACTGTCCACTTTTGTTTGCAACATTTCTTGCAAGCTGCTAGTTTATGTGAAAAGGAAGTTTACATGTATGAATATTTGCATACATGGATGTTTACATCGCCAGTAAAATTCAGAATTTTTTGGTGTGTATCGGTTACACTTCTTGTGTTTTTTTATACAGGGGGAAATCTGCTCACAGACACCTGAGAATGAACTCAGGGTGTGGAGATGGGAGAATTGCACTCCCGACCCACTAAACCTTACCCTGTCCGCTTGGCCCTTGACCTCCCCGGAACCGCCCGAAGGCATTACTTCGTGGGAGGGGCCGCTGTAGTGCTATGGCGCCTCTCTAGCAATACTCTATCGATCTAGTCGGGCAGTAGGCAACTGCTGCTCCGCACGCCACTGTCGTTATAGTACCGATACTATGTTGGTGACCGCCTAGGGACGATGTTATACGGACTGGTATCCGCTCCGCATATCGCTAGCATCGTGCTCGATACTGGCTCGAAGCGTGGACAGGCGAACACAACGTGTTCGGCCGTCTCTTCGACGCCAGCACACGCGGGGCAGATGGGAGTACTTGCATGTCCGAACCTATGCAAGTAGCTCTTAAAGCAGCCATGGCCTGACAGGAACTGTGTCAGGTGGAAGTTTACTTCCCCGTGGCGCCTGTTGACCCAGCTTGATACGGAGGGTATCAAGCGGTAAGTCCACCTCCCCTTTGTGGAGTTTTCCCACTCCGATTGCCATCTCGCGGTCGACACAACTCGCGCGTTGTTGCGCACCCCTCGAACGGTCCTCGCGTCATAGCACACCACATCCTCCTTAATGATGAGGCCAATTGGCATCATCCCTGCTGTGACACAGATGGCCTCCCTCGAGATGGTGCGGTATGCACTGGCCACCCTCAAGCACATTAGCCTGTGTGTACTCTCTCATTTTCGCCTGTGACAGTCAATATCCACACAGCTAAAAAAAGTAGTGTAAATTTCCGTTACTATGATGCACATAAATGGAGCGTCATAAATCATACAAATTTACATTATAAATCGTGTAAATTTATGAGACATGTCACGCAATATTCCATATATTGTATACAACTTTCCACCTTTGTTTGGAACATTTCTTGCAAGCTGATAGTTTACGTGAAAAGGAAGTTTACATACATGAATGTTTGCATGCATGGATGTTTACATCACCAGTAAAATTCAGTTTTTTTAGTGTGCAGTACCGCAGCCCACGCAGGGCCGCCGTATCTGAGGATAGATACTACGACCCCAGCGAAGAGCCTGCGCTTACTGACATTCACTGCCGAGCTGTTTGACATCATGCGGGATAATGCCCCCACAGCCGTAGACGCTCTCTTGCAGGCGTACTCGACGTGGCAGCTGAAGCTGAGCTTATCATCGTGCATAACCCCCAAGAGTTTCAGAGAGCGCACAGACCTAATTGTGCTTTCGCCGACTGTCAACGTCGCATGCTGCACCGACATGCAATTGTTGACTACGACCACTTCTGTCTTGTGATGGGCAAGCTCCAGTTTCCTGGATCTCATCCATTCCTCCACAAGCTTGACGGAGTGAGCCGCTGTCAGCTCTACCTCCTCGAGGGATTCCCCGTAGACTACCAGCGTGACATCGTCGGCAAAACCTACAATTTTCACGCCTACTGGGAATCTTATACTCAACAATCCATCGTACATAACGTTCCATAACACCGGGCCCAGGATGGAGCCTTGTGGCACTCCTGCGGTGACTCTTACGCATTTTTCGCCATCTTCTGTGTCGTGCGTCAACACACGATTCTGGAAGTAGCTTTCCAGAATCTTGTACAGCCCTCCGGGAATTTGGAGCTGGTGTAGCGAGCAGACTATCGCCCCCCAGCACGCGCTGTTGAACGCATTCTTCACATCTAAGGTTACCACCGCGCAGTAACGAATGTCCCTTCGTTTCCGGTGGATCACCTCTGCCGTCTGGATGACGTCGCGGATGGCTTCCACCGTGGATCTGCCCTTACGGAACCCGTACTGGCTGCTTGACAGGCCGTCTACACCTTCAGTGTAAGCCGACAACCTGTTGAGGTGACCCTCTCAAGCAATTTACCAGTGGTGTCCAGCAAACAAATGGGCCTGTATGCTGACGGGTCCCCAGGGGGTTTTCCTGGCTTCGGGAGCAGCACCAGCCTCTGCCGCTTCCACGCATGTCTGGATTTTCCGCAACGGCTGCCCTCAGAGCCACAACCGGGATCCCATCTGGGCCCGGGGCAATATCGCTAAGTTCTCTGTTCGTCACTCTAGACACTTCTCCCTGATCCACGACTGGCATCCGTGGCCAGGAATCTACGTCCCTACGTGGAAACAAGAACCCAACGATCGACGCCAGCATCGCCGGTGATCTCTCCGGGAGTGCCGCCACGCCGCGGGTCTTGACCACTTTGTACGCATCCCCCCATGGGTTCGTGTTGGCGCTTTGGCATAAGCTGTCAAAGCACGCATGCTTGCGTCTGGCGATCTCTTTATTGAGGGCCGCCTTAGCGGCTCGAAGAGCGACCCGGCGATCCTCCCGAGATTCAGTCGTACGAGCTCGTTGCATGCCTGGATGCAAGACGCCCTGAGGATAGCAATCGACTCACTCCACCAGTATACCGGTCTATGGCCATACCTGGGATAGGCTCTCCTAGGCATGGTTGTATCGCACGCCCTTGTCAGCGATGCTACCAATTCTTCCCCCGTCAGATCCGGGGTTATTCGCTCCCGCCTCAGTGCTTCGCCGAAGACCTCTTCATCGAAGAACGACGTCCGCTAGCCTCGAGCGCAGGAAGGGTTTCTTCCTGCCACTCGCCTCTCACCTGACCCCACACTGTAGCGGATCGCCTGATGATCACTATGGGTGTAACCCTCATCGACCCTCCAGTGTAGGTTGCCCTCCAAACACGGGCTGCAGTACGTCACATCAATGACGGATTCTGCACCATTCCTTATGTAGGTACTGACCGAGCCGGTGTTGGCTAGTACAACGTCTAGTTTGGCCATTGCCTCCAGTAGGATGCATCCTCTCTGGTTGGTGTGGTGGCTGCCCCACTCCACCGCCCATGCGTTAAAGTCGCCCGCAATGACCACCGGTCTTAGGCCGACAAGTACCGCAGTGAGTCTGTCCACCATCTGCGAGAACTGCTCGATAGACCACCTGGGCGGAGCATAACAGCTTCTTGTGTGGATGAGCGAGGTTGCGTGTATGATTGAGAGTGAGTGCTATTACGTGTATGTGTTATACAATCCAAGGTAAGTATGGTTTGTTGAAGGTGAGGAACTACAGGTTTAAATTCACTTTATTTAATTGATTTCAGGTATCCAGGAAACTTGCGACAACAGAGACTTCAAACAAATGTCCAATAAATGAATTCATAATTTCAGGAAAAAAATAATTGCAATCCTCAATTGTAACGAAAAATTCCCTTTATATTAAGACAAGATTTAGTTTTAGTTTTTAGATTTAAGACGACAATTGTTACACTGAAATGCAGGTATAGAAAATTTGTTTGAAATGCTGAATAGTGAAAGCAGGAACAATGTAAACACACTTAGATATATATGGTGAGTTACTGTAATAGCTGGAACAGCTAGATTAAAATAAAATGTTTTTTTTTTTTAATTTGGAACAAATGAAGAGCTTTAAAACAGCTCTTATTTTGGGAGAATGTTCAGTACCTGATTTGGAAGCAATTGAGTGAGGTTCAACAAA
The DNA here is from genome assembly GCF_037179485.1 of Ochlerotatus camptorhynchus. Classification (NCBI taxonomy): domain Eukaryota; kingdom Metazoa; phylum Arthropoda; class Insecta; order Diptera; family Culicidae; genus Ochlerotatus; species Ochlerotatus camptorhynchus. The sequence goes on from NW_027040640.1 coordinate 1,978,174, forward strand.
ATCGTTATTTTGAACCACCCTTATATCAACCCTATTCTCTTATTTGTACGCAGGGTAAAAGATGACCATTTGATTTATACAACATTAAATCTACATATCTAGGAATTGACTGATCGATTTTTCTTAGAAAATACTATGAAATTCGTTAGTTGGGCCTATTAATAAGTCGAGGATCTTTGGGAAATAATAGAACCGGACAGAACTAAGAAGACAGATCGATGCGGTAAAGAGGAATTTAAAGAGGTATACTTTTCAGAATTATTATAACACCGGGGAGGATTTGGATAAAGTTTATCAATGCTTTTTGACACATCCCCATGCCTGGGCTTAGAACTTTCATTATTTAATATTATTTGTTAATATTGTAAACTTCGAAAGCACCTCCGAGATTTGAACTGCCGTGTAAAATGGTTTCTAAATGTCTTAAAAGCATTTCAAATCTGAATTGCTGCGTTGCATAGATTGTAAAACACATTCAAAATCAATCGAGGTAACATCAAAATTCAAGGGTATCCCCTGGCAGATCCCTCCAAGCAAACCCATTTCACGCATGTTCCTCTGCATCAATTCACCATTTAAGTGTACCTAAGTCCCCATCAAAACACACATTTGAGCGCGCCCTTGAATACCTCTACTGGGCGATGGGGGGTTGACCGTGACGTCCGCCACCTTTCGAGCGAATCAAAACTCACATTTTAAGACTCTGCTCAGCGGGTCGTTTCGTTTTCGGTAATTGATTTTTTTTTTTGCTCGCCGTTGCCAATCTAATACCTACCAATCCTGCGCTGAAGAGCGTAAACCTACAACACACTCCGCCAGTCTATCACACCGTAAATCTTTACGACGATCGTGCGGTAAAACTGCAGAATCCATTGCAATTCTCCGACCCTCTAACGCGGGGGAAGGTGGAAAGTGGAGAGTTCCTCTTGAAAATTATGCCTTTTAGGTAGAACATGGGCTCCGTCCATCGAGAATTGAGGAAGCTGACTGGGAAAAAAAAAAGAACAATATTGCTGCTGCTGCTGCTATGGTCGTGAGATGGCGGAAATGATGTTCTTTTCATTGGAATCGACAGGCCCGGCTGTTTTGGGGGTTGCGTCAGTCTCAGAACACTAGACAGAAGAAGGAAGTGAGCCACCAACAACCGAAACTTCGACGCAGAGAGACAGAGAAAAAGCTTTGCCGTAGTAAACCTTCTTATTGACTGTGTGAATGTGAAGGACAAAGCTATTAAGATGAACTTTTGTGCGGATTGCGGTGCTGGTTTGGGTGTAAGGGGGGTCGGTAGGGTAGGGAAATGTTTGGAGTTGAGTTAGAAATCGCCTACGTCAAGGTTGAGCTTTGATGTTGGGGATTTAATAATGCTTGACCTAATTATATGATTTTGAAGGTATAACCACATGGACGGTTCTCGAGTTGATAACTGGTGCTCAGAGCATTCTTAGTAGTAACTTGAGAAATCTTATTCGGGAATATATTCTATTCTTGTGGAGATCTTTGGCTGGAATGATGAGAACACAACAAGGATTTCGAGAATTTTCACTTTACGTCCCTGCTAGACACGTTTCAGAAAAACAGTCAACATTGTATCACATCACTCAGCAGTGGAAGCATAATTTGTTCGAATGTCCCAATCAGTAGGCCAAATACCAATACCTCGAAGGACATTCAATATTCCCAGCGAATAATCACACCGAACCGATTTGCTTGCCTTTCTGGTTGATCTTTTCAGAACAAACAGCAAACCGCACTCCAAGAAATTCCGTCACCTTTGCCAAATGCAGCTGAAGCTGTGTGGCCTGCCGAAAATGTAAACCAACTAGGAAGCAATTACGATCCGTGGTTCTCTCACTCACGTCTTCTTGCCGTTTTGGTTGCCATGATCTTCACCGAGTAAAAAAGGCGCACTATCCTTCAGACAAATTGCAAGTCTCTCTCTCCAGTCACCACCGCAGCCGCGCCGCCAGCCACTGCTGTCTGTCTGGGGTAAAAATCACCAAAATGACGGCGCGGTACACTTGAGTGCGCACTTTTTTTGGGGGTTGAAGCAATTTGTTTGCCTCGTTCCTCGTCTGGACCCTGGCCGACCATTCCGCCGAGCAACTAGACGTGACCAGATGTGCAGCAGTCGTCGAATGTAAATTCCAGCACAAATGGTCGGCAGTCGGCGGCGGACATAAAATTTAGCCAACTGATGATGATGGCGGTGGTGGTGGTGGTGGTGCATGCTATGCCATGCTGCGAGGGCCACACTTCTTGGACAGTGTTGCGTGTGTTGTACATTCAATGATATTTTTTGTTCATTTGTTCGATCACATTTTCACGATCACGATCATGGCCGCCAAACACTGCAAAGAGGGGCAAATGTGGGGCCTCAGCGGCGAGTGCGCTTGGAAACCACCGAAAAAAAAAAAAAACATGAACAATCGCTGGTATGACGTAAGTGATGCTTGTAACTGAATAGGGGTTCGAGCACTGATGATGATGATGGATGCAGAGATACTAGTTTTGACGAACTTGGTCGGAATTTACACATCAACGAATCTTTTTTTCAGAACAAATTTTGGCAATCCATTTAGGTCGGAACAAATCACAAGTTTTTCTTTTGTCAAGCGATGCTCGTACCAGTCGAGGGGGGGGGGATAAAAAAAAACAAACAAAAAAACATTCAAAATCCGTTTTACATCACATCTACACCGTATATTTCAAGCGTTTACATTACTTCTTAGCCTTTGCTTAGTCTTATACTTCTTTGGAGTCGTGATTTTCGACAATAATGCATAACAGTAGCCACAAATGTCGACTTAATTATTTGAAACACTCGGGTTACCAACAAGACATTTCCCGCATAAGTTTTTGTATCCTTTTAAGGAAGGACATTGGTAATAATGTAGATGAGTAGGATTAAAGCAACTAATAAATTCCGGATAAACCATTAGGTGGAATACTACAAAAGTAATAGTTCTTAAAAAACGTTCTGTTTTCGCTTCTTATTCAAATATAACATGGCAGAACAGGAAACCCAATTTGATATGAAAATACCTACTTTGTGAATTTAAACTCAGTTTTCTCAACAAATGCGCGTGCTTAAAAAATGGATTCAGGAAGGTCTATTCAACAAAATCCAAGCCTAATATTTGGAGGAAAGAGCCAAAATCCATCTTGGCTGAACATAAAAACCAAATTTTTAACAAAAATACGTACTTTTGTCAATTTAAACCTGAATTCAGCAAGGTCCATTGTATAAAATCCAAGCTTAACTTTCAAATGACGGTATCAAAACCCAACTTAGCAGAAAAGAAAACCCAATTTTCTACAAATATACTTTTCGAATTACAAACCCAGTTTAAATGTAACAGACGATGTAACTTAAAACGAAACCTACGAGCTAATATTTACAACTTTACATGGAATGCTACAACAACAACAAATTGTAACACCCGTAAATAAATGATGAGTAAGGAATTCAACTAGAATTTACGCTAACGAAGGATGAAAATGTGAAAATGGATAATCGAAAAAAAAAACTGGTATAAACTTAGGTATTAGTACTAACAATAATTTTAGATACTAACCTTTAATAATGAAAATTAACTACTAATATTTACAAATTCAAGTTAGGTAGGATCCATTCTTTCTCTTCGTTCAACTTATCCCTACTTCAAGAATGGCTGGTGATATTTTGGTGCAAGCCCGTAGCTGCATGGTCCACTCATAGAGCGTTCATAGCTTTACCGTAGTGGACTCAACTCGATAAACGAGGAAATAATGAATTTGCAATTTTAATTGATTTTTATGCATGAAAACGGTTCATGCTTCGTTCCCTTCGAAAGGTACCATAGCTTTATCAAAATATGTATCATCTCGACTCATTCTCAAGGAGTGTGATTTGATGCCAAAATTGTTTTTTCATGCATTTCAAGATGCGTTGTAGAATCCTAAAGGATGCATAGCTTTAACATCCAATGTTTCTATGAGGTCGATGAATGTAGCTTCTTGAGGTATCGGCAAATTTTACACCCCAAGTCGCTTACCTTTCTCGTCCTCCAATTCATAGCAGTGTTCTCCAATTTTCCTCTTAACAATCGCAGGGATGTATTTAGGGGCAAGTTTAGCGCAAAAGCCTGTTCCTTTATCGGACAATTCCGTATTCTTTTTAAATAACTTTTCTCTTAAAGTGAACTTCGGACAATTTGCATTTGCTCTCAGGTTGTAGTATCTCGAGTGTTTCTCGAATGCTTTTTTGAGGTTTTCCCTGATTTCAGCATAAAGTTAAATGGCGGTACTCTCGTCCGTCTGAAACAATGTTCCTTCCTAACATCACGAAGTAGGGCGAGTAATGTGTAGCTTCATGTACTGAGTTCCTAATTGCATTGGCAATAGTCTGGACATTGTTTGCCCAATCCTTGTGGTCCTTTTTAATGGATGCTAATGGCCGTCGTCAGTACACGGTTCACTCTCTCGGCATCGTTCACCTGTGGGTGGTAATTCGGAGTTCGCCAGTGAGTTACGTTGTACCGTTTCAGAAGTTCCTGGAACGACTTACCTACGAACTGGGTCCCATTATCTGTTAGGATAACTTCTGGTACGCCAAACAATTGGAATACCATATTTTCGACAAAAGGAACTAAAGAGTCTGCTGTAGCTTGCCTAAAAGGTTGGACAAGTACAAAGTTACTAACTCCTCCCTTTCCCTGAGACTGGCAGAGGTCCAACATAGTCCATTGTTAGGAACTGCGAGGAGTAGTCAGCGATTTTTTTCTGCGAGTTCAACGGAGCGGTCGTGTTGATGATCGTAGCTTTGCTGGTTTTGCAAGTTAAACAATCCTGACAATAGTTCTTAATTTGAGAGTTCATTTGAGGCAAAAAATACCTCTCTCTAATGGCAGCCAACGTTTTCTCGAATCCTAAATGCGCCTTGCTATGAATGGTTTTCATGACCTCCTCTCGTTCGTTCTTCGACAGGTACTGCTTCCTTTCCTATACTCCAACTCGATGTCATAGGATTGGAGTTTAAGTGCCCATCTCAGCAATTTGGAATTTCCGGATTCGATGCCAATTGTAAACAGAAAAGCAAGCTTCTTGCATCTGTTACAACCTTAAAATTTGTCCCTTCCACAAAGTGGCGAAAATGTTCGATGGCTAGTAACAACCCCAAACATTCTTTTTCCACGCTCGCGTATTTGCGCTGAGTGCTACTTAGCTTTTTACTAAAATATGCAACCACTCGTGTTCCTCCTTCAAACTTTTGAACATTGGCTGCACCAATTGCATTGTCGGATGCATCAGACTCAATGACGAATGGTTGTGAGAAATCGGGGTTCACGAGTATCGGTGCCGATATTAACGCTGATTTTAGGTACTGGAAGGCCTCCTCTGCTGCTTCAGTCCACACGAATTTCTTTGGATTTTTCTTCAAAAGGTCCGATATCGGGGCAGCGATTTTACTATAGTTTTTAATAAATTTTTGATAAAATCCTGCTAACCCCAAAAGCCGGCGTATGTCCTTCACACATTTAGGTCTGCTGTAGTTTAAAATAGGCTCAATCCTGGAGCTGTCAATAGCCACACCTTTCTCAGTCAATATGTAGCCTAAGTAGCTAACTTGTTTGCGACCGAATCGCGACTTATCCAGCGATATAGTTAAGTTCGCTTTCCGTAACCTCTCTGCTACAAGTCTCAATAGTCTGACGTGCTCTGCTAGCGTCTTGGTAGCCACGACTATGTCGTCTAAATAGACAAAAACACAGGGCTCTAAATCGAATCCTATTACCTTGTCCATCAGTCTACACATACTGAATGGCGCATTCGTTAATCCGAACGGACAGACCTTAAACCTGTAGAGTCCTTTAGAGATTCTGAATACCGTATAATCACGAGATTCTTCCTTTAGAGGAATCTGGAAATACGCATCCTTCAGGTCTATTACTGACAAGAACTTTGAACTTTCTAGACGGTGAAAGTTGCCTCTCATATCCCGCATGGGATACGAGTCCTTCTTCGTCATCGCATTTATCCTTCGCGAATCCAAACACACTCTTTTTTTTTTTTTTTTTTTTTTTAACTCTTTATTTGTTCCAAATTCAAAATAAATTACATTTCATTTTTAACCTAGGTGCTCCAGGTACTACAGTAACTTACCAGCCTTAATTGTTATGATATATATCTAAGTGTTTTTACATTGTTCCTGTCTTGGCAATTCAGTATTTTAAACAGGTTTTTTAAACCTGCATGTCAGTATAACAATTGATAGCTTAAAACTAAATAACTAAAACTAAATCTTAACTAAGTATAAAGGGAATTAATCGTTGCAATTGAGGATTGTAACGATTTTTGCCGGAAATTATTAATTATTTTGTTGGACATTTGTGCTAAAGTCTCAACATTCGAAATTCTATGTACTTCGGTAGTACTGTACCAGGGAGGCAACTTCAAAATCATCTTCAGAATTTTGTTCTGAATCCTTTGAAGTGCTTTTTTCCTGGTAGTGCAACAACAAGACCATATTGGCACAGCGTAAAGCATGGCCGGTCTAAAAACTTGTTTAAATATTAGAAGTTTATTCGTCAGGCAAAGTTTGGATTTCCTGTTTATAAGAGGATACAAACATTTTATATATTTGTTACATTTGGCTTGAATGCCCTCAATGTGATCTTTAAAAGTTAATTTATGGTCAAGTATTAATCCAAGATATTTCACTTGGTTTGACCAGGAAATTGGAACTCCGTTCATAGTGACTATGTGACTACTACTAGGTTTCAAAAAGGAAGCTCTGGGCTTATGTGGAAATATTATAAGTTGAGTTTTGGAAGCGTTGGGAGAAATCTTCCATTTTTGTAAATAAGAAGAGAAAATATCTAAACTTTTCTGCAGTCTGCTGCAAATAACACGAAGACTTCTTCCTTTAGCGGAAATGCCTGTGTCATCAGCGAACAAAGATTTGTGGAAACCCTGAGGCAAATCAGGGAGGTCCGAAGTGAAAATGTTATACAATATAGGCCCAAGAATGCTACCCTGAGGAACTCCTGCTCTAACAGGTAGTCGATTAGATTTGGAATTTTGATAATTTACCTGCAGAGTTCTGTCAGTTAAATAATTTTGAACTAATTTCATAATATAAACTGGAAAATTAAACTTTTTCAATTTAGCAATCAAACCTTCATGTCAAACACTGTCCAATGCTTTTTCTATGTCTAGAAGAGCAACTCCAGTTGAGTGGCCTTCAGATTTGTTTGAACGAATTAAATTGGTAACTCTTAAGAGTTGATGAGTAGTTGAATGCCCATGGCGAAATCCAAACTGCTCATCTGCAAAAATTGAGTTCGTATTGATGTGAAGCATCATTCTATTCAAAATTATTTTTTTTCAAAAAGTTTACTTATTGAAGAAAGCAAACTTATTGGACGGTAGCTAGAAGCTTCAGCTGGATTTTTATCCGGCTTCAAAATTGGAACAACTTTTGCATTTTTCCATTTATCAGGAAAGTATGCCAAATGGAAACATCTGTTAAATAATTTTACCAAGAAAGACAAGGTACTCTCTGGGAGTTTTTTGATGAGGATATAGAAAATTCCATCATCACCTGGAGCTTTCATATTTTGAATTTTTTTAGTTATAGACCTTACTTCGTCCAAATCAGTCCCCCAGGAATCATCAAAAATATTTTCCCGAGAGAAAATATTCAGAAAATCCCGAGCAACCTGATTCTCAATAGGACTAGTAAGACCCAAACTGAAATTATGGGAACTCTCGAATTGCTTAGCAAGTTTCTGAGCTTTTTCCAAATTTGTGATCAAAATTTTACCACCTTCTTTAAGCGCTGGAATTGGCTTTTGAGGTTTTTTCAAATTTTTGTGAGTTTCCAAAAGGGTTTGGAACTCGGGTCTAATTTAGAAACATTTTTTTTTTCAAAAGTTTTGTTCCTCAGGGCAGAGAATCGCTTTTTAATTTGTTTTTGCAAATCCCGCCAGATAACTTTCATGGCAGGATCGCGTGTTCTTTGAAATTGTCTCCTGCGGACATTTTTAAGACGGATCAAGAGCTGAAGATCATCGTCTATTATAATTGAATCGAATTTAACCTCGCATTTTGGTACTGAGGCAGCTCTTGCTTCAACTATAGAAGTAGTCAGAGATTCAAGAGCATAATTAATTTCATCTTTGGTTTGCAAAGGAATGTTTGGCTCGAAGTTATATTCCATAAATGTTCGATATTGCTCCCAATCAGCCCTATGGTAATTGAAAGTAGAGCTGTTGGGATTAGAAATTATTTCTTGGGATATTTCAAAAGTTACTGGAAGGTGATCAGAACCGAAGTCAGCATGGGTAACCAATTGGCTACAAAGTTGTCATGAATCAGTTAAGACCAAATCAATAGTTGAGGGATTTCTTGCAGAAGAAAAGCATGTTGGGCTGTTTGGATATTGAATAGTGTAATAACCTGCAGAACAATCATCAAACAGAATATTACCATTGGAATTGCTTTGAGCATTATTCCATGAGCGGTGTTTTGCATTAAAATCACCAATAATGAAGAATTTAGACCTATGACGGGTAAGTTTCTGAAGGTCACCCTTGAGAAAATTCTTTTGCTGGCCTACGCATTGGAATGGCAAATAGGCAGCTATAAACGTAAGTTGTCCAAATTTTGTTTCAACAGAAACTCCCATAGTTTCAAAAACTTTGGTTTCAAATGAAGAAAGAATTTTATGTTTTATTCGTCTATGAACAATGATGGCAACGCCACCACAGGGTCCATCAAGACGATCATTTCTATAAATTAAATAATTTGAGTCCTTCTTAACCTTAAGGTCAGGTTTAAGGAACGTTTCAGTTATAACGGCAATATGTACGTTATGAACTCTCAAAAAGTTAAATAGCTCGTCTTCATTATCTTTAAGAGATCGAGCATTCCAATTTAAAATGTTTAATGCTTTAAAATCCATTACTGAATTTTAAAGTCATGACAATATTATTAGCAAATTTTACTACAGTTTGAATAGCATCAAACATGGAGTTAGATTTAAGCATATCAGAAATCATGTCAATTAATGAATTCTGTAAAAATTCCATTTTAGGAGCAGTAATGCTTCCTAAGTCAAAATTGTCAAAATTTCCGTTAGAACGTTGGTTAGTATTTTGATTTCTACCGGTACAATAGCAGCAAAGGTAGCTCCATTAACTCGCTGAACATTGTTAGCAGCGAGGGGAATAGGTACAGATGAAACATTTGAAGCAGGGGTGATATTTGTACCTACGGGTACGAATGTAGAATTTGTTCCTCGCTGACCGTTGTTAACAGCAGAGGAATTTGTACCTGGTCGGAAACGTGGAGCGTTTCCTACCTGTCGCCTACCTGTCCTACATGTAGGATCGCTTTGCGAGTCTTACATTCCCAAAAATTGGATTTGTGGTGTTCACCACAATTTGAACATTTAAATTTCCTAGGATCTTCCTTCACAGGACAGTCGTCCTTTGCGTGAGAGGAATCACCACAATTCATGCATTTAGCTGGCATGTAGCAATTTTTAGTTCCGTGACCCCATCCCTGGCACTTACGGCACTGAGTGAGGTTTTGGAAATTTCCTCCAGTCTTCCTGAAGTGTTCCCACTTCACTCGGACATGGAGCATAAGGCTAGCTTTTTCTAAGGCCTTAAGGTTGTGTAGTTCACTAGACTTGAAGTGAACTAAATAAAAATTATTAGAAATCCCGTTGCGCGAATCGCCAGGACGGGATTTCATTTTCATTTTGATTACTTGGAGTGGCACAAGTCCAAGTAATTTTGCCAGTTCATCTTTGATCTGATCCAGGGATTCACCACTGGGCAGCCCTATCATGACAACCTTGAACACATGTTCAGTTTTGGTGTCGTAAGTAAAAAATTTGTGTTTCTTCTCAGTAAGATACTTGAGAAGACGTTTAAATCCATCCAAGGTTTCAGCCAATACAAGGCATTCACCCCGACGTCCAATTTGTAGTGAAAACTTAACTTTCACGAAATTCAAAAGTTCCATGCGAAGAGCATGGAAATCGGAAGTGGTTATCACAATAGGGGGAATCTTTTCCTTCTTGGCATTAAGCCGGGAAAGTTTACTAGATTTTTTCTTGGATCATTCTCATCATCCGTGAGCAAATCAAATTGATTACTCAAATTAATTTCATCAGAAGGGGGGTCAAGAGTTTGCCCCTTTCTTTTGCGTTTAGGCGCTATGGCGGCAGTAAATTTTTATCCAAATCGACTTCCAAGCAGATTACTATAAGAATCTGAAGGATCGAAGAGGAATTTTCCAAATCGATATCCAAGAAGGATTACCTCGGGTAGGGTCCAAACAAGGATCGAAGAGGAATAAGAGTTGAACAAGGTAGAAAATTTTTACAGGTTGAGCACTGAAAAGTGCTGTTTAAATTTGTTGTAGCTTTAGGTAGTAGTAACACTTCCTTAAGCAAAAAGCAAATAGATCCGCACGGCAAGAGAGCACGATGCGGACTGACTCGATGGATTGATCCAAAACATGATGGGACGTTTCACAAAAAATGATGACATCCTTCCGGTGTTCCAAATATTGCTGCCTGGTTTTACAGATATTGGAGAGTCATCCAAACTTGACAAACTTAACTGTTATCTCTGTGATTTCACCAGCGTGGTTGCCAGAGTTGCGACCTATCACAATCACGATCGCCAAACAGTTGATGGTAGTAACGCTTTGTACATTCACGCAGAAAAAACTATCGTCGAAACAAAAATATTTGAGGTGAATTTAAACATAAACTCAGTTTGTTCTGGCCACAAAAATAAATTAGGTTGATTTCAAACGTATTCCGTGTTTGAAGTGATGTTAAATTATAGTTTAAAATAAAAATAATGTTACGTTTATTTTAAAAATATTTGTGTTGAAAACAAACGTATTTGTTTTTGTTTGGTTTGACAGCTATGCGAACAAAAATAAATATTTTTATTTTAAACATGCTTCTCATGTTTAAAATAAACATAAATATTTTGAAATTATTTTAATAGTTGAGTGCAGGGTAAAGCAAGATAAAACGCATTGCAAAGAAATAAAAAAAAAGATCTTCGGGCAGGGCATATAAATTCCTGCTCTTTCACCCTGCGATTAAGGGTGACCTGTGGGTATTGGGGTCCTGAGCCGGGATGCGGGAACCCGTCGTAGTGGGGATTGGCATCAGAAACTGAAGTTGATACTGTGGGGTGCCGCCGAGCTGGTTTCCGGATCCATCTTCGGTTTTGCACGAGTTTTGCAACTTTCGGGCCGTTTTTTTGAGCAAAGGTGGGGCTACTTTTTTTCCGAATGTACCAAGAAGGAAATAAAAAAGGCATGACACGCTAAAAACCGTTTACCCAAATCCTATATTGTTGAAATAAACATGCTTTTGAATTTAATTCAAACATAAATATTTTAGTTTTAAACATGCTTTCAATTTAGTTTGAATAATTCATATGTTTAGAGTATAAACATTTATATTTTTGTTTTAAATGAACAAAATTTGTATCCGTGTTCCTATCAATGTGCTCGTCGAAGCTGACCATCCATCAAGTTGACGAAAGAAGTAAAAAGCAACTGGTGAATGTCGTCTTCTGTTGTGATCCATCACCGATCTGGTCATTCCCGACAATCACGACACTCATCTGTGCTCGTTTTGAAGCAGTTGCTGCTTTGCTAGCTTATTTGAGTGTGTTGGTGAGTGAGCCCAACAGCTTCCGTTTCATGTTGCCTGCTTTGTTTGTAACTCATACAGTCACACCTGCCGAGACGAACTTGGAATGCGTAGGCATTGTTTTCATTTTCTTCTGTCGCTTCGCTTTTACTCATCATCGTACTGCAGAATTCTTCACTGTTTTCGTTGTGCTTTTCATGATCAGCAGCGAGTGTAACGTTTTGCTTGTGATCAGCGACCATTACTGGTGATTGTTGTTTGCCATAGCTCTAACTCTCAGAGCGTGACAAAACGATCTGTCAGCGATAGTCGGTTGATGCGAAGACGAGTGTCACGTGAGTGTCATGATATTTTGCATCACTGGCTGGTTGCAGGTAAAGGTGGAATACGAGCTCTGGTGCCGGACATCCATAAATATTAACAAAAAATTTGAGGCATTTGGGCTGCTTGACAAATGTGACTCGACGTATTTTCCAACAATCAATGTTTTGTTGAAGATTTTGTTGACACTACCGGTCACTACAGCCACACTGTAAGATCTTTCTCCACACTGAAACGAATTAAAACTAATGGGAAACCAGCGACTTTCGGGCTTGGCTATAATATCAATCAACTGCTTAGAGAAAAGCTAGAAGATTACTTTTGTAATAACCAGGTATAATGTCCAGGATATGGCTCTACGTTGTGTTTAATTTGTTGCTCAGATTTTTGGACAGCAATTTGGAGATCGGCAACTGATTCAAATGAAGTAAAAGAATACATTTCTCATTCACTATTTATTACCTCTTTCAGGCAGCACCCTGATCGGAAGTCAAATTCAAACTTAATCTAATTGCATTAAATATTTGCACTTATATAGCTAACTGGAACAATACAAAATATCACAGAATAACGATCAATTAAAAAAAAAACAAAAATACAGTGATGCTTAAACAAAAACTTAAAAACATACAAAATGATGAAGGCAACAATATTCGCTGTTCGTGTTTCGTGTGGATCACATTGCTACCACTGCATCGAGGGATGTTTGCTATTTACCGCCTTCATAAATTTAAATGAATTAGGATCCGGTGCCGGTGATTTTACGATTCAACACCATTAAAATCTTACAATAATTATGTTTTAAAAAATATGTAACACATTTTTGTCTTTCTTAACAGAATGCAAATCTTGAACATCATTACCAACAGAAAACAATTAAAACTACAAATATTTTACATTTGTTTAACTTTTCTCATAACTGCGTATTAAAGAGTTTGAAAAATTATTATTTTACATTCTGATGGTTCATTAAAAATTCCGATCAAAGATTAAAACAAATTAACAAAAAAAAAAAAAAAAAAAAAACTATGACACATGATTTTGAACGATTTTGGTTAAGGTAAAAAAACAGTGTATCAATCGATGTTCAGTTAGGTGCACATTTTATAAATCATTAAAGTTTTTATGTCATAAAATTAGCTCCCCCCCAAACCAAATGCTGGCTACGGGCCTGGCCCGAACGCAGGTCAAGAAAGGAAGGGGTAGGATTATAGCGTTACTCAAGTTTTTATGACTATTCAGACCCGCCACCGACGTCAACGAAAAGTTTTACAAAATACACGATAAACAAGCGATCTAACCATACATTTTTAATATGAAAGGATCTGGGACCGCGTTTTTCTACTCAGTAAGCAAGCCACTGCAACCGACGATCTTTGAAATCCTTAAACTAAAAGCTACGAAAGAGGCCTTTATTAAGATCCATTTTCACGCGACATTAAATGTTTCGATTTTCTCTTTACGCATGGTTCAGGTAATCATAACAAGCTATGACCGACGTGACGATTGTTTAAGACCTAGTTGAACAAGCTATTCAAATGAAATTACGTTCTCGAATTTTACTTGGCATGTAATGAACAACAGAAATAGGCGATAATTCATATTTTCAGCAATTGGTGGTTAATTTTAAATATACTAACGGTACTGCCTACGACTACGACGGCGATTACGACAGCGACTACGACGGCGCCTACGACAACGACAACAGCGAGTTTGTAACTTACTATTTGTCTAGGATGAACAACTTTGCTCAGCACCTCCACTGGTTCTTCATGTCCGCTATCTGTCACTGTTTGCAAAATATCTAATAACAATTACCCTCCAATACCAATACTTCCTGTATTGCCACGGTCATCTGAGAAGAGGGTCGCATCTAGTGCTTTCCCCAGGAACCGTTCACGGCCACCAGCTACTGCCCGTCCAGTCTTGGGCGTATCCAGCGAGGCATCCTTCAGATTACTTACAATCTCCGACACTCAATGCAAATCGCAGGCACACTTACGCTAGTTACAAAAACACCCGTGCAAAGAAACGGATCAAATAAACGTCACTCTCGCGAAAGCACACCCGTTGTCGTCGAACGGCAAAAAAAAGGAATCGGTGGGCAATTTTGTTCTACGGATTTCCAAAATCAACCGGGAATGCACGAATTTCACCACACCCAACTACGAAACACGTTCAGAAGCACTTTTGGTACACTTTCGTTCGAAAACACTTAATTTTTTTCAAAATAGTTGCGAATGAACCAACATCATCACCGCGTAAATAAACTTAAATTAAAATTATTGCTCGCGATGTCACAAATTTCTGGACCGGAAGAAAAAATCAAGCAACGCAGATTGCGTCAAATCTTCTGTTCCTTGCAAACATGATGAATCATGTTTTCTTTCTCGATTCTAAAATTTCTCGGAAAGCGAGAAAACCACCACTACCATAACCGTCCGGGAGGCAGAGTGCCAGCGCTAATCCGGCAAATGCAGCCGAAAACTATGAAAGCGAATGCACGCACCAAACAGAGAAGAAACTTAAGACACAACCGTATCCAAAGGCGTTCGAAACTCGACTCTTCTGTTTAAAATTTTGATATATCTAGGTAGATAATTTTAATAATTCGCTACGAACTTTTCGCAGAATTTCTTCAGAATGATCTAAAGAACTGTTTTAGAATAATTCCCCTTCCCTTAAACTTAGAGGCAAATAAGCTTTTACAAAAATAATATTGCATTCTTGAAATTCTTTGCAGAACAATCAACAAAATTCTTGGAAATAGATTATTCTCGTAGTTGGAAATGCTTAACATCAAATATCAGAATCAAAGTGGACACTTTATACGATAGATGAGGAGACGAAAGTAAAGAGGGCTGATAGTTCTGTTGATAGTACGGCAATGTGAAATTTGTGTATAGAAAGTAGAAAGCAAACAAAGGACAATTTTGAGGAAGGTACGAATCGGGTAGAGTATCTCCTTTACCAAGCTCATCCGTTAATGAGGGATGGTGAGGGGTGTTTTCCCCTGCCACCACTAGTAAAAGGGATGATTGCCGATTTGTTCTTGTACCTCCGATGTGCGCAACCAGTTCTATCGATGGTTTAACACTCAAGTCGCCATCTGATGTGAACAACTACCCGATTCGTACCTTCCTCAAAATTGTCCAATTTCAATCAACTCTGAAATTTAATCTGCTCATCTATCGTATAAAATCTGCACTTTTAGTATGATATTTGACTATGTAAATCGTTAAATTCACGCATGAAGTAATGACACATCATTAGTTAAAGTAGTTTATTTTCGATTTTTCTGCCATAAATCAATTATAAATTTATTTGAATTCTCCTTAGAACTTCAATGCAATTAATCTCAGAAATTTAATTACTTTCTGCTTAGACAATAATCTTGGACTTCTCTCTTGCATACAATTTGAAATTGAATTCGTATTCTCCTTAGAACTCCCATAGTATCTCTTCAGAATTCTGAAAACCAAAAATCCATCACTCTTTTCAGAATTCATTTGAGATCGAACCCTCAAAATTCGATGCCAGTGAAATTCTTCTCGGAATTTATTTTGAACTCTTTAGAATTCTCTTGGAGGTATCTTCAGAAATCACCCCAGAATTCTTTTAGGACTATCCGCAGAGACCATTTTTGGAGTTCACGGGATTTTCATGGAATTTTCATCAGAGCTCCTTTAAGCAAAATTTCAGAACTAATTTTGAATCCTTATTAGAATTAATTGGACCTAGAATCCTAATCCAATCATCATAGGATTCTTCTCAGAACTCTCGTTAAAATGCACTCTCTATTATAGTGAAATTATTTCCAAAAAAAAAAAAAAAAATCAGAGCTGAATTTTGCCTCTCTAATAATCTAATAATTTAAACAATAGTCAAAACCGACGGTCGTATGTGTTAAGCGAAATTTAACTATATAGGTAAACCTGGCTTAAGATTTAAGCGGAGATGAAGAAATCGATCCTCAGAGCACTTAATTTTACAATAGACTTTCGTAGTCTGTGCTTTTAAATTCTTCTTTGATATATCTTGGTGTCATCCTTAGAATCCTTTAAAATTCTCTTAAAATTTACTTTGTATTTTTTAAAGTAAGCAGCCTTGACAAACTTTTGAAAATCTATCACAGACCAATACCTTTGGAAAGTTTCCAAGGTTTATAATTTATTTTTTGGGAAGGAGGTATATTTTTCCCAATTTTTAGTAGAAATTGAAAGCATTTCTCAAACGTTTTCCTGGTGTTCTAATGGTCCCTGGTTAAAATTTTCAATGTTTTAACAGATATGTATATTTTCTTAAAACTACTGTAGACTTTCTTAGTGCCAAGTACTCAATTTAAATATTTTGTTGATATTTTTGAATTTTACTCTATTTTAGTAGTGAAAAAGTTACTTTAGTGACTATTTTTAGGGAAATAGTGACTTTAGTAACATGTTGGTGTAAGAAGTGACTTTTTAGTGACTGGCTTCAAAATAGTGAACAAGTCACTAAAAAGTGACTTGCTACCAGCCCTGAAATCTGGGTAAACGTACCTGCGACAGAAAATGGGTAACGGTTACTCAGATGTTGACATTTGTAGAACCTCCGTTTTGTTATGCTTCAAAAAATTAAAAATCTCATGAAAATCTCAGAGTAGAATGTTACAGGTCTAAGGTAACATAAACTTCGTTTTTCCATCTTCTTGTATTAATTCAATTACCACGGTATTTGTAAGAACTATCCCTCGGTTCCAGCAACGCTCAATCCTAACGTTTGTCAGGATCCCATTGTACACCAATCATCCAATTAATCACCATTCAAATGCCTTCAAAAATATTTGACAACATTTCCCTTTGACCTCCCAACAACGGCTCTCGGCAGATAATCTTTTAACAATAAATGCCAAAGTAGTGAAAAAATCCCCTTCGCTCAAGACCCATAACCGATTTGACTAATGAGTGGTAATTAATCAGCATGCAGACAAAAGTCACCTAAGGGTAGAGAGAGAGAGAGAGAGAGCGAGAGACGGAAAGTAAAGTTCTAACAAAAGTTATTCGTCAAATCGTCATCATCATCATCATGATCCGTTCAGTTCAGGTTGTGTCTGTGACGGATGGGCGAAAGAAATATTTGGAAAGGTTTGCGTCTATCAATCAGAAGATCACTGTGCGGGTACCTGTACCTGTTTCCCACCCAACCCGACTGCATCTGTGCAAAGTGCTTCAATGTAGGTTAAGGCCGGGTTACACTGCTGGTTGATTGAACGATTTTGTAATAGTTTGTCTGGGAAGCAACTTGCCGCAAGGGTGAACTTTTTAAATAATATTAAAACCCGCTCTATAGCTGACACACACAAGCGATATTTAGGAGATGATGTGCGATCGCCGCATTACTTCTGGAACGGGTCCAAGAATCAATTAGATCGTCACCGAGTGGACACAATGCGCAAAACTATTTTATGAATGAAATGAAACCAAGCCGGCTAAAAATAAAATATGAAATTGTCGAAAGTAGGTTGCGAGCAGACATTTTTGTGAATGAAAATTTCACACTGAATGGCAGAAAGCGACAAAATTTTCATCGATTTGAAAACGTGATTTTAATTTTAACGTGTGCGTGCCAAGTGCACGGCTAGAAGGCGGCTAATAATAATTCATTTCGAAATAATGATGATGGACGAGCTAAGCTGCATGGATGAGTTGTTTCGAATTTATGATTAATCTTTAATGGATCTGATAGAGGATGATCATCATTTTGGTTCAATGGAAATGTGCCAACCTTGCTGGCTAGCAGCATTCGGAAGTTCTATTCCAAGTAGACCACAAACTGCATGCATCGCACAACGGCAGTGCGTGATTATGAAGACCACTCAAGAACCCACTTCGAATCTATAATCTAGAACGACACCGGCTTAGAGAGCCACTGCATGCTAGCAGTGCATGGTCAAGGTTCGCCGTGCCACTCGTTCATAGAATCTGACGATGTCTACCCTGAAGATCGATTTAGCTCACCCCAAAAGCCCAATCAAGCGCTCAATCAGAACACAAGCGGTTCCTAATGAGCCTTACAATTTGCAGCCGGCAGATAGAAGGCGCCGCGGCGCATCGATCGCTTTGATTGGGGGTCCGATTAGCGTTCGAGGAGCAACCAGACCACCAGCGGTAGGTAATGAGCCATTCGGTGGGTTGACCTTGTCTCTGCGCTCAATGCACCAGCAATCAAAAGCAGTAGCAGCTGCGGTGAAGCGAAGTGCGATCAATTTGGTGTAATTCACGGCGAGTAACAGCACAAAAACGGCAAAGAGAAGGAAGAAGCGCAGGAAAATCTGAACAAGGAAGCGAAAACCAAGAAGCAGTGACGAAAGGAAGTCAGTCTCGTGATTTTTGTCTAATTTTGTTCATGATCATGGACGGTGAGAAGCACGAAGGTGATACAAAAACTAGCAAGATCTGCATCACGCGTTCTGGGTCGCTGCTGGAGGAAGGAAATCTGCCAGGGTCGGGTTGGGAAAATTTTATGGTTATTGCTTCGAATGCTTTACCAGAAGTGAGCTGCGAGGGCTGCGAGCGAGAGAAGCATAGTGGAGACTGTTTTTTGGGCTGCTTTAGGAATTACTCTGTGCGAGACGAATAATAAACAAATCAAATAGTAGCCTTCGAGTACTCGCACCGTTATGCATTTGAGAGAATGCCATTTTTTTTGCAAAGCTAGTAATCGATGTCTAATTAATGCGTATTGTTCAAGGAGCTAGTTTTGGATTTGAAAAACCATCCAAGAGCAAAGCGAACAAAGACTAACTCGATTCGGGGCATTGTTGAAAAACGGCGCCTAAACTACTGAACAGTTTTCCAGTATCTAACGGACTGGTGAACAATATAGGGTAGGTGTTCCAGTAGTAGTGGTGTACCTATAGTTGCGGTATGGAGTTTGTGCTGGAATAGTGAGGAGGACCCGGATATGATTTTTTTTCATCGGTAGCTCTCCTAAAATAAAGCATATTTGCATATTTCAAACTTAAAATATGCCCAAAAGTGACAGAAAATGATTAATTTTCCTTAAGATTTTCAGTCCTTTGCACCTATAGTAGTGGAACCCATAAGAAATCAACGCATTCCACATTCCACATTCCAAAGTTAGCAACTACCACAGCTACTGGAACAGAGTTCCTATTAACTGACATAACCCCAAGGCTGCAAAATGCGTGTCGATGCATATTGACATGGCTAGTTCTCAGCAAAGCGATGACCAATCGTTACAATTCAGCCACCAATCGAAAGATATGGCTATCTAATTTTATTTTGAATAGATAGAAACCCAATTGGACCTGTGGTTGGCCAGCCGGAACGGAAAAAAACCCGTAAAAGTCCCGAGCAAAATGCGTGTCGATTCATGTTGACATGACTGGTTCTCGGCAATTTGGTTACCACATCTTAAAATTGAGCCACTACATGAAACTATCTACTTTCAAACGGAACAAACAAGGAATCGATTGGAGTTGTGAGTGGCCAATCGGAACGATAAAACCCGTGAAAGGTGGCTCTGTGGAAATTCGGATTCACCGGGAAAATGGTCAATACCTGAAAGAAGACCTAGACAACCGCGATTTTTTCCTAAAATGCATACAATTGTGAGCATAGAGGAAATATACCATCACCATATCTATTTTGCAACCAAGTGGCCAGAAAACGGTTCTCTGGATATCCGGAATCACCGGGAAAATAGCCATTTCCAGAAAGTAGACCTGGAGTTCCGTGCTTTTTTAGAAAATGTGAAGAACCCTTAGTCGAGAATATATATCTCAGTGACATATTGATTTGGTCCCCAGGTGGTCATTATATGCCTTTCTGGATATCCGGATTCACCGGGAAAATGGTCAATTCTTAAAAGTAGTCCTAGAGCTGCACGATTTTTTCTAATTTGCAAACAATCATGAGCATAGAAGAAATATACCACCACCATATCAATTCTGCAACCAAGTGGCCAAAAAACGGTTCTCTGGATATCTGGAATCACCGGGAAATTAGTCATTTCTAGAAAGTAGACCTAGAGATCCGCGATTTTTTTTTAAACTTGCGTACAATCATAAGCATAGAGGAAATGCGACATCACCATATCGATTCTGCTACCGAGTGGCCAGAATACGGTCCTCTGGATATTCGGAGTCACCGGGAAAATAGTCAATTCCAGAAAGTAGACCTGGAGATCCGCGATTTTTTCTAACTTACATATAATCATTAGCAAAGAGGAAATATGACATCAACATATCGATTCTGCTACCAAGTGGCCAGAAAACGGTTCTCTGGATATCCGGAATCACCGGGAAATTAGTCAATTCCAGAAAGTAGACCTAGAGATCTGCAATTTTTTTCAAACTTGCGTAAAATCATTAGCATAGAGGAAATGCGACATCAACATATCGATTCTGCTACCAAGTGGCCAGAAAACGGTTCTCTGGATATCCGAAATCACCTTGAAAATGGTCAATTCTTAAAAGTAGACCTAGAGATCCGTGATTTCTTAGAAAATGTGAAAAACCCATAGTTGAGAAGATATATGTCAGTGCCATATTGATTTGGTCCCCCGGTGGCCATTAAATGCCCATCTGGGTATCCAGATTGACCAGGAAAATGGTCAATTCTTAAAAGAATTCCTAGAGATTCGCGAGTTTTTATAAATTGCATACAATCATAAGCATAGATGAAATATGCTTTCACCATATCGATTCTGTCACCGAGGGGTCTTTGGATATCCGGAATATCTGAGAAAAGGGTCAATTCATGAAAGTAGACCTAGAGATCCGCAATTTTTTTTTCGTTTTCTAAATTGCATACAAACATGAGCAAAGAGAAAATATGCCATAGCCATATCGATTTTGCTAATGGATAGCTAGAAAGTGGTCCTGCGGATATCCGGATTTACCGGGAAAATGATTAATTCCTGGAAGTAGACCTAGAGATCCGCGTTTTTTAGGAAATGTGAAGAACCCTTAGTTGAGAAGATATATCTCAGTGGCATATTGCCCAAGTAATATTTTAAGTTTTATGAAATACTACAAAGCAACTATTAAACAACATTCATAAAACCCTGGTCAAGGCTATTTTATCATTAATGCATCCATCAAAACCTCATTAAGACTAGAATATGTCTAGTTGGCCCACCCTGGAGAAGGTTCTAAGGGTGTATTCTCGAAGCTCTTCAACATTGATTTACTGCAAAAAGTTGTATGACGAACGCATTGAGAACCATTTGAAAGCTACAACAAAAGCTATTTAGCCAAAATAAAAACCCTTTCCGAGCCATTGCTGAATCCACTAGGAAAGCATCAATCAAGATAGAAAAGGATTTATGAATCCGATCTTATCAAAATAATTAATATAGAAACTAATGGTATAAAAATCTTGTTGAATATCCAAATTTATTACAATAGATCTCATTAAGTGGCCTAGTTTTAAGTGCCATATCAAATTGTATGTGAAATGTACGTGAAAACATCGCAAAAATTGAGTCCACCCGCGTAAAACGTCGATTTGACTAATTATTTAACATTGAAAAAAAAATATATATTCTTCAGATTGAGCTTGGTCGAGATTTTTTTTTATTATTTTCGCATTTAAATGTTTGCTCATTGCTAAATTTACCAAAATATAGTTATATCTAACGAAATATTGATTGAAAATCAAGATTGTAAAAACCAAGCAAACTAATTGTAACATGGCGGTGGCATAAAAGTTGATTTTCATGGGTCATTTGTGAATAAGTTGTTTTGCTTTCAAGAATTCCTTAATAAATTAATAAGGTTTTAAAATGACTTTTATGAAGAAAACTTGCAGGCTGAATTGTATTTATCTGAAGCCATTTTGCTTGATCCTAACCCGTTCAGGTTTATGGCAGCATTAAAGGAGGCAAAGTTGCCTGTAAAAAGTTAAACGTCAAAGTTTGTTTATCTTTCGATAGTTGCGCTGTGAGATCCAGGATTCTTCTAGGCGGTTTTCTCCCGATGGATTGGGAGCAGTTACTCAGATAGTTTGCGATACTGTTTTACAACATTTCGCATTTCAAACAGCTGGAAGCGCAATCGTTCCCGAAAAAGATCCCCTTCTTCCGGATGGTTACAGAAGTGCACCATCCAATGATGCAGAGATGTACGGTTGAATGAAATTTTCGAAGAGTCTTTCGCCGAATAAAATCGCTGCTTTGGATCGGAAACCAGCTAATCTCCGCTAACCAGGCTTGCTTCCACTCACTTGCTATAAAAACATGATTTTCTGAATTTTGAAATCATTAGATGTTATAATCATATTTTGTACTTGTTAGATACAAGAAGAGGTTGAAAGGCAAGTGTTTGACACATTAAACCTGTCAAATTCGCTTTCAGATAGTCACAATCAGCGATTTTACGACTTACGAGCGCTCACTCTGAGTGAACGCTCACGAATCATAAAATCGCTTATTGTAACACTCTGGTAGCAAAATTGACAGGTTTTATGAATCAAACACTTGCCTTTTATCCACTTCTTGTAACAAACAAGTACAACATATTATTATAACAGCGAATGATTTCAAAATTCCGAAAATCATTTTTTTTATAGCAAGTGAGTGGAAGCAACCCTGCCGCTAACTAACAGTTTCAGTGATTTGCTGTCGGTCATCGCAAGATCTGGAGAAGGCTGGTATGTTTTTCAACTTTAGACAATGTTTTATGAGTTCGAGGGTCCCGCTCACTTTACTCATCTCCGACAGATGGTCAGTCGTTGGTGGTGTGCTGGTCCTTCTTAAGAAGTAAATTTATCTGAAATCGACTTGATTTTTTCATCCTACTTCGTCTATCCTTCGAGATTTCCTTGTCATAAATTTGGCATTTATTAACTATGAGGAACCATCTATTAACCTCAATTTGTAAACTAAGTAGGGGAAATGACGGCTTCGGCATGACAGACTATTTTCGGCAATCGAAATTGAAACGCTGATTTTACTGGATTTTCTTATGAAAACACTTCGTTGAATACATTTAAACGATTCTTTAGGCTTTCAGCATCAATTTGATTATATTTTGACCACTGAGAAAAATCAATCTAGCAGGGTTTTCTACTACAAAATGCTGCTGATTGCTAGTTGCCGATGCAAGCACAGTTTTTTAACACGCAACTCAAATAGAAAGGTTGCCGAATAAAAAGATGTTGCCTACAATAGTCGCTCTCACTAGAGAAGATTGGAGCTTTTTAAAAGCTTTTAAAACCAGTTTTTGACCATTCTTTCAACTGAAATCGTTAAAGCAGCTGGCAGCAAAAGATTGTAGACAAACCAATACTGCATATGCGTGCGTTCTTTAGAGAAAAAGGCTATAGAAAGGTGGTCGCTGCTTAGGTTGCCGAGAAAACGTAAATTCCCCTAATTGGGGAGTTAATGATGCACTTTAAAAAGGCTAAAAAGCAACAATAAATGCTTTTTTCTCTAATGCAAAACCTAATTGTTTTATGGTTGCTTTTATAATGATAGAACACGTTTATAAAGAATTTTATCATGACATTAATAAACAATTGCTAATGACGTTTATGCTTGAATTACAGAACAGTTTTAAAGAGGGATTGATAACTGTTTTAAATTTATTTTTAAAACAAAACAGTTTTTGGCTTTCCTGCCAGACTATAAAAGGTTTTTAAAACAGCAAAAAATTACTAAGCAGGAATGTTTTACACTTTAAAATGCTATATTTAAACTAAATTGATTGTTCATTGCCGTTATAAAACCACCATAAATCAGAGTGGATGCTAAATGGTTACTGAATTGTTACTTGGGTGATTTGGTCCCCCGGTGGTTATTGAACACCTTTCTGGAAGTAGTCCTAGAGATTCGCGATTTTTTTTTCCAAAATACATTCACTCTTGAGTGTAGAGGACATATATCACCACCATAGAGATTATGCACTGGGTCGCCAGAAAACGATTCTCAAGATATCTGAAATCACCGGAAAAGTAGTCATTTTCTGGAAGTGGATCTAGAGTTCTGCGATTTTTTTTAGAAAATGCATAAAGCCCTTAGTTGAACAAATATATCTCAGCACCATATTGATATATAACCATAAAGTGCGCTTTTGGATATCCAGTTTCACCGGCGAAATGGTCAATTCCTTAAAGTTATCCTAGTGATTCGCGATAACATGCATGTAATCTTGATGTTATGTTAATTATTCTAACGTCAAACTAAAGGTGATTAAATTTTTTTTTTGATTATTTGAACACCATTTTTCAGTGATTCATCTATTTTCAATATAGCATGATCGATGTGCAGAGCAAATTGTGTTTCCGCAAGTGTTACATTTTACTCAACATTGTGATGAGTTTTCCGTACAGAAATAGCATAAGTAATCTGACTTGACGGTTTTTCTCCTTCACAACTGATGCAAACATAATACGGTTTTTGCAAGCTGTGACGCTGAATCACCTGAAAATTGCAAAAATTACACTTTCTTAAATGGTTTGACCGACTGCAACTCTTACAACTTGTTGTATGCGAAAGATTTTGATTTGCTTTGATTGATTGCCCTTTTGCAGGAATAATTCTAAGTCTCTTTGTAATTTGCATATTTCTTCTATACTCAAGATTGTATGCAATTTAGAAAAAAATCGCGGATCTCTGAGACTAGTTTGGGAAATAAACAATTTCCCAGTGAATTCAGATATCCAGATGGGCGTTTTATGGCCACCGGGGGATTGAATCAATATAGAGCTGCAATGTCGTATCTCAACTGAAGGTTCTTCATATTTTCTCAAAATTCATAAAACTCTAGGTCTACCTCACGAAATTGACCTTTATTCCAGTGATTTTGGATATCCAGAAGACCGTTTCCTGTTCACTCGGAAGCAGCATAGATATGGTGATGGCATATTTCCTCTGAGCTCATGATTGTATGCAATTTAAGAAAAAAGTCGTGGAGCTCTAGGACCATTTTTAGGAATTAATAAATCCGGATATCCAAATGGACACATCATGGCCATCCGGCAGGAGACTTGATATGGTGGTGGCATATTTCCTTTATGCTCATGATTGTATGCAATTTGAAAAAAAAATCACGGATCTCCAGGCAACTTTTAAGAATTGACTATTTTCAAGGTGATTCCGGATATCCAGAGGACCGTATTCTGGCCACCCGGTAGCAAAATCGATATGTTGATGTCATATTTCCTCTTTGCTAATGATTATGTGTAAGTTAGAAAAAATCGCGGATCTCTAGGTCTACTTTCAGGATTTGACTAATTTCCTGGTGATTCCGGATATCCAGAGGACCGCATTCTGGCAACTTGGTTGCAGAATTTCATATGGTGATGGTATATTTTTCCATGCTCATGATTGTTTGCAAATTAGAAAAAATTGCAAAGCTCTAGGACTACTTTTAAGAATTGACCATTTTCCCGATGAATCCGGATATCCAGAAAGGCATATAATGGCCACCTGGGACCAAATCAATATGTCACTGAGATATATATTCTCGACTAAGGGTTCTTCACATTTTCTAAAAAAGCACGGAACTCCAGGTCTACTTTCTGGAAATGGCTATTTTCCCGGTGATTCCGGATATCCAGAGGACCGTATTCTGTCCACTCGGTAGCAGAATCGATATGTTGATGTCGTATTTTTTCTATGCTAATGATTATGTGCAAATTAGAAAAAATCGCGGATCTCCAGGTCTACTTTTAAGAATTGACTATTTTCCCGGTGATTCCGGATATCCAGAGAACCGTTTTCTGGCCACTTGGTTGCAAAATAGATATGGTGATAGTATATTTCCTCTATGCTCATAATTGTATGCAATTTAGGAAAAAATCGTGGATCTCTAGGTATTCTTTCAGGAATTGACCATTTTCCCTAATTTCCACAGAGCCTCCTTTCACGGGTTTTATCGTTCCGATTGGCCACCCACAACTCCAATCGGTTCCTTGGTTGTTCCGTTTGAAAGTAGATAGTCATACCTTTCATGTAGTGGCTCAATTTTAAGATGTGGTAACCAAATTGTCGAGAACGCATTTTGCTCGGGACTTTTCCGGGTTTTTTCTCCGTTCCGACTGGCCAACCACAGGTCCAATTGGGTTTCTATCTATTCAAAATAAAATTAGATAGCCATATCTTTCGATTGGTGGTTGAATCGTAACGATTGCTGAGAACTAGCCATGTCAACATGCATCGACACGCATTTTGCAGCCTTGGTACTTTGAGGAAGTTTCGATGGCTTGGCATTTTGTCAGTTAATGGAGGACGAGTTTTCTAAAATCGTATGCAATTACATTACAAAGTAATATTTTTCTATCAAAATAGAGGTTGAAAGCTATAAATTGACGTATAACGATTGTGTGTACATCGTATATTATTTATTAATAAATTGGCTTAGTACCTCCACTACTGGCTCACCCACCCTATTTATCGTTTTCAAGCACAAAATGTCTCTGAAATTTTTAGCAAAGCGAAAAATAAAGCCAAGCTGAGAAGATGCTGTACTGGCGATATATGACACATGCTTCTTGAATGTTAGTTGACAATCTAGCATGCATCCTAAGTCTCTCCTCTATCTCTGTAAAGGGTGTCCCACATCAAATTGCATCACGGAAAAAGCGCTGTAGAAAATTACCCATTGGGTATTTTCTGTTGCAAATTTGGGTAGAAGTAGTTTAGAGTGTATTGTTTACACTGTATTTTTATCACTGTCAGTTTTTCGAAAGTTGGGAAAAGTGGCATCACCCGAAATGCAACGTCACGAATTGATTTTGCGCAAGCACCTGAAAAATCGTCAACTCTCTCATCGGTACATTGGAAAACAACTCGGAGTCGTGCAGTCAACGGTGAGTCGTGTGATTAAACGTTACTACGAAACTCTGAGCATCAAACGGAAGGAGAAATGCGGTCAGAATGGATGTTCTATTAGTGACCGGGATCACAAGCGTGTCGTGAAAGCGTTTAAGCGGAATCCCAATGCTTCGGTCAGGGATGTTGTCAAAAAGTTGAATCTGTTCAAGTCTTTCGTTCATAGAGCCAAGAACCGGGAGGGACTGCATACGTACAAAGTGCAGAAGGCTCCAAATCGTGACGAGTGGCAAAATACAGTGGGAAAGTCGCGGGCCCGGAAACTCTACACCCAGATGCTGACGAAACCTCATTGTCTCATCATGGATGATGAGACTTACGTCAAGGCGGACTTCCGGCAGCTTCCGGGGCTACTGTTCTTCACCACCCAGCACAAGTTTGATGTTCCGGAGGAAGTAAGGAAGCAGAAACTTTCAAAGTTTGCCAAGAAATTCATGACTTGGGAGATCTACCTCAAGCAGTGTCTACATAAGCATCTGCTTCCTCTGGTGAAGCAACACGAGGGCCGTAAGATCTTCTGGCCGGATCTAGCTTCGTGCCACTATTCAAATGTTATCCTGGAGTGGTTCGAAGCCAACTTTCGTACCCAAGGACATGAACCCCCTCAACGCACCGGAACTAAGGCCCATCGAAAAATACTGGGCTATTATGAAGCAGGCACTACGGAAGCATCCCAATGAGGTCAAATCTGAGGAAGACATGAAGAAAAAGTGGGTTTCCGTACAAAAGAAGCTGCAGCCAGATGTTGCACAGAACCTAATAAGTGGAGTTAAGCGTAAGGTGCAAGCATACGGCTATGGTGTTGAAGTTGAATAAAGTAAATACGCCAAAAGGTTACTAATGGGTTATATTTTATTGTCTGAAAGTTTGAAAAGGATCGGTCAACTGGGTAATTTTCTACAGCGTTTTTTTCCGTGATGCAATTTGATGTGGGACACCCTTTAGTTGGGTACTGTACCCGAAGAAGTTATTTCTCCGAACTGTTTACATTTTTCCCAATCGCGTTTTTCGGTGATGCGAATCACGCGAGAAAGAGCGAAAGAGAAAGAACAACAATAGGGTTAAAAAAGTCAACAAGCACTAAAATGTATAGAGCTGCGATGTGCTGCGGGCAGAGATACTCACTGCGACTGAAAAGTTGTTCATAGTAACAAAGCCACTAACAGCAACAACAACAACAACAACAACAACAACCACAAACCAGCACCGAAAATCGTTTCAATGTCAAATCGACAAAAAATCGCACATTGCCAACATTTTTATTGGTGTATAGGTAAAACGTGCGAGGCGAAATGTCGTTTTTTTTCGCGCTTACCTTACTTAAACGTAGTCCGTCGTAGTCGGTTAACTGACGACGACTATCTTAAGAAGTTGCATGACGACGAGGTGAGATGGATGATTGAATTGACGCAGCGAGGCGGCACGGCGAGGGCTGAGCGAGCTATGACGGGGGGTGAAAGGAACACAAAAAAAGGTAGGTAAACGGATTATGGTTGAGACTCGTAACATTGAAACTTAGCCTTCCGAATTTCTCGCATTAGCAACGTGAAGTGTTTTGTGCGGCGGCAATTTGTTGCCGCAATTCGTCGAGGAAGCTGGGTTTGCGTGGCGGTCGTAATGTCAAGTTGGATCAAGAGTGTCTTTGTTCTTGGCTTTTGGCTGGGATTGTTTCAGATTTGCATCCATCATAAAGAGCGGTCATTATGGTTCGAACGAGAATCTTGCTGAATTGTTACTTGGGTTATATTGGGGAAACTTTGCTGAATTGTTACTTGGGTTATATAGCCCCCCACGATTTGTGCAATCGCTTATGCTATGCTATGCTATGCTATGCCAATATGGAAAAAAGAGTGGACGTTGGATGTTAATCTTATTGCATATATAGAGGTAACATATATGTTTTACGGTCAGTTGTTGGTAATTCATCGAATGTATGTTTCCTCTTAAGCAATTGTTTTGAAAATTTTGGCTCTGTGTGTAAAAACTTGTTTTTACTTATAACTACGTAGACAGAGTTTAAGGGGGGGGGGGGGGCTGGGGTGGCAATTATCCACAGCCCATACAAATTTTAAAAAAATGTATGGACAATTGTCTACGCAGGGGGAGGGAGTCAATAATCCCAAAAAACTGTCTACGTAGTTAATGAACAGCCCTAGGAACAGCCCCTAATTGTGGTTTGCTTAAAATTTATTTCCCGGAAAAAAGTGATCGTCAAAGTCCATGTCTTTTTCGGGTTGTTGTTAAGGGGGGGGGGGGGGGGGGGGGGTTTACATTCCTGCTTGCTGCTAGTGTAGTAAAATTTACGTTTATTTGCTGGTTTTTTATGTTTCAACATTTGGGTTAACAATTCAATTGGTTAGCCTTTGACTCTTCATCTTTGTTCTAGTTAATTGATTATTCTAATATGATGATTGCGTTTAGCGCTAATTTACAGGATACCCTTTTATGGGATTGTTTTTGTTTGAATTTAAAAATTTGATAACCTACCAACTTGAGCACAGGAACCTACCTAACTACTTAAACTAGGTTGTCAAATCACGAATGATCTGGTGGTTGGATCGCAGACAGCCGACTCGGAACCTTTCCAGCGTGGTCGTCTTTCGCTTCTCGAGTGTTTGAAGATCGGCTAGGTGGTGAATCTCAGAATTACGAGTTCGTGGTGGACTGTTAAGGATCAATCTGAGGATCTTGTTTCGGATCCTCTGAAGCTTTAGGTAACAGTGGCACTTAGCAAAACTCTCCAAGATTGGCATACCATACTCAATAGCCGGCCAAATGATCTGCTTGTGGACAGCAAGCTTGTTTTTGAGGGACAAGGTGAACTTCCTGTTTATCAGAGGGTAGAGTGACCTATTCAAGATGTTACACTTGGTGGATGTCTTGTCAACATGGGATCGGAATAGCAATTTGCTATCGAGGGTGAGACCAAGGTAGACTACTTCACTCGACCTTTCAATGGGAGTGCTATCAAGATGGATCTTGACGTTAACAAGCCGAGGTGAATTCGAGTGTGGAAACAGAATGGTTTGTGTTTTAGCTGTATTGATACAAATCTTCCAGCTCTTAAAATAGTCGGACAGAACATCTAGGCCTGATTGTATTTTACTCGCCAGAGCGCGGATCACTCGACCCTTATAGATGATGGAGGTGTCATCTACGAACATAGACAGGATACCACCACCCGGCAGGGGAGGAACGTCTGACGTGAAAATGTTGAATATGATAGGCGCAGGCTACCCTGAGGGACCCCATGCATCAACGTTGAACGTATCAGAGGGGACATTGCGCAAGTAGACCTGGAATGATCTGCCCGACAAGTAGTTTTTGATGATCTTCACGATGTAGTTCGGAAAGTTGTATCGATGCAGCTTGTACAGTAGGCCATCATGCCATACATTGTCGAACGCCTTCTCGACATCCAACAATGCCATGGCAGATTTATTGGAAACGGAATTGTTCCGCTTGATGATGTTAGTAACCCTTGTGCGTTGGTGGATGGTAGAGTGGCCTTTCCTAAACCCGAATTGCTCTTTGAGAAAGATGTTATGAGTATCAATTTTTCGAATAGCTTCGAGATGGAGGACAAGAGGATGATGGGGCGATAGCTTTTGGCACTGGTAGGATCTTTGCTAACTTGGCTCCAGCATGCAGGGAAGTAGCCAAGCTCCAAACATTTATTGAAGATAAGGGTAAGATGGTTGAAGAAGTCAATACTCAAGTTTTTCAACTCGAGGTTGACTACATCATCCATACCCGCGGCCTTGATGTTTTCAGCTACCTATGAACTGCTATCACCTCATTAGCCGATATTCTACTACCATCATGCACTACTACGGGGGTGTCAGCGACTCTAAACATTGCCACCAGTACGACAGGCTCATGGGGGCTCACTATGGTTTGGCCAAGATTATGTGAAATCACAAAATGTTGGCCGAGAGCATTGGCCTTTTCAACTGGGGTTATGAGTAGGGATGGGTCCGAATTCTGGTCAACAGAGGAAAGTGGAGGGATCGGTCTCGACTTATTTTTAAAAATTTTGGTCATCTTCCAAAATGGTTTTGCAAAATCTGGGAGAGAACGAATCTTGTTGGCAAAATCGTTATTTCTGAGTTCCACCATCCTGGCCTGGATAGTTTTGGTTAGCCTATTGACATTGGTCTTCAAGTGGGGCAGCCCAGAACGCTGGAACTGCATACGAATGGTGTTACGGAGCCTGATAAGATCTTTGGTTGGGCTGTCAAGGTTCAGACTCACCTGTATGGATGCTGGTACGTGTTGCTCCCTGGCACGGGAAATCGCCTCTTCGATGAATTGCATACACCGATCGACTTCTTTGAACGACTCCGGTAGGACGTCGTAATCGATTTCTGTGTCCACACAGCGCTGGTACTGCTGCCAGTTGACGCGATGGTAATTTCGCCGGGAAACTTGAAACTTATTGGCCGAGGAACCTAGCGGTCCGAGTTCAGTTCCTGATAGGCGATAGGTTGAGAGATGTTATCGCCAATGTTGCTGATGAACATGTCGATGGTGGCATGAGCTCCAGATCGACTCAACCGGGTGGGAGTATCCTGACACAGGATGTTGTAGTGGGCTTCCTGCAGATCGTTGTACAAGATTGTGCCGTTCTGGTTTCGCCGACTATTGCCCCAGGTTTGATGCTTGGCGTTGAGGTCGCCAGAGATGACGAAATTTTGCCGCCGTCGTGTTAGCTTGATGATCATCGACCAGCATGGTTTCATGGCTGGTCGCTCCACTGCCACTAACTTGCTGTGCCTTACTTTGCAATGGTTTCAGTCGTACCTCACCGATCGCTGTTGTCATTGGTGATCACCAGTCCCGTACGTTCGCTGCCACATCCGGCATACCTCAGGGTAGTCACCTGGGACCGCTGATTTTCCTGATTTATTTCAACGACGTGAATCTGGTAATTGAGGGACCACGATTATCTTACGCAGATTACCTTAAACTACCTCCGAATTCATTCAATTGAAGACTGTTGCTACCTTCAACGTCAGCTGAATGCTTTTGCTGATTGGTGTATTCTGAATCGTATGGAGGTTAACCCGTCCAAATGCTCGGTTATCTCTTTTTCGCGCAAGAAAGAGACTATTATGTTCAAGTATGTTTTGTTAGGCACTGAAATTGAGCGCGTCAGCCAAATTAAGGACCTAGGCGTGATTCTGGATACAAAACTCTCTTTCAAGCAGCACATCCGCACGCCGTCGACAAAGCTTCCAGAATTCTAGGGTTTATCTTCATTGCCAAAGACTTCCCGGATATCTACTGCCTTAAAGCGTTGTACTGCTCGTTGTCTCGCTCCATATTAGAATACTGCTCGGTTGTCTGGACTCCTCACTACAACAACGGTGTCGAAAGAGTTAAGTCTGTTCAGCGACGGTTCCTGAGATTTGCGCTACGTATACTGCCGTGGATGGATCCCTTCCGATTGCCTAGCTACGAAAGTCGTTTGCAACTGATCCATCTGGAGCGCCTGTCGGTCCAAAGAGATACAGCAAGGGCATTGCTAATTGCGGATATTTTGCATGGACGCACCGATTGCCTAGTCCTCCTTGAGCAAATTGACATCAATATTCAACCTCGAGCCCTACGGAATAATTCAATGCTGCGCCTGCCCATACAGCGAACTAATTATAGCATGTTCGGTGCAATCGGTGGTTTACAGACACTCTTCAATAGGGTCTCCGCACTGTTTGATTTTGACCTGACTCGCCAGCTGCTTCGCTGGAGGCTTAGTTCGTTTTTTTTTCTAGATCAGTTTTGTTTGTTTAGTAATGTTCCTTTTTTTACGAGATGACTATCTATGTACTTATTGATGTTTTGTTTTAGTACTTTTCATGTTTAGTTTAAGTTATATCATTGGGGCAAATAACGCCTGTTGATGTTCAGTCATATAAATAAATAAATAAATAAATAAATGATGTCTCTTCGGAGGTCTGCGGTCCCTAATGTTGGTTTACTTGTGGCAGTAGACCGCGATGATGGTGATTGGACCAAGCGATGTGCTCACCTCAACTCCGATGGCTTCGATAGTTTTCAGCTGGAAGCTTGGTAGTAGCCGGCAGCTGATGTTCCGTCTCGCAGCGATGATCATTCCCCCTCCCCCGGAGCTGGTGCGGTCAAGCCTTACGAGCCGATAGTCGGGAAGGAAGACGTTCAGCTCAGGCTTCAAGTGAGTCTCGGTGATGACGGCTATGCCGATGTGCCGTTCGTTGAGAAAGTCAACAAACTCGATATTTTTGCTCTTCAAGGAGCAAGCATTCCAATTTACGATCTTGATGGTAACGGTCCATACTTAGTGATAAGGGACAGGGCAGCATGTAGCTGTTCAGATCGAGTATTGCAGGTGCGCATGATGATGATGAGCTCGGCCATGAGCGTCACAAGTTCCTCCAAGGTGAACGGAGAATCGTCGACAGGTTCACCTGAGACAGCACCATCGTATGATAAACCAGGGGCGGTGGATGAACCTGGAATTGGCTGGGCCGCAGCAGCAGCGAGACGATGCTGAACTGTCCGACTGTTGGGAACCATTTGAATACTCGCAGGATTGGCTTGTTGGTTGTTGAGCGGAAGCGGGGCTGGGTTCGGAACATGTCGACGGGGCTGGAGAGCTGGGTACTGGACTTCCGTTAGTACAGGAGGCGAACGATGATTACGGAGGCAACCGGGCTGATTGTTGATTGTAGCCTTCCGACGGATATTCATAAACTCCACTCGCTTGGGACATCCGCGATTGGAGGCTTGGTGGTTTCCACCGCAGTTGACACACGTTGATTAGCACCTTCTTTGAAGGGCCCGCTGTTGTCTCATTGGCACATTTACGCACCATTTGTTTCGTGTTTGCAAGTTCAAGTAAACTGCGACAGCACAAAACTAAACAAAATCGAATCGAGAACTCGAGTGAAAATACGGACTGAACAGCTCAACAGTCGAGCAAAGAATCCTTGTTGTGAGCATAGTCATGACTTTAAATGATCTTTATTTCTTGTATTTGTGTGGTTTACATATATGAATTTTTCAAGTGACACAGATGCGTCTTTTCAACTTTAGTTATTTTGAAATTTCAAATTATTATTAAATACAGTTCCTAGTCCTATCAGGCCTGTTTTAAGAATGACCACCTTGGTGGGATTGGTTTGTTTTAAATATGCAAAAGGAGACTACTTATAACTACTATTTACAACTACAACTAACCTACAACTACTGTATACACCTACTGTATACACCTAATTTACTTTATACAAATTGCTTATCAAAGCATGTTCTGATAAATTACATTTTTTTGCAAATTTAGTCTTAATTTCGTTAATTTTGGAATCTTTTTTGGCAATGCCTGCCTCTTCATGTAAATTTGTTATTCTAGTGTCGAAAGGACGATCAAGAACCATCCTCAGCACTCTATTCTGAGCGACCTGAATTTTGTTCCTGTGAGTCTGTGCACATGATTCCCACACCGGAGCTGCGTAGAGGATCGCAGGTGCTATGATTTGTTTGTAGACGGCCAGTTTGTTCACCCTTGAGAGGCGGGATCTGCGGCAAATCAGCGGAAACAGACACCTAACCAAGGCAGAACACTTGACTACTGTTTTCTCTACATGCGAACGGAAGAGGAGCTTTTCATCGAACAACATCCCGAGATAGGTTACTTCGGCGGACCACTCAACCCTTGAGCCATCCATGATTACAGTACAAGATGGAGCCGGTTTCAGTTTGGGCGATTGCCGATGGAGGAACATGATCGCTTGTGTTTTGGTGGCATTGATTTTGATTTTCCACGTGGTGGCATAATCAGCAAAGGCGTTAAGGCATCGTTGAAGTTTGTTCGTTATTTCGCGAGGCATCCCTCCTTTGACGGCTATTGCGGTATCATCTGCGAACAGGAAAAACACGCAACCGTCACCGAGGGGAGGAATGTCGGAAGTGTAAATGCTGTAAAGCAAGGGGCCCAGCAGACTACCTTGCGGGACTCCTGCTGGGATCGAAAACGTGTCTGAGAGACAACCATTCAACGATACCTTAAATGACCTTTGCTGGAGGTAGTTACGGGTGATTTTAATAAGATGTAAAGGAAAGTTGAAGTTACAAAGCTTGTACACAAGTCTATCATGCCAAACATTGTCAAACGCCTTTTCAACGTCTAACAAGGCTATGGCTGTGGACTTGGATACAGCTTTTTTACTTCGGATGTTTTTCATCACCCGAACTAGCTGGTGATTGGTGGAGTGCCCCTTTCTGAATCCAAATTGTTCCGGAAGGAGAATGTTATTTTCCTCGACAAACTTGAGCAAACGATTGAGAATGAGTTTCTCGAACAATTTGCTCAGCGCTGAAAGGAGGCTGATTGGTCTGTAGCTTGAAGACAATGTTGGGTCCTTACCGGGTTTGCGGATTGGTATGATTTTTGATATTTTCCAGATGCTTGGAAAGTAGTGCAGTTCCAAGCATCTGTTGAAGATAGCGGTTAGAAGGGACTGCACTTTCATGCTGAGTCTCTTCTTCAAGATCAAGTTAAATATACCGTCAAACCCGGGAGCCTTCATGTTCTTGGTGCATTTCAGCGCTGAGCAAATCTGTTGTACTGTAATCATATCCGCCGGAGGCACGACACAAGGGGAGACATCTAGGTTTTGAACGCATTGCGCAACCTGATCATCGAGCGGACTTTGGATAGTCGAGCCAAGCAAATGCGTGAAGCGACAAGCTCGCCGATCGCATTTGCTTTCTCCTGTGGGTGATTAAAAGCCGATCGTCATCATTTTCGACTTTGAGAGGTGGAACGGGTTTGGGATGATTTTTCAGGACCTTGGCTACCTTCCAGAATGGTCTGGAGCGGTCGTCCAGATTCTGGACAACATGTCCGAAACTTTCATTTTGGAGTGAGTCCATTCTGGAAGCAATCTGCCTGTTCAGATCGGCCACTTCACGTTTTTTGCCCAGATCTCCAGTCCTCTGAAACTGGCGTCTACGAACATTTCTCAACCGAATAAGTAATTGGGTGTGGGAATCAATAGCAACAAACTTACCCCTCACAGGAACTTGTCGAACACACGCCTCGTCAGCCACGGATATGGCCTGTTGGAGTCCTTCCAACGCCCGGTCGATGTCATCTACAGTGTCGAGCAGTGGATTTTCATCGATGTTGCTGTCCACCATTCGTCCGTACTACACCCAGTTGACATGGTGGTAGTCTTTACGCAGGCAGCTTCTAGCAGAAACCACGTTGACACCGACTTCAGTCACCACCGGTTGGTGGTCGGAGCTGAGATCGTTGTGCGCCTCCGGCTTGGATAGTACGATGTTTGACAGGAAAAAGTCCAGGGTGGACGGATTTCCCGCCGGAGAGATAAAAGTTGCTTCGTCCGAAAACTGCACAGTGTACAGTCCATGTTGTGCGTGGTCGAACAATAGGCATCCATTCCGGTTCCGCTAGTAGTTCCGCCAAGCTTCATGGCGGGCGTTCAGGTCGTCCCCAACGATGAATCGGGAGCTAGTACGGGTGATGGCGGTCAGGTTGTTCTTGAATTGAGTTCCTAGTCCATTGTTGGCGGTGCACTGGCGTGGGCAGTAAACAGCGATAAACCGGACGTTTCCAGTTGGTGATTCCACCTCCACACTAACGGCCTCGATGATAGAAGTGCGGACGTGGGGCAGAGTGCAGAACTTGATTCCCTTTCTGACGATGACCGCTACACCACCCCCCTGGAGCTGGTGCGATCAAGCCGGATAATGTTGTGGTCAGGCAACCAGAAGCTGTCTCCGGACTTTAGATGGGTATCGGTTAGAAGGCCCACGTCGATGCTGTGCTTGCGGAGGAAGTCGACAAGCTCAATCTGTTTTGCTCTTACAGAGCAAGCGTTCCAGGTAGCGATGGTTAGCGGTTTAGACACCATACTGGATGATGAACTTACCGAGCACTTGGATCTGTTCGGGTTTATTGCGGCACTTACGAAGAGCACCGGACATGTTGACGAAAATTTCCATCAGTTCATCCGCTGAGAACAGATCGGGGTTGTTGTTTTGCGCTGGTGGTTGTCTCCAGAATCCAGGGGGGATGGAGAGCTTTGGCCAGCAGAATCACCAGAAGTTGCTTGAGCGGAATGCACCCGCGAATTCTCTTGCCTTTGCTGAGGAGCACGAAGAGGCGGGAAATCCTCCGTCCTGAATGCCGGGACTTTGTCCTTCTTGCGGCTTGGTTGGTTGTTAGTTGCCGCCTGTTTTCGGATGCGTTTGAAGTCCTTTCGTTTGGAGCACTGTCTGTCGGAACCTTGGTGAGC
The DNA here is from genome assembly GCF_037179485.1 of Ochlerotatus camptorhynchus. Classification (NCBI taxonomy): domain Eukaryota; kingdom Metazoa; phylum Arthropoda; class Insecta; order Diptera; family Culicidae; genus Ochlerotatus; species Ochlerotatus camptorhynchus. Next base: position 2,015,305 of record NW_027040640.1, read on the forward strand.
ACCACTACAGTTGGCGCATTTTAACGCCACGGCTCCATCCGCAGGGCAGTCGGAAGTGGCGTGGTCTTGAGCGCAATTGCCACAGCGTGGCTTAATGTTGCAGTTGCGGGTGCCGTGTCCAAAGTTCAGACACCGTTGGCACTGAGTCACATCACGATGGCCGCCACGGTATGGCTCCCAGCGGACGATGATGGAATTGATGGAGCGGATGGCCTTCAGCGCGTTGAGCGTCACCGTTCCTTTCTGGAAGTGTACCAGGAAAAGGCTATCCGGATACGCCTTCACATTTTCGTCCTTCCTTGTCATCCGATAGACGGCACTTGGGGCCAGCTTGTACCGGTCTCTGATTTCAGCTTCGATAAACTTCGGGTCGAAGTTTGGTAGGCCCCTAATGACGACCTTGAATGGCTTCTCACCGGGAATGTCGTGGGTGAAGAATTCCACCTTGGAAGTCCTCAGTCCGAGGCGACGACCAAGTCATACTCCGCTATGGTACGGAGCACCACCTTGATGCCGACTCTGCCCAACTTGTATTCGGCTTTGACGCCCAGCGTCGCAAGATCTGCGATGAGCTCATTAAGATGGGCATTTTTCACTACCAATGAAGGTAGCTTCACTTTTGCCGCACTCGGGCCGGCAGAATTTTCGTTGCCGATGGCGTCGCCGAAATCACCGATGTCGCTGGCGTTCGTCGCAGTGACATCGGACTGGCCTCGATTCTTCTTTCTCTTCTTGCTGCGTTTTTCCAACCCAGCTGGCTGGATATTCCCATCCATGGGGAGAACAGCAAACCTGTTCGAGGTAGGCACACCGGAGCTTCCTTCACCAGGGTTCTGGACCTTCGCCGGGCTTCGCGACCGATGCTTCCCCATTTCGGGGCACACACACACGCACGACAAACCGCGAAAGAGAGAGCGCGAACACTATCGTTACGAACTTTTCAAACAACTCGAGAGAGCGAGCTAGCACCGAACTGAACTGCTTGACGATCAAGCAGAGAATGAATGATGTGAGCAGAGTCAGGAAAGCAGCACTGTTTTATATCTTTTCAGGTTCAAGCAGAATGGTGTACAACCAAGTGGTACTCGTTTATGATGACTGGGTTTGGGGGAAACGTTTAGTTCATTAAAACAGTGATAAAAATATTACTTGCGCATTTTTCAAAAGTTTTTTTTGATTAAAAATTGGAAAAATATTAATTCCAACAGATTTGTTAAGTAATCGTTTGGCGTATTTGGATTTTAATTTCATCTATAAATGACAAAGTAACAAGCGTTCAAAACTTAACACTATTTCACCAGACATATTTTTTGATTTGTACCCCAGTATACTCGACAAAGACGTATTTCTACGTCAAAAAATTATATGGTTAATCTGATAAGTTCGAAAACGGGAATGGGGCTGATTATTGTATCTGCCGAAGTAACCAACAAGCCCGTTAATCTCCCTTTTTGCAATATAAGGCTGATGTAATATAATAGGGGAAATGGATGTAATGTCAGCCTAAATGCTCCTAATTTACCATACAACCCATACATAAGTTCAGCAATAGACTTAATTTTCAATAGCAAAAATATCCATTAGTAGCGGCCCAATGACGTGTTCATCTAGATAAAATTGATAAAAAGCAGATTTTTAGCTATGGGCCCAATCTTAGATCCCTAGGCCAAAATTAGAGCCATTTCCCCTAGCAAGTAACTATTTCTTCTGCCACTTTCAGTACTCAAGTCACCATGCTGTAGCTTTGAACCTATCTAATAAATAGCGTAGCAAAATAAATGCTCCTAACTTTATGATTTTCAGCAGTGATGGATCGCTCTTTTGGAAATTTTTACATTACTTTTTAATATAGAATGCTTTCATTGAATGCAATTGAATCAGTTAATTCATCTTAAAATAGATAGTTTTGTGCTTTTAATCTCACTATTAAAATTTAAAGTATCCGATCAGTGTTGGAAAAGTTCGCGATATTTCACGAAGTTCACCAAGCGAAAAGTTCGCGAGTCATAGGGAACTTTGATGAACTTTTCCATCACTGTATCCGATGTAGAGCCACACTTTGTGTTTTCACTGAAGGTCCACTCGAGAGCACTCTCAACTATCTATTTTAAGATGTGTTAACTGAAAAATTAAATTGGAAATTTCAGGAGAGCCACTTTAGCTGCGATCGTATGCCACCAGTATGTTGGCTTGCCTGGAATCCTTTTTAACATACTTCTTTAACGTGATTTCCCTAGGCCCATTTCAGTCGAGCTCGCTGGAACAACCCCACGACCGCAATCAGAGTAGACATTCTTACGCCTCCATCAAAAAGTTCCACCGAGGTGAGACCGATCCATGGTGGCATTCTAACTGATATGTGCAATCCAAAACCCCTAGCTGCACGGAGTGGCACATGTACCAGTACCTCTGTGACCATATGGGGAGAGTGAAGTAAACCACAATCTCCCCCGTCAAACAAACAGCGCACACTCGCGACACGCTTCAGAGCACCATATTGGATTTTTCACGTGCCTCAAGAATCTTGGGTTTCCAGTCCTCCTCAGCAGCTGCTGGTTTCGGTGGCTTGCGGCTGGGTGACTCTAGATAGAAAAATTGCATTCTCAAGCCTCACCCAGCTCGCCTCCAACTGCTTCTGGCCGGGTCCATCGACGAGGATGCCGAGCCGAGAAAGAGATTGTATAGGTTCATACCGGTGCTGAGATTTTTCATACCAAAGTCGCTTGTCGGCGGGCGCTGCACTATTGGTGCAACGAAAAATAATCTTTTTCTCCATTTCTTGTACGTAGCACTAAACCAGCCGAGTGATTGCGAAGTGAATGTTTTATGTTTCACATCATGAGGTATGGCTGTAGCTTTTTTTTTCTTACTATAAGTGTGCATAGATCAAACTTCATGCCAGCCATTTACCCTTTCGGATCAGCTTTTCTGCTGGTTAGTTGCTTGAAGTAAGAAGAAAAAAAAAAGGTCTCAAGTGAGAGGTCTCCGGAGTGGGTACGTATGTAGCTACAACACTCACGCTGGTCCTCGTCTGCTCTTGTAGACCTTTCCGAACTGCACGCCACAAAAATCTCAAATTGAGCAACCCCATCGCCATGCATCTCGGTGAGGCCTCTATCAAAAGCACACATATGGCTTTGCATTATGACTGACACTTTCAAATCCCGCATGAGATCGGTTCTCTCGGTGAGGATATGACATCGTAGCTGCTGATGACGACCACGACGACGACGACGATGTTGGAGGTTGCAGCTTTGGTTGCTTCCCCCCCCCCCCCTCAACAGCCAACAGCAAACAACGAGCGAAGATCGTTTTGATCAAACAACTTCGATGCTTGATTCTATGTTTGCCTCCAGAGACACGGACTCGGTGTGGCGCAAAAGGTCATCACTAAATTTATCTCTCTCACTGGCAGCGGTGCAGCATGATTTGCGCCTTTCTATAGGACAGGACATTCTTGAACCCCGCAGCCAGATCGAAGCTCGCTCGGTTCCAGCAAGGGTGATGTGTTTGGTGCAGTCTGTTGGTACAAGTCTTATGTGTGTAGCTAATCTTTGGGCCCCCAGGGGAAAAGATCTCTTCATTTGTCACTCGCGTTGGCTTCGGTTGTAAGCTGTGATTGTGATTGTGTTGTTCGTTTGTTTGCTCCGTTTGACGAGAGGAAGTGGGAGATTACACAATTGAATCGAGATGAAAGGGAATCCACAAGCTGATATAGGAAAGGTGCGCACGGTTCAATGCTGCAATGATCTCAGTCGAGGGAATTCGGTGGGTGCATTGAGGGAGCGAAATTGAAAGTCATCCTTTCACTTTCTCAGGGTGATGTTCGATGCATCTCGGGTTGTGACATGAGAATTTAATTCTTGGGAATCGGTTGTTCGCAACATATGATATTCTAGTATTTACAGAAGTTGCCTACCACGAAGCCGCTTAGATGGAGCATAGAATCGTGCCTCGTTAACTAGGGTAAATGATGACTTCGGCATCCATTCACTGTTTTCGGCAAAAAAAAAACCAAAACACTTCGCTGAATGTATTTAAACGGTTGCTTAGTCTTTCAGCTACAATCTGATTACACTTTAAGACTGAACAAACCTGTTATGCCGGGTTTTTCTTCATATGAAATCTACGCACTACAAACTACGGCTGATTTCGAGTTGTTGATAATAGCCCAACTGTTTAACTCGCAGTTTAAATGGAAAGATTTGTCGAAAAAAGTCACACTTACCTGAGAAGTTTTTAGTATTGTAAAAACGTTTTAAAACAGTTTTGGACAATTCTGTCCATTGGCATTGATATAATAGCTTCTTCTTTCCTTTATTTAACGTCGGTCTCTGTTCCGAAATCTAGTGCCAATCACTGACGGACATCGATTGCCATCCATTGACGGCAATCGAATGTGCAGGAAGGCAGCTTTCACACCTGCGTAGGATATCGCACCCATTCAAACACACATGGGCCGGGACCAACGGCTTTACTTCCCTTCCGAAGGAAGACGTGACCAGTACAGCCCGGTCAAGAAAATCTAACTGGATTGAAATTTTCTAGACTTCCATGAGCATAGAGTGCTTGTGGATGTGCTCGAAACTCTGGTACCTGTCAACTGTTTCCGGACCGATTCAAAAAATCAGGTCTATGATAAAAAAAAAACAATCTAGATAGAGCTGGAATTAGGGCGTAACACTTTTGGTATACAATAACTTCTATCGATGTTTTAAAAAAATTGTTACACCCTAATTCCAGCTATATCTAGCAATGTACTATGGTCCGAATCAAAAATATAGCAATTTATTTTGAGTAAAAAGCCTTTTAGGGTGGTCCTCGTTTAAATCCTAATCCTAATTTTACGTCTTTTATTTGAAGTTAAAGGTTGCATTATCAACCAAAGTTGTAGAAAATATTATTTTAGATAACTTTGCTGAATACATCATTTATCTTGACTGACTGTTGACTGTTTTAGAGCATTTATTAAGCATTTAGTTAGGGTGTCCCTAAAACAGTTTTTTTATTCTAACTTTTTTGAACTATTTTCTTTTAGAAAATCGTATTGAGAAAACTTGTAGAACAAATATTGGCGCACGTTTTTGCCCAACAAAGCATGTTGATAAGTCTCAACGTTTAAAAGTTGTAGACTATTTTGCACAAAAAGCCAAGTGATCTTAAAATGCTTATATCACATGGAGTGGGATTTCTAAAAATTTTCTTTTGGTATCATCTGAAAAACCAAACTTAAAGATATATTTGAGGAAAAAGCTGCGAGGACTACTTTCATTAAATTTGAAAAAATCAATTTTAGAAAATCCCTAAAAAAGACTTGAAAATTACCTGTAACGCGTGAATTTCAAAACTGTCTGGAGCAAAATTGTAGGTTTTAACTAGGTCAAAGTCTACGAGACAAACTTTTTTTTGTAGAATGTAAAATAAAAAAGACATAAATATTTTTTTTTATGTGAGACACCCTATACCAATTATAAATTGTTATGGGAAGCAACCTTTTAGTTAACTGTCATTGTACGGATTGTTTCTAAAATATTATATTCTTGAGGCATATTTCACAAAAATTAAGAAACAAGTGTAATAAAACTTAAATAAGTACCACATATTGAGAATTTTCTCGATGTTAGTTACTCTGTTAAATTTTCGGGCATGATTTTCTCGGAACTTACGGATACCCTTGTTCCGTGTCTTTTGCGCCTCTTCGCTGAGCATGCCTATCGGTAAAATTGCATGTATGATTATGGTCGAAATGGTGGGTACCACCCATACAGTTCGACAAAAAGAACCCGTGTTTCTTCGGCATAGCTTTATGCTTTATGTCAGATCTACTGTTAATTATTGTGAGAAGCATATAAAATCACTCCTGTAACCTTTCATAAAGGCCAGTGATTTATGAAACGATTTTCCATTCCTTAACCCTCCGTTACTCGCGCCAACTTTTGTGACACGAGTACTCGCGCGTTGTACTTTGTACAACAGTGTGAGTTTTCCATTGCCATTTTGCAGCCGAGCTACCGATCGATTTGAAATCAACGGGTATTCCTTAAAAAACTTGTTTTTAACTAAACAAGCTAAACTTTTATCACAGTTCACCCCCAAACAATACGGATAATAGAGAAAATGTGAATGGAAATCGCGTAAACTGTGTCCGTACTACGTGGGATTTGACTTAATTGGTTACAACTTGGAAAATCTCGAGATCCTGACCAGATCAAAAATTACTGTCTTCGGCAAAGTTGTTCTAGAGATCATAACGTTTTTGTTGGTGGAGAGAAGTTCAGAAAATTCTCACTATGTGGTGCTAGTACATACGTGCAATTTTCGCATATACAATAGCTCGAGTTCCCAACCAGATAGTAAGATACTGTCTTCGGCATAGTTGTTCAGGAGGTCAAGGCCTTTTCGGAAATGGACAGTAGTTCAGAATTTTCTCACTACGCGGTGCTAGTGTACACGTGAAATTCTCATATTTAACATCTCGAGATCCTGACCAGATAGAAAGTTACTGTCTTCGGCAAAGCTGTTCAGGAGATCATAAACTTTTTGCTTGTAAACAGTAGTTCAAAATCTTTTCACTAGGTAGCACTCGTATACATGTCAAGTTCTCGCATGTGATACATCCTGACCAGATAGAGAGTAAATGTCTTTGGCAAAGTTGTTCAGGAAGTCAAGATCTTTTCGTTGGTGGACAGTTGTTCAGAATGTTCTCACTACGCGGTGCGAGTATACACATGTAATTCTCGCATATACAATAGCTCGAGATTCTTAGCAGATAGAAAGTTACTATACTGGGAAAACTTGTTCAGGGGGTCAAGACTTTTTGGCTGGTGAACAGTAGCCCAGAATTTTCTCACCACGTGGCACTAGTAAACGTGTACAATTCTCGCGTATGCTATAGCTCGAGATCCTGAACAGGTAGAATATTACTGTCTTCGAAAAAGTTGTTCATGAGGTCAATGCCTATTGCTTGGTGCACAATAGTTCAGAATTTTCACACTACGTGGCGATAGTATACACGGGAAATTCTCGCATGTAAAATATCTTTAGTTTCTGATCAGAGCAAAAGTTACTGTCTTCGAAAAAGTTGTTCAAGAGGTCATAACTTTTTCGCTAGTGAGAAGTAATTCAAAATTTTCTCACTACGTAGCGCTAGTATACACGTGAAATTCTCGCATGTGGTTTGTTTCGAGATCCTGACCAGATAGAAAGTTACTGTCTTGGACAAAGTTGTTCATGAGGTTAAAGCCTATTTGCTTGGTGTACAATAGTTGAGAATTTCCTGAGGCCTTTTGGCTGGTGTACAGAAATTCATTTTTCATTGCGCTTGTATACACGTGCAATTCTCGCATTACATATATTTCGAGACCTGCTAAACTGTCATCGTCAAAGTTGTCCAGGAGATCAAAACTTTTTCGTTGGTCGACAGTACAGAATTTTCTCACTACGCGGCGCTAGGATTTACGAGAAATCTTCGCATATATAATAACTCGAGATCCTGAACAGGTAGAAATTTACTCTTTTTGGCAAAGCTGTTAGGGAGTTAAAGATCTTTTGACTGATGAAAAGTAGTACAGAAATTTCTCAAAACTTGACGGGCAATTCTCGCATATCAAATATCATAAAATAAAAATACAATTTACATCAGCCTAAGTGGGATAAGACAAATATATTCTGGATTTCTTTTACTGGTGAAGATTTTCATGCAGATTTGTGGATACATAAATTGGGGTGAGTCATTCCACTTGTATACCTCTGATAAATTAGTGGTGACAAGTATCTCAGATGGAAAACATTATCTTAAACTATCAATATCGCCGAAACTTCCACCAAATGAATGTTTAGAGTCTCCCTTTTATTTTAGGCTAATTTCAAAATTTCTTATCGCGGGGTCTGGAACAAAAAAAAAATCCCTGTATTTACGTGTGTACGGACATGCAAATGTGTTATGGTCATATCTTTGTCATTTTACGTCCAATTTTCGTTATTTTTTAGAACATTTGGAAGATTTTGATTGGAAATACGAAGAGGCAAATTGCTCAATATAATTTTCAAATTTTGTATGCTAAAGGTTCACCCAAAGTTACACTATTTTTCAAAATTTACTCTGAAAAATCATGATTGATTTTCTCAGAATTGAGTTGAAAAAAAAAATATTGGTAATTAAAAGTAGTAGTTATAATACGATTGCGAATGAGTACTCGTGACATTATTGACGACGTTTGTATCTATCATGCAAAACACGAATGTTGTTTTCACTGTCTTACAAACGGTAGGTTTCAAATTTTTAATTTGTACTTTAACGTCATCAACTTCGTGTTGTGTAAAATCATTTGTTTCCTTCTGAAACAACATTTCGATTGGTCGGTAAAGAGAAACTGAGGATGGCAAATCGTTGTTCCTCAAGATTCCCGTGGTTCGGGTTTGTTTCCGTGTTACTGTAAGCCGTAGTGGTACTAATGACATGGCATAGATATGAGAGTCACTAAGGAAGAGCGCTACTTCGTCGCAATCGCCCATTTCCGGTCTATCGAGCAGAAATCATCAATAATATCAATGATTTCACCATGCACAAAACAATAATACGTTAGTTCTGATCCGTTAGTTCATAAGCCACAACATGAAGCATATCCCGAGCAAAGTTTGCTAACATATTGATAACACGTTTTGTTACCTGCACACTACGAAAATGTCATGTAAATTTAGGTTCCCTGAGACCGACACATGTAAGCGGTCTTTTTGACATAAGAATCAGTTGAAAGAAACAAGAAAATCAATTCAATGAAACGTTCTCTTCGTCGATTTGCTTATGTTTCGGTTTGAGAAAACTTAATTTTACATTAAATGTTTGGTTACGTTCCACGATTTACGTCCAATATGGATTACGTCTCATGTAAAATTAGTTATTTCTAAGTGTGTGGTTATCAATCCATTGATAACTAGGTTTGTTTCTAGTTTGGTTGAATAAATAGGCAACATAACATAATTGATAACTAAAATTTGATCCATAGATAACATTGAAAAAACTGATTGTTCTACACACTACGAAAAAGACATGTAAATTTCAGTGCCCTGAGACCGACACATGCAAGCGGCCCTTTTGACATAAGAATCAGTTGAAAAGGATGAGAAAATCAATTCAATCAAACGCACTTTTCGTCTAGTTGTTTCAGTTTCAGGACACTTAATTTTACATGCCATGTATGGTTACGTTCCATGATTTACGTCAAAGCTGAATTACGTCTCGTGTAAAAATAATAGTTTCTAAGTGTGTATCATAATAAACAGCTTGATAACTAATCCTGTAACGTAAATTTATTATAATAATAACTCATTAAGCTATGAATCAGATTTCATTGCTGAACATTGATAACAGGTATAAGATAACAAAATGAGTTATCATGCTGTGTTTTTAGTCATAATTTACACGTAATGATTTCGACTTATTTTAAATTTCAGTTTATTGGAAAAACGTTTGATTGTTAGTTTTCATTACTTTATTGGTCTTTCAAAGATGTCTTTACAAAACACAAATATAACAGCTCGAATGATTCATTCAGATCTTCAAAAAATTAAGTAACAAATGGAAAAATGCTACGACTTTTTCAATTTGATTTGACGCTGCTCAGTGATAAACCTGATTGTAACAATTATTATTATTATTTAGCTTTATTAAGGAGGCTTTCAGCCTTAGGCTGGTTCGCCTCCAAAGATTGTAACAAGTTAAAAACACAAAATAAAAATCACGAAGCATTGGCAATCACTCGTGTCATCAGACGCCCTGCATTTTTGTAGCACGTATTTGCAGTAGCAGAGTCATCACGAAGAAAAATGCGACGAGCGTAAAGGGGTCCTGTAAGATTTAAATCAAATTAGTTACATCATGCATCATGTATTCATACTTTTTATCCATCGCACTTTTACTGGGTCCAACGGCACTGTTGCAGTTTCTCCTTCAGTTTCGTCACCCGCTGCTTCACCATCACCTGTATCATGTGGATTTTCAGCTGGACAGACTGCATCCTTCATCTTTGGGCGATCGGATAGATTGTTCGATCGACGGCTTGTCACCAAACGTCCAACAAAACCATCCGGGAAAAACTGCATCATCAGCAACTTCACAACCAAATAATCCTTGTCGCCTGCTTCGTGAGACAATCGCTGTCACAATCTAGGAATCCTTCCTCTTCCTTGAATGGCTTTTCAGGGGAATTGCGCATCTCGAAACGAAAAACATTTTCATACAAGCGTTCGTACAAAAAGTTTTTCGTTTCGAGATGCGCAATGTGGCCCCAGGTGTTGGCAGAAGTTTCGAAGTCAAAGAATCGAGCAGCTTTGCTTTGGCCTCCTTTAGCTAAGCCGGTAAAGGCGCAGCTACAAAGCAAGACCATGCTGGAGGTAGTTGGGTTCAATTCTCGGTCCGGTCTAGGAATTTTTCGGGTTAGAAAATTTCTCGACTTCTCTGGGTATACCAATTATACCAATGCAAAATGGTACAGGCATCGAAAGCTCTCAATTAATAACTGTGGAAGTGCACTAAGTTGAGAGCACGCAATAAGCTAATATGCGATATGCAATAAGCTTGAAATGCGAAGAAGAAGAAGAAGAAGAAGAAGAAGAAGTTTTACGTTCTGGGCTTTCAGTTGTGGATTTCTCAACAGCAAAGCATCCTTCTCCTTCTGCAGGGACTCCGATAATTTCTTAAAGTTCTCAACCTCATCCAACTTCCCACACGAGCCTTTAAAACACCAAAAATATACTATCTTCTTTCGGACATGTCACGAATGACCCAAGAGCGTTAAAGTGACTATAATAATAAAAAAAAAAAAAAAAAAAAACTATCTTCTTTGATTCAACAAAAAACATCATACCTGATTGAGTATTCACAATAACAACTTTTGGCGACGATCCACAAGCTCCATTTCCCTTATCGTAGAGTTGCTCAACGTGTACGATTTGAATTGAGTTTTCAGTTTGAGAATTGATGCACATGGGACAGTTTCCCACTCCTGGAGCAGTTGTGGCCTGCGAGAGTGGTGCCGACGATGTCTGTTCAACCATGTCAATCTCTTCTGCACCGACGTTATTCTCAAAATTGTATGCTGGAACCATTATCATTTCTGAGCTTGATGGCTCCCACTGCAGGTCAATTGGTTTCTCACTTTTTGCATTCTTTTCTTTTCGTTGTGCTGGGTTTTCCAACAGTTCTTGCTGCAATTGCAATAATATAGGCTATGTAATTGGATTCGGTTGAACGACGAATTTCAGTAGCATTTTTTTTTCAAATTGTGCCTGAAAACTCGGCAAGTATCAGTTTAATCAATGCAGTGGATTTATTTGATACATTTATCAATAGGAAAAATGGAATCATGTAAATCAAACAGTTTTTTACTTGATATCAGATGCGGTAATCATTTGAGGTTATAATTACCTTCAATTCTGGAAGTGACTGCACAACAAAACTAAGATTGTTGTTCGCGGCCTGCTTAAGCACGTGTTTTTTTTTTGACAACATTCAGTCGTTTACGACCCATTCTATGTATTCTAACGATTCACACCCGAGTATTTTAAACAACGCACAGCAAATGAAACAACAACAATTTCGCGACGGAAAGCGAACAGACAATGACATTTGAAAACCAAGAATCATTCATCGATGAAGTATAGGGAGAGCAGATAGCCAAATATCTTTGTATTGGTGAGCCGAAAATCTGAAACGTGCGCAGTGACGTCACTGTTTTCATGGGGAACATATACGGAGTGTTACTTCCACCATTTTAACTACTGCTTCGCCTGTCTTATCCAGTTTATTGAGTTGCGGTTGAATTTTTCATCAGGACCTAAGACACTTTAACACATTCACATATTGAGATATTTCAAAAACATCAATAATCTATTAAACTTATGAGGAGTCACAGCCATTTACACTGACTTCTTCTGCCAATTTATCGTGCATCTATTTTTTAATGTTAGCAATCATTTTCCATGGGAAATTTATATAGAATCATTGCTAAGCCTTTATGAAAAATTCATGCCGTTTTTACAAGACAATTTGTATTATATTTCAATGTGTGTTATTCTAGTTGATCATTTTTGTGTTCAATAGTCCGATAAGCTATATTCCCACAACAATGGACAATCGGCGTAACAAAAGACACTATTCTATGTCCACTAAGCTTCAGAACAAGAAATATTTACAGAAGGATATTGCATGAAGCAAAGGCTTGAAATATAAATAACTTTGTTTTTTTTCAGAGAAAGAAACGAAAAACAGAATTTATATTACAACCAAGGTGCCTCTAACACAATGTTTTATGAAATTATGGAATAATAAGATATTATGATGATATTTTGTATGTGTGAGTAATAAGAAAAGATTGTAAAGTTTTTTTTTTTTTTTTTTTTTTTTATTATTATAGTCACTTTAACACTCTTGGGTCATTCGTGACTTGTCCGGGGGTGAGATTTAAACTCGTGACTTTGGCGTGAGAGGTATGGATGATAACCACTACGCCGGGGTCGCCCCCCGTGTTTGTGTTTTACACATAAAATCTGAAAATTTAGCTTTGATAGAGTCACAATGAGCGATTTTCTGATCGCCTCTTCGCGAAGAGTGAAGAGCGAAGAGTGGGTGACTTATTGCGACTCTCATGTAGCAAAATTGGCTGGTGTTATGTGTCAAACACAAACTTCAAAATATTTTCTTGATGTTTACACAACCAAATATTATCATAATATCTTATTGTTCCATAATTTCATAAAACATTTTTTTAACCAAAATGAATGGAAGGCACCCTGATTACAACATGAGTTCAGTAATGACGTACAATCAGAAACAGTGCATTCCAACGATTCTGCTCATATAGGACTTGATTCGGCAAATTAAATTTAACTCAAATTCTATTGATTCAGAATCTTCAGAGACTTTGAGTGTGCAGAATGTTCTTGACGACAACAAAGAAGACTGTTCAGAAAGTTTTTCTGAGTCAGGTTCAGAGTCATCTGATGTTTTCAATGATTTAAATCAGAACTACAATTCCGACGAGCATCGCTCAGGTGAAAATCAGTCGGAATGCTTTAACAGTAAGGGAGCGTCATAGCTGTAGAGTTTCGAAATACTTTAATTTACTGCACGTTTATTTATTTTTAGGCGTTTTTTTGAAGGAAGCAACAATATTAAATTTGATTCTGTTCTCACAACAAGAGAGGTACGTTTCATGATTCCAAATTATTATACTAAGCATCACCTAATACAAACAGCTTTGGTAGATCTGGTTAAAATGATAAACCTGATGGCAGGCTCTAAAATATTCCCGGAGTGCTTTGAAGCATTTAACGCCTCTTTTCCTTACCCGTACGAATATTTCAGAGTATATTATTGTACTGAATGCCAACAAGGAATTGGAAACAGATAACAAAACAAGTTATCGCTCAAAACGATTAGTTTTTTTTTTCCTTTGGTTTGTTTTTTCCGTCGATCTTGTTTTCCGTGCTGAGTACCAATGCTACCGACGTGCCTGGAAGGCAGCTCCCACACCTGGACCCTACCTATCGACCCATCAACTCATGAACCGGGGACCAACGGCTTTACTTCCCATCCGAAGGAAGGCGTGATCAGAGATATTATGCCTCAGAACATCCCGGCGGCGCCGACTGGGGTTGAACCCAGGCCTGCTGGGGTGAGAGGTAATCACGCTTACCACTACACCACCGGCACCGTTAAAACGATTAGTTGATAACAGAGAAAAACAGCATGAATTCTAGTTAACAAAATCAGTTTTTGTGATGTTATGCGCTTGTTATTACACTTTTCTCGGGATTGGCTTGTAATATGTACATGGACATCGACAGGGCACCTTACAAACAGAACTCTTAAATCGCTTCCGAATTTCAACCTATCGAACTTTTTCACTGATAACGAATTTAATGTATACTATACTTTTGTTGTGACATCAAAACTACCTTTCGTAATCCTACGTCAAATCTACGGTCATGTCTTGGATACAACCTCTTACTTTTTTTCAAATACACACTAAGAAATAATTAATTTTACACGTGACGGAATCCATCTTTGACATAAAACATGAGACGTAAACAAACATGTCATGTAATATTAAATGCTCCGAGACTGAAAAGCTCGTTGCTCGACGAAAAGTACGTTTGATTGAGCTATATTTCGCGTCTGTTATGATTCAACTTTATGTCAAAACTGACGCTCGTATATGTCACTCTCGGAGCATCTAAATTTACATTATTTTTTCTAAATGTGTAGTTTCAGGTGTTCCCTACAACATTACTTAATGTACCAAACCGATTGGACAAACATTTTTCGAGCAACAATTTTCTGGAGGTAAGCTTTACATTTCATTTCAAAATTAAGGCCCAATTTAAATGGTGATCAGAAGGTGCAAAACGGCATTTTTGGTCATGAGGAACATTTTTGAAAATTTACAGGCAAATCAAAAAATACGAACATTAATGGATTTGCGTTTTCGTCAGGAATCACTCAATGACAAAAACCAAATTATTAATTGCTTGTGTCTGGACTTATGGTTATCAAGTTTTTACGGTACATCAAAATGTTAGCAATGCTTCGAACCTTGTGTGAAAAGAGAATTGTATCACTCACATTCACATTATCGCTCAAACAATTTCATAATTTCCACTTCCATGTAACAGCCATCTTAAAAGCTGCATCATTGTGCTACTGACATCCTACACCGACGAAGTTGGCCCGCAGGAAAAGCATCATCCATCCGTCTGTTTGTCCATCACATCATTTCCAACCCCACACTTTAGTGAGAGGCAAATTACCCTTCGCTTCCTCAATATCTGTTTTTAGCCAATGCGCTGTCATCAACACGACGACGACAACGACGATGGGGTCTGCCACTCCATGCACTGCCACCACCAGCATCAGAAGTTTCTAAGCTTTGTCTGCTGCCTCTCTTTCTCTCTACACGTGCCCCGTACCATATGTGAGCAGTTCATCTCATTGAAGCACAGAACCCGAAAGCAAATCACATTCATGCCAAACCAACAGTAGATAGAAGTAGTCCCCTTCGCTCAGGGTTGAGAGCAGCCTACCTTCTCCCACCTTTAGATTTACTACCGCTAGATAGTTGCGAAGATTTTTTTTCCTTCTATTTCATCGTGTTTAATAATAGTCACGTTTCTTAGAATCGTGGGAGAATTCCTCAAGGTCTGCTCTTCTGTGAAGCGGTTGAGCATTGAAGTATGTTGAATGCATGCTTATTTGCTACAGATGGAGAGAGGAAGGTGATCTAGGATAGATTTCCTTCCACTTCATCTGAATAATCAGCTGAATCAGCTGAGATCACAAGGCTTTGTGGATATTTCGCGAAATGCGTGCGTGATTTAACATCTGTTCTTCGGGTGACTTGTGCGCCTGCAGAAGACGAACCCGACTATCGAATCACTTTTTCTTCGACCATAGAAAAGGGAAAGCCCATCACACGTAACTTCCACCTTCTGGCCAACAAAACCTCCGTCAATCAGTGCTCAACAGTAGGATGAACAGAAGAACGACATCCGCTCGGTCGCTTTGGGGAAGGTTCTCTCGTCGTCGTCGTCGTCGTCACTCGGTCGGTCCAAGCGGTAGCGTTTAAATTAATGATGCGTTTCGCCTTGGACCAGCAACAAAACCACATAACCTTACTTTCCCATTTCGAGAGTCTCGTCACATCGAACGAGTGGTTGCCTCAGCGTCGCTACTCTCGTTCGGGGGCAGTCGGATAGGTAGCTCACGCAACGCCACTGTCGTCCGTTGGTTGAAAGTCTTTTTCCCTTCGCCTTTTTGCGGATTTTTTGTTTTGCGAGTGCGTGCCTGGACATTTCTGGCACTGGCAGGCCCATATCGGGTGATCTTGAGAAATGAGAACGGAACGGAACGAGTTTCCTTTCGCAGGAGATAGAATGAAAAGTTCACGTCCTTCGTCAGACGTCACATTGTGAAGAGCACATCTAGGGAGAAGTTGGGTTTTGAACGAAAGTGGTTCAGAAACTAGTTGGTTTGGTTATTTTGGTTGAAGCGAACGGAAATTACCTCTCAACGGACGGTTTTTGCCGTTGGTGCAAAACCGAGCGATAGCTTTGCAATATGACTGAACAAGAAATTGAAAAGAAGAGCCTCATGTCAGTAGTAAGATGGCCTAAACCATTAGTTTAGGGAAATATTGTCTTGGGGATTTTTTCAAATATTTCAGCCAATATTTTGATGTATTATAAGTTGAGTTTTGGGAGAAATCTTTCATTTTTGTAAATAAGAAGAGAAGATATTTAAACTTTTCTGTAGTCTGCTGTAAATAACACGAAGACTTCTTCCTTTAGCGGAAATGCCTGTGACATCAGCAAACTAAGATTTGTGGCAACCCTGAGGCAAATCAGAGAGGTTCGGAGTGAAAATGTTATACAATATAGGTCCAAGAATGTTACCCTAAGGAACTCCTGTTATAACAGGTAGTCGTGAACTAATTTCATAATGTAAAGTGGAAAATTAATCTTTTTCAATTTAGCAATCAAACCTTGATGCCAAACACTGTCGAATGTTTTTTCTATGTCTAGAAGAGCAACTCCAGTTGAGTGGCCTTCAGATTTGTTTGAACGAATTATATTGGTAACTCTTAAGAGTTGATGAGTAGTTGAATGCCCATGGCGAAATCCAAATTGCTCATCTGCAAAAATTGAGTTCGTATTGATGTGAAGCATCATTCTATTCAAAATTATCTTTTCAAAAAGTTTACCTATTGAAGAAAGCAAACTTATTGGACGGTAGCTAGAAGCTTCAGTTGAATTTTTATCCGGCTTCAAAATTGGAACAACTTTTGCATTTTTCCATTTTTCAGGAAATTATGCCAAATGGAAATATCTGTTAAAGAATTTTACCAAGAAAGACAAGGTACTCTCTGGGAGTTTTTTGATGAGGATATAGAAAATTCCATCATCACCTGGAGCTTTCATATTTTGAAACTTTTTAGTTATAGACCTTACTTCGTCCAAATCAGTCCCCCAGAAATCATCAAAAATACTTTCCCGAGAGAAAATATTCAGATAATCCCGAGCAACCTGATTCTCAATAGGACTAGTAAGACCCAAACTGAAATTTTGGGAACTCTCGAATTGCTTAGCAAGTTTCTGAGCATTTTCCAAATTTGTGATCAAAATTTTACCACCTTCTTTAAGCGCTGGAATAGGCCTTTGAAGTTTTTTCAAAATTTTTGTGAGTTTCCAAAAGGGTTTGGAACTCGCGTCTCAGGGCAGATAATTGGTTTTTAATTTGTTTTTGCAAATCCCACCAGATAACTTTCATGGCAAGATCACGTGTTCTTTGGTCGCGGTTTTCCAAATTTGCCAGTTTTGAAAAACGATAAGTTTTTTGAAGAATAGTTTTTCTTTTTATGGCCGAAAGAAGGTTTTTTTCCAAGTGCATTTATGACCGGTATTCCGATTACAAGTAGAGTCAGATTCGAAAAAAACAAATTAGAATCCAATTTTGTGCAAGATTAGCTTGTGAGAGCACCGAAATTCCGCTTTATTCAACCAGTTTTACCACTATTTGATCCGGAAAACAACCAGCAAAATGGAGTGGCCTGTTCGGTAAGAAAATGTCTCCGGACGAGATGATGCGCAAGAACCAGCGGGCTTTGAATAAACCGATGCGGGATTTGGATCGGGAGAAGATGAAAATGGAACAGCAGGAAAAGAAGATCATCGCCGACATCAAAAAGCTGGCCAAAGAAAATCCGATAGTTGCGGTCAAGATTATGGCTAAGGATCTGGTCCGGACGCGACGGACTAAACATAGCCGCGAACAATGACGAGGAACTGCATTCCAAACCCCATGATAAACAAGGAGTGGATGCATTCAACGAAACTTTTAAGCGCAAAAGAATCATTACCAACATAGGAGAAAATTCGGTAAGATCCTTCCATTGCATTATTTTACGATTATATATATATATTGTACAAATATTTACACATTACACACAACTACACATAGTAACTCGGAGCGTTTGGTACGGTATGTCCAGTGACATTGTGCACGCATCCTTCCATCCCTGTAGATTTAACAAATGTTCCCATTCATTTCCAAGAATCATCTTTGCGGCAAATACAACGCAGTAGGCCTGGCCGTATTGATGTTTATATCATATCTCAGATATGCTGTAAACATTAATTAGACAAAAAAATGATTAGACCTCATCTAACCTAATCATTTTCCATGATGCTTTCTCGTACTGGCTGCGTTTGTATTAGATAAGATAAGATTAGATGGCAAGATCACATGTTCTTTGATTTTGTCTCCAACGGACATTTTTAAGACGGATCAAGAGCTGAAGATCGCCGTCTATTATAAATGAATTGAATTTAACCTCGCATTTTTGTACTGAGGCAGCTCTTGCTTCAACTATAGAAGTAGTCAGGGATTCAAGAGCATAATTAATTTCATCTTTGGTTTGCAAAGGAATGTTTGGATCGAAGTTATATTCTATAAATGTTCGATAATGCTCCCAATCAGCTCTATGGTAATTAAAATTAGAGCTGTTGGGATTACAAATTATTTCTTGAGATGTTTCAAAAGTTACTGGAAGGTGATCAGAACCGAAGTCAGCATGGGTAACCAATTGGCTACAAAGTTGACATGAATCAGTTAAGACCAAATCAATAGTTGAGGGATTTCTTGCTGAAGAAAAGCATGTTGGGTTGTTTGGATATTTAATAGTGAAATAACCTGCAGAACAATCATCAAATAGAATACATATTACCATTGGAATTTCTTTGAGCATTATTCCATGAGCGGTGTTTTGCATTAAAATCACCAATAATGAAGAATTTAGACCTATGACGGGTAAGTTTCTGCAGGTCACTCTTGAGCAAATTCTTGGAATGGCAAATAGGCAGCTATAAACGTAAATTGTCCAAATTTTGTTTCAACAGAAACTCCCAAAGTTTCAAAAACTTTGGTTTCAAATGAAGACAGAATTTTATGTTTGATTCGTCTATGAACAATGATGGCAACGCCACCACAGGGTCCATCTAGACGATCATTTCTATAAATTAAATAATTTGAGTCCTTCCTTACCTTATGGTCAGGGTTAAGGAACGTTTCAGTTATAATGGCACGTTATGAACTCTCAAAAAGTTAAATAGCTCGTCTTCATTATCTTTAAGAGATCGAGCATTCCAATTTAAAATATTTAATGCTTTAAAATCCATTACTGAATTTTAAAGTCATGACAATATTATTTGCAAATTTTACCCCAGTTTGAATAGCATCAAACATGGAGTTAGATTTAAGCATATCAGAAATGAAGAATTAATGATTTCTGTAAAAAATCCATTTTAGGGGCAATAATGCTTCCTAAGTCAAAATTGTCAAAATTTCCGTTAGAATTACGTTGGTTAGTATTTTGATTTCTACCCGTTGCAATAGCAGCATAGGTAGCTCCATTAACTCGCTGAACATTGTTAGCAGCGAGGGGATTAGGTATAGATGAACGATTTGAAGCAGGGGTGATATTTGTACCTACGGGTACGAATGTAGAATTTGTTCCTTGCTGACTGTTGTTAACAGCAGAGGAATTTGTACCTGATCGGGAACGTGGAGCGTTTCCTACCTGTCGTTTAGAACGAGACTATAGGATCGTTTTGCAAGTTTTACATTCCCAAAAATTGGATTTGTGTTTTTCACCAAAATTTGAACATTACAATTTCTTAGGATCTTCCTTCACAGGACAGTCGTCCTTTGCGTGAGAGGAATCACCACAATTGGTTCCGTGACTCCTTTCCTGGCACTTACGGCACTGAATGAGGTTTTGGAAATTTCCTTCTGTCTTTCTGAAGTGTTCCAACTTCACTCGGACATGGAGCATAAGACTAGCTTTTTCTAAGGCCTTAAAACTGTTTAGTTCACTAGACTTGAAGTGAACTAAATAAAAATCATTAGAAATTCCGTTGTGCGAATCGCCAGGACGGGATTTCATTTTCATTTTGATTACTTTGAGTGGCACAACTCCAAGTAATTATACCAGTTCATCTTTGATCTGATCCAGGGATTCACCACTGGGCAGTCCTTTCATGACAACCTTGAACACACGTTCAGTTTTGGTGTCGTAAGTAAAAAAATAATGCTACTGCTCAGTAAGATACTTGAGAAGACATTTAAATCCGTCCAAGATTTCAGCCAATACACGGCACTCACCCCGACGTCCAATTTGTATTGAAAACATAACTTTCACGAAGTTCAAAAGTTCCATGTGAAGAGCATGGAAATTGGAAGTGGTTATCACAATAGGGGGAATCTTTTCCTTCTTGGCATTAAGCCGGGAAAGTTTACTAGATTTTTTCCTGGATGATGGATCATTCTCATCATCCGTGAGCAAATCAAATTGATTGCTCAAATTAATTTCATCAGAAGGGGGATCAAGAGATCGCCCTTTTCTTTTGCGTTTAGGCGCCATGGCGGCGGCAAATTTTTTATTCAACTTGACTTCCAAGCAGATTACTATGAGAATTTAAAGGATCGAAGAGGATTTTTTCAAATCGATATCCAAGTAGGATTACCTCGGGTAGGGTCCAAACAAAGATCGAAGAGGAATAAGAGTCGAAAAAGGTAAATAATTTACAGATATATTGAGCATTTAAATTTGTTGTGGCATTAGGTAGCAGGAACACTTCCTGCATCAAAAAGCAAATAGATCCGCACGGCAAGAGAGTACGATGCGAAAATCCTCCAACTTTGGAGCACCGGAGTATCGATCTGCCAATCGAGCCTCACTACGTAATACGACGAGCTTTGGGTCTCCATCGTGACTGTAATACATCGTTCATCTGACACCAAGTAACCTACCCACTACATACCAAGAGCCATGTCATCACAGTCTAGCCACTAATTACTCAGCGATAAAAAGATAAGATGAAATAATCAGAGGTTCAAAGTGAACAGAAGGCGGATGTAGAACTGTAGACCACCGTAAAAAAAACCGCGTAAATTCCGGAATCCGCTTAAAAAAAAACTGCGTAAACTCCGAAATCCGCGTAAAAAAAAACCGAGTAAAAAAAGACCGTGTAAGAAAAAACCGCGTAAAAAGCGATGTACCGCGTAAATTCTGAAATCCGCGTAAAAAAAAACCAAAATCCGCGTAAATTCCGGAATCCGCGTAAAAAAAACCGCGTAAATTCCGAAATCCACGTTAAAAAAAACCGCGTAAAAAAACCGTGTAAAAAAAAACCGCGTAAAAAGCGACTCCAGTGTATTGTATTAGAGCAACTTTGAGAAATGACATCTGCCAAGAGATGTTTGAAGAAGTTCAATTTTCATCGAAAAAAAAATATTTTTAAATCTTCAAATTTCAGTAAAACCCATCCTTTTTATATTCTTTACAGACGCCGTAGGTTCCAAACTATAAGAAAAAAAAATTGGTGGGGTTGTGTTCAAGACACGACCGCAGGGTTGACGTAAACTACGTTAAGCTGTGTAGTGAAATTCTCGTGCATTTTTTCTAGATATTGTTTTAAAATTCAGTAAAAGTAACCTATGATTTCGGTCCTATGTACATATTTTGGATTTCCTACTTAGTAAAACTTGGTTAATTTCAGGACCTCATAAAAATGCGAATACATATTCTATTTCATTTGGGTCCTAAATTACAATCAGATATGAGTAAGGCTTTCTTCAAGTGATTCATTGAAGCGTCCAACAATGACCGTCATGATGGCTAATATTCCCTATCACTTCAAGATTTCTAGGACACAAATGTTGGACGGTTGTGACATCACTCATGAAATTGAAACTCCTTGTGCACTGGACTGCAACAAACGTGAAGTTCCAGTTTCTTTGTTATAAGTTTTGTGAGAGCTGATATCTGTACCCTTGAAATTTTTATGTGGTAATGAGATTGATCCTCAGCGATTCAACTTGAAAACGCTAAAAATAAATGCACACACAAAAACGGAGTGTACAATTTTGCATCAATGTTATGCAACATTTCATAGTTGATCGAGATGATATCAATTAGCCATGAATCCTCCAATAAGTTCTCGGTACATCTTTTATCTACCGATTGAACAAATAAAAAAAATACTAAGGCTGTGTTTCACTTGGAAAATTTTCACTTAGATTTGACACTTCGAAAATAAATTAAGATGTTCGAAAATCCCTCTGTTGTAGATCGGCCGATTTTCGAGAAAGCGTCTGTCAAATTGATTCCTTGTCTGTCAGAAATAAGTCTGCTGGAATTCCATCTGTCAAATTTAAGTAAAAATTCACCAAATGGAACACAGCCTTAATAACCTGAGCACATAATCGTTTCTTATTGTGTTTGTCGTATTAGATGCTAGATAAATACTTCTGGATTCAAGGAGAAAGTCAGTGTTGCTTAGGACCTAATGCAATGTTTAACTTGAATTAGTCATTTCGTCCGACCACTTTCCACAGAGATGGCACTGATCCGCAGGTAGGAAGTGATAAAAATCCCCATATACAAATTGAGAGAAGTGGGAATAATTCGCTTTTGGTGCATTTTCAGTTCAAAAAAAAGTGAACGACAATCTAAAGAAATTATTCAGGGGCTTTGGCACTTTTTTTCCGGAAATTATTGTTGAACAAGCTACAACTAAAAAAAAAACGATTTTTCCCCATACAGTTTTACCTGCGTTACTATACCAGTCCCCAGAGAGCCAACAAATTCAAATTTGAGAGAGAAAATTTGCTCTCAAGACCTCAATCTCTCAACATGCCATGTATTTTGATGACACTCGATTTGTCATTTCCCTTTCACAGATTACAAAATAGAGTACCTGACACTACAAAACATGTATGGTATCTCTATATACGCATTTACTTTAACATTTGAAGTCCCTCCTTTTTTACATATTCTCCGCAAAAGATACTTTCTGCTATATTACAAGCCCTTTTGAACGCTCACTGTCGAATTTCAGAACCTAGAACTGAAAAAAAAACTCGACGGTACCTCTATTTACGCTAAGAGATAAGCATTGCAAGTCCTACTTGAAGAATTATGCAATCGAACGGCTTACTATGCCTCGCCTCCATCATCAAAAAAACTGAGGTTGTATAAACCGTTCTATAGCATAATTTTTCAAGTAGGAGGGGCTTTCATAGCTAATCTAAAAGCATAAATAGAGGTACCGTCTGATAATTTCAGTGCATCATATTCGCTGCCAGACTGTTGAGCAGTTCAGTCGATTTGAATTCTCTCTAGTTTCGTTCGTACGTTCGCAAGTCGAATTAGCTCCGCGTTGTATAGTGACGCTCTCGCTGACCCAGCCATGGGTAAGAAATCGCGCGGTAACGCGAGTGCCGGCTTACCGGGAAAACAGACTCTCCCAGGAGACGGCGCGACCACCGAGCCAGCTCAGAAGAAGCAGAAGAAAACCCCATTGCCCGTCCCGACAGGCGTTGCGGACCCGCAGCCGGGGCCTCCCGGAACTAAACGACCCAGACCTGAAGACATCAGCGCCACCGCATCGGCAGCAAAAAAGCTGCTGAGCAACAATCCGTTCTCCGCCCTGCAGAACGGAGCCCAGCCGCAGTCGGACCCTGAGACGGTGCCTAAAAAAGTTAAGTTGCCACCCTTCTATGTGAAGGGCTTCCCTCCCGGGCTATGGGAGCAGCTGGATTTCTACATTAAGCAGGGCCTTCGCTGCACCATTCAACGGTGCACGGAAGGCTACAAACTGATGGTCTCGGCCGAAAATCACTACAACGCAGTCCAGGCCCTCTTGGACAGGATGAAGCTGGAGTACTTCTCCCACGACGTCGAGGCCACCAAGCCGCTGAAAGTGGTGCTGCGCGGGCTCCACGACATGGACACCACCACCTTAATGGACGAGATTAAGGCGAACGGCCTCAAGCCGGTCGAAATCCACAAGATGACCCGCAGCAAGGCCATCAAATATCGTGACCAGCTCTACTTGGTCCATCTGCAGAAGAACTCCACAACCGTGAAGGATCTCCATACGACACGCACACTGTTCCACATCGTAGTGAAGTGGGAGCGGTATAAGCCAACCCACCGTGGCGTCACTCAGTGCTCGAACTGCCTATTGTTCGGGCACGGCACCAGGAACTGCCGCATGGCCAGCCGCTGCATCAAATGCGGCAAAAACCACAAGATCGACGACTGCGACAGCATCGAGGAAGCCGCTCCCACATGCGCCAACTGCGGTGCTGCCCACAAGGCCACGAGTAAGGCCTGTCCGAAGCGGGCCGAATACGCCGAGATCCGGAAGAAGGCCTCGTCCAACAACCAGCCCGGTCGCAAGAAGGTCCCGGAAAACAACGCGCAGAACTTTCCTCCGTTATCACCGGTCCAACCACGGCCAATTCCAGTGTTGGCGCCGCTCCCGCTCAACCAACAGTTGGCTGCTGCCCAGTCGGCTGCCGCTGCAGTACCCAGTCAAGCCTCCGGCCCATCGACGGATCCCCCTGCTCCGGGATTGGCCGGTACAACCGGTGAAGCTACAGACGATTCTCCGCTGTCAACGGATGAGATCGTCACACTGTTGGCCCAGGCCATCATCATCAAGCGCACCTGCGCAACAAGAACACAACAGCTCCAAGCTATCATCTCCTTCGTCGCTAATTATGGACCGTGAACCCATAAAGATCGCCAACTGGAACGCTCGCTCCGTAGGGGCGAAAAACATTGAGCTTGCAGACTTCCTCCGCAAGCACGACATCGACGTGGGCCTTCTCACCGAGACCCACCTCAAGACCGGTGACAGCTTCTGGCTGCCCGACCACAACATTGTCCGGCTTGATCGCACCAGCTCCAGGGGGGGCGGTGTCGCGGTCATCATCAAGAAAGGCATCAAGTACTGCACCCTACCCCACTACCGCACTTCCATCATCGAGGCCGTCGGCGTTGAGGTGGAAACATCGACCGGAAACGTCCGGTTCATCGTTGTCTACTGCCCCCGGCAATGTACCGTTAGCAATGGTACAGCACAGCAGTTCAAGAACGACCTTGCCATCATAACCCGCACCAATGCCCGCTTCGTAATCGGAGGGGACCTGAACGCCCGGCACGAGGCCTGGCGGAACTACCAGCAGAACCAAAACGGCCGCCTGCTATTCGACCATTCCCAGCATGGTCTCTATTCCGTCTGGTTTCCGGACGAACCAACCTTCACATCACCGGCGGGCAACCCATCGACGCTGGACCTGTTCTTGGCAAACACCAGATTAGCCAAGCCGGTTGCCGTCAACGACCTGAGTTCGGACCACCAACCGGTGCTGACCGAGCTGGGCTACAACGTGGCCCCTGCACCGTGCCAGCGGAAGGACTACCATCGAGTCAACTGGGTCCAGTTTCGACGCGTGGTCGACCGCCACATCGACGACAACCCACCGCTCGACACAGTGGATGACATCGACCGGGCCCTGGAGGGTCTCCATCAAGCCATATCCGTGGCTGACGAAGAGTGCGTTCGACGAGTTCCTGTGAGGGGTAAGTTTCAAGCAATTGATTCCCACACCAAACTCTTGATTCGGCTCAGAAATGTTCGTAGACGCCAGTTTCAGCGGACTGGGGATCTGCAGCGTAAATACGAAATGGTCGATCTGAATCGGCAGATCGCTTCCAGAATGGTCTCAATCCGGAACGAGAGTTTCGGGCGGCTCGTTCAGAACCTGGACGACCGTTCCAGACCATTCTGGAAGGTTGCCAAGGTGCTGAAGTCTCACCCCAAGCCCATTCCACCACTTAGAGTCAATGACGAACGGCTTATCACCAACGAAGAGAAGGCCAATGCAATTGGGGAGCACATTGCCCAATCGCATTTGCTTGGCTCTACAATCCCAAGTCCACTCGAGAACCAGGTTGTGCAGTGCGTCCAGACGTTAGATACCTCCCCTTGTGCCGTCCCTCCAGAAGAACGGATTACAGAGGAACAAATTTGCTCAGCGCTGAAATATAGTAAAAACATGAAGGCTCCCGGGTTTGACGGAATATTCAACCTAGAGTTGAAAAATCTCAGCGCGAGGGTGCACTCGCTGCTGGCTGCCATCCTCAACAGATGCTTGGAGCTGCACTACTTTCCAAGCATCTGGAAGGTGGCAAAAATCATCCCGATCCGCAAACCTGGGAAAGACCCTTCACTACCGTCAAGCTACAGACCGATTAGCCTGCTCTCAGCGCTGAGCAAGCTGTTCGAAAAATTGATCCTCAGCCGACTAAACAAGTTTGTGGAGGAACATGACATTCTTCTTCCGGAACAGTTCGGGTTCCGTAAGGGGCATTCCACCAATCATCAGCTAGTGCGGGTGATGAATAACATCCGGAGTAACAAAGCTGTATCCAAGTCCACAGCCATGGCCTTGTTAGACGTCGAAAAGGCGTTTGACAATGTCTGGCACGACGGACTTATATACAAGCTTTGTAACTCCAACTTTCCACCATACCTTGTGAAAATCACCCGTAACTATCTCCAGCAAAGGTCGTTCAGGGTGTCGTTGAATAGTTCCCTTTCGGGACAATTTCCGATCCCAGCAGGTGTTCCGCAAGGGAGTCTGCTGGGACCACTGCTTTACAGCATCTACACGTCGGACATCCCTCCTCTAGGAGACGGTTGCGTGTTCTTTCTGTTCGCAGATGACACCGCGATAGCCGTCAAGGGTAGGATGCCTCGTGAAATTACGAACAAGCTGCAACGATGCCTTGACACCTTTACTGATTATGCCACCTCGTGGAAAATCAAAATCAACGCCTCGAAAACCCAAGCGATCATGTTCCTTCACAGACAATCACCAAAACTTAAACCGTCTCCCTCCTGTACCGTAATAATGGATGGTACAAGGGTCGAGTGGTCCACTGATGTTACTTATCTCGGGATGTTGTTCGATGAGAAGCTCCTGTTCCGCTCGCACATAGAGAAAACCCTAGTTAAGTGCTCCGCCTTGGTTAGGTGTTTGTATCCGCTCATTTGCCGCAGATCCCGCCTCTCAAGGCAAAACAAACTGGCTGTTTACAAACAGATCATAGCCCCCGCGATCTTCTATGCCGCCCCGGTGTGGGAATCGTGCGCTCAGACCCACAGGAACAAAATCAAGGTTGCACAGAATAGAGTGTTGAGGATGATCCTAGATCGTCCATTCGACACAAGAATAGCAGACCTCCATCAAGAGGCAGAAATTCCCAAAGTAGATTCCAAAATTGATGATATGACAACTAAATTTATTCAAAAATGCAATCTTTCTGAACATGCTTTAATAAGCAATTTGTACATAGTAGGTTAAGTGTATATAGTAGAGTAGGTTAGTTTTAAGCTGTAAATAGTAGTATTAAGTAGTTTCTCTTCAAATTCTAAAAACAAAACAAACCAATCCCACCAAGGTGGTCGACCGTGTACTAAGTCTAGGACTAATCCTGTAAAACAAATTTTAAATTTTGCCCATACCTAAAGATGAAGAAAGCAATTAAATCACTTAGTAAATATTTATATGGTAATCGTCCAAGTTAAACTAAAATAAAGATCATTTAAACAACAACATAATTTCAGTGCTTGGTACAGAAAACTGTAATATGTGTAGGAAAATCCTTTTTATCACCACAGAAACACCCCGTTCCCGTTTGCTTATGCAAAATAATGAATGTGCGTTCACAAAACGCACGAAATCTTAAAAAAAAACACCATATTAAGATTTTTTTTTAATTCAATCAATAGATTAAAGATGTACCGAGAATTAAACGGAGGGATTGCAAGCTAAAATGTTCTGATCACGAAATATTGATGATCAATACCGAGATTGTCCAACCCGTTTTGTGTGGTATGCTGCTGATTTTCAGTGTTGCCCAATGATTAGGGAACTTTCATAAATAACGTAGTAGTTGAGGGAGGAGAAGGGTTTCAGAAGTTGGGACCGGCCATGTATAAGGTGTATTTAAAAACACGCTCCGAGGGGGAAGGGGGTTAATTGATCAAAAATATACGTAATTTATGGATGGCCTTAATTTTACTTCCAAGGCTGTGTCGCAATGGGTGAGTTGAATTTAACTCGTGGTTAAAAGTGACAGATGAGTTATCGAATAACACTGCTATACGAGTGTGGTTATTTCGGATCGACTAGAAGTTAAATTTTGGTAACTGTGGCTGAGTTCTGTTTGAAAACTGATCAATTTCCGGCATTTTCGAACATTGAAAATAACTTACGAACTGTCACGTTTAACCACGAGTTATCAGCTTTTGTAAACGACGCATTTGATCGTCGATTTGGCGTAACTTCGTAGCAACCATCAGATAGGAGAAAATTTTCCCAACCTGTTGGCGGTGTTAGTATGTAGGGCGAGCTATTAGTTATGCCAAACCGACGATAAAATGCGTTGTTTACAAAAGCTGATATGTCCTTCCGAAAAGTAATCGAGATTTGTAGTCATCATTCAGGCAAGGAGCGCTTGCGCCATCGAGGCGACGCCGCTACCAGCAGTTAATGATCTCGACAGGAACGACGCGCAAAGTTCGAGGTGCAAAACTCGAACTCTGCGCGCTTGACAGGAACCGCCTTCCTACTGCTTCTGCTGTTGCTGCTGCTGCTACCTGGTCCACAGCCAGTACCTACAATAGCCAACAGATGTACATCAGCAGCAGCTACCGGTTAAATTAGGGTGTCACGGCAGTACGGCGTGGTCCTGGTCGAATGGTTTTCGAGAATGGACGAGAGACCGTGACTCTTGATGCCGGCAACTCTCCCATAAACTGCTGCACCAGCTTAGGATTTGACCTGATGCACTTCAGACACTGCTGCACAACTTGCCTGGCAACGT
Organism: Ochlerotatus camptorhynchus; assembly: GCF_037179485.1. Taxonomy (NCBI): domain Eukaryota; kingdom Metazoa; phylum Arthropoda; class Insecta; order Diptera; family Culicidae; genus Ochlerotatus; species Ochlerotatus camptorhynchus. The sequence goes on from NW_027040640.1 coordinate 2,044,104, forward strand.
TTCTTCCTCGCAACGGCCAGTAACGTTGGCGGATCGATCCCAATAATAATTGCGGACCAGCATGTAGCAAGCGAAGATGATGCTGCTTGAAAATCATCCTCGTGTAACGGTGACGTGCTGGCAAGATCATTGGATGCTTGGTGTCGTCAGATTCTTCCGAATACTTCAAACGTCCATCAACTCTCAAGAGTCCGTCTTTGCATATAAACGGACTATACCAGCGTAGTGGTGACCTCCTAGGAAGCGGATCATTTTTCCAGACCGGCTTCTTCTTGGACCCTTCTTACTAGCGTGAATTCCACTTGATGTAGTTCCTCTGAAGTGCGGAATCCACTCGAACGCTCTTCCCTTGGAATCCACAGTAGACGCATTATGCGCTGCCATATTGCTATGCGTCGGATCAGTACCATAGAGGTAACTCGAAGACCAGAAGGTCCCGAAATAACGTGCTCAACTTTTTGGCTCAGCTCAGGTACTCTCTTCGGTCCCAAGCTAATCGATTCACCCCTCGAAACATAGGAAAATCCACTAACCCCTCATTTTATCTGTCATACTTTCATAGCGAATCAAAACAAACATTGTGTAGTAGTAGAATTTCGACTAGAATGGGGTACGTTAATCATTTGCTTGGGACCAATCGGCTAGTCAAGTAGTGAGCCAATTTAAAATCGTTAGTTTCGTATTGATTGTTGTCAGTACTGTAAAGGAGCTGGACTTGGAGACAAACCATTCGTCGAACTCTTCAGCTGCTGTTGTCGTGCATACAGCTACTGTACGCCTTCTTTCTTTTTCACATTCGTCCTTAGACGAATTATTCAATGAGGTTGGCCAATCGCTCCGATCCTGAGCTAACCAACTCGGTTCATGCAACCAACATTTGTTGCTAAGGATCTCCTTTGGTCCAATTTTATCTGGAGATCAAATCTGCTGGATTATCAGCACCTGCGACGTGTCTCCATATCATCCGTAATTGATTGATTTTTCGCCTCGCTATTGGCGACGAATACAGACGCCTAGATCCACAGGAAAGCACACGTTGAATCCAACCTTTTGGCAACCGTTTTCACCTTCTCGTAAATTTGGGCGGCTAACAGCGTACCACATAACTCCAATCGAGGGATTGATTGGTGTTTTAAAGGAGCAACTTGCAGGCATGGAAAATCATTTACATTCATTTCATGAATTCATTTACATTCATTTTCCCCTAACTTTATTCATCAACAGAACTCTGCAAAATGATGTATGAAGCTTTTGTAGGTTTTGTTATTAGCTACAACTTTTGCCAGTAATCCAAATCTGTATCTCTTATGCATCACGAATTAGAGCGGGCAAAACTCGTTACTGTTTTCAGTGAATGTAAAATACATTCACTGAAAAACAGTAGTGGATTCTGTTTGCTCTGGTTCGTCATGCATAAGAGATACGGATTTTTAACAAATGTTGTAGTTAATAACATAACCTACAAAAGCTTCATACATCATTTTACGGAATTCTGTTTAAGAAAAAAGTTAGCGGCAAATGAATGTAAATGAATGCACTAAATGAATGCAAATGATTTTCCATGCCTGGCAACTTGTCCTGGCTACAAATGTAGGGACATCCACTGTATGGCTTTTGCGATGCATGCGAAAAGCAATGGATCTTCACTTGTACAGCTTGAGGAAGAATTAGGCAAAGCGTTACCCTCATTGCGAATCGGTAGCAGGACTCACCCACCGTTGAAGGCAATGACTGATCTCAATCTAGTCTCTTGCCATTTTCATCCTTCAGTGTCCATAGTAGCTGCATGAAGATCATTGCAGCTGTAATAGTAGCACCACTGCAGCTCAGTGCATCAAACAGTGTAGCGATGATCGAGAGAACTTGACGTTTTGTGAAAACAGCATCGGAATCAATTCTAGATAGAGCTGGAATTAGGGCGTAACAGCTTTTGTAAACAATGGTTTCTCTCGATGATTTCTCGGAAGCCATGGCTCTCCCTGGCAAATCGACATCACTATCGAGTAGAGGAAGACTTCTCCTACCCGATGGATATGTTGGTTTGTGTAGGCGTGCCTTACATTCCGAGAAATCAACGAGAGAAGTCATTGTTTACAAAGGCTGTTACACCCTCATTCTAGCTCTATCTAGATTTGATGGAAATTCAAACTGGAAGCGGCCAATTTGAAGTGAAAACTAAGTTCAAGTTTCGTGCGAAGAGCATGGAAATTGGAAGTGGTTATCACAATTGGAGGGACCTTTTCCTTCTTGGCATTAAGCCGGGTCCAAACAAGGAACAGGAATAATTTTAAGTCAAACTCTACCTTGTTAAATGTACAGGCTGAGCACTGAAAAGTACTGTTTAAATTTGTTGTTGCTTTAAGTAGCAGTAACACTTCCTTCAGCAAAAAAGCAAATGATCCGCACGGCAAGAGAGCACGATGTGGGCAAGACTTTTCGACCCTTGTTTGGACCCTACCCGAGTTAATCCTGCTTGGATATTGATTTGGAAAATTTCGTTTCGATTCTTCGGATTCTTACAGTAATCTGCTTGGGAGTAAATTTGGAGAAAGTGTCTTCTGCCGCCACGGTGCCAAACGCAAAAGAAAAGGGCAATCTCTTGATCCCCCATCTGATGAAATTTATTTGTGCAATCAATTTGATATGCTCAAGGATGATGAGAATTTTGTTCCGGGAAGTTCAGAAAATATTGAAAACATTATATGAGTAGCATTAATGGTTCTACATCCGAATTAATTAGCATCACACAAATGAGAGAACCTTCCAAAAGATCTGAGAATTTCATGGAAATTCCAAGAATTTCAATAATGGTCCGAAAACATCAAATTGGATTCGAGAATTTTAAGAACCTTCAGAGCTACGGGGAAGTTTTAAGACATTTTAGGGTTGGTTGCGATAGCTTTTGGGAAGTTTTATAGATTTTGAGAGCTTCAGTGATGGTCAAAGAGCATGGGGACTCATCTTAATTTCAGGGAAATTGCAGGAGCTTTAGATAACTTGCCAAAACTTAAGCTGAGTTTAAAGTTCTTAAGGGAAGTTATGTGAACTCCGGGGTGGTGCAGTTCCATGAATATCTGAATCTGGAAAAATCTGCGGGATCTTCAAGGAAGCTTCGAAAACTTCTGGTTAATTTCGAGAACTTTTGGTCAGTATAATTAAATTTAGGAAAATAGCGAGAACATTCAAGAAGTTCCAAAAACTAAAGATGATCCAGAGAACATCAAGGAAGTTTAGAGAACTTATGAAACAATTCGAAAACTTCACAGAAGTTCCGAAAAGTTCACTGAAATGCAGAATTTAGATCGTAAGGACAGTTTTATTAATTTCCAGGCGAAGAAGCCAAGGAACAAATATCTTTATAATAATGAAATAAGAAATATGTAATAATTTCAGGGTAATTCCAAGCACATCATCAGAAATGGTGAGAACTTCAGGGTGGTCCACAAAAATTGTAGAAATTAAAAAAAAACGCTCCAAGGAGTGTAAGGAATCATCAAGGATTTAGCGGATGTTTCATGAATTCACTAAGGGTAATTCTTAGAAATTCTGCAACATTTCAGGCACTTCAGGGAAGTTTTGAGGCGGTTCCATCTGCTTTGGGCAAGCTGCAGCAATTTTTACGAGGCTCTAGGCATTGGCGTAGCTAATGAGGGTGCCAAGGGGCCAGGCCCTCCCCAGAATTATCTAGGCACCCCCCAGAATTTTTGGTGTTATTCTGACTCACCGGTATTTTGTCAAGTTTGTCAAGTTCGTTGTTATTATTTACCAGTGATTAATAAAATTGAACCTCAAATAACGATTTTTTTAAAGTCCTTTCGGGAATCTCTATATAATGTCAGGGCACTTTTTTGAAGCCTCATTGACTTGGAATAATTGTGGAAATTACGTACAAATTCAAGAAATTTCGTTCCTGGAGCTTCACGAGAAACGTAGAAGTGCAGCAAACGTTGTGGAAGGAATTTTGAAAGTTGAAGTTTTAAGTTCAGGGAATTTTGTAGAAGTCTAAAAATAGTTCAATAAACTTCTAAGAACTTCAGTAATCCTCGCTTCAGCTTAGGGAACTTCGTTGTAGTTTTTCAGAAATCTTACTTCAAAAAAGCTCCATGAACTTCTTTGAGGTTATGGAAACTTCGTTAAATTTAAAGGAACTTTCCAGGTGTTCAAAAATATTTGTAAATGATAGGTGTCTTTCCAGAAGTACAAATATGTCCAGAGATCTTCGTAGAATTACGAGATATGTAAAGAAAATATGAAATTTGGAATAAATTCAGGGAACTTCGTAGAAGTTGAGAAAATGTTGTAAAACTTAAGGGAGTTTTGTAGATGTTCAGGAAACGTTGGATAAATTACAGGATATTCTTCGAGCAATCTTTCCTAGACAGCAGGAAATATTCAAAAGATCTCCATATAGGCGAAGATATTAAACGTTTTTCCAAGACTTCAGGTTGATCCAGTTCTGAGACTCTCCAACTGTTTAAACATTCAAACATTCTTTCAAGACTGTGAATTGTTCAGGAAGAATTCAAAAGTTTTCCAGCTAATTGAATCTAATGCTAATGACATTCAAAATCTGGTATCTTAAAAACCTGATAAAATGAAGTTATGTCCTGATTTTTCATAAATCTTGTCAAACGTCTAGATTTTTCGAAATTTTTGCATTTTCAATTTTTTTTTAACTTTCTAAGAATTTTTCCCTCGAAAAATGCTGTGAGTCTCAGAAACTAGGTAAGTTTTTCAAGATCTACAATTACTAATTTTGAAGTCCAAAAAATTCAAAGCGTATCGAAACCGATTACACTGGAACCTCCATTTACGAACCCAAAACCTCGTTATTTGGGATTTACTTCGTAAAAAGAGGTTTTTGAAAATATTGTCAAATACCCCAAAATATGGGTATTTTTGGAATCAGGGTGACGTGTAGAGACCGGAAATCGATGTCTGACGCCATTTTGAAATCCAAGATGGCGGCTTCCGGTAACAGAAAAACTTCGAAATTCTGTCAAATACCCCACAATATGGATATTTTTGGAATCAGAGTATTATGGTTAATCAGAGAATTAATACCTAAAATTTATTTTGAACAAAATTTCATCGAATTTATTTTCAGTCATATTTATTTTGTGGAGTTTTCATGAAGCTTTTGATTAGGTTAAACATATTATAATTATAGAAATTCTTATTTCATTTGTTTTTAATATTCATGTACTAGAATTTTTATGAAATGACTGCCTAGGAAGGATCCCAATTTTATCTTAGTCCTAGAATTATGACAATTATTAACGTTAATAATTGAAAAAAAAAAATATACTTACAACCTGTATCAGAGATATATTATTTTTTAGTTACAAAGTCATGAAATCATATGGGAGTGGAATCTCAAAACTATTTTTATTTTAATATTTAGAATGTTAAGAATTGTGCATCGACATATATCTTGAACATTTTCCTAAGTCAAAAATGTATGAAATTTATTCTGTATGCATTTTACCATGTTTCAAAGCCAGAGTTTTATAAAATTATAAAATTCAAACCCTGAGAATTTCATTTTGGTTCCTATGTCTGAGATATAACTGTTGATGAAATATTCAAATCCTAAAAAAAAATAGTTACAAAATTCATGGAATTACCTAAATTTGAGAATTTTCTAAAGTTTGAGATGCTTAGTTTTTGAATAACATCTTTGCGAGTTTTTATTTAACCGTAGTTAAGCAAAATAATAAAAATGCAATAGCCCCACCCCCCCCCCTCCTTGGCCTCTAAAGATAAATTTTATAGCTACGCCAATGGCTCTAGGACAGTGTTGCTCATCCCCTTTTCCAATGGCTGAATCTTTGTTTGATGGTCATATTTTAAGTTGAATTTAGTGTGAATTCGTATTGCAGAAAGGAATTCAGGCTAAGATTGTTGCATCATAGAGATCCCAGCACCACGTACTGCGGGCCACACCTTGCCCATCGTTGCTCTAGAAAATCAACAAAACTTCAATGAAATCCAGAAAACTTGAGGAAAACCTTAGAGGCAGTCTCAATTAGTTCTGGGAAGCCAAGCACTTCCAGGATAAATTATGCGCAGCTTCAAAGATTTCAGGAAAATTTCGAGAAACTTTCGAACATTCCGGGAATTTCAGGAAAGCCCACAGAACTCCTGAAAAGCTTAGCAAACTTCGGAAATATTTTGGAAATATTAATAAGTCTAAAGATTTTCAGGAAAATTAAAACATTTTTAGGAAAGTTCCATTTATTTAAGGGCAGAACCGAAAACTTAAGGAGAATTGCGAAAATTTCAGGGCAGCTTCAAGAACATCAGAGAAGGCCAATGAACCTCAGAGCAGTTCAATTAGCTTTAAAGAAGTTCCAACCAAATCGGGGAATATCCGAAAACTTCAGTAATGATAAGTCCATAGAACATCAAAGAAGGCAGTTCCGGTGTCATCCTGTGACACGCTGGGCTTGATTAGCACCTTCTTTGAAGGGCCAGCTGCTGTCTCATTTGCACGTTTACATAACATTAGTTTCGTATTTGCAAGTTCAAGTAACGCGAGAAGGTGGCGACACTTCCACGGCGCAACGCGACAGCACAAAACGAAACAAAATCGAAAGGAGAACTCGAGTGAAAATACGGACTGAACAGCTCAACAGTCGAGCAAAGAATGCATGAGCCATTGAGTTGAGGATAGACAGCAGCGCTCTTTTATATCTTTTCAGGTTAATGCAGAATGATGTGCAACCAAGTGGTGCTCGATTATGACGACTGGGTTTGGGAAGAAGGTTTATTTCATGAAAGCAGTGATTAAATTATCACTTTTTATGTATACATTGGACAATGCCTGACAATTCCACTTTTTCAATCGTTTTTTTTTTGTTGAAAATCATCATTTAAAGGTAATGTTTTGGATGCGTGAAAATATTTCTGATCGATTGGTGATAAAATTATTGAAATAGGTCCAGGGGCAGCTGAGTTATTTATGATCAAAATCTTTCATAATTTTGTTACATGTTCCATTTACGGTTTTCACAAAGTGTACCCCCACATAGAAATCACAGACGTAGTCCTACGCAAAAAAAAACTTTAAAGAAGAACCTCAGGGAAGCTAGACCTAGAGATCTTCAGGGAAACTCAGGGTAGTCTCAATTAATCCTGGGAAGCCAAGAATTTCTGGGAACTTTAAAGATCTGTAAAGATTAGTACCGATAAAGTTTTTTTTTTTCCTTTGGTTTGTTTTTTCCGTCGATCTTGTTTTCCGTGCTGAGCACCAATGCTACCGACGTGCCAGGAAGGCAGCTCCCGTACCTGGACCCTACGTATCGACCCATCAACTCATGAACCGGGGACCAACGGCTTTACTTCCCATCCTAAGGAAGGCGTGATCAGAGATGTTATGCCTCGGAACATCCCGGCGGCGCCGACTGGGATTGAACCCAGGTCTTCTGGGGTGAGAGGTAATCACGCTTACCACTACACCACCGGCGCCGTTGTCGATAAAGTTAATGCAGCTTCAAATACTTCAGGAAAATTTCGAGAAACTTTCGAAAGAAGAAAGAACGTTCCGGAAATTTCAAAGAAGCCCAGAGAACTCCTGAAAAGTTAAGCAAGCTTCAGAAATATTTTGGAAATTTTACAGAAGTCTAAAGATTTCCAGGAAAGTTTAAAGATTTTTACGAAAGTTCCATTAATTTCAGGGCAGTACCGAAAACTTAAGGTGAATTGCGAAAATTTCAGGGTAACTTCAAGAACAGCAGAGAAGATCAATGAACCTCAGGACAGGTCAATTAATTTTACAGAAGTTCTGAGAAACTAAGGAAATTTCCGAAAACCTCAGAAATGGTAAGTCTAAAGAACTTCAAAGAAGGCAGTTTCATTCAGTTCATTTTACAGGGATGTTATAAGTACTTTGAGGAAGATCAATGAACTTCAGAGCAGCTCCATTAAAATAATTGCATGATTTTTCAAGAAGCTCCGAGGAATTATGGAATATGCCAGGAATTTCTAGAATGTTCCAAAAATTTCTGGAAAATTTCCGGGTCCTCAGGCATGAATAAGAAAACTGCAGAATGTTAGAAAATTGGAGGAAATTTCTTGAATATACATATAGCAACGATAACATATAGCAACGTACAGAGAACTTCAAAGAAGTTTAGAGATTTTAAGTGAAGTTCAATGAGTTTCTAGGAGATTTTGAATACTTCAGAGAGGGAGGGATGTTTTAAATAATTCTGATAAGTTCAGGGATGTCTAGAGAAGTTTCATGAAGTTCAGAGATTTTTAAGGTTATTCATATAACTTCCGGGAAGCTCCGGAAACTTCAGAAAAGCCTTGGCTCTCGGGGAAGTTTAAAGATCTTGAAGAATTAGTAATTTTGTTTCGTCTCAAAAAAATGTTTTGATTATAGTTTTATCATCGCCAACGTTTTGACCCAGGGATCATCATAAGGGCTAGTTTCAGTTTCAAATCGTAAGCTTTTTGAACTGAACGAATGGCGTTAAAACTTTACCATGCCGAAGGCCAGGTCCAAAGATTGAAATTTGGTCGTAAAGCGTCATAGACTAAGGGTACTTCTGTAAGGGGGTGCATGGATTTGAAGTGGTCGGGTTGCACATATGAAACATTTGTAAGTAACCAGCTCTAAATTTATCATGAAAGTGCTGCGGAACGCCCTCTGGTGGTTAGTGCTGTCAGAAGAAGTACATTATTATGGGAGAATTGGATTCCCTGTCCACAACACACCATTGGATAGAGTTCTCTGATGGTGAAGGTGTTCTAAAAATTCAAACTATCCTTTAATTGAATAAACGATTAACAGCATGCTAACTTTTTTGTCTATTTGCCTATGAAAAATGTTTTAATTTTAGTTTGCATCTAAAATATCACTGAACATCACAGTTGCACAGCTGACATTTCTCTACCTTCGAGTACCAAGCTGACAAGCCGAACAAAAATCGAAAGCAATCACTTTCATCCAACATTTACCGACCGAAATTCGAATTCGCCGCTCTTGCCCAGTGAAGTGCAACGAATCTGCTTGGGTTAGACTCAAACCTAGTGATACCTTTTACCGCGTGGTTTTTGTGTGGGTTCCACTCCGTTTACTCGCAGCCTCCACCGCAGTGACGAGCCGCCGCCGTTGTCGTCGTTGCATAACTACTTCTCCATAGAAGCCGTCCTAAAATTAGGTCAATCCAAACATATGGTCGTCTTTGAATCACTGCTGCTGCAGCTCACTCTCTCGCTCGACTATGCCTTCCAAGACCAACTCTCTTTCTTGCTGCCTTTTCCCTTGTCCAACGGGGGCCCTCTTGCTGCTTTTCACCTTCACGTTTAGTAGATTGCCTGGTAGGTAGGTAGGTAGGTACATACAAATGTTGCAACCGCACTGAGCTGGAAAAGCATGATGCCGTCGTCGTCGTCGTCGTCGTCTCGATCATCGAGAGTCTTGAGGGCAAACGCGGGACCGGCTTAGCCCGAGGCAGTCCAAGTAGAGGCAGAAGGTGAAAGACTAGTTTATTTGCGAAGATGCTACCCGATTGGGTAATCGGACTGGTAGCAAGTCACGTTTGTGTGCGGAATCCAGGCGCCCCCAGCAGAAGCGGCAAGTCAGTGGTCAGCTGTCGTCGTGGCGTGTAAAATCTGTTGAATGGAGCATTAATAGAGATCTTTCTCTTCGAACGATTGCGAATCTCCCCAGCCAGTCTTTTTGCTAGATTGGTGAATGTACCGCGGATAGATAGCGTTGCCATGAAGATGTTCAAGATTCCACCCTGGTCCCCGGCTGGAGTCTGGTCACCGTTGTTCTCTGATCGCACCGAAAGTGAGAGTAACTGCAGCACCCGCGGCGAACCAATGAGCCGAGGATAGAAAATTTCATCAGAGGCCAATCTGATGGCCCCTCCGCCTCGTCGTGGTCTTCCCTTTTGATCATCGCTTGTCATCACGTCCTCCGCAGAAGTAGAAGAAGCAGGGTCCATTCACCACGCGGCAACTCGGGCCTCCATGAGAATATTTCATATTTCACGCTGTGACCTATTGCACTAATGGCGTGCGGTAGTTTCTTGGTGAGAGCCACTCGCTGCTCCACTCACAAAAGCTCATTGCTGCATGAATTACCCGGTCCCAGCGAGTGCACAGTGCGGGCGACGACAACGACGACGACGACGACTTGTACACTTCTACTACTGACTGCCTGGCGGAGAATGTGTGGGAGTGGATTTCGATCTCCCAACTTTTCTTTTTTAGGACTTATGCAACAACTCGTGCTGAGAGTTTACTGTTGCACGATGGAAATGGTAGCGCAGCCAGAAGCAAGCGGCAGCCATCGTCATCATCGTCGGTAGTTTATGACTACTAAGGGGTAAAAGGGATGAATTGTTAGTTGAGCGGATTGGATTATTGCAGCAACCAGACAATTGTGTGCCACTTAAATTGATGCAGAGCGAGGGATGCAAATGAGTTGCTCTGCGCTCGCTGCTGATGGATGAAGGTGATAACGGCAGTCTTACTCATTCTGGGTGCAATCTCGACGGCCGGCGATGGGGTGGGTGGTGATTTGTGTGTGCGAAAATGCGTTTGCAAATATTGCTGCACGGTGGGTGCTAACATTTATCTTTATATTTAGCTATTGTTAAGTAATGCGGTCGATATTTGTTTAGCGAAGACATTTCGCTGAATTTCATTTAATGCCTTCGATGCAGTCACTGCAATAGATAATGCATAGATGGGTAAATTTGCACATTATGGACCCTTATTATTTAGTGGAATACATACGTATTGACAAATTGAAGCAATTTATCTAAGAAGGCATTTTTTTAGCAGCATTTTTCAAAATTATACGCCGTACAGACTATGGCTTACATCATGTACTATAGGCTGGCTTGCAATGAGCACTTATGCATCTAGTTTTCACTGGACATCCTATGTATGAGTGCTCATTGCAAGACAACCTATGATACATGATATAAGCCATAGTATGTACGGAGTATTACACTGAATCAAGCTAAAGGTATGTTTAGACTGTCTGATTTGTTGGTCTGATTCGAGCGGACTGCTCGATAATTTTGTCGGATGCAATGTTCGAATGCGTTCACACTTTTTCGACATGATGATTAGATTTGACGTTTGATTTGTCGAACGTGACAGGTATGTGGTTAATTTTCGTTCGACTCATTCAGCAAAATAGCTGTAAGTGAAATGAAAATATTGATTATTTTTCTTCTAAAATTTCAAGGATTTGATTTGTGTTTTGATGACATCCAGCAGCAAGGTAAACCGATTTCACTATTCAATGTGTATAATTTGACTGATTTTTATTTTCCAATGTGTTTGGCCGTCAACAAAACAGTGTTCATATAATCCGAAGTATGTATTATATAAGAATAAGCATGCCAGACAGCAGATCTGAAGGCCTACTAAGATTTTTTTAGAACTTCAGAGAGATTTGGAGATCTACTGAGAAATTTGTTGAGCTTCAGGGTAGTTCGTAGATCTTGTAAACAGAACTACAAAACTTCAGAAAATTTTAAAGCAATTAAAAGAAATTTGCAGAAATTTAGAAAAATTCACAAGAGAGATCGTAGATCTTTCGAAAAATGTTCAAAGAAATTTTCAAAACTTCAAGCAAGCTTAAATATTTTCAGATCAATTTGTAAAACTATAAGGGAAATTTTGGTAAATATTCAGGGAGCTTCGCAGACCTTCAGAAAAGTCCAAGAATCTACAGTGAAATGAAAAGAATTTCACAGAAGTTTGGAGATCTACTGAAAAATTATTGCACATCAGAAAAGTTCCTAGATTTTCAGATCAAAGCTACAGAACTTTTGAAAAAATCACAAGAATGGTCATAAATCCTCAGATAAATGTTTAGATCTTCAAGAAAGAGTGCAACTTTTCTGATGCATTTTTAGAATGTCAGAAATTTTGATGGGTCTTTAGTGAAAGTTGCAAAACTTCAGGGAAGTACGGCGGTTTAACAAAAAATATTTCAATCGTAACTATTCAAATCGACGTATCTGGTTTTGTAAACAATCACTTCAATAGACGATTTATCTTAACTGGTAACTCACCCACTCAAACAAATACCTTCATCAGGTAGGGGAATCTTTCCCTTACTAGCTGGTGTTGTTAGTTTCTGTGAGTGAGCTAGCAGTTGCCACAAATTATCGATTGAAGTGATTGTTTACAAAAGCAGATACGTCGATTTGAATAGTTACGCTTGAATTTATACGATTTCAGGGAAGTTTGTAGATCTTGAGAGAAACATTTAAAACTTCAAGGAAGCTCAACTATTTTCAGATAAATTTTGAGAAATTAAGGTAATTTAGAAGATCTGCAGGGACATTTTCAGATGTTCAGGGTAGCCCGAGAGCCTATAGAGGAATTTATAAAACTTCAGACAAGTTTTCAGATCTACTGAGAAATGTATTGAGCCTCAAGGTAATTCGTAGATCTTGAGCATAAAACTACAGAGCTTCAGACAACTTTAGAAAACTTTAAAGAAAGCATTTGCAGAACTCCAGAAGAGTAGATATTTAGAGAAATCTGTAGAACTGCAAGATCTTCAGAGACATTCAGTGATTCAGTGTTTCAGAAAAGTACTTCAATTCCATGAACAAATCTCAGCGAAGTAAGAAAGTCCAAGATTTTGCAGAACTCCATGGAAGTTGGAAATAGATAGGTCTGAAGAACTTGAAAAAAGTTCGTAGGCCTTAAGAGAAAGTCTGTAGAACTTCAGAAAGTTCGTTCATTTTTAGAAAAAAATTGCAAAACTTCAGCAGAACTCACAGAACTTCTGGAAAGTTCAACGATCTTTAGAAGGATTTACACAACTTTAGAGAGATTCAAATATTTTCAAATAATTTGTAGAGCTTTAAGGAATTTGAAAGAATTTCAGATAAATCTGCAGAACTTTATGGAAGTCCATAGTAGATCTTCAGAAAATTTCTTTAAATTTCCGGAAAGCTCAAAAATTTAAAAATATTTTTTTTAAGCTTAAGGGAATTGCGTAGATGTTCAGAGAAATTTGCAGATAATAGATGAATCATGATAATCTACAGAGAAAATTATATAACTTTTTTGATATTTAAGGATCTTAAATCTGCATGGATTCAGCATGGATAGCAATTTTTTACAGAAACTTGCAGATCTTATAAAGAACACACAGGACTCCTAAGAAATCTGCAGAACTACCGAGAAATTTGCAGATCTTCAGGAAAGTTTGTTGATCTTCAAATATATTTTACTTCAGGGACGTCCGAATGTCTTCAGATAAAAATATGCAAATAACAGAAATTTTCATAACTCAAGGAATCATGTAGATCTATAGAGAACTTTTCCCACTAGCTTGTTGAAAGTTGGTTTCGACATCCTGGCGAAGTTTTGAAATTCTTTTTCGTTTTAATATCGCAGTTCTTGGAAGGACAAGATGAACCAGATCCCTGCCGGTGTTCCTCCTGAGCAACCATTTCCTACTCCACAAAATTCACCTTCTCCTTCTCATTTTATTTAAAATAATAAAAGCAAATACGCCTGCCAAAGCTTGAGTAATTTTCCGGTAATTCATTATGTAAGCATTTACAATTTTTTTTGAAATCTAATTCGACAATTAACCACTTCATTCGAGCAGTTAAAATGACGTTTACTACCACTTTAACTTTGAAATAAAACATTATTTTGAGATTTTTTCTTCTAGAACCACGAGAAAAGTAGCCATAGCTTGTGCGTTTCATAAAATAATAGGAATTAGTTGGTCCAGTTTTGTGAAATCGCTTGTAGAAAGTCACGCCAAAACTGCTTGACAAAGTGATCAATTCTTTCGACATGTGCAAGCAGTGTGAACACCAGCAAACAGGGGGGTTCAACAAAGTGTGTCGAAAGTAAAATCGAGCAGATTTTTCATTATGGCGGCGATCAAAATCAGACTAAGAAATCAGATAGTCTAAACGGACCTTAAGAGTGCATAGAATCACAGTAGGCATTGATTGTCAGGATAAGTTCATTTGTTTACATCATGGCTTCACCGGAGCAAGCACGTTGCGATTCGATCCTGCACGCTCGAAACGAAAATCCTGGTCTATCCGCTCCCGGTTTTCGATTAAATTTCTGGGTATGAATTTTATACCTCGGTTGACCGGAAGAGTGCTTCGGAAGAATGTAAAATCAAAAAGAAGTCAAAATTCCCCAAGTTCCTTGCCTGGAAAGCAATCTGCAGTTGTGGGCTGAAAAGCGAAACTTTCGTTACGCACTTAGAAATACCTAATTTTACACGTGACGGAGTCCATCTTTGACATAAGGAATGCAACGTAAACAAATAAGTCATGTGCTCCGAGACTGAAAAGTTCGTTACTCAACGAAAAGTACGTTCGATTGTGCTGAATTTCACGTCTATTATGACTCAATTTTATGTAAAAATTGACGCTCGTATATGTCAGTCTCAGAGCACCTAAATTTACATGAATTTTTCTAAGTGTGTACTTCTGGGACCATGAACTAGAAAATTTACCAGGAGGAGTGCCTACGGAAGAGACTAATGCCTTTTCTGGAACAGCATGAGGTGCTATGCCTATTCTGGCCGGACTTGGAATCCGAGATTACGGCTGACGAACTGTTGGCGTATATCAAATCATCTAAAAACACTTGAAGCCTCCAGGTTTCAACCAAATTCTGAATCCAGAACTTGAATTCCAGATTTTTCATCCAACTGGCACTGATTTTTAATCCGTGTCTTAGTCTTGGCTACTTACCCTCATGCTGGAAGTCAGCTAAAGTCATCCCCATCCAGAAGCCTGGGAAGGATCCGTCCTCTCCTCCAACCCTACCGACCCATCAGTCTTCTCTCGGGGTTAACTAAGCGGTTCGAAAGGACAGTATACCACCGACTTCCGGCATCTGCCGATTAAAACAACTTGTTGCTCGAGGAACAGTTTAGCTTCCGTAAATGTCGCTCGACTGTTCACCAGCTGACTCGCGTGACAAACATTCTCACACGGAACAAGTCTGTATCCAAAACATTTGCCATGGCATTGTTGGACGTTGAAAAAGCGTTGGATAATGTCTGGCACGATGGCCTGGTCTACAAATTGCAGCGATACGGTCTTCCAATCTTGTGAAGATCATAATAAACTATCTCTCGGATAGGAGTCTCTCTGAATGGCATTACATCGGATGCCTTCAACATCGGTGTGAGTGTTCCACAAGGAAACATCCTTGGACCCATCTTGTTCAACCTGTCCACCTCCGATATGCCGGCTCTCCCTGATGGTGGATCGTTGTCCCAGTTCGCAGATGACACATCCATCATCTATAAGAGTAGGCTCTGACCGCCAAACTTATTTTAAAAGCTGGAACATCCGTATACACGTGGTAAAGACCCAGTTTATCACATTCCCAATCTCCCATATTTGTTCAACTTAAACGGCACAGTGGTGATTTGGCCCAAACTGGTAGTCTACCTTGGCCTTACACTTAACAGCAAGCTGCTTTTCAGGGAGTACGTTGACAAAACGAAAACAAAATGCCACACCCTGATGAGATTCCTGTATCCACTCATCAACAGGAGATCCACTCTGTCCCTAAAAAACAAGCTTGCTGTCTACACGCAAATCATCCTTCCCGTAATCGAGTAGGGTATGCCAATCTGGGGCCTCCTTTAGCTCAGTTGGTAAAGGCGCAGCTACAAAGCAAGACCATGCTGGAGGTGGCTGGGTTCGATTCCCGGTACGGTCTAGGAATTTTTCGGGTTGGAAAATTTCTCGACTTCCCTGGGCATAGAAGTATAATTGGACTTGCCACACAATTATACCAATGAAAAAATGGTATAGGCATCGAAAAGCTCTCAATTAATAACTGTGGAAGTGCATCGAGAACACTAAGTTGAGAGCACGCAATAAGCTAATATACGATATGCAATAAGCTTGAAATTTGAAGAAGAAGAAGAAGATGCCAATCTGGGAGAGTTGCGCCCAAATACCATCAGACCCTAGAAGAGCAAAAGAACGGTTGTTGGTACTGGGAACACTGTTTGTGACGCAACAGTAGCGGCCCACGACAGCTGTCAGACCGTGAAGATCTGCTGTGTCATCTATCTAATTGTAATAGAATTTCGTAGTGACGGTACGATCACAGAAGGAGAAGAATCATTTAAAAGTGAGTTATATTTTCATAAAGCTAAATTAAATTGTCTCTTACAGCTAGTTAACCTATCTTACCACTAAATACTTAAACCTAGTTGTTCTACCTTAGTGAGTCTTGCTATTTCATGCGAATTGTAAGTTCTAAATCTAAATTGTTTAAACTTAACGATTGATTTGGTTGTTCGACTGGTTTTATGGAGATTTCGTTTTTATGGCTTTCTCAGTCTAGGGTAATTCAAACAGTTAGTTTTGCATTGCCCGACGTTTCGGCCGTTTATTGTGGCCTTTTTCAAGGGTAAAACAGACTGTTTTACCCTTGAAAAAGGCCACAATAAACGGCCGAAACGTCGGGCAATGCAAAACTAACTGTTTGAATTACCCTAGACTGAGAAAGCCATAAAAACGAAATTTAAACTTAACCTAACCTAATTCATTACAATAAAAAAAAACGCGACGTTGTGATTTGCTATAAGAAATCGAACCGTGGGGACATATTCGACCGACATATTGGAAAGGTTCAGTGATCAGATCATCAGATCATACGTGTTCTAGCACGTTAGGTTAAGTTATATTCGTAGTTAGGTAGGTTATCACGTTTTTCAATTAAAACAAAATACACCCCCCAAGGGGTATTCTGTAAACTAGTTGAAAAAGTAGAAGGGTCTGTGCCTAGGGGCACGAACGGAAGCTTGATGTAGGACCGCTAGTAGACGGAACAAATATGTTGGGCATACGCGATCGTCTGCATACTCCGCAGTAACCATTGTGTGGTGCGCATTGTTCTTCATCTGTAGTTCTTTCGGTCGATAGCAACCGTTTCAACCGTTTCGTGATGAGTCTGTGAGTGAAGACTACGATTTGCGTTCATTTTTGCGGAGGATGCGCTCTGCCCCCCTTTGGCAATGTTTCCATACCTTGAAACCACTGAAAGTGAATCCTGTTCTAGTGGAGGAAGCTTTTTGGATAGCTGAAGATAAAATATTTTTTGTTTTGTACCTCATGACTATAGTTTTAAGATGTATTGTGTAGTGAACAAGAAATCTCGGCACTGTACAGTTTATTCGATTGTGCCTAATAAACTTAAAGTAATGCCAAAGTAATTAGGAAACAAAACTACTAGGGACAGCCCTATGGGGTTGTACGCAATGGTGACGTAGGACTACGTCGTCTTATATATAATCACGATGGTGTTTCAATATGATTTCTGTGTTTGGGAAACAATCACAAAATTAAATTTTGATTGCCTTTCTTTTTTCACACACCGATAAACTTCTTTTTTTTTCTCTGTTCGGGACATAACACTACTGCGACCAGTAATTTGATCTATTGTAGTATATCCCGTGTCCTTAGTTTAGTGCATGCCGTATTACTCCATCACTATTGAGAAATGATGAAGTATTCGGTTTTGATACAGTTGTCATTCTTGCCTTCATCGCAAGGAATCGATTCTAAAGCGTGATACGGTCAAAATTTGGTCAATATCAACTTGACGTATTTCTTTCAATTTTGCATTTAAAAAACCTGAACACCCCTCATTTTGAAGGTGTGTGTGTGTAGAATGTTGCTCCTATTTTGATTTTGGAATTCACTCTTCAGTTATCAAAATGCCGTCCAAGCAAGAAGAGCAGCGTATCAAAATTTTGCTCGCGCATCGCGAAAATCCGAGCTACTCGCACGCAAAGTTGGCAAAATCGCTAAAAGTTCCCAAATCAACCGTTACAAATGTAATTAAAGTGTTTGGGGAACGTTTGTCGACAGCCAGGAAGTCTGGATCGGGGGGAAATCGAAAACCGGAAGCCGCTGAGACGACAAAGAGAGTTGCCAGTAGTTTCAAGCGAAACCCTAACCTCTCTCTCCGAGATGCCGCAAATAAGCTGGGTGTATCGTCTACAACCGTGCATCGAGCCAAAAAACGAGCCGGACTATCGACTTACAAGAAGGTAGTGACTCCAAATCGCGATGATAAACAAAATACGACGGCCAAAGCGCGATCCCGGAGGCTGTACACGACGATGCTGACGAAGTTTGACTGCGTGGTAATGGACGACGAAACCTACGTCAAAGCCAACTACAAGCAGCTTCCGGGACAGGAGTTTTATACGGCAAAAGGAAGGGGAAAGGTAGCAGATGTTTTCAAGCACATGAAACTGTCAAAGTTCGCAAAGAAATATCTGGTTTGGCAAGCCATCTGTACCTGTGGCTTGAAAAGCAGCATTTCATAGCTTCCGGCACTGTCAACCAAGAAATTTACGTGAAAGAGTGTTTGAATAAACGTCTGCTGCCTTTCCTGAAGAAACACGGTTGTTCCGTACTGTTTTGGCCGGATTTGGCATCTTGCCATTACGGTAAAAAGGCCATGGAGTGGTACGCCGCCAACAACGTGCAGGTGGTTCCCAAGGACAAGAACCCTCCCAACACGCCAGAGCTCCGCCCAATTGAGAAATACTGGGCTATTGTCAAGCGGAACCTAAAGAAGACCAAAAAAACTGCTAAGGGCGAGCAGCAGTTCAAGGCAAACTGGCTTTCTGCGGCGAAGAAGGTGGACAAGGTGGCTGTACAAAATCTGATGGCAGGGGTCAAGCGTAAGGCCCGGCAATTCGGATTTGGAAAAGCGGAAGCCTAACTGAATATTTTTCCTGAATTTTATACTAATTGAACTTGAAAAAGAAATTTAATTTGATTTTTTAAATAAACGATTTCACCGATTTACACGCGTTTTCTCTTGACCAAATTTTGACCGTATCACCCTTTAGTTGAAAGGTTCAGCTATTTACACCCTTCGGAGTGTTGGAACACCCTCCAAAGGCGCGCCCCTTTGTCAGTCAAAATTCAACAGAATTAAAGAATGACACCGATTATGACCATGCATCAGAACCCTAGTCTTAACCACTTCAAACTAGGGAACAACGAATAGAAGATTAGGAATCACATAGATGAAGACAACTAACTCTTTTTTTTCCTTGTTTCAAGATCATCCTCGGTAGACAAAGCCGAGTCTTGTCACTATCAACAAGGCATAAAAAGTAACAAGGTCTAAGATGTGTTCCTTTGATTACTGAAAAATCCTGTTCCCCTAGATTGAAGTAGTCAAGACTAGGAATCGGTGGTAGATCTTACGTCCCGTAACGTACCACAAAAAGGTGATCTATCCACGGTACGGGGCATGTCTATAAGCTACACAGACTCCTCCCATCATGAGGAGTTTGCTATCAAGTAGCGACACTGACTCCTCTCCTTTTGTGTAGTTTGCCAATGTCAACACCTTGAAAGCAAAGGGCAATTATCGAGTTATTAACAATGATTCTCTGCTTGACCGTCAAGCTGTTCAGTGCAGTTCGGATTCCCGCTCGCCTTTTCGAGTTTTCCGGATTTAGTTTGTTTCGTACTTCGTTTTTTCGTTTTGCGCCGTGGAAGTGTCGTCATCGTCATGGACCTCAATACCGTGATGTAAATGGCATAAACTGCCTCTCTTACGGCCATGGCGCGAAAAATTGCCATATGAAACCACACTGTGACTAGTGTGGAGGTACCCACGCAACAGCGTCCTGTGGTCAAGCTGAAGACAACGAGCCAAGTATGCCAACTGCGGTGGAAACCACCGTGCGTCTACTCGCGACTGCCCCAAGCTAGCGGAATTCATTAATATTCGCCAAAAGGCGGCAACAGGCAACCAGATCGGTCGCCACCGCAATAATCGTGCACTCCCGGCCAACACTGATGCTCAGTACCCTGCAATCCAGCCCCTTCGACTGGTCCCGAACCTAGCACCGCTTCCCCTCAATAATCAACGAGCCCTTAGCACCCCCGCTTGGTATTCTCCAACAGAAAAAGCGGCCCCCAGCTGCCAATCAGCCCAGCATCGCCTCGTTGCTGCAGTGGCCCAGCCGTACCAAGGTCCTTTCACTGCCCCTGGTTTATCGTATGCCAGTGCTATGTCAGGTGAGTCCGTCGACGATTCCCCATTTACCTCGGAGGAACTTGTGACATTCGTCACAGAGGTCATCATCATCCTGCGCAACTGCAAGACCCGATCTGAACAGCTTCATGCTGCCCTGTCCCTTGTTAATAAGTATGGATCGTGAAATTATAAAGATTGCAAATTGGAACGCTTATTCGCTGAAGAACAAGCATATCGATCTGCTGACTTCCTTAACACCAAGGAAATCGACATTGCCATCATCACTGAAGCCCATCTAAATCTGGAAGTCAACATCTACCTATCGGACCTTCGGCTCTTGAGACTCGAGAGAACCAGGGCAAGAGGAGGGGGAGTAGCCATCGCTGTGAGGCGCAACATCAACTGCCACCTGCTGCCGAACTTCCAACTCCTCATTCTTTGCTCGACTGTCGAGCTGTTCAGTCCGTATTTTCGCTCGAGTTCTCGATTCGATTTTGTTTCGTTTTGTGCTGTCGCGTTGCGCCGTGGAAGTGTCGCCACCTTCTCGCGTTCTGGCAAGTTTAATTGAACTTGCAAACACGAAACAAATGGTGCGTAAACGTGCCAATGAGCCAGCAGCGGGCCCTTTAAAGAAGGTGCTAATCAAGCCCAGCGCGTCGCAGGATGACGCCGGAAAACGAGTACTGCAAGCCAACCAGTATGGCGATGGTGACGCCGTTCCCATTGCAAGACGAGAACAGATTCCCCCGCTTTTCACGCCGGTGAAGGATGTTGCCAAGCTGGGTGTCAAACTGGCAAAACATAAGCTGCTGCCTCGTTTCAAGCTTTGCAGCATCGGTACCAAAATCATGTGCTCCAGCCTGGAGGAGTACAAACAAATAGGAAGTTTCCTGAAGAACAACAACGTGGACTTCTTCACGCATGATGTGCCATGGAGCAAGCCAGTGAAGGTGGTTTTGCGTGGATTACCGTCGTTCGAGGCTGCTGCGGTGAAGTCCGAGCTGGAGCGGCTTGGGCTCCAACCTGAGGCCGTGTTCCAGATGAACCGGCGTCCCAACCAAAACACCAGCTTCCGTGATCAGTTGTTCCTGGTGCATTTCACGAAGGGATCCACCAGTCTTGCGGCTCTGAGATCCAAAATCCGGGACCTGTTTCAGTTCATCATCAGTTGGGAGCATTACAAACCCCAACATCGTGATGTAACGCAGTGTATGAACTGCCTCTTATATGGCCATGGCACCAAAAACTGCCACATGAAGACAAACTGCGGCAAGTGTGCTGGAACTCACTCAACTGCGTCCTGTGAGCAAGTCGATGACATCGAGCCAACGTGTGTCAACTGCGGTGGAAACCACCAAGCCTCCAATCGCGGATGTCCCAAGCGAGTGGAGTTCATTAATATCCGTCGGAAGACCACAATCAACAACCAGCTCGGTCGGCTTCGTAATCATCGTTCGCCTCCTGTACTAACGGAAGTCCAGTACCCAGCTCTCCAGCCCCGTCGACATGTTCCGAACCTAGCCCCGCTTCCGCTCAACAACCAACAAGCTAATCCTGCGAGTTTCCAAATGGTTCCCAACAGTTGGACAGTTCAGCATCGTCTCGCTGTTGCTGCAGGCTAGCCAATTCCAGGTTCATCCACCGCCTCTGGTTTATCATACGCTGGTGCTGTCTTAGGTGAACCTGTCGACGATTCTCCGTTCACCTCGGAGGAACTTGTGACGCTCGTGGCCGAGGTCATCATCATCATGCGTACCTGCAAGACTCGATCTGAACAGCTTCATGCTGCCTTGTCACTCGTCACTAAGTATGGACCGTAAAGCTATAAAAATTGCAAATTGGAACGCTTGCTCACTGACGAACAAGCATAGAGAGCTACTCGATTTCCTCAACACCAAGGAGGTCGACATTGCTATCATCACCGAGACGCATCTGAAGCCCGAACTGAACGTATTCCTTCCCGACTTCCGGCTCGTCAGACTTGATCGCACCTGCTCTGGAGGTGAAGGAGTGGCCATTGCTGCAAGACGGAACATCAGTTGCCGGCTGCTACCAAACTTCCAGCTGAAAACAATTGAAGCCATCGGAGTGGAGGTCAGCACATCACTTGGCCCAATCACCATCATCGTGGCCTACTGCCCAAAGCAAACCAACATCAGGGACGGGTCGTCAGTGGCCCTCCGCAAAGACATCATCAAACTCACCCGGAGGAGCGGGAACTTTATCGTCGCTGGCGATCTGAACGCAAAACATCAAGCTTGGGGCAACGGTCGGAGCAATAGAAACGGCATCATCCTCAATGAAGACCTGCAAGAGGGCCACTATACCATCTTGGCCCCGGACTCTCCCGCCCGGTTGAGTCGGTCTGGGGTCCATGCGACCATCGACATCTTCGTAAGCAACATGGGACACAACGTCTCGCAACCTGTGGCATTCCAGGAGCTGAGCTCGGACCACTACCCGGTGGTGGCCGATGTTGGATCCTCGGTAAGCCGATTCGAAGCTTCCCGGCGCAACTACCATTGAGTCAACTGGGCGCAATTTCAACACTGCGTCGACACAACCATCGACTACGATGTCCAACCGGGGACGTCGGAAGATGTTGACCGGTGTCTACAAACCATCGAGGAGGCGATTTCCCGGGAACAACACGTGCCAGTATCCAGACAGGTGAGTAACACTCTGAACCTTGACAGCCCTACCAAAGATCTCATTAGACTCCGTAACACCAGCGTACTGGCCTGTCTAACTTGCCAGCGTACTGGCCTGTCTAACTTGAAGACCAATTGTAATCGATTAACAAAGATCATTCAGGCCAGGTTGGTGGATCTCAGAAATAACGATTTTGCTAGTAAGATCCGCTCTCTCCCAGATTGTGCTAAGCCCTTCTGGAAACTTACAAAAAATCTTAAAAACAAGCCTAGGCCCATTCCCCCACTGACACCACTGGATCGTCCCGGCGACCCAGTGGTTCATCTGATAACTCCTGAAGAGAAGGCTGCCGCGATAGGTCAACACTTCGTCAGCTCCCATAATCTCGGACAAAACATCGTCAGCCCTCATGAATCTGAGGTTGCTGAAAATGCAACCAATCTTCTCCAGATTCCTAACATTTTTCCAGAGGAATCTGAGATTACGGCTGATGAACTGTTGGCCTATATCAAATCATCTAAAAACATGAAGGCCTCAGGTTTCGACAACATCCTGAATCTGGAACTCAAACACTTGAGATACAGATTCTACAACCATCTGGCACTGATTTTTAATCAGTGCCTCAGACTTGGCTACTTCCCCTCGTGTTGGAAGTCAGCTAAAGTCATACCCATCCGGAAACCTGGGAAGGATCCGTCCTCTCCTTCAAGTTATCGACCAATCAGCCTTCTCTCAGGGTTATCAAAACTGTTCGAAAGAGCACTGTACCACCGGCTCCTAACATCTGCCGATGAAAACAAATTGTTACTCGAGGAACAGTTTGGTTTTCGGAAAGGTCGTTCGACCGTCCACCAGCTGACTCGAGTAACAAACATTCTCAGACGGAACAAGTCTGTTTCGAAAACATCTGCCATGGCGTTGTTGAAAAAGCATTCGACAATGTCTGGCATGATGGCCTGGTGTTCAAATTGCAGCAGTACGGTCTTCCAATCTTCCTAGTGAAAATCATAAACAACTGATAGATAGGACGTTCCGAGTCTCTCTGAATGGCATCTCATCGGATGCTTTCAACATCGGTGCCGGGGTTCCACAAGGAAGCATTCTTGGCCCCATCCTATTCTACCTGTTCACCTCCGATATGCCGGCTCTCCCTGATGGTGGATCGTTGTTTCTGTGCGCAGATGACACATCCATCGTCTACAAGGGTAGGGTCATCGGAGCTCTGACTGCCAAACTTCAGAGAGGCCTGGACGTCCTGTCTGAATATTTCAACAGCTGGAAGATCCGTATCAACGCGGCAAAGACCCAGGTCATTATCTGTCCACACTCTAAATCTCCTAGACTTCTTCCATCGGAGAATAACAAGATCTGCCTGAACGGCACAGTGGTGGAATGGTCCAAAGAGGTCGTGTACCTCGGGCTAACACTAGACAGCAAGCTTCTTTTCAGGGAGCACGTTGACAAAACCAAAACCAAGTGCAACATGTTGATAAGATCGTTGTATTCACTTATCAACAGGAAGTCAACCCTGTCCCTGAAAAATAAGCTTGTTGTCTACAAACAAATCATCCTTCCTGTAATCGAGTACGGTATGCCAATCTGGGAGAGTTGCGCAAAATGCCATCACCTTAAACTCCAAAGGATCCAGAACAAGATCCTTAGGATGGTCCTAAACAGTCCCCCGCGGACTAGAAATTCTGAGATCCACTTCCTGGCTGGAATTCTAACATTAGAAGAACGGAAAATATTCATCCTGGAAAGGTTCAGAGACACCTGTCTGAGATCAAATCATCAGATCATACGTGATCTAGCACGTTAGGTTAAGTTATACTCGTAGTTAGGAAGGTTATCACTTTTTTCAATTCAAATAAAACACATCCCCAAAGGGATATTCTGTAAACTAGTTGAAAAACGCAAATATTAAATTAGAATATCAAATTAAACAAAGATGAAGAGCCAAGTAGGCTAATCAATTAAAATGATAAATCAATGTACTACCATAATCAATAGAAATAAACATAATTTTACTACTACTAACTTCCAACTCAACATTATCGAAGCCATTGGGGTTAAATTCGGCACATCACTTGACCCCATCACCATCATTGCGGCTTACTGCCCCAGACAAGTCAACAACAGGGATGGGTCGGCAGCGGACCATTGACGAGATATCATCAAGCTGACTAGGTGGCGGGAAAAATATATCCTTACTGGCGACCTGAGCGCCAAACATCAAGCCTGGGGCAATAGCTGGCGCAATCAAAACGGCACCACCTGAACAACGATCTGCAGAAAGCGCAGCACAACATCTTGAATCCGGATACTTCCACCCGGTTGAGTAGGTCCGGTGCTCACGCCACCATCGATATCTACATCAGCAACTCGGGCAACATCTCGCAACCTGTCGTGTATCAGGAACTCAGATCGGACCACTATCCGGTGGTGGCTGAACTGGGTTCCTCAGTTAACAAGTTCCAGGCATCGCGACGAAATTACCATCGTGTAGATTGGTCGCAGTTCCAACGCTGCGTTGACACCAGTATTGACTATGACGTCCACCCGGAAATGTCTGCGCTCCATCGATAAAGCGATTTCCCGGGCCAGGGAGCAACATGTTCCAGTATCCAGGCAGGTAAGTAATACTTTGAACCTTGACAGGCCCACTAAAGACCTCATTAGACTCCGCAACACGATTCGTAGGCAGTACCAGCGTACTGGGCTGCCTAACCTGCAGATCAATTGCAACCGTTTGAACAAAATCATCCAAGCCAGGATGGTGGATCTCAGAAATACCGATTGTACAAACAATATTGTGCTAAGCCATTCTGGAAAATGGCAAAGATTTAAAAAAAAAATAAGCCGAGGCCCATCCCTCCCCTTTCCTCTCCTCATCAGAATTCGGATCCATCCTTTCTCATAACCCCAGTTGAAAAGGCCAATGCTCTTGGTCAACACTTTGTGAATTAAGCCATGGTGAGTCCCCACGAGCCTGCAGTATCGGAGGCATTGTCTAGAGTCGCTGCCACCCCCGTAGTTGTCCCTGACGAAAGTAGAATATCGGCTGTTGAGGTGATAGCAGTGATTAAATCAACCAAGAACATGAAAGCCGCTGGTGTCGATGGAGTGGTCAACCTCGAGTTGAAAAACCTGAGTGTTGACTTCTTCGAGCACCTTGCAGCGGTCTTCAATAAGTGTTTGGTGCTTGGCTACTTCCCTGCATGCTGGAAGTTAGCCCAAGTCATTCCAATCCGCAAGCCTGGCAAAGACCCTACCAGTGCCAAAAGCTATCGCCCCACCAGCCTGTTGCCCTATATATCGAAGCTATTCGGAAAAGTTGATTCTCAGCCGTCTGCTGGTGTTTTTAAATGTTAATAACATATTTCTCAAAGAGCAATTCGGGTTTAGGAAAGGCCACTCTACCATCCACCAACTCGCACGGGTTACTAACATCATCAAGCGGAACAAGTCCGTTTCCAATACATCTGCCATGGCATTGTTGGACGTCGAGAAGGCGTTCGACAATGTCTGGCATGATGGCCTAGTGTACAAGCTGCATCGATACAATTTTCCGATCTACCTAGTGAAGATCATCAAAAACTACTTGCCGGGCAGATCATTCCAGGTCTACTTGAACAATGTCCCTGAATATTGTACAAAATGCATAAAACTGTGTTGTTATGTATTTTTCCTAAAGAAAAAGCTACTTCAATACCTTTAAATTGCAAAAAAAAACAAGCATAGGTTTGGAGTCATCTGCCGATTAAACAGCAGATAGAGTGGCCCGACTAAATCCATCGACGAAAAACTATTAAATAGGCCGATTGCTCGGTGTAACACCAGACGAAAACCGATTTAATCTGTTGACTTATACACCGACTGAAATTAATTGCAAGTGGCAATCGATTTAGTCGGTGGATGAATCGGGTGATTTGGATGATATTTGTTTGTTTGGAGGATTATTTCGAAATAAATCACTTTAAAATTCAGTTTTACATACCATTACTAAGAGTACTACTTTTTGCTCGGATCATGTTTTGACTTACACAGAAACTCACTAGAATTCATCGAAAATAATAGTTTTTTGGTCACAATTTCAAAAATGTATTCAGTGTGACACACGATTTTGGACTCATCATCGCTGCGATTGCAGCGCCACGGTGGCCGATTCAAACGTGGAATTGTCAATATAGAGAATCTATTTTCTTGTGCTTTGACAGTCGACCGTGTCGCCCAGAAATAATTTGTAACGGATTATTTATAAGAAGAAGAAGTTCACTTGCAGCTTTCAATCAAACAAGGCTTCAGTGAATCGCCAGTAAAAACAATACAAGTTTGTCAAAGCACACACACTTAGATTATTTCACAGATTTCTGTGAAATTTTACCAAAATCTCAACAGCTGAACGTTCGGTAAAAAGTTCGATGATTTTTTACAGTTTACCTGTTATTTTTCACAGGTATTCCGTGAAAAATTACCGAAAAACTGTGAAAAATCACCGAACTTTTTACCGAACGTTCAGCTGTTGAGATTTTGGTAAAATTTCACAGAAATCTGTGAAATAATCTAAGTGTGCACTTTGTTGTTTTTGTGGTATTGAACTAATTTTTATAACAAAGGTAGAACTTTGACAGCGATACAAAAAATTTAAAAATGGAATAAATAATAAATAAAAAAATATAAAATTCATGTGAACAAATGTGTGGAATAAGTAAGTTTTACTGTATATACGATATGGGCCTACCTAGCAATAAAAATACTATCATTTTTTTTATCGTATTGTCGTCTCTCCATCGAGAATCGTAAAAGTCGCGTGTTCTTAAATTTCTGTGCATTTTGTGAAAATAACAGATAGAAATGGCTCGAAAAAGAACATCTGCTGCAAAAAAGCGAGTCCAAAAATGTGCGACCAACAAGAACATCGCGTTCGTGGTTGATAAAATACCAGAATTAAAGGTAAGGAATCTCGCAAATATTGCTCCTGAACATAACTTCTACATCATTCTAGGAAGTGGAGCCGGTAAAACCACCAGCCAAAAAACCATCTAAAGTCGAGATCGATCTCCAGCTGCAAATGTCCGCCAGTGACTTACAGGTGAAGCCTGTATTCGAAATAGACAAAAAATCCGGCCCAGGTTCCGAAAATTCTGGATCCGATAGCGAAGACGCCGATCTGCCTCCCCAAGTAGCAATTCAGTAACCATTTAGCATCCACTCTGATTTATGATGGTTTTATAACGGCAATGAACAATCCACTTAGTTTAAATATAGCATTTTAAAGTGTAAAACATTCCTGCTTAGTAATTCAGCTTTTTGCTGTTTTAAAAACCATTTATAGTCTGGCAAGAAAGTCAAAAACTGTCTTGTTTTAAAAATAAATTTAAAACAGTTATCAATCCCTCCTTAAAACTGTTCTATAATTCAAGCATAAACGTCATTAGCAATTGTTTATTAATGTCATTATAAAATACTTTATAAACATGTTCTATCATTATAAAAGCAACCATAAAACTATTAGGTTTTGCATTAGAGAAAAAAGCATTTATTGTTGCTTTTTAGCCTATTTAAAAAACATCATTAACTCCCCAATTACTTTGTTTACAAATTGAGCTTAAAAGATGGTTCCTCATAGTTACTAAATGCCAAATCTATGACAAGAAAATCTCGAAGGATAGTCAATTTCAGATAAATTTACTTCTTTAGAAGAACCAGCACACCACCAACGACTGACCATCTGTCGGAGAAGAGTAAAGTGAGCGGGGCCCTCGAACTCATAAAACAATGTCTAAAGTTGAAAAACATACCAGCCTTCTCCAGATCTTGCGATGACAATCGAAATAACAACCGACAGCAAACCACTGAAACTGTTAGTTAGCGGAGATCAGCTGGTTTCCGATCCAAAGCAGCGATTTTATTCGGCGAAAGACTCTTCGAAAATTTTATTCAACCGTACATCTCTGCATCATTGGATGGTGCACTTCTGTAACCATCCGGAAGAAGGGGATCTTTTTCGGGAACGATTGCGCTTCCAGCTGTTCGAAATGCGAAATGTTGTAAAACAGTATCGCAAACTATCTGAGTAACTGCTCACAACCCATCGGGAGAAAACCGCCTGGAATAATCCTGGATCTCACAGCGCAACTATCGAAAGATAAACAAACTTTGACGTTTAACTTTCTGCAGGCAACTTTGCCTCCATAAATGCTGCCATTAATCTGAATGGTTTAGGATCAAGCAAAATGGCTTTGGATAAATACAATTCAGCCTGCAAGTTTTCTTCATAAAAGCCATTTTAAAACCTTATTAATTTGTTAAGGAATTCTTGAAAGCAAAACAACTTTTTCACAAATGACCCATGAAAATCAACTTTTATGCCACCGCCATGTTACAGTTAGTTTGCTTATTTTTTTACAATCTTCGATTTTCAATCTATGTTGCCTTGGATATAACTATATTTTGGTAAATTTAGCAATGAGCAAACATTTAAATTCGAAAATCATCTAGAAAATGTCGGCCAAGCTCGATCTGAAGAATATATTTTTTTTTTCAATGTTAAATAGTTGGTCAAATCGACGTTTTACGAGGGTGGACTTATTTTTTTTCGATGTTTCACGTACATTTCACATAAAATTGAATATGGCACTTAAAACTAGGTCACTTAATGAGAACTATTGTAATAAATTTGGATATTCAACAATATTTTTATACCATCAGTTTCTATTTTAATTATTTTGATAAGATCGGATTCATAAATCCTTTTCTATCTTGATTGATGCTTTCCTAGTGGATTCTGCATGCGGCTAGGGGAAATGGCTCGAAAAGGGTTTTTATTGTTGCTAAATAGCTTTTATTGTAGATTTCAAATGGTTCTGAATGCGTTCGTCATAGAACCTTTTGCAGTAAATCAATCTTGATGAGTTTCGAGAATACACCCTTCAGAACCTTCTCCAGGGTGGGCCAACTAGACATCTTCTAGTCTTAATGAGGTTTTGGTGGATGCATTAATGACAAAATAGCCTTGACCAGGGTTTTATGAATGTTATTTTATAGTTGCTTTGTAGTATTTCATAAAACTTAAAATGTTACTTGGGTCAGCTACCACCGATAATGCGCACCTATCGACGGAAAGTATCGGTCGATCAATTAATAAAAGATTGGGAAATCGAATCATCAGATGACCAGGAGATGAATCAGGAGATAACAACACCAACTCAAGTGACAGGTGAGCTTTATTGTTTTTATTATGCGAGATATTGATTGGCAATTCTTTATTTTCTAGACTGCTCATGTGGAATGGCGGAGGAGGCCAAGAAAAATAAGGAGATGGTTGAGTCCCTTAAGAAGGATTTGTCGGAGGAGGTCCTTAAATCCAAAAGGCTAGCGGAAGAAAATGCTAGGTTGGTCACACAGAACGGCAAACTACAGGATGCTTTGACGTCGCAGCTTCTTCCAGAGCCAGAAACACCCTTTAAAGATTGTAGTGAGTTCATCGACGTCAACACGTTGCGACAGTTTTCCCTCGAGGCAGATAGCGATTATATATTCATGAAGTTTCTGATGATGAGACTTTGGCCCGAGAGATTGATTGGTCGATCAGTGACTGGTCGCCCGAAATCCGTTCGACAGGACGAAACAACTGAAGAGGGAATATCAAGCGGAGCATGCAGTGGACTGGAGAGTCCTGATGGAACCAGTGTTATCAAGCTTGCATTGGAAAAGGAAAAAGTGGACTATTGCCTTTGTAAGTTTATAAAAGAATTGGTCTTATTTGATTCTTATATTGAATGATTTCTGTTTTATAGGTTGTCTCTATGATCGGCGCATCTTTTTGCGAGATGATGTAAAAACAGCAATTGCCCGTTCCAAAGCAGGCACGGGTCTGATGACAAGAGTAATCGCGAATGCTTCGCGGTCGTAATTTGTTTTGTTAATGCAATCAATAGTTTTTTTGCATTGCTTTTATATTTGATATTGATTTTTAACCTGTTGTGAATTCGATAACGATTGATTTTTTTTCAATCCTTTAGCTAACGTTAGTGTGAATAATGGCCCAGGTATTCGCTTAGCAACAATCGATAATAATTCATGTGTGATAATATGCGTCGTTAGATTTTGTAAAGAACTATGCTACGAATAAAAAGGTTTTTTAATTAAAATTTTATTTATTTCTATAGAAAATCACAAAAAATCAGTTTTGCTTACACAAAAACAAGTTGATAACTTAATTTGTTATCAAATAACGTAACATAACCAGTTATCAATGCTCTGTTACAATATCAAATTGATAACTAGATTTGATATTAAATCAGACAAAATGCATTTCAGAATTTGTTATCAACATGTTTTCAATGATTCCAAATAAGTTATCAACATGATATGCATAGAAGAAATTTTTGTTATCATTTTTGTTATGTTGGCTGTTTATTCAGCCAAGTTGATAACAAATTTATTGTTTAAAACAGATGATAACGAGATAACAAAATGTATTATCAATGAGTTATTTTCCTTTGCTCGGATCCTTGGTCCAATCCTCTTCAACATCTTCACGTCAGATGTTCCTCCCCTTCCGAGTGGTGGTATTTTGTCAATTTTTGCGGATGACACTGCCATCATCTATATGTAAGGGCCGAGTGATCCGTGCTCTGATTAGAAAACTCCAATCAGGAATGGCTGTTCTGTCCGACTATTTCAAAAGCTTGAAGATTTGTATCAATGTAGCTAAAACACAGACCATACTATTTCCGCACTCCAATTCACCTCGGCTTGTCCCGCCTGGTAACTTAAAAGTCCACCTTGATAATACTTCCATTGAATGGTCAAGTGAAGTCATCTACCTTGGGCTCATCCTTGATAGCAAGTTGCTGTCTCCGTTTCCATGTGGACAAATCATCCACCAAGTGCAACATCTTGATTAGGTCACTCTATCCATTTATCAACAGGAAGTCCACCTTTTCCATTAAAAATAAGCTTGCCGTCCACAAGAAAATTATCCGCCCCGCCATTGAGTATGGAACGCCAAAATGGGAGAGCTGTGCTAAGAGCCATCAACTCAAACTCCAAAGGATCCAGAACAAGATCCTTAGAATGATTCTCAAGAGTCCCCCGCGAACTCGAAACTCTGAGATCCACCGCCCGGCTGGTCTTCAGACACTGAAGGAGCGGAGTATGCTCATCCTCGAAAGGTTCAAAGACGCCTGTCTGAGATCAAATCACGAGATCATACGCAATCTTTTTAATAAGGTTAAGTTATTATTAGGAAGATCCCATTTTGAAAATTTTACTAGATCCAAAATTGCCGAAATTTATCAAAAATGTGAATTATTGCCCATAACAATCAACTATGCAAAGTTTCACACACTTCGAAGAAGGTCGAGTTTTTTCGATTCGTCGTTTGGCGTGGAATAGCTCAGTTGCTTAAAATAAATAATTGACCTCGTCGTATCGGTTTCCAAATATACCGATTGCCGATCGAAAGCAAATTCGAGGTTACGCAACCAGGTGAGAGTGAGAGTGATTATTATTCACCTTCTTCCTATTTTCGCCATTTCTCCTTTCACCGGCTTTGGTAGGCAAGCCCTGCGATCGGCCGGCACGAGTTGACTGCGATGCCACGTTTTTTTTTTCTTTCTGCAATCTTGATTGCGACTGACAACGGGAAAGACCTGAATCGTCATCGTCTAGGTTGGCAAATTTTTTCACAATCTGTCGTCATACCTTGCCCCTTTGCCGACACCCAGAGTGAACGCCTTCGTCGGTCGGTGCGTAATCGGATGAACTGGTCATTTATTATTGCAGGCATTTTTTTGTTGTTGCTCGGGTCTCATCATTTTTTTTTTGCGATGGCCATTTCACATTGCCGAACGACGAACCCATCAAACGGAAAGAGGCGTATGATTGAGTTTTTGTTGTCTTCTTTTGTGATTACGGGGTCGTGACCAATCATATTGCGTGGGATTGCTCCTTATGAAAGCGTTGATTTTGCTTTTTTGCTCGATCACAATCCATTGACGACGACGACAACGACGACGACAACGGCGAAGAAAGATATTTGTAGAACTATATGATTAACTAGCCACTATTTCGGGGCTTGCCTGTGCAGGTTTGAAAAATGGATGCTGATGATCATTATGGGTTGTTGATTCGAGTGGTTGCGGGTGCCATCTTTGGACAGACCCCTTCGGCAAACATTACCCGAAATGGGTCCCCAACAAGTTCGGTCGGACATGCTGACAACTACATTTAGTTAACGAGGGGCCCGCTAATGATAATGCCCATGCCTTAAATGAGGCTGGTTTCAGATTTGATCATTCGAGAGGTCATCTATTGGATAGAGCATCTCAAGCTGTTCATGATGAGTGTAATTTTAATTTCAAAATGGCC
This sequence comes from Ochlerotatus camptorhynchus, assembly GCF_037179485.1. Classification (NCBI taxonomy): domain Eukaryota; kingdom Metazoa; phylum Arthropoda; class Insecta; order Diptera; family Culicidae; genus Ochlerotatus; species Ochlerotatus camptorhynchus. Next base: position 2,077,149 of record NW_027040640.1, read on the forward strand.
CAACTCATCAATATGTACAAAGTACAGATCAGAATTGATTTATAGGGTGTCTAAAAACATTTGGTACCGTCAGTGGAGGTGAAATTGGGCCAAAAAATCATTTTTTCCGCTTCCTACCTTACAACAATCACATTTTAGCAAAGAAAACAATTTGAAGCATGTGAATATATTCATCAATGATATATTTATGACATTCATGCAAATGGTAGATTGAAATTGGTATCTCATTTTACCAAAATTAAATACAAAATAGACCAATATAAAATCTTATGTGGGGTGACATTTGGCCAAACCATACATTTGGTTAAAATATCTTTAAATATGTTAATGTAACCTGGCAATTAGGAGTACACTTCGTTTTGATCAAAATGTACTTCGTATGTATGGCTAAAGATCGAGTGGAACCCCGTGTTTATCAGCATAAAATTGAGTTCAAAGTTCTGCCAGTGCCAGTGGACTTTTTTAAAAACGTGTTTTGGCTACTATTTGTGACACTAAACTTTACAGCACTATTTAAACAACTGGTTAATGTTATCTACTTTTTACTCCAGGAGTTCAACAATTATATTCTAACCATCATTTTCTGTATATTCAAGATATTTGTATCAACAAACATTTTTCAATTTTGGCTTTATGTCACCCCATCTTGCGGTAGTTTTATGCTAGTAAACTTACGCGGTCTAAGTAAAATGTATTCCCACAAGCCACGTGCTCCGTTGATCACCGTGTATAAACCGCATAAAGTTCACACTGTAAACAGAAAGATAGGCTGAAAGAAAACAAGGCAAAAGAAAGGAGACCCCCCCCCCCTGTCCGCAACAAACCCCAAACCCCTACCGACCAAGCTAAAAGTCCAACCAGTTTTTCGTCGTCACCCGTCTCCGTCACACCGCCGGCCAGTAGAGTAGAGAAGGGTTACATCACTTCTTTTTTTTTTCGAAAATAAAAGTGAAGAAAACTGAAAATTGGGCACAACGTCGACCCTTCCTTTCGCGGCGAGCTTCTGTCCCACCAAGGCAAGCAGATCGAGGAGAAGATGGAGAAAGATTACGCGATTCACTTTCGCTTTCGATGAGTATACGACAGCGGTGGCGGCGGACGATGAGTTCAGTGTGAGTGAGCACCTTTCTTTTTCGCTTCTTTTAACCGCCGCCACCACCGGACCAGACCAGACCTCCCTCCGCCGATCCGACCAAATTCGTTCCAATTTTCTTCTTTCCTTTAAAGCCATAGTGGTGTTGTTACCGCATAATGAAATGCTTTGGGGCGCAACGAAAATCGTAGTGGCTTTTTTCGCGAAAGGAAAAAGGCGAGCTGGAGGAACATCTGCAGCAACTTCGCAGTGCGGTAGTTGTTGGAGTAATGTTGGGAAGGGTCACAGCGTTCGGTTGGGTCATGCGAGATTTCCATTGTCGGTCGGTACATAGTAGGTTGATTGGGTGACGAGACTTTTGCGGATTAATTGGGTCATCTGAACGCGTTGATCTTTTTCTTTGGTTATTTCGATCCAACTGCAACATTAGGCCAGCTCTCAATTCAATGTTCTTTGAGCACTTCCACAAGGGGTGTGGTATAGTTTACTTACTTAAGTATCCTGAGCTCCTTCAGTGGTACAAAGGGTATACGTGAAAGACTTTCATCTTTGCTTAAGCTTTAACCAGCCCACGGCTGGAAGTCTCGATAGTAATGAAAATTAAGCTAACTACTAACTAGGTCCAGGTCAAATGAAAATCGGCTTTTTTGATTTCCTTGTTGGGGCTGCAGCATACAGTCGTTCATGGCTGGTCAAAACCGCAATAATGCAATTTACTATTTTTGACGTAGGACTACGTCATTTCTATATGGGGGTACTCTTTGTGAAAAATCGAAAATGGAGCATGAAACAAAATTATGAAAGATTTTGAACATTAATAACTCAACTGCCCCTGGACCAATTTCAATAATTTAATCACCAATCAATCAGAAATATTTGTACGCATCAACAATAATGCTTCCGACTTATGTTTTTCAGCAAGAAACTATTGAAAAAGTGGTAATGTCAAGCATTCCTCAATGTACAAATAAAAAGTAATAATTTTATCACGGATTGCATGAAATAAACGTTCTTCCCAAACCCAGTAGTCATAATCGAGTTGGTCATCGAGCCACTTGGTTACACATCATTCTGCTTCAAGGGGGTAGTACACTTTGAACATCCAAAAAGTAAGGCATTTTATTTAATTTTTTTAAGCAATAAAACACTCAGGGAGGGCAAATATGTTATAACCCATTTATTAGTCATCCTTCGAACTACAATTTGTATTTTTTTTTAACTCGATTGGCCAGGTCGCGCGGGCATCCTCGCGCGGAAGTCGGAAAACGGCGTGGGAAAATACTCCTTTCCATGTGATCCTGGAACATAAATCGAACAAAAATCCTGATTAGTAATGAAATTTGGGTTAGAGAAACGTATTCCGATTTTTTTAAATTAATTTTTTTAAAGTTGTGGCCTTAGGAAAAAAAAAGTTCAATGCTTACAAAATCGTGGATTAAAAATCCATTTTTGACAAAATCGAAAATGTCGATACGTATTTCTAAGCAAAATTTAATTCTGAACAAGAAAACCTACACGATATCCAAATTTGATGATAACTGGTTAGAGTTATTTCCCACGCCAGTTTGAAAAACCCCGTTTCGAGATAAACGCGTTTAAAGATAAAATTGCTCTCTCAGCGCGCCGGTACATGTTTTAGGAAATCGCTTTGTAAAGCGGTAAGGAATATTCTGGCGGACTTGGAATCTTTTCTAAATTAAAGTATACATCCCAAGGAACATTTTAGGCCAAAAAAAATGCATTTTTTTGAAAAATCAAAGTGTACTCCCCCCTTAACCTGAAGAGCTTTAAAAGAGCGCTGCTGTCTAGCCTCCTCAACATGTCACTGAAGTTATCCAGTACCATACCATCCAGCATGTACTAATTTGTAGTTTTGTGCTAAATTAACTTTTAAATCCAAATTTACAACCATTAATGATATTACATATAATTTAACAATGTATGGTGGGAAAACCAGTGACAAACCATTCCAGTTCTTCACCTAGAATATTTTAGAATATCGAAACAAGACATTTAAACATTAAGACATCTTGGCTAATTGTTTTTAAATTGTTTGATTGATTTTCAAAGAAATTTGAAAAATTTTCTACAAATACTTGCTGGATGGGAATACTGAGTCAAATATAAGTAAAGTGATTTATTCAGAGTATTCAGCAATATCTTAAGAAGACATTTGCATACTTAAACATCAAGGCTATTTTTTTTGAAATAGTTTGATTGATTTATTTTTACTTCAAAGAGGAGTTCTTCAAGGAAATTTACAAAATTTTCTACAAATACTTGCTGGATGGGAATACTGAGTCAAATATAAATAAAGTGATTTATTAAGAGTATTCAGCAATATCTTTGAAGAACTCCTCTTTGAAGTAAAAAAAATCAATCAAACAATTTCAAAACAATTAGCCAAGATGTCTTAATGTTTAAATGTCTTGTTTAGATATTCTAGAATATTCTAGGTGAAGAACTGGAATGGTTTGTCACTGGTTTTCCCACCATACATTGTTAAATTATACGTAATATCATTAATGGTTGTAAATTTTGATTTAAAAGTTAATTTAGCACAATTGCTCCATTTACGCCGTGAAGTATGCAATAGTTGATTTATGATGCATTCTGGATGGTATGGTACTGGATGGCTTCCTGTACTACAAATTAGTACATGCTGGATGGTATGGTACTGGATAACTTCAGTGACATCAACTCAACGGTGGTGGCCGAAGTAGGTTCCTCGGCCAATAGGTTTCAAGTTTCCAGGCGAAATTACCATCGTGTCAACTGGCAGCAGTATCAGCGATGTATGGACACAGCAAACGATTACGACGTCCTACCGGAGTCGTTCGAAGAAGTCGATCAGTGTCTACAAACCATCGAAGAGGCGATATCCCGTTCCAGGGAGCAACACGTACCAGCATCCAGACAAGTGAGTCATACTCTGAACCTTGACAGCCCAACCAAAAATCTTATCAGGCTCCGTAACACCATTCGTAGGCAGTTCCAGCGTTCTGGGCTGCCCCACTTGAAGACCAATGTCAATAGGCTAACCAAAATTATCCAGGCCAGGATGGTGGAACTCAGAATTAACGATTTTGCCAACAAGATTCAGCGTCCCAGATTGTGCAAAACCATTTTGGAAAATGACCAAAATTTTGAAAAATAAGTCGAGACCGATCCCTCTGCTTTCCTCTGTTGACCAGAACTTGGACCCATCTCTACTCATAACCCCAGTTGAAAAGGCCAATGCTCTTGCCCAAACCATGGTGAGCCCCCATGGGCCTGCCGTACTGGAGGTAATGTCTAGAGTCGCTGACACCCCCGTAGTAGTGCATGATGATAGTAGAATATCGGCTGATGAGGTGATAGCAGCTATTAGAAGCACTAAAAACATGAAGGCTGCGGGTATGGATGGTGTAGTCAACCTCGAGTTGAAAAACTTGAGTATTGACTTTTTCAACCATCTTACCCTTATCTTCAACAAATGTTTGGAGCTTGGCTACTTCCCTGCAAGCTAGAAGTTAGCCAAAGTGATTCTAATACACAAGCCGGGCAAAGATCCTACCAGTGCCAAAAGCTATCGCCCCATCAGCCTCTTGTCCTCCATCTCGAAGCTATTCGAAAAGTTGATACTCAGCCGTCTGCTGGTGTTTTCAAATAATAATAACATATTTTTCAGAGAGCAATTCGGGTTACCATCCACCAACTCACAAGGGTTACTAACATCATCAAGCGGAGCAAGTCCGTTTCCAATACATCTGCCATGGCATTGTTGGTCGTCAAGGAGGCGTTCGACAATGTCTGGCATGATGGCCTAGTGTACAAGCTGCATCGATACAACTTTCCGATCTACCTCGTGAAGATCATCAAAAACTACTTGTCGGGCAGATCATTCCAGGTCTACTTGAACAATGTCCCCTCTGATACGTTCAACGTTGATGCAGGGGTCCCTCAGGGTAGCCTGCTTGGGCCTATCTTATTCAACATCTTCACGTCAGACGTTCCTCCCCTGCCGGGTGGTTGTATCCTGTCAATGTTCGCAGACGACACCTCCATCATCTATAAGGGTCGAGTGATCCGTGCTCTGGCGAGTAAACTACAATCAGGCCTGGATGTTCATGAGCTGGAAGATTTGTATCAATACAGCTAAAACACAAACCATTCTGTTTCGGCACTCGAATTCACCTCGGCTTGTTCCGCCTGCTAACGTCAAGATCCATGTTGATAGCACTCCAATTGAATGGTCGAGTGAAGTAGTCTATCTTACCGTTGCTCTCTCACAGCAAGCAGTATCTGAGTGCTGGTCAACACGGGTTTAGTGGCGGTCGCTCTACAACCACCAATCTGCTATGCCTCACCGATATATACCGATCTATCCGCGGCATTCGATAAGTTGAAACATGACATTGCGATTGCTAAACTCGACAGGCTTGGGGTGAGTTGGTTCCGTTCGTATCTTACTGGTCGCCAACTTATGGTTGCTATAGGAGATTGCAAATCAGCTAGCTTCTTTGCCACATCAGGTATACCGCAGGGAAGCCATCTGGGACCGTTGATTTTTCTACTCTATTTCAACGACGTGAATCTGGTTATCGAAGGACCTCGATTATCATATGCAGACGACCTCAAAATATTTTTACGAATTTGCTCGATCGCTGACTGCCACAATCTTCAACATCAGCTTAATGCCTTCACCAGTTGGTGTACTTTAAATCGAATGGTAGTGAACCCAGCAAAGTGCTCTGCCATAACGTTCTCAGGAAAAAAGCAACCGATTGTATTCAGCTATGACCTGCTTGGAACGACACTCGAACGCGTGAATCAGGTGAAAGACCTGGGAAATCTCTTTACTGCTCCCTCGTACGATCGACGCTTGAGTATTGTTCTGCGGTTTGGAATCCGAATTACAACAATGGTGCCGAGAGAATTGAATCTGTTCAACGTCGCTTTCTTCGTTTTGCGCTTCGTAGACTGCCCTGGAGAGATCCGCTTCGGCTGCCCAGCTACGAGAGTCGCTGCCAACTGATAAACCTTGAACCTCTCCGGATTAGAGGTGTCCCTTCTTTGATTATCACCGACGAATACAGGGACGAATAGATTGTGAGGCTATCCTGAGGCAAATTGACCTAAACGTGCAACCCCGACCACTCCGTAACAACCTCATGCTGAGACTGTCACTGCGTCGCACGAACTACGGGGCATATGGTGCGATTTGCGGACTACAGCGTGTGTTCAACAGAGTCGCATCTGTATTCGTCTTTCACTTCACACGTGATGCGCTTCGTCGGAGATTCTCATCTGTTTTCGCCGGCCGCAGTGACTGACAGAGAAAATTAGTATATTTCCATTTATGTTTTTTTACATTTTGACCATGTTGCTTTGTTTTTCTTTCTGTGATTATTTGACATGTAATTTTACTATTATTAATTTTAACATCATTTGGGCTACAGTCAGCCTGTTGATGTATGGCAACAATAAACAATAAACAATAGTCTCACCATCGATAGCAAATTGCCATTCCAATCCCATGTGGACAAGACATCCACCAAGTGTAACATCTTGATCATGTAATTCTGAGATTCTCCACCTGGCCGGTCTTCAAACACTTGAGGAGCGAAAGACTTCCACACTTGAAAGGTTCAGAGTCGCCTGTCTGCGATCAAACCACCAGATCATTCGTGATTTGGCAACCTAGTTTAAGTAGTTATCCAAGTAACAATTTTGGTTTTTATGAGGGTTCTGTAGACCACGATATAGACTGGTAGAATGCTATAAAACCTCGATAAAACCTACAATGTTACTTGGGTAGGCAGGTTCCTGTGCTCAAGTAAGTAGGTTATTCTGTAAATTAGCGCTAAACGCAATCATCACATTAGAATTACCAATTAACTAGAACGAAGATGAAGAGCCAAAGGCTAATCAATTGAAATGTTGATGAACTGTACTGATGTACTGAGTAGAACATCACGAGTTTAAACTCAAGTCCCTCCACATTCAAAATTCGTTTATCGTTTTATTTGTTAATATGAAAACATTGGAATAACAACAAATTGAACATTGGTGTGTTGTAATAAAAGGAGCTCGTTTGAATAGTGGCAAACGTTTTTGCTCACTGAGTAGAATATCATGGGTTCAATCCCAAGCTCCTTCTGATCGTTAGGACATCAATTCAGCTTATCGTTTACCAAAACGAATCCTGCTGCAATCCCAACCCTCTTACCCAATATCCCAAGACTTCCTCGAGGAAGTGCAGAGGTTTGCTCGGCTTCCATCAAAGCATATAATAGGGGAAATGTCTCTAATGTTGGCCTATGGATCTAAGATTGGGCCCATCGCCAAAAATCTGCTATTTATCAATTTTATCTAGATGAACGCGTTATTGGGACGTTACTAATGGGTATTTTTGATTGCTATTGAAAATTTAGTCGATTGTTGAATTTATGTATGGGCCCAAATTAGGGACACTTAGGCCGACATTACCTGTATTTCACCTATATATGGAACTCTATCATCAAAAATCGACCCCGTTTCAGTGATTTCAAGTGGTATCGTTGGACATCGATCTGTCAAAATGATTATACCAGCAGTAAAATGAGCGTACAATAAGGCTGTCCACGAGCGATGTGCGGTATAAGAGGTGAGGAGAAGGAAACTAGTGGACTCTTTCATTCTGACGGTGTTCTTAACCGGTGGAAACTAACTAACGAAACTAATTGGCTCACTTCTTGACTAGCCTATTGGTCCCAAGTACATCTATAAGCGTACCCCATTATAGTCGAAATTCTAGTAATACACTATGTTTGTTTTGATTCGCTATAAAAGTTTGACAGATAAAATGAGGGGTTCGTGGATTTTCCTATGTTTCGAGGGGTGCTTGCGACCGAAGAGAGTACCAGAGCTGAGCCAAAAAGTTGTACACGTTTCTTCGGAACATTCTGGTCTTAGAGTTACTTCTATGGTAGAACTGGCAGTTTATTCTCATATGAATTTCTGCTTTGTTTATGTTTACATTCAGCACCACTAACAAAAGATCACTCACACACTCTAGATTTCTAGCTGTCAGTTCCACTGAGAAACGTCTCTTGGATCACCTTATTGAATGTTTCTGCTCAAATCCCAACACAAAGATCTACTGACTGGTTATCTACAAATAATACCGACTTGAAGACACGCGTTAATAAATCCTTTGATCTGTGCCCTAAAGCTAGTCTAAACAAGAATGGCCGCATTACCGTGACAATTCGCCTTTTCGGTCACTCGGTAACTCTTTACTCCTATGGTAAAATACGAAGGTCAGTCTGTCCGTGAAACATGTTAGATATTTCCTTAACCTTTCACTCCAGTGAAAAATCCAGGATGCTGGTAACTCCACATCAATCCGATAAGTTTGACAGTAGGAAAAATCACGGGCCTTATTTAAAAACGGCCCGCCTGACGTATACATGGTGGAAAGGAACGGAAAATCGTATTATAAGCAGAAAAACAAGAGCAGATGACAGCATCAAAAGCATGGCCGCCAGTCAGGCCCCTGGAAAAATCACATACAAGATCGAGTACAAGATACTGCATGAAGAGACGGCGGCTCACTGGTACCATGGCGGAGTGAAGAGATAAGACAAAATCCGCTAGTTTTCAAGCACCGATTGACAGATATGATTTTATCATAGAAGTAAAGAGCTACAGAGCGTTATTTCAAATCTGCTCAAATTTGAGTAGAATCCTCCCAGATTGGTCACGAACCTAGCGTTAGCGTTAGGATATTCGGTTAGGATTCACCTCATGTTGGCGATGCAACCAAAAGTATGTATTGTTTATTAAATCTCTCGATAGCCGGCTATCGAAAGAACATATTCATTTTGTTTAGTGATCATGATTTTTAAGAGTCATGACGGGAAGCTTAGGATTAAACCCATGATTTTCTGCTCAGTAAGCAAAAACGATCCCTCCAGGGTCATCGAGCATCTCATAATCCAGAGCGCTTCACATCAAAGTACGAATATATGGATAAAATATATATTATTGAATAACTATTATTTACGATAATTACATGAAAGAAATAAAATATAAACTACAAACAAAACGTGACTACTAAAATCTCAAAAAGGTATTCTCACAAATATATTTCACGCAACCAGGAATCTCAAAACCATTAGACGCTATAATGAACCTCTGCACATGTTAGACACAAAAAGAGGGAAAAAAGGAAGCAAAATCCGACACACAAAACCCGTCAAATCCACTTGCAGTCACAATCAACGATTCTACGAATCGCGAGCGCTCACGAATCATAAAACCGCTGACTGCGACACTCTGAAAGCGAAATTGACAGGCTCTATGCGTCAAACACCCACCCTTCAATATCCTCCTGCATCCAACAACACAAATCTCCATTACAACATCTAACGCATTCAAAACTCCGAAAATCACGCATCTATAGCAAGTGAGTGGAAGCAACCCTGCATGCAACCATTCTTCATGATACACTTTTTCTACCTATCTTTCTATTAGGCCTGTGGACATGCGTCAGCTTCGAAACTTCTAACCAAACTGAAAAATTTTTCAGATCGCAAAAAAAAACTTGAAAAAAAAACTTTCAATGGTAATTACAAGTAAAATAAATATTGATTATTTAACGCAAAAACGAGCAAGTAATATCAAATCTCTTGTATCGTATGCTAATGCTAATTGACTGTTACAAAAATAATATGCTTAAATAAAATAAAATATTAATAAAATTATATGCAAAATTTACTACAAGATCATTAATTTATAGGTGAGAAGTTTCTAATAAGCCCTCCCAGTTCCTCTGTATACAGAACAAATCTGATACTAAAATCATAATTGCTCAGTCTGCATGAAGCAGCCAATTTCATCAAGGAAGTTCTACTAACAACCGAGAATTAATCGTTTGAGGCATACTGAAGCATTAAGAAGGTGATATGTGTCACTATGGGAAATCATCATCGTTGCAAATATAAAGAAATTAAACATAACCCCTTTGCTTCAGTACCGTCAACCTCCATGTCTATGGGGAGGGCCAGATCGGTCACAACTGAACATACTCAAAAATGCATAAACTATGTTGGGAGTGACAAGTTGACAAATGGACATCGTTGGTATTGATCCGACCGACGTTGTTCATTTGTGAACCTGTCACTCCCAACATAGTTTACCAATTTTTTGATAGGTTCAGTTTTGACCGAAATTTTTGGTAGTTTTTAAATAGTGTGTACTGAGCATGCAACCAAATATCTGCTTTTCTTTCATAAGGGCCAGTGTCACAAAGATAAACACTGACTTTTCCACGAATTTCTTGAGAATGAAAACTCGTTCAAGTAAGCGACCACGATAGTTGTGTATAGGGAAAGTCCCCATAGCTGATAGAATTACTGGCTTACATGAATTGGCTTTGAATTACAAGATATTTACGAAAGAAACCATTGCTTACGTGTACGACATTGGTCCACATGAGTGCTCAGTGCCGAATCACAAAAAATTAATTTTGACAGATCGATGTCCGACTATACCAGTTATACTATTGAGGTAACACAAAAAGGGGTCAACTTTTAGTCAGCAGTTTTCATGAAGTTCCACATATGTTGTGTGATCAAAGCGAGTGTCACGTCAACACATTCCTACCCATTCCTTTCTTGACCTGTGTTCGAGCGCGGCCGGCGCTGGTGTTGCCTAGATTTAGATCACCAGTTTTCACACATTGAGGATGATTGCTAGCCCCCCCCCCCTCTGTCTAATTACAGCTGATTTGGCAATAAATTATTAGCAACCGTGGGCGGTCAATCATGCTCATGCTCAAAATTAATTTTAGTTTTCCTGCAACTTTGTCTCAGGCGTCAATTCGGTTGGAAGTGACTTTTTCGAGTTATGATCTGTTGAAAAATATCGAATGAGCCATTTTTATTATTTCTTTGCAAAATTATAGCAAAACATGTAAATCACTGCCCATAACAAACAATTACGCCAAGTTTCATGCAAATCGGAGAAGGTCGCGTCTGAGCGGTTCGCTATTCGGTGTGGAACTCCTCAAAATCAGCATCCATGAAAGTCCGGCAAAAATCACCCCCCAGTGTCAGTGGAGCGACATTACGCACTTTTACTTTCGCAGCATGGGCACACGCACAAGGTGGAGACTGGAGAGATTGAATTGGAGGACACCACCGGACCGATCACGCCAAGATGGTTAGCTTTGTTCATGTGGTGCAAGCCATGCCCCTTCGTATGCCATATGGTGGTGGAATTCATATTACATTAGTCAAATTACTACAATTTATACTTTTCGTGGGCTTTTCACAGTCCTGTATTATTATGAAATTAATTGAATTCTTTCATACTGGAAGGGGAGTCGGCTTCTTGACGTTCACAGTTCTGAAACAGTAGTGTACCGGTCGGAGGGTACCAATCAGCAATCAATCACCGTCAATAGTCCAACCCCGATGGATCGCGAAAGAGCAACAAAAAATAAACACGCGTAGTACACACTACTAACGGACTAACGGATGACTCCAAGGTGCCACCGTCGCTCGCTCGTCGAGAAGGGATCAAGCGTGGGCACTAGAGTGGCCCATCGCTATATGGAAATGGTTATGGTCGAAGTTTGGAATTTCAAGCACCCTACCCTAATTGGAAGCCATTTGGCTGACGGGAATAATTATCCTTATATATTAAGATAAAAATTCTGAAATGTACTTAAGAACTTTTGGAGAACATCCATTTATAGGGGAAATGGATGCAATGTCGGCATAAATGCCCCTAATTTGGGTCCATACATAAATTCAACAATCGACTAAATATTCAATAGCGACCAAAAATATATATTAGTACCGTCCCAATGACGTGTTCAGCAAGATAAAATTGATAAATAGCAGATTTTTAGCGATGGGCCCAATCTTAGATCCATTGGCCAACATTAGAGCCATTTCTCCTATAGAAGATTTTTAATTGCACCATAATCCCTTGAACTATAGGAATAATTATTAATAATAATAATAATTGCTCTTGTAATGAAACATTCCAAGATTCTTCAAAAGATCTCCAAAGATTGATGTGAGTAAAGAAAGAGCAGCTTTTAAAAGAAGTAGCGTAAAACGGGTTAACATTTATAGTTTTTTTTTAAGTATATTCTAAATATTTATTATATCAATTAATGTTTCTCAAACTTTATTTTATTTTAAACAAGTGCTGAGGATCCTAGAGAAATATGAAACATTGAATGAGTATATAATCAGAAACACCATAATCAATAATAAGACAACATTGAATTTGTGATGGCTTTATCAGAAATACATTTCATAAGTGATGGTTTCAGTGTTTTTTTAAACAGGCAAAAAGCAAGAAATTTGTTTTTCAATATTATTGGCAAACATGTAACACAAACTATAAAAAAAATTGTATGCAATATCAAGGGAAATGCCCTAATTACAAAATGGAACCAATGTTTATAATTCGGAAAAAGGCAGAAAGTAAATTAAGTCATTATATTATATAATCAAAGTTACCCGCATTATCAAAGATACCCCGTTTTACGGTAAATATAATTTGTTTGCTTGTTTTTATTCATGGTGCTTAAAATCGTGAGAAAAAAGTGTTGAACTAGCATCTTCTAAGTACAGGGGATACCAAAAATGTCTTCTATTTTGGAAGAGCAGATCATCGAAGTCAAAGCATTCTTAAGCTCGACCTTCTCCGATGTGCATGACACTGTGTGTGTTATGGGCAATAATTCACATTTTTGCTCAAGTTCAGCCGTTTATGATTCTTTTCAAAAAATTGTAGCACAGAAACGGCACTGTCCTTGCCGATATTTCATTTTATTTTTAATAGCTCATGAAAATGCAAACTTTTGGCATACAATACACTTTCCACAACTCGATATTCTAAAACGCGATATTTTCTATAACTCGATAGATTCAGCGGTCCCTTTAACTTTTCATCCATCGTACTCTCCATTAGTCGATATTTCCACAAGTCGATGCCTCCTTTAGTCGATGTTCTGTGTAGTGTTATTTTGATTCTATAATTCGGTATATCGAAGGTAGAGCTTCTGACTGTGATGTTAAAATCAAAGGAGCAAATTGAGTAAGGGACCCATCGACCACATCAAAACAAATTTCTGGTGTCCTCGGGAAATGGTTCGTACCTTCAATCCATACCAGCACCTATCATAAGGCATATCAAACCGATTTTATGAAGTTCTCTGGACAATAGTGTCAAATCCAGCAATGATACAGATGAGAGTAATCAAATACAGTTTAGAAGCAACACCCGCTATACTTTACCTTACCTTACCTTACTTTACCTAAGGCCTTGTTGTCCTCTGCTGTCCGAAGAAGTCCTCTCCACTCTACTCGATCCATGGCCACAGTTCGCCAGCCTCGTAGTATGCGAAGGGTCCGCAGGTTGCCCTCTACTTGGTCGATCCACCTTGCCCGCTGCGCGCCTCTTCTTCTTGTTCCTGTTGGATCGCTTTATAGGACCATTTTCACTGGGTCGTCGTGCGGCATTCTTACGACGTGCCCAGCCCACCGTAGTCACCCAATTTTTGCAATGGTGACGATGGATGGTTCTCCCAGCAGCTGGTGCAATTTGTGGTTCATTCGCCTCCTCCACATTCCGTCATCTATCTGCACTCCACTGTAAATGGTACGCAACACCTTCCGTTCGAATACACCAAGGGCGCGTTGATCCTCTACGAGCATAGTCCAGGTCTCGTGACCGTAGTGGACCACCGGTCTAATCAGCGTCTTGTAGACAGTCAACTTCGTGCGGCGGCGAATTTTATTCGACCGGAGCGTCCTCCGGAGTCCAAAGTAGGCACGATTCCCTACCATAATGCGTCTTTGAATTTCTCATCATGGCATCATTTTTGGCGGTCACCAATGAGCCCAAATACACGAACTCATCGATCACCTCGATTTCGCCACCGTCAATCTGAACTCGGGGTGGAAGGCTAACATTGTCTTCCCTAGAACCTCTTCCTTTCATGTATTTTGTCTTTGATGCGTTGATGGCAAGTCCAATCCGTCTAGCTTCAGCCTACAGTCTGATGTACGTTTCCGCCATCATCTCAAAGTTCCTTGCCATAATATCAATGTCATCGGCGAAGCCAAGGAGCTGGATGGACTTCCTGAATATTGTGCCACTCGTGTCTATCCCAGTTCTTCTGATCACACCTTCTAACGCGATGTTGAACAGCAGACACGAAAGTCCATCACCCTGCCGTAACCCCCTTCGAGATTCAAAGGGACTCGAGAGTGTCCCCGATACTCGAACAACGCACATAACTCGATCCATCGTCGTCTTGACCAATCGCGTCAGTTTATCCGGAAATCCGTACTCGTGCATAATCTGCCATAGCTGATCTCGATCGATTGTGTCGTATGTGGATTTGAAATCGATGAACACATGATGTGTGGGCATTCGTGGCATTTCTGCAGAACCTGCCGAATCGCAAAAAATTTGGTCCGTGGTAGCGAGGGCACTCATGAATACCGCCTGGTATTGCCCCACGAACTCTCTTGCAAATAGTGACAGGCGACCTCAAAGAATTTGGGAGAGCACAATTTTGACGTCCCGTAGTGCATTTGATGATGCTGTAGTTGAAGAAACAGCCCTTAATCCTCAACTTGCACATCCTCACGTTGATCGGCTGCCAACCAATCACGCGTTGGCGCATCGTACGAAGCACTGCAAACCCGGTTCCCAGCTCGTTGGTGGTATCACAGCTCTGGTAGAAAGTAGCCGCTCGATGCCCGCTTTTCCATACCTTTTGTCCCGTCCAGCAAAACCAACTAACATTTTCAGCTTATTCAGCATTATGCTGTAAAATAGCTGAAAAAAGCTGCAGATACAGCTACAAGCAGAAGCTAGCAAAATTGGTTAGGAGAGCGTTTACTCAACTTTTTCCCAACCATTATTCAATTTGTCAGTTGCACTGAATAACAGCAGCCGTAAAATACTGGATAAACGCTAATGCCATTTCTTTTTTTTTTTTTCCTTTGGTTTGTTTTTTCCGTCGATCTTGTTTTCCGTGCTGAGCACCAATGCTACCGACGTGCCAGGAAGGCAGCTCCCACACCTGGACCCCTACCTATCGACCCATCAACTCATGAACCGGGGACCAACGGCTTTACTTCCCATGCGAAGGAAGGCGTGATCAGAGATGTTATGCCTCAGAACATCCCGGTGGCGCCGACTGGGATTGAACCCAGGCCTGCTGGGGTGAGAGGTAATCACGCTTACCACTACACCACCGGCGCCGTTAATGCCATTTCTTGGCAAACATTAATTAACTTTCGACTTGTAGCTGTAGAACAAATCTAATAATCTAATTTAATGGCTTCTTCACCAACAACCACTCTTTTTGAATAACATAAACATCAAAAGTGCTTTTTCAACAACTAAACAAACAACCTGTACTCAGCTAATAAACTGTGTTAGTGCTGCGTTGGAAGCATTTTTAAAGTCATCTACATCTGAATCTACAATGGGGGGGCTACAAAACGGTGAGTGACAATCTGGAAGGAGCGATATACCTAGCTCCGGTCCTCACAAGTTCCTACCTCACGCCTCCACGAGTCATATGATCACAAAAGACTGCTAGCTGAAACATGGACACAGCTGGTTGGCGTAGCCTGGGCAATGTGGTCAATCCGACAATAGCAGAGTGAGGAGGTGCGACGCGAACACTGGCGCGGTTACCATAGCACGGTGATAGAGGAAATACTTCGTCAACCCGAGCGTCTGTTCACCATGGAGGTGCGGTTCAAACAGCGTCTGACTGGCATCCAGCGGCTGAATAAGAAATGCTCTTCGCCGGAAGCTACACCTAAGATGGCAGCCCCATCACGGCGGATAGGAGACCTTAGGCCAACCACCTACTGTCTCTGAAACCTTTACAATTGTTACAGAAACCAACAGAGAAAGACATCGAAGTGATATAACGGTAACGACTTTTAGCGCAAAACAACGGACACGAATTGGATCGTGGAATGTATTGACGTTAGCCCAGCAGGGTAAACTGGCACAACTCGCCAACGAGGCGCGACGCATTGAGCTAGAAATCCTGGGACTGAGTGAAGTTCGTTGGCCAAACTTTGGAGAACACAAACTGCCGTCGGGACAGGTTCTACTATACTATGGTATTCGAGGTGAAAACGCTCCCCGCCATCGTGGAGTTGGTCTCCTACTTAGCGTCCAGGCAAGTGCTGCGCTCATCAAGTGGGAGCCTGTTAATGAGAGGATAATCGTTGCCAGATTTAGAACACGGGTTCGTAACCTTACCATAATCCAATGTTATGCGCCAACCGATGCTGCCGAGCTACAGGACAAGGAGAATTTTTACAGTCAACTGAATGCCGTCGCAGATAAGGTTCCAAAGGGTTACATCAAGATCTACACTGGCGACTTCAATGCGAAGATCGGCTCCGACAACACGGACTATGAGCGTGTCATGGGACGCCATGGTCTCGGCGAAATGAGCGAGCACGGTGAGCTGTTTGCAGAATTTTGTGGCAATAACGACATGGTGATCGGGGGCTCGCTCTTCCCCCATCGGCCAGTGCACAAAGCCACGTGGGTTTCCCGTGATGGACATACCGAAAATCAGATCGACCACATCTGCATCAGCCGATAATGGAGACGGAGCCTTCTTGATGTCCGGAATAAACGCAGCGCCAACATCGCGTCTGACCATCACCTTCTAATCGACGAAATCCGCCTACGCATGGCGCGGATCCAGCGACGGGAGGAGAGACTCGGGAGGCGGTTCAACACACGCCGACTTGAAGATCCAGTGGTAAAAATGTCTTTTGTTGAAGAACTTGAGACTCGAGCTGCGGACGTTCCAGAAGGTGGCAGCGTAGAAGAACAATGGACGGCCATCAAGAATGCCTTTATAGAAACAAGCGAGAACAACTTGGGTGAGCTGCGCACCCAGAGGAAAGAGTGGATCACAGATGAAACCTGGCGGAAGATTGAGGAGCGTAGAGAAGCAAAAGTCGCGATAGAGCGGGCAAGAACCAGAGGAGCCAAGAACGAAGCCCGTCAACGGTACTCGGCTCTAGAGAAGGAAGTCAAGCGCTCTTGCAGACGGGACAAGCGAGCGTGGGTGAACTCCCTGGCCGATGAAGGGGAGAAAGCCGCAAATACTGGCGATATACGCCTCCTCTACGATATCTCACGACGCCTGAGTGGAGCAAGGATAAACCCGAGGATGCCAGTGAAGGACACAACTGGACAATTGCTTACAGACCCCACTGACCAGCTGAAACGCTGTTTTGAGCACTTCGAACAACTTCTTCAAGTTTCGACGGCCAACCGGCCATCAACATCTCGGCATGATCCGCCTAGGGTGCGGCGCATCACGCGCGTCAATTCCGAGGCCCCATCACTGCAGGAGATTGAAGCAGCTATCAATGGCGAGGCATCATGTTACTGTGTATTGTTCTGTGCAAAGTTATCCTGAATCGGATACAGGAGAAGATCGACGCGACTCTCCGACGGCAGCAGGCAGGATTCCGTGCCGAAAGATCTTGTGTGGACCATATTGTCACGCTCCGCATCATCCTGGAGCAGGTCAATGAATTCCAAGAGTCCATTTATTTGGTATTCATTGACTACGAAAAAGCTTCCGACCGTCTCAATCACGAGAATCTGTGGGGCGCCCTGAGACGCAAAGGAGTCCCGGATAAATTGTCAACCTCATCGAAGCGTAATATGAGGCTTTCACGTGCAGAGTTCTGCATAACGGAGCCTTGTCCGACCCTATCGGGGTAGTCGCTGGTGTGAGACAAGGATGTATACTATCACCGCTACTGTTTCTCATCGTAATCGACGAGATCATGGTAGGTGCAATTGACCGTGTACCGAACCGTGGGCTGCTTTGGCAGTCTATCACCATTGAGCATCTCAACGACTTCGATTTGGCTGATGATGTTGCTCTACTAGCACAACGGCGCTCTGATATGCAGAGTAAGTTCAATGACCTAGCCGAACGCTCCTCTGTGGCGGGTCTCACCATCAACGTCAACAAGACCAAATCGTTGGATATCAACACGAGCAACCATTCCAACTTTACGGTAGCGGGGCAAGCAGTGGGGAAGGTCGAAAGTTTCCAATATCTTGGCAGCCAAATAGCGTCGGACGGAGGGACTAAGAGTGACATAGGTGCACGAATCAAGAAGGCTAGGGCTGCCTTTGCGAGTTTACGAAACGTATGGAGATCCAACCAGATAAGTCAACGCACCAAAATCCAAATTTTCAACTTGAACGTGAAATCTGTGTTGTTATACGCCAGCGAGACGTGGTGTGCATCAGCGGAGAACACTCAAAAGCTGCAGGTCTTCATTAACCGATGCCTGCGGTATATAATTCGTGCCTGGTGGCCTCACAACTGGATCTCGAATGCCGAGTTCCATCGTCGATGTCATCAGAAGCCGAAAGCAACAGAAATTCGAGAGCGAAAGTGGAGGTGGGTCGGCCACACACTTCGACGGGGCGGAAACGAAATCTGCAAGCAAGCGCTTTATTGGAATCCGGCAGGACATCGCAGCAGAGGCAGACCCAGGGGCTCATGGCGGCGGAGCCTCAATAAGGAAATTAAGCAAGTCGATAGGAATCTGACCTGGACCCAGGTCAAGGCAAAATCCAGCAGCCGCCCAGGATGGAAGTCTTTCACGTTGGCCCTTTGCACCGCTGGTGCCGAGCTGCTCGGTGGTGCCCATCTCGGCAAAAAAAATCTAAGTGTATAGGTTTATTTTTATACTTGTGTAGATTTACAGCTTTTACTCCGCTCTTTTACAAAGCTGAACTAACTAGTCGAGAAAAGTGATTCATGTGCACTGTTATAAAGCCTCTACTCAGCGATCTTGTTGAAGAAGGCCATGTAGATTTGTTTACGTCAGTTCAAAGTGTTGGCGTAGCGAGGTTGATAGTGTCAAGGTTCATCAATGCGGTCGTCTGGAGTTCGAGTCCTGGTTCCGGTGCAGGGTAATAATTTGGTGGTGTGCTTATTTTATGACTAATTTCGTGTAATTCAAATCGATCAAATCATCAAAAAAGTAAGCAATATTTAACCCGGCTTCAAGATATCAAGGCTTGTGTAGTGATTATTTGATAATCAGGAAAAGGTTGAATAAGCGCCTTTCAAGTTTGCATACAACTAAACAGCAGAATAACAGCTGTATATAAGCGTAAATGGATATGCAATACGAGCTTGCAGCAACCGTTGCAACAGCCATAAAGTAGCTGACTAAGTTCGCCAGATTTGCTTGTATGGAGGTTGAGTAAAGGTTACCTCATATCGTACAGCATTTTAATACAGCTTGAGGCTGTATAAATGAAATGAGCAAAACGTTTACATTGTGAAAATTGTTAGATGGGAATTTTCTGCAGTGCTACGAAGAGTATAATATTTTGCTCCAATATCACGCGTGATATTAAAAAATTTCATCTGCGAGATTTAAGTGAAAATAATCCAAATGGAACAAAGCTTAAGGGGACAGTTACAGTATTAGGGTTTGCATTCTCCCTCCCAAGTAACACTTGCAACATCTTGCATGAAAAATTAAAAAAAAAATCCAGTTGTAAATAAGTTATATACTAATTGCTTTTAAAACATCTTGTTTTAGACGCGTTGTATTGTTGTTTGTGAATTATTCAACCTTTCTGGCAAGCACTTGTTATCTTGAAGTTATAATTCGATATTGCATGTCTCAATTACCAGTTTATAACACATTTATAACTGATTGTATTTGGTGAAAACTGACTAGTCTTATGTACAACATGTTTTCATATGGCATTATTAGAAAAATGAATGCATCTTAGATATAACTTATTGATAACATGTCATTAATAAGTTATATTTCAGCTGTACTCTTTCAAAAAATGACATGAAAACATGTTGTATATAAGACTAGCAAGTTTTCATCAAAAACAATCAGTTATAAATGTGTTATAAATAGGCAATTGAGAGTTGCCATACCTAATTATAACATCAATATACGATACAAGTAATATTCTTGTTTTTCGTGTTATAAACATGTTTTGCTAACAATTATGAAATTTCTCAATGCATTCTACAAACTGCACTTCAATGTGGCTGATCAATGAAGTAATGTTTAGAATGAAAAAAAAAAACATTTAATTTGTGCTTTCAACATCACATGTACGTTTTGTAAAAGAGAAAAGTAAGATAATTAAAAAAGAAAGTTGATATTCTATGAATCAATATGTAGTCAATATATCAATATAGTACACCCAACCGGTGGATGTAAGATTCGCTAACAATTTTGTGGGATTCATCATCAGAGGATGTAAGTGGAGACCGCATGAACCGAGGATGCGATATACCTAGCAGCGGTCCAATGCAAGAGAATTGGAGACTAAAAAATGAAGAGTGTATTAGTGAGGTAAATTTATTATGTCGAAAAAAAATAGGAAAAAAGTTGCCGACTGGACTCGAACCACGAACGTTGCGATTATCAGACCTGTGCTTTCTCCACTGCTCTCTCCATGCTTCTGAATAAGGATAGCCTAAAAGCAAACAAGAAGCGTTCCTTTCCTCTCACACTCGACTTCGTATGCTTTTTCTGCTGGAGAGATTCGCTGCAAGGGTGTGCGTCGTTCTACCATGTTATACATAAAAATCAAGGCAAATGCTTGCTTGTGGAGGTGAAAGCACAGACAGAACAGGAAATAAAAAAAGGCAAAAAACCATGACATCGCCTGTAAGGTCAACTTCTAACATTCGTTGCGATGTTCATGAACAGAGGATGATAGGAAATGGAACTAACATTCATTGTAATAGATTTTTGGTTTGCGTGTAGTATGTATAGATTTACCATCAATTTGCAACCGCATAAATGTATGCACTACGGAATCTCAGTTTAGGCACTTTATTCGCACGATAAAATTCCTCTGAAGAATAAATTGTTTAAATTGATTCCATTCGTAGGAGTTCCAATTAATTTACAACATGTCCAATGCAGTAGGTTGCGTTATAGTCATAAATAAGTTGCGCAAGTCAAGCATATGTTGTATATAGATCCTACCTGGTATAAATAAGTTGTATATAAGTGACTAGACGTAAATGTTTACCGCTGATATTGTCAAAAATAAGGTATGTAAATCCGTTTATGACAAATTGTGTTGCTTGGGCTATATTCATATTTTATGATATAGGGGAAATGTAGGTAATGTCGGCCTACATGTCCCTAATTTGGGCCCATACATAAATTCAGCAATCGGCTAAATTTTCAACAGCGACCAAAAATATTCATTAGTACCGTCCTAATGACGCGTTCATCTAGATAAAATTGATAAATAGCAGACTTTTAGCGATGGACCCAATCTTAGATCCATAGGCCAACATTAGAGCCATTTCCCTTATTTATTTTTTGGGTTTCATCCGTTATAACGGTTATTCATCCAATTTTATGATATTTTGATAATGAATAATGACATCAAGACACGCTAAAGACACGTGAAGACATTTTTTCGATCTCGTTGCAGATTTTTTTCCAAAACACCTGGCAACCATGTTCCTATGCCTATGTTTTCCTTGATTTGCTTTCCATCGATCGTGTTTTCCGTACTGAGTGCCAATGCTACCGACGTCAGGAAGGCCAACTCCCACACCTGCACCCAACCTATCGACCCATCAACTCATGGACCGTTTACCAACGGCTTTACGAAGGAAGACGTGATCAGGGATGTTATGCCTCCCGACGGCGCCGACCGAGATTGAACCCAGGTCCTTTTGAGTGAGAGGCAATAACACACCATTACACCACCGGCGCCGCTATTCATATGCCTATGTTTGATAAGAAAACCGTGCATATCACGTTAGGTTCTCACCATAAGTAAGGCGGGTGGTGTGGAGTTCAAACGCTAATAAAATTTCAGGGTCAACTCGGATTGCCACCCGGTCTTGAGCAAAGCTGTTTCCCATTTCCCAAAGGATCTTAATTTTTCACAGCAGATCGAAAAATGTGAAAGTGCCAAACTTCAAACCCTTTAGGGCAGCCCTTCCCGTGAACCAGATGGCCTCAAAATTTAGTAGGATGTTTGTGACCCCCCAAACAACCATTCCAGGGGGGTAGCGTTTGAAATTCTACGATTGACCTGTTTTGGGCCACTCTAATGGGCATCTTTCCCATCGATCAATTTGCCATCAGATTTCTACGCGTCAACGCAAAGCCCTGAGTGAGAGAAGGCTACCTGTTGGCTGGTTGTTGATTGCCCTCCCGAAAAAATGGCTCTTGGCTAATACCAGTTTTTTTTTCAAATGTGCCCGCAACGACGAGGCTATGGGAACTGTCCGACTTTTCACGCGTTCAAGTCATCGTCGTCGTCGTCGTCACGGCAAACATCGAAGAAGAAGGCCAGCATCATTTCGTTCGTCAATAGGCACAACGGACGATGCGATCGACACCGCGACGACGGTATGTATTAGAGGTTTAGTAGCTGAGACTAAGAGTTGGGTCAAGGCGCGCGCGGAGCTAGGAGAAGGTGTGACTATTTTTTTCGCGCCATCGCCGGCTCTGGTTGCAACAGCTGGCAGCTTGGTAGACTATGATCCGCCCCAACCGAGTAACCACCACCGGGTTTGCCGCCGTAGCATATTTGGAATAATTTATGATATAATGGAATTCATTATGCTCCAGTGGTCTCCGTGTCCCAACTCCGACCGTGTAACGCGATGTTGTGGGAAGGGCCAGAGTGCCAACTTTGGTGGATGACGAAATAAATAACAGCAGTACTGCACCCAGATAATTGCTCTGGAACCAGCAGCGCCTAATGGCGAACTGGGGTTTCCTGTCTTGAGGAATTCAGAACACATGGCAGAATTGTGCAACTTATTGCTTTCGAGATTTTCGCCATTCACAACAACCGATTCGACGACGGTACGTACGCAGGTTGACATTTCCCTTTCAACTTTTCGTCAAGGCGACCGGAGTTTCACCACACCGGAAACGCGATCTTCAGCGGATCCACACGCAACGTATCTGGCTCAAAGGCGACTCATAACCGGATAGCCAACAACGGATGCAATTTCCTCTCGGAACGAAGAGCGCAAAATAATGAACGTATAATTGTTAATTTTTTGTTGTTTGGCTGAACCCGAAATTTGCTATGCGAAGACCATGCCTGTCACTCTCAAGTTGAGTTTGATCTTCTCGGAGACGGTAGTGGTGAGTGTCAAGTCAATGTCAGCCGAGCTCAAGCAAGCTCAAGCACCTATATAGAGACTCGCACGTCATGCCGAGAAAGACCGAAGTGCTGAGCTATTTCTCTTCCTAGGTAGAGGTTAACGCGTGTGTCGTGCGTTCTCCATCGAAGAACTACTGTCACTTTACGGAACATTCATGAAAGCAGCAAAAAAAAAGTTGCTAACCTTGCCGAAATATCAGTGAACAACAGCAACAACAACCGAATAGTAGACTGTTGAGGATCATGAAACTAGTTCCTGGATGGATATATTTTTAGTTTTGTTTGAAGGTTCAACTAGCGATCAATCAAATTTACTTGAACATGAGAGAGTCAATGCTAGCGATTTGAAATAGGTCCATAGTTGAATATTGATTCCGAATTGGGAGACCTATGCAGGCTTATAAAGCTGGAAAAACTCTATGGGATTTCGAGAAGAAAAATAAAAAGACTCGACATCTACTTTTGATCTCCCAATGGTTTCAGAAAATGTTTCAGTGCTTTCACGACTATCCCCAAGCAACACAATTTGCATAAACGGGTTTACATAACTTATTTATGACAATATCAGCGGTAAACATTTACGTCTAGTCACTTATATACAACTTATTTATACCGAAAAAAAACGCAAGAGGTGGGATCTATATATAACATATGCTTGATTTGCGCAACTTATTTATGACTATAACGCAACCTACTGTATTGGGCATGTTGTAAATTAATTTCATCCATCCTACAAATGGAATTTGTTTATCATCAATTTACACAACTTATTCTTCTGAGGAATTTTATCTTGTGAATAAAGTGCCTAAACTGAGATTCCGTACTGCAAACATTTATGCGGTTGCAAATTTATGGTAAATCTATACATTCTACTTCTAAAAAATTCATTGGCTCTTAGAAAAAGCTTAATATAATAAATTGAATTGCATAAGAAATCCTGGATAAAATTCCCCAACTTTGCAAAAAACAAAAACAAATAGAATATCAACTTTCTTTTTTAATTATCTTACTTTTCTCTTTTACAAAACGTACATACATGTGATGTTGAAAGCACAAATTAAATGTTTTTTCATTCTATACATTGCTTCACTGGTCAGCCATATTGTAGTGCAGTTTGTAGAATGCATTGAGTAATTTCATAATTGTTATCAAAACAGATGAAGTAATGAAATTGGGTTGTTAGCGGAATGCTAAATAAAACAGCAAAAGGGTTTATCTTCCACTTAATTAATTTTGGTATCCATGACAGATACGTATTTCGACTACAATGTGCAGTCTTCATCAGTGTCATTCCCACTAAAGAACTTATCAAAATCTAACCCCCTTAAGTACTCATCCCCTAGGTTTTTTTACCTAGGGGATGAGTACTTAAGGGGGTTAGATTTTGATAAGTTCTTTAGTGGGAATGACACTGATGAAGACTGCACATTGTAGTCGAAATACGTATCTGTCATGGATACCAAAATTAATTAAGTGGAATTAAATGGAAGATAAACCCTTTTGCTGTTTTATATCAAAACAGGTTTATAACACAAAAAACAAGAACATTACTTGTACCGTATATTGAAGTTATAATTAGGCATGGCAACTGGCAACTCTCAATTGCTTATTTATAACACTTTTATAACTGATTGTTTTTGATGAAAACTTGCAAGCCTTAATACAACATGTTTTCATATGTCATTTTTGGAAACATGAGTACAACTGAAATATAACTTATCAATAACATGTTATAAATAAGTTATATCTCAGATGTATTCATGTTTCTAATAATGACATATGAAAACATGTTGTACATAAGGCTAGTCGGTTTTCACCAAACACAATCAGTTATATATGTGTTATAAACTGGTAATTGAGACATGCAATATCTCGAATTATAACTTCAAGATAACAAGTGCTTGTCAGAAACGTTGAATACTTCACAAACAACAATACAACGCGTCTAAAACAGGATGTTTTAAAAGCAATGAATTTATAACTGATTTTCAACTGAATTTTTTTTTATTTTTCTTGCAAGATGTTGCAAGTGTTACTTGAGACATGCCACATGATTACAAGAGCAAATTTTCATTACGTCGAAAGTAACAAAGGTAAGCAAAGTTAAGTTATCAGTTTCAATCGATGCTCCTACTATGGAGATGCCTTTTGTCTTAAGTAATCTTAAGTAACAGCGCAGAGCAACCCGTGAAAAGTGTACGTTCGTCGTTTTGCTGTCTCATTATTAAAGTGAATAAATTGAACTGTTTGTTGCTAAGATGATTTCGGTGGTCCTCAAATGATGAATGGGCTGCACGTAAGGAGACGTGATTGATAATTCTCCCGGATATCCTGGTAAATACACTTTGACTTGAGTAAGTATGATTAAAACCCAGCTTAATATGTTAAACATTGCTATCACTATGAGATTATATGTGTGTTACTACGCCTATCGATTCGGCGAACCCCTCGACTTCCTGTGAGTGATGAGAAGTGAGCAGCGGGACCCGTCACTGATCTCGCATGATCACCACTTCATGATCGCTACGTCATCTTCGCTGTCGTGATCGCGATCTGTCATCAACAAGCACACAGCTGCGGTTGATTTTGCAAGCAGTGATATCGCAGCTCGGGATATCAAGCTAACGAAACTCACCAGCTGGCAGAGTGGCCAGATTATTTTTTTCATTATCGCTAGGTTCTCAAAACTTCTATCGGTAGTTATCGGTAGGCCGAAGGCTTTCCCGAAACTTGAAACCTTTGTGAGCGAAGGGGGGGGGGCGAAGGGGGGGGGTGTCGATGAATTCAAATCACGCGCAGTTTTCGACTTTCGAACCGATGTTTTTAATAGGGAGAACGGACCAGTATTGGTCATGTTCCTATTTTGGCCACCTCTTGACGATATTCGCGTTGTTTACAATTTCAAGATGTTCAGTTGCGTTCAGTTTGTTGGTACAAATCATATTATTCGGTGTTCATAAACATTTTGACCACAGAATGCACGAATATTGTAATTTAATCGGTTTTCTGAGGTGTGGCAAAAATAGGAACTAACAGCCAATACTGGTGTACTTCCTCTGAAGGATTTCTACGGTGTCCGAAATTCTATTATTATTAAAACAAAGGTAAACAGAAAGAGATCCGTCCTACAGCCATCGGTTCAATGATGTAATTGTATGAGTAATTCGTACCTCTCAAAAATGTGCGAATAATAGCAATAACATTTAACCCTCCGTTACTCGCGCTGTTGTACTTTGTACAACAAACATGAGTTTTTCATTGTCATTTTGTTGCTGAGTTACCAATCGATCTGAAACCAACGAGTATTCCTCAAAAAACTTGTTTTGATTTGAACAAGCTAAACTTTGATTACAGTAAACACCTAAAAAATACGGATAATAGTGAAAATGTACATGAAAACCGCGAAAACTGTGACCATCCTACGTGGGATTTGACTTAGTTGATTACAACATGGAATATATCGAGATCCTGACCAGATTTTTATATTTTGCTGTATTTTACAAAGTTTTTCAGGAGGTCAAAACCTATTGCTTGGTGCTCAATAGTTCAGAATTTTCTCACTACACGACGCTAGTATACACGTGAAATTCTCATATAAAATATCTCGAGTTCCCAACCAGATAGAAAGTTACTGTCTTCGGCATAGTTGTTTCGGAGGTCAATGCTTTTTCGCAGGTGGACAGTAGTTCAGTGTTTTCTTACTTTGTAGCGCTACTATAGATGTGAAACTCTTGCATATAAAATATCTCTAGATCCTGAACAGATAGAAAGTAAATGTATTCGGCAAAGTTTTTCAAGAAGTCAAGATCTTTTTGTTAGGTGACAATAGTTCAGAATTTTCTCACTATGTGGTGCCTTTCTCGCATATTCAATAGCCCGAGATCTTGATCAGCTTGAAAGTTGCTGTCTTCGGCAAAGTTGTTTAGGGAGTCAAGAATTTTTGGCTGGTAAACAGTAGTTCATAATTTTCTCAACACGTGGCGTTAGTATACATGTACAGTTCTCGCATATGCTATATCTCGAGATCCTGAACAGGTAGAAAGTTACTGTCTTTGAAAAAATTGTTGAGGAGGTCAAGGTCTTTTGGTTGGTGGACAGTAGTTCAAAATTTTCTCACTTCATGGCACTAGTATACATGTGAAATTTTCGCATATAAAATATCTCACGTTCTTGACCAAATAGAAAATTACTGTCGCCGGCAAAGTTGTTGATGATATCACAATTTTTTTGCTCGTGGACAGTTGTTCAAAATTTTCTCTCTGCACTACGTAGGCAAGTGAAATGTGAAATTCTCGCCTGTGATATATCTCGAGATCCTGACCAGATAGAAAGTCACTGTCTTGAACAAAGTTGTTCCGGAAGTTAAAGCCTTGAGCTTATAAGAAAATTCTAAACTATTATTCACCAGCCAAAAGACCTTGACCTCCTGAACAACTTTGTCGAAGACATTAACTTTCTATCTGGTCAGGATCACGAAACAATCCACATGCGAGAATTTCACGTGTATTCTAGCGCTACGTAGTGAGAAAATTTTGTACTACTGTCCACTAGCGAAATCTATCTGATCAGAATCTCGAGGTATTTTACATGCGAGAATTTTGCGTGTATACTTACGCCCCGTAGTGTGAAAATTCTGAACAATAGCGCACCAAGCAATAGGCATTGAACTCATGAACAACTTTTTCGAAGACAGTAATTTTCTACCTGTTCAGAATCTCGAGCTTAGCATACGCGAGAATAGTACACGTTTACTAGTGCCATGTGGTGAAAAATTTCTTGGCTACTGTCCACCAGCCAAAAAGTCTTGACCCCCTGAACAAATTTGCCGAAAACAGTAACTTTCTATCTGCTCAGGATCTCGAGCTACTGTATATGCGAGAATTACATGTGTATAATAGCACCGAGTAGGGAGAAAATTCTGAACAACTGTCCACGAACGAAAAGATCTTGACTTCCTGATAAACTTTGCCAAAGACAGTAACTTTTTATATGGTAAGGATTTAGAGATATTTTATATATGCGAGAATTATACATGTATACTAGCGCCGCGAAGTGAGAAAACTCTGAACTACTGTCCACCAACGAAAAGGCCTTGACCTTCTGAACAACTTTGTCGACGACAGTAACTTTCTATCTGGTCATGATCTCGAGATATATCACATGCGATAATTTCACATGTATTCTAGCGCTACGTAGTGAGAAAATTCTGAACTACTCTCCACCAGCAAAAAGATTATGATCTATAGAACAACTTTGTCCAAAACAGTAACTTTCTATCTGGTCAGGATCTCGAGATTTTCCATGTTGTAATCAATTAAGTCAAATCCCACGTAGTACGGGCACCGTTTACGCGGTTAACTTTCACATTTTCTGTATTATCCGCATTTTTTGGGGGTTAACTGTGATAAAAGTTTAGCTTGTTTAGTTAAAAACAAGTTTTATAATGACTACCCGTTGGTTTCATTTCAATTGGTAGCTCGGCTGCAAAATGGCAATGAAAAACTCACACTGTTGTACAAAGTACAACGCGCGAGTACTCGTGTTACAAAAGTTGGCGCGAGTAACGGAGGGTTAAGAATAACAAGTAAGCGCGAGTAGGACAAACGGAACACGAAATCAAAAAAGGGAGAAATAGAAAATAGCATCAGACAGAGAAAGTCGATTAAGCGTAAATAAAACTCATTCACTTTTACCTACTTTTGACTAGTTTGTCTCATTTTCTCCTTCTAATGTTTTCAAAAACGGAGGAGCAAAACCACCCACAGGGGTAGTAAAGTGTCGGAACCCAACGTTGAGTTTAATCATATTTACGTACTTTTGGGTACAACTAACTTACTTTTGGGTAGAAATCTAGTGGAAAATTCCATACGAATTCCACAGAAGTAAATGAAAACTACTTTGACCCGCAATTTTTTACAGCTGTCATTCTCGTATTTATCGCAAGGATCCGACTCTAATTGAAAGGTCCCGCTATTTATACCCTTCGGAGTGTTGAAACACCCTCCAAAGGCGCACCCCTTTGTCAGTCAAAATTGGATTCCTTAGCAACAAAATTAAGGTATGACACCGATAATGACCATGCATCAGAACCCTAGTCTTAACCACTTCAAACTAGGGAACAACGAATAGAAGATTAGGAATCACATAGATGAAGATTAAAAATCAATTTTTTTCCTTGTTTCAAGATCATCCTCGGTGGACAAAGCCGAGTCTTGTCACTATCAACAAGGCATAAAAAGTAACAAGGACTAAGATGTGTTCCTTTGATTACTGAAAAATCCTGTTCCCATAGTTTGAAGTAGTCGGGACTAGGAATCGGTGGTAGATCTTACATCGCGTAACGTACCACGAAAAGGTGTTCTACCCACGTTACGGGGCACCTAACCCCCTTAAAGGGCGAACACGAAATTATTGCGACACATTCAACAGGGCATAACATTTTTACCATTGGGTAAAAATCAACCAAATTTTGCACACTTTCTCATTGATGTGTATTGTGTACATGCTGTCAAACTCGAAGTCGTGTTTTTCGATTCAACGAAAATGGAGGTGAACCAACGCGAGTTGAGAGAACAAATTCTTTCCAAACACCTGGAATTTCCTGACCTGTCGCACCGGCAGTTGGGAAAAATGTTGAACATTCACCATTCAACCGTCTCCAGAGTGTTGAAGCGGTTCCAGGAGCGGTTGACGTTGGACCACGGCAAAGGAGCTGGAAGAAAACCGGGACCGGAGAACAAAAAGACGGAGGGAAAGGTGAAGCGGATGATTAAAGCAAATCCCAACGTCTCAAGCCGTGATTTGGCTAAAAAGATCGGCATGTCGCAGAGCTACGTCCAGAATGCAAAGAAGAGAGCTGGACTACATACATACAAGGTACAGAACTTCCCAAACCGTGATGAGCGGCAACAATCGACGGTTAAAACTCGGGCACGGAAGCTCTACGAGAAGATGCTGACAAAATATGGCTGCTGTGTGATGGACGACGAAACGTATATAAAAGCCGAATATAAGCAAATTCCGGGGTTGGAGTTTTCACCGGCAAGAGCAAGTTCGATGTGGACGACAACTTTAAGAAGAAGAAAATGTCGAAGTTCGCCTCCAAATATCTCATTTGGCAGGGCATCTGCTCTTGCGGACTGAGGAGTGAGCCTTTCGTGACAAAGGGCACAGTAAATGGCGAGATTTACAAATCTGAGTGCCTCGAGAAGCGCCTTTTGCCGTTCTTGCAGCAGCACGACGAAGCTCCGCTATTTTGGCCAGATTTGGCATCATGCCACTATTCTAAAAGTGTCCTGGAGTGGTATGAGGCCAATTCTGTCCGCCAAACTGTCCGGAGCTGCGCCCGGTGGAGCAGTACTGGGCAATAATGAAGCGGGAACTTCGGAAGAGCAAGAAGACAGTCAAAGACGAGAAGGACATGTTAAGAAAATGGAAAAAAAAACTGAGAAACTGGTCCTGGATGACACTGTAAAGACTTTGATGGAGGGCATCAAGCGAAAATGCATTCAATTTTACACTCAAGGCTCCATCGATTAACTTTTCTTTTGATTTTTCAAGTAAATATATGTATAAAACTACCCTAAAATTTTGGTTTGATTCTAAACATTATAAGAAAATTGGCATGACATTTTCGGTGTCGCAATAATTTCGTGTTCGCCCTTTAAGTACATTGTAGTCGAAATACGTATCTATCATGTATACTAAAATTATTTAAGTGGAATTAAATCGAAGATAACTTTTTTTGCTGTTTTATTTAAGCATTCCGCTACCAACTCATTTTCATTACTTCATTACTTTGACCCGTTTTACATACTTTTTGGTTCCTGCACCATAGTGCCGAGATGAGTGAAAAGAACTAACTTGTGGGTGTTTTTTTTTTCTTACCGTTGGATTGGAGTAACAAAACACATCGCGATCAATCGAACTGACTGACTACATGGAAAACAAAACATGGGTTTTGAACATTTTCCAGATTACTAAGGTTGTGTTCCAATGGTGAATTTTCACCTAAATTTTACAGATGTAAAAATTTCAAATAAACCAGACTTATTTCTGACCGATCAGGAATCAATGTTGACAAACACCTTCTCAAAAATCGGAAGATCAACAATAGAGGGATTTTCGAACACAGTAATTTATTTTCGAAGTGTAAAGCGCTCATTACACGTGTCAATATATTGACAAACATCGTATTGTCAATTTTCCTTAGAATATTATCAATACATAAATATTGACAACATTAATGACAACATGCTAAAGCGCTCGTTACACGGGTCAATATATTGACAGTAAATGGACATATTGACAATATTATTGAAATGGTAATATTGATGACGATGAAATGATGACGAGTATTGTTGAAAAACTAATTTTCATTTCACTTTGTCAATATTCTTCCCCTCATCCCACTGCGACCTAGCAAGAAGTATAGTCGACTTGTTTCGCGCTCCGGTATTTCGGAAGTTTTCTCGGTATTCGGTTGGTTTAAAGTATCAGTTTTTTCTCGCTTAGTGATTACTGGCATAGTACCCGGCTAAACAATTATCTGAAAGTGAGTTTTTCTGAGAAGAAAGTGGTTTTCGGCGTCATCGGAAAGAAAATTGTTCACTTGCAATTGGATATTCGCAAACAAATTTGCGCTTCATCGGTGCGTGATCACGCATACCTGCACACAGATCATCGTCATCGAGCATCTGCCTCCGCATTTATACCGGTCATCCATCATCGTGTGTCCAGCTGAGTGCCGAACCTCATACAAGCACACCACTACAAAGATCGCCCGCACACGCGCATCGAAGGTCACCCACGCTGCGCGTCGCTCCGCTGCTGCTGTGTAATCACTCGGTGGTAGTAGTATAGCAGATAAGTTTTTTTTCCTGTTTCTTTCTCTCGCCCATCAGTTAAATTTAATTTTGTGTTTCTGTGTTTGTAGTTTTTTTCTGTTTATTGTGTCTGTGTGGTTTTAAGCATCGTTTCAGTGGTAGAGCGTTAACCGCTCCCACTAGTACGGCAAAATGGACGTCTCGTCAGAAGACGATATGGACATTTTGTCGGAAGATGACACCAGTTTGCCACTCGATGGCAAGAAAAGACGAAAACGTCCTGTCATTCATGGTTCGTCTCAGAAAAGCCCCCGATCGCGAGCCTATCCAGATGACTCGACTGGGCCATGGGTTGTCTACTTTCAGCCCAAAAACAAACCTTTGAACTTGATGCAAATTTCCACTGATCTGACGAAGCGATACTCGGCCGTGACCGAAATCACGAAGGTTAGGCATAATAAACTTCGTGTTGTCGTTTCTAACCTGAAGCAGGCTAACGAGATTGCTGCCTCCCAGCTCTTTACGATTGAGTACAGGGTTTACATACCAGCTCGTGATGTAGAGATCGAAGGTGTGGTCACCGAAGCGAGTCTGACCCCCAAGATCTTGGAGAAGCAGGCGGTTGGCCGTTTCAAGAACCCCTTGCTCCCCCCGGTGAAGATACTGGATGTCCAAAAACTGGGCTCAGTATCTGTCAGCGAGGGTAAAAAGAGTTTTACCCCCACAGACTCGTTTTGCGTGACCTTTTCTGGTTCAGCCCTTCCTCAGTACATCGAGTTGGGAAAACTTCGGCTACCTGTGCGCTTGTTTGTTCCTCGGGTCATGATCTGCCAAAACTGCAAACAGTTGGGACATACGGCCTCTCACTGTGGCAGCAAGGCACGCTGTTCCAAATGCGGGGAGAAGCACGAGGATGGCGCCTGCACAGTCACGGCACCAAAATGCGTGTACTGCAAAGGATCTCCTCCTCATGGTCTCTCGTCGTGCCCGGTGTACAAACAACGCGGGGAAAAACTAGAGCGCTCTCTTAAAGAACGTTCCAGGCGGTCTTTTGCAGAAATGCTTAAGACAGCCAAGCCATCGACCAACGACAAAAATCCCTTCGCTCTTTTGTCAGATGACGAGTCTGGCTCTGACTTGGCTGAGGAGGGAGTTTCTTTCAGTTTTCCGGAAGGTTCTGCCCGGAAACGAAAACGCATCCGTTCGCGGAAAGTTGCAGATCAAGAACCCCAAATCAGCTTGCCCAAATCAAGGAGTGGTGGAAAAAAGGAGACTTCTACTCCTCCTGGATTCCGCAGAACTGATTATACCCAGGATTTTCCACCTCTCCCGGGGACATCCAAAACCCCCGATGCCCCAATTTTCAGAACACAAGCCCCTTCTTCATCTGGGTTGTTCTCATTTGATAACATTGTGGACAGTATCCTCAATTACCTCGATATTTCTGATCCTCTGAAAAGCATTGTTCTGGCAATGCTTCCTACTGTGAAAACCCTCTTGAAGCAGTTGACATTGAAGTGGCCCCTCCTTGCAGCAATCATCTCCTTCGATGGATAATTTTCCAAACGAGGTCGGGGATTTGATCACTGTTCTACAGTGGAATTGTCGAAGTCTTATTCCTAAGATAGAATCGTTTAAGTTTTTGGTTCACAATAATGATTGTGATGCATTTGCTCTGTGTGAAACTTGGCTCTCTTCAGATATCGATCTTCCTTTTCATGATTTTAACATTATTCGACTGGATCGTGAGGATTCGCGTGGAGGAGGAGTACTTTTGGGGATCAAAAAGTGCCATTCCTTCTATAGAGTGAATCTTCCACAATTTCCAGGTATTGAAGTTGTCGCATGTCAGGCTTTTGTTAAAGGCAAGAGCCTTTGTATTGCTTCTGTGTATATTCCTCCCCGAGTTTCGATTAGTCAAAAACAACTTTCAGATATCTGTTCAGTTCTTCCTACTCCACGGTTGATTATGGGAGATTTTAATTCCCACGGTACAGGCTGGGGGGAACTGTATGATGACAACCGTTCTACTTTGATATATGACCTCTGTGATAACTTCAATATGACAATTCTTAACAATGGAGAAGTAACACGTCTGGCTGGTCCATCCTCAAATGGAAGTAGATTAGACCTCACACTTTGCTCTAATTCATTATCGTTGGATTGCACGTGGAATGTGATCCAGTATCCCCACGGTAGTGATCACTTGCCGATCGGCATTTCGATTGCCAGTGGGTTCAATTCGTCGGAATCCGTTAACGTCGCGTACGACCTCACCCGTAATATCGATTGGACAACGTTCAAGACCGCGATAGATGAAGCCGTGTCGTCGGTAGAAGAGCTTCCACCGTTGGAGGAATATAACTTCCTCTCCAATCTGATCTTGGACAGCGCGCTTCGAGCTCAAACTCGGCCGGTTCCAGGAACGTCTTTTCGTAGGAAACCTCCTACCCCTTGGTGGGACCAGCAATGCACTGAGGTTTATCGTAAAAAGTCCGACGCGTTTAAGCTTTTCCGGAAACGCGGAACACCCGAGTATTTCGAAGCGTACTCGACTCTTGAACACGAACTCAAGAGCCTCATCAAAGCCAAGAAACGCGGATACTGGCGGCAATTCGTGGACGGTTTATCGCGCGAAACGTCGATGAATACGCTTTGGAACACGGCGCGAAGGATGCGTAACCGGTCTTCAAACAACGAGAGCGAGGAGTACTCGGATCGGTGGATTCTCAAGTTCGCGCGAAAAGTATGTCCTGATTCCGTGCCGGCACAGATGATTCCTCGCGAAACGACGAATTCGGTAGACGAGATCAGCCAGCCTTTTTCAATGCTAGAGCTCTCACTCGCGCTCCTTTCGTGTCGCAATTCGGCTCCGGGGGCTGATAGGATCAAGTTCGACTTGTTGAAGAACCTCCCAGACGTCGCTAAGAGGCGCATGTTGAACTTGTTTTGTCAGTTCCTGGAGTTCAATATTGTTCCAGATGATTGGAGGCGAGTGAGAGTTATAGCCATTAAAAAGCCTGGAAAACCCGCGTCAGATCATAACTCGTATCGTCCCATCGCGATGTTATCGTGCATTCGAAAATTGTTGGAGAAAATGATCCTTTTTCGCCTCGACAAATGGGTTGAGACGAACCACCTACTCTCAGATACTCAATTTGGTTTCCGTAGGGGTAAGGGAACGAACGACTGTCTCGCGTTGCTTTCCACAGAAATCCAGTTGGCTTTTGCTAAAAAAGAGCAAATGGCTTCTGTGTTCTTGGATATTAAGGGGGCTTTTGATTCAGTATCGGTTGAAGTCCTTTCAGACAAACTCCACGCTTGTGGCCTTTCCCCATTAATTAATAACTTTTTGTACAATTTGCTGTCAGAGAAACATATGAGCTTTTCTCATGGAAACTCTACAGCTTCTCGATTTAGTTACATGGGTCTCCCCCAGGGCTCATGTTTAAGCCCCCTTTTGTACAATTTCTATGTCAGAGAAA
Source organism: Ochlerotatus camptorhynchus (assembly GCF_037179485.1). Classification (NCBI taxonomy): domain Eukaryota; kingdom Metazoa; phylum Arthropoda; class Insecta; order Diptera; family Culicidae; genus Ochlerotatus; species Ochlerotatus camptorhynchus. Next base: position 2,112,770 of record NW_027040640.1, read on the forward strand.
TTGACAATTGTCTAAGTGACAACTGCACGTTGAGACAACTTGCAGATGATGGCGTAGTGTCTACGACAGGGCCCAAAGGGGTCAACCTGCAAGGACCCTTACAGGATACCTTAGACAATTTGTCTACTTGGGCTATCCAGCTAGGTATCGAATTCTCCACGGAGAAAACTGAGTTGGTCGTTTTTTCTAGGAAGCATAGCCCAGCACAACCGAAGCTTCAACTTTTGGGTAAGCTGATCACTCATTCCATGTCTTTCAAATATCTTGGGGTCTGGTTCGATTCCAAATGCACCTGGAGATCCCACATTGAGTATCTGAGACGAAAATGCCAACAAAGGATCAATTTTCTCCGAACAATTACCGGAACGTGGTGGGGAGCTCATCCGCAAGATCTTCTAACGTTGTACCGGACAACGATTTTATCGGTTTTAGAGTACGGTAGTTTTTGCTTCCAGTCGGCGGCTAAAACTCACATCATCAAACTGGAACGTATCCAGTATCGTTGTCTTCGTATCGCATTAGGATGCATGCACTCGACTCATACGATGAGTCTCGAAGTGTTGGCGGGCATGTTGCCACTATCGGATCGGTTTTCGGAATTGTCCCTCAGGCTCCTCACCCGTTGTGAAGTTATGAACCCACTGGTAATCGAAAACTTTGAGAAGCTTCTTGAGCTGAACCCTCAAACTCGTTTTATGTCATTGTACTACGTGTACATAACTCAGGATGTCAGCCCTTCACAGCATAATCCTCATCGTGTATGCTTCTCCGACTTCGGCAATTCAGTTAGTTTTGATTTATCCATGACGCGGGAGATTCGTGGGATCCCAGAACATCATCGTTCCATGATTGTTCCGTCAATTTACGCTGCAAAGTTTGGCCAAGTTGATTTCGCAAGATCGTTCTTCACAGATGGATCACTAATAGAGTCGTCCGCTGGTTTTGGTATTTTTAACGAATTTCATAGCGCCTCTCGAATGCTTCAAGCTCCTTGTTCCGTATATGTTGCTGAGCTGGCGGCAATACATTATACGCTAGAAACGATCGCCTCACTTGCACCAGATCATTATTTTATTTTTACGGATAGTCTCAGTTCTGTCGAGGCTATTCGATCCATGAGGCCGGTAAAGCACTCCTCGTATTTTCTCATGAAAATACGAGAGCTTCTGAGTGCTTTATCTTTAAGATCTTTTGTCATCACCTTTGCATGGGTCCCATCTCATTGCTCGATTCCGGGCAATGAGAAGGCGGACTCACTTGCTAAGGTGGGCGCTATGCAAGGCGATATTTACGATCGACAAATCGCCTACAATGAATTTTTCTTCATTTATCGTCAACAGTCGCTCGCCAGCTGGCAAAATAAATGGAGTGAAGGAAGTTTGGGACGATGGCTATTCTCGATCATCCCTAAGGTGTCGAAGAGTCCTTGGTTCAAGGGGTTGGATGTGGGTCGAGACTTCATTCGTCTGATGTCTCGCCTCATGTCCAATCACTATTCGTTAAACGCTCACTTGTTTCGTGTTGGGCTGGGAGACAGCAATCTCTGTGAATGTGGACAAGGTTACCAAGATGCCGATCACATCCTTTGGTCTTGTGCTGAGCATCGTGGAGTCAGATCTGAGCTATGCGATTCCCTTCGGGCTCGAGGTAGACAACCTAATGTTCCAGTTCGGGATATTTTGGCTAGACGTGATCTGGAGTTTATGAAACTCATATATGTTTACTTTAAGAATACTAACCTTAGATTGTAAGTTTGATTAACCTTGTGTTTAGTTTGTGTATTGTGCGTGTAGTTTTTTTTTTAATGTTTGTCTTCAAGATGAATAGAAATAAGTTCATGTTTTAGGATAAATTAAATATTTGTATAATAATTCATATTTCAAACCTCCTTCTCCCTTTCCCCATCCAAAAAATTGTAAATCTCCACTAACCTCGAGACGACCGCGAGTAATCGGTTCAATTCCTTTAACTCTAGATTTAAGACATGAATCATGTATAATGCAAATGATAACTCGGCTCTGTAAAGTTTATTCGATTGAGCCTGTACAAATAAATTTAAAAAAAATAAAAATATTCTTCCCCTATCCAAGAGGAGGGAGAACGAATGTTATTTAGATGGACTGACTCACACAGCACCTTCGCGCATTCTGCGAGACATGCAGTGTTGCCATTTGTTTTAATCTTCGAGTGTGATTAAAAATCAATTTCAAACTAAATAAAAAACGTATCTTTTTACAGCAACCAATCACCCAGGCTTCGTGTATAAGGATGTACATTTTTTACAAAATCACAAGCAAAATCATGTAATTTTTTTATTTCAAAATAAAATAAATACTATCAGCGTTTCACATCCCAAGTAACATTGCAAGTTTTATCACGGTTTTAAAGCATGCTACAAGTCTATATGAATGTAAATTCAGTTGAATTTGGAACAATAAAGAGTTACAAATAAAACCCCATGTCAATCGATACATAACAGTTCCAGAGTGATTTGCGATTTGGGCGTAATTGCTTTTGTAAACAAAGACGTCAATTGTCAATTTCTCTTGAGATAAAGCTCAATCTCGTAAACAAACTATACCAAATGATAGAGGAATCATTCCTCTACCTCAAAGCGTTATTAATTTTCGAGATTGAATTTATATTCGCGAGAAATCGGTGATTGACGTGTTTGTTTTTAAATGCAATTACGCCCAAATATCAAATTATTCCGGAGTTCTTATGTTCGTTTAACCTTTAATGTCCCCTTTGTTGTAATATGTTCGTCTTTATGCAACCAATCCCTGACTGCAACTATGGATTGGCCATTCAGCGTTTTAGCAATCGAGTGTAGTAAATATTGCTATGTCAATAGCATTCCTTTCTAAATCCAGAAGTCATCGCATCAAGTTCATCATCATTTGTCCACTTTAGTAGTCACCAGGACAGGACTTACGAATGCAATCGAAACAACAACAATAACAACAATAATAACAACAACAAAAACAGCCATCAACAATCAACTTGACAATTTTTATGTTTTATTATCTTGTCACCTGCAGCAGCGGCAATAACTATCACAAGTGCCGCACTACGACGACGACGACCGACGCATCGTGACAAGACCTTCAACCAAGAGCAAAACTATTAAGGTTATACTGTTGCTGCTGCTGCTGCTGTTGCTGTGGCTGTGCTCCGACTACGACATTAATTGCACTTTTCTGCATTCGGCCGGTGCACAAATAAACAATTAGCACAAAGCAGCTAAGCCGCCGAGAATGGGAACTCCGTTTTCCCCTTCAGCTTTTAATTAATCGCCATAAAGAGCTAAGCGAATTGGTCATCCGGCCGCGACAAGGCATCTGGAGGTTCCTAGCTTCTCGAGGCGTCAAAATCCTTCAAATTAATTTTACGAAAGTTCAGCCAGCTGCCCCCCGTGAAAAGATTTTTACTGCCACGTGAATTTTGCGGATATCTTGTTTCTGTTGATTTTATATAATAAAAAAAAAGTGAAGTGCGAGTTGCCCGGGTCAAGACCAATGTCAACCATCGCCGTTGGTCAATGCTCAGCGAGTGGCAGCGGCAGTGACAGAAAAGGAAATCCACATTCGGGGTAGACCTATGCGAAAATACAAAATATAGCACGACGTGACAGTGACAAATTGAGATGTTCCTTTTTCGTGACTGGACCATCACTTTTGTCAAACCTAGGCCAGCAGGATTCGAACGTACCCTTCAAGGGTAGTGAGTTTTTGGGGGTGCTTGATTTTAAATGTGGCTTCACGAAGCAAACGAGCAATGGTTGGAAATAGACATATTTTAGCAAGGCTTATTGCGGTACATAAATGCTGAAGATTGCATTTCGGAGGTCTTTAAATTCGCAAAAATGAAGTGATTTGAGTTATAAGACTGCCCAATAGAGTGATGCAAAATTTGAAATTTTCGCTCCTTTTTCCATATTGTACTGTTAACATGTTCTATTGATATTCTTATGGGAATTTTTATCAGCTGCAACATTGCAAAAAATTGTTTTTCAGCCAAACGTCAAATAAAATAGTTATTAATTGTTTAAGAGATTGATAATCTTATGGTTAGATTAAGCAACTGTATTGTGGGCAACACTGTATTCTGCAGTGTGACAGAGTAGCCATGCTTTTGTCCTCTATTCTACGCGCCATAAACACCAATGATGCCTGCTGAACAGTTGATTGAGCATAATCATAAGACACCAGTGACTTGAATCATTAATAATTTTTGTTGCTTACATTTGATCGAAAAGTGGCATCGAACATAGTTGTGGCTGAGAAAATTCTCAACAAGCTATATTTTTTTTTAAAGTAGAGTGAACTGATGAATTTTGAAATCGATATAAACCGAAATTATGGTTTCCCCGTAGTAATTTCGATATAAACTTCAAATGGTTTGTGCCAAGTCAGGTTCTTACCAAAGGAGTTCAAATTTTGGGAAGATAATCAGGACACAATTTGGAACCGTGTGAGCACTGTGGAGCAAAAATTTCAAATTTTGCATCAGTCTACTGCCCAAGTAACAATTAGGGTTTTATGAGGGTTCTGTAGATTATGAATTAGACTTGTAGCATGCTTTAATACAGTCAGGAATCCTTATTGCCGGGGTAACGGAGGCGTTAATAAGGAACCGCGAATAAAGATACCCACAGCTTGTGGGATTTTAACTAATGGGGAGTGTAGTTGAATATCTCATTTATTCCAATATAGGGGATAATGGGTAATGGCAGGTAATGTCGCCCTAAGTGTCCCTAATTTAGGCCCATACATAAATTCAGCAATCGACTAAATCTTCAATAGCAACCAAAAATATCCATTAGTAACGTCCCAATAACGCGTTCATCTAGATAAAATTGATAAATAGCAGATTTTTAGCGATGGGCCCAATCTTAGATCCATATGCCAACATTAGAGACATTTCCCCTATACTAAAAAAAAGCTTACTGTCTTCGACAAAATTGTTGTACTGGGATAGACCAACAAGCCTGTGTCATTGGATTCATATAGAAGGTTACTGTCTTCAGCAAAGTTGTTCAGGTAATCATGTCCTTTTGTATGGTGTTCAAATTAGTTCAGAACTCTCTCACTACGCGGCGCTAGTGTGCACATGAACTTCCTTAATATGTTAGGTATGGAAAGCTTGTCCATATAAGAAGTTGCTGTGCAATGTGACGACAGGAACCATAAAAGGGGTGATGTGTAGATGCCAGAAATCGATATTGGACGCCATTTTAAAATCCAAGATGGCGACCATCGGTTCAAGAAAAACTGTCAAATACTCTACAATATAAGTATTTCTGGAAAGGGGACGACGTGTAGAAACCGGAAATCGATGCCAGACGCCATTTTGGATACCAAGATGGCGGTTATGAGTTCAAGAAAAAATCTAACATACGCTACAATTTGGATATTTCTGAAAAGGGGATGACGTGTAGAGGCCGGAAATCGATTCCAGGCGTCATTTTAAAATTCAAGATGGCGGCCATCGGTTCAAGAAAAACTGTCAAATACCCTACAAAATTAGTATTTTTGGAAAATAGATGACGTGTAGAGGCTGGAAATCAATGCCAGACGTCATTTTGGAGCCCAATATGGCGGCCATTGGTTTAAGAAAAACTGTCAAATACCCTACAATATAGGTATTTCCGGAAAAAGGACAACGTGTAGAGGCCGGAAATTGATGCCAGGCGACATTTTGAAATCCAATATGGCGGCGATTAGTGCAAGAAAAACTTTCAAATACCCTACAGTATGGGTATTTCCGGAAAAAGGACGACGGATAGAAGCTGGAAATCGATGCCAGACGTCATTTTGAAACCCAAGATTGCGGCCATCGGTTCAAGAAAAACTGTCAGATAGCCTAAAATATGAGTATTTCCGGACAGGGGATAACTTGTAGAGGCCAGAAATCAATGCCAGACGCCATTTTGGTATCCAAGAAGTCGACCATCAGTTCAAGAAAAACTGTCAAATACTCTACAATATGAGTATTTCCGAATAGGAGACGACATGTAGAGGCTGTAAATACTTCAATATGGGTATGTCAAAAATGGAAACGACGTGTAAAGGCCAGAAATCGATCCCATTTGATCGTTGGTAAAAAAATTTGAAAGTGTACAGTATTATTTTGACCAAGTGTTCAACTGTGATGAAACAAAACTGTTATACAAAAAAAAAACGCCTCAAAGATCTTATTTTTCGGTTTGTTTTTTTTTCCGTCGATCTTGTTTTCCGTGCTGAGCACCAATGCTACCGACGTGCCAGGAAGGCAGCTCCCACACCTGGACCCTACCTATCGACCCATCAACTCATGAACCGGGGACCAACGGCTTTACTTCCCATCCGAAGGAAGGCGTGATCAGAGATGTTTGCCTCAGAACATCCCGGCGGCGCCGGCTGGGATTGAACCCAGGCCTGCTGGGGTGAGAGGTAATCACGCTTACCACTACACCACCGGCGCCGTTGACAAAGATCTTATGTCTCAGAGCATCTGAAAACAATGCCAAAAATTGTTTCGACTGCTTGGATGTCGTTCTAAAGGACATAAAATAAAGCATGTTGGTAAACTGCTGGAAGAAAATTCTTTCGCCGTTTTTCGCGAATTCACAATGCAATGAAGACGACAACGAGGATTTGCAGATCATGTTTGAAATTCAACAAATTCACGGAAAATTTGATAAGCCGGAGATAAAAAACACAGTGAAATCAACGAAATCATAAGAGATGAACCGGCTACAGCATGAAGTTGTTAGCTAACTGAACCCATCTACAATGCATATGGATTATATTTTCATCCCACCACGGCAGGTTCAACTCTCGGAGCTCGAAAACTTTTGCACATTGGACAGTAATGTCGAACAGAGTGCAAAAATGCTAGATTTGCTAAGGGATGTCGAAACTCTTCTCAAGGAGTGGAAGAACCACCATCCCTCTCCAAAGGGGAAGTTTGGTAAAGAGAGATGAAAAAAACCGATGTGTATCTTCCTTAAAAGTTGTCCTGGCTCGCTATTCTAATATCTATATGCAATTTTCACACTGCCGTACTCTAACGGAACTATCAACTCTATGCTTTCATCTACTCCATCTATCGTATAAAAATTACCACTACAGTCTGTTATTTGAAATTAGCATCTTCAACTAAACTAAAGCGTTTAATTGTTTTGAGGAATTCTCCACGATACGCTGCCATCTTGCTTAATTATACGCTATACACATTATACAAATTATACACAATATGATTGGTAAGCCTTATTCAGGAAAATCAATTCGAGGCAAGATTTAGAGCTCCAAAATACCCTAAAACATTAATCAGACAAAATTTGTGTTCCTAGTGGAATATCGCCAAACCTACTCCGTAAACGGTCCACGTTACTTGTGCTGAACTGGTACGAGGCTGTCCATAGCCAATAAATGTCCCTTTTAAAGCCAATTGCCACAATTTTATTTTATTTATTTTATATTCCCAAAATGGTGGCAGACATCGAATTTGGGCCTATATACGTCGTCTTCTTTCCAGAAATACCCATATTGTAGGGTATTTGCCTTTTTTTTTGTACCGATGGCCACCATCTTGGATTCTAATATGTAGTCTGGAATCGATTTCCTCTATACGTCGTCTGATTTCCGGAAATACCCATATTGTAGGGTATTTTTTTTTCCTTGATTTGTTTTCCGTCGATCTTGTTTTCTGTGCTGAGCACCAATGCTACCTATCGACCCATCAAACTCATGAACCGGGGACCAACGGCTTTACTTCCCTTCCGAAGGAAGGCATGATCAGAGATATTATGCCTCAGAACATCCTGGCGGCGCCGACTGGGATTGAACCCAGGCCTGCTGGGGTGAGAGATAATCACGCTTACCACTACACCACCGGCGCCGCTATCATATTGTAGGGTATGTTAGAGTTTTCTTGTAGTCATGACCGCCATTTTGGTTTACAAAATGGCACCTGGCATAGACTTCCGGCCTCTACACACCATCCCCTTTCCGAAAATACCCATATTGTAGGGTATTTGACAGTTTTTTCTTGAACCGATGGCCGTCATCTTGGATTTCAAAATGACGTCTGGCATCGATTTCCGGCCCCTACATGTCATTCCCTCTCCGAAAATACCCATACTGTAGGATATTCATCAGATTTCTTAAACTGATGGCCGCCATCTTAGATTTCAAAATGACGTCTGGCATCGATTTCTGTCCTCTACACGTCGTTTCCTTTCCTTAAATACCCATATTGTAGGTTATTTGACAACTTTTCTTGAATCGATGACCGCCATCTTGGATTTTAAAATGACATCCGAAATCGATTTCCAGTCTCTCTGCACGTCATCTCTATTGCGTTTCGTTTCCTCACATTACACGGCTGCATCTTATATGGACAAGCTTTCCAGACATAACATATTAAAGGAAATTCATGTGCACACTAGCGCCGCGTAGTAAGAGAGTTCTTAAATAATATGACCACCATCCGGAAGGACTTGGTCACCTGAACAACTTTGCTCAAGACAGCAGCATTCTATATGGCCAGGTTCTCGAGATGCAGTTTATATAGAAAGTTCACATGCACATAAGTGAGAGAGTTCTGAACTAATATGGCAACCATCCGATGTTCCTACTATTACTTCTGAGTGCGGTTCGAGGTGTGGCACGGAGCCCCATCTTGTTAAAATACAACATTTGGCTTCGGACCGTACTGTTCTTTGATCCACGGAAGAACATACTTACTTCAAATCCCGATGTGGACCTTCGTGTTGACCTTGTCGCCTTCTGGAATGAACACTGGGTCCATTTTTTTGCCATCGGAAGCCATCAATCCAAACACCATAACGCTAGCAGGATGCTTGGTTATATACACGTTCTTGTGCTCGTCGGCCACGTTTTTTACCGGAAGAGAACTAATATACCGGTCGGTTATGGAATTTGATACGGGATTGACGGAAAAGATGCTCTCGTCGGTGAACAGGATTACCGGATTTTTTCGCTTAAGGAATTTCAAGATTTTCTTGCATCATTCGCTTCCGGATGCGGTTGGTAATAATGTGAGTTTTTTTTCCGTGCCCTCGACTTCGCCCGCAATCTTCCTTTACGATCTTCCGTGCCGTAAAGTCACTGATCCCGTGTTCCTTTGCCATTTTCCTTATTGAACGCACTGGATTCACCCGAATCTTCCTTTTGATAGCAGCGATAACCCTCGGAACCCGAGCTGACCTCGGACAACCTGTTGCCACCTTCGGGGATAGATGTCCTTTCTTTTCTCGGTCTGAAACCCTTTTGACGGTCCACCGGGACACTCCCACGGCGATTGAAATGTCTTTTTGCGACATTTGCGCGTGGGACAAATCAAGCCACTTCGTCATGGTGTAACTGTCAAACTAAGTAAATCATTTTCTTTTATACACAGCCTACTACGGTGTGAACTACACGAAACGAAAATCAATGGATCATTGAAGATGCTGAGGTTTTGACAGCACCGTACTGTGGCTACCACAGTATTTTACATTGGTTCGTCCGTATACAGTAGCGCCAAATGAAAACTGTGGTGGGTTCAAAACTCAGCCATCTAAAATGATCCATTATTTAATTCATGTGTTTCACTTATACATTTTTGCCAAAGCATCAGCCTTATACATTCCATAAGACAAACCACATAGGTCCTATAAGAATGCATAAAAGGTATGTGTGACCGCTTATACATTTCATTTGACACATTATCTTTATTAACTTTTTGCAAGGCGTCTGCTTATTAGTTAACTTATACAATTTATGAATAATCAGCAATGGAAATTTGCCAAAAGGTATAAGGAGATTTCTATCCGTGTATAAGTTACGTGCATGCAAAGAAAACCAAGGCATTGTATGCACAGGTGAAACGGGAACCTTATTTGTACGATGATGCAAACATTATCACACATAAGGTATATAAATTTACACAGTAGACTGGAACCCGAAGCCCCCGTCGCCTTTTTCTGTATACGGGATCAGTCAAAGCGAGGGTTACTAGAGAAAAGTTTGAAGCTATAAAGCAATTTCGTCAACCACGTTCAGCAGAAGAAGTACGGAGATTCTTAAGATTAGTTACTTTTGTCAGCCGGTATATTCCTCATTTATCGACCATCGCAAGTCCTCTCTATAATCTAACAAAGAAAGGAGTAATTTTCAATTGGATTTCAACTCACCAAAAAGCATTCGATAACCTAAAGTCATATTTAGCAAGAAACGATACTTTAGCATATTTTGATCCCGATCTGGAAACGTTTATAGTAGCAGATGCAAACCCGGTCGGTCTCGGTGCTGCATTGTATCAGAAAACTGTGGAAGGATCCCTGAAGATTATCAGTTACGCTTCCAAAACTTTATCGGATGTGGAAAAACTAACGCTTAAACTGAGCGTGAGGCTTTAGCACTTGTATGGGCACCTGAAAAGTTTCATTACTATCTTTAGGGGAAATTTTTCTGGCTTATTACGGATCACAAACCCTTGGTTATCATATCCGAAGATAGGGCCAAGCTGTGTGCGCCTCGTCTTATGTCAGAAAGTAATTTATAAGCCAGGGAAAACAAACATGGCTGATCCATTTTCTCGGTTGTGCCAAGAACTGAACATTTGTAATCAAAGCTACGACGAAGAGAGCGAGAGATTCATACGTCTGGTATCTTACGATGCTTGTCCAGTGGCTATACCTTTAGAAGACCTTATTGATGCGACAAACCAAGATATTGAACTGGCAGACCTCATGCGATGGATGTCTTACCCTCTTAAAAGGTGGTCTTTATCAAATTATAAAAAAGTTTCGCATGATGTTTCCACGGATGGCAAGCTTATACTTAAGAACAACAGAATAATAATTCCCAGATCATTGCAATTGAAAGTTGTGCAACTTGTTCACGAGCCACATTTTGGATGCGATACAATGAAAAAACTACAAGGGACAGCCCTATGGGGTTGTACGCAATGGTGACGTAGGGCTGCGTGGTCTTATATAATAAATCTTATTTGTTAACTGCAGCAGGAGCTTGTGTTTTGTGTAGAAATAGTCATTTGAGCGGGGTTCTCTTTGTTTAGTATGACGCGCTTGACATAGATGACCCACAGCAACTCACGAAGAGCTACTGATTCCGATCAATACCGGTGCGGCTTCTTCCTCCTTCTATGGTTGCAGGCAACCTTTCGTTGTGTGCTGGAATGTTCAACGCCACGCGCCGATTGCACTGCTGCTGCTGCTGATTATGCCGACGACCGGACACCACCACACATGGTGATTGGTACTGAATCCGATCGGTGGTTGAGGCCATCCTTGATAGCTAGCTGCTTGCGGGAAGCCTCTCGTTGTGTAATGGAGAACATTAATAAATTTAATTAAATAAATTAATTTAATAAACACCGTTTAGTGAGAACGGATGGAATTCAACTTTGAAATCTGTGTTAGGGAAATTGCTTATGGCAGGCAATTCGTGTGCAACAGTTGCACATTCGTGCAATTTTCAATAGTGACATTTTGAAAAATGATAAAGTTATAAATTTTCAAGATGCGTCGAAATATTTCTGATCGATTGGTGATAAAAAATATTGTAATTGGTCCAGGGGCAGCTGAGTTACCAACGTTCCATATGTTTCATAATTTTGTTACATGTTTCATTTTCGGTTTTCACAAAGTGTACCCCCATATAGAAATCACAGACGTAGTCCTACGTCAAAACGTCTGAGGCAGAAAGTTTGGTGGAATCGCATGGACATAATGGTGCAGGAGTACGTGAAAGGCTGTACAGGTTGTATTTTGGTATCGGAAACAAATGTTAACATAATTCGATATTGGTATCGTCTAAGTAGTTCAGTTTCGGCCCCTCGAGTGGATCTGGAATTTTGGGCAGATTTCCACAACTTTCACGACCAACATTACGCTTTGATTGTCATGAAAGCCTTCTAAAATCGTCTACGGTTCTTATCGGAATGGAACGTGGCCCTTGCATTTTTCGATTCAAAAGTTGAAATCGACAAAAAAGTAAAGATGTAAGCTGCATATCTTTTTCGTAGAGCCTAATGTTCAGCCTACATTTTTTAGGATTATTTGAATAAATTGTGTGTCAAAACAAATACCCATTGTGAAAAATAACGCTGGTTTCCAAATAGCCCTGTGCAAAGTTTCATCCAAATCGAAGATTCTTTCAGCATGATATCGGCTTTCCTCCATGCTAAATAAACCCCCATACAACGTGACTGTCTCGCGCATTTTATTTTTTCAACTTTATTAGAGAGATTTGTAGCTGTTGGCTAGTTCATCTCTATAAAATAGGAGGCCCCAGAGGGGGGTTCTGCCTGCAAACTTTGTTAAGGAGTTGGCTTACAATTCACATGTACTCAAATAGAAGCAATTAAAACAGATTCCAGTAAAAAGACTAACAATACAGGCAACGAGAAAAAAAAAAACAATCTGCATGGTACATCAAAGTTATGTAGGGTTTTGAAAGAGATCGGAGCTCTTCCGGCCGGCAGAGAAGTCAGCCAAAAGAAAGTTAAAAGGACCTAAATGTTGTTGTATAGCCCAGCGTCCTTGAGGAAATGAATAACTGTCGCTAAAGCGGAAGGTTCGTCGCCCAGTATGTCCCTAATGCTGTTGGGAAGTGCGTACTGCTCCCGTAGATGTTGGTATTACGGACACAGGCATCCCAAGCAACACGGCTTGTCATAAAGAAGTTGAAAATACATTTTAATGACTTACGTAAAGAATTAATAATATTGTAATATACGTCATTAAATACATTTATATAACCTAAAAAGCGCAAGTCGCGGAGCTTATACAACTAAATACTGGTCTTATAACATGTTTTGGAAACATCATAAAAACCAGCGGCAAAAAAAATCAAAAAGAACTTGAGCATGGGATTCGATCACTGGTCCTTGGAGTGGTAGACTTACTACTTCCTAACTAGACCAACTCCGCTTGATGAGAGGCTTGTTATAAGTATCTATCATGTTCTTGCCAATGGCATGAAAATTATATTCTCGTTCAACACGCTTTCAATCCGTCATAAAGATGTTTTGTTAGCAGCAAAGCGTACATCTAATTGCCAGAGTGTTATTTTAAAGTATTTTCAACTCCTTATAAGACAACCTGCACATTTTCAGTTATATTAATTTATGAGATGTAATAAACAAGTGTTTTCAACTTTCTTTATAACAAACCTTCGAATACCTCATAAGAAACTGTCAATCACTGCGTGAAGAGACAGTCCGGCTCAATGGCGCCGTCAATGATTACGTCAATCTGGAAAGTTCAGAATCTCTTCAAGAACTTTATAAATTCAACTAAGATTGATTTTGTATACGACAAGTTTTATGGTGGTATTAAAACAGTAAGATGCACGTTTAAATAACATTTAAAGATAAAAGCAAAAGAAAACTATTTTGGAAAATGTTGAATCTAGGAAGTATGAAAAAAAACATCTATAAACCTCATATATAACGTGGGATGTTTTCTGCATCACTTATAATACATTTATATAACAAGCCGTTCTAAATATTTTTCAAAAAGATGTTTTATGTGTTACTTGGGATAGGATGTGTTCCACCGATGCAGTGGTTCCGCAATCGTAGCACATTATGGCTTTCGTTGCAATTGCTGCGGTTCTACGATGGCGGAAGGGCAGAATACCCGCTTCGATGCATGCGTCATCGGCGGGCGTTCACGGTGCTAGTATCTGCACGAGCTTTTCGGTGGCGATGCACGTCATCTCAAGACCGTACAGTAGACGACTATCGATGACGGCTCTTGGAACCCGGAAACGAGTGTCGCGATTGTTAGACCGGTGGGGGCGAGAGATGGTGCGGATCAAGTTGATCCTACTGTGGTCGTTCTTGATCGCCTTAAAGTGCTGTTCGAAGTTGAGGGACTAGTCAACAAGTACCCCCAGAATACGGACCGTCTCCTTCAGTGGTATGGGCTGGCTTTGAACTTTGATAGGTGGCCCGCTGACATGGTGCCGGGATGGATATACGTGGCACCTGACGCTTTTGGGGGCCGAAAGCTGGAAACCTACTGCACTGGCCCACCTGGCTACAGCGGAGACTGCTGCCTGGGTCTTGATCCTGTTACGTGCTGCTGTTGGGCCGGTAGTTACGATAAGTACATCGTTACATTTTTCGGCAGTCCTCCGAAAACTCCGTTCATGGCTACAAAGAAGAGGGTAACGGCGATAACTGAACCTTGTGGGACGCCCGTCTCTTCTGGGACTTCGTGTTGCCAACTGCGACTCTGAAAGAACGATCGGTCAGGAAATTTTTGTCTCGCGCAGATAGCTGCAGGCGGCAGCTGGAAGTGCTACTAGGAAAAAAAAAAGAATAAGAAGCAGTTCGTTTGGTTAGCAATCAGTAATGGCTAAATAACTGCTAAGAAAAGTTTCCTTGTAAAATTTCCTAGGAAGTAGTTGGATTGATTTATTTTTAGAGGACAATGGGTGACCTCGACAGATTTTTATTTGAAAAAGTAAGTTTTCCCTATGTAAAATAAAACCGCTGGCGCTAAAATACAGTTACACCGACTGACCTGAAATTTTACACAGTTACTTTAGGACCTAAAAGGCCCCCGGAAATCATACTGGATCTGGAATTTGAATTTTGCCCCACCCTACAGTATTCAGGTGTTCGAAACTTGTAAGCCCGATGTTCCACGCTGACGGACAGCCGGAAGTGAAACGAAAAGCTTTTCCAATTTGATGATTTCTTCATGCCTCATTTTCAGAACAGCCTGCGCCACGAACCGTGAAGGTGATGATAGAAAACTGTGCAAGTATGGCCCAATTTTGCTGACTTAGTTTGTATGTCTTTCGTCCATAGTTCGTCGGTTTCCTAGTAAATAAGGAAATGTGCAATTGCCAGACGCTTTCCCATGCACGATTGCAACAACACAATCCTTATTTCGTTTACATTGTTTGAGTAAATGCTGTTCTTCCGTCGGAAGACACACTTCGCTTCTGAGTCTTCCGCAAAAACGAAAAGCGAAAGGGTTAACCCTCACCCGTCGTCGTACTGCCGCTGTGCACAAATTAGTCGATATACTTTTTTACTAACCAACTAGGCGAACGTTTGCCTCTAAACACGAAATCAGTTAGAAAACGGACGTTCGTTTCACTTTTCGTTTTCTAGAGAGACAACTCGCCGTTTTTGCTGATGCCATAATCCCTCTCACCCTCTGTTTCGCTTCTCGCTTCTAGACAGTAAAATGTATTTAGTATTAGATACTTGTTGTGCTGTTGGTATACTAAACGCTTAGCGCTGCACTAGTACAGGCTCTCCGTAGTTCGACTAAGCCGCGCGCCGATGAAGGTAGAAATTAGTGTGGTAATTTTCTTTTCTATTTTTTTTCGTAAGGCCATCCGAAGGCTAAGCCGGGGGTAGTACAAAGCTCACCCGTCGGTGGTGGTGGTGGTGGTGGTGCGTTGCAAGAGTGGCACGGTTTCGTTCGACTTCAGGGTGGCAAAACGGCGCTAAATGTGTGAAAGGGGATTGGATTTGATGGTTTTGTTTCACTTCTTATTTTTCGTCTTCATGTTCCTCGTTCCCCAACTCTACCAAAAAGGGTAGACAGTTTACGGAGGGTTGCGCTGCATTGTGTTTAGGTTTGACCTTATTCGGGGTTTGTTTATTTTCGTGGGTTTCTGAGCTGATCACATTTCGAGCTTAAGGTCTGTCAGTCCTGCTGGGCGTGTTTGTTGTAAATCTAATTAGTAGGCTTGGGATTAAATCTGTTTCGTTTTTTTTTCGGATTAGGGCTACAACATTTTAACATGTTGATTGTGAACATTTACTGACAGGTGATTAACGATGATTGCTTATATAGCTTAAGGAAAGTTGATTTGGAACTTACGAACAAGGGCCAATGTTGTAAGCATTTCATTCCATTACGAAATCAATTATTCAACATTCAACTTTTGTTGTCGGCCCGAAAGTTCAAGAATGCTGCCCACCCCTTCATTAGGGTTCGCGTTTATTTTTTGCTAATTCAATTTAAATAAATATCAATGTGAAACACCCACCGAAGCCCGTAGCCTCGAAGCCCAATTCACCTTTTGTTTCCAGCGTGGGCTCGTCGGTCTTGAGCCTAACTTTACCCACTTGACCATGGCATAATGGTCTATCTAAAATCTGCGTGTAACCCATTTGAAGTCAGCCATCGTCGGTCCACCATTGGCCCCATTGGCGGGTATGGTCTGAGTAGTTTCATGGCATTTTCTATGCTGCCAATGGTACGGTTTAGTTGCAATTCATTTAAGGCCATACCTTGCGCGGAAAGATGGAGAAAACGATAGATGGATCAAGTTTTTTTTCGCAAGTGGTTTGGCAATTTGAACAAAGCGATCTATCTGCGCACGCATCAATTGTCATGGATAGGTGCGTGAAATGTATTTTACTGTCCTTGGGCAGATCTTTACGAGTTATTCGGCATTTCTAACGCACCAGTGCATTAAGGTTTACCTTTCAAAAATTGAATTGAATCAGGTTTGAACAAACCTACTGGAAAACCAACTACTACTGCTCCAGCTACCAAAGTAACATGCCAGCCTTAATTGTTATTATACATATCTAAGTGTTTTTACGTTGTTCCTGCTTTGGCAATTCAGTATTTTAGACAGGTTTTCTAAACCTGCATGTCAATATAACAATTGACATCTTAACACTAAAAACTAAAGCTAAATCTTATCTATGTATAAAGGAAATTAATCATTGCAATTGAGGATTGCAACGATTTTTGCCTGAAATTATTAATTATTTTGTTGCACATTTGTTCTAAAGTCTCAACATTCGAAATTATATGTGCTTCGGTAGTACTGTACCAGGGAGGCAACTTCAAAATCATTTTCAGAACTTTGTTCTGAATCCTTTGAAGTGCTTTTTTCCAGGTAGTGCAACAACAAGACCATATTGGCACAGCGTAAAGCATGGCCGGTCTAAAAACTTGTTTAAATATTAGAAGTTTATTCGTCAGGCAAAGTTTGGATTTCCTGTTTATAAGAGGATACAAACATTTTATATATTTGTTACATTTGGCTTGAATGCCCTCAATGTGATCTTTAAAAGTTAATTTTTGGTCAAGTATTAATCCAAGATATTTCACTTGGTTTGACCAGGAAATTGGAACTCCGCTCATAGTGACTATGTGACTACTACTAGGTTTCAAAAACGAAGCTCTAGGCTTATGTGGAAATATTATAAGTTGAGTTTTGGAAGCGTTGGGAGAAATCTTCCATTTTTGTAAATAAGAAGAGAAAATATCTAAACTTTTCTGCAGTCTGCTGCAAATAACACGAAGACTTCTTCCTTTAGCGGAAATGCCTGTGTCATCAGCGAACAAAGATTTGTGGCAACCCTGAGGCAAATCAGGGAGGTCCGAAGTGAAAATTTTATACTATATAGGCTCAATAATGCTACCCTGAGGAGCTCCTGCTCTAACAGGTAGTCGATCAAATTTTGATTTTTGATAACGGAAGGTGCATTAATTATGTCACGCAAATTTGGCCCATTTTCAAACCCCTCTCCCCCCTTTGTCACATTTTTGTGATGATCTTAATTTTTTTTTGTATGGCTCGTCACAGTTTCCAAACCCTTCCTTCGCCTAAAGGTGTGACATAATTAATGGACGACCCCTAATTTACCTGCAGAGTTCTGTCAGACAAATAATTTTGCACCAATTTTATAATTTAGAGTGGAATTTTTTTTTTCAATTTAGCAATCAAACCTTCATGCCAAACACTGTTGTTCTATGTCTAGAAGAGCAACTCCAGTTGAGCTGCCTTCAGATTTGTTTGAACGAATTAAATTGATAACTCTTAAGAGTTGATGAGTAGTTGAATGCCCATGGCGAATTCTCAATAGAACTAGTAAGACCGAAACTGAAATTATGGGAATTCTCGAATTACTTAGTCGATTTCTGAGCATTTACAAATATGTGATCAAAATTTTATTACCTTCTTAAGCGCTGGAATAAGCTTTTGAGTTTTATTTCAAAAAATGTGTGAGTTTCCGAATGGATTAAAACTCGGTCTAATTTCGAAAGATTATGTTCAAAGGTTTTGTGCCTCAAATCTCTTATTCTTTCCTTTATTTAACGTCGGTCTCTGTTCCGGAATCTAGTGCCAATCACCGACGGACATCGATTGCCATCCATTGACGGCAATCGAATGTGCAGGAAGGCAGCTTCCACACCTGCGTACGATATCGCACCCATTCAACACACATGGGCCGAGACCAACGGCTTTACTTCCCTTCCGAAGGAAGACGTGACCAGAGATTTTTATGCCTCAGAAAAATCCCACCGACCTCGGCTGGGCTTGAACTCAGACCCATCGAGGTGTTAGAAAGCAGTTACGCTTACCACTACACCACCGGCGCCGGCCGCCTTAAATCTCGATAGATAGCTTTCATGGCTTTGTCGCATGTTATTTGACATTTCCTACTACAGGCATTTTTCAGACGGACCAAGAGCTGTCGTCTATTATAATTGAATCGAATTTAACCTCGCATTTTGGTACTGAGGCAGCTCTTGCTTCAACTATAGAAGTAGTCAGAGATTCAAGAGCATAATTAACATCATGTTTGGCTTGCAAAGGAATATTTGGATCAAAGTTATATTCCATAAATGTTCGATATTGCTATGGTAATTTAAAGTACTTTAATTTAAGAATCTGAAGGATCAAAAAGAAACTTTCCAAATCGATATCCAAGCAGGATTACCTTGGATAGACTTCAAACATGGATCAAAGAGGAATAAGATTCGAACAAGGTTGAACATTTGCAGGCAATATTTAGCACTGAAAAGTGCTGTTTAAGTTTATTGTAGCTTTAGGTAGCAGTAACATTTCTCTTGCGCACGATGCGAAATTGAAACTTTTTGCATAATTGTTTGTTATAGGCTATCATTCCCATTTTAGCTAAACTTCGGCCATTTTGGATCTTGTTTTTTGTTTCAAAGTAGCATCTTTGTCATTCTTAAATATATTGTAGCAATTTATCGTCTTTTCGGATCGAAATGACGTCTGAGACAAAGTTGTAGAAAAAAATAAGGTTTTTTAGGACAAAATATACATGGTAATTTTTTATAGTAATATTGAATAAAAATGGCAAACTAAAAAAAAAGTCAAATATCCCATAAGATTGTTGAATTTTTATTTATTTTGAAATTGAATGAAAATTGCAAACCATTGCACAGTGGTTTGAATGCTCAATATCACGAACTTTTTTATTTGCGCCTTCAATATCGGTTTTTTCACTATGATGTCTTTAAAAGAGTTTGTGTATAAAATAAGGCGCAAAGACTAGTGATATGTTTTAGTTCGGAACTTCACCACAGGTGGCACTGCAAAATCTTACTTTTTACATTTACATGATAGGTATGTGGTGTCTTGAGCAAAGTTGTAGATAATTTTACTGCAAAAATCTTTGCTCAACACACAAATCCTCTATATTCCTTAGTTTTTGAGATACGTAGCGTTTAATTTGACTGTTCAACAACATTTAGTTTTTTTTTTCAGTTTTTATAATATACTAGCTGAACCCGATGCGAGCGTTGCTACGCTTGCAACTAAATGAACGAAAATTTAATAGAACTGGCGCGTTTATGGTTGTTTTTCGGAATGAGTTTTGTTAAAATATGTTCGTTTGCTAATGTTTGACTTCGATTATAGAGTTTTATTTTTTTGTTTTTATTTTTGTGTACGTAGCTGTGTTGCATATGTTATTCCATTCTCAAATATTTTCATCTGAAAAAAAAAATACAAAAAAAAATATTCTTTTATATATTTTTTTTTTCATTTCTTCAAGTACCTGGATTACTGTTGGATATGTTGTTAACAACCTGAGAGCAGACGTGTCTCTGCGTATTTCGCTCGGTCGATGCTCGGTCATGCTTCTCGGTGCTCAGTTTACTTAGCGGAATGCGCTTCTGTGTGATGAAATCGGTTGGTTTCTTTTCTGCTCGGTGGTCTCTGGATTTCGCGTTAAAAAAATATTTTCGTTATATTTACCTTCGTCATACTTTAGATTTTTTTTTCCAGTACCTTTTCAAAGTAGAGCTGTGGGATATGTTATATTTCTCGTTTTTCCGCCTGGTGCATAAACAAATAAGTTCTTCGGGTTTCCTACGCGGGAGCAAGCGACATAGAGTTGTCCATGGGAAAAACATGGTCGTTCGAGATCCAATCCGCAAACTTCAAGTGACTGCCCCTGAGCCTTGTTGATCGTCATGGCAAAAGCCATTCGTACCGGGAATTGCAGCCGCTTAAAATCAAAGGGCAGATCCGTTGGGATCATCGTGATACGTGGTAGCAGAACATCCTCCCCTTTGTAGTTTCCATTTAAAATGGTTGCTTCAATGATATTATCTATCATCCTTTTAACAGTGAGCCGAGTACCGTTGCAAAGTCGCGGGGGATTTATGTTACGCAAAAGTATGATTGGAACGCCAACTTTCAATTTCAGGACATGTGGCGGCAAACCGGGCAAATCAAGTGAGTTGAGGAATTCTGTCGGATAGTTAACCACTTCGTCAGTATTCGTTACTGTATGTTACATTACATTTTCCGTACGACAAACGTTTTGTCATGGGGCACTGAACGTTTACCTCCTAGCTTCGAACGAATCACCTTCCAACTTGCAGGCTATGAAATTAAGAAATTTTCCCTAGAGGGGTCTAGAACCACCATAGAAACATTTCTTGCCTTCATAAACCTCCACATGCCAAATTTGGTTTCATTTGCTTGATTAGTTCTCAAGTTATGCAGAAATTTATTTCATTTGTATGGGAGCCCCCCCCTTACAGAGGAGGGAGGGGTCTCAAACCACCATAGAAACATTTTTTGCCTTCATAAACCTCCACATGCCAAATTTGGTTCCGTTTGCTTGATTAGTTCTTGAGTTATGCAGAAATTTCTGTTTCATTTGTATGGGAGCTCCCCCCCCCTTACAGAGAGGGGAGGGGTCGCAAACCACCATAGAAACATTTTTTGCCTGCATAAACCTCCACATGCCAAATTTGGCTTCATTAGCTTGATTAGTTCTCGAGTTATGCAGAAATGTATGTTTCATTTGTATGGGAGCCCCCCCTTACAGAGAAGGGAGGGGTCTCAAACCACCATAGAAACATTTTTTGCCTTCATAAACCTCCACATGCCAAATTTGGTTCCGTTTGCTTGATTAGTTCTTGAGTTATGCAGAAATTTCTGTTTCATTTGTATGGGAGCCCCCCTTACAGAGAGGGGAGGGGTCTCAAACCACCATAGAAACATTTTTTGCCTTCATAAACCCCCACATGCCAAATTTGGTTCCGTTTGCTTTATTAGTTCTTGAGTTATGCAGAAATTTATGTTTCATTTGTATGAGAGCCCCCCCTTACAGAGAAGGGAGGGGTCTCAAACTACCATAGAAACATTTTTTGCCTTCATAAACCTCCACATGCCAAATTTGGTTCCGTTTGCTTGATTAGTTCTTGAGTTATGCAGAAATTTCTGTTTCATTTGTATGGGAGCCCCCCTTACAGAGAGGGGTGGGGTCTCAAACCACCATAGAAACATTTTTTGCCTTCATAAACCCCCACATGCCAAATTTGGTTCCGTTTGCTTTATTAGTTCTTGAGTTATGCAGAAATTTCTGTTTCATTTGTATGGGAGCCCCCCTTACAGAGAGGGGAGGGGTCTCAAACCACCATAGAAACATTTCATGCCTTCATAAACCTCCACATGCCAAATTTGGTTCCGTTTGCTTGATTAGTTCTTGAGTTATGCAGAAATTTCTGTTTCATTTGTATGGGAGCCCCCCCCCCCTTACAGAGAGGGGAGGGGTCGCAAACCACCTTAGAAACATTTTTTGCCTGCATAAACCTCCACATGCCAAATTTGGCTTCATTAGCTTGATTAGTTCTCGAGTTATAAAGAAATTTATGTTTCATTTGTATGAGAGCCCCCCCTTACAGAGAAGGGAGGGGTCTCAAACCACCATAGAAACATTTTTTGCCTTCATAAACCTCCACATGCCAAATTTGGTTTCGTTTGCTTGATTAGTTCTTGAGTTATGCAGAAATTTCTGTTTCATTTGTATGGGAGCCCCCCTTACAGAGAGGGGAGGGGTCGCAAACCACCATAGAAACATTTTTTGCCTTCATAAACCTCCACATGCCAAATTTGGCTTCATTAGCTTGATTAGTTCTCGAGTTATGCAGAAATGTATGTTTCATTTGTATGAGAGCCCCCCCTTACAGAGAGGGGGAGGGGTCTCAAACCACCATAGAAACATTTTTTGCCTTCATAAACCTCCACATGCCAAATTTGGCTTCATTAGCTTGATTAGTTCTCGAGTTATGCAGAAATTTATGTTTCATTTGTATGAGAGCCCCCCCTTACAGAGAAGGGAGGGGTCTCAAACCACCATGGAAACATTTTTTGCCTTCATAAACCTCCACATGCTAAATTTGGTTCCGTTTGCTTGATTAGTTCTTGAGTTATGCAGAAATTTCTGTTTCATTTGTATGGGAGCCCCCCTTACAGAGAGGGGAGGGGTCGCAAACCACCATAGAAACATTTTTTGCCTTCATAAACCTCCACATGCCAAATTTGGTTACATTAACTTGATTAGTTCTCGAGTTATGCAGAAATTTATGTTTCATTTGTATGGGAGCCCCCCCTTACAGAGAAGGGAGGGGTCTCAAACCACCATAGAAACATTTTTTGCCTTCATAAACCTCCACATGCTAAATTTGGTTCCGTTTGCTTGATTAGTTCTTGAGTTATGCAGAAATTTCTGTTTCATTTGTATGGGAGCCCCCCTTACAGAGAGGGGAGGGGTCTCAAACCACCATAGAAACATTTTTTGCCTTTATAAACCTCCACATGCCAAATTTGGCTTCATTAACTTGATTAGTTCTCGAGTTATGCAGAAATTTATGTTTCATTTGTATGGGAGCCCCCCTTGCAGAGAGGGGAGGGGTCTCAAGCCATCATAAGAACCTTCCCCGGCCCCAAAAACCCATGCATACAAATTTTCACGCCGATCGGTTCAGTAGTTTCCGAGTCTATAAGAATCAGACAGACAGACAGACAGACAGAAATTCATTTTTATATATATAGATAGATAGATTTAAAATAAACTATAGGTTTTAGAAGACTATAATGTTCTACAAATATTTGTATTTTATCACATGCATGCAATGCAGCAAAACCGATCAATGTGTGACCAAACTTTGTTACATTATCACTGAGCCTACTTTGATTCAGTCTTTGACAAATGCGCGTTGTCACTGAACTACGGAACGACCTTTTGAAAATACAAATCAATCAACGAGGATACTAAAATGGACAAATGTTTCAATGGAATTTGAGATCACTTTTGAACAAGCTTTCATCCTATTCAAGGTTCACCTGCCGGATTTTGCCGGATTTTTGTTTGTGAGGGCACAAAATATTTAAAAAAAAATTACTAAATTTGTGAATAACTCAGCCTGTATAATCGATAACTTTAGAACAGCTTGAACAGAATTTTGTTTTGTGATAAAATACAAATATTTGTAGAACATTATAGTCTTCTAAAACCTACAGATTTTTAAATACATTATAAAAACTGAAAAAAACCCAAATTTTGTTGAACAGTCAAATTAACCGCTACCTATCTCAAAAACTAAGGAATATAGAGGATTTGTATGTTGAGCAGAGATTTTTGTAGAAAAATTATCTACAACTTTGCTGAAGACACCACATACCTATCTTGTAAATGTAAAAAGTAAGATTTTGCAGCGCCGCCTGTGGTGAAGTTCCGAACTCAAACTTACCACTAGTCTTTGTGCCTTATTTTATACAAAAATTCTTTTAAAGATATCATAGTGAAAAAACCGACATTGAAGGCGCAAATAAAAAAGTTCGTGATATTGAGCATTCAAACCACTGTGCATTGTGTAATGATTAAAACTATAAACACTTGAATATTAGAAAAAAAATCGCAGAACATCAACTATTGGTAAATTAACTGAAAACATAAACATTAACATAAACTGTAATTTTCCAACGAATATCTGTTAAAAATCACAGAAAATCTGTGAAAAATTACCGAACTGTTTACCGAACTTTCACAGATTTCGGTAAAATAATCTTAGTGTGCAAGATTCAAAGCGCCAGTTACACAATAAATTGTATGTATGTATGTATGTATGTAAGGTAGCCACCATCCCTTCGAAGATCTTGTCTTGTATGCAGCTCCACTTAATAGCAAGATCGATTTGGGCTACCGATCTGAATTCACAAAATCGCTGTAAGCAGAAGCACTTACGCGAAATCCACGGGAATTTAAGAACCTCCTTCCAACGAATCGAATAACGCAATTCGCAATACTTATTATTGTTTGCTCAATATTGAGTAGCCCTACTACTAATGGAAATGAGTAGATCTTACTGAATTTTTTATGGTTAGAAATAATGTGTGCAGAAAGGTGGAACAACTCGCTGTACACGGCCAACGAGATCAACCCAAATTTGATTTTTCTTTACTCATAAATCACAAAAAGTGCAGGAATTCAGCAACTAGTAAATTTGCTTGATGCTTTTCCAGCTTTTTTGCGCTATTTCAAGGTAAAAAAATCCAGAATATGATAACAGTAACGATTGGATTTTCTCGGTCTATTGCTCTATTGGTACTACTACTAGACTGAGTAATTTTTTGTAATTTTTTCTCATTTTCCAGCAGTTCATTAAGGTTTTAAAAAATGGGGATAATTTGCTCATATCTCAGTTCCTGTCTTTTTTTTTTTTTTCCCTCCCCTTGGCTAGTTTTTTTAACCTGGACGTTGGTGGGCGGGCCTAATCTTATGCTTCTTAGTGGAGCGTTGGAGACGGTTGGTTTAGGTCCGGCATCGTTGGCTCATGCCGTGACAGAATAGCGTCATGAGCATACGATGACGATTACTGAGCTTCCCCTCTCTGATGAACCATTGCATAAGAGAACCAAAGTTCTAGCCTGAAGTGATAGTATCACACTTGTTACTCCTTTATTTGAAAGCCGCGTTATAGTACGCTTACGTATAGGCACTGACGTTGGGTGCGATACTGGCGGGTTTTGCCGCAAATCACTCTTATTTTATTTATTTTTACGCAGATAGATTTATTTGGGTTTGCAAGGGAATTATACTGTTTAAATATTTCAGAAAGTGCCCAACGGTGCTCCTTCTATTTGCGTGACAAGCTTTCGTTGTTGTTTTCATTGAGGGAACAATGTTAAACACCATTTTTGTACATGGTATTGCAACTAATCTTATATGTGCTTCATTTTGATTTGGGATAAGTGTTTGAACTATGGCTCGGGATTTCCACTGTGGCCTGCTTCTATTGTGACATATCCATACGTATTTTTGTGGTGCGACATAGTGGAAACATGTGTGCGTAGTTGAAGCATATACCCTATGTAATTTAAAAATCAGCTAGGAAACTAATTTCAAAGTGAAGCATTTTAGTCACTTGAAGGTGTCACCTGGGACGAACTAATATATCTTAAATATAGGTCAAGGTAAAAAACAACTTGAAACACGTTAAATTTTAGATTACATTCACAAGTGCAGGTACTTAATAAAGCATGGTAGGTAGATTAGAG
The DNA here is from genome assembly GCF_037179485.1 of Ochlerotatus camptorhynchus. Taxonomy (NCBI): domain Eukaryota; kingdom Metazoa; phylum Arthropoda; class Insecta; order Diptera; family Culicidae; genus Ochlerotatus; species Ochlerotatus camptorhynchus. The sequence goes on from NW_027040640.1 coordinate 2,138,389, forward strand.
ATTTCAATTATTTATTAAATTAGACTAGAGATATCATAATCATCAAACGAACTTAAATAAGAAAATTTAGACAGTGGATTAACAGAAGAGTTAGGATGCGGAGGGTCCGCTTAGAGAGGCAACTAGCCTTTAAAGCAACTGGCAACTAGCCTTTTCATTTATTGTCTGTTTATTTTGATTATTGCTTTAAAATATCAATTTGGTATATATGTGATAGGATGAATCAGTGGGAGATGGATTTTCGATTTAGCATCACTATGTGTAATTTCCTCAAAACCCCCCAATAACCGGCCTCTTCAATCCCTTCCTTTTCCCATGGCGTTCAAGTGGTCCTCATAGACTATTCAGCCATTACCAGTCCTTTAACCTCGGCTTTGGATTGACTTGCGCTCCCATTGCCCCACCAAACGCTGCAAAATGAAAATGAAAATGAAATAGCTCAGTTCCTGTCTTTTTACGATTAAGATTAAACTGAACTATAATTTGGGTCAATCTCATCGGACATGCACACATTTAAAGGGACAAACTCTAAATTGGAATACATTGTAAAGGGTGATACGGTCAAAATTGGGTCAATATCAACTTGACGTATTTCTTTCAATTTTGCATTTAAAAAACCTGGACACCCCTCATTTTGAAGGTGTGTGTGTGTAGAATGTTGCTCCTATTTTGATTTTGGAATTCACTCTTCAGTTGTCAAAATGCCGTCCAAGCAAGAAGAGCAGCGTATCAAAATTTTGCTCGCGCATCGCGAAAATCCGAGCTACTCGCACGCAAAGTTGGCAAAATCGGTAAAAGTTGCCAAATCAACCGTTACAAATGTAATTAAAGTGTTTGGGGAACGTTTGTCGACAGCCAGGAAGTCTGGATCGGGGGGAAATCGAAAACCGGAAGCCACTGAGACGACAAAGAGAGTTGCCGGTAGTTTCAAGCGAAACCCTAACCTCTCTCTCCGAGATGCCGCAAATAAGCTGGGTATCGTCTACAACCGTGCATCGAGCCAAAAAACGAGCCGGACTATCGACTTAGGCTCTGAACCATTTGGTGGATTATTTTAACTTTTGGTTAAAATTTGACAGATGGAAAGTTATCGATTAACCCTGCTATCCGAGCGTGGTTATTTCTGACAGACAAGAAGTTAAATTTTGACGACCGTGGCTCGAAAACCGGTCGATCGACAGCACGGGGATTTTCGAACATAAGAAATAACTTTCGAAATGTCACTTTTAACTACGAGTTAAATTTAACTCGGCAAATGGTTCACAGCCTTACAAGAAGGTAGTGACTCCAAATCGCGATGATAAACAAAATACGACGGCCAAAGCGCGATCCCGGAGGCTGTACACGACGATGCTGACGAAGTTTGACTGCGTGGTAATGGACGACGAAACCTACGTCAAAGCCGACTACAAGCAGCTTCCGGGACAGGAGTTTTATACGGCAAAAGGAAGGGGAAAGGTAGCAGATGTTTTCAAGCACATGAAACTGTCAAAGTTCGCAAAGAAATATCTGGTTTGGCAAGCCATCTGTACCTGTGGCTTGAAAAGCAGCATTTTCATAGCTTCCGGGACTGTCAACCAAGAAATTTACGAGAAAGAGTGTTTGAATAAACGTCTGTTGCCTTTCCTGAAGAAAAACGGTTGTTCCGTACTGTTTTGGCCGGATTTGGCATCTTGCCATTACGGTAAAAAGGCCATGGAGTGGTACGCCGCCAACAACGTGCAGGTGGTTCCCAAGGACAAGAACCCTCCCAACACGCCAGAGCTCCGCCCAATTGAGAAATACTGGGCTATTGTCAAGCGGAACCTAAAGAAGACCAAAAAAACTGCTAAGGGCGAGCAGCAGTTCAAGGCAAACTGGCTTTCTGCGACGAAGAAGGTGGACAAGGTGGCTGTACAAAATCTGATGGCAGGGGTCAAGCGTAAGGCCCGGCAATTCGGATTTGGAAAAGCGGAAGCCTAACTGAATATTTTTCCTGAATTTTATACCAATTGAATTTGAAAAAGAAATTTAATTTGATTTTTTAAATAAACGATTTCACCGATTTACACGCGTTTTCCCTTGACCAAATTTTGACCGTATCACCCTTTAAGGTATGAAAATTCTTGGCATCAACACAATAGGGAGCTGCACCGTCGGGTTAACCTCACTTATTTTGACATCTGGCAGTGGTTTGTTTACATGGACTTAGAAAAAAAATATTAAATGTTTTTTTAGATTTAATGGTTTTCAACCAATTACATTAGATGAACTTAAAAATATTTGCTTTTCATTAGGAAAAACGGCTGGAGTAGATATTGTTAATGATAGAGGTATTCAAGATTGCTTTCATGTCATTCGACACACTCTGCGGGACCTTATAAATCAATCATTGCAATCTGGGCACGTGCCGCATATTTGGAAAGAATCCTTAGTTGTTCCTATACAAAAAGTTGCTGGGACGATTAAAGCCGAAGAGTTTCGTCCCATCAACATGTTGCACACATTAGAGAAAATTTAAGAACTTTTTGTAAAAGGCCAGCTGTTAGAATATTTAAATAGTAACTGTTTGTTGATACCGGAACAATCGGGATACCGCGAAGGCCATTCTTGTGAAACCGCGTTAAACTTAGTGTTAGCTAAATGGAAAGAAAATTTGGAGCATAAAGATACGATTGTGTCTGTGTTTTTTGATCTAAAACGCGCTTTTGAGACAATTTCTAGGCCCTTATTGTTGAGAACAATCAAGCGCTTTGGAATTTCGGGTTCTGCATACAAATGGTTTGAAAGCTATTTATCTGACTGAACAGAGAGGACTGTTTTTAATGATTTTGTATCTTGTCCCGTTGACAATTACATTGGAGTGCCTCAGGGAAGTGTATTAGGGCCCTTTTTATTTATTATGTATATTAATGACATGCGACGAGTTTACCGGTTTTGTGACATTAATCTTTTTGCTGACGATACTGTGTTATTCATTGCAGCTAAAGATTTAGAAGAAGCCATTTCACGCTTGAATGAAGATTTTCGTTCTCTAAGTAGATGGTTGAAGTATAAACAATTGAAATTGAATATAAGTAAAACTAAATTCATGGTAATTTCGCGGGATCGTGTAGATGATGATGTCTTTGTTGTTATTGATGATGAGACAGTTGATCGCGTTCAGGAAACTAAATATCTTGGCGTGATTATTGATGACAAACTCAAGTTCAATTCTCATATTGACAATGTCATCATGAAAATTGCCAAGAAGTATGGAATTCTGTGTCGCTTGAAAAACGATTTAACTATTGGTAGTAAAATACAGTTGTACAAATCAATCATCTCCCCTCATCTAGACTTTTGCCCTTCCATTTTATTTTTGGCCAATGAAACACAAATATCTAGATTACAGCGTTTGCAGAATAAAGTAATGCGTTTGATTTTAAGATTAATAGATTCACTTCCTCAACTTTTATGCTGGACGCTTTGCAATGGCTGTCAGTGAAGCAAAGAATTGTGTTTTTGACTATGGTGTTCATTTTTAAAGTAGTTAACGATCTGCTGCCTCGATATTTGTGTGATCGGATTGAAAGAGGAAGTGATTTTCATAGATGTAACACTAGAAACGCGGATGAAGTAAGAACACCACATCTTTTGAATAATGCTTCACAAAATTTATTATTTTTCAAAGGTATAAATGTTTTCAATTCGATGCCTAGACACATCAAGCGTGCAACTACACTTACAGAATTCAAGAGATGCTGAATTTCACATGTAAAAGCTGTTTATTGAGCAGTTAAATTTTTATGAATGGATAAATCATGTATCTTGACAATGTTATCTCTAACGGATTATTTTGTATGGAGACTGTCATAAAGACATTTTAGTAATTTGTGAAGCATATACAAAAAACCACATTGTTTGCCTCGATGGTGATGATGGATTTTTAGTTTTTTTGATTTTGTAGTAGTAATAGTAAAAATAGCTTTGAGTAGTCTACAATGTTTTGAGCCTCGTGCGCGGAATACAGGTATAAATGACTAATACGTGGAAATTGTGGCAAAAGCCTTGAATTAGTAAAGGATTGGCTGGAAGTCGTTTCCTTGGATATAGTCCTGGCACTGCGGAAGCTTATACGTGTAAATCCCAGGTCACGAGTAAATGGAAGTATTGTCGAGGACTATACTTGGAATTTTGATAACTAGTTACACCTTTGAATGTTTTTGGTTGATGCCTCTAGCATATTTAACAGGACATTTATATCTGTAATTGTAACCAGCTCGATTTTGTTTGCAAACCTGGTTAAAATGTTTATATTTAATTATCTTAAAGATAACTCGTCCAGCTCAAACCTTTGTAGGGGTAAGAGGTGGGACCATCATCATCAGAGGAATATTTTTCAATCGAACATAGTCGGATATCATATCTTTTAATTTTTTTTTAAACCTCAAATTCACTTGAATCGACTAACAAGCAAAGGTAAACAAACCACCACTGAAATCCGAGTTTAATACCTATGGTAAGGAGGCTTTCAGTCTGGGGCATTTTCCTACCTAGATCCTTCGAATCGAAATAGTTATCCATTAGCTTCGAGCCTGCCACGAGTAATTGGTTTCCATAACCAGGCATGGAAAATCATTTGCATTGCATTATACATTTATTTACATTCATTTGCCTCTAACTTTTTTCATCAAAAGCATTCCGCAAAATGATGTGCAGAGTTTTTGTAGATTTTATTATTAGCTACAAGTTTTGCTCATAACTTAAATCTGTATCTCTTATGCATCACGAACTAGAGGGAGCAGAACTTGTTACTGTTTTTCAGTGAATGTCAAATACATTCACTGAAAAACAGTAGTGGCTTCTGTTCGCTCTGCTTTGACATGCATAAGAGATACGGATTTAACTTTCTGACAAAAGTTGTAGCTAACAACAAAACCTACAAAAGCTCTGTACATCATTTTGCGGAATGCTGTTGAAAAAAAAAGATAGAGGCAAATGAATGTAAATGAATGCACGAAATGAATGCAAATGATTTTCCATGCCTGCCCATAACTAACCTATAACTACTGCTGTTTGAAATGTAAGTTCAAACATTATTGATTTTCGGTTTCGCAAACTGTCACACATGACTGAGCCTAGTTAATAAACGAACAAGTTTAAAAAAAAATAAACAATTTTGTTGGTTTATCACATGGTTAATTTAATTAAGTCCTAAATTTGCAATTTTGTCTGAAATTAAATAAAGTATTTCATTCTCCCCAACGACTGAAAGTAAGATGCTTTCATTGTCCATATCAGAAATAACGTTGGTTAAATCCATCATATATATGTAATGTTACTTTACAGGGTAAACTAGACAAAAATTTCTTCCACTTTACCAAAAAACTTATCATACGTGTCCTTATGAGCATTGTTTGGAGGAAAGTATACCGATGCTAAGATATGTGTTTAACCTGCGACTTGCGCTTTTACCCATACATCCTCGAATTCTTCAAATTTAGTAGTCATGATGATTTCTGAATCCGATTCGGCTGAAATCGCTATTAATACTCCACCTCCTGATTTTTTTCCAGGCTAATGAAGATTTAGGTCGTCTCTATAAACGTTATAACGCCTTCCTTCGGATGGAAAGTAAAGCCGTTGGTCCCCGGTTCATGAGTTGATGGGTCGATAGGTAGGGTCCAGGTGTGGGAGCTGCCTCTCTGCCTTCGGTAGCATTGGTGCTCAGCACGGAAAACAAGATCGACGGAAAACAAATCGAGGAAAAAAAAATATTACCAAAAACTTCTTCACTTCTTGCACTGTCAACCCAACTTGTTTCATTTGCCATTATTATATAGTAAGGAGAACTTTATATATTATTGATAATTTAATTAATTTTACCAGTGCTTCTCAAGCGGTTAAAATTTTGGCAATAAACCAAAATGTCTGTTGTGGTCTGAAGATTAGGTGAAGAAGTTCATGGTTACCTGTCATTCAAAAAAATATTATTAAAATTACCCAAGTAACAATTTAGCAGCCTTTTTGCTTTCACACTGATTTATTGTGCTTTTACAAAGGCAATAAGCAATTTTTTTAGTTTTAATACAGCATTGAATAGTGCAACACATTCTTGGTGAGTCTGACGATAGAGTCAAAGCGGGTTTGTTTTTAAACGTGAATTTAATGCAGCACTCTATCCCTGTATAAATCTGTTCAGTTAGTCAATCATAAACCTGCTCGGTATTTTTATTTATTGATGTCGCGACAAAATACTCCATAAAGGTGTTTTATCATTATAAAAGCAATTATAAAACCATTCGGTTGCTTTTTTGTGCCAATAATGTGTATCACAAAACCCCCTACTGTTTACTAAAAATATGGATCCACGTAGAGACAGAGAAAAAATAATTCCATGGAGGCTTTAAAGCGCTGGATCACAAGGAAATGCCAAAGGATAGGCGAGTAGTAATACTAGCGACAGCAGGAGGAATAATTCAAGCGATGCTGTCGACGGAAGGGAAAAGGAATCCAATTCCAGAACCCAGTAGCTCCGACTGAACCGGTTAACAATGACAGCACAGCCGACTGAGAAGAGTGAAGTAAATGCGGTTTACGAAGCACTGGAAGCCGTCAACTTGGACCCTTAAAATTGATGGAAATACCCAAAATATTGTCAATGGCGTTTGCGTCACGTTCTGAATAAAAACAGACCAGCCGTTTCGATGATAATCGGAATAACATGCATCAGTTCCCAGCAAGGACTACGGAAAACTGCTGACAGGAAGCTTAAGAAACTGTCAGTCAGCTGGCAATTCACTAACTTCCTAACCATAGTAGCTAAGAGGAAAAGGAGATACCTGGCTTCTTTCGGGAACGATTGTGCTTCCACCTATTCCAAGTTATGTAGATACACTTCCTGATAAATTGCTTCCAATGAATGATAATCGCCCTCATCGAGGATGCCACGCAACTTTCTGATCAAACGCAAGAGTAGAATCTTGGTGCAATGATCGCGCAACAAAACTATCGAAAGATAAACAAATTATGACGTTTAGCTTTTTCCAGGCAACTTTGAAACCCGGGGGCGACCTCGGCGTAGCAGTTAACATCCATACCTCTCACGCCAAAGTCACGAGTTCAAATCTCACACACACATAACTATATTTTGTCTGCTACATTAAAAATAATAAGTAAAACCAACAATTTCCGAAGGCGAACTTATTTTTTGCGATCTTCCGAAGCACATTCCACATAAGATTTAATCAATCACCTCAAAATATACCACAAAATGTTAACTGTTTTGATATTTTTTGTAATTTTTTCACTTTAATGATGAAGAAATTTATGTGGAATTTATGAAAGATTCATTTTTGAACAATGAATGTGACAAGATCGGCTGATATTAAAGTATACCGTTTTATCTTGATTGATGCTTTATATTTAGTGCGGTTAGCAAGCGTCAAAGGCAAATGGCACCAGTATTGATGCCAAATGGCTTTTATTGTTGTTTTAATAAGGATTCCAAATGGTTCTCACTTCTTTCATCGTATAGCCTTTGTGCAGCAAATCAGTGAGTGCCTCGATAATATGCCCTTCAAAACCTTCTTCGGGGTGGGCCAACTAGACAGATTCTAGTCTTAATGAGGTTTTGGTGGTTGTAATAAAGGCAAAGCTGTCTTGATCAGGACTTTTATGAATGTTGTTTTATAGTAGCCTTGTAGTACTTTATAAAACGTGAAATGTTACTGGGGTATTCACCCCTTATCCATGTTCAGAATTTAATTCGTCCTGCAAAACATCGTGATCCTCGTCATTTTCTTCCTCTATGGAGCGGGTCAGTTTCGTAGAAAACACGAGTACCTACGATAGCAGGCATAATAAGATGCAGTTGAAGAGCAGCCTGGAGAATTACGTTGTGGTCCATCGCCTAACGGGTAGGTGTTCAGAACTTCACCCCTTTGAAACTGAATTGTCGGTCGATAGCTTGTTGGCTGTCGGGAAAATTGATCTTTAGCAGCAGCCAGTAGTTCTCTATCCGATGGAAGGATGTTATTTCTGCTGTGATTACTGATGAGGTGGTTGTTGTTGCAAATTTTTTTTTATCGAATTGTGGAGGCCCTCTCTCCCCCACTTTTTCATTACATAAATTATGCATGACCCCTAAGCACTATTTACACATGTGTATGGCTCAAATGATTCATTTTCCAGCATAACTCGAGATTATTTGATGAGAGGCAAATTAATACCTCCTTTCTGACTCCCTTATAAGAGATACAACCTCTTTGTTGACAGTAAGTCGACAACTCACATGACGAGGGACGTGGCCGACGGTGTCGGTTACAAGACTTACAACCTCGACCATCGTTAACCGTGTGTAAGTGCGGAGATTTTACGACCCAGGCAATTAATTAAATGATTAATCGAGCTCATTTTTGTCGTTCTCTTTTCCTCCCTTCTCTCACCTCGACCAGAGTCCTTTCCCTTCTCCTCCAACGACGAGTATGGATTTCCTGAACATGACCATTAGTGTGTTGATTAATTGCAGCTCCAACTATGCTACCTGATCTACTCATCTGCGCCGTTTGTCCTACAGTGGCTTTGAACAATAAACCTATTAAGAATGCAGTTTTTTTATTATTGCATTCCATATTCATGAAAAATCTAGCCAAGTTCAAAACCTCCAACAGTGCAACAATACTCTCCGTCATCCCCGTTTGGGTACGACTCCAATTTCCTGGGTTAAGCTCCTCGACTTCAACTAACAAAAGCCGCACATCAGCGCAAAAAAAAAACAGACAAAAATGACGAGTGCGTCGTTCTTTACATTTTCATTTATTTTTTGCTAGCTGCAATAACCAATGTTTGCATGACGAAATTGCTTGAAGAAAAAAAGTGCAGCTCTTGAACAACTCCCACCTTCTCCCCTCGGGTGGCTAATGCCAAAGATCCGCGACATTTCAGCATTGACTTACCGAGTCGAGTCGTGCTTCTTTTTTTGCCATCTCACCTAGCCACCAAATACCACGCCAAGCACTGCGCTCTGGAGAGTGCTTTTCATCGACAATTTAAGCAGCTTGTATGTGAGTTGATTTTTTTTTTCCATCTCATACTTGCGTTAACTGCTCGTTATTTAAATTTTTATTTATCACTGTCCTTGAAATTTAAACTCACTCGCACCGTCGTCGTCGTCGTCGTCGTCATTCGTCAGGTACCATTCCTCTCCACCAAGCCGCTTCTTCTAGTGTTGTAAATTTTTCGTGTGTAGGCACTTCTTTTCCACGCGGGTCGGTGGTGAGTTCATGCTCGTCACACCAAAAAAAAAAGCGAATTCATCAGTCGACTGCATGACGAGCCACCCGCTCGAAGTTGGCTCAAATGCACTCGTGCGGTGCAGCAGCAGCAGCAGCAACCGCGCAGACAGGTCAATGTGGGCAGTGATCCTCGAAAAATTGGAAAATAATTAGTTTCCTGCTTTGGAAAAGAAGCAAGCGAAGCAAAATTGGCAGTTTCCATGAAGCAAATCTTAATCGACATTCAATTAGACGGTAATCAACGGGTGCAGTTCCGGATTCATTCGTGATTCGTAATGGGGAAGGACTGAAATTGTATGATTCATTATTAATTCGGACAGTTTGTCGATCCTCCATTTTGCCATTTGTTAGAAAAGCGATAAATATTTTTAAGGGTGTTAATGTATTGACTCATTTCGCGCTAAATCGTATTCGGAGCTGGTAGCACCCTCGGAGATTTCAATGAAATTTTCTGGATACGTGGACTTTCACTAAATATGCCATTATCTAGATAATGATTTGAGAAGGGCCAAACTTTTTTTTTGCTGATTTTTTTCTAAAAAATAAAAATGGAAAAAAATGTTGACTGGATGACTTTTAGGAAATTTTCTAATTTTTCGAATAAAAATACTGAAAAATATTTAATGTAAGACCGACACTGAAAAGAAATTCTGTAGCATTAAAAAATTAAGTCGATTAAAAAAAATGCCATGTTTGATTTGAATGAAATTTTGTCTCAAGATAGGTAATTAGGTTTACTATCAACCGTCCATATATCACGAGATGGGCACTTTTAAGGAAAAACAATTTTTGCTAACAAAAACTTTTTCGTGTGGGCCATTCCAGCTCAAGTGGGTATAGAATTTTAAAAAGTTGTGGTCGATGTCACCGATTTGAGCGAAACTTGGCCAAAACGCTTGTTTTGGCATTCTGAACAATTTCCTTTTTTGATTTTGCTCTGAAGTGCCTAGATCCTTCTGCGCTACAACCCTGAATTTTCAAGATTTCAAATTTCAGAAGAGATTACTCCACAACCAAATAAGCTATTCGTGATCTATTTTTTTTTTTCAACAAAATTTCACCACATGAAAATTTCACCACAATTTCATGAAATTTTCACCACACTTTGGAAAACTCTTTTACTGGATGTGTTTCCAAGGGTAAATGATTTGGACAATAGTTTTTGAGATATGACCAGATGAGTGAGTGATAGTTTTGAGCTTCTCTGGTGGAAAATCAATGCAATTCCTGGCACAATAATATTTTATATTAATTTTCACATGTTCTGGGGATGATTCTCGTGATATGAAATCATAAATAGCTCATTTATTTACTTCAGTCCATAATTTAAAAGTGATCCTAAAAGTAAGAAATACGTTCCTATGGGATACAGCCAAAACGTTGTGCTTTAGAAGTACGATGAAATCAAATAGATTAGCAGGTATATAAAATTTCAGCTGTGGATGACAGCTACTTGCATAATCCGTTATTTGAGTAATTGATTTATTTGTGTAGATACACTCTCACGAGCAAGATTTTTTTTTAGTTATTAAGAAAAATAAACGTTGAACGAAGCAGTCGAGCTGTTAGAAGATCTAATCAACCGAAGTCGTCCTGGCCCTGGTAACGGTAATGGCGACGAGGTCTTCCAGTCTGTACCCTCAGGCAAGTATCGTAACATACCTAAACCTCCATCCTCTGAGCCACTTTACGCTTCCAGCAACGATAGTGTGACCCGAATAAATGGGAAGTCTATACAACATTCATCTACTCTGGGACGCAGTGATGTTAGCATCTTGGAAGCCACTGATCCTCTCACCACAGTCGTGCCTCTGCAGCCGTCGTTCATCAGTGGTCCCGGCCCACAGTGGTACGAAATCAAAAATAATGGGACATGACTATTTGCCACGAAACTATTGACGGACGAAGTACCCTCTGAAAAACCTTTTTCAACATAACTTTTTGGTTTGAATTTTTTGATTTTTTTTTAAGTTCTACAAAGTTGTAATTGTGCTTTACTAATGCACAATTTTGATCAATGAATCAAATAGCTATCTCTTCGTGTAAAGGATTTACATTCGTATTTGTAATTTTTCAACACTAACTTTAAAGGGGTGTATCTCACAGGTTAGCAGGTATTAGCAGCTAAACTCGACGTAATTTCGTTCAGCAACTTATACCCTACTGTATCATATACAATGACAATATAAAATTTTCATGATCATTTTTCCAAATATGCACATTAGAGTGGGTTGTAGCTTTGACAAAGTTGTTTGGTATAGTATTCTCAATCTAAGTCCGAGTTTTTGTGAAATCTGAGCAATATTTGGATTTTTGGTAAGCAAATGAATCGTTCCGTTTCCCATAAAAAAAATAAAATTCTCCCGCAAATAAAGATTATAACCAAATTCGTTCAAGTTTTGCCCAGTTGTTGGGAACCAGAATAAGTATTGAAAGAGAAGTGGGAAACCCACTCTAATGTAAACACTTCGAAAAATGGTCATGAAAACAGCAAAACGAAACAAAACTTTGAGGTACTTTTTAGAAAATTCATTATGCAGATGGCGTTAAAAATTATAAAAAAAGAATTTAAATCCTTAAAACAAAGGAATAGCGATTTGTTTTGGCAGCAAAAATGTGCACTTCCAATTTTGTAGAATATTGAAAAATTTTAAAATTCAAACTAAAAAGTTATGGTAAAAAACGGTTTTGAAGGGGGTTCTTGCGTTAGTACTCCATTTTCACCCTTTAACTTCGTCTACTTGCGGGATGGAAAATTGGCGTCTGGGACAAAATTCCTTAAAATGACTTCATCTTCAATAGATGATCATCAATTTTAACAAGACATAAAAAAAAATCTTTTTTACATAGGACTACGTCTTTCATTTCTATATGGGGGTACACTTTGTGAAAACCGAAAATGGAACATGAAACAAAATTATGAAAGATTTTGAACATTAATAACTCAGCTGTCCCTGGACCAATTTCAATAATTTTATCACCTATCGATCAGAAATATTTCTACGTGTATTTAACAACTGATGATTTTTAACAAGAAACTATTGAAAAAGTGGTAATGTCAAGTGTTGTCCAACGTACATATAAAAAGTAATAATTTTATCACTGTTAAACGTTCTTCTCAAACCCAGTCCTCATAGTCGAGTGCCACTTGGTAGCACATCATTCTGCTTTAACCTGAAAAGATATAAAGCAGCGCTGCTGTCTCATTTTCGTTTCGGACGGCGTAGATGGCAATAGCAGCAGTAGGAAGGTGGTGGCTAGTCCACTGTTTTACATCCCAACAAGCAATAATTGACTGGTCATGGCAAAGGAGGTGTCAATCGTCATCGCAAATTCTTCGAGATAACCACCATCCGTCGTCTGGCTCGCCGTGGTGTTGTCTGACGTATCTCCGGTCTGATCTACGAGATGTGCTGAAGGTGTTCCTGAAAAATGTGATCCTTGATGCTATCACCTATACTAAACACACCAAGCGTAAGCTGCCATGGATGTCATCTACGTTTTGAAGTGACAGAGACGCACTCTGTTTGGTTTCGGAGGTTAAATCATCACCAACTTTGGCAACAAAACGGCCCTTTTCAGGGCCACCAAGCTCATTACAGTAAAGAGAAGGAATAGAATTCATCTGTCTGTTTGTCCATATTCAGAACCAAACACCTTCAACGACCACACAAAATGCTGTTGTAACCAAACTGGAAGCAGATTTTAATAAACTTTGATCGAGATTGAACCCAGGCCTGCTGGGGTGAGAGGTATCCATGCTTACCACTACACCACCGGCGCCGCTAACTTTTCAGGTGTTTACATTGGCAAACTGCGCAAAAGGAAAGGAGCCAGTGTTGCTACTTGATAGCAAACTACGCATGATGCGAGGAGTCTTTGTAGCTTACCGGCGTCGTCATAATCGAGTGCCACTTGGTTGCACATCATTCTTCTTTAACCTGAAAAGATAAAAAAGAGCACTGCTGTCTAGCCTGAACTCATTTTCACTTCGGACACCGTGGTGAGCAGACAGCATAAGCAGCAAAAGCAGTCGTCTGGCTCGCCGTGGCGGTGTCAAACGTGTCTCCGGTCTGATCTACGAGAAAATACGAGGTGTGCTGAAGGTGTTCTTGGAAAATGTGATCCGTGATGCTGTCACCTATACTGAACACGCCACGGCCATCGATGTCGTCTACGCTTTGAAGCGACAGACGAACTCTGTATAGTTTCGGAGGTTAAATCATCACCAAATTTGGCAACAAAACGGCCCTTTTCTGGGCCAACAAGCTTATTACAGCAAAAAGTTAGAATAGAATTTATCTGCCTGTTGGTCCATATTCAGAACCACATGCCCCCAACGACCACACAAAATGCTCTCTAGAGTTGTAATCTTGTAGCCAAACTTGGAAGCAGGAGTGGAAGTGATTTTGATTGATTCTCTTCATCGACTTTCTCTTTGAAAAAAAAAAATACTTCAAATTTGGTACGCCCACAAATCAAAAACGAAAAAAAAATAAGATAATAGATTATCGATCAATTAAAAGAACTAAATTTTCTTCGCATTTGTTCCGTGCCCTAGCGGTCCTGCGTCAAGCTCCCGTTCATGCCCCTAGGCACAGACCCTTCTACTTTTATCTTAGTGTATACCCCCCTTAAGCAAAACCACTGCAATAAAGTATTTAAAAATATAAGAAACATTCTAGAATACATCAAAATGCTACACTCAATAGTTTCGTCGCAAATGGCAATGTCCCTCTTTTTTGATTTCGTCCCACAGTGCGGCCCTGACGTGGTCTTCCAACCGTACACAGCAGGTAAGTCCAATCCTCTTATGACCAGATCAATTCCTGACTTGGTCACCGGTTTCAGCGCTACAACGATCAACCATGATCCTTCACTTACCAGCATAACTCTGAGACGCAACGGTGTTAACTCCATGAAAGTCCCCAATCCCCCCACCACAGTCGAGCTTTTTCCGCCTTCGTTCACCAGTCGTCCTTGCTTGTGTGTGGGATTGGAGACGGGGTTTTCAAACGCGCTATTCACGATGTTTCCACAATCTCCAAGAATAATGCTGCGACCTTTACTGCTTCTGGACCACCACCATCACCACCGAGACGCATCGTGGATAACACAGTGGAATCCACCGATTTCTCTGCCTCAGTCGCGCTTATTCCAGCCAGCGCTCAGCATAGTCGTCTCACCCCTGAGTGTAGATGTAGGTCGGGGGTCTTCCAACCAGCTATTACTGGCAAGTATACTGACGATTCAGCCTCTCCTTTGCCTGATCCGCTTCAACATCTAGTCATTGAGGAAGGCATCTTCATCGTCCCGATCCTGTGGTCGGCGATGGTATCGGTTGATTCCGGCCTGCAACCTCGGGCGAGTATGTTTGCGATATGCAGTTTTCGGTACCTGATTTCCTTTCAATTTCCAGCTCCCGTGATTGCTCCTCGAATGGTCTCCTGATCTACCACCGAAACGTGCGTGGGCTGAGGACTAAAATCGACTCGTTTTTCCTGGCTGTTGCGGAATATGAATTGATTGTGCTGACGGAAACGGGGCTGGACGACCGAATTTACTCATCGCAACTTTTCGGGTTACTCTATTCCGCCTTCAGAACTGACTGGTCTCCCCTAAACAGTCAAAAATCGTACGGTCGCCGATTGTTTTTACGCCGTCATCTGAGTGCTACTCTTTGGACTATCGCCGAGCTGATTGTGTTGCATTGAACAATGCGCTTGCGGAAATTGATTGGCAATTTATCGAAACAGCACTGGCGTGAATGATGCTGTGGTTTTTTTCAGTGCTGCACTGGAAGATGCTATTTTCCGCATTTTCCCAGTACGACGACCCCCCGCAAAAGCCTCAGTGGTCCAACCCACGCCTACGCGTGCTAAAACGTCAAAGCTCTGCCGCCCTCCAAAAGTATTGTTACTCTCGCTCGCCGCAGCACACCTAAGACGCACGGAAGCGAAAGTTCGCATGAATCCGAAAAGTTTTTGGTCATTTGTCAACTCCAAACGGAAAGAATCCGGGTTACCTTGTTCCATGTTTCTCGGGAATGACTCGGTTAATAGCGAAAAAGAAAATGGCGACTTGTTTGCTCGTCATTTCAGGTAAGTGTTCCACGATTTCTCCGTTTCGCCGACACAAGTGCTGGATGCTATTGTTGGGATGTCACGTGATGTGTTTAGTTTCGATATTCCGCGCATTTCAGAAGACTGAAGCTCTCGTTCAACGCCGGACCCGACGGCATTCCGTCATAAGTTCTAAAACGTTGTGTAGCCAATCTCTGCCTTCCACTTGCGAGGCTATTCAATCTCTCGGCACGCACAGCAATGTGAGTTCCCCTGCCACTGGAATCTTTCTGTTCCAGTCTACAAAAAAGGAGATCAACGGAATTATCGTGGAATCACCTCCCTGTGGGCCTGCTCAAAACAGTTCGAGATTATCATAAATGATGCTCTGTTCACGTGTTGCAATAATTATATCGATACAGAACAACACGGCTTTTACCCGAAGCGCTACGTGTCCACGAGCCTGGTGCAGTTTACTTCTAGCTGTTTGCGATGCATGGATTCAGAATGGCAAGTCGATGCTGCATTTGACACGGTGGACCATAATATCTTGCTTGCCAAGCTGGAGATACTTGACGTCTCGTCAACGGCTGTGGATTGGTTCAGATCTTACTTGGTGAATCCCTATGTACGGGTTAAGATTGGCGCCTCGGAATCGGGTGTTTTCTCAAACAACTCGGGAGTTCCGCAAGGCAGTAACCTAGGACCGCTACTGTTTTCGATCTTTTTTAACGACGTCGCCTTTCATATACCATCAGGATGCCGCGTTTCTATGCAGACGATACGATAATCTATAAAACTATTAAAAGTCTCTCAGACTGGTGCGATCTCCAGAATATGTTAGGTATTTTTGCTGACTGGTGCTCAAGAAATTTGATGAGTCTAAGCATCGAAAAATGTAATATTATTTCCTATCACCGAAAAATCGAACCAATCATGTTTGACTATGTTCTCTACGGACGCTGTCTTGCTCGTGCAGAGCACATAAAGGATCTCGGCCTTACCTTGGACTGCAGACTCACTTTCAGAATCCACTACAATGACATCGATAATTGGGCTTTATTTTCAAAATTGCCGTGACCCGCTATGAATCAGGTCACTCTAACGCTCGCTTGTGCGATCCTTATTGGAGTCAAGTTTAGTTGTTTAGTGCCCTTTCCATGCTAGCTGGATCACTAGAATTGAATCCGTCGTTCAACGCAAGTTTGTGAGATATGCTCTTCGTTTCCTCAACTGGTATGACCCAACGAACTTGCCACCGTACGAGGACCGTTGCCGTCTCCTGGGAATCGAGCCATCAGAGGTGAGACGGGCGGTAGCTCAAGCTATGTTCGCTGAAAAGCTGCTTACGGGTGACATTGACTATCCAACATTGCTGGCTCAGCTGAATATGTATGCCCCTGAGAGGCCTCTTCGTCAACGCGACTTTCTGATTTTGGAACCACGGCGCCGAAATTATACACAACACGAGTCAATTCGAGCAATCAGCCGGCGATTCAACAACTTCTTTTATAAGTTCGACTTCAATGTATCAGCTGACGTGTTTCGTGATCGGTTACTTAGCCTTTTCAGTACCGTTGACCGTAACTATTCAGTTTATGTTTTATTCATTTAGACACTAATGGTCAGTCGAATTTTTCAATATACAAAAAAAAATTCTTGAAAGCACCCTTTCCCTTCTAGAACGTAACTGTCATGTTCTTCTTCTACGACATTTGATTGCTGAGTCTCGGATAATTCATAGCTGAATCTCATCAAACAAATTAAATGTTTGCTGAGATCTCAGTATAACTTTTTTTGTCGAGATTTGCACAGCCGAGCTTGGTAGAAAAACTAAGTGTGTAGTTTCGACGGAATTTGAGTAGATCCTACTGAAAATTGAGTAGTTTAGAATTAGCGTGAAGACTAGTGATTTTGACTGACAACAATGCGAGCTGTGCTTTCAAAAACGCATTGAGTATGTTATAGCACGCATCACTCGACGGTTTATTGAAATTCAGCAAACGTAAACAACACGCGTTGCATCGGCTTAAACAGAAGATCTCAAATTATTTCCGAAATTCCTCTTAACAGCAAAAGCTTAATAAAAATTATCTTTTCTACAAGCATTGACCATTTTATTACGTTTCACTTCAATAGAAGGACCTAGTAACGAAATTGAAAAAAAGTTTCGACAAATAGGGGAATTTACGTATTCTCGTCAATCTAAGCAGCGTCCGAACTTCTATTAGCGATTTCTCAGCGTCACACACATACATGACAGGTTTGTTTGTTGACTTTTATCTGCTGCTTGCTGTTCTACCAATTCCAATCGACAGAATTGATCAAAACGGGTTGAACATGTTTTTACAACGCGAAAACCCAAGAATTGTGAAAAAGTCAACTACTGATAACCGACCGGAATTCATTAAATTTCTACCCATTGCTGTTTGGGGATCGATGAGCAAACCAAAATCAAACTCATCATATGCCAGTAAATGCTGTATTGATAAGACAAATGGACGTTTCTCAATCAAAGAGAATCCCATTAATCGTATTAATTTAGACAAACTAGTAAATGTTCTGCTGACCATTTTAAGGCAAAGTTCATACTGCACAACTAACCAGCCGTAAAAATACTAACCAACCAAAAGTGCATTATATGTATCCACTGGCGGTGCAATCTCCTGCCTCACCTAATAGACTCTCTAACTGTTTATGTACACAATTATTATTGACCGTGCCGTTAGTCATTCTTCGACACAGTTTGTTAGTTTCGCCTAAGCCTAAGCCAACACCGTCGCGTCGTCGTCCGTCGCTTCGAATCCGTGTCTACTTGCTTGCCTGAACCTATACCGAGACTTTTACTAGTCCTTGAAGTTTCGCGCGATTGCTAAACTCCGCCGGCTGTTTTTTTTTTTCATTCGCAACTTGTGGCTTTTAGAAGTCGAGAATTGGCTTTTACCACATGGGCCGGAGTTTCTTTTTTCACTCTCCCTTCACTGCTTAGTCATACGACCACCACCACCACGGTGCGATGGTGGTGCTGCCGCTGTCTGCGGTTGTTCTAAGATGTGTTGCAACGGTGACTTTTTATGGTTCGTTAGTGGCAGCAGTCTCGAACTCAATGCTTTGGAAGGGAAATTTGAGTTTCCACTTTTAAGAACGCTCGCAGGCAGCCAAGTCAAATCGCGTGGGTTCGCAGATCATTCAAGCTTCCGATTTATTACCCAATTGAAGTTGAGATCGAATCCGAAAATTGCCCAGATGAAGCAATTTCGGTTGGCCTAAGCCGGGCACCGACGGATTTTACGAGCCTCTTTTCCCGCTTGAACTCGTACCACACCCCTCGTTCAACGGCACGAGGCACGAAATTTCCTGCGCAGTTGGTCGTAAAAACTTCCGCACATTTGGCCAAAGTTTTGATTAGATTAGAAATTTTATTGGTTCCTTTTTTTCCCGAAAACGAAAAACTGCCACCGAGAGCTTCTGGAACTTGGCGGTTTTACGAGCTTCGCTTTTGCTGCTGCTCCTGGCGTCTCGCTTGAATGAGATTTTAGCCCTCCCTAAACCAGAAATGGTGGAGATTTTTTTTACGATCCCCAAGATGGGTCCCCGGGAAAATAAAAAAAGAGCTTGGGAAAACTTTGAGGAAAAACGACTCTTTGGCAGCCAACAGCAGCAGCAGCAGCAATGGCCACCATCACAGTTAGTGGTACAGCATGTGCGCTCTTTCTTTTACGACTTTGCGCACCCCGAAAAATGGCGGTATCGTAAAAGAAATTTTTATTTTATACGCTCCACTACGCATCGTAAAAGAATGCGATGCTAGAGGGGTGGAAGTTGCAGGGGAATCGTTGGTTTTTGCAGGGCATGAGAGGGGGAAAACTTCTGATGTGGGGTGCTGGCGAGGATGTATGGAACACCGAGAAATGTTAGCTGGATATTTTCCAGGGCCATTTGGGTCAGTATCAAGGAGAAGGTGAAATTATACCAACTTTGACTTCCACAACCACTCCTGTCAGTTGATTGACATTAGATTTCTTGTGGCATTGTATTCTGAGATGACACGATTTCAAAATTGCTGGTCAGACTTTCATCGAAATTCGTTTTGTTCTTCCTAAAGTTTCGTTGTCGTTGTTATGTTTCCACTGTATACACGGCCAACCAGATCGACTCAGCAACTGAATTCAATTGAATCAGAGCATTTTCTTTCCATACGAAATTTACTCATATTTGGGATAACCTGTATGAACTCATTAGCTATCTGATCTGATCTGATTGGCCGTGTACTTCGGACCATATTTTATTTGGTAGAGGACATCGTTAATTTGGTAATTTATTCAACATTCCAATAGCTTGAAGAAATGTAATGGCAAAATGTGATATGAATTTGCTTTGATTTAAGCTATTCCTTTGATATTGCATCGACTGATTTTGAAATTACTCAGTTATGGTCCCATTATTTGTTTGATATTATTTTCGAAGTGCTGTTCCCCGATGTTAAAACGAACATGCAATTGATTTGATATTCTCACCTACTCGGGTCATCTGGCTACTTCCAGGCCTTCCGCTTGGTAAAGGAAAAGTCGTTACAATTTGTTTGCTTGTTTTTTTTTTACAATCTGCGATTTTCAATCTATATTTCATTGGATATAACTATATCTCGGTAAATTTAGCAATGAGCGAACATTTAAATGCAAAAATCTTAAAAAAATCTCGGCCAAGCTCGATCTGAAGATTATTATTTTTTTGTAATGTAATTAGTCAAATCCTCGGTCAAATCAATTTTTTTTTTCGATGTTTTCACGTACGTTTCACATAAAATTTAATAAAGCACTTAAAACTAGGCCACTTAAAGAGAACTATTGCCATAAATTTGGATATTCCACAAGATTTTTATACCATCAGTTTCTATTTTAATTATTTTGATAAGATCGGATTCATAAATCCTTTTCTATCTTAATTGATGCTTTCCTAGTGGATTTAGCAAGCGGCTAGGGGAAACGGCTCGGAAAGGGTTTTTATTGTTGCTGAATAGCTTTTGTTGTAGCTCTCAATGCGTTCGTCATACAACCTTTTGAAGTAAATCAATCTTGAAGAGCTTCGAGAATACACCCTTCTGAACCTTCTCCAGGGTGGGCCAACTAGACGTACATATTCTAGTCTTAATGAGGTTTTGGTGGAATGTTGTTTTATAGTTGCTTTGTGGTATTTTTTAGAGATGAACTAGCCTAAGGCTAAAAATCTCTTTAATAAAGAATTAAAAAAAAAATGCTTTGTGGTATTTCATAAAACTTAAAATGTTACTTGGAATGTTGCCCAAGAAACCCTTGCTCTTGATCCCGTCATAGACACAAAGTAAAAGTAAAAATTTGCTTGAGTCTACCGATGCGGGTATAAACGTAGACTACAAATCAAGAAGACTGGCAACTCTGCCAAAAATCAGGAGACAGTAACGGCAACGTCTCTTCTGAGCAAAAGTGGAACCTGTGTATGATGGTGTCAATGCTGTCAATGATTTGCTAATTTCAAATAACAGCCTAAAGTGGTAATTTTTATACGATAGAATGAGGAGATGAAAGTATAGAATTGATTGCATATAGAGAGTAGAAAGCGAGCTAGAACAACTTTAGGAAGGTACAAATCGGTTTTATCATCTCTCTTTACCAAACTCCCCCTTTGGAGAGGGATGGTGAGGGGTGATAAGAAACGGCACAAACCAGTGAAGTTTATATGGAAATTACTATGGGAAAACAAAATTTTTTGTTCATTGTCTTCTAGCCTTTTTACATATTGTACTGTTAACCAATTCTATTGCTATTCATATGGGAATTTTTATCAGCTACAACTTCACAGAAAATTATTTTTCAGCCAAACGTCAAATTAAATAGTTATTAATTGTTTAAGAGACTGATAATCTTATGGCAAGATTAAGCAACTGTATTGAGGGCAACACTGTATTCTGCAGTGTGACAGAGTAGCCATGATTTTTGTCCTCTATTCTACGCGCCATAAACACCAATGTTGCCTGCTGAACAGTTGATTGAGCATAATCATAAGACATCAGTGACTTGAATCATCAATAATTTTTGTTCCTTACATTTTATCGAAAAGTGGTCTTGAACAAAGTTGTAGCTGAGAAAATTTTCAACAAGTCAAGCTATCATTTTCTAAATTATAATGAACTGGTGAATTTTGCGATCGTTATGAACCGAAATTATGGTTTCTCCATATTAATTGCCATATAGACTTAAAATGGTTTGTGCCAAGTCAGTTTCTCACTAAATGAGTTCAAATTTTGGGAGGGTACTCAGGGCCCAATTTGGAACCGTTTGAGCACTGTGGAGCGAAAATTTCAAATTTTGCATCAGTCTAATAAACAGTCGATGGCTCTTACTGGTAATTCCGGGGGAATCGGGAAATACTGTGTTAACATTATTTAAGTTTCTGGATCTTCTGCCACCTTACAACGTTAATTATTTTACGATTCCTCTCGAAAACTTATTTCGACTTCCCTTGGAAGCTTCTTCAGCCTTCGCTCGAATGATTCTTCCATCTTCTCTCCCCAGTTTTTTTTTTTTTTTTTTCAACTTACCCGGAACTTCAGGGATGCTTCCAGATTTTGATTGCGGATACACACTAGCTGCAGGAACTTTTAAGAAGTTCTGAAACTTCAGAAAAGTCCAGACTTTTGAGTAAATTTCGATAAATTAAAGAATGTTTCAATAACTCCTGTTATAATTCAAAACCCGGAAATTTCAGGAAAGTCCAGCGAATTCCAGTGAACTTAAGGAAACATCATAAATATTTTAGAAACTTCACAAGTGGAAAATTTAAAGGTTTTCAGAACAGTTTAGTTTCAGGAGAATTGAGAGAACTTTAGGAAGCTCCGAGAACATCAGGACAGATTATTAAATTTCAAGGAAATCGTTAAATTTTAAAGCAGTTCCGTGAAACTCAGGCAATTTCCGAAAACTTCAGCGATGTTCTGGGGGGCTCATGCGAGTTAAAGAAACGTAAGGGAAGTTACATAAACATTAGCACATTGTTAGAACATGTTTTGGGAAGTTCCGTGCTTATTAATGGCAGTGTCGATAACTTTTAAAAATTAGAAAAATCGGGAAGATCAGAGAACTTTAATGCTGATGTTACAATAAATTCAAGAAAATTGCGAGAGCACCTGAGAAATTTCTTAATCTTCAAGAAAGTCTAGAGACCTTCAAAGTTGATTAGAGATATTCCGGTAGGCTCATTATAATCAGGGAAGTTCCAAGTATTTCAAAGGTGATCAGAGTACTCCAAAAAAGTCCTATTAACTTAAAGAAAATTACAAGAACTTTTAAGGAATTCCGAGGAAATATGGAATATTTCTTAGTATATTTCAGGAATGTTCCAAAAACTTCAGGGGCATTGCGGGGTCTTCAGGGATGTTTTATGACCATTTGAAAAATTTGCTGGATCATTAGAACATCCCCCAAGAGCCCATCCCCCATCCGGAATTATGTCCTTGTTTCTTTCGACTGTTCCGTTAGCGCTCTGGCTTCCGACTTCCTCCAGATTTTTTTTTCCAATCTACCTTAGGAAGTTTCTGCCAGCGTCTCCAGGAGGTTTCTTCCGTCTTCTCCAGGAAGTTCAATTAAACTTATAGCAGAAATTTCTTTTGTCTAGTTCTGGAATTTTGTCCAGTTGGTTTTTTTTTGTACTTCTATTGAAAGGTTTTTTCCGAGCTTCTTCTGACTTCCCCTGGAAATGTCTACTGCTGGAATTTATTTCCGATTTCCGAAACTTTTCTGCCTTCCGTTGAATGTGAAATCCGATTTTATTCTGAAATTTTCTTTACATTTTCGCCAGAAATTTCTCAATTAATGTTTTGGAAGTTCCGCGGATGTTTTTCTGACTTCTCTCAGAACTTTCCTCAAATTTCCTCCCGGAGAGATTCATTCTTCTTTCTCTGTATGTTGTTTTCAGCTTCCTTCGGAAGCTAATTCAAACATTCCCCAGAGTTTTCTTTCGGAATTTTCCGATCATAGTACAATAGTTAAAATTTAGGCTTTGAAAAACGGCAAACATATAAAATTAATTAAAATAGTAAATACAGATAAATACCGATTTTTAAAACCTTTGATACCGATAAGCTTTAAAACATTCTGGCAACGCTGATATAGGTACCGGATCTTTTTTCTTTTTGAATCCTTGAATTTTCAGCAGCTTCCGAATGACGGTAGTTGACTCAATGGTGGTGGAAATTGCCAATACCTTATTATTGATTGTTGGTTGGTTGTTGGCCTGTTGGGCCCTGATTGTTAGTTTTCCAACAGGCAAACTAAACAATATTTCAGTTCCTCGTTCACAAGTAAAAGTTACTTTCACTAGGTATCGATCCGAGTTTCAATCCTCTACTTGATCCACCATTACAAGTTTTTCGGTTTGAAGTTGGAAAACCACCGGCTTGCTAGGATTAGGATACAAATTGCCGTGATATTTTGTAGAGGAAACCAAAAACAACAACGAGTACCGTAAAACGGGGTAACTTTGATAGTTTTTTAAAGTATATTCAAAATATTTTTTACAGCAATGAATGTTTTTTTTTTAATTTTATATCTTTAAAACAAGTACTGAGGATCCAAAAATGAATTCGTTAGTAATATGTTGACCGAACTGCAGTATTTTGATTTGGGGTTACTTTGATAATGCTCGATGAAAATAGAAAAAAAAAATGAGTGAAACTCAAACAATTTAGTTCTTAAAATATGAAACTTTGAATGAGGTCACACACACAATCACTGTTAATTAGCAGTGTCATTAACACTTGTGCTTCAAAGTTCCACCTTTGATTGACAAAGGCGCTGTTATCAGTGACGTTGGACATTTGTATAAGAGAAGGGAACAGTTGCCAGTCTTCTTGATTTGTAGTCTTCGGTATAAAGCAGAATGCTTGCTGCTTTGTTCATGAACAACACAATGTCAACTTATGAAAACTTCGCAAAAAAAATCAAAACTTGATAAATTCAAAAACATATAACTCGAAACGAAAAAAAACACAACTTGTTGCGTAGAAAAGCTAAAATTTCGAGGAAAAATTTAAAAACATATAGCGGTTCCGTCTTCAAACCATGAAAGCCATAAAAAAAAAACAAATTTATACAATGTTTTTCAATACAAAATCCCAATTATTCACAGTGATTCAAGTGGTTCAAAATAAATTTATTTCTTAAGTTCTTTGAACTTCCCTGATTTTCTTTGGATTATCTTTTTTTAGCTTCTTGAAACTAATTACTATTTTATTGAATTTAATTTATTAATTGTAACACGAAAACTAAGTCCGTAAGCAGTCCCTTCATTGTATGAAGGGCCAAAATGGTACATTTCCATTTATCCCAGCGTCTTGCCTGTTACCGTCAGACGACGTCCGTCCTCCAGAGCGTTGGACCATGGATGGAGCCTTGTGGAATTCCCACCGAGATTCTAATCGATCTCTGTCCCATATTTGGCTCGTAGATCAGAACCCGGTTCTGGAAGTAGCGTCAGCCTCCCAGCTGGAACTGTTGAACACATTCTTGACTTTGATCGTTATCACGACGTTTTTTTTTTTTTTTAACTTTTTATTTGTTCCAAATTCAAAATAAATTACATTTCATTTTTAACCTTGGTGCTCCAGTTACTGCAGTAACGTACCAGCCTTAAGTGTTATGATATATATCTAAGTGTTTTTACATTGTTCCTGTCTTGGCAATTCAGTATTTTAAACAGGTTTTTTTAAAACTGCATGTCAGTATAACAATTGATAGCTTAAAACTAAATAACTAAAACTAAATCTTATCTAAGTATAAAGGGAATTAATCGTTGCAATTGAGGATTGTAACGATTTTTGCCGGAAATTATTAATTATTTTGTTGGACAATTGTGCTAAAGTCTCAACATTCGAAATTCTATGTACTTCGGTAGTACTGTACCAGGGAGGCAACTTCAAAATCATCTTCAGAATTTTGTTCTGAATCCTTTGAAGTGCTTTTTTCCTGGTAGTGCAACAACTAGACCATATTGGCACAGCGTAAAGCATGGCCGGTCTAAAAACTTGTTTAAATATTAGAAGTTTATTCGTCAGGCAAAGTTTGGATTTCAAGGAGGATACAAACATTTAATATATTTGTTACATTTAGCTTGAATGCCCTCAATGTGATCTTTAAAAGTTAATTTTTGGTCAAGTATTAATCCAAGATATTTCACTTGGTTTGACCAGGAAATTGGAACTCCGTTCATAGTGACTATGTGACTACTACTAGGTTTCAAAAACGAAGCTCTAGGCTTGTGTGGAAATATTATAAGTTGAGTTTTGGAAGCGTTGGGAGAAATCTTCCATTTTTGTAAATAAGAAGAGAAAATATCTAAACTTTTCTGCAGTCTGCTGCAAATAACACGAAGACTTCTTCCTTTAGCGGAAATGCCTGTGTCATCAGCGAACAAAGATTTGTGGCAACCGTGAGGCAAATCAGGGAGGTCCGAAGTGAAAATGTTATGCAATATAGGCCCAAGAATGCTACCCTGAGGAACTCCTGCTCTAACAGGTAGTCGATTAGATTTGGAATTTTGATAACTTACCTGCAGAGTTCTGTCAGTTAAATAATTTTGAACTAATTTCATAATATAAAGTGGAAAATTAAACTTTTTCAATTTAGCAATCAAACCTTCATGCCAAACACTGTCGAATGCTTTTTCTATGTCTAGAAGAGCAACTCCAGTTGAGTGGCCTTCAGATTTGTTTGAACGAATTAAATTCGTAACTCTTAAGAGTTGATGAGTAGTTGAATGCCCATGGCGAAATCCAAACTGCTCATCTGCAAAAATTGAGTTCGTATTGATATGAAGCATCATTCTATTCAAAATTATCTTTTCAAAAAGTTTACTTATTGAAGAAAGCAAACTTATTGGGCGGTAGCTAGAAGCTTCAGCTGGATTTTTATCCGGCTTCAAAATTGGAACAACTTTTGCATTTTTCCATTTATCAGGAAAGTATGCCAAATGGAAACATCTGTTAAATAATTTTACCAAGAAAGACAAGGTACTCTCTGGGAGTTTTTTGATGAGGATATAGAAAATTCCATCATCACCTGGAGCTTTCATATTTTGAAACTTTTTAGTTATAGACCTTACTTCGTCCAAATCAGCCCCCCAGGAATCATCAAAAATATTTTCCCGAGAGAAAATATTCAGAAAATCCCGAGCAACCTGATTATCAATAGGACTAGTAAGACCCAAACTGAAATTATGGCAACTCTCGAATTGCTTAGCAAGTTTCTGAGCTTTTTCCAAATTTGTGATCAAAATTTTACCACCTTCTTTAAGCGCTGGAATAGGCTTTTGAGGTTTTTTCAAAAATTTTGTGAGTTTCCAAAAGGATTTGGAACTCGGGTCTAATTTAGAAATATTATTTTCAAAAGTTTTGTTCCTCAGGGCAGAGAATTGCTTTTTAATTTGTTTTTGCAAATCCCGCCAGATAACCTTCATGGCAAGATCGCGTGTTCTTTGATATTGTCTCCTACGGACATTTTTAAGACGGATCAAGAGCTGAAGATCGTCGTCTATTATAATTGAATCGAATTTAACCTCGCATTTTGGTACTGAGGCAGCTCTTGCTGAAACTATAGAAGTAGTCAGAGATTCAAGAGCATAATTAATTTCATCTTTGGTTTGCAAAGGAATGTTTGGATCGAAGTTATATTCCATAAATGTTCGATACTGCTCCCAATCAGCTCTATGGTAATTGAAAGTAGAGCTGTTGGGATTACAAATTATTTCTTGGGATATTTCAAAAATTACTGGAAGGTGATCAGAACCGAAGTCAGCATGGGTAACCAGTTGGTTACAAAGTTGACATGAATCAGGTAAGACCAAATCTATAGTTGAGGGATTTCTTGCAGAAGAAAAGCATGTTGGGCTGTTTGGATATTGAATAGTGTAATAACCTGCAGAACAATCATCAAACAGAATATTACCATTGGAATTGCTTTGAGCATTATTCCATGAGCGGTGTTTTGCATTAAAATCACCAATAATGAAGAATTTAGACCTATGACGGGTAAGTTTCTGGAGGTCACCCTTGAGGAAATTCTTTTGCTGGCCTACGCATTGGAATGGCAAATAGGCAGCTATAAACGTAAGTTGTCCAAATTTTGTTTCAACAGAAACCCCCAAAGTTTCAAAAACTTTGGTTTCAAATGAAGAAAGAATTTTATGTTTGATTCGTCTATGAATAATGATGGCAACGCCACCACAGGGTCCATCAAGACGATCATTTCTATAAATCAAGTAATTTGCGTCCTTCTTAACCTTATGGTCAGGTTTAAGGAACGTTTCAGTTATAACGGCAATATGCACGTTATGAACTCTCAAAAAGTTAAATAGCTCGTCTTCATTATCTTTAAGAGATCGAGCATTCCAATTTACAATATTTAATGCTTTAAAATCCATTACTGAATTTTAAAGTCATGACAATATTATTTGCAAATTTTACTCCAGTTTGAATAGCATCAAACATGGAGTTAGATTTAAGCATATCAGAAATCATGTCAATTAATGATTTCTGTAAAAATTCCATTTTAGGGGCAGTAATGCTTCCTAAGTCAAAATTGTCAAAATTTCCGTTAGAATTACTTTGGTTAGTATTTTGATTTCTACCCGCTGCAATAGCAGAATAGGTAGCTCCATTAACTCGCTGAACATTGTTAGCAGCGAGGGGAGTAGGTACAGATGAAACATTTGAAGCAGGGGAGATATTTGTACTTAGGGGTACGAATGTAGAATTTTTTCCTCGCTGACCGTTGTTAACAGCAGAGGAATTTGTACCTGGTCGGAAACGTGGAGTGTTCCTACCTGTTGCTTAGAACGAGATTGTAGGATCGCTTTGCGAGTCTTACATTCCCAAAAATTGGATTTGTGGTTTTCACCACAATTTGAACATTTAAATTTCTTAGGATCTTCCTTCACAGGACAGTCGTCCTTTGCGTGAGAGGAATCACCACAATTCATGCATTTAGCTGGCATGTAGCAATTTTTAGTTCGGTGACCCCATCCCTGGCACTTACGGCACTGAGTGAGGTTTTGGAAATTTCCTCCAGTCTTCCTGAAGTGTTCCCACTTCACTCGGACATGGAGCATAATGCTAGCTTTTTCTAAGGCCTTAAGGTTGTTTAGTTCACTAAACTTGAAGTGAACTAAATAAAAATCATTAGAAATCCCGTTGCGCGAATCGCCAGGGCGGGATTTCATTTTCATTTTGATTACTTGGAGTGGCACAACTCCAAGTAATTTTGCCAGTTCATCTTTGATCTGATCCAGGGATTCACCACTGGGCAGTCCTTTCATAACAACCTTGAACACACGTTCAGTTTTGGTGTCGTAAGTAAAAGATTTGTGCTGCTTCTCAGTAAGATACTTGAGAAGACATTTAAATCCGTCCAAGGTTTCAGCCAATACACGGCATTCACCCCGACGTCCAATTTGTAGTGAAAACTTAACTTTCACGAAATTCAAAAGTTCCATGCGAAGAGCATGGAAATCGGAAGTGGTTATCACAATAGGGGGAATCTTTTCCTTCTTGGCATTAAGCCAGGAAAGTTTACTAGAATTTTTCTTGGATGATGGATCATTCTCATCATCCTTGAGCAAATCAAATTGATTACTCAAATTAATTTCATCAGAAGGGGGGTCAAGAGTTTGCCCCTTTCTTTTGCGTTCAGGCGCCATGGCGGCAGTAAATTTTTATCCAAATCGACTTCCAAGCAGATTACTATAAGAATCTGAAGGATCGAAGAGGAATTTTCCAAATCGATATCCAAGAAGGATTACCTCGGGTAGGGTCCAAACAAGGATCGAAGAGGAATAAAGTTGAATAAGGTAGAAATTTTGCAGGTTGAGCACTGAAAAGTGCTGTTTAAATTTGTTGTAGCTTTAGGTTGTAGTAACACTTCCTTCAGCAAAAAGCAAATAGATCCGCGCGGCAAGAGAGCACGATGCGGACTGTTATCACGACGTAATATCGATCTTATCTCCACTTCTGTTTTGACGCCTTCTCGGCGGCTCTCTCGACAACTGTCCGAATTGCATCCACTCTTGCTCTTCCTTTTTGAAATCCGAACTGCCTCTCCAACAATCCTTGCGCACTCTCCGTGCATTTCGTCAGCCTGTTTAGGATGATCCTCTCCAAGAGTTTTCCTAGTGTATCCAGCAGGCACTGCTACGAGTTGCTCGTTGGTGACTTTGTCGTTATCTCCCTCTGCGTCTCCGTACGATGTAGGTGGCCAGGTCGTTGGATCGTGCTTCTAGAAAAGTCCTTCCACGATGACTTTCAGGTTCTCTAAGCACATTTCAGCGGGCACGGTGTGCGTCGTTGGCAGCAGTGTCTCGACCCAGCTCCAGTTGACAGATTGACTTGCTCTGCTGTATCACTCGTTTATGTGCTCGGAACATTCCTCTACGTTCCTCTCTGTCTGCTTCTGTTCTTGCTCTCTGAACACGATTTCTGGCTCTGAGACAACTAGCGTGGAGGGTCCTAATTGCCTCGTTGCAGCAGTAAGCTGGAGGCCGTGTGTTATTAAGCTTCAGTTTCCTCGGCATGGTCGTGTCACATGCTTTCCCTAACGATTCTGTCAACCCGTCTTCCACTTCAGGTCGCAAGTTCTCGTCCTCTGTACTGCCACATGATTCCGTTGGCCGATGCCATATCGGATTGCCTGATGGTCACTATGGGTATATCCTACACACACTTTCACACACTGCAGTCAGCATAAAGTGACGTCGATAATGGATTCCCGGCCATCTCTGCGAGAAGTGCTGGCGGTGCCTTTATTGAACAGCCTAATTTCCAGCTTCGCCAGAGCTTCCAGCAGAATGTGCCCTCTTGCGTTGCTACATCTGTTTCCCCACTCCACTGCCTAAGCATTGAATACTTCTGATGACTACCGGTCTTCGTCCGATCAGCTCTTCGGTAAGTCCAACCAGCGTCTCGTGGTGCGTAGCAACTGCATATTAAAATTCCGTTAATTTTGGCGATCACGAAACCTTTTTCTTGAATGGGGTATCTGCCCATAACTTGTATTGTATTGTATTGCAACCATCCCAGCTCTATCCGCCACCTAGCTACCTTTCTCGGGAGGGACTCGATACAGCTGTGCAGTGTCGCAATAATTGAGGCTTATTTGAGCTACCTCTGCTATTGTTGCGACAAAAAAAAATTAAGTGTCATTTGGAGCAAAATGCTTGAGAATTCATACTTAAAAACCGAAATGTTCAGCAAAATCTTCAGGCTGACAAAATCGGGGGTAGACAAAATCGGGAAAACAGTGTATATACATTATTGGTAATGCTGTGATATAACCATGATAATTCAGAATGATTCATCGGATGCGAAATGAGAGAACATTTTAATTTACCACGATTTAAAATATGTTGTATTGAAATTCAACTTTTTGACTAACAATGAACACATTGTTCAATATGTTATCTTAACTAA
Source organism: Ochlerotatus camptorhynchus (assembly GCF_037179485.1). Taxonomy (NCBI): domain Eukaryota; kingdom Metazoa; phylum Arthropoda; class Insecta; order Diptera; family Culicidae; genus Ochlerotatus; species Ochlerotatus camptorhynchus. The sequence goes on from NW_027040640.1 coordinate 2,169,198, forward strand.
TATCTGGAAGCATTTACTTGTGTTTTATACAGTTAGTACACTACATGTGGTGAAAAATGAAACGCACCTTTTAAGTGAATTGCAGATAACAATGTCATCACTTACTCACACATGAAATTTGCCTCGGCAGGCATTACTTAATAATCGTGCTAACAATAAGTTCAAAAATTTGAACAAAAGCTCTTGTTCTACGGTTTTGTTCAATTTTCATAGTTTTTAACATTCCAGAAGTTTGCATTTGTATGAGCTTTTTTTATTAATTTTAAAAATTGATCTTTTAATTTTGTCAAACCTCTTAACGCATGAAGAGCTTTTTGAGTGTCTAATCTAATCTGATCTAATCTAACACCAACACAGCCAATTCTTGAATGCATACTGGAAAATGATATACATAAATACATCATTTTTCTTGTCTTTTTAATATATGTTTCACATCGAAGATGCATCACACATATAAAAAAGGCCAGGCCTACTGTGCAGCATTTAAGGGGCAAGATGATTCAGAAAACATCGGGCCTGTTAAAATCAAAATTTAAACACGATGGTTCAGAATCCAATAAATGGATGAAACGTGGACATCTCGTACTGTACGTTCCGATTTTGGTAATTATATGATTGGTTGGTCGTTGGAAGCATCAAAGCTAGAAAGGTTAAGTGATGCTCCATTTTCTTCTGACGGTTGGGGCATGTGAACTAACTCTTGTCCTAGCCTTTTATGGCTTATGGCTATAGCGCCATTACTCGCTTTCTGAAAAAAAGAAAAAAGAAAGGAAAAGGAGAAGGACAAAGGCAATTTTTGATTTGAAATATACAATATAGAAATGCATAACGGCGCGGTGGTCACTACCCGAGTCTTGTCACTATTATCAAGTCATAAAAAGTGACAAGCATGTGATCCTTTGATTACTGGAAAATCCTGATTCCCTAGTTTGAAGTTGTCACGACTAGGGTTCGGTGGTAGATCTTATACCAGTAACGCACCACAAAATGATGATTCCCCAACGTTACTGGTTTGAAAAGATAAAAATTTACAAACTGGAACGAACTCCCCAAGTTTAGCCAATTTAACCTGAAGGCTGCCTGACATGTGATGATGTAGAAGTCCAAATTGTAGACGAAACTTGACGAAGATCAACATGAACTAGTCCGGTTTATGGTATTTGAGCGGAATGTCTTCCTTCAATTTGAGATAAACAAATGTTCGGATGTATGTAGTCGATTTTTGATGTGCATTGGCAAGCCTTTTCATGGCCAATAGTCAGGTTCAACGCTGCGACTCAACGAATAATGGAACTAATGATGGGACGAATTATGGGACGCCTCGTGAAGGTTCTACTTGACTTTCGAACAGCTTCTCAGCGGCAAACAATAGGGACCTAGAATGAAGAACTATAAATTGTCGCCTGGGCTTGGTTATAGCCAGATCAGCAACCGATTATATATAATAAAAAAACTCCCGGAAAAAACAAACGTCAGGTTCCGGATGAAGAGCTTTTTGAGTGTGTTGATTTACTTCCTTTAAATTTCGTTATAAATAATTGCTCATCTTTTGACAGATGCGAATATTACATCTACTACTTGCAGACTTCATCAGTTCCAAGTACTCAACACCACTCTTGAGTTAAGTACTTGGTAATGACGAAATCCGCGTATCTGTCAAAAGATAAGCAACTATAAAGGTTTTTAATTCCAATATAAATAAAATAACACAATCAAAAAGCTCGTATAGAGCATTCCGATTTTCTCACTAGGCTAATGAACAGTTCCAAAGAAATGTTGGTGGAAACATTCAGAAACCAAAAAGATTTTCCTCAGTGTCAACCACCCAAGATATTGCCCATTTGCCAACATCTTTCCAGCTTCCTGTTTCCCTCCACACAATCACCATTTTCTCAAGCGAAAACTCATCAAACCTCTCGCTTCGCTCGACTGGCAGAACAAAATTTTCAGCATCAACCAAAGCGCCGTAATATCAGTAGCAGCAGCTGAGGAAAAGCAGAATTTTTATAGGACTCTGCACATAAAAACCAAGAAGATTTTCCCAGTTTTTACGAGCACAAATTTTTATACGACCCAATCTTTTTCGTCTTCCGTTGTCGAGCTGGGTTGGGTGATCCTTGGCGTATTCCCATAAGAGTGAGGGTGCGCTGTGTTCCGCTGTACGGATGGGGTAGGAACTTTAGCCATGCGTCATTAAGAGTGTGCGACGACGACGAGTTTCGAGATCGTAAAAGAAAATAGGGAATTCTTTACGACGGAACTGCCGTTGGCGGGTTTTATGATGCTCTTCGGGAAAAGCTTCGTTTGCGTGTGATCCTATCCTATATATGAGCAGAAGCAGAGGGAACTAAAGGGAGGAGGGTGACGCGTCTTCCACCGACAGAAGATTGGAAATTCCTGGTGCTTCTGGTCGCGTGTGTGCGCCGGCTCTGCCTTCCGTCACACGGTTGAATGGAAATTGATGACTGATGCTGATGGAGAAAATTAAATAAGATTGCGAGAAGGAAAAGACCTATTAGTGCGGAGGGTAATTAAAATGTACCTTTCTGTAGGAACGAATCGAAATGTTTGACTATTTGGGGCGTTTAATATGTCAGTCATTGATGATAGGGCTGCTGTAGGATCATTTGGTCTTAAATTTGGTCTGATTATTTGGTAGCTACACAAAGGGTAACTATATCTAGCGTTTAGAATTATAAGGGCCTAGATTTACTCTTCACATTACTACAGCTAACTAAACCAATTTCCCGAAACTGTTCCAGTACGGTGTACTAAAAGGATGTGTTAGCTAGCAAAAGCAACATCAAACGCAACGAAAAATGTTAAACCTGCCGAGCTATTAACAATAGAGGAAATCCGTGAAGAGAATCAATCATAGCAGTTAGGCCCTTATGATTCTGAACGCTATTCCTTTATTCCTCAAAACTCTTGGGTACCGGTAATTTACCTGCATTATCGGTACTGATCGTCTCAGTACCGAAGCACCGGTATTCACAAAAAGGTTCCGGTACTGCCAACCCTATTGCAACCACCATAAAGGGTGTCCCACATCAAATTGCATCACGGAAAAAACGCTGTAGAAAATTAGCTAATTGACCGATCCTTTTCAAACTTTCAGACAATAAAATATAACCCATTAGTAAGCTTTTGGCATATTTATTTCATTCAATTTCAATACCATAACCGTACGCTCGCACCTCACGCTTAACTCCACTCATTAGGTCCAGTACAACATCTGGTTGCAGCTTCTTCTGTACGGAAACCCACTTTTTCTTCATGTCTTCCTCAGATTTGACCTGGGATGCTTCAGTAGTGCCTGCTTCATAGTAGCTCAGTATTTTTCGATGGGCCTTAGTTCCGGAGGGTTCATGTCTTTGGGTACGAAAGTGACCCCGTTGGCTTCGTACCACCAACAGAAGATTGTAGGGCCCTCGTGTTGCTTCAACAAAGGAAACAGATACATCTGAAGACACTCCTTGAGGTAGATCTCCCCGTTTACATTCCCGGTAGTCACGAACGGCACGAACGGCGCACTCCGTTTGCCACATGAGCAGATCGCTTGTCAAATCATGTATTTCTTGGCAAACTTCGAGAGTTTCTACTTCCTTACTTCCTCCGGCACATCAAACCCTCCCCATGGACATGGAGGTTGACGGTACTGAAGCAAAGGGTTATGTTTAATTTCTTTATATTTGCAACGATGATGATTTCCTATAGTGACACATATCACCTTCTTAATGCTTCAGTATGCCTCAAACGATTAATTCTTGGTTGTTAATAGAACTTCCTTGATGAAATCGGCTGCTTCATGCAGACTGAGCAATTCTGATTATAGTATCAGATTTCCAGACCAACAATTGAAATGGCTTTAACTCCATTTTGTAAACAAACTTTGTAAGGCCATTTTCTCGCGAACCGAAACCTTCATTCGCAAACCTAAACCACAATCGGGTAGAAGAGAATTTCCCCTACCTGTTCATTATGTTGGTTTGCCTTTGCGGCTTTCGCACAGTGGCCGGAAGATGGACAAAACCTCAAAAATTGACTTCATTATTTTATGGTTCTTATATTTTTCTCTCAATAAAGATACTTCAACTAAGAAAATCCCAAATTTTCAAGTCATTTGGTCAAAAATTGAGTCTTGGGGATTTTTTCAAAGTTGAGGTTTGTGTGATAGTTTTTCAATTTTTATTCTCTTTATTTTATGAGCTTTCTTCATGAGCTCGTTGTAAAACATTGGAAAATTTGGATAATCTGACAATACTGTAGGTGTTTTTGGGCATAAATAACCAAAACATTTCAAGGTTTGTTTGAAATCCATTCGCAAAATTATAGTGTTTTTCCAGCGTGCAAAAAATTGATTTATATGCAATTTTGGAGAAATACTTAGTATTAAGGAGAGCCAGTACTTTTACAGGAAACATCAGAAAACGATGCCATATCCCGGATCTGACGCGAAATTTTGTCTAGTTTTTGGGTATATAGGCCACTCTTTGCGCATTTTTGCGCAAAGTGCGAATTTTTTTTTATCGAGTCACTATGGAGACGCATGGTTGTGGAGGAAGCAAAATAGTTTGAAGATTGTATTTTATCTTAACATAAATAAAATTACCATCTGAATACTGACTATTTAGTGTAATCCTTATTCTGGTAGGTAAATGGCCGTCAATAAACCACGTGGTCTTAAGGGGAGGGGGTCATGACCACGGCCCTAACAAATTTTAGAATTTTTCTACGGACAAAAGACCACAAGAAGGTGAGTGTTACATATTAGGTAAAAAAAAAACAGTAAGGTGGAGAGGAGGAGAGTGATGACTAAGAATGATTTAGCCTTTATTTGTTAAGACATTTATTTTTGGAGAGGTTTCATTCCAGAAAAAAAGTGATTTGAGCGTTTTGATAAACAGTTTGAGTAGCGTTTAAACAGTCAATTACGTAATCAATTTGAGACAACAAAAAAATATTAAAATTTAACTTTTATTTCTATAAACATACATTTATTAAACAAACTAACATTTATTCATCGCAATCTTCAACTATCAACAAATCTTGCACCTCTTTAGGCAATTCATCTGCCACTACCGTTTGCCCATGGCGATAACTTGAAACAATGGGATCGGATGCAACAAGCAATCCACAGCATATATCTTTCATTGTTTGCTTGCGTGAACCTTTCCACGCTTGATGCTCTCTTAGCTGCCTAATTTCTTTATTCATTGCTTCCTGGGCTTCTTCGAACATACGACCAATGGGAAGCAATGCGTTATTTATTATTTGATACCCATGGACAAGCAACTTATGGAGCGTTGTAGGCATATTATACCATCCATATAAATAAGCATAGCGTTTGGCTGCCTCTTTTGCATATTGGTGGAATTTTTCTGGGTCAACGGATTCTCCAGATGAAACGGCAATTCCAGTGATTTGAGATGAAATCTCAGCATTTTTGAAGAAACGTCTCGCGGTGTTACCTGTAAAGGGCGAACACGAAATTATTGCAACACATTCAACAGGGCATAACTTTTTTACCATTGGGTAAAAATCAACCAAATTTTGCACACTTTCTCATTGTATGTATTGTGTACATGCTGTCAAACTCGAAGTCGTGTTTTTCGATTCAACGAAAATGGAGGTGAACTAACGCGAGTTGAGAGAACAAATTCTTTCCAAACACCTGGAATTTCCTGACCTGTCGCACCGGCAGTTGGGAAAAACGTTGAACATTCACCATTCAACCGTCTCCAGAGTGTTGAAGCGGTTCCAGGAGCGGTTGACGTTGGACCACGGCAAAGGAGCTGGAAGAAAACCGGGACCGGAGAACAAAAAGACGGAGGGAAAGGTGAAGCGGATGATTAAAGCAAATCCCAACGTCTCAAGCCGTGATTTGGCTAAAAAGATCGGCATGTCGCAGAGCTACGTCCAGTATGCAAAGAAGAGAGCTGGACTACATACATACAAGGTACAGAACTTCCCAAACCGCGATGAGCGGCAACAATCAACGGCTAAAACTCGGGCACGGAAGCTCTACGAGAAGATGCTGACAAAATATGGCTGCTGTGTGATGGACGACGAAACGTATATAAAAGCCGAATTTAAGCAAATTCCGGGGTTGGAGTTTTTCACCGGCAAGAGCAAGTTCGATGTGGACGACAACTTTAAGAAGAAGAAAATGTCGAAGTTCGCCTCCAAATATCTCATTTGGCAGGCCATCTGCTCTTGCGGACTGAGGAGTGAGCCTTTCGTGACAAAGGGCACAGTAAATGGCGAGATCTACAAATCTGAGTGCCTCGAGAAGCGCCTTTTGCCGTTCTTGCAGCAGCACGACGAAGCTCCGCTATTTTGGCCAGATTTGGCATCATGCCACTATTCTAAAAGTGTCCTGGAGTGGTATGAGGCCAATTCTGTCCATTTTGTTCCAAAGGACATGAATCCGCCCAACTGTCCGGAGCTGCGCCCGGTGGAGCAGTACTGGGCAATAATGAAGCGGGAACTTCGGAAGAGCAAGAAGACAGTCAAAGACGAGAAGGACATGTTAAGAAAATGGAAAAAAAAAACTGATTTTTGAAGTAAATATATGTATAAAACTACCCTAAAATTTTGGTTTGATTCTAAACATTATAAGAAAATTGGCATGACATTTTCGGTGTCGCAATAATTTCGTGTTCGCCCTTTAGATAATAAGAACGATACGATTAGAATATTAACAGGTAAAAGGTATTAATATTGAAGAATCCTAGCGTGCAAATCAAAGAAAGTCAGTCTTATAAAATGCCATCTTACCATCGTTGCTATTTCCAAATTTAGCACGAGGCTTATCGACGTGTAATCCAAGTTGCTGGAAGAAACTTTTTTGAATTCGAGCTTTAGCATTGTTGTACTCCACCATATGTGCAGTTTTTATCCATTTTCGGAAGCTAAGTCAGTATGCTATATGTAACAGACACTCAAATGTTCTGATCCAGCAATGTAAGCTACACATACCGTACTCCAGATTATCCGAGATGATAGCTCTGTTGAACATTTCTTCAATGTCGTTAAAATTGGAACTCGTAGCATAGCAAAGGTAGCATCTCTGAAAAGATTTTGTATTGGTGATGGCGTTAACAGTGTTTCCATCAATCATAGTTAACATAAGATCAAAAATGATTAACACCTTGATGCCTGAAATTTCTAATTCGAATGGTTCTAAATTAGAAATTTCGTCATTCATGCGCTCAAATTCTTGTTTTGTTAACTCGACAGTTTCTTTTGCAAATTTCAATGAAACAGGGTGACAGTATCACGTAGAGGACGATCGAGGGTTATCCCAAACTACTTTCCGGTCGGTAATTAATCTTAATGGTACCACCGATGTTAAAAAAATGTGAGCGTCTGAGCAGCTAGGATCCATAAATTTTTGCTTGTATTCGTTAAAACCAGAACTTCCATCACAGCCCCATTTTAGTAAAAGGCTGAAATCGTTGAAACCTTCACGAACTAGATTTTCAAATTTATCTTTAACAAGTACAATCAACCGAGAGCAAGTGTGGTTCCGCAATGCTTGTAATTGAATGTTACATACAGTCTCCGTAATTTCAAAGTGCTCAAGTGATGGAAAGCACTCATTTTTCGAAGAAGATATTTTTTCATAAGATGGATAAAAATTTTTAACGGGTGCGCGAATGATATTGTATCTTCTTTTCGAAAGTTTTGCATCGACATATATTGCCAAAGCATGCTCAATCGGAATGCTTGTCGTGCAGGTGCCTTTCTTTAGTAACGAAGCCAATTCCGCATTTCCTTCTGCTTGCAAAGCCATTCCTGCAGCAAATTTCAGTTCTTGCGGAGAAATGATTTACGCACCACTTCTGTTTTTCGCCGCTTGGTTCGATCACAAACGTCTTCAAAATCTTTTGAAGGACGACCACCTACATTCCGCATTGTTCAAGATGATGTTGCTTCATCAAAAACGACGAATTCTTCTAACCTAAGAAATTAAATAAAAGCAAAAAATTATCAACCGTAAAAAACATGAAACAATAACTACAAACCATTGCTCATTAGTCTTCAAAAACTGATCCTTTTTTCGATTAGCACTCTGCCATCTTCGTTGAAACTCCTTAAAAAGCTTTGAAACGATCTCATCACGACCCTCTACCGCACATCCAACATATAGCGACACATATTGATCGACAGCTTTGCGTTTCTGCTCTACACGCACATCGCTACAGTTCAGAGCACCCTCCAATACATCTTTTCTTTTTAAGTAAACTTCTATAAAATATAAACAAATATTACTTCTAATATAACTAGAAATTTCATTGTGTGTTATCTATACCGTTTTTGTTAGAGCGCATTTCCACTAAACCACACAAAGAGTGATTAACAATTTGAAAGTATTTGCTGGAACTCTACTTTTTTATCAATATGATCACCGATCACTGATGATTGTTTATCAGCAACTCCGTTCGGTATTGCGAATGTGTATTGACATTTGTTTCACTTTCGATAAGTAAAATGAGATGAGGTATCATCATTCTTTTGTTCGCTGCAGCGCGCTGTATGGTATCTCTTCGATAAGTGAGAAAAAAAGATCAATGTATACTATAGCCCACACTCAGAGGAGCATGTATGAAAGCGTTGAAATAAAATTGGTAAGGGACAGTTCACATTTTACGTAGTTCACATTTTGAGACTATCTAATCCCATTGTAAATCGTAAAAGAAATGAATCAACTTCAGCATTAACTTAGCTCTGAGTTTGCACCTTAAAAACGTCACGTGGTTTATGGACGGTCCCTAAGAACACCAATCAGTTTTGTCAGCTAACATTGTGTGTGTAGCTGAATCGATCCATTGAATGAAAAACGTAGGTAATCGAACTTTTTTAATAATTTATATGATTTTATAGCTTTTGGACCACCCTAAGAGCAAAAAATACAAAGTAAAGTTAATTTCAATATCATTAATGATTTCAGAACCCCCTAATAACCCTTTTAATCAAAATCTCCATTCAACTAACACATCGTGATAGCTTATTATTGATTACTTTTTACTTAACCCAAAATGAGCTGATTTTCATAATTTAGAACCACCCTAATATAATAAAATCAAAATATATGAAAAGTTTCATATCAGAAATATATTCAGGATACCAAAATCATCTTAACCTGTGAGTTTTAGCCATTTCGAATAACATATTAGGTTTTGTCCGACCTTTCTTTGTATGGAGGCCCGCCACTGTGCTTCGGTTCGCTAGAAAATGGCCTTACAAGGTTTGTTTACAAAATGGAGTTAAGGCCTTTTCAATTGTTGGTCTTGATTTGTTCTGTATACAGAGGAACTGGGAGGGCTTATTAGAAACTTCTCACCAATAAAGTAATGATCTTCTAGTAAATTTTACATATAATTTTATTAATATTTTATTTTATTTAAGCATATTATTTTTGCTACAGTCAATTAGAATTAGCATACGATACAAGATATTTTATATTACTTGCACGTTTTTGCGTAAAATAATCAATGTTTATTTTACTTGAAATTATCTTTGAAAGTTTTTTTCAAGTTTTTTTTTTGTTTTGTGATCTGAAAATTTTCCCAGTTTGGTTAAAAGTTTCGAAGCTAACGCATGTCCACAGACCTAATAGAAAGCTAGGCAGAAAAAGTGTATCATGAAGAATGGTTGCATGCAGGGTTGCTTCCACACACTTGCTACAGATGAGTGATTTTCGGAGTTTTGAATTCGTTAGATGTTGTAATGGAGATTTGTGTTGTTAAATGCGGGAGGAGATTGGAGGGCGGGTGTTTGACGCATAGAGCCTGTCAATTTCGCTTTCAGAGTGTCGCAGTCAGCAGTTTTATGATTCGTGAGCGCTCGCGATTCGTAGAATCGTTGATTGTGACTGCAAGTGGATCTGGCGGGTTTTGTGTGTCGGACACTTACTTTTTGGCCTCTTCTTGTGTCTAACATGTGCAGAGTATCATTATAGCGTCTAATGGTTTTGAGATTCCTGGTTGCGTGAAATATATTTGTGACAATATCTTTTTGAGATTTTAGTAGTCACGTTTTGTTTGTAGTTGACCAATTCCACGCCAAATCGGTCAGTCACCAAACTTGACTACACATATAGAAACATTCATGTAAATTAAGGTGCTCTGAGACTGACATATACGAGCGTCAATTCTGACATAAAATTGAGTAATAATAGACGCGAAATTCAGCTCAATCGAATTTACTTTTCGTCGAGTAACAAACTTTTCAGTCTCGGAGCACTTAATTTTACTTGACATGTTTGTTTACGTCCCATCCTTTATGTCAAAGATGGATTCCGTCACTTGTAAAATTAGGTATTTCTAAGTGTGTATCTTCGATCTGGATGATACTTGGCACATATTTTCAGTATGATAGACCAAGTATTTTCCGCAGGAGAGGAGACCCTTTTGACTCAAGGGTAATTTTTGAAAAGGGCCTATGTGTTTTTGCACACATACTTTAAAAAAAAATGTAGTTCGAAAACAGTTGGTTGTAGAAAAAAATTTACTAAGAAGGAGTTGTAGGGAACTAATAAGACTTTATAAAAAAATATACACGGATTTTTTTTTTTTTCGTTTTTTTACAAAAAAAAATTAAAAATAAACCTCAAAATGCAAATAACAAAAAATGATTTTTTTTTTTATTTTATTTTAACAACTCCAGGATGGACAAACTTTTAATAAAAAAGTTTTTCTAAGAGCAACTTTTAAGGCATTTTTGAAACTTTCATTATTTACGGCAAAATGTTCAGTTTGATGTCAGTATATGATTATAAAAATCATTTCAAACGATAGTGCGCATATCAATAAATTTCCTAAATGTAATCGTTTTCGAGATATTTCAAATTTACTTTCATCATAATCAATTTTTTGTAGAAAATATGCCCTTTTCATAAGTTATACGTGATTGTCCATCAAATATGATAAGTTTTGCAAGATATGCATGTACTTACCTTCAATTTGCCCTTCCACCAATAGACTATTGGAAAATTGGTTTTAAACTTATAAGATAAATAAGATAAATAAATGAAATACCCATGCAGGTATACCACTTTTTTTGCAGGTCATCGGTGATAGTTTTGATCACCATTGCAACTGTTGGACATTTGTGTAATTTTCAATAGTGACCTACTGAAAATTGATAAAGTGTTTATTTTAGCAGATTCGTAGAAAAATTTCCAATCGATTGGCTTGTTTAGAATTGAAATTCATCTGATTTTGACAGAGTTATAAATGGTCGAAATCTGACTAGTTTTCGTAATGCGGTCGATTTTGTTTTTTTTTTTAATTGCACCCCCAATATGTTGCCAAAAGACGTTATCCTACGGCAAAATTATTATTCATAGGAAATTTGTACTTCATACAAACACGAACAGTTCTTTCAAATTTACCTATTTTAGATATTATTGACACTCTGAATGAAGTTGGAAAATATTTGTGAATAAGTATTCAAAATTATTGTGGAAAATCAAAATTAAATTCTTGTAGGAGATTTTTACATCTTATTAAAAACATGAGCAGTTCATTGGAGCTTTACTGTTATCGATTTTTTTTTATACCATTAATGCAACTTGGCTTGAAATTTGGAAATTTTTGATACCGTTTGGAAAATTTAATTTTTTTTTAATTAAGATCTTCCAAATTAATTAATATTCGGCCATATGGCGTTCGGTCAAACTGCCAAATGACCAGGAACCAATTCAGTGAACCACAAGATAGGCAAATGTGGTCAAACCATTCTCGGACTTATTATTTATTCTCGGGCGCCCATTCTTGCCAGAACAACCTTCTCCGAATGAATCATAACAGAGCCGGTTAATTATTTTCTCCTTGAACGCCAGAGAACCAGGAACCACGACGACGACGACGACGACGACGACGACTTTCAATCTATAAAATATAAAAATATATGCATACGACATTATCTGTGTACTACTCAGGGGCCCAGAAACACCTTTCACCACAAGAGCCGTTCATTGCCTGTTGCCATTTCAGTCACGGGCTAGGATAGCAAGCTTTCACAACTTCTTGACTGGGGATCCTGCTACCTCCGGTGGTAAGTACGCAAAGAGCACGGAGGGTAGTAAGAGTGTCACTCGAAGCGAACCTTTCAAAAGCTTAAGAACATTTCCTCCGGCGGTATGACTACGACTATGACTGTCATTTCAAGAACCGGTACCAAGCAACCAGCCAGTCAGCGAGCATGGATCACTCAGATCCGACCGACGACCGTCACCAAAATAAAACCCGTGGGGGGGTAAGCTGAAACCAAGTTCTTTCACTTACCTTTTCCGTAGATAGACTCGTTTATGTGTTCTTACCCTGCCGACGACCGTCCACCGGGTCGTTCCTACTCATACAAACTGACGAACGATCGTTTTTTTTATTCAATGACTAGAGGCGATTCAGAACTTGCTCTCGTTCTTTGAGCACACCGATCGATGTGGTGCTGGAAGAGCGGGGCCTGGAGAGTTGCTGACTTTTAAAAAAGCCACTCCAGGAAAGGAGAGCGAAAAGCAATAAAAAGCAATAAATTGTCCTTGAAGCAAAAGTGCAAAATATCAATCCTGTCGCTTTTTTTTTTATTGCTGCTGGCGCAAGTTCTACCGGTTCGGGTGTTCTTGTGGCAATGATGGCGACGTGAAAGATAACAATTGCTCAACTCGACTCGATGCTCATTTGAATGGGTTGCTCAATCAGAGTTAGCCGAGCATTTTACTACCTATCTCCTATTGTTCTTCGTGGTTTGCTTGTGAGAAAGTCACAGTCACCGTTGCCACGGTTACGCCACAAAAGCTCGTAAATGTCAACCAGCAAGCGATATTACCACAGTTTGCATGCACTTTATCATTTCACTCTCACTATTCAGCCGGAATTTGGTCCAATTTTTTCCGTCATCTCGTAACCAGGAGACCTACATTCTGCGTTCTCCGACATTCGCCGCGCTGGCTGGTGCGACTTTATTGCAATTGTGAAAGTGAAGGCATTTGAAGCCGAAGCGCGTTGAGCTGATCGAAAGTGAGAGCGATGGCGCGGGCGATGTGATCATCCGAGGAGAATGGATTAAACTTTCATAATCGCGAACAGATGGCTCGGAGACGGCAGTGGCTGTGACTTTTGGTTGATCACTGACTGCTCCGATGAGCCAATCGGCATAGATAGGTTCAGGGGGCAACCGTGTCGATGGGTGCCTCTTTTGGGATGTGTAATGGATCTGTAGCTTTTGGAAGGTGGTCTCTTTTTTTTCCTTTCTAGCATTGTGATTTCTGCTTGGGACTGAAATGATGATGATTGTGATACGTACTACATATCTTGCGTCATGAGTTGTATTAGAAAGTACCGATTTCGTCGGGAATTTTTAACGATATCCGTGAAATTGAACAAGCCCTTGCAAAAACACCGCAACAGTCTGTTCTATGAAGGAAAACGCTTTGGTCTGGAGCATTGTATTTTAATGTGATACTCTAACGAAATTTGCTACTGAACTGATTGATTTTGACATAATAAGTATATATGTCATGCATCTTATTAAGATGATACCGAAGACTGGCAACTCTGCCAAAAATCAGGAGACAGTAACGGCAACGCCTCTTCTGAGCAAAAGTGGATCCTTTGTACGATGGTGTATGTTAATTCACGAGTGCATTCACACACATAGGTATAAATAAATAAAACGTTTCATTCTTTGCTTTATGCCGACAACGAGCAAAATTCCAGCTGAAATTGAACAGATGCGTTAGTAAATTTGTTTTGAAAATTAAAACTATGGCAATGATGCCATTCACAATGATGGTGGGACTTTCCTCGATCATTAATTTGCTATCTCAGAATTATCTTCCACTTTTCCCTTTAGTGATGCATGTATGGGCATTCGTATGGTGCATTAGTAAAATGCATGCCACAGAGTGGGGGGAGTTAAGTTGTGACGCTCGGCAACTTGGCACAGTACTCGCTGACCATTTGAATGTCACTGGCCAATCCGACACTGTTGTTATCATTCACTGGAAGGGGCCGGTCGATTCAAAGAATTGTTAAAGCATACAGAGGATCGCTATCCGGTGGTTTCATGTTCTGACAACCAAGCATGGGAAAATTCATTCACTCACGCGAGTGTCACAGAATCAAAAAAAGCCATCCTCACCTACTAACAGATTGTCGAACGACTGTAAATTCTTCCAACCAAGTGACTCTGCAGGTCGACTAAGAACTGACAGCAGTAGAAGGAAAGAAGGATAAACTGAAAGGCAGCCGAACAATTTTTGAATTTTCAGCAGCTTCCGAATGACGGTAGTTCATTAAATGGTGGTGGAAGCTGGCAAATTCATTGTAATTGATTGCTTCCAACAGGAAAAATAAACAATATTTCGGTTCCGCGTTCACAAGTAAAAGTTATTTTCACTAAGTATCGATCCAAGTTTCAATCCTCTACTTGATCCATCATGGCATGTTTTTCGGTTTGGAGTAGGAAAAAAAATCGGCTTGCTGGGATTAGGATACAAATTGTCGTGAAATTGTGTAAAGCAAAACAAAAACAACAACGAGTACCGTGTTATGATTATTCGTTTCGGTGACATTAGGTCACAAACACAGTCACAGTCACAGACTACAGTCTTCTTGATTTGTAGTCTTCGATGATACCTACTCTAAGACCGATGACATGCTAAAAGTGAAGGGAAGCGAAGGGAAGCGAAGAGAAGCGTTGGCGATTAGCAAAGCGAACTGAAGCGGCGAGCAAAGAGATCTATGACATAGGGTAGAGCGCTACTTCGTCGTAATCGCCCATTTCCGTTCTATCGATCAGAAAAGATCAATAATATCAATGATTTCACCGTGCACAAATCAATAATATGTTTGTTCCGATGCGTTAGTTCATTAGCTACAACATAAATCCTGTTAGAGCGCATTGTATGAATATTTACGCCCATTGTTCTCAAAACAAAAGAAGCGCTCCTAGCGAATCCCCTTTTTCTACGTTTATCCGTAGGACGAAGAAAATCTAGTGGCGTTTCAATGTGTTTGGACGGAATTGAAACTCGTAGAACGAATTTAGAATCAACAAGCAGTATTAGATGTTAAACAATATCTCAACAATTTGTGACTCTTTATCAAATCTAACGGTACGTATGGAAAGGTGAATAAATTTATAAGTCATCCCTGATAGAAATATTCCATTTTTTGTTTAAACTCGTTCAGAAAAGAGAGGTAAAGCGCGGGTTGTGCTTAGTAGGACGGAAATTAGATCGAAAACCCTACTGAAAGCGTTTTTGAGCAAGTGAAAATATTTTATTGAATTTGTTTGTTTGAATTTATTTGCATTGCGACTATTGATTAAGAGTGGACTCGTCAGATGAGAAATATTTTGCTTCCTCAAGAGCTATAAATTTTATCACTGGCGTGCACAGGGTGGGGCAAGGTAAAATAAGATTTTTACAAAATTGTGATACAAAATAACTTGATTTCTTGATAACTTGATTTGAAGGTAAAACAACTTCATTTCATAATATAAGGGCAGTGAAAACCTTTTATTGTTTTATTGTGTCAATCCCTTTGAAATGGTGTCTGAAAATTGCACCACAAATGTGCATGAACAAACTTCAATGAAATTTTTTGGTAAAAAAATTGCATAACATACAAATAATTTCTAGTGTAATTTTTTTTTTCAAGGTGTTTCCTGGATGGTTCAAAGATGAAGGTAAATTTAAGGTCGAAAAAATTCACCTTCATGGTGGTAAATCGAAGCAAAACTTTTTATTGAATATTTCTGGTGTCAAAATATCATCAAGGGAAAAATCATCACCACCATGGAGGGACTAATGAGCATGATTGGTTGCTACTCTGTTATTGCCAGACCAGCTCTAATTACACAGAGAACCAATAGACGATCTGCCCCTTAGTGGAGAATGCAGTCAGCAGAAGATCCTCGGACATCCGGGTGGGGTTTTGAAGTGGAGAATGCGATTTTTGCTGGCCTGGGTCAACGAAAAGAAGCGATTTTTCATGGAGGCACTGTAGTCCTTGAAGCTGATCGAATTGTCCGGCAGGGTGTAGGGGTTGGTGGCCTCTGACGAGTAGTTCTGCTTGGAAAATGCAATCTGAATTTTGCTACCATCATTTTCGATTGGAACCCAAGTAACCGGTAAGCACTTGAACCTAGTCCTAATTCTGCTCTATATCCGCATATGAAGCTGTGATTTTATGCTAATGATGCACTATCTGCTAATATAGGGCAGCTATAATGCTAAAAAGGTGAAATAGCAGGCCTTAATAGTGCTACCATGGTACCCGTCACTAGCACTTTTAATGTTTACTCATAGCTGATATGAGAAACGTCAAATATTTCTGTATCCATTCCCGGGTATTTTTTCCTTGTTTTATTATAAAAGATTGAGCTGTTTGAGTAATCAAATGCTACCCGTCAGTCACAGACCAGAAACAAAAGGAATTAAATATGTTAATTAATGAATTCTTTATTATACACAAGTACCTTTTGCATCCATTTTCAATATTTGTGTTTCAGATGTGTGTTTCATATACTGAAAATTACTGGTAGTAAGACTCGAACCGGGACCTTCTGGAACAACAATCATGTGCCTGTATCCCCTTGGCTATAGATGATGATGATAATTGTTTTGAAAATTGGCTTATTTAAGCACACGCACGGTGGAAGTTATTCACTTCAGGATGTTCAGGGCTCTAATCTTAGAATACAGAAGTTGACCAGTTCTAAAATCATACTTATATGCTCACTTCCCTGCAGCAAACACTTGGTATTATTTTAAACTTCGTACATTACGTAGCTCGAGGATTACGATCCAGAGAAAATACGAAGTGGTAAAAGAAATCGCGTGTGAAGAGACATCCGACAGCCATTTACTCAATCATCTTTGTCAAACTCTTATGTTGGTGTTTTTGAAAATGTTTGGTACATTCAACTCACTGCAACACACAAATACTGATCACGTGGTTTTCCTGTCAAAATATTAACAAGCATTGCTAATGCTCATATAATGCTGATTAAGCACATTTAGAATTAGCAGTGCTGAATAAAGACTTATAGCATTAGCATAGTTGATTAAAGGCTTCTTAGCATTACCAATGCTGTATATGGGCTTATAAGCACTAGTAATTCTGAAGTAAAGCAGATTTAAGGCTTTGTACTAATGCTTGAGGTTACTTGGGAACAGGCTTGCAATTGCTCATTACAACTAAAATGCTATTTTTCGGTATTATGACACAATGGGATACTATAATGATAATTTTTATTTGTAAGATGCAAGAAGAGGTGGTAAAGTTTGTATATAAGCTATACAATTTGTCAATTTTGCTTTCAGAAGGTCACAACTAGCGATTAGCTGTAACGATGAGCAACGCGATGAGCGAGCAATCATCGATCATAAAATCGCTAGTTGTGACCTTCTGAAAGCAAAATTGACAGATTGTATATGTCATATACAAACTTTACCACCTCTTCTTGCATCTTATAAATAAAAATTATCATTATAGTATCCCATTGTTTCATAATACCGAAAAATAGCATTTTAGCTGTAATGAGCAATTGCAAGCCTGCTTGGGAATGTTGTTCAAGTGCTGGATGCTGCGTTCGACTGGTTCAACTGCGATGACGTCTCCCATCTGGACCATGGCCGTACCCTCTTTGGTCTTCAGGAACTTTATCCTGACAACATTTCCGTACAGGAAGAACAAATTGAACAGCTTATCGGTGTTGGCTGTGTTGTTATCGAGTCCGCAGACCATCATCACTGCCGGATGAATGAAGTTGGCTGGTTCATTTCGGGTCAGCGGTGCGTCTTCCATCAGTCCGACGTGTGTTCCGACCGGTGTTGGTTACCAGTTTTCCGACAGATGATACTCGGGCTGCCATTTTTGAGGCAGACCAGTGAAAAACCATAGTTTTGGCCGGACTTAGCTTCATGTCACTATTCTAAAACCGTGCTGGAATGGTATGAGGCTAATTCGGTGCATTTTGTCCCCAAGGACATGAATCCACCCAATTGTCCACAACTACGCCCAATCGCAACCTATTTGGCAATGATGAAGCGGGAACTCAGAAAGACCAAAGAGAAATTAAAGGGTGCAAATGACATACGGAGGAAATGTATCCTATGTATGTATACTGAGCTAAATACATGCATACCGTATGCGTGATAATGTTTGCACCATCGTAAAAATAAGTTTCCCGTTTCACCTGTGCATACAATGCCTTGGTTTTCTTTGCATGCACGTAACCTATAGCCCATACCGTAGTAGGCTGTGTATAAAGGAAAATGATTTACTTAGTTTGACAGTTGCACCATGACGAAGTGGCTGCGTATTCGTGATTTGTCCCACGCGCAAATGTCGCAAAAAAAAAATTTCAATCGCCGTGGGAGTGTCTCGGTGGACCGTCAAAGGGGTTTTAGACCGAGAAAAGAAAGGACAACTATCTGCGAAGGTGGCCACAGGTCGTCCGAGGTCAGCTCGGGTTCCGAGGGTTATCGCAGCTATCAAAAGGAAGATTCGGGTGAATCCAGTGCTTTCAATAAGGAAAATTGCGAAAGGAACATGGGATCAGTGACTGTACGGCACGGAAGATCGTAAAGGAAGATTGCGGGGCGAAGTCGAGGGTACGGAAAAAAAAAACTCACATGATTACCAACCGCATCCGGGAGCTACGAGTCGAACGATGCAAGAAAACCTTGAACTTCCTTAAGCGAAAAAATCCGGTAATCCTGTTCACCGACGAGAGCATGTTTACCGTCGATTCCGTATCAAATTCCAGAACCGACCGGTATATTAGTTCACTTCCGGTAAAAGAACGTGTATCTGACCAAGCATCCTGCTAGCGTTATGGTGTTTGGATTGGTGGCTTCCGATGGCAAAGAAATGGACCCGGTGTTCATTCCAGAAGGCGACAAGATCAACACGGAGGTCTACATCGAGATTTTAAGTAAGTATGTTCTTCCGTGGATCAAAGAACAGGTCCGAAGCCAAATGTTGTATTTCAACAAGATGGGGCTCCGTGCCACACCTCGAACCGCACTCAGAAGTGGTTGCAGGAACATCTTCCGTTCTGGGCGAAGGATATGTGGCCGCCATCCAGCCCCGATTTTAATCCGCTGAATTACTCAATATGGCGCGTCATGAAGGCCAAGGCCTGTTCTAAACGCCACCCGAGTACAGCAAGCCTCAAACAAACATTGACCCGTACCTGGAGAGAAATGGATCCAGACTACATTATTAGAACCTGCCATGCATTCCGGAAGCGTTCCGTAATTGCAGTGGAAACTCGATCGATGATTAACATAGTTTAAGATTCTGAGAAACATCCCCCCTTTGAATAAATAAAAAAAAACTCGAAAACAGAAATTTTTGAGAATTTTATTCATTTTGACATTGCTTAATGGTGCAAACATTATCACGCATACGGTAGGATAGCTCAGATTGAAAGACAAGGGGCTGGTGATTGGAAGGTTCATGGTTCGAATCCCCATTCCAACGACAACATTTCACGCCAAATCGTATTCGGAGCTGGCAGCACCCTCTCAGATTTCAATGAAACTTTCTATGACTAAAATTAGCCACTTTGCATATACTTAGTTTTCCCAAAATTTATCTAGACTAACCTTTGATAAGGGCTAAACTTTTTTTGCCGATTTTTTTCAAAAAAATATTATGGACAACTTCTACAAAAATGACTTCTACGAAATTGTCCTAATTATTGAAAAAAAAAAATACTGAAGAAAATTGCATTAGAGACCTACATTGAAAAAAATCGATTTTTTTAAATTTGAAGTCCATTTTAAAAAAGAGCCATGTTTGATTTGGATGAAACTTTGTCTAAAGATAGGTAATTATGTTGACTACCAACCGTCGATACATCGCGAGATGGGCACTTTTAAGGAAAACAAATTTCCTATAAAAACTTTTTCATGTCTGAACTGATTTTTTTTTTAATTTGCCATTTTCACACAAAACTAAACCAGTGAAGCTCAAAATCATCTCAGAATCCAATGAAGCTCAATTTGCGATTCAATTTAGTCTAATCAGCACTTAAGTTCACTTAGTAGCTCTCAAATGGATTTTTAGTATTTTTTCATGCGAAAACTAGGACAATTTCCTAAAAGTAATCCATACAACACATTTTTGTAATAGTTGTCATTTTTCCATAATATTTTTTTGAAAAAATTCGACAGAAAAAGTTTGGCCCTTTTCAAGTGTTAGTCTAGATAAAAAAAAATTAGAAAAACTGAGATGGCAAAAGTGCTTATTTAGTCAAAGTCTACACATCCAGAAAATTGCATTGAAATCGGAGAGGGTGTTGCCAGTTTCGATTCGATTTGGCGCGAAATGTGTCTAAAGGAAACACCACCACCCACGCACCACCAAATGCCATCCTGTCTCCCATTTTTTTTTTCATGTTAATTTTCCCGCAGTTTTATTGATCGTTTAATAAATGTTTAATAGTTTTTAATTAAACGTTACTTCACATGAAAATCAAGCAATGTATACAAGTATCGCTGTTAAATTTAAGGAAGCAATGATGATGTCTGATAAACATTGAATAATCAAAAATTTGATTAAATAAGCTCGGTTACAACACCAAAGTATTTCAGTTGTTTCAGTTTCAAAGTTGAATAAATTCTGCAGATTTGTGTGAACAAAGCCTGAGCAGAAGTTATTATTAGAAAAAAGAGTACAAATATTATTAAGAATACAGTTGAATAAAATCGTCGATAAGTCGTTTCTTCAATAGGCGATTGTTTGTTGGGCTGTCACCTTTCATCTCCAGGGCAAAAAATGTTTGCATCTATCGGTAAAAACAGTTTTATCAACAAATAGGTGCAGGTAGGTTTCTTCCATAACAGCACTGCCGGTCAGTGGAAGATGGATTGTATCCACACACACACAATACTTATAAACATTTTGTACATGGTCGGTTTCGTAAATTAAAGATGACCAAATTGTGCGCGCACACAAAGTGGATTCGAATTCAACCATCGTCACGTAAACGTTGAGTGTCTTGTAGGCGTTCCGAAGTAGTGTTCTTTCCCCATCGTATCGAAACCGCTTGGGCCTAGTAGATTACTGAAGCTGTACTGTAATTGCCTGCCTACGAAAGCAACAAAACCAACTTGATCTAAACCTTATGAGCTTGGACTGAGCAGGACTTAGTCGCTTGCCGTTGTGACGTTGTACGCCGGAGGGCCCTGATGGCAGTATCATAAAACTATGCAACTAGTAAAAGCTGGTTCCATGTTTTTCCATCGCTCGGCGAGCCTAGGCTGGGACGTGTTAATGTTTTTCGTTGAGCTTACTCGTTCCGTGGGCGGTCGTAGAATGTTTGCGGTGCTTAACGGTTTCAGCAATTAATAACTCGTCACACCGCACCGTGCCGCCTCAAGGAGTGCGACCTTTGACATCATG
The DNA here is from genome assembly GCF_037179485.1 of Ochlerotatus camptorhynchus. NCBI lineage: Eukaryota > Metazoa > Arthropoda > Insecta > Diptera > Culicidae > Ochlerotatus > Ochlerotatus camptorhynchus. The sequence continues at coordinate 2,190,632 of NW_027040640.1, forward strand.
ACGAATGGCGGCTTTTAAATTGAAACAAAAAGGCAATCTCTGCAAGCGGTGCGATAGCCCCATTATGATGCAATTTCTTGGTAGATTCATTTTCGGTTAATGTGAACACTGCCATGGAGGTAGTTAGGTTAAGTTCTTACATTTACTATAGGAAACGAAAAGTACCCAAACAAAGGGTGCCCAATAATTTATCTCTCATACGAAATCGTTCCAAAGAATTTCAGATCCATTTCCAAGATCTTCCATCACATCCTCCAACTAGAAATGCCAAAACACATTACTTATCCTGTGTTCCCACACCACATTCCCTCTGCTCCCGGCACGGACTCATAAAGCTGTCAACTGTCGAAGATTTACGGCCAATACCTCTTAAATGTATCAGAAAAGTTCCCCGCCAGTAGACTATCGCGGAGCCGAACGCAGACAATTAGATACAGTGTTGTCGATCCCTTTCCCTTTTTATTTTCCTTCCTCCGAACGACCATTGCAGATGCTGTCATTCCATCATAGTCATCCAAGGCATCTCCCGCGCACATAGGAAAAGCAGAAGGGCCATGTTGATGGGTAAAAATGGCGACCAGGATCAGGAACCCTCCTTTGCGCAACAGACGACGACGTCCTTTGGCTTAGCATTATATCAGCGAAAGAGGGAGAAAATAAGAAAATCCATCCAGAAAAGCAATAAAAATGGGAGAAATGTGAAACGCAACCATGTTTCCTACAAATTTTAACGATCTCCCTATTTTGGGCTGGCTGACAGTTTTTACGACTTTACTTTTAGTCCTTTGGAAATGCGTTTTCTTAACGTTTTGCTCGCTGCGTTAAGGAGCAGCGGTTTTATGTGCTTGGTTTTATTTTTCTTTCTGTTTTGAAAATGAGGATGAGATCTGGATGCATGCGGCTACAGCTGCGAAAAAGTAAGGTTTTTTTTATCGATGATGGCATTTGTAGTATGGCGATATTGATGTTGGAAGTGTGTTTCTGAAGCTAGGAATGGTTTCGACTGAATTTAGTTCCAAGTAGAAGATATATGAGGTTTGTGATATAGCTTATTACCTTATCGTTGCTAAAGATTAATTCGATCCAAATCTAATCCTTGATAAGTAGTCACAATTTTCCAAAAAAATAAAAACTACACACTAAAAAATACCTAATCTTACACGTGGCGGAATCCATCTTTGACATAAAGGATGAGACGTAAACAAACATGTCATGTAAAATTAAGTGCTCCGAGTCTGAAAAGTTCCAAAGTACGTTTGATTGAGGTGACTAAATTTTATGTCAAAATTGACGCTCGTATATTTCAGTCTCAGAGCACCTAAATTTACATCAATTTTTTCTAAGTGTGTAATGTAACTGCTGTTTTGACGATTTTTTCGTTATTTTGATGATTTCATCACGTTTTGAAGTACAGTCAGGATTCTTTATTGCCGCGGTAACTGAGGCGTGAATAAGGAAGCGCAAATAAGGATACCCACAGCTTATGGGATTTTCACTTATGGGGGCTGTGGTGGATTATCTCATTTGTTTCAATGTATAAAGCTATACTGTCTTGGCCAAACAATCGTCTATTCATGAAACGACTTCTTGGGCATTTTATTCAACTGCATTTCTTTTTTTTTATAGAGGTTTTAAACCAACGGTTTCATTCGCCTCTTTGGAGAAAATTCGATTGTATCTTATCATATAGCTTACATTTTTTCAGAAATTTTAATTCTTCGTTCCAATCGTTTCCTAATGTAATGCTTAGGTCATTATTGATTCCTATTTCTTCACGGATAAGATCGTATTTTACACACTGCAATAAGATATGCCCGATTGTTAATTCGGTTTTACATACGTCGCAGTACTTTGAAACATTTTTGTTGAATAAGTGCTCTTTAGTTAGTATAGTATAATCTTAGTCTAGTTAATACGCGTTGCTCGCGACGATCTTTTCTATCCATCCACTTTTCAGTCGATGCCTTGCCTCGTTTGAGAAATGTTGGACGATGGAAGTCCCAAGCGGCTTGAAATTTCTCTTGTAACAGTTTTCTAACCCAGTTGAGGATATCGGATGCAGGAATAACATTTTCAATTCGACGGGCGAGCTTTCCCCGATCTGCAGCACGATCAGCATCTTCATTTCCAGTAATTCCGGAATGTCCAGGGATCCAGCAAAAGGTGATATCTTTGCTAGCTGCCTCTTTTTCGATCGTTTGAATGAATGGGTGTTTTGATTTCCCTCTATCTAGGGCTGAAATGCAGCTTGTGGAGTCAGAGAGTATGATGGTAGGGTTGTGTGTTGCGATGTTAGCAGCAGAGGCAAAGGCAACTGCCTCAGCGGAGAATACACTACACTGAGGTGGGAGACTGCCTTCCAATATTATATTCGGCCCAATTACTCCCAAGCCTACCTTACCGTTATTTTTAGAACCATCAGTATACAACTTCACGTGTTTACTGTATTTGGTATTGAGATGATCGCGAACGATAATCTGTGCGTTTTTGATTTTTTTTTTTTCTTTGGTTCGTTTTTTCCGTCGATCTTGTTTTCCGTGCTGAGCACCAATGCTACCGACGTGCCAGGAAGGCAGGTCCCACACCTGGACCCTACCTATCGACCCATCAACTCATGAACCGGGGACCAACGGCTTTACTTTCCATCCGAAGGAAGGCGTGATCAGAGATGTTATGCCTCAGAACATCCCGGCGGCGCCGACTGGGATTGAACCCAGGCCTGCTGGGGTGAGAGGTAATCACGCTTACCACTACACCACCGGCGCCGTTGCGTTTTTGATGTTTTGTCCTTTTTTAAATGCTTGCTTGGTCGATTAATCCGCTTTGATTCCTCCGTTGTGCCACGGTCGATTAGCAACACGATGAAGCTTCGCAATGTCAGGAATATGCATGTTGGTTTCGTTGAGAAGTGCTGAATTTGCCGCTTCGCGAAGGTTTCGATGGTCTAACTTTGATTTCTCTGCTATTCGGCAATATCTGCATATGAGTGTTTCAGTCATACGCAGATTGAGTGGTAGTTCCCCTGCTTCAACAACCAGGCTGGTAACTGGTGACGACTGTATTGCTCCCGAGGTTATCCTAACGATTTGATTGAAGGTAGTTTGAAAAGAGTCGCACAGCTTGAGACCGAACAGTTCAATTCCATATAGCAGTTTGGACATGCATGTGGAGTCTGCGATCTTCCACAACGATGATCTAGTGGCTTTTGGTGCTATGGCTTTTATGTATTGTATCCGATTTTGTAGAGCCATCTTTGTTTTCGCTGCGTGGGCCGAAAAATCTCCCTTACGATTGATCCAGACGCCAAGGAATCATCGTGCAAGGTTGACTTGCGGAATGGTTTCATCGCCGATTTTGATATCCTTGCGAGAGTTGCGCCATCGATGCCTTTTTCCCGTACATATGTGTAAAATGCAAGATTTTGGAGCAGACAATGAGAAGCGGACACTTTTAGCCCAAGCATTGATAGAGTCAACTGCATTTTTAAGAGCATTTCGGACCCTGGGGAGATGCTTTGACGTAGCCACTAAAACGATATCGTCGGCGTAGACGAGGACGCGGACGTTGTTGGGAACAGCGTCAAACATTGGATTAATGGCCAGCAGGAACAGTGTTACAGCGAGGACAGATCCTTGGGGAACTCCATTTTCCTGGGTTCGTTCAGTTGATGAAGATCCTCCGTAGCTAACGCGAAAGCGACGATTATCGAGGAAGTTAGTGATGCAGTTTCGCATTCGGTGTGCAATGTTGAGCTCACCAATTTGTTTAAGGATATTTGGCCTCCAGGTTTGGTCGTATGCTTTTTGGATGTCGAGTATAGCAAACTCGGCGTGAGAACCGGTAGTTTTGATGTCCTCGATGATTTCTTTAAGATCACAGAAGTAGGAAGAAGTGCCTTTACCAGCCCGAAATGCATGCTGGTTTGGGTTCAGAATGTTGTGCTCTTCTAGAAAGTTCATGAGCCTGTGGTTAATCATACGCTCGTAGATTTTTCCGATACAGCTTAGGAGGGTTATAGGGCGGTATCCTTCTGCTTTTTGGTGATTTGCACCGGGTTTCGGAATAGGCACAACCATTCCTTCTTTCCAACACTCAGGAAATCTTCCTTCAGACCAAACAGCGTTGTAACTTTTGAGCATTGTTAGTTTAGCAGCAAATGGGAGACGACGAATCATCGGGTAGCCAACATCATCATTTCCGGTTGAGTACCCTCTAGCTATGTCAATAGCACGGAAAAGCTCATGAATAGAGAAGTCACGATTCAAAACTGAATTTTCTTCTGCTGTCAAGGTCATCTCGGCTTCCGGCCCGTCCGTTGAGGTGTTTGGAAGTTGACTGTCTTTCGAGGTCGATGATGCCTGGAAAAAATCGGCGAAGTGTTCGGAAATTTCAGATGGGTTTATAACGTATTTTCCATCGATTGTGAGCCCTCTTTGAATAGTTTTCCTTTGACCATTAAGACGACGAAAATTATTCCATAGCGTTTCCGAAGGTGTATTAGGATTAAAAGACTCGCAGAAAGTCTCCCAGGATTCTTCATTAGCTTGTAAAGGGTGATACGGTCAAAATTTGGTCAAGGGAAAACGCGTGTAAATCGGTGAAATCAAATTAAATTTCTTTTTCAAGTTCAATTAGTATAAAATTCAGGAAAATTATTCAGCTAGGCTTCCGCTTTTCCAAATCCGAATTGCCGGGCCTTACGCTTGACCCCTGCCATCAGATTTTGTACAGCCACCTTGTCCACCTTCTTCGCCGCAGAAAGCCAGTTTGCCTTGAACTGCTGCTCGCCCTTAGCAGTTTTTTTGGTCTTCTTTAGGTTCCGCTTGACAATAGCCCAGTATTTCTCAATTGGGCGGAGCTCTGGCGTGTTGGGAGGGTTCTTGTCCTTGGGAACCACCTGCACGTTGTTGGCGGCGTACCACTCCATGGCCTTTTTACCGTAATGGCAAGATGCCAAATCCGGCCAAAACAGTACGGAACAACCGTGTTTCTTCAGGAAAGGCAGCAGACGTTTATTCAAACACTCTTTCACGTAAATTTCTTGGCTGACAGTCCCGGAAGCTATGAAAATGCTGCTTTTCAAGCCACAGGTACAGATGGCTTGCCAAACCAGATATTTCTTTGCGAACTTTGACAGTTTCATGTGCTTGAAAACATCTGCTACCTTTCCCACCTTTCCCCTTCCTTTTGCCGTATAAAACTCCTGTCCCGGAAGCTGCTTGTAGTCGGCTTTGACGTAGGTTTCGTCGTCCATTACCACGCAGTCAAACTTCGTCAGCATCGTCGTGTACAGCCTCCGGGATCGCGCTTTGGCCGTCGTATTTTGTTTATCATCGCGATTTGGAGTCACTACCTTCTTGTAAGTCGATAGTCCGGCTCGTTTTTTGGCTCGATGCACGGTTGTAGACGATACACCCAGCTTATTTGCGGCATCTCGGAGAGAGGGGTTAGGGTTTCGCTTGAAACTACCGGCAAACTCTCTTTGTCGTCTCAGCGGCTTCCGGTTTTCGATTTCCCCCCGATCCAGACTTCCTGGCTGTCGACAAACGTTCCCCAAACACTTTAATTACATTTGTAACGGTTGATTTGGCATCTTTTAGCGATTTTGCCAACTTTGCGTGCGAGTAGCTCGGATTTTCGCGATGCGCGAGCAAAATTTTGATACGCTGCTCTTCTTGCTTGGACGGCATTTTGACAACTGAAGAGTGAATTCCAAAATCAAAATAGGAGCAACATTCTACACACACACACCTTCAAAATGAGGGGTGTTCAGGTTTTTTAAATGCAAAATTGAAAGAAATACGTCAAGTTGATATTGACCAAATTTTGACCGTATCACCCTTTATGATGGTTCTTCTAGCAATATATCGTGCTTCTTGGAAAGCTTTTCGGGCGGCTTCTTTTTGAGGATCATCAGCGGATAGACGCTTGAGTTTTCTTAAAGCCTTGCGTCGGGTTTTAACGTCCCTTCTCACATCTTCTGTCAACCAGATTTCAGATTTTCCCCTACAGCTCGCAGATGTCATTGGAATTGATACTTAAGCGGCGTTGACGATAATCTCTCCCAGACGCTCGATCGGTACTATTTCTTCTGTAGAAAGTGATTCCAATATACTATTTTCAAATGTTGGCCAATCTACATCTTTGTACAGCCAACGCTTACGACGCAGAATCTGCGGAGAATTATTTTGGATACGTGTTCGAATGGGAAAATGGTCACTTCCGTGAGTATCTTCTTCAGTGGACCAACACAATTTGCTTGCAAGACTCTGCGACACTACGGTAAGATCTATAGCTGAGGTGTTACCGTGTACGGAACTGATGAATGTTGGTTCACCGTTGTTGAGGACTACTAGTTGATGATTTACAAACCAGTCTAGCAGTAACCATCCACGCTTCGATGATTTTACTCTGCCCCAGACTTCATGGGCTGCATTAAAGTCACCTCCAATTATTAATGGTGGTTGGTGTTCAGCGAAGAGATTTTCGAGTGTGTCAATGATATCTTGTTCATTACTATTGGGTGGAATATATAATGAGGCGATGGTAACGTTGTAGGGATCGTTCAGACGAGCGACTCAAAGAGGGATGGGTGAATTCATTGAGTACATCTGGTGTGGAATTTCATTCAGAATTCCAAGCTTTACAGCACCTGCCCCTGATAGTAGTGACGGTGGGAACGAGCCCAATTATATCGGTTTGTAAGAGTTTTGCTGAGAGTTTTCGTCATCATCTCTTGTGGTCCAATAGCTACTGGCTGCTCATGATGAATTAGATGTACTAGTTCGGTGTGATTGCACCATAATCCGCGGATGTTCCACTGCAAAAGTAGTGTTTTCGTTGTTTGATCTTCGTTGGTTGTGCTCCCGTTGGTAGAACTAGGGGATGCTTCACGTTGATTATCTCTTGCTCGGTCTCCTGAAAGGTGTGATAATGGAGCAGGATTGACTGAACTAACGACTGAACATGAAATGGTACTTGCCCGAGGATAGCGGCAATCCACGTCAACTGCCGCCAGAGGCTCATCGGATAAATCCGGAACATCCCTGGTCAGGGTCGACGTGGATGGCCTCGCACTTGGCGAATCAATAGTGGTAAATTTCTTCTTCGTGCTGGTTGATGCATCGATACTGGTTGATACGAAGTTTGATAAATTTCGGTTTGCTGCGGCCGAGCTGAAAGTTTGGTGATCGACGGGTTGAAGAAAGACGTCCCGGATCACTTCCCTTACTAGACTCGCTTCCTCTTCTGGAAGTGGAGGGGGTACTACACGTTCCCCACCTCCAAACTGTGCTTCTTCAACAAATGTTGCGTTTGGCGATTTGTGATTTACGCGGTGATGATGTGGGTTTACTTGCAACTATTTTTGAAAAAATTAAGTGTTTTCGAACGAAAGCTGCTTCTGAACGTGTTTCGTAGTTGGGTATGGTGAAATTCGTGCATCCCCGTTTGATTTTGGAAATCCGTATCACAAAATTGCCCACCGATTCCTTTTTTTGCCGTTCGACGACGACGGGTGTGCTTTCGCAAGAGTAAAGGCCGGTTTCAGGTTTTTTGACAGTTAGCCCAGGCATTATCTGTCAAAAAACCCGAAAACGTATCTATTGTGCGCCGGCCTTAACGTTTATTGGATCCGTTTCTTTGCACGGGAGTGTTTTTTTTTTGTAACTAGCGTAAGTGTGCCTGCGATTTGCATCGAGTGACGGACATTGTGAGTAGGCTGAAGGATGTCTCGCTGGATACGCCCGAGACTGGACGGGCGGTAGCTGGTGGCCGTGAACGGTTCCTGGGGAAAGCACTAGATGCGAACCTCCTCCCAGATCACCATGGCAATACAGGAAGTATCACAACAAAGGTAATTGCTATTAGATATTTTGAAAACAGTGACAGATAGCGGACATGAAGAACCAGTGGAGGTGCCGGGCAAAGGTGTTTATCCTAGACAAATGGTAAGTTGCAAATGCTCTGTTGTCGTTGTCGTAGGCGCCGTCGTAGGCGCCGTCGTAGGCACCGTCGTAGTCGCTGTCATAATCGCCGTCGTAGTCGTAGGCAGTACCGTTAGAATATTTAAAATTAACCATCAACTGCTGAAAATATGAATTATCGCGTATTTATGTTGTTCATTACATGCCAAGTGAAATTCGAGAACGAAAATTCATTTGTATAGCTTGTTTAACCAGGTCTTAAACAATCGTCACGTCGGTCATAGCTTGTTATGATTGCCTGAACCATACGTAAAGAGAAAATCGAAACATTGAACGTCGCGTGAAAGTGGATCTAAGTGGAGGCCTTACCCTTTCGTAGCTTTTAGTTTTAGGATTTCAAAGATCGTCGGTTGCAGTGGCTTGCTAACTGAGCAGAAAAACGCGGTCCCAGGTACTTACATATTAAAAATGTATGGTAAGACCACTTGATTATCGTGTATTTTGTAAAACTTTTCGTTGTCGTCGGTGCCGGGTTTGAATAGTTATAAAAACTTGAGTAACGCTATAATGTGATATGAGGGGCTCGGTGACCTTAGAGCAACCGGTTTTGCTTACTGAGTAGAACATCATGAGCCTAATCTCAGGCCCATCCACATTCAAGATTCGTCTATCGTTTTATTTGTTAACATGACTACATGGTAATAACAGCAACTCGATTATTAAAAAGGAGCTCGTCTGCCTAGTGCCAAACGTTTTTGCTTACTGAGCAGAAGGCCGTGGGTTCAATCCCAAGCTCCTTCGCGTTATATGATTGTTAGGACATCAATTCAGCTTATCGTTTACCAAAACGAACCCTGCTGCAAACCCAACCCTATTACCCAATATCCCAGTGATTCCTCGTGGAAGTGCAGAGGTGTTCTCGGCTTCCATCAAAGCGAGTTTCACGTCAACACATTCCTACCCCTTCCTTTCTTGACCTGTGTTCGGGTGCGGCCGGCACTGGTATTGCCTAATTTAAAATCACCAGTATTTACACATTGAGGATGATTGCTAGTCCCAAGCATCGTCTATTGGTTCTCTGTGTAATTACAGGTGGTCTGGCAATAACAGAGTAGCAACCGTGGGGGTCAATCATGCTCATGCTCATGCTACGTTAAAGCAAAGGCCGCCATCTTGAATTTCAAAATGGTGTTTGGCATCGATATCTGACATCTTCACGTCATCCCCTTTCCGAAAACACCCATACTGTAGGGTATTTGACAGTTTTTCTTGAACCGGTGACCACCATCTTGGATTTTAAAATGATGTTCGAAATCGATTTCCAGTCTCTCTACACGTCATCCCTTTTCCGGATCTTGTTCTCCCATTGCACAGTAACATATTATAAGGACAAGCTTTCGAGACATAACATATTAAGGAAGTTCATGTGCACATCAGCGCCGCGTAGTGAGAGTGTTCTGAACTTATATGACTATCTTCGGAAAGGTCTTGGTCACCTGCACAACTTTGCTCTAGACAGCAACTTTCTATATGGCCAGGCTCTCGAGGAAGTTCATGTGCACACTAGCGCTGCGTAGTAACTAATATGATCACCATCCAAAAGAACATGATCGCCTGAACAAGTTTGCTTAAGACAGTAACCTTCTATACGGCCAGGATCACGAAATATTCTATGTTGGACCTAAGATCCATATATTATAGCGTCCGTCATAAGTAATATAAAAGTGAAGCGCCTCTAGCGGCGTAGTTCAACTTTGACGAACACAGTATAGTTTTATATATTGAAACAAATGAGATAATCCACCACAGCCCCTATTAGTGAAAATCCCATAAGCAGTGAGTATCCTTATGAGCGGATAGCCCGGCAATAATGGATACCGGGAATAAGGAATCCGGCAATAAGGATTTCTGACTGTATATGCAATTACCGCATTTATGCAAGATTTTTTTTATAGTCACTTTAACGCTCTTGGGTCATTCGTGACTTCTCCGGGGGTGAGATTTGAACTCGTGAATTTGACGTGAGTGGTATGGATGCTAACCACTACGCCGGGGTCAACCCCAAGATTTTTATGATTTTTTTTTTTTTATATATAATTACTTTATTTGTACAGGCTCAATCGAATAAACTTTACAGAGCCGAGTTATCCTTTGCGTTATACATTATTACTGTCTTAAATTTAAAGTTAAAGGAACTGGACCGAGTACTCGCGGTTGTCTCGAGGTTAGTGGAGATTTACAATTTTTTGGATGGGAAAAGGGAAGAAGGAGGTTTGAAATGTGGTTTACGATACAACTATTTAATTAATCCTAAAGCATGAAATTATTTCTATTCATCTTGAAAACAAACATTGAAAAAAAACCCCACATTTAAAAAATACAAACTAAACACAAGGTTAATCAAACTTACAATCTAAGGTTAATATCCTTAAAGTAAACATATATGAGTTTCATAAACTCCAGATCGCGTCTAGCCAAAATATCCCGAACTGGAACATTAGGTTGTCTACCTCGAGCCCGAAGGGAATCATAAAAATGTGATCTGACTCCACGATACTCCGCACAAGACCAAAGGATGTGATCAGCGTGATTGATATTATTAAATTGCTGATTCTTCAATTATATATCGACCATTTAGAATTATTTATAGTCAAAAACTAAATACAACTCTCTAACTTCTATAAGCTTCCGAAGATAGAAAATTCTATTGTTTCCTATGGAAAAAATACGTTAAAAAGCGTATTAACATAGTATTTTAAAAAAGTTGCCAAACAATTTATGTAAATTTTTACATTTTGATAAGTTTTTTTTTATTTTAAGCATTTATTTAGTTTTATTGAAAAAGGACATTTTCAGTTTTTTAAAATTTTTAACTCACTTTTATTGATTTACACAAAATAAAAAAATATGGTTTACGTTTTTCCTAGAAAGACCTTATTTTTCTATACGACTTTTTCTCAGACGTCACTTCGATTTGAAGTGACGTTTTCATGCTACGATTGATAGAAAAATGTAAAATACCGTAAACCTCTGCTAAAATGAACGACACTTCATTCACATTAAAGGGGTTCATTTTTAATTTATACTTCTAGCAACCCTATGAGCATAAAAAAAATCGTGTTTCTAGTAGTCTTATTTGCTATTTTGTTTTGATTCTACGTTCTGTTTCATAATGTTCCATTTCACTTTACTCCGTTCCATGAGCTCATTGACGTTTGAACCATTTGAAGTTTACACGGCGTGTAAATTAAAATTTAAAAAGTGTTCAGATTAAAATCGGTCAAATCCGTCGTCAAAATAGCAAAGCTGTTGCTCAAAAAAGCGCACGAGTCGAGGAAGGATTTTTGGGATCTGCTTCTACAATGCTGGAACACTCCGAACAAGTGTGACAGCTCTCCTGTCCAACGCTTGCTGAACAGAAGAACACGATTTGGTGAACTTGTTGCGTGAAAACGCATCGGCTCACCCCTCACCAAGAACATCGCATGAGTCTGAGTGCACTATAGTCTATAGTGAGCGCTTTTTGTTTATAGGCAAGGATATACCGTGCTTCCGCTTTGATTACAACCTGAAGAGAAGTGATATGGTATTTAGAAGGGAACGCACGCGCGTAATAAATGAGAAACTTATTGCGTTACTTATTCGCTATGAATAATCACTGAAGATGTGAGTTATTTAAATGATAATTATTTAACCTATTGTTTATAAGACCTTAATAAATTTTACAGCTTTACAGCGTTGGGCAACAGTAGAAAACTATGCGTTTTATTGTTTTTCTCCGCTAGAAGAATCGGTGCCCATATCTTCGAAGCTTCTATTTTCAATAGGACTTCAACAACTTATTTCTAAAATTTATTCTGAAATAAATACGAGATCCTAGTTTGGTTAAAATGCTTTAAAATTAATTACCAGCCAAGCTTCGAAATAATTAGAGGGTCCGGTTGTGTCAACGTGACGTATTTTTCAAAATAGTGGTCGAGAAATTGTGGCAATATCTGACAGAGGGGAGACAGGTGGCTAATTTTGAACATCTTTTGCGTGACATAATTAATGATCGCTCTCAAAGGGGCATTATAAGTTTTATTTACAAAAGTTGAGGTCAATTTCAAATGTTACGCGAGACTTCTCCCTTACCGAAATACATTAAGCCTAAATGAGAAGCAAAAGCGACATGATCTCACTCCCCGCGCCGCTAGCATGATAGTAGAACGTACTCAAAAAATAAGTACCCATAGTAGTGTGACAGCTGTGTTGGCTCGAGAGGCCCTTCTCCTTCAAGTACCGCCGAGAAGCCAGAGCATTTAGCCTGAGTACGCATCGCATCGCATCGAAATACCCTACATGTAGTCACCACTCCAGTCGCCGCAGAAGCCATACCGAAGGCAGATCGCGACAACCACCGACCATAGTGTACTTGTGGAGAACCGTGCTTGCAGTCGGTGAATGAAGGGAAAAAAAAGAGAAAGGCAGAATTAATATGACTAATAATAATAACGATAATTTGAAAGTATAAATTTTATTGCGCCAGATGGAAAAGGTCAGCTCCCGGAGGAAAGAAGGGGCCTTAATTAATTATTCGCGCACTGCACCGCGAGATTTACCTACTTAAACCTAGCATTATTCTGATTCGTCCCTCCGGTTTCAATTGACTGGAGCATATCAAATAGCGATGCGATGGAGTCAGTGAAGCGAACGCGTGAGGAGTTAATGAATCATGATGATGGCTAAAGGTAGTAGGTATGGTTCGGAATCGTAAGGAACCAAGCTGCTCCATGCGGAAAGAATAGAAGTGAAGGGTTGGATCAGTTGTAGGCGGGGGATGAACACGAACACGAGATATGATGGCACGGTTGTTAATTATATGTGGAGTAAGGTGGCAGCGCGATGAGGGTGAGTAATGTGCGGCCGTGTGCCCCTGGAATAGCTATGATTTCATTTTTCAATTGTTCGGAGAATAGATGGTTTGTATAATTGATTTAATTATAACAATTTACAATTTGATTCGCAAATGAAGTCCTTATTGTTCAATTCGGATTGTTTGAACGTTGCAGTTTTTTTTAATTCGCTTGCAGATTGAGGAGTGCACCGAAACACAGTGTTAAAAAATAAATTAAATGGGTTAATGTGAGCAATAGTGGGGCCTTAGATAGCCTAGACTAATGACACGGTATTACCAAGCCTGAGGTGGCGGGTTGGAAATTTTCTCGACTACTTTAGGCATAGAGTATCATTGTGATTGTCATAAAATAAACAAATTCATGCATTGGTTGCCCCGTAACGTGGGTAGTTCACCTTTTCGTGGTACAGTACGGGATGTAAGATCTACCACCGATTCCTAGTCCTGACTACTTCAAACTAGGGGAACAGGATTTTTCAGTAATCCAAGGAACACATCTTAGTCCTTGCTACTTTTTATGCCTTGTTGATAGTGACAAGATTCGGCTTTGTCTACCGAAGATGATCTTGAAACAAGGAAAAAATGAGTTAGTTGTCTTCATCTATGTGATTCCTAATCTTATATTCGTTGTTCCCTAGTTTGAAGTGGTTAAGACTAGGGTTCTGATGCATGGTTATTATCGGTGTCATACCTTAATTTTGTTGATAAGGAATTCAATTTTGACTGACAAAGGGGCGCCCCTTTTTTAGGGTGTTTCAACAGTCCGAAGGGTATAAATAGCGGAACCTTTCAATTAGAGTCAGATCCTTGCGATAAATGCAAGAATGACAACTGTAAAAACATCGAATACTTCATCATTTTCAAAAGTGATGGAGTGATTTGAGATGCACTAAACTAAGGACACGGGATATACTAAAATAGATCAAATTACTGGTCGCAGTGGTGTTAGGTCATGAACAGAGGAAAAACAAAAACCGGCTTTCAGTGAACCGATGGGATAAGCTCGATCGCGCATGATCTATTGTTCAGTTGTTGTGGTTGGGTACGCATGATGAGTTTAGCTTTTGCTCAATTTGAAACATAATTTGGAAATCTAGAGTTTGAACAATTGTTTTTTTATTAATGATAATAGATTAATAAATCAAATGAAGGAAAAGCTACTGCAATTTTAATTTTTTGTGTCTTAATCCGTATTATTAAACTTATTGGACGCAATTGAACGAATATTAAATTTATTATCATAATTTATTCCCTCTTGTAACGCGATGTGCGATGAGTAAAGCGTTTGTTCATGATGAAACTTGAGGCTCTTTGAGAAATAGGTTCCGTGATCGAAATCGAACTTGCAGGTTTGCACGTGGCTGATTTCATTGTGTTTGAAAACTGTAACTGTAACTTTTGCATAACTATTTTTTCTCGACAGTGATTCACATTTTCGCTAAAATTTGGCCATTTCGGAATTTGGTAAAATTTTCAAAATGGCGTCTTTCAAATTTTCCAAACAAATATTGCACGGAAACATTACTTTTGATCGAAATGACGTCTGAGAAAAATAATATTTGTACCTGGCAAATATTTATAACATAATTCAAATAGTAATTTCAATTAAAAATATTGACAAAACCATAGAACAAGAACTTTAAGTAATTTTTTCTTTTAAATATTTGTTAAAATGTTTTTTATGTAATTTATATTCAGAAAAAATGTTTGAGACATTTCAAAGATCCTTTTTGCGAAAAATATACAAAAAAAGCGTTCTAGCTACATATTTAAAATGTTTACCACAAGTTTACGATTTTTGTCAGTTTTCAAGCTTTCATGGTATTGAGCATTCCAAATGTATGTATGTATCTCTCCTTTGGAAAAATTTTCTAGTAATTGTGGTCAGAATCAGTTCAATTAATGACGTTAACGCCGTTAGAAATGGAACGGTATTGAATGTTTTTGGAATAGTTTAACTAGTTCTGAAGATATGGAAAGAAAGGTTCCGCTGAATACGGGTCGTGAGTCTGAAACGTGTTAAGCTTATCACGACGCTCTTTTAATGTTTGGATATTTATGAGCATACACCGAGCTGTGTAAGATGGCGGAGAAAATACAGTCCCATACAGATGATCCCACCTCTTACCCCTACAAAGGTTTGAGCTGGACGAGTTATCTATAAGATAATTAAATATAAACATTTTAACCAGGTTTGCAAACGAAATCGAGCTGGTTACAATTACAGATATAAATTCCCTGTTAAATATGCTATAGCCAACCAAAAACATTCACATGGGTAACCAGTTATCAAGAGTCAAGAGTATAATCTTCCATTTGCACGTGGCTTGGGCTCAAACCATTGTAGGCTACTCAAAGTTATTTTTTTACTTTTACTACTACAAAATCAAAAAAAAACTAAAAATCCATCATCACCATCGCGGCGAACAATGTAGTTTTTTGTATATAGTACACAAATTACTGAAATATCCTAATGAGAGTGTCCGTACCAAATAATCCGCTAGAGATAACTACTCAATAAACAGCTTTTAAATGTGAAATAAAGCGTCTCTTAAATTCTGTTAGTGTAGTTGCAAGCTTGATGTGTCTAAGCATCGAACTGAAAACATTTATACCTTTGAAAAATAATGAATTTTGTGAAGCATTATTGAAAAGATGTAGTGTTCTTACCTCATCAGCGTTTCTAGTGTTACATCTATGAAAACCACATCCCCTTCAATCCGATCACACAAATATCGAGGCAGCAAACCGTTAACTACTTTATAAATGAACACCATAGTCAAATACACAATTCTTTGCTTCACTGATAGCCATTGTAAGGCGCCCAGCATAAAAGTTGAGGAAGTGAATCTATTACATCTCAAAATGAACTTGAGTTTGTCATCAATTATCACGCCAAGATATTTAATTTCCTGAACGCGATCAATTGTCTCATCATCAAAAAAAAAACAGAGACATAATCATCTACACGATTTCACGTAATTACCATGAATTTAGTTTTACTTATATTCAATTTCAATTGTTTATACTTCAACCATCTACTTAGAGAACACAAATCTTAATTCAAGCGTGAAACGGCTTCTTCTAAATCCTGATGAATGTGGGCGTCTTAGTGGAATACCTGTATAATGAGAGAGAGAAGGATTAGTATTTTCCATTTAATTCCACTACTTTATTTGCTTATCCTTGACAGATACGCGTATTTCGTCTACAATGTGCAGACTTCTTCAGTGTCTTGTACTAATACTCGTCGAGTATTAGTACAAGACACTGAAGAAGTCTGCACATTGTAGACGAAATACGCGTATCTGTCAAGGATAAGCAAATAAAGTAGTGGAATTAAATGGAAAATACTAATCCTTCTCTCTCGGCTTCTTCTAAATTGTTAGCTGAAATGAATAACACAGTATCGTCAGCAAAAAGATTAATATCACAAAACCGTAAAGCTCATCGCATGTCATTAATATACATAATAAATAAAAGGGGCCCTAATACACTTCTCTGAGGCATTCCAAGGTCATTACCATAACCATTAAAAACAGTCTTTTGTGTTCTGCTACACAAATAGCTTTCAAAGCATTTGTATGCAGAACCTTAAGTTATTTTTTTTATTCCAATGAAGCCATTTTGAACATTTTACATGAAATTGCCGAGTTTTAGCAATAATGTTAAACATTGCCCATTACAAAGGATTACGCAAAATTTCATACAAACCGGAGATATTCGAAAGTTTTTAAATTTTGTTTTGCTATCTTGCCTGGAACTGCTTCATGTCGTTAAGATTCATCAGACATATCAATGATTTCAAAAACCACAAAACAAAGTAAATATTTACATCCATTCTTCTCAATTACAAAAGAATACCTCTGAGCTAATCAATGTTTTCTGCCTGCATACGTATGCCGAAATTAATCCAATGTCGTTTCAATGTGCTTGGACGGAATTGAAACTCGTATGATGGAATTGGAGTCAAGAATAGAGCTGTGCGCAGCCACTAGTCATTTTTTCACGCCACCGCCGAATCAAAATCAGATACGTCGCCGGTCAAAATGGTGCCACGCCGGTGATATTTATTATTATTATTTTTACAAATTACTCTACTTTATTAGGCACAACTAAATGAACATTACAGCGTCGAGACCAGTCTTGTAAGCGGTCATGGTAGTCGACACATTTTATGTGATAATCGACTGCCTTTGCCTCCGACACTTGCAAAACAAGCTATCATAGTACAGTACCAAACTAAAATGTCATTTGACAGGCTCTGTCATACGAGACTGGCGCCGAAGAGCGTCACGAATGTATGTATTTTAATTTTTCTCATAATAAGACCAGCTGATATTGTGCTTGTTTGAATTCTGAAAATAGCAAGCAACAATTTCCTAGTAAAAACATTTTCGAATTGAGAAATTAGAACGAAATCACACATGTCATATGATAATTTTCATTTTGCTCGAATGTTATTCTACCGGTTGTGTTGTGTAAGAGAGACGACAGAAGAGCATGAGTGTAGGAATACAAACAGACTATCGCGCACGACAACGAAGCAAGTATTGTTAAAAACGTCAACTGTTTCAACCCCTGGTCAAGATTTCTTGTTCACTATACAACACAATTAAGCGAAGGTTTCGGCTTTTCTAAGTTTTTAAGGCCATCTATCCATTCCTCTTCTACTCCTTCCACTTCATGAATTGGGAGTTTGTTGCCACTTTTTTATATTCTACCACCCAGGATATAGTCCTTTTTTCCAGATCAACTGTTACACATTATTCTTCTACCAAATGGCTTGCATACAACACCTACTTAGTTTGTTAAATCATTTCAAATTTTCTACTGAACCACTACCATTTCGACATTTATACTAACATTGACTAATCCTAATAGGGGAAATGGATGTAATGTCGGCCTAAATGCCCCTAATTTGGGCCCATACATAAATTCAGCAATCGACTAAATTTTCAATAGCGATCAAGAATATCCATTAGTACCGTCCCAATGACGCGTTTATCTAGATAAAATTGATAAATAGCAGATTTTTAGCGATGGGCCCAATCTTAGATCCATAGGCCAATATTGGAGCTATTTCCCCTACTAGCCCTAAATTCAACCGAACACCACTTAACTTTAGAGACGTGACTGTACACAACATAAAAAGCACGGATGAAAAAGAATTTGCAATAGTCGAAAGCTATATCTCTGAAAGATTATAAATTAGAGATTATACATTAGAGATTATAGATTATAGACTATAGATTATAGATAATAAGTTTTCTTTTTTAATTCATACTAACATCGAGATTCATCATTGAAAACTGGAAAGCTTGTCAACTAACTTTGCTTGACAGCATCAGTTTCAACATTATTTCCAGAACAACATGTGAAAAGGGCATACAAGCTTTTTGTAAACAAACCTTTGTAGGCCCTTTTCTCACCAACCGAGGGTCGCCCTCGCAAACCAGCAATATCATCGGGAAGGGGAAAGTGTCCCCTACCCGCTGATGTTAAAGGTTTGCATTGGTTTCATATGGGTGGCGAAAAAAGGGCATAAGGAGGTTTGTTTACAAAAAGCTTGTATGCCCTTTTCACATGTTGTTCTGGATTTTCAATATAACAATCAGGTTGCTATGTGTATAAGATATTAAGCAACGCGAGTAACTCAGGCTCTGAACCATTTGGCGGTTTTTTAAATTGGTTAAAATTTGACAGATGGAAAGTTATCGATTAACACTACTATCGAGGGTGGTTATTTCTGACAGACAAGAAGTTAAATTTTCACAACCGTGGCTGAGTTCTGCTCGAAAACCGATCGATCGGTAACACAGGGATTTTCGAACATAAGAAATAGCTTTCGAAATGTCACTTTTAACCACGAGGTAAATATAACTCGGCAAATGATTCACAACCTCAGAGTTTCTCAAAATTAACTCCTCCGATATTACTCATGATCGAAAGCTGTCTTACCCCCAGTGTCCAAACGTTGAAAACAAATAGTATGTGATTGTCATGTCAACAAACCTGTTGTTGTTGTTGTGATGAAATTTACGTTTTTGTCTTGCACAAATTCATATGTCAGTTTACTCTATTTCATCATGTTTTCGCATTTCTATCATTCTTGATATGCCGTAAAACTGATTGTAACAACAAAAGACTGTTGGCAAACTTTTCGGGAAATTCCACAATAATAATATCGAGAATAAAACGACCGGTACTGGGGTTGATTTACTGTCTGGAAGATTATAATTATCCTAAAAAGAATATGCTTTATTTTAACAGTTATCTAGCAGCTAAACCAAGAACTCGATCATTCGCTTCTGTGTGTTATGCTGTTTTTTAACATATTTTCATGCATAAACTTACGTTTAGTTCCGTGCTATGTATTTTGTTTGCCTCTTCTTTACCGTACTAATTCACCGTACTATAATAAATTTAGTTATAAATAGTTTTATAAGTTCAGCAGGATTCAAGTACCTTAAACAATGTAGGTTTAAGAATATTAGTTTTAGGTTGGAAATATCCAGAACAACATGTGAAAAGGGCATACAAGCTTTTTGTAAACAAACCTTTGTAGGCCCTTTTCTCACCAACCGAGGGTCGCCCTCGCAAATTAATAATTAATAATAATTATAATTCATTTATCATATGCTTTCCTGTCCAAAAACATATTAGATCAAGTAAATTTCACTTGATGTTATCATTAAGCTAATAACCTGATAATTTTAGAAATTTAGATATTTAGCATAATGTTTCAGTAGTAAATTTAGTTATTACTTTCAGCAACCTGCGTTCTTTCACTTGCCTTCTACTTTTTTGTCTAGATTATTTGTTTACCCATTCTCCTGTCAATCCTGTTATAAGTCCAATTCCGCTCCCACTCTCCCATGTTTGTGCTGAATCATCTCTTCTGCCAAATCATTCCTCTATGCTACTCACCAATACCTGAGTACCAAACCTGTCATCGCGGTGAATATCTGTCACGCCTATTGCGCATCGCGATGCCGATGCTTCAAAGGTTGAAACTCTCGTTTGCTGCCGGGCCAGACGGCATTTTCTGCGTCCGTTCTGAAGCTGTGTTCGGAGTCGTTGCTCACTCCCTAGGTGAAGTTATTTAATCTGTCACTACAGGAGGGTAAATATGTTCCCCGTCCACAAGAAAGGTGATAAAAGGAATGTCCAAGCGGCGCCGGTGGTGTAGTGGTAAGCGTGATTACCTCTCACCCCAGCAGGCCTGGGTTCAATCCCAGTCGGCGCCGCCGGGATGTTCTGAGGCAT
The DNA here is from genome assembly GCF_037179485.1 of Ochlerotatus camptorhynchus. NCBI lineage: Eukaryota > Metazoa > Arthropoda > Insecta > Diptera > Culicidae > Ochlerotatus > Ochlerotatus camptorhynchus. The sequence goes on from NW_027040640.1 coordinate 2,210,723, forward strand.
AACATCTCTGATCACGCCTTCCTTCGGAAGGGAAGTAAAGCCGTTGGTCCCCGGTTCACGAGTTGATGGGTCGATAGGTAGGGTCCAGGTGTGGTAGCTGCCTTCCTGGCGTCGGTAGCATTGGTGCTCAGCACGGAAAACAAGATCGACGGAAAACAAACCAAAGGAAAAAAAAAAAAAAAAAAAAGGAATGTCCAGAATTACAGAGGTATCACATAATTGTGTTGCTGCTCCAAAGTATTCGAGAACATCGTCAATGAGGCGCTCTTCAGCTCTTGTAAAAAGCTACATCTCCACAACTCAGCATGGATTCCACCCAAAACGGTCAGTTACAACCAATTTAACTGAATTCGTGTCGCTCTGCGTTCGGACAATGGACTCTGGCGGACAAATCGACGCGGTTTACACTGATCTCAAGGCTGCATTTGACCGAGTAGACCTCAACATTCTTTTGAGCAAGCTTGAGAAACTCGGAGTGTCTGGATCCTTCATCTCGTCGTTCATATCTTACCTTACGAACCGTTCGCTTTGCGTTAAGATGGGAGCTTCTCGTTCTGAAGTGTTCACGAACGTTTCCGGCGTTCCCCAGGGAAGTAATCTGGGACACCTTCTGTTTTCGTTTTTCGTCAACGAGCTGTCGTGTCTACTGCCACCTGGATGCCGGCTATTCTACGCTGACGATGTCAAAATGTATGTGGTTATCAATTGCATCGCTGATTGTGAGGAGTTCAAGCTGATTGTGGATCGTATGCAGAGTTGGTGCTCCCGTTATTTCTTGACACTCAGCATCAACAAGTGCAATGTGATATCATTTCACCGCAAACAAAACCCGATAATATTTGATTATTCCATTTCTGGGCAACCATTAGAGAGGATTAGCAGGGGGTGACCCCGGCGTAGTGGTTAACATCCATACCTCTCACGCCAAAGTCACGAGTTCAAATCTCACCCCGGACAAGTCACGAATGACCCAAGAGTGTTAAAGTGACTATAATAAAAAAAAGAGAGGATTAGCAAGGTCAAAAATTTGGAAGTAACACTCGACTGTGAATTGACCTTCAAACCGCACTACAATGACATACTGACTAAGTAGTAAAATTTAAGTTTATTTTCTGGCTTTTATGTTTCAACATTTGATTTAACATTTCAATTAGTTAGCTTTTGGCTCTTCATCTTTGTTCTAGTTAATTGGTTGTTCTAATATGATGATTGCGTTTAGCGCTAATTTACAGGATACCCTTTGTGGGATTGTTTTGGTTTGAATTTAAAAATTTGATAACCTACCGAATTGAGCAACTAACTACTTAAACTAGGTTGCCAAATCACGAATGATCTGGTGGTTTGATCGCGGACAGGCGACTCTGAACCTTTCCAGCGTGGAAGTCTTTCGCTCCTCGAGTGTTTGAAGACCGGCCAGGTGGTGAATCTCAGAATTACGAGTTCGCGGTGGGCTGTTAAGGATCATTCTGAGGATCTTGTTTTGGATCCTCTGAAGCTTTAAGTGGTGGCACTTAGCACAACTCTCCCAGATTGGCATACCATACTGAATAGCCGGCAGAATTATTTGCTTGTGGGCAGCAAGCTTGTTTTTGGGGGACAGGGTGGACTTCCTGTTTATCAGAGGGTAGAGCGACCTGATCAAGATGTTACACTTGGTGGATGTCTTGTCCACATGGGATCGGAATAGCAATTTGCTATCGAGCGTGAGACCAAGGTAGACTACTTCACCCGAACATTCAACGGGAGTGCTATCAAGATGGATCTTGACGTTAGCAGGCGGAACAAGCCGAGGTGAATTGGAGTGTGGAAACAGAATGGTTTGTGTTTTAGCTGCATTGATACTAATCTTCCGACTAATCTTCCATAGTCGGACAGAACATCCAGGCCTGATTGTTGTTTACTCGCCAGAGCACGGATCACTCGGCCCTTATAGATGATGGAGGTTTCATCTGCGAACATTGACAGGATTCCACCACCCGGCAGGGGAGGAACGTCTGACGTGAAAATGTTGAATGGGATAGGCCCAAGCAGGCTACCCTGAGGGACCCCTGCATCAACGTTGAACGTATCAGATGGGACATTGTTCAAGTAGACCTGGAATGGGCTGTCCGACAAGTAGTTGTTGATGATCTTCGCGAGGTAGATCGGAAAGTTGTATCGATGCAGCTTGTACACTAGGCCATCATGCCATACATTGTCGAACGCCTTCTCGACATCCAACAATACCATGGCAGATGTATTGGAAAGTGACTTGTTCCGCTTGATGATGTTAGTAACCCGTGCGAGTTGGTGGATGGTAGAGTGGCCTTTCCTAAGCCCGAATTGCTCTTTGAGAAAGATGTTATTAACATTTGAAAACACCAGCAGACGGCTGAGTATCAATTTTTCGAATAGCTTCGAGATGGAGGACAAGATGCTGATGGGGCGATAGCTTTTGGCACTGGTAGGATCTTTGCCAGGCTTGTGTATTGGAATCACTTTGGCTAAATTCCAGCCAAGAAGTAGCCAAGCTCAAAACATTTGTTGAAGATAATGGTAAGATGGTTGAAGAAGTCAATACTCAAGTTTTTCAACTCGAGGTTCACTACACCATCCATACCCGCAGCCTTCATGTTTTTAGTACTTCTGATAGCTGCTATCACCTCATCAGCCAATATTCTACTATGATCATGCACTACTAGGGGGGTGTCAGCGACTCTAGTCATTCCCGATTAGCACACTTTCATAAAAATAAGTTACAGCAACTTGTTTATGACTGAAATAAGTCGTATATAAGTTTCTACAATTGATTTGTGACAAGCGTGCTACTAGGGTTGCCTCCTGTACGGCAGGCCCATGGAGCTCACCATGGTTTGATCAAAATTCTGTGAAATTACAAAATGTTGGCCAAGAGCATTGGCCTTTTCAACTGGGGTTATGAGCAGGGATTGGTCTAAGTTCTGGTCAACAGAGGAAAGCGGAGGGATCGGTCCCGACTTATTTTTCAAAATTTTGGTCATCTTCCAAAATGGTTTTGCACAATCTGGGAGACAGCGAATCTTGTTGGCAAAATCGTTAATTCTGAGTTCCACCATCCTGGCCTGGATAATTTTGGTTAGCCTATTGACATTGGTCTTCAAGTGGGGTAGCCCAGAACGCTGGAACTGCCTACCAATGGTGTTACGGAGCCTGATAAAATCTTTGGTTGGGCTGCCAAGGTTCAGAGTATGACTCACCTGTCTGGATGCTGATACGTGTTGCTCCCTGGCACGGGATATCGCCTCTTCGATGGCTTGCACACACTGATCGATTTCTTCGTACGACTCCGGTAGGACGTCGTAATCGATTGCTGTGTCCACACAGCGCTGATACTGCTGCCAGTTGACACGATGATAATTTCGCCGGGAAACTTGAAACCTATCGGCCACCACCGGATAGTGGTCCGAGCTCAGTTCCTGATAGGCGATATGTTAAGAGATGTTATCGCCAATGTTGCTGATGAAGATGTCGATGGTGGCATGAGCTCCGGAACAACTCAACCGGGTGGCAGATCGTTGTATAATATTCCCAAGTAACAATACAAGCTTAACATTAAGGACAGAAGCTGATTATTGGTTGATTTAAGGTGTACAAAGCTGATTAACATCAGGCTGAATATATAGTTGATTAATAGTGCATGAAGCGAATTGTATCCCCATAATCCAACCTCAATAGGTTAGCTGATCCAAAGATTGAACAAGCCTTATTTAAGCTTAACACAACTCCACAAATCAGCAATGCGTTACACATATTTTGATAGCTTGATTTGTTAAATGTCGTCAGTGTCTGTATCACTCGTTGCATGTCCGGCATTTTAGTTCTACTTAATTCACTGCCTACCTTTCTAATTACAGGCAGTGGCAGCAGTAGAGTCAAGGAAAAGAAGATTTGTATGAATAGCTCCAATCAACTGTATATTCAGCTTGGTGTTAATCAGCTTCGTACACCTTAAATCAACCAATAATCAACTCCTGCTCTTACAATTCAGCTTGAATTGTTACTTGGGAAGTGGTCTGCCGAGGACGTCGGAAGTATTCACTTTTTGTACTTCTGTGTTTTGACTGTTCACCACTTTATATTGGACTGAATTTTCAGACCGCATTCCAAAAATATTACTCAATTATGGAACTAAAATAGCATCCAAATGACCATCAAAATAAATCGCGTGCTTGTTAAGAGCACTTGAAAATGAGAGAAATGTTTAACTGTCACCAGTTGTTGCTAACAATTCTGCATTGCTGTATAATACTCTTCCGGGTGCTGTTATTCAACTTAAATTTGACGTGCTTCATGTTAAGGATCATACCTTTTACCACAAATATGCCTGAATGGTCCAGTAGGTATGGTTGACGCCTATGAATCAGCGACTGCCGGTTCAAATCCCGAAATGCAAAGGTAATTGTTAGACTTATATTAACAATATAAATATGTTAATCCAATTAGTCAGCAACAAGTTGAAGCAGTTTCATATAAATGCATAGGATATGAAGCGGTATTCCATTATTATTTTTGAAATAAAACTGGCTGAACAAGAGTTGGAAAAGACTGTTATTTAATGCCTTAAAAAGCTTATAATGTATATTACTGTTAAGCTTTTGGCTGATTAAAATCACCTGATATAGATGTTTAAAAGCTGGACAAAGGTTAACGTGGTCTATGTACAGCAATTATTCAATCGAAGGCTAAATTGAAATCGATTAATCAACACTTGTTAAGCATCAAATTGTTACCTGGGTTGTGCCGTTCTGATTTCGCCGACTATTGCCCCAGGCTTGGTGCTTGGCGTTCAGATTGCTAGCGATGACTAAAGCTAACAGGCAGCTTGGCTTTATGTACAAAATATCTGAAGACCTTCGCGATCCGCTTTGCCTGCGGGCGCTGTATTGTTCGTTAGTACGTCAATCTTAGAGTATACTATATATAGTGCTGTAGTCTGGTGCCCATACCAAGCATGCTGGATAGCCAGATTTGAGAGTGTACAGAGAAAGTTTGTTCGCTACGCGTGACACGGCTAATTTGCCGTCTTACGTGGATCGCTGTCGTCTGCTCACTCTCAAGCTGTGTTTGCTGCTAAAATCATTACCAGCGAGATAGATTCCCCCGAATTACTTCGGCAGCTTTTCTTTTACACACCTGAGAGAGGAATTAGACAGCGTAATTTTGCACATCTCGCAGGCAATATGGCTTGAATGAACCTATCCGAGCCGTCGCTTATGCGTTTAATGACGTTTATGCATTGTTTGACTTTAATGTGCCGTTAACTGTTTTTATTAGAAGACTGTCCTGAATTAGAATGTGTCCTGTTTTTGTTTTAATTATACTTTTTTAATTCATTAAGACAACCATATGTCAAATGGAACAATAAATAAATAGTTGAAACTGAGCTGCAGTCTGATTACAGTAGCAGCGCGCTGGCGTTAACACGCCCACAATAGACTTTTTGGTCATTGCCATCGCAACAATATATTAATTTTTCAACAAGCAAAGTTAGAGCGATATAAGTGATTTTTAAGTTCATCCATACACTTAGTTTTTTCTACCGAGCTCGGTTGTGCAAATCTCGGTAAAAATAATTCACTGAAATCTTAGCAGAAGCGACATTTTATTGCTGAGTCTCAGATAATGTTTAGCTGAATCTCAACGAACAAATGAAATGTTTGCTGAGATCTCAGTAAAACTTTTTTACCGAGATTTGCACAGCCGAGCTCGGTAGAAAAAAAACACTAAGTGTGCACAGTAATTCCCATGCAAATTTCAACAGGGGAGCAACACATCTAAATCTAAATTCTAGATTCTCGAAAAATATCACAGTAGCGAATGAATCTTTGAAAAATCTTCTATAATTTTTCACATCTACTTGCATTGCATATCATCTTTTTGTAGGAAATCTTCAGAATCGTCATCAATCTTCTTTCTATCTACTCAGGGTGCGCGCAGCTAACCACAGCAAAACCAAATCTTTTCTGCATCGCAGATAAAGTCGCCCCCCCTCACCTTCATCCATCTTTTCCATTTTTTGCACATAGACATAGGCCACGCTAGACCTGAGGTAACCTGAGATATCTGATAATAAGATTAGAGTGCCTGATATCTAAATAGATCTATAGCTATAGATAAAGAGTGCCAACAAGATAATAAAGGGTGATACGGTCAAAATTTGGTCAAGGGAAAACGCGTGTAAATCGGTTAAATCGTTTATTTAAAAAATCAAATTAAATTTCTTTTTCAAGTTCAATTAGTATAAAATTCAGGAAAAATATTCAGTTAGGCTTCCGCTTTTCCAAATCCGAATTGCCGGGCCTTACGCTTGACCCCTGCCATCAGATTTTGTACAGCCACCTTGTCCACCTTCTTCGCCGCAGAAAGCCAGTTTGCCTTGAACTGCTGCTCGCCCTTAGCAGTTTTTTTGGTCTTCTTTAGGTTCCGCTTGACAATAGCCCAGTATTTCTCAATTGGGCGGAGCTCTGGCGTGTTGGGAGGGTTCTTGTCCTTGGGAACCACCTGCACGTTGTTGGCGGCGTACCACTCCATGACCTTTTTACCGTAATGGCAAGATGCCAAATCCGGCCAAAACAGTACGGAACAACCGTGTTTCTTCAGGAAAGGCAGCAGACGTTTATTCAAACACTCTTTCACGTAAATTTCTTGGTTGACAGTCCCGGAAGCTATGAAAATGTTGCTTTTCAAGCCACAGGTACAGATGGCTTGCCAAACCAGATATTTCTTTGCGAACTTTGACAGTTTCATGTGCTTGAAAACATCTGCTACCTTTCCCCTTCCTTTTGCCGTATAAAACTCCTGTCCCGGAAGCTGCTTGTAGTCGGCTTTGACGTAGGTTTCGTCGTCCATTACCACGCAGTCAAACTTCGTCAGCATCGTCGTGTACAGCGTCCGGGATCGCGCTTTGGCCGTCGTATTTTGTTTATCATCGCGATTTGGAGTCACTACCTTCTTGTAAGTCGATAGCCCGGCTCGTTTTTTGGCTCGATGCACGGTTGTAGACGATACACCCAGCTTATTTGCGGCATCTCGGAGAGAGAGGTTAGGGTTTCGCTTGAAACTACCGGCAACTCTCTTTGTCGTCTCAGCGGCTTCCGGTTTTCGATTTCCCCCCGATCCAGACTTCCTGGCTGTCGACAAACGTTCCCCAAACACTTTAATTACATTTGTAACGGTTGATTTGGCAACTTTTAGCGATTTTGCCAACTTTGCGTGCGAGTAGCTCGGATTTTCGCGATGCACGAGCAAAATTTTGATACGCTGCTCTTCTTGCTTGGACGGCATTTTGACAACTGAAGAGTGAATTCCAAAATCAAAATAGGAGCAACATTCTACACACACACACCTTCAAAATGAGGGGTGTTCAGGTTTTTTAAATGCAAAATTGAAAGAAATACGTCTAGTTGATATTGACCAAATTTTGACCGTATCACCCTTTAGTCATTCCCTCGGCTTCGGGTTTGTTGCATTTACCAAAACTATGGAGAGAGAAGGTATTTATAAATATTATACAAAAGGGTTCCCGAATGAGCGTTCGGAAGAAGCTCGACACAAGCGCATCTTGGACTCGATCAAAAGGGCAATGCCTGTCCAAATGAGCTCTGAATTGGAGCAAACGCTAATGCAAACTATTGAGAACCCGAATATATTACTGACCAACGACGTTCAGGTTTATCGAGATCACATACAGCAGAATGGACACTGTTTCGACCAGCCAGACTTGCCGAAATGCAGTGCCCGAGCAGCAAAACACCGTTGCGACGGAAATTTATTGTACGCGAAGATGGAAGCATCTGTTCTGCTCCCAACGACTCCGAAGAGTTGGGCATGGGATATGCAAATCGGTAAGTTAGTGACCCATCAGTGTAACAATTTGGCTTACTACAATAATTTTGCAGATCGGCAATCTTCTATAACATGGAAGATCACGTGTTGGCTCTGGCGAACATCACATTGGCTAAGAATCATAATTATCCGGAGCGACTGATGCGTAAGCTATTGGTACGGGAAGCCAATTGCAAGCAAGCGATCGACAAGCACAATCGGGAAGCAACTTCAATCATGCCATTGGGTTCGAATTTGAACCTTTTTCTATCCGATAGAATATGCGTTCGAAAGCTTCCCATCTACGGTAACAGCTTGGTGGCAAGACAGGATTTTAAAGCCGGAGATGTGATCCTTCAGGAAAAACCATTGATGGTTGCCGTCAGTGAGAAACTAATATTTATCAGATGCAACCATTGCATGTCGGAGAATCTACTACATTTGATTCCCTGTCCAAATTGTGTTTCGGCGATGTTCTATAACGAGAACTGCCTACAAGATGGTCAGACAATGCACCGTTTCGAGTGTGGCATTACTGGGGAATTGAGTAAACTAAAGGATACTTGTGTTGCATCAAGAATGTTCTTCCATGGACTGGTTCTTTTCGATGACGACGTTAACAAGATGATGGTATTTTGCCGAACAGTCAAGACAACGGAAAACACTTTTCTAGACATAGATTATTCAAACTACGACCCGCTGAAGGAGTTTGAGACATTCCTCGCGGTTAAACCAGGAGATAATTCATTATTGGACTACTCGATGCGCCTCAATGCGGCAATAGTGCATGCGTTGCTCTTGAACGTTTCCTTGGTCCGAGCTCTTATAACCAACAGAGCGCAAGAAGATTTCATGCTACAATGTTTCGTCGAATACTTGCAAAAGGTAACGTCAGTATGTCGATCCAAAGGAGTCAACATTCTGGCTTCGTTAGTGTACTATAACCGATGGCATCGCTGTGTAATCATTCGTGTGATCCGAATACGCTCGCATTAGACAACGGAGGCCAGTTGAAATTGATTACCCTGTGTCCCATTCGTCGAGGTGGACACATATTCATCTCGTATGGAGCTCACTATCAGCATGGCGCTTCTGAACGGCAGCTTGAGTTATCGGCGCTGGGATTTAATTGCATCTGTGACGTATGCGACGAGCAAAAGCACCAAAAGTTATTAGCAAAAGCCAGACACAGCATTGCCATCGCTCCTAAGGACTGGGCTGCCATAAAACAACTGATGACCGATACTGGATTCAACAATGCAGATAGGAAGAATTCACTGCAACAGTTTGTTCAGCGATATGCTTCGATCCATGCACGGAAGGATTTCGCGTCCATCCTCCAGATGTATTGCTTTTACCTGACAGGTACATATTCCCACGAAATGGGTGCAGCAATGCGAGCAAAGATTGCTGGTTAACATAGTGGTCATTGTGTCAAATCGTTGCTTTTCTTTTACACACATTCATTTGTTTTTACCACTAAAGGATTTGTTTTAAATTTAAATATGTTCCTCTGATTTTAAAATGCAACAAGGACAAATTGGATTCGGAATACAGAACCGGATACAATTCTAAATATATTTCTTTAAAAAGTCACATCACGGTCTAATAGAAATGTTTTTATCCTCGAAAATTTAACCGGGGGTATTTTTGTGTTATGTATTGAACTGGAAGGTGAAATATGAGAAATGCACCACCTTTTTAAAAATTGAGCACCTTACTGTGCATATATCGATTTGAATTTCATTCTGCGTAACCGTTCTCCCTTAGCTCAAGCGGTAAAGGCGCGGCTTTCCTGGTCATGGAGTGTGCTTGTACTTATCACACAATTATACTAATGAAAAAATGGTACAAGCATCGAAAGCTCTCAATGAATAACTGTGAAAGTGTATCTAGAACACTAAGTTGAGAGTTCAGCTTCAAATACGAAGAAATAGTAGAAGAATACTATAAACTTATTCCAAATCATAATTTCCTCATTAAAAAACCACCATCAAAACTATTCACAACTAGGCCGTCCGTTAATTTAAATGGTTAATTGAATCATCAAGCGAACACCTCTCGCTACCACTAGCTTCTGGATTTCCCCAAAAGTTCTCTCTTCGAACTAACCTACCAACACCACTGACTGCCTGTGTTTCTCCATTCGATGTTGTTACATTTTACAGCCCGTAAGGTCATAAAAGGCACACGTTGTAAAGCTGCCGGAGGAGGCCTCGATCTCTTTACGATCGAGAGCGCATTCAATATTCAAAACAACCAACAACGAACGGATTACAAGTCGTCAATTCTGCAGCACAACACGTCCCAGTAACAACAAGGCACCGAAAATTGAGTTTTGAAAATTTGATGAACCTCCTCTAAGTTAGAAGGTAAAGCACGAACACGGAGGCGAGAAGAAGGGTTGAAATCCCAAATCGTCAGTGGTGTCCTTCGGAAACAGAAAATCTCATTGAGGATATTATGATGCTTGTTTATTCGTTTACAATGGCTCGACTCGTAAATTTATAAAACATGGGATTTATGACGGAGCTGCTGCTGTTTCTGAGTTCTCTGCTGCTGCTGCTGCTTTACCAAATTGGAGTGGCCGAAAAATCGACCTTCCCAAGTTTATTGGAATTGGATCTCTCGCCAAGGTCCATGAGAGAAAGCAATAAAATCTCGTTATACCCCTTTTTCGCACGCTTTCGTGTCCTTGCTCCGGTTGAATCATTGTGCATTGTGCATTATGCTTCATTTGCCGTTTCCTACCTCGCTTTTGAACTCGATCCGACTCGTGCTGGAGATTTCAACTCTTTCTCAAAGCCGTTAGCTGCTCTATTTATGGCTTCCGTCCTTCGGGTCTAATTTGGTTGGCCTCTCGTTTTGGTTTGCGACTGGACTCTGACCGGGCCGGAAACTTATTTGAATACAGCCTTAGCAAAATTGCACTGAACGAAAACATAGTCAGTGGAGATGGTCTTCTTCGGATGATGATGATAGCTGCTCGCTCACACGGTGCACTTAATGGAAAAAGTGACCTTTGCTCGCCTGGCCTAGAACGAGTGCGTCCTTCGGCTTTTCGGTTCGAAATTAGGTTAAACTTTTTTTTATGCTCCTTTGTTTGTTTATTTGCCATTAGAAATGAACACGTTTTTTGCTCATTAGAGAAAGGATGCGATGTTATGTTGGCTCGTTTTCGTCAGAAATCGCATTAAATCTGTAGTGTTTCTTTTGACCTTGCATTAAAAGCAATGCGTGCCTTTAACACTTTTTAGGTCGTTTTGAAGACCAATTGAACAGTGGGTTTCATGTTAATCTTGTAAAATTGTAGTCAAATGATCACGATGAACTTTTCAATCTAACGCTGTATTAATTGAGAAGATAATCATTGGAATATAAGCAAGCGGTTTCAAAGCAATGCACAGTGGGGAAAAATTGACCTGAAATTCCACTAAATTAGACGGAGCACGGTAGGAGTCCTGAAAACTAGCTTAGCATTCGACTATAGTGCAAGTGCGTGTAATATTAATGACGCCAATCTATAAAATCACATGATATATGGGTTTGATCAAGTTTGAGGTTAAAATAGGGTGAAATGAGGTTTTACAGTGGTCACCACATGGCGAACTTTGCAGCATTCGATTCCTTGAATAATTGTACAATAGTTATGTGCATATAGTTCAATATGTTGTCCGTCAAATTCTGCTTTCTGAGTGTTTAATCTTGTTTTTATATGCCTTGGGGAAATCGGATAAAATGGACTTCTTGATGTCTGATCAAAGTAAAACTACCTCCATTCAACTTCTCAGCACTTTTAACAAAGGTAGAGTTCACGTTGGCTCAATCTAAGCGCACCAATCTCAGTTTCTGGATAATAATTATATTTTTCTTCCAAAATTAGGGGAAAATCTGGCAAAACGGACCACTTTCCAAAGTCAACTCTAAACGGGACCATCACTAATCGATTCTTCCATTTTTTCACATAAGATAGACTATTTTGTAGGACTCCTACCGTGCGCCGTCTAATTAAGTAGGATTTTGGGTCGATTTTTCTCCACTGTGCATTGGTTGATTGGGCAATCAAAGAAGAAGACGTAAAGTAAAACGCTCTAGAAAATTACCTAGTTGACCGATCCTTTTCAAACTTTCAGACAATAAAATATAACCAATTTATAAGCTTTTTGGTATTTTTATTTCATTCAACATCAATACCATAACCGTACGCTCGCACCTTACGCTTAACTCCACTCATTAGGTTCTGTACAATATCTGGCTGCGGCTTCTTCTGATAGTGATAGTGATAGTGATAGTGGTTTACCACAGAAACTAAATTCAACAGCAGTGGGCTCTCTTCTCTGTTTGTCTTGATCAAGCTTAATAACCTCTGATTGTCCTCAACATGTCGCTGTATGAAGGGCCAAAACCGGATTGGGTAGATCGATAGGCAAAGTCACCTATACGCATCTACGGAACAATAAAGAATCTCCTTCCAGCAACTTGATCAGCCAATTGGTCAAAAAGACAAGCCCCCAAACAGGAAGATGCCCCAATGAGTGGGGAGAAGAGCCCGCTCTTTATCCACGAAATGTTATCAACAGGGAGTTGGCACTCCCACTCTCCCCGTCAAAATCGCTTCAATCGGGTGCCCTGTTCGACCGTCCCTTCCCTTTTATATATGTATTTCAATGTATATGTTGAGTGTTATGATTATTGTCAATAATACTTACATTTCGATGAAGATCGTGCTACCTATTTTACATTTTATGTGATACTTATCATCACAGAAACCAATCTTGAATCGTAAACCAGGTCCATCAACAATACACTCGTTCCGAGACGGGGCTCTGTGATAAAGCCATATTCTTCTTCTTCTTCTTCTTCTTATTCTTCTTCTTCTTCTTCTTCTTGTTCGTTCACCACCCATGCATGCATTCCAAACGAAAAAGAGATACCTTCAACCAGGATTTTTTTTATTTATTATTTTTTTTATATAAGCATAAGAATTAGTTTTATACAAATACCCAAGGTACCATATTGTGTCTCAGTAACATTGTCTCACTCTGAACCCACATTTAAAGCTACTTTGTGATTATTTGGCTACTTGGATACTCATATAAAATGTTGTTCAAGTATCACAAGTTCCACAACGCCCAACTATGGACAGCTCAATGTTTATCCCATCCATTCTTTGAATCAGCGAACACTAGCTTGATTATTGTTGGCGTAGTAGGCAATCAGCCGTTGCTTTCCCCTGTTACGTTGTTGGGAACCCGAGCAAAGTCTGAGATCAAATTTAAATCTAAATTTGATGTTGTGATTTCGCTGATAATGATTACTCAGGTTGCTGTCGTTTTGGTCGTTTTAACGGTTAAAATATCACAATTGAGCGCAAACAAATATTCCTGTGACATCACATTGAAAACTATTTCTGCTATCAGTGAGAGCAAACTAAAAACTTAATTGATAGCAAAACAAGTAATCAATTTGATGTTATGCTAAGGCAATGAAAACAAATCCGCAATAACATATTTCTGAAGAGCAAATGTACAGCAAAATGAAAACAAAAATAGGTATCAAATTTGTCAATTGCGTAAACTGAAATCAAATTATGATTTCAGTTTGATGCAGATATCAAAACTTGATTTCAATTTGCATGAGCATGAGCATGAGCATGATTGACCACCCACGGTTGCTACTCTGCTATTGCCAGACCAGCTGTAATTACACAGAGAACCAATAGACAATGCTTGGGACTAGCAATCATCCTCAATGTGTAAAAACTGGTGATCTCGAATTAGGCAATACCAGCGCCAGCTGGGCCTGAACGCAGGTCAAGAAAGGAATGGGTAGGAATTTGTTGACGTGACATTCGCTTTGATGGAAGCCGAGGAGTCCTCTGAACTTCCACGAGGAATCACAGGGATGTTGGGTAAGAGGGTTGGGTTTCCAGCAGGGTTCGTTTTGGTAAACGATAAGCTGAATTGATATTCTAGCGATCGTATAACGCGAAGGAGCTTGGGATTGAACCCACGGTCTTCTGCTCAGTAAGCAAAAACGTTTGCTACTAGGCAAACGAGCTCCTTTTTAATCATCGAGTTGCTGTTATTACTATGTAGTCATATTAACAAATAAAACGATTGACGAATCCTGATGTGGATGGGCTTGAGATTAGACTCAGGATGTTCTGCTCAGTAAGCAAAAACGGTTGCTCTAAGGCCACCGAGCCCCTCATATCACATCATACCGTTACTCAAGTTGTTATAACTATTCAAACCCGGCACCAACGACAACGAAAGGTTTAGCAAAATACACGATAAACAAGCGATCTTACCATTCATTTTTAATATGAAAGGACCTGGGACCGCGTTTTTCTGCTCAGTTAGCAAGCCACTGCAACCGACGATCTTTCAAATCCGAAAACAAAAGGCTACGAAAAAGTATTTAGCCCTGGATTAAATTCCACTATCACGCGACTTTCAATGCTTCGATTTGCTCTTTACGCACAGGCAATCATAACAAACTATGACCGACGTGACGATTGTTCATAGTAATATGAGTATTATTGTACAAATTACAGTACATTGTAGAAGTTACCTCATTATTCTGCAGTGCCATCGGTTTTTATTACTGGATCTTGAGTTGTTTTGGTGATATACTTACTTGCGGCATACTATTTTAAGCACCCATATAGGCGTGTACTATGTAGGGTAGCTCATCTCTCGTCGTGATGGTGGGATATAGCCGACAAATTAGAGACAAAATATTAAAGAGGAAACAAAGAGGTATTAGTATTATCATCTAGATAAAATGGATAAATAGTAGATTTTTAGCGATGGGCCCAATCTAAGATGCATAGGCCAACATTTGAGCCATTTCCCCTACATCATTATATTTTTTTCGAACCCATCCACCTTCATCTCGATTTTTAAATCAAGATTTAAAGCAAAATAATAACTTCACTAAACTAACAAATTGATAGCTCCCTCCTATACAAAAGTGCTGTAGAAGTCGGCAGCTGAAGGAGAAAAATTAGCCCTACAATGTGTTGCTAACTGCGAAGCACTTAATAACTTTTAAATTTGACCGAACACCTTGCCCGTGTTCATACGACAAAAAAAAACTGAGCGATAAGAATATTCTCAGACCTCCGAATCAGTGTTGGAAAAGTTCGCGATATTTTACGAAGTTCACCAAGGGAAAAGTTCGCGAGTCATAGGGAACTTTGATGAACTTTTCCATCACTACTCCGAATGCACTTTCAGAATTCAATGTTTACAAAACATCAGAACAAACTTTCTGTTTATCACCCGGGAGAGGTCATTCGTTTTCACAACAAAAATACCCTCCTACGGACGATTATGGTGTGGGTGTTTTCCCGAACCGACCCGGGGCACGATGGTATTGGTGCCGACAGCAAAGGACCCGAGCAAAGTCGGTTAACAAAATGAAAGCAAATCGATATTAAAGTGTGCAGTTCCTATCATAATGAAAACTCATTTTGATTTCAAATGCTGCGATATAAGTCTGATATCATATTGTGCTTTCATTATGCAGTCAAAACTTTTGAAATGAAAGCAACTTAACTTGAAGTTCTGTTGTTTACGTCTTGTTTAAAATTTAATTGAAATTCATCTGTCGTTGAACTAATGATTATTGTTAATTTGATTTGTTTAACATTTTAGGTCATTCGTGACTAGCCCGGGGTGAGATTGGAGCCCAAGTCTTTCAGCTTGAGAAACATGAATGGTAAACCATTTACTCCAGGCCCGTATTCAGTTGAACATTATGAATGCAAAATCAGTAATCAAATTGATTTCATTCAAAGCAGGATTAGTTTTCCGTTTGCTTCAACAGTGTAAAATTTTGCTCTCATTTTTGCTGTGTTAACCGTTAAGTCAACCAAAATGAGATCAACTGGAGTATTCAAAATAAGTTACATCATAACAGCAAATTTTGATTTCAATTTGATCTTCAGCTTTGCTCGGGGAGCCAGCCAAGTGAAATGACCTCCCCGGAAAGATTCAATCGTCGATTTTCGTCCCGGATCGGGCACTTTGCCGGCGAATTTCGAAACGTTCCACCGCACCGTTAACAGCACTTGACTATCGCTCTGGTTCCGACCGGATTCGATTCGGTTTGCTAGGGGTTTTTCACGGTTAATCGGACCGTCCGCAAACACGTGCCATTTTCCTTCTCCGCCACTCTTTTCGGTAATTGGTTTATTGAAATAAACTTATTATGTCATGGAGCTTAAAATCAAATTTCTTAAATTCCTCTAATTTAATCGAATCTCACAACGGAATCTCCTGTGAAGTGCATTCGAACTGATTTTATTCTGCGTTCGAAATGTTTAAAATTTTGATATATCTAGGCAGATAACTTTGATAACTCGCTAAGAACTTTTCACAGAATTTATTCAGAATGATCGCAAGAACTTTTTTAGAATAATTGCCCTTCTCTTAAACTTAGAGACAAATAAGTTTTTACAAAAATAATATTGCATTCTTGAAATTCTTTGCAGAACAATCTACCAAATTCTTGAAAATAGATTATTTTCGTAGTTGGAAATGATTAACACCAAATATCATAATTGAAGTGGACGTTTTATAGGATAGATGAGGAGATGAAAGTAAAGAGTTAATAGTTCCGTTATAGTAAGATAGTGTGAATTTTGTATATAGAAAGTAGAAAGCGAACAAAGGACTATTTTGAGGAAGGTACGAACCGGGTAGAGCACCTCCTTTACCAAGCTCATCCATTAATGAAGAATAGTGAGGGGTGCTTCCTTCTGCCACCACTGGCAAAAGGGATGATCGCCGATTTGCTCATGTACCTCCGATGTGCGGAAACTCTTGGATTTCTCCCCCTGCATTCTCCTTAGAATTCCCATAGAATTTCCTCAGAATTCTCAAAACAAAAATCGTCACAGAATATCTTTGGAACCTTTCACAGAATTCCTCATCCAATCATCATAGAATTCTTCTCAGAACGCTCGTTAAAATGCACTCTCAATTATATTGGAATTATTTCCAAAATAGTTCCAGAGCTAAATTTTGCGTCTTTAATAATTTAAACAATAATCAAAAGCGACGCCCGTATGTGTTAAGTCAAGTTTAACTATAAAGGTAAACCTGGCTTAAGATTTAAGCGGAGATGAAGAAATCGGTGCTCAGCGCACTTAATTTTACATTAGACTTTCGTAGTCTGTATTCTTCTCTTATATAATCTTGGTGTCATTCCTAGAATCCTTTAAAATTCTCTTAAAATTTACTTTGGATTTTTTTAAAGTTCTTAATCATCCTTGAAAGACTTTTAAAAATCTATCACAGATAAATACCTTTGGAAAGTTTCCAAGGTTTACAATTTATTTTCTGGTCAAAACTTGATTTCAATTTGCTGTGATTTTAACGCTGTACTTTGCTCGGGAAGCCCTCCCTGGCAACGACCCGTTACCAGTTTGTGAAAATAATAATTGTTCATTCCACAATCGCACTTCGTGTAGTACAGACGTTTAAATAAACTTTTCTCCGTTTTTTCTGTTAAACCGTATACTTCGTTTGGAGTCTCCCGTTTGTCCCTTCAAGAGGTTATGGACCAATGAGCTGGATTAACGAGGTGAAGCAATCGGTTAAGTTGTGTGAGTAAAACCCCTGTACGATACAAGCAATTAGTGACGTCACTACTTGCGTTTACGTTGATTTTTTGGTTTACTAATACAACAATATTTCACGATCTGCTTCACCTCTCTCTGTACCACATTGGTTATGGGCACCACCGCGAAGGACGTTTCGGGCAACATCCCGTTGCTGCGTGGAAGCGGAGCTGACTTCCAAAACTGGAGTTATCGAGTGCACCTGTTCCTGGAAGCCAAAGGCGTCGAGGTGGCTCCAACGGAACAAGCTGCAAAGAAGAAGTTTGAAGAAACGGACCGGATCTCCAAGGCGTTGCTGGTGGGTTGCCTGTCGGACGAATGCCTCGAGATCGTTCGAGAGAAGGCGACCACGAAGGAGATGTGGGTCAGTCTGGAGGCGACTTATGCGAAGAAGTCTGTCGTGAGCCAAACGTTAGTACGGAAGCAGTTGGCTCGTTTGCGGATGAAGGAAGGGGACATGCGGACGCATCTACTTGCATTCGACGGGCTCGTGAGAAAATTGAAGACGGCCAGAGCAACTCTGGCGGAAAGTGATCTGGTGTCGCAGCTTTTCTTGATGCCTCCAGACTCTTTCGATCCCCTAGTCACGGCCCTGGAGAACGTCGCGGAAGAAGACCTGAATTTGGACCTCGTCAAGCAGCGTCTATTGGCTGAAGAAAGGAAGCGATCCGACCAGCAGGGCGATTCAGTTGAAGACAAGTTGGCAGCGTTCTCGGGTGACTCAAGATCCCAAAAGAAGTCCCAGAAATTCCTCGGTAAGTGCCACAAATGCGGGCGTCGCGTCCACATGAAAAAGGATTGTCGCCAGCGTGAAGCCAATTCAGCGAAGAAGGATGCCATCAGTTTCATGGCCGATGCAAACATTGCGGAAAAGCGGCCTGGACTAATCCTTTTCAAGCTTGATTCCGGGTGCAGTGACCACCTGGTTGGCGACAAGTTCGTTTTTGCTGCCCTGAAGAAGATGACCAGTCGCGTGGAGATCAAGGTCGCCAAGGAAGGAGAAGCTATGCTTGCTGAACAGATTGGCGAAATCAACGTGACCAGCAACAAAGGTGTACATTTCAATCTGAAGAATGTGCTCTACGTTCCAGAACTACGTGAAAACCTGATATCCTTCAGGAAGATGCCCAATGCTGGGATCGATGTCTTGTTCTCTGGAAACGTAGCAGTTCTGAAGAAAAGTGGTAAGTTGCTGGCCACTGGACACTAGACTGATGCAAAATTTGACTTTTTCGCTCCACAGTGCTTAAATGGTTTCAAATCGGGTCCTGATTAGCCTCCAAAAGTTACAACTCATTTGGTTAGAAACAGACTTCACACAAACCATTTGAAGTTTACATGTAAATTACTATGGGAAATCTCAACTTTTTGCTCATTGCCTTCTATGCTTTTTCCATATTGAGCTGCGAAACAGTTCGATAGCCATTCTTATAGAAAATTTTCTCAGCTACAACTTTGCTGCAGATCATTTCTATGTAAAACGAGACAGGAAAAAGTTATTAATTATTTAAGAGATTGATAAACTTATGACATGATCAAGCAGCTGCTCTGTATGCAACACTGTATTTTACTACTATGATTTTTGTGTCCTATTCAACGCCCCAGAAACACCAATTTTGCCTGCTGAGCAGTTGATTGAGCATGATGATAAGACATCAGCGCATTGAACCATTGACAACTTTCGATTCTTGCATTTAATCAAAAAGTGGTCTTGAGCAAAGTTTTTGTTTCGTACAAGTACAGTTGAAAACTTTTGAAGCAGACTGATATGGTGAATTATTATATAGACATGAACAAAAATTTTGGTTTTACCATAGTAATTCCCATACAAACTTCAAATGGTTTGTGCCATCTCAGTTTCTCACCAAATGGGTTCAAATTTTGAGAGGTTAGTCAGGATCCGATTTGGAATCGTTTAAGTATTGTGGAGCAAAAATTTCAAATTTTGCATCACTCTACTGGACACCTTCGAGGCAGCCTTTACGAGCTTGAGCTGTCGTTGGAGGAAGTTGAAGCGAATCACTGCGAAGTATCGATTGGACACCTGTGGCATCGTCGACTGGGGCATATTGGCTAACGCGGATTGAAGACCATGGCCCGGAAAGGAATGCTGAAAGGAATGAATGAAAAAACAACCAAAATTGATTTCTGCGACGCCTGCGTGCAAGCCAAGCAATGCCGAGAACCGTTCAACGGAACGCGAGCTAGGGCCAGCCGGCCGCTGGAGCGGCTTCATTCTGATGTTTGCGGACCGATCGATCCGCCGGCATAGGATGGTTCTCGTTACATAGTCAGTTTCATCGATGACCATACTCATTTCTCGATGATATATTTGCTGAAGCGCAAATCAGAGGTATTCGAGAAATTTCAGGAATTCGAAGCAAAGGTCACGGTTATGATGGGAAAGTCCATTTCAAGAATGACGGTGGACCAGGGACAAGAGTACTGTTGCACAAATCAGATGCAGTTCTACAAGAGAAAAGGGATACAGCTAGAGACAACGGTTGCGTACACGCCCCAGCAAAATGGTGTACCGGAGAGGTTCAACTGTACCTTGGTTGAAAAAGTCCGTTCCGTGCTCATCCAATCCAATGTGCCGAAGCAGCTGTGGTCCGAAGCAGCCCTAGCCTGCGTTTACTTTATGAACCGAAGCCCAACAAGTGCGTTGCCCTCTGGTGTTACCCCGGCTGAGATGTGGTTCGGTGTCAGACCGGATCTGGACAAACTTCGTGTGTTTGGCTGCAAGAGTTTCGTGTGGATTCCGAAGCAGTAAAGGCGTAAGTTGGATGTGAAGAGCAAGGAGATGGTCATGGTTGGGTACGCTCCGAACGGCTACCGCGTGTGGGACCCGGTGGCTCAAAAGCATACGATTGCTCGAGATGTCAAGTTTGAAAAGTCGTCCTTCCCGTACGCTGTGATGCAGCAAGAAGACGATGTCCCATTGACCATCCACTTCCCGTTCGAGCAAGAGGGGGAACGTTGCCAGCCGGCCCCCACAGATGAAATTCGTGAAGCCAATGATAAACCTGAAATCAATCGAATTGAAGCAGAACCCGACGATGATCTTGAAGAACCGGTTGAAGAACCAGAAAATGCGCTCCCTTTGCCCACAGAAAGACGCAAAATTCCTAGTGAATTGTCGTCGAGGCATAGCGAATGGGAGCACAGGCTCCCCGGTAAGTTATTTGATTACTTTATCGGTTATAGAGCTATTTCTGGCCAATTGATTTCGGCAGATATACCCGAATCGTTTGATGAACTGCCCCAGCGTGCTGACCGAACCATGTGGATGGCTGCGGTACGAGATGAGTTACGTTCCATGGAGGAGAACAAGGCCTGGCGTCCGAAGGGAGTGAAGCCTCTGAAATCGAAATGGGTGTTTCGGCTGAAGGACGATTCGGCCGGCAATGCGGTCAAACATAAGGCGAGACTGGTGGTGAAAGGATACCTGCAGAAGGCTGGAGTCGATTACGAGGAGACATTCGCTCCTGTTGCAAAACTGGCCACCATCAGGACGGTTCTCGCGGTTGGAGTGCAACAGTGTTTCCACTTCCATCAAATGGACGTCAAGACGGCGTTTTTGCACGGCAAATTGTACATGGCGGTTCCCGACGGTGTTGCAGCGTCCCCTAATACAGTGTGCCGCTTACTCAAGTCCCTGTACGGCCTCAAACAATCCCCAAGGTGCTGGAACGAAAAGTTCAACGATCGGTTGCTGATTTTGGGATTTCGTCGATCGCTGCACGACTACTGCCTCTACGTGCGGGTGGTACCAGGAGACGAAATTTGTATCATTTTGTATGTGGACGATTTGCTCATCGCTGGGAGGAAAATTGTAACGATTGTGAATCTGAAGAAAGCCCTGAGTTCGACGTTCAAGATGACGGACTGCGGTGAGATCAGTCGTTTCCTAGGTATGAAACTAGAATACGACCGTGCGAGGAAATCAAGAAACGAATATCGAAACAATATTGATACGCTAAGATGACGGATTGTAACCCGACCAAGACGCCTATGGAAAAGAACCTCGTTGTTTTCCGTGATGGTGAGTCAACCCAAGAACCGTACCGTGAGCTGCTGGGCACAATTATGTTCGTAATGCTGTGCACCAGGCCTGATTTGTGTTTCCCCGTCGGATTCCTGGGCCGTTACCAACAGAACTCAACAGTTAACCATTGGCAATGCCTCAAGCTTATAGTACGGTATTTGAAAGGGACGAAAACGAAGCACGCGACGAATCAGCGGAAGCGTTGGTCGGATATGCTGACGCCGACTGGGCATCGGATGCGGAAGACAGGAAGTTTTTTAGCGGCTACCTGTTCACGGTATTCGTTAATCCTGTATCGTGGTCTAGCAGAAGGAAGGTTACCGTTGCTACATCCTCGAGTGAAGCGGAGTATGTTCTGCTGTTTCGGAAGCGATCTGGTTGTCCGGAGTGATGGAAGATCTTCAATTGAAGCGACCTGCGGATCCGGTCGTAATATTTGAGGACAATCAAGGAGCGATACGTATGGCGAAGAATTGTGAAAGCAAGAGAAGCAAGCATATAGATATCAAGCACCACTTCATCCGGGACCACATTGCGAATGGACGTGTAGCGGTGAAGTATATCAGTACCGAGAAGCAACTGGTGGATTTGTTCACCAAACCGGTGGACGCGGTGCGCATGGAGAAGCTGTGCCAAGGCCTTGGAATGGCCGATTGAGAGGGGGTGTTACGTTGTTGGGAAGCCCTCCCTGGCAACGACCCGTAACCTGTTTGTGAAAATTAATAACTGTTCATTCCACAATCGCACTTCGTGTAGTACAGACATTTAAATCAACTTTTCTCCGTTTTTTCTGTTAAACCGTATACTTCGTTTGGAGTCTCCCGTTTGTCCCTTCAAGAATTATCCACTAGGCAACACCAAACAATATATAGAGATAAATCTCAAAAACACAGTTTTAACTGATAGTACTTTATAAACATCAGCATTGGTCTCTGCCAACCCACGGCGCCTGCACGGAAATATGGACCATCAGAATGGTCCATCGGTTGCGAGTTGCAATATTTCCCAAACTGAAGCGATACATCTATCAGTGTTTCAACTTTATCCTAACGTAATATTATCACCCATATACCCGTCCAAACCCTAACCCCATCCCCCACATCAAATCAAATAATAAGGTTTCTGTATGTCAAACCCACCCGTACATAAACGAGAATATGGTGATACATCTTTGCTATCAGAACCTCGGGTAATCATTGAATGTACTTGCATTTCACTCTGGCACCCCTGAGCAAACTGCAATCACCCTCTCATACTCGAAATGTGCCACGACCAACCTGGCACAACTACGCCCTATACGCCATCTGACTGCAGCTTCTTCTGTACGGAAACTCACTTTTTTCATGTCTTCCTCAGATTTGACCTCCTTGGGATGCTTTCGTAAGGCCTGCTTCATAATAACCCAGTATTTTTCGATGGACCTTAGTTCCGGTGCGTTGTGGAGGGGGTTCATGTCCTTGGGTACGAAAGTGACTTCACTCCAGGACAACATTGAATAATGGCACGAAGCTAGATCCGGCCAGAAGATCGTAGGGCCCAACAGAGGAAGCAGACGCTTCTGTAGACACTCCTTGAGGTAGATCTCCCTGTTTACAGTCCCGGTAGTCACGAACGGCGCATTTTGTTTGCCACATGAGAAGATCGCTTGCCAAATCATGTATTTCTTGGCAAACTTTGAATGTGTCTGCTTCCTTACTTCCTCCGGAACATCAAACTTGTGCTGGGTGGTGAAGAACAGTAGCCCTGGAAGCTGCCGGAAGTCCGCCTTGACGTAAGTCTCATCATCCATGATGAGACAATGAGGCTTCATCAGCATCTGGGTGTACAGTTTCCGGGCCCGTGACTTTTCCACCGTATTTTGCCGTTCGTCAAGATTTGGAGCCTTCTGCACTTTGTACGTATGCAGTCCCTCCCGATCCTTGACTCTCTGAACGAAAGACTTGGACAGATTCAACTTTTAGGCCACATCGTTGACCGAAGCATTGGGATTCCGCTTAAACGCTTTCACGACACGATTGTGATCCGGATCACTAATTCTGGCCGCATTTCTCCTTCCGTTTGATGCTCAGAGTTTCGTTGTAACGTTTAATCACACGACTCACCGTTGACTGCACGATTCCGAGTTGTTTTCCGATGTCCCGATGAGAGAGTTGAGGATTTTCCAGGTGCTTGCGCAAAATCAATTCGCGATGTTGCTTTTCGGGTGACGACATGTTTTCAAACTTTCAAAAAACTGACAGCGATTAAAATACAGGTAAACAATACACTCTAAACTACTTCTATCCAAATTTTCAAGAGAAAATACCCAATGGGTAATTTTCTACAGCGTTTTTTTGCCGTGATGCAATGCGAGGGGGACACATCTAAATCTCAATTTTAGTTGCTCAAAAAATCTCACACTAGCGAATCAATCTTCGAAAATTCTTCTTGCATTTCTCGTATCTACTTGCATCGCGCATAATCTTTTTGCAGGAAATCTTCAGAATCGTCATCACTCTTCTTTCTATCTACGCAGTGTGCGAGAAGCTAGCCACAGCACAACACAATGGACCGTATGAATAAAAAGAGTTGACTTTACTTTCCCGTGCTTTTCTTACGGGAAAAGTAAAGTAAACGCTTTTATTCATACGACCTAATCTTTCCTGCAGCGTAGATAGCGTCGCCTCCCTCGATTTGATGTGGGACACCCTTTCTCTGATCACGCCTTCCTTCGGAAGGGAAGTAAAGCCGTTGGTCCCCGATTCATGAGTTGATGGGTCTATAGGTTTGGTCCAGGTTTGGGAGTTGCCTCTCTGCCTTCGGTAGCATTGGTGCTCAGCACGGTAAACAAGATCGACGGAAAACAAATCAAGGAAAAACACATAATTCAGCTTCTCTGCCTTTGACATATCGAGTTACAGAATCAAAATAACACTACATAGAATATCGACCAAAGAAGGTATTGACTTGTCAAAATATCAAATTTTGGTGAGTACGAAACATGTAAAATTGAAAGACCACCGAATCCATCGAGTTATAGAAAATATCGAGTTGTGGAGAGTAGACTGTATGCGTATGCGTATGCGTGATAATGTTTGCACCATCGTACAAATAAGGTTCCCGTTTCACCTGTGCATACAATGCCTTGGTTTTCTTTGCATGTACGTAACCTATAGCTCATACCGTAGTAGGCTGTGTATAAAAAAATGATTTACTTAGTTTGACAGTTGCACCATGACGAAGTGGCAGCGTATTCGTGATTTGTCCCACGCGCAAATGTCGCAAAAAGATATTTTGATCATCGTGGGAGTGTCCCGGTGGACCGTCAAAAGGGTTTTAGACCGAGAAAAGAAACGACAACCATCCGCGAAGGTGGCCACAGGTCGTCCGAGGTCAGCTCGGGTTCCGAGGGTTATCGCTGCTATCAACAGGAAGATTCGGGTGAATCCAGTGCGTTCAATAAGGAAAATTGCAAAAAAGGAACACGGGATCAGTGACTGTACGGCACGGAAGATCGTAAAGAAAGATCGCGGGGCGAAGTCGAGGGCACGGAAAAAAAACTCACATCATTGCCAACCGCATCCGGGAGCTACGAGTCGAACGATGCAAGAAAATCTTGAACTTCCTTAAGCGAAAAAATCCGGTAATCCTGTTCACCGACGAGAGCATGTTTACCGTCGATCTCGTATTAAATTCCAGAACCGACCGGTATATTTGTTCTCTTCCGGTAAAAGACGTGGCCGACGAGCACAAGAACGTGTATCTACCAAGCACCCTGCTAGCGTTATGGTGTTTGGATTGGTGGCCTCCGATGGCAAACAATTGACCCGGTGTTCATTCCAGAAGGCGACAAGGTCAACACGGAGATCTACATCGGGATTTTAAGTAAGTATGTTCTTCCGAAGCCAAATGTTGTATTTCAACAAGATGGGGCTCCGTGCCACACCTCGAACCGCACTCAGAAGTGGTTGCAGGAATATCTTCCGTTCTGGGCGAAGGATATGTGGCCGCCATCCAGCCTCGATCTTAATCCGCCGGATTACTCAATATGGCGCGTCATGAAGGCCAAGACCTGTTCTAAACGCCACCCGAGTAATCCTCAAACAAACATTGACCCGTACCTGGAGAGAAATGGATCCAGACTACATTATTAGAACCTGCCGTGCATTCCGGAAGCGTGTAGAGGCCGTAATTGCAGCAAGTGGAAACTCGATCGATGATAAACATAGTTTAAGACTCTGAGAAACATCCCCCTTTTAAATAAATAAAAAAAACTCGAAAATGAAATTTTTGAGATTTTTTTTAATTTTGACATTGTTCAATGGTGCAAACATTATCACGCATACGGTATGTACCATTTCTGCTCTCAACGTTTCCTGGTTTTTTTTTCACAAAATTTCTCAACAAAATTTATTATTTTTATTTTTATCATTACAATTAGTCGTCTTCGCGGTGGTGCAATGGAGTAGCGGAGATTAGTTGAATTGAATTTATTATTCGACTATTTTGAATACTAGCGTTCCCTGTAAAATTTACTCAAGTGTAATTGGCTCGCAAAGGTTCAAATGTTTGACAACTCCAATGTTGTACTCCCACTAAATACCTTTGGGCATGCCCTTGTGCTTAGCAAGCCGCTAGAGTTTGTCCTTGCTGTCCTGTTTGTAGATTACCGGGTTTTGCACGTGTTAAAACCTTGAACTGCCTCCGCAGAACTAAAGTTCTTCGGATTTTTACCTAAGGTCCTTGTCAATGCGGTACTTCACTCTAAAACCACCCACGTGTTAAAATTTTCTCTCGCTGTACAACCACAACCTCCCATGGGATATTACTCAACTGCATACCGCAGGCCACAGAACCATTCTAAATTTGCCAATGACACGAAAGAATTATAATACGTTAGCTAAATTCCAACCCGGTACGTAGCCACCAGTAAATAAGTGAATACAAAAGCGCC
This sequence comes from Ochlerotatus camptorhynchus, assembly GCF_037179485.1. Classification (NCBI taxonomy): domain Eukaryota; kingdom Metazoa; phylum Arthropoda; class Insecta; order Diptera; family Culicidae; genus Ochlerotatus; species Ochlerotatus camptorhynchus. The sequence continues at coordinate 2,237,180 of NW_027040640.1, forward strand.
AAGCTCAATTTAATGTGGTAATAGCGGAGTGAAAAAAAAAAACGCAATCAAATCTAGTGGAACCCTTAGCCTAAGCATCAAGCATGGGGGTAGTAGCAGCAAAAACACAAGAAGCCCACCTCTAACCAAAGGGACGTGAGACGCAGAAATAGCATAAAGCCCCGACGGGCCTCTATTTTCGCGTTACATAAGATTGTGCCGTCCGCTCCCCTGGCCCTGGCTCCCCGGTCGCTGTGCAGCATAATAACTGGTTCCGAAATAGAGAGAAAAAAGATAGTTTCACTGCAACATGGCTTTAACCTCGATTTTCCCGCTGCTGCTTGCAATCCACCCTCTACTAAGCGTATGCTGGTGTTGGGCATCTCTCTCACTTGCCTACTGCTTAAATGTAGATAAATCCAATAGGAAAAGGAGTGTCGAACGAACCTCTCAATGAAAATGAAATCGAAAGTGTTTTTTTTTCTTATGTCGGAGAAGGTGTCCAAGGAGCCGAGGAGGTAAACCGATCGCGCACATGTTGCTCTCCAGCATAGGTCGGCATTTGAAAGAGAAAGAGAGAGAGAAGCCGAGAGCAGCCAAAGTAGCATAAAAGCGATCTGTCTGCCTGCCATCATGCCGACCCTGCATCCATTGATCGAGGAGAGGAAGAAAAATGGTTGAGTTGAGCTTTGTTGGTCGTCTATGTGAGCGAAGAGGCTTGGCTTATGAATAATATGGTGGCTTATTGCGATCCGTTGCAGGCATGGTGAAGAGCCAACGGTGAGGAACAGAAACTTAGAGTTTCATTGATGGCGAAGGTTTAGTAGCTGAGCGCACATGCACCTCATGAATCCAATGCATACATCCAAGTTCTTTGTGATGGAGGGCTTGGAAGCAGAGAAAGGCAATAGCGCACTCTAAGCAAAGTCGATGTGTTGCAAGCTGCCGTTGACGTGTTAGTAGAATGGCTAGGGTGGGCTTTTGTTGGTAATTAGACTATACTACAAGACGAAGTTGCTATTTCTAGCTTTAAACATATGAGTTGCTACGGAGTTAGAAGAAATGGAATGAACCCGAGCCGTGAACTATAAGTTCACGGTATACATTTGCTTCTACGCATGAACCGTGAATCATGGATCGCGGTTGCTATTCACGAATATGGGATTTTTGAAGGTACTCAGATCGATTTATTACTGGTGATGTAATCAATTAGGTACACACTTGCATTACATGTTGTATCCAGCTTTCCAACCCATAATCTCGGAAATTCAGCACGAAAAAGCGTTCGACAATCTTCAACTTGATAAACTACTCCAACACTCTTATTGCTATCATCGAAAAGTAGACGCCTTGTATACTGACTGCTTCTAATGCTATGTTTCGACTGCAGAGTTTATCGACACGTCATCACGATTGCATTATAACGTCTTACAGCTCCCTAGTTTGAACATGGCTTTTAAGGCTTTCGGAAAACTTCTTTTCGACCATGATGTTACCAGCTGAAATCATATTTATCATTCAGAAAAGCTTTCATTAATGTCCATGGTGCCAAATCCGATGTTTTCGATACAGTGCTGATAAAAATTATTTCTTCTGCACTCAACTTAGCTGAAAATGAAGACAACCTTAACAGATAAAACCAACTACCTGCAAGAATTTGAATTTTGACAAATCATTGATCAAAGCAACCTGTGAGTATTCAAGTCAACATTTGTGTTTGTCCATTCGTGGCTGGATCTTCATCATTGCCTGTGTTGTTGTCAATATTAATATTCGTCTTCATCTTGCTGGGGATGATCTTGAGGATCAATAGCAAAATTATTATTTTCATTTTACACAAATATAGCGCTTTAGAACGTGTTGTGTTGGTTTTCACACACAGATCGATGCCTCATGCTGAATTGATGATAATATCGAGGTTTTAGACTCTGGGGTTAGTAATATTCATAATAATAATGTTTCCCAAAATGAAATTGATTATTTTGCTTTTGAGGATCGCTTCTGACTTTGACAATTTTGGGTTGAATAATCAAGCACTGGTGAATATCAACTAACATGTACTCACTGATGTACAATGAACTCATTTTGTTCATTTTGCTCGTACGTGGCAGCGAAGATTTTCAAAACAAACGCAATTCATCTACACTGGGTTAAGCGGCGCCGGTGGTGTAGTGGTAAGCGTGATTACCTCTCACCCCAGCAGGCCTGGGTTCAATCCCAGTCGGCGCCGCCGGGATGTTCTGAGGCATAACATCTCTGATCACGCCTTCCTTCGGAAGGGAAGTAAAGCCGTTGGTCCCCGGTTCATGAGTTGATGGGTCGATAGGTGGTAGGGTCCAGGTGTGGGAGCTGCCTTCCTGGCGTCGGTAGCATTGGTGCTCAGCACGGAAAACAAGATCGACGAAAAACAAACCAAAGGGAATCTACACTGGGTTGAAGCGCTACTCCTTGCGTGGAATGGTAAATGATAAAAACAGACACTGGTTCGATTTACCATCGGGTGTTCCGCATACGAGGCATTTAGAACCCCTCCTTTTCGATTTATTATTAACAACGCATGTTAACACATAAGGTGCTGTAAGCTGTTATTTACTTACCTTGCTATTCAGGCTTAAGGTGAAAGTGTTAATCTATTTAGTCGGGACGTTATCTATAAACATTTTCACCAGTTATTCGTCCGACATTCTTACGACGTGCCCAGCCTACCGTAGGCGTCCACCTCTACGCTACCATTGGTGCGTACTGTCAACAATGTCAATTTGCGTAAGATATTGGTTTAGCACTGAATTTTACTTCCGACACTGATATTCGTAGTAAGCATAATGTCAGGCGATACGACTTTGATATTATTATTCATATGAATGTCACTGGGGAAAAGTTGAAAATCTTACCTATTTCCCAATAAATCAACTTTTTTGTATAACCGTTGCATTGTTTTAATATTACTGATGAGTTTTATAAAGATCAGTACTCGATTAAATGGCGTATATAAACTTTTAATATCAGCGGTCCCTTGACGATGTCAATGTCATTTGCGCACTGACATTGAAGCGAATGATATTGATATTATCACTGTGTTGATACTGACATCAGGTGGCTAATGAAATTCAGCATTTTGTAGGTATGGATATTGATATTTTTCAGCACTGGATGCTACGCAACACCTTCCGTTCGAAAACACCAATTCAATCTATGTCTCGTAGTCGTAGAGAACTATCGGACTAAGCAAGGATTTGTAGATAGGCAACATCGTGGTGCGGCGAGCGTTATTCGGCCGAAGTAAGCACAATTCCCAGCCAACGGAGACGCCTGGGAGCGTAGGCGGAGCACTGAATGATAAGCGCGACGCGACGGCAACTTAACTACACGAACCAAACTTTGTCACCTAATTTGCACAACTATTTACAATATTCAGCGTTAGATGATTGGCGCCTTTCAATTAAACAATTAAAACCAGCGAAAACGTGCAAACGGATCAGGCCAGTGACAAGGCCTATACCAACAGCAGCGTTTGCAAGTAGTCAGCATGTCCCGGGCTCAAATCGTTTATTTTACTGTGCTGGGCCCGCTGTCACGGTATAACATGTTGCCTACGCGCCTGCCACTGGGGCTGAAATGGATACTTTAGTAAAAATTGAAAACCACTAGGAAAACCTAGTGGAAACCAAGGGGTTAGTCACTCATCACAATGTGCCGAAAATAGATTCGTAACAGTTAGGGCACATTTATCGGCACATTACCGGCACATTTTCATATGCATCAGATAATAATTAAAATAAACTGGAAGCACGGCCTGTATAACCATTGACAACGGTTATTGAAGTTGCGTGTACGTAAACAAACGTGGATCGAATTATTTTCGTTAGAAATTGCAAGCAAACGGTATTTATTAATTAAACAGGATCATTCCAATAAAGATATCGTAAGTAACTGACAAAAATAGTTTTCTTCAAATAATATCACATGTTTGTGTGTCTCACATGTTTGTGTGAGTAAGCTGGAGGAAGAGTACAGTGGGATAAACTTCCACCTAAAAAGTATCCTCACTATTCCAAATCTGCCTGTATAACAATATGGAGGAGGACATGCGCGTATGGCTGATTGCCTGAGAGAAGAAACAAGCTTTCGCGGTCGGATGATACATTGTCATATCTACGCACATATTATTAGATATAAAATACAATAATCCATCACAATTCGGGAAGTCTACTACTATGCATACTTCTTCAATCTCCGTCTATAAAACTCCATTACCGATTGACTCGGAAGCACTTCCCGAATTCCGTCACATAAACTCAAAATCCTCGCTAAGCACTCGTTCTTCCACATTCGGATATGCCCAGAATGCCCTCGACAGGGCCAAATACCCATTCGCTCTAGAGGCTGTCCACATTCCAGGTGGACAAGTATTGAGAGCTTTAAAGCACTGACCGCTGTCAATGTAGTAGCCCCCTATTAAATTTAACGTTACCCCCGGCACGTTTTATCCTTTCCAACTCACTGGTATTTTTTCGGATTGTGATCGATCGAATGTACAACAAGCTTCCCGTTCATGCACGCGATCGGTCGCGAATCCCTAGCATTCACACAATACAACTTATCGTTCATTACCATAACGGCAACCGCCGTCGATCTGGCTATCCGATCATTCAGCATAGCCTCGTAAATGTCCAAAAAGACACGTTGCAGAGTCATCTTCACAGCGTCCCCGTCCTCCGACCGTTTCGTCACAAACGTGTGCAAGTGCTTGCCAGGCATACTGGACACCACCGTGGCCATCGTACATGGCGAAAAAGGCCATGCCCAGATCATCATGTAGCGCGTGTGTGAGTCTTCCATGCGGATGGGCCAACCTTATAACAAGACCTGCATATGCATCGATCCTACCTTGTAGTAGTCGTACTGGCAGGAGATATGGAGAGGTAATTATCCAGCAGCGACTTTCAACCGAATAGTTTGCGCCGGTGCTGATGGGTCGGATCGAAGCCCGATTGCTTTTGTTGTCTATGCCGTTCCTTTACAGAGGCGTTGTGTGCTGCAGCTGTATGAAAAAAATCGCACGAAAATCTAGATAAAAATACACGGATAAGCTTATCAGAGCCAATCATCAGAGAGAACAAACCGTACGATTATAGAAAAAAAAACGTTTCTCTTCCTTGACGAGTTTAAAGACCGACGTTTTTTACCTTAGGAGCGAATCTCGAAGCGAATTTGTACTCAGTAAATAAACAGCTGTCAGAATCATTCTTACAGAAGCACTGTTGCCAGATATACCAGATCAATTTGTACTTGACCACTCATACACTTCAAATACATAAAGGCACAAATCAGGGCACAAATATACTCGTTCGGCATAGTACCGGCACACATCGGCACACTGTAAAAAGCGTTGATACAAAAGCAGCTGAGCCAAGTGACTGACCCCTTGGAGGAAACACACAAATCCTGCGGACAGCGGAAGCGAAACCAGCCGTACGCTAGCAACGCCTACTGCTTACTTACTTACTTAAGGGTCCTGTGCACCACCAGCGGTGCAAAGGGGCAACGTGAAAGACTTCCATCCTGGGCGGCTGCTCGCTTTTGCCTTGACCTGGGCCCAGGTCAGATTCCTATCGACTTGCTTAATTTCCTTATTGAGGCTCCACCGCCATGAGCCCCTGGGTCTGCCTCTGCTGCGATGTCCTGCCGGATTCCAATCCAGCGCTTGCTTGCAGATTTCGTTTCCGCCCCGTCGAAGTGTGCGGCCGACCCACCTTCACTTTCGCTCCCGAATTTCTGTTGCTATCGGCTTCTGATGACATCGACGATGGAGCTTGGCATTCGAGATCCAGTTGTGAGGCCACCAGGCACGAATTATATACCGCAGGCATCGGTTGATGAAGACCTGCAGCTTTTGTGTGTTCTCCGCTGGTACACATCACGTCTCGATGGCGTATAACAACACAGATTTCACGTTGGAGTTGAAAATTCGGATTTTTGTGCGTTGACTTATCTATGTCGCTCTTGGTCCCGCCGTTCGACGCTATTTGGCTGCCAAGATATTGGAAACTTTCGACCTTCTCCACTGCTTGCCCCGCTACCGTAAAGTTGGAAGGGTTGCCCGTGTTGATATCCAACGATTTGGTCTTGTTGACGTTGATGGTGAGACCCGCCGCAGAGGAGCGTTCGGCTAGGTCATTGAGCTTACTCTGCATATTAGAGCGCCGTTGTGCTAGTAGAGCAACATCATCAGCCAAATCGAAGTCGTTGAGATGCTCCATGGTGATAGGCTGCCAAAGCAGCCCACGGTCAATTGCAGCCACCATGATCTCGTCGATTACGATGAGAAACAGTAGCGGTGATAGTATACATCCTTGTCTCACACCAGCGACTACCCGGATAGGGTCGGACAAGGCTCCGTTATGCAGAACTCTGCACGTGAAAGCCTCATACTGCGCATCGATGAGGTTGACGATTTTATCCGGGACTCCCTTGCGTCTCAGGGCGCCCCACAGATTCTCGTGATTGAGACGGTCGAAAGCTTTTTCGTTGTCAATATATACCAAATAAAGGGACTCTTGGAATTCATTGACCTGCTCCAGGATGATGCGGATCGTGACAAATTTTGGCCACACAAGATCTTCCGGCACGGAATCCTGCCTGCTGCCGTCGGAGAGGATAACTTTGCACAGAACTTTGAGAACAATACACAGTAACATGATGCCTCGCCACCCTAGTAACACACTTGTCGCTAGACGGTTTCCGTAACTTTACTGTAACTAAATTCAGTTGCTGAAACTTGATGTGACTGAAGTGTGCTACTTGGGCAATTTTCGAACACAGTCAGATCCCCCTTCTTTGGGACCTTCATTAAGATGCCCTGCGCATTCCTATAATTATCAGTAGTCACAACCCATGCAACATTATAACAAGAACAACATGTGAATAGGGCATGCAAACTTTTGGTAAACAAACCTTCTTATGACCTTTTCTCGCCACCCATATGACACCAACGCAAACCATTAACAATGTGTGAACGACCTTTGCAAAAGGGCCTTAAAAAGTTTGTTTACAAAAAGCTTGTATGTCCTTTTCTCATGTTGCATGGGTGGTGACTGCTAATAATTATAGGAATATGCAGTAGACGCTACCAGCGTACGACTGGTGTCCACAGGTTATTAAGTTTTAAAGAGATTTCAAATAATTCTACAAGTCTAAATGATGAACAGTCAAGTCTAAATACAAGTCTAAATCATAAACAGAACCCTCATAAAACCAGAATCGTGACTTGGGCAGTGAACGAACCCGTCGACCACCTCACTTTAATTGGAAAGTGGACGTCATTGATTTTTGGAAATTCGAAAGCAGTTTTTTCTTGGGGGTGCGACACATCTTAATCTCAATTTTAGATGGTCGAAAATTCTCACTTTAGCGAATCAATCTACGAAAAAATCTGTTTTCATCTCTTGCATCTACATCTTTTTGCAGGCACGCATCTCACAACAGCAAAGCGAAAAAAAATTCTGCATCTTAGATAGGGGGGGGGGGGGGATTGGATCAATGAAAATATGCAGTAGTAGAATGCAATGTACACATTTTCATGAGCGTAATTTTGGGATTGAACGAAAAAACTAATTTTGATTTTTTTGAAAATTTATGACGTCCCCTTTCACCTTAATCGTGGTTCGTGTATGACATTCGATATTATGTGCATGATCGAGCAATGTCTTTTGACATGCGATTTTGACGTAGTCGTTTTTTACCATACTGGGAGTCACATTCCCGAATTGAAAATGAGGCAGTTTTCAAATGTATATTTCTCAAAACCATTAATGGAAAATAAAGACTGGAACGCGCAAACATTGGTCGACAAAAAAATGGGTTCTTTCAGTCAAAATTCATGTATGTATGTATGTATATACAATCCAACTTCCACTGTCCGGCAGTGTTTTTATGGAAGAAAACTGTTTGCAATATAATCTATTATTATCTTATACTGATCCCATTGCAAACAATTCTAGCCCGGAAGTTGAAAGGTGACGGCTCTGTTGAGATTCAGTAACCCAATTCAGAATGCCTGGTCACACACGTTCATTCCGAGGTTACTTTCACTTACAACAAGCCCCGCAAACACGTAGTACTGATATAAAATGTATATTGGTACTGCGTGTACACTTCCATCATCAAAGCAATTCCTGCTCCGTAGATGGCACGTATTTAGTAGGATGCATTTCATATTTTTATATCCAGTTGCAGGCATGGAAAATCATTTGCATTCATTTCGTGCATTCATCTACATTCATTTGCCTCTAACTTTTTTCTTCAACAGAATTTCGCAAAATGATGTACAGAGCTAGGTTTTGTTATAAGCTACAACTTTTGTTAACAAGTCAAATCCGTTTCTATTATGCATGACGATCCAGAGCGAACAGAAGCTACTACTGTTTTTCAGTGAATGTATTTTACATTCACTGAAAAACAGTAACAAGTTCTGCCCGCTCTAGATCGTGATTCATAAGAGATACAGATTTGAGTTATGAGCAAAACCTACAAAAGCTCTATGCATCATTTTGCGGAATGCTGTTGATGAAAAAAGTTAGAAGCAAATGAATGTAAATGAATGTATGAAATGAATGCAAATGATTTTCCATGCCTGTCTAGTTGTAATCAGTTAGATCTCACCGCTTATGTATTGTGTCCTTGCAGCTGAATCTTTGTCATCTCAATTCTCGTTGAGTTCTGTTGAATAATCAGCATATGTAGTGGAAAACTCTTCTCTCTCTTTCTCTATCACTTTTCGATGTTTTTCGTATCTCTTCTAGAACATCAAATGATAGATCCCTCGAAAAGAACTAATCTTATCTTTGCTTGCATCCGTCATGTTATATGTTTCCAAATCCCCATACTCCAGGCTTTCGACGATCCCCAGTGGCTGCACATTTTGGGAAACTTGCAAAACTTGTTGCTTGTAGTTTGTTGTCATGCTCTCTTCTGCCAACTGCTCCTGTCGGTTTGTATACTTCTGTCCTTGATAATCTTGTCTTGCATTCCGAATATCTACTACTGGATTAACAAACTGAACGCCTCAACACAGTCGAAGCAAAAATTGTTAAACATGCGGTCGAAAAAACACGCAACAAAAGAAAAACACGTCAATTTTCATGCGCGGCCTACTGCGATCTCAGGTTCTTTCAGTGAAAATTCATACCACAAAAATCTTCTTATTTTTCTTTTGGTAGTTCAATTCATATATTTAAAGCAAAAAATGTTCGTTTATTCTTTTGGTTTGCCAAATCTGAACTGCCGTGTCAATGGCTTTATCCGCAAATATACTAACAATGCCATTCGATGAAGGCTGTTTGCTCTATCAGATGCTGGTGATAGATAGGTTGGATGTGTTTTACTTCTCGAGAAATTTGCGTTTAAAGCCATTGTATACGTTTGGTCGTTCCGCCTAGTTCAATTGTTGCTCTAGATTGAATAAAACATGCCAAAATATTCTATGCAACCGTCCATCTTCGTCCTTTAAGGCCCAAACGCAATGTGGACGGAAGCGGAACGGAAACGGAAAGTTTGACAGTTGTCACAAATGGCATCAAGAAGCCTAACCGATGTCGATATGGTTCTAATTAGTTTTCAATTCGACAAGTAGGCTTACTCAGATCGGGCGTTTCTGCTGCCACTGCCGTTCCGCTTCCGCTGTCATTGCGCTTGGGCCTTAAGCAACATTTCTTACAAGTTGCTAGTTTACGTGAAAAAGAATGTTTACATTGGTCAAATATTGTTATAGAAATGCATCATAAATTTACTCGATCTATAATATAAACATGTATTATATATGACATCATGTGCATCATCTATTCTATATATAAATTGACACTACTTTTTCAAATTATTATGAGTATGAACGGAAATCAAAGTTGGATAGTACTCTTGGATAGAGCAAGTATGAAATTTGAAAGAGCAATTACAAAAGATTGCTTCCAACACATTTAATGTATGTCCACATGGTGCTGCTCTCTCTTTTTCTATTACTCTCTCTCTCTCTCGCACTCGGTATTTCAAATTTCATACTTGCTCCATCCTAAAGTCCTATAGTGTACACATAAAAGGCATGTGTGACCACACATACTATACATTTCAGGCATAACATTTGATAACGGCACAAAAGCATTTGTAAACAAACTTTCTAAGGCCCTTTACACGCGAGCCAAAGTACGCCCACGCAAACCAATACCATTTTCGGAAAGGTGATAGTTGCCCCTATCCGATGATGTTGTTGCTATGCGTGGGCGTACTTTGGTTCACGTGTAAAGGGCCTTAGAAAGTTTGTTTACAAATGCTTTTGTGCCGTTATCAAATGTTATGCCTGATTTGACACATACATTTTATTGTGTACTTCTGAGTGGATTCTGTTTATGTTTGGTCACATGAAAATCATGTGGATTTTCACACGATAATTCGTCGATAAAAATGTGTGAAATTTTTTAGTATAGAGTACTATCCCACTTTGATTTCCGTTCATATTCCTATTAATTTGAATTAATTTGTTGTCGGCCAGTACCAACCTAAATTGCCTAATGTACGTATGAAAATTCGGACACAGACCCACATATCCTTCAGATGTTATCTGCGTTCTCTTCCCTAAACGCGGACTTCAGCAATTTTGTAAGTAAGTAGGGTTAAATATCACAATAGATGGATATATTGTTAACTGGAATTGTCTTTCAAACGGTAGATAATGACCATGCATCTCCATAGAATTATTAGAAACTCTACATTTCGATGCAGAGGTCATGACCGTACACGTGGTAAATTGGACCTGTTCAAGGCTAGTTCATCTCTACAAATTTCAGGTGATACGATACGTCAAGCTTAATGAATCCCACCCGATATCGAAAACAGTGGCCACGCTCAACTAGTTTATTTCTAACAACGCACAACAACCACCCTACCGCACTAATCCCACTAGCGAAAATCCAACTGCGCGCGAGCTTTTCAGTTTTCCTTTTATGCTTTTCTGCATAGCGATCGATTCGACTAGGCGCCCATGATCGGCTGGAGCACTACGGCTAGGGAATTTTCTAAGCCCCACCGTGAACTGGCCCCCCACAACCAACTCTCCGTGTCTCTCTCTCTCTTTGCAATACTCGCACTAGTAATAGGCAATAGAAAAGGTGAGTACGAGAATGGAGAGAGCCTCCAAGCTACTAGCTACCTACTACCGGCCTCAGCGGACCCCGTGTCGTATTAGTGTGCCTTTTACCTATCCATACGCAAAGTTCCTCGAATCGAGCGCTCGGCACCACGGCCACGGTGCGAGCATTCACGTGAGACCTGCGAGAGGTCTACCACGCGGAACATGTGCTGCTCTGGTCGTCGTCGTCGTCGTTGTGTTTGACCTCATTTCGTTTCTTTTTTCTAGCATTTATTTACCTTCGATTCAGTGTTGGCCATAGGCTTATGAATACTGGGGTATGCGAGCCAGGTTTTGGCTCTATCTTAATTTTCAATATTATTCATCTTTACTTAGTTTCGATGCAAGAATAGAGCATAGAGCTGCGCAAATAAAACCATGAAAATTTATTTAAAATTTGAGTTAGGTTCTAAGGTCAACATCCGGAGCCCTAGTGCCATAACTAACACACTTACCCTACTACTGGGGTGATTTATTTTAACTCTCACTTTTCGCCAAGCTGAACCCAGAAGAGGGTAAGTATCTATTGGGGAGAGAGAGAGAGTGCTTTGCAGGTGAGGAACCATGACAACGAAGCACGACGACGGTAATAAGAAACGGAAGACCTCCAGCCAGCCGCGTAGACAAGGTGAGAGGGAGGAAAAGAGTAAGAGATTATGATATGTGTTGCATATTACATTGCATCAAGCCGAGGAGATTGCAGCATAGAGAAGCATAGTTTGGTTTTTTCTCACTTGGTATAATTTTGTTTAAATTGAGCTGCCAGATTGATCGAAAACTTATCGACATTGTCATTCAGGAGGGCAACTTTATGATTTAATTTGGATCGCAGCTGATTCGACTGATTTACTAATTCCAGGTGGCGGCATCGTTTGAACGAGTTGCCATTTGTGTTGTGTTTTTGTTTTATTGTAGGCGACCAAGGCGTGCGGTGTTTGCACGGTAACTCTCGCCCACTTTGGGTGGCGTTGCGACGGCGCTTGAGAATAACCGTAGGTACAGCATGTGCACACCAAAAATTGGACGTAGAAAAAATCGTTTCTAATCTAATCTAATCTAATCTAATATAATCTCATCTAATCTAATACATACGCAGCCAGAACGAGAAAGCATCCTGGAAAATGATTAGGTTAGATAAGGTCTAATCATTTTCTTGTCTAATTGATGTTTACAGCATATCTGAGATATGATATAAACATCAATACGGCCAGGCCTACTGCGTTGTATTTGCCGCAAAGATGATTCTTGGAAATTAATGGGAACATTTCTTGAATCTACAGGGGTGGAAGGATGCGTGGACATACCGTACCAAACGCTCCGAGTTACTATGTGTAGATGTGTGTAATGTGTAAATATTCGTACAATATTGAAGAATCATAAAATAATGCAATGGAAGGATCTTACCGAATTTTCTCCTATGTTGGTAATGATTCTTTTGCGCTTAAAAGTTTCGTTGGATGCATCCGCAGTTCCTCGTCTTTGCTCGTGGTTATGATTAGTGATGTGATGGAAATCATTTCTTTCACTAGAAACTACCACTGTGAAAACAAAAAGAAACAGAAACAAAACAAAACAAAAACAACAATCGCAACCATAAATACATAAATAAGATCTTCAGAGCAAGAAAACCAATGAAGGAGCATTTAGAGGCAAGCATGGTTTTTAATTTCAACTTTCATACAAATATTTATGTGAAAATTAATTTTATGCTGTGTTGACAGACTTTTCGCTATCTGATGCATCTTCAACTGCGTAGAGTTTATGTACTTCCTTCCTTAGCTCAATTTTGTTACAAAGAGTTGAAAGGTCAGAACCCCCTGCGCTTCGGTCAGAGAGCGTATAGGGCGTCGTTGTGCCAATTTGGTCGTGGCACATTTCGAGTATGAGAGAGTAATTGCAGTTAGATCAAAAGTGCCTGAGAAAAATGCAAGTACTTTCGCAGATTACCCGAAGTTGCGATAGTGAAGGTATGATCACAGAAAAGGAGACATAACACTCTTAAAACGTTCATCAAAATCGTTTTTAACGGTCAATTTAAATGTTTCTTAGCTGGTAGTACTGCCATTTGTGGTGCACATAATCAACTCCCTAGCGTTTGACGTTTACACACTACAACCATCTGTTGAGTGTATTGCCCATCAAAGTATATACGACAGATGGCGGTAGGGTTTACATTTATAAATTTTCAATGTGTTGTGTCTGCTTTTCTGTGAAATAACATTGAGGTAACGTTAGGATAAATTCAAAACATTGAGAAATATTACGCATCACTTTCAGAAATACTTCACTTCGCAACCGATGAACCATTCTGACGACCATATGAGTACCCAAGTAACCATATAGTCGCAATATAGCTTGTATATTCTTTCTGTGCTTGAGTATGGTTAGTTGGGGAATCTGATGAAACTGTAACTTCTTGAAACTGATCCCTTTCGTATTTCTTTCATTCTCCTTTCGCAAACGAAGCGCTCGATGGACCAGTGACTTTGGACGTGAGCCTCGTCCCAGATCACCATCGCAATTCAATAACATATGGTGGACATCAAACCAACCAAAAAAGGCAGAATCATATTAGAACCAGGACGGTCTACGGAAGGAAATTGCCGGTGAAGCACGGAATGAAATACGAAGCGTTAGAGAAAAAGTCCAAGGGATTCCAAAAGAAGCAAATAACGACGACGGAAGAGCAGAATATGGTGAGAGCTTTCCATTTATTTAAAAAAAATATCAAAATTACACTAAATACATGCCAGGGTTGAAAAGAATATTTTCGAACCTGGAAGTGTGTATGTATCACCAATATCCATTTGATAACGGTGATGCATACATGCGGGGCTTATTGTGAGTGAAAGTAACCTCGGAATGGGCGTGACTCTCCAGACATTCTGAAATGGGTTGCTGGATCTGCAATAGAGCTATCACCTTCTAACTCCCGGACTAAAGCTGTCTACAATGACTTTAAATACGACATTGTAGAGAGAGTTCTTCCATAATAACACTGCCGGCCAGTGGGGGTTAGAGGGAATACACACACACACACACACACAAAAAAAGAGTTGAAAGGTCAGAACCCTCTTGGCCTTAAGATACAAAGGATCAAATTCAAAGGATTGTTGGAGAAATTCAATCGATTAGAGTTTTTACAGTTGTAACTCTACTGTCTGTATCCCGGTAAAAACGCTCAGTAGCAAGAAACCTCTCGAGCTGTGTCTCAAGGTCGGCTTACTACTGGGTAATCTGGTGGGGCTTCGCGATCCTAATGTGCAGTACTGTCACCTGACTAAAAGCTTCGGAAAGTTCAAGTGACACAGTAATCAAAGGGTGTATACTAATTATTTATTAATAAAAGCTATAGCAGGTGTGGATTGGATGTCTAATAGTAGTTCTATTGAATTTTATGGGTGTACAGTGGGTTTTTACTATGGGGGTTTGACGTACCGGTACTGAACTGCTGCCGCTGATTCTGCTCCGCCGAAGACTACTCTGCCGATGTGCGAGCGCTCGCCGATGATCCTACGTACGACGAGCTTGACGTCGGGCGAATCAAGCCTGACAGGGTGGTGATGTTGGAACAACAGATCGACTTAACTTGATGGCGATCTGCGGTCTCCTGGCGTCTACCCTCGTTGACGAGAATCACCAGAGCCCAGGCAAGGCCGGAGTGACTCTGCTGAGAGGGGTCCTCTTTTGCGTTTAGAGCCGCCTTGGCCCGAGGAATGCGGCGATTTTGACCTTGCAATGCCAAATCGAAATGATGTCCTTTACTGTTAGGATTAATAGCCACTAAGGATCAATAATCCGACTCGTGTGCTTCCTGACCGACTTAGTCGATTGGTTCACAAAATGGCGCTGTACCGAATGGTACCACAAAAGGGTCCTGTGAGGGCAACGGGGTTTATTTTTATTAATTATCGTACTAGTCTATGGTCATTCGATTAATGTTAGCTATCCGTAATTAATTAGCCAAGCCGTATTACCTGATTGAACAGATAGGTATTCCCGCGATTCACCACTCACTTTTATTACTTTAAGGACACTTGGTTTTAACGATCCGAAGCACACGAACGCCAGATACTGATTGAGGAATGGCGGTTTTCCTTCGCGCTTTTCCCATCCCATTGCTCTTCTCGTGAGACGTTATTTTCCACCCTTTTTGAATTCATGGTTTCGCCCGAATGTTGTTGTACCCACTGGTAGAATATTCATACCCACTGTATGTACTGTTGTACGGTTTTATACAATTTTCAAATTTAAAAACAATTAATCCTACTAACAAATTAACATTTTTTTACAACGACTACTAACCCTACTAATCCAACACCAAATAACTTTAAGAGACGTGACGGTACATTTAACAACCATGCACAAATTAAAAATCTAACATGTTTTGTAACAAACGGTTACACAGTTATCGCAAGAATCTCTAAGACTCTGTTGATTTCAGGAGTTTAAAAAGTTATTGGAGAAAATCCTGACGGAATCTCACACGGGTCTTCTTCGGCAAAGCTAGAGTTTTGCGAAATTTGGCAATGGTTCACATTTGTGCTCAAATTCGGCCATATTGTATCATGAAAAAAAATGTTCAAAATGACGTCTTTGAAATTTTTCAAAAATGTGTTGCACGGTAACGGCATTTATGATCGAAATGACGTCTGAGACAAAGTTGTAGAGAAACATAATGTCTTTCAGTCTTCAGTTTCAGTTTTCAAAAGGTAACAGCTAGAGAAATCCCGAAGAAAAGTATGGGTTTTTTCAAGAACATCTGGGGAATTTTACCGACATTCTCAAGGTGAGGAAAGTCTAGCTAGTAGGTCCTCAGAGAAGCTGATTTTATCTTCAAATGAAGCCAATTGCAGGAGGCTCTTTCAAAGGACTTTTCCAACTTCTACAGGTCTACCTGTTATGCTTAAGCTGCGAAAGTTTTGACAGTTTCTATGAGAATCTCCTGATGATCTGTTGATTGAAATCTGCTAATTTCAGCAGTGAGAAAGGTTATTGGAGAAAATACACGACTCTTCGTGGGTAAAGCTAGAATGTTACTTCTAACAGGAATTCTAAGCCATGTTTTAGGTCTCAGTAGTGGATTGTTGAGTTATAACTAGAAAACTTTGTGTTGAAGACTAAGTTTGATAGGCTAGCGACTGGGGAACTAAGAAGTCTCCAGTTGATTTTCACAGAAAGTTCAGGTTCTCGTTGACATAGAGAGATCTCATGAGAAAGGTTAGGAAACATTTTTTTTTTAATATTCTACGGCATTCTAAAGGTGAGGAAAGTCTCTCTATGTCCTACACGGTCGTTGAAACTAATAGCACGTTCAGACTATAGAGTAATAACATGTTATAGCGCTATCTTGATGGTGGTTTCTGTGTTGCACCGTTATATCATGTTATAACATGTTATAACTGCTCAGTCTGGACGGCGTTTAACTCGAAATTAAGTAGAGTTTCACTTTTTTTTTGTGAAAAGTGCGATTTCTCAGAACTGAGTTACTCCTTTTTGAGTAATGATCACTCAATTTTGATTACTGTTTACTGTGAGTACTTTTTACGAGAAGAAGCGAATTTTGAGTTTGCTTAAACGGTTGTGCAGTTTACTCATAAATCGCAAATAGTTCAGGAACTCAGCGGTGAGTAAATTTGCTCATGTTTTTGCAGGATTTCCAGGAAAAAAAAATTCCCGAATATGATAAAACTAAATATTGGATTCTCTCAGTCTTCATAGACTAAGTAAAACTTTGTCAATTTTCCTTATCTTCCGGGAGATTTTTGTGGTTTCCCAACGGAAAACATGAGGCAAATTTACTCATCGCTGAGTTCCTGCACTCTTTACAATTATGAGCAAACTGAACTCAAATTTAAGTTGATCTCATTGGCCGTGCGGGATTGTCCTGAGAATCCAAGAAATCAAGGAAAAGCTCGCTCCCTAATTCTGGCGGAATATTTTCCCCGTTTGAATTCGTTAATGACATTTCAAACGGCTGCCATGCCACGTGTGTTTGTTCACAATCTAACTCCCACTGTCTGGCTGTGGCATCATGTATGAAATCATTTCTTATGAACGCAAGAAGTTTGGACCCGGGAGTTAGACCGTAGCTCAAATAGCCTTTAGATAAAAGATTGACGCGTATTTAGTAATTTAAATGATCGTCTCAGGATACGTCCTGTATAGCAGACCTGTCATAATCTTGTATTTTTTAAATGGCTGCATCTTTGTTCGATGAACATGTTTCATGCTGCATTTTATTTATTTCTAATTCCTTCTGGGCTAAAACTCATAATGATGAACAAAATTGCACTAGAGTTATATCATTGCTGAGATCCAGAGACCACGTCCGGGCCGCGGGCCGCACGCTGGGCAGTGCTGCTATAGAGGAAAGAGGAACTCAAATGCAAATAAACTTAGCTGAACGTTGCTGCGCTTTAGTCGGAACGGACGGCACCTCATGCAATGGAAAGGGAAGGATTTGATAATTTTCACCTAATGCACTTTTAAACACAACTTCTGTACATTCAATTAACACTTTTTAACACTGAAATTGTAAATTTTCCACATTTTCACAAGAACGAAAACGACGCAGCAAACCAAAACACGTCATTTTCGCAGCGCGGCTTACTTCGATCTTCGGACGTAGAAAAAAAAATCGTTTCAAAACATTAACATTCAAAAATGCATTCCTTATTCCCGTGGATGATGGCAGCCAGCTGGGTATTTCCCAACAAACATGTTCAGTTATGTAAGCTTACTTTTTGCGTGCTGTAAAGCAGCTGCATAAATGCTATGAATTCAACTACAGGCAAAAGCTGTCAAAATAGCATAAGTAGCGCCTGTTCAGCATTTATACAACAATTATTCAGCTTGTCAATCAAATTGAATAGCACCAGCTAATAAACGTTTACACTACTACTGTACACATTTTTTCAACATACAACTTATTGCTACAATTCAAAGCTGATAAAAAGTGTATATTACTTATCTCTTTGCATCTACACAATCAATAACTCATACTGAATAAAATAAACATCAAAAACGCATTTCCGTACAGCCCCGGTAGTTTCAATAGCTACACACTTAGTCTAGCTCAGTAAAAATCTCCTACAGCCAATTACCTCGGCATTTACTTTTGCTGATTTCTCTGCAAAATATCTGTTTGTTAGCTGATATCTCAGCAAAATGTTATTTGTTAGCTGAGCCTCAGCAATTGTTTTACTGAATCTCAGCAAAGTAAATTGCAGAACTACTCGGCTGTTGGAATCTCGGCGAAAAAAAATTAAGTGTGTAACATTGCTATTAATCGTTACTTGTAGAGAATTTGTTAACCTGATACCCCTGCAGAGATGCCCAATGGCGTTACGTAGGGGTACCAGTTAAACAAACTATCTACGATAACCGTTTAATAACGATTTTAGCTATTCAAACTAACGGAGTTCTACACACTTAATTTTTTTCTCCGAGATTCCAACAGCCGAGTAATTCTGCAATTTATTTTGCTGAGATTCAGTCAAACAATTGCTGAGTCTCAGCTAACAAATAACATTTTGCTGAGATATCAGCTAACAAACAGATATTTTGCAGAGATATCAGCAAAAGTGAATGCCGAAGTAATCGGCTGTTGGAGATTTTACCGAGCTAGATTAAGTCTGTTTTGATAACTAAATTTGTTATCAACTTGGCTGAATTAACAGCCAACATAACAAAAATGATAACAAAAATTTCTTCTAGAAATATCATGTTGATAACTTGTTTAGATATAATTGAAAGCAAGTTGATAACAAATTCTGCAATGTATTTTGTCTGATTGCATAACAGATCTTATTATCAACTTGATATTGTAATAAAGCATCTGATAACAGATTCAGTTATCAACTAGTTTCTTTTTCTCCGCACTTATGATAATATTTTTTGTGATTTTTCAAAGAAAAAATAAACTTGATAATAAAAGAAATTTTATTTTCGATAAAGTTAATCCATGCTTATAATCAGAACTGAATCAATATTGCCAAGCGGATACTTGAGTAACACTAAACTTAACAAGAGCAATGGACAAAAATAAATGGTCATTAAATCCACAACAGGTTAAAATCAAAAAGTTAACAGGTATTGTAGCAATAAAAAACAAAAAAAAAAGTGATTGTCTTAACAAAAATAATCACGATCGCGAAGCATTCGCGATTACTCTCGTCATCAAACTTGTGCCTGCTTTGGAACGGGCCATTGCAGTTTTTACGTCATCTCGCAAAAAGATTCGACGTTCGTGGAGACAACCTGTAAGACAGACGACATTCAATGAATTAAGCAAATATGACCAATTTTCTTATAAACTTACGGATGCAATAGTCCACTTTTTCCTTCTCCAACGCAAGCTTGGTAACACTGGTTCCATCAGCACTCTCCCCTGAAATACTTGCTCCGGCCGATGTGCCCTCTCCAGTTTTGTCTTCCTGTCGTACAGATTTCGGACGACCAGATGGATTGTTTGACTGACGTCCCGTCACTGATCTACCGAGCAATCCCTCAGGCCAAAGTCTCATCATGATAAACTTGATGAACAAATAATCACTATCTGCCTCAAGAGAAAACTGGCGCAACGTGTTGGCATCGATGTATTCTCCGCAGTCTTTGAATGGTGTTTCTGGCTCTGGTAGTAGTTTCGATGTTAGAGCTTCTTGTAGTTTGCCGTTTTGTGTCACCAATCTAGCATTCTCCTCAGCAAGCCGTTTGGTTTTTAAAATTTCCTCCGACAAATCCATCTGGAGGGACTCCACCATCTTTTTATATTTCCTGGCCTCCTCCGCCGTTCCACATGAGCAGTCTTGAACATAAAAAAATGATTGATTGATTGCCTGATATGATGAAAAAAATAAAGCCTACCTGTTACTTGGTTTGGTGTGGTGTTCACCTGGTTTATCTCCTGGTCATTTGCCTGATTCACCTCCTGCTCATCTGACGATTCGTTGTCCCAATCTTGCATTAATTGTTCAACTGATGCTTTTCGGCGATATGTGCGGATTATCGGTGGCAGCTTACGCACATCTGCGTCTTCCTTATCGGAACCGATATATTCAGTGACTTCCTTATCGGAACCGGCACATTCAGTGACTGATTCAGGTTTGTTGACGAATTCGAAAACAGGATTCACCTGTAAGTCGCTGCCAGATGTTTGCAGTTGAAGATCGATCTCAACTTGAGCTTTCTTTTTGGCTGGTGGCTCAACTTCCTAGAAAAATGTAGAGGTTACGTTCAGTACCAAAATGTACAAGGTTTCTTACCTTCAATTCAGGAATTATATCCACCACGAATGCGATATTCTTGTTCGTCGCACATTTTTGAACACGCTTTTTTGCAACCGTTGTTCTTTTCCGACCCATTTCTACTGTTTTTTCACAAAATACTCACGAATTTCAGAACACACGCGACTTTTGGCCGATGCAGATGGACGATGGCCGATGCCAAGAGAGTATGACAATTAAAGAGAATATGATAGTTTATCTATTCTTAGGTAGGCCCATATTGCATATTCAGTACAACTCACTTATTCCACATTATTGATAACATGAATAATAATTTTGCGTTTTTTAAATTATTGATCCCACAGTGAAGTTTATTTTATTTTTGAGAACATTGAATTTCTAAGAAGAAAAAGAAGTTTTATCTCAGCCCAGATCGCAGCTTTGAATGACTTTTGGTGTGAGACGTTAGAATGATAACCAGGGTCGCCCGCTCTTTTGATAACTGTTCCGCAAAATAGAAAGAAAAAAAAGTCAACGAGTAAGTCAAGTCAAGATCAACGAACAATAAAAAAAAAAATAAAAGTAATATTTCATGTTATCAGAATTGTGGAATAGGTTAGTTATACTGTATTAATGAAATGGACCTACCTAAATATAGAAAACTATCATTTTTTCTTTTATTATCATTGTCAGCTGTCCCTACTAAAAAGATCTGTCAAATGTTTGTTGAGGATCGTGTCAATTGATACCGACGACGACATCAAACCAGTCCGACAGTCTTGATCGGGATTTAAACCGATTATAATAGCGATTGGAGGTTACTATTATCACATTAATTGAGGCTTATGTCGTACTCGCATACTACAGCTTGTGTATTTATTAATTAAATAAGCTTAACAAAAATTTGCAATACTCATGGACTCGCGGCGAAATAAAAGACATTACTACATAGCAAACGAATTCTACAATACGAAATATGTTCATAAGGTAAGAATATCTATCAAATAGTGTAATTATTGAATCATAGTGACATACGATATTTTCAGAAGAAAAAACAAACCGCTGTGATAAATTCACAACTGCAAACCGATTGTGTTGAGAACCATGTTTCACAAACAGTGCAATCTACTGCGAAAGACCCGGATGAATGTGAGAGTTCAATGATTATCAATACTGCCAATTTGCAAGAACCTTCTACATCGCAAACTAACGATATTCAGCATCCAAGTGAACCTACAAAGATTCAATTATGAATTTAATTGTTCTATTGATTCTACGGATTCTACTGACACTTGCTCAGAATCATCCGCTGAGCATATGCAAACCGAAGAAGAGAACGAAGATGCTGAAATGGAAGATTTTTCTTATCAGGACCGTGACGATTGCCTTGGATTCAACAAGGTATATTCTAAAAAAGATAAGTTTACGGATTTCATGGTATTTAATGGCTACAATAACTTTTTCAGGTATTTTCCGAGAAAAAACTGAAATTTGATTCTGATGTGACAATAGCAGAAGCTCGTTTAAGTGATTTTGAACTTTTTCATAAAACATCAGCTTACACAAGGAGCGTTAGTTGATTTGCTCCGTATGATGAATTTGATAGCAGGCTGCAAATTATTCTCTGAAAGCTATGAAACATTTGCTGCTGCATTTCCTGACCCGTACGAGCATTCTCGAGTATACTATTGTACCGAGTGTCAATCTGGCATGGGAAAATCGGCCCCAGATGAACATACTGTTTGCTCTACACCGGATTGTGGAAACAACAAGTTTGACTTTTTCATTTCTATTCCTGTTGAGAAGCAGTTGCGAGAAACAATGCTCAAGTATCAAAAAGAAATTGCTGATTACAAAGATACGGTTAAGCTGGAAGCTGTGAGTGATATAAGCCAAGGAAAAGTCGTCAAGAACATATGCAAAGAAGTAACTGGAAACATAATTTCACTATCAGTCAACACGGATGGAGCGGCACCTTATCCCTGGAGCATCAATAAACCATGCTATCCCATATTTGTCACGATTAACAACCTACCCCCACGAATTCGCTTCGATAAGAACAACCTATTGCCTACTGCTTACTGCTCACGTGTAAATGGAAGTATTGTCGAGGACTATACTTGGACTTTTGATAACTAGTTACACCTTTGAATGTTTTTGGTTGATGCCTATAGCATATTTAACAGGACATTTATATCTGTAATTGTAACCAGCTCGATTTTGTTTGCAAACCTGGTTAAAATGTTTATATTTAATTATCTTAAAGATAACTCGTCCAGCTCAAACCTTTGTAGGGGTAAGAGGTGGGACCATCATCATCATACTGCTATTTGGTTGAGCAAAGGTGAACCGAACATGCCATTATTCTTTAAAGAATTTTGTGAAGAGATGATTAAATTGAGCACTGGAATTTCCATAGGATCTGATGTTTATAAAATTGTAGTCATTCAGAACTGTCTGGATTCGGTGGCTAGACCAAAATTGCAAAACTCGACTCAATTTAATGGGAAATTCGGTTGTTCTTTCTGTCTGCACGAAGGAGAAATACTGCTTGGCAATCAAGTACGCTATCCGTTTAAAAAAAACTCAGAACAGAAATCATACAGAAACTCGACATCAAATGATTGAAGCTCATAACACAGGAAAACAAGTTAAAGGAATTAAAGGTCTTTCAGTGTTTTTATCGATTCCTCATTTCAACGTGGTGACAGGTAATTTGAAAATAATTGTATAAGTGGCCATGCACTTATTACGTAAGCATATTTTTGAAAATTTTCCACCCTCTCCCTCCTCTGAAAGATTTTCTTCAAATAGAAGTGATTTTTGTTTTATTTTATTTAGCGTTTATTTTATTTTATCTAGCCTAGGAAAACTCCAAACCCACCTCCCCCCTAAGTGCTTACGTAATTAATGGATGCCCCCTAAAATTTTATTCTGATCCGTAACAAATTCATTCTCGTTAAGGTTTCCCATTCGACTATATGCATGCAGTACTGCTTGGTGTGGTAAGGCAAATATGGGAGTTGTGCACAGCGTCGTCAAACCATACTAAACCGTACTACATTGGTCTGAGGCTTAAAGAAGTGGAACAAAGGATGTTGAGCATTAGGACACCAAGCTTATTTTCTCGATATCCTGGAAATATTGAAGATATGAATAAAAACAACGCTAATGATTGGGAGAATATGATGTTCCACTATTTTTACCCATGTATGGTTGATATTCTACCGAAAACATACTTGGATAACTTTATGCTTCTATCAACATGTATATTCAAGCTATTGGACATGCACCTGACGGACAAGACGATTGATAAAGTGGAAAAGCAGCTAATTAAATTTGTTCAGGAGTTCCAAAAACTGTTCGGTAAAGAAAACATGTTCTTCAATATTCATGTAGTGATTCATCTGGCTGAATGTGCTAGGAATTTTGGAGCACTGTGGAATTCATCGCTTTATCCATATGAAAACGGAAATGGAATGATTTTAAGATTCAGGACAGGAAATAACCATCCCGTGGTGCAAATAACAAATAAGTACGTATTTAACAGAATTTGCCACGACACGTCACTCATTGGAAATAGTCTGATTAAATCATGGCATTCTCGATTGTGGCACTCAAAAAAAAAACATATCGGTTGAAATTCGATAACAGACAACTATTTAAATATTCAAATGAACTGATAATCGACGATCATATTGCTGAAAGGGAATTCAGTTACCATGCCAGATTTACTTATGATAATGTTCAGTTCTGTACCAGAAAATCTTGCGAGAAATAAGGTTATGACGACTCTTTTGTCAATATCGGTGTTGACTTTTTTCGAATTGAGCATGTATTGACAGACAAAAATGATGAAATTTATATTATTGGAGTAAAATTAATCACAAAAAAGATTTATGATAATATGTATACGTACGATTACAGCGATCAGAGTCACCTTAAAAAGTGCACAAACTTATTCGACCATGTGTAAGTGCATCTGTCGTAGACGGCAACAAAACAAATAATTATATATCTGTATGTAAGCCAAATACACAAGTTAATTAGCACAGCATAATAAATTGGATTTTCTGTAATTAAAAAGGCTGAGCTTTAATAGTAAATAGTTAATAAACGATTTTTGAAATAATAAACCTCGATCTTGTAAAAAGAAAAAAAAAAATCGTCCAAAACATTGACTAACATTTGAGGAATTCTGCAAGTAGTATACAAAACACTCAAAAATTATGCCCAATCATACAATTATAACAGAATGAAAGAAATTTATTTAGCCCACTTAAGTTCATCGTAAATGATAATACATGGTGTTATCACTCAGTTATCAACAATTTGAAAAAATGATAACAAAATATCTAAAGGATAACAACGATAACTAAATTTGTTATCATTTTGATTTCATTCTGTTATCCTCCTTTGCTCGGGTAGCGTTTCTTCATTCCTTATCGCATTTAGCTTGAACAGGATTTTGTCATGGAATGGTTTTTCAAGTAAATCCATCACCAATGAGAAACATTGGCGTTTAGCCAGGCGTTTGCATATATTTTTTAATGGGGGCGACCCCGGGGTAGTGGTTAACATCCATACCTCTCACGCCAAAGTCACGAGTTCAAATCTCACCCCCGGACAAGTCACGAATGACCCAAGAATGTTAAAGTGACTATAATTAAAAAATATATATATATATATACATATATTTTTAAAATTTCGATTAACTGCTGCTTGATTCTTTGCAGGTTTATTTGTCTGCTCAAATGGTAGGCAATTTGATTGCTTCGCACTACCAACATGCTTTATGCATTGTAAATGGTGAATTTTGTTAATTCTTCTCCCAAATAATTGCAAAATAGATCAGTAAACAGGTGCACCTGTTCTTCAAGCCACAAAAGCATATCTTCAAATACAATTTGGTGACAGAATTATTCTAGTTATGTTTATTAGGTGTCCAACCATGATAATTGAGTTGCATTCATTGGGAATCTTATGACCGAATGAAAAAGGAAACGCGCGTAATAGCAGGAAACTTTGTGCGGCTGTCTGCCTTAGTTTATGAGCTCCAGGGGAAGATAACATGATGTTCAAGTCCACCAACTATATCATGCTGCTGCGGAGTGTCGGAGATTGTGAGTTAGCTGAAGGATGCCTCGCTGGATATGCCCAAGTCTAGACGGGCGGTAGCTGGTGGCCGTGAACGGTTCCTGGGGAAGCACTAGATGCGAACCTCCTCCCAGATCACCATGGAAATACAGGAAGTATCACAACAAAGGTAATGACTATTAGATATTTTGCAAACAGTCACAGATAGCGGACATGAAGAACCAGTGGAGGTGCCGGGCAAAGGTGTTTATCCTAGACAAATGGTAAGTTACAAATTATCTATTGTCGTTGTCGTAGGCGCCGTCGTAGTCGCTGTCGTAATCGGCGTCGTAGTCGTAGGCAGTACCGTTAGTATATTTGAAATTAAACATCAACCGCTGAAAATATGAATTATCGCGTATTTCTGTTGTTCATTACATTCCAAGTGAAATTCGAGAACGTAAATTCATTTGAATAGCTTGTTTAACCAGGTCTTAAACAATCGTCACGTCGGTCATAGCTTTTTATGAGAGAAAATCGAAACATTGAACGTCGCTTGAAAGTGGATCTTAATGAAGGCCTAAGTACTCTTTCGTAGCTTTTAGTTTTAGGATTTCAAAGATCGTCGGTTGCAGTGGCTTGCTTACTGAGGAGAAAAAAGCGGTCCCAGATCCTTTCATATTAAAAATATTAAAATATCGCTTGTTTATCGTGTATTTTGTAAAACTTTTCGTTGTCGTCGGTGCCGGGTTTGAATAGTTATAAAAACTTGAGTAACGCTATATATGATATGAGAGGCTCGGTGGCCTTAGAGCAACCGTTTTTGCTTACTGAGCAGAACATCATGAGTCTAATCTCAAGCCCATCCACATTCAAGATTCGTCAATGATTAAAAATGAGCTCGTCTGCCTAGTGGCAAACGTTTTTGCTTACTGAGCAGAAGACCGTGGTTTCAATCCCAAGCTCCTTCGCGTTATACGATCGTTAGGACATCAATTCAGCTTATCGTTTACCAAAACGAACCCTGCTGCTAACCCAGCCCTCTTACCCAACATCTCTGTGATTCCTCGTGGAAGTGTAGAGGACTCCTCGGCTTCCATCAAAGCAAGTTTCACGTCAACACATTCCTACCCATTCCTTTCTTGACCTGCGATCAGGCGCGGCTGGCGCTGGTATTGCCTAATTCGAGATCACCAGTTTTTACACATTGAGGATGATTGCTAGTCCCAAGCATCGTCTATTGGTTCTCTGTGTAATAACAGCTGGTCTGGCAATAACATAGTAGCAACCGTGGGCGGTCAATCATGCTCATGCCAGAGGAAAATAACATATCGTTTGTCACATTACCCATGGGTCGATCAGCGTATCCGTAATTGAAATGATTGATGCGGCTGTTGATAAACTCCACTGTGAGGCCTAAACCTTCTTGCTGCGAATATTGACTAATGACTAATTCCAATGTTGAGAGAATCACCCCTTCAACCAGGTCATGCGTAGGGTCAAGTGACCAATTGTTGGTTATGTGATAGTATTGCAGAATATTTAATATGCAGCCAGTTTTTTTCAAGCCACATTGCGACGGTTGTAAATCACCAGATTGTACTGCTTTTAGGCTGTCGTTGAAACTGTTTGTTGATACCGGAACAATCGGGATACCGGGAAGGCCATTCTTGTGAAACCGCGTTAAACTTAGTGTTAGCTAAATGGAAAGAAAATTTGGAGCATAAAGATACGATTGTTGCTGTGCTTTTGGATCTAAAACGCGCTTTTGAGACAATTTCTAGGCCCTTATTGTTGAGAACAATCAAGCGCTTTGGAATTTCGGGTTCTGCATACAAATGGTTTGAAAGCTATTTATCTGACAGAACACAAAGGACTGTTTTTAATGATTTTGTATCTTGTCCCGTTGACAATGACCTTGGAGTGCCTCAGGGAAGTGTATTAGGGCCCCTTTTATTTATTATGTATATTAATGACATGCGACGAGTTTTACGGTTTTGTGATATTAATCTTTTTGCTGACGATACTGTGTTATTCATTGCAGCTAAAGATTTAGAAGAAGCCGTTTCACGCTTGAATGAAGATTTGCGTTCTCTAAGTAGATGGTTGAAGTATAAACAATTGAAATTGAATATAAGTAAAACTAAATTCATGGTAATTTCGCGGAATCGTGTAGATGATGATGTCTCTGTTGTTATTGATGATGAGACACTTGATCGCGTTCAGAAAATTAAATATCTTGGCGTGATTATTGATGACAAACTCAAGTTCAATTCTCATATTGACAATGTCATCAAGAAAATTGCCAAGAAGTATGGAATCCTATGTCGCTTGAAAAACGATTTAACTATTGGTAGTAAAATACAGTTATACAAATCAATCATCTCCCCTCATCTAGACTTTTGCCCTTCCATTTTATTTTTTGCCAATGAAACACAAATATCGAGATTACAGCGTTTGCAGAATAAAGTAATGCGTTTGATTTTAAGATGTAATAGATTCACTTCCTCAACTTTTATGCTGGACGCTTTGCAATGGCTGTCAGTGAAGCAAAGAATTGTGTTTTTGACTATGGTGTTCATTTTTAAAGTAGTTAACCGTTTGCTGCCTCGATATTTGTGTGATCGGATTGAAAGAGGAAGTGATTTTCATAGATATAACACTAGAAACGCGGATGAAGTAAGAACACCACATCTTTTGAATAATGCTTCACAAAATTCATTATTTTTCAAAGGTATAAATGTTTTCAATTCGATGCCTAGACACATCAAGCGTGCAACTACACTTACAGAATTCAAGAGACGCTGCATTTCACATGTAAAAGCTGTTTATTGAGCAGTTAAATTTTTATGAATGGATAAATCATGCATCTTGACAAAGTTATCTCTAACGGATTATTTTGTATGGAGACTGTCATATAGACATTTTAGTAATTGGTGTAGCATTTACAAAAAACTACATTGTTTGCCTCGATGGTGATGATGGATTTTTAGTTTTTTGATTTTGTAGTAGTAATAGTAAAAATAGCTTTGAGTAGTCTACGATGGTTTGAGCCTCGCGCGCGGAATACAGGTATAAATTACTAATACGTGGAAATTGTGGCAAAAGCCTTGAATTAGTAAAGGATTCGCTGGAAGTCGTTTCCTTGGATATAGTCCTGGCACTGCGGAAGCTTAAACGTGTAAATCCCAGGTCACGTGTAAATGGAAGTATTGTCGAGGACTATACTTGGACTTTTGATAACTAGTTACACCTTTGAATGTTTTTGGTTGATGCCTATAGCATATTTAACAGGACATTTATATCTGTAATTGTAACCAGCTCGATTTTGTTTGCAAACCTGGTTAAAATGTTTATATTTAATTATCTTAAAGATAACTCGTCCAGCTCAAACCTTTGTAGGGGTAAGAGGTGGGACCATCATCATCATCATCATCATCATTAAATTCAGACCGATGAACTGTACAAATTCGGCAAAAATTATTTGCCGAAGGAGTCCCAGAGTGTTGGTTCCGTGGTCGAATTACGCTCGATTCGTCATGAGCCTTCAACGTGGAGAGATTTGCTGCTGGGAGAACGTCCAGTGCCGTTTTTAACATCAAAAGTCGAAGCCGAAAACGATCTGAGCTATCGAAAACGACAATATAGGCAAAAAATATACAAACAGGAAGCTGCTGTAGACATAAAAAACAACAGTGACACGTCATTGAGTGTATGCGTTATAGTTAAACTGTTAATTTTTTGTACTTTGTAGCTTTCCGCTTGACAGTTAATATCATTAAAATTTATACTAAAAACAATAATAACTACCAATTTGAGCAATTTTTACACCAAATATTACTTCAGATCAAGTTGTACTTTCCCTATATGGTAAATCGTCTATTCAAACATTGTATGGACATAAACAATATAAATTCTTTAAGAATGTGAAAGAGAAAAGAGATCTACTAAAACTGGCTCACTTACCCTAATATGATTGATATGAAGTTTGTGTGAGCTCGGAACAAAGTATAGGACGAGGAACAAATAATGTCACTGAGTGATCAATCGTAAACAGCAGTGACTATCTATTGAATATAATGAAAACCTCCTATCGGAGAAAGGTACAAAAGCAGGGGAAGATACATGTCGTACCTATCTCTGGCATCCCTAGGCTAGCCGATCAAATAAACTTTAGTATAATCAAACGCCTACCGGTATACTATTGTGTGTATGTCATTCGTTGAAACTGTTATACGATCTCCGACTACAATGAGCAGCGTTGCCAGGTTGCCGTTTCAGGAAAAATATTAAATGCTCTGAATAATCCAAACCGTAAAAGTACTTTTTTTAATAATGCAATTGAAATCAAATCGATGTACTAATCTGCCGAAAAAAACCGTTCAGTATACAGTATGCGTGTGATACTGTTCGCCGCATTCCAGTTGGGGATAAAGTGAATACGGAGGTGCATTCCAGTTGGGGATAAAGTGAATACGGAGGTGCATTCTTAGTAAGTATGTCCTTCCGTGGATTGCTGAGCAATATGGACCGGAGCCGAATGTGGTCTTTCAGCAAGACGACCTCGAACCGCACGCAGAATTGGCTGAAGTAACATCTGCCGCTCTGGCCGCCATCCAGCCCCCCATCTAAGCCCCTAGGATTATTCAGTGTGGCGTGTCATGAAGGTCAAAGCCTGTGCCAAAAACCACACCTGTACATTGACCCGCGCTTAGAGGGACCCGGACTATGTTATCAGAATCTGTCGAGTATTCTGGAAGCATGTGGAGGCCGTAATTGCGGCAAATGGAAATTCCATCGATGATTAAGATAGGTTTAAGTTCTTACAAACATATCCCTTTGGAATAAAAGATTTTATTCGCCTCCAAAAATATCCGTTATGCAGAATTTCAACATTTTGGAATTTCAATTACATACTCGGGAAAATACTGAAGATTCCTAGAAAACTTTTTTATTGATGTTGGCTATCATGGTTGCTTCCAGGCATTTTGCTATAAAAGCTGACAGGTAGTCGATCAGATTTGGAATTTTGATAATTTACCTGCAGGGTTCTGTTAGTTAAGTAATTTTGAACTAATTTCATAATATAGAGTGGAACTCTGAAAATCTCTCTAACAAAGCAAAAAAAAATGTGGAAAATTAAACTTTTTCAATTTAGAAATCAAATCATTATGTCAAACACTGTCGAATGCTTTTTCTATGTCTAGAAGAGCAACTCCAGTTGAGCAGTCTTCAGATTTGTTTGAACGAATTAAATTGGAAACTGTTAAGAGTTGATGAGTAGTTCAATGCCCATGGCGAAATCCCAACTGCTCATCTGCAAAAAATGAGTTCGTATTGATGTGAAGCATCATTCTGTATAAAATTATCTTTTCACTAAATATGAACTTCTATTATCAAACTGTGTGAAGAAAATATCACGAAATGTGTTTGCCATGGTTAGCTAAAGAGAAAGTGGATGATGAAATTAGATCAAACCAGGTAGAAGATTTTCATCTATATATTTTTAATAATATAAGAACAATTTGTGGCTTTGCATCAAATTAAATGGTACATATGGCAAAGGAAATAATGTAGAACTTATCCTTGGCACAAGCATTTAATTGTTTGGACAAATCCGTTCCTAAAAGTGAGACGATGCGCGGGTTGTGCTTTGCATGACGTACTTTAGATCACAAAAACCCCAATTCCCATATAATTAGACTGACTAGTTGCGAATCGGCAACATTAGAAGCATTTCTTGCATCGCACAATGTTGCAATGGGTAGATTTTTTTCTGCCAACGGGAATAGCACCAGCAGCATCTTCTTCACATCCATTGATGTAAAAGAGATAGCAGCGCAACACCAGCAGCAGGCCGATTTTCCGCTTCTTTTTGTGAAATGGGTGGAGCCATGGCAACCAAAAGCGCATGCCGCCGCAGCATTCTCGAGCAGGACGTTCGGTGGTTGGCCTATCGGAACGGGACACGACGGAATGCGAATGTGAGTGTAGGTACCTACATGCCTATCTACACCACCAACGTCACCCAGTCATATGATCGGTGATAACATTGCGGGTTGCTGCAAAGGCGAAAGCAGAGGATGAAAAGAGAAAAGAGCATATTCCCATGGCAACGGTGTGTACACAAGATGTTGGTTCGAAAGTCCTTTTCTCTTTCTCGGGGTGCTCGTGCTTGTCTACGCGCGCAGGACGCCTAGCAGGGTGAAAGGGAGTGTTTTCCAGCGATGGTAAGTGTGGATAGGATATTCGAAACGAGTAAATGGGTGTGTTACATTGTGGCGAAAGAGCATCTGCCGGGGAATGGAATATAGGCGACGGGATTCCGGCGCTTTGGACGTTAGAGCTAAGATTATGTAAGAAGATTCTCTTTTGAATTAAAATGTCTTGATCAAATAAGAGTGGGATCAAGGTTCAGAAAAAAAAACATGATATCAAATCGCACTTATAAAATGCATGTCTACTACTGCAGAGAAAAACGATGACCAAATCCAATCGCCCAAAAGTCATTAAAACTGGTCACAATCGACAGTAAAAAGGATTCCTAATTTTTTCGACTCCTTCGCAAGCAATTGGGTCTGCAAAAGCCAAAAAAAAAACAGTTGGTCATAAAAGATCCAAGAAAATTGAACCAAGAAAAACATTCCAAGCGGTCGTAAAAATCTCTCCGGGTAAGCGGATTCAGGATAACGACCGGGCGCTGGAAAAAAAAATGTGGGATACCTACTAGGAGCATTTAGATTTTGGTGCGATCCTGCTGACTCAAGGAAATGAATTTTGTAAAAAAAAAACGGACAGTGAATGTGCTCTATTTTTTTTTACTAATCCTCTTTTCGCTATTGTTCGAATAAAGGCCTTGAAGCGTTCAATGGTGGTTTGGTTTTATTTTCGTTTTTGGAAAGGATGATTCCTGACGAGGACAGCAGTAATGTCCTTGATGGGCTACAGATAAAACAACAAGGCAAATGGTCATTTGTTGGAAACGTTTGTTGCAGCTACGAACATCTATCAGTTATGTAACGAGCAGATGGAATGAGGGAAAAATCTTTATGACAGGAGTTATAGCTCTGCATTCTGATTTTAACGTATCTTGACCGAATGGAAAGGCTATCAGGCGAAGAAAAATAACAATTTCACTTTAGTTTTTAGTAGCATTGGACACTATATGATCTAGAGGCTACACTCTGTGTGTTAGGGTGCTCCAAAATAACACGTTGCCTGGAAATCTGGGGACTCCACCTCAAAATGACTCTGCGCGGCGCCTGAGGTGAGGTGAATTGTAAATACGCACTTCGGAAAATACACAAAAAAAAGGTAAAAGTGTACAGGTTGAAACTAAAATACATAATAAAAATACTCAGAATTACTTTATACACGAAAAATACATTTCATAATTAATTGAATACATGTTAATACATAAACATACAAAACTTAAAAATACATAAATACGAAGAAAAAAATGCTTGCCTGTGTAGGTGAAAGCATATACAGAACACGGAATAAAAAAGATTGCATCGTCTGCAAGGTCAACTTCTAACATTCGCTGGGATGTTCATGAACAGAGGATGATAGGAAATGGAACTAAAATTCATTGTAATAAATTTTTGGGTTGCGTGTAAGACCTATTGGAAAGTGACGCGAGAATGCTTGATTTTTCTTCACACCAAAAATCTGAATCAAGCTCCAGCGAAATGGATTATTGAACTGATTCTAGCCAAATCAGTTTACATTGAATAACACAGCAATCCAGAAAATATTGGATGATGATCTGTCGAAACAGGAATCTTTTTTTGAAATTCACATTCTCACGCAAGGGGGTGGTCACTCTACACAGTGTGCCAAAAACAGGTTTGGCACAGCTCTGGCACCAGTATTGGGACTGTTGGGCATCCTATTCAGAAATGCATGTGCTATTAAAAAAACTGGCAACACCGCACTGTTTCTGAGTACGCCTCAAATCATTGTTTACATCCTTACACACTAAGAATAGATCGCCGAATTTCGTGAAAAAAAATTATCGAAATTGATCTGTAAGCGAAAAATTTACAGATTTTTTTGTAAAATCAATATGTTTTCCACTAATTTGACCTAAATCCACAGAAAGATCGGTGAAACCAAACAAGTTTACATAAATCAGTGAAATAATTACAGATAGTTCGGTGGCGTAGCTATTTTTTACCGAATACTGTGTTTTTCACCGAACTTCTGTAAATACAGCTGTCAGCCATATTGACAATTGCGAGCGCCAGTTTGTGAACACAATTTGTGAAGTGGTCCGTTTAAAGTGAATAATATGGATGACATTTTGGAAGCACTCCAGGAGAACAACGAGAAACTCGTCGGTATTTTCCGTAAGTATGATAAATATGTATTATAAACTCTATGTTTTGTTTTAGTTGCCGATAATCTGTTTTTTTTTTTTTCTTCTGCCGGATCAAAGTTCCCGGTTATGTGACGGGTTTTCATCGTCACATAAACGATCATTTAAAGAAAAATCACTTCCGCCTCGGAGACACTTTCTTCGATTGCACTTTTTCGAAATGTAATGCGCGATTTATTAAATTTTACACACTCAAAAGGCACATTATAGAAAAGCATCCAGTGCAAAGTGCTACAACTACATGGGAAGCTACCGATTTAGAGCAGAACCATGAACCGGATCACACTTTCGAGGAGTCGACTGAACAGGAGCAATATGCTATTCCTTCCCATCCGACATCAAACAAAAATTTGGGGGTAATCCGGAAGATAATTGGTTTGAGTGTTTGTCGATTGTTAAGCGACGTTAGTTTGCCTCAAACGAAAATTGCAGAAGTAATAAAATTATGCGACACAACGGTTCAACATGTAACTGAGTACTTGGAGGCACAAGTGCTTGCCTTTTTGAATGCACATAATGTGCATGTTCCCGACAATGATCTCATCGATTTGAGAAACAAATTTCAGCTTGATCTGTTTTCCGAGGTTAACACGTTTCAAAAACAAATCAAGTTTTTGGAAAAAAGAAAAAATCGCGTATCAGCTCCAATTCCTCGTGATATTTTGTTAAGTCACCGACAAGATGTTCGACACGTTGACTCACTTCCCAAAAAAGTTTTGGTGAATGAAACTGGCTCCTACATAAGCATTATAGATACGCTGAAGTTTTTGTTTCGAGATCTCTCCAATAGGAAACTTTTTATAGAATCAGATGCAGCTGACACTCCATGCGTCAAAGAGTGTAGTTCATTTAAATCAGGCGAATTGTTTAAAAACAGTGAGTACTTCCGGGAAAATCCCAACTGTATTCGCATTAGTTTGTACCAGGATGACGTTGAATTAGGTAATGCCTTTAGTTCACGAGCTGGCATAAATAAAGTATGCAATTTCAATTTTAAAATTCTGAATTTTCCTGAAAAGTGGAACAGCTCTCCGAAAACAGTATTCCCGTTGCTTTTTTGTAATTCGATTGGCGTTAAAAAAACAAGGATTTCAGAAAATACATTGCTGATCTGAGAAAACTGGAAGAGGGTGTTACGGTCTACTATGGTAACGATTTTTTTTATTAAAATCTGTAGTTACAATGTTTTGTGGAGACACTCTTGCAGCACATGACGTATTTGGACTCCTAGGACCAAGTGCCAACTACTTCTGTAGAATTTGTCAAATTTCCAGAGATGTGTTCCATAACAACCCATCTGGCGAATTTGCTCTGCGAACTAGAGAATGGTACGACGAAAAACTTGATGCTGTTAAAAAAGGATGGATTGCTCCGAAGGATTGCGGATTGAAAGCATCAGGGTGTATCCTAAATGAACTACAGAACTATCATATATCGGACAACTTTAATCTCGATGGAATGCACGATCTTGCAGAAGGGGTTGTTCCGTTAACAATACAACTAGTATTGTCACACTATTACAAGCAGAAACATTTGAAAATTGATGTACCATTTATCAACAATCGCATAAACACCTTTACCTATGGCTATACTGATCGCCACAACAAGCCTTCAGCAAATTTCACACATGAAATGCTAGTACATCCGAACATTCACAAACTGAAGCAAACATCAACAC
The DNA here is from genome assembly GCF_037179485.1 of Ochlerotatus camptorhynchus. Classification (NCBI taxonomy): domain Eukaryota; kingdom Metazoa; phylum Arthropoda; class Insecta; order Diptera; family Culicidae; genus Ochlerotatus; species Ochlerotatus camptorhynchus. The sequence continues at coordinate 2,272,696 of NW_027040640.1, forward strand.
AAACATTTTTGTTACTGCGATCTTTCTCATTTCTGTTTGGGCACAAGGTACCACCGGATTGCGAGTTGATGGTTATGATCGGTCATCTTATCAACATCGTAAAAATTATAATGTCACCAGCCGTTTCCCAACATCTAATTTACCAATTAGAAGAGGACCTGCATTATTTCGAACAAACATTCTACTCAACTTTCGACCGTCACATAAATAAATTACATCACCTCAAACATTACGCCCTTTGCATTCAAAAAAGTGGATCCATGAAGCAATATAACTGTCTGCAGTTTGAACAAACCAACAAAGTCGTCAAAAACCAAGCTTCTACATGCAAAAATTTCAAAAATATTTATCATAGTTTGGCCAAAAGGCAATGTGTTAAAATGACCTTGAATATATTGGACAACCCATTCTGTGACAAGTTGAATTTCACATCAAGAAAACTCGTTGGTCGTAATGAATGTCTAAGTTCACTTCTTCTGGATCCAACAGTACAACACGTGTTCATACCAAAAACTGCAATATTTAATGGGGTTGAGTTCAGAGTAAATGCTGTGATAGGCATAAATCAGCACGCAGATAATTTATTCCCTGCTTATGGAATTATTAGAGAAATTGCTGTTATTGATGGAAAAATGTACTTTTTGTTGCGGTTGATGGAAACTGTATGCTATAGCAAGTATTGGATGGCCAGCAATTACTTTACTCACAACTATGCTTTACTCATACTTTGTATTCCTTTTGGTCGCCGTACAGCTGCAACAAAAAATATATTTCTAGACGATTTTACAACCGTGATTATTAAAAGTATAATTTTCGTTCATCACCGCTCTAGAGATTGTTTTGCTTATTCACTGACGTCTATTTTTATTTAGAGCGAGAAGAAATCGACGATCTAGAAACATTCCTACAGTTAGATGATAAAGATTTCATTAGATTAAACCTTACAACAAAGATGATTAAGCTGATTCAGCGATTGCAACACGAATACCGAGAAGTTGCAGTAGAGTATATTGACGAAGAATTATTTCAAAATAAGGATCACGCTACACAAGATGCCAGTTTTCAAGCTCCATCTGCTCCTACTGACTCTGATAATCCATATCAAGGAATATGCCTTGATGAGGTAAGGTTTTGGATAAATTGTCTTAAAATATGCATTCTGTACTAACTAACGATACCATTTCAGACAATTGATATCGACTGCGTTCTCCAAATGACAGAAAATGGTCTTGCAATCATGGAGGTCCTTAAAGAACAGACCAAGCCTAAGGAGACGATGATTAAGCAGATCTGTAACATACTTTGTGACTGTTTGAAAGCACTTTACGGTTGGTAAGTAAAGTTTTGATTGCTCATCTTTATATTGGTTATGTTGCGAAAGCAACAAGCCAACGATAACATCAAATCGCAAAATCAACTAACTTTCGATAACCAACACATCATATGTGACAGCACTCTACGGCAAGAGGAACTATGCTATTAGCACGAAGTACTAACGCTGAGATTGGTGCTAGCCGTATTACTTGCGTATATTTAGTGTTATCTTGTAGCTTGTTGTTTTCTCCATCAAACCGTAACTTATTATAAATTATCTTCATTTAAATAGCAAGTTGTGCATGCTGCTTTCATTTAAAAAAAAAATCAACAATTATCAATTGAGATTTATTTTCGTTGCAGCCGTCCAAGCAATTTTTATAAAAAAAATCAAATAGCTGTGTCCCTGGTACGGTCTTATCCTACACTGGCAGCTAACTCCTCTGACACTCCGCAGGTGAATAAGCATCTAAGTGGTGATTTAAGTAATGCCGTTTAACAATTGCATTTAAATTCCTTTCGTAGGCTTTATGGTTCCATCCCCATGCCCGAGGTACAAATCGTCACGCAGGCCGGATCCATTACAGGATGGAGTACCTTGCTAGGACATCCGTTGACCGAGCATCAAAGCGTCATCCTCGCATAGTAAAATCTCAAGAAGCAGTTCATGAAAGCAATCTGGAGACCGAAATCAATTTGGTTGAAGCCGTAAGTATCTGTAATATAATTGCAAGATTACATTTATGATAGTACTTTTTTAATTAGGAAGGTAAGCTACGATTCATTGTACCAAACCAGCAGACAAAATCCCATGTGATCGATCTGTGGAACAAAACGTTTGAGAGACGACAGAAATACCGGTTCGAGGAAAACTTTTTTTCGTTTGCAAAAGATTGTCCTGTTATAACGGCCTACGATGGAGATTTGGTAAATGATCAAGTGTTTTTTGAAAATATTGTTCCGTTTAGACAAATGTTACAACTTTGCAGATCCGTATTGATTTCCAAAAACTCCAACCGACAGCGAAACCGTTTATGGAAAACTGGAATACGGTGGAACCAAAAGTGATTATGAATAATCGTGAACTCTACATGGAACTCAAAAATGGTAACTTTTTTAATGTCGTTTTCGTTTTTGCGGTGTAGCACTGGTGTAGTGTAAGCAGGAATAAGTGCGAGTCTTTGACAGCCCAACATCATTTGTTTGTAAACAAAGGTGCATCCTATATCTACACCCTAAAATATGTCGGTGTACGGCAGTGTAGCACCGGTGTAGCTACACCGCAAAAACGAAAACGACATAAGAGATGTCAACTTTGAAAAAGAAATGATAACTTGAACATTGACTTTATGACTACTAGATTTCGTTCGTGCGCTGGCAATTAAGGGCCACCCACAATATTCCGTCACCGTCACCGTCACCGTCAGCGTCAACTGACAGCTCGGTTTGAGCCAACGCTATTCAGTTTAACAACCCACAATGATGCGTTGCGCTCACTGCGCGCCAGTACTAAAACGCTGACGCTGTGCTAAATTTTGAAAATTTTCAAAATTGACGCAGCGTCGTGATGCTTTTTCTTGACATCAGCGTAATCAGAAGCGTATTTTGTGCCGTGTTGATTTGAATACATGGAAGAAAATGGAAGAAAAGTTAATTATTTTAATCAAGGAGAACCCTGCCCTGTACGCAAAGGCCTCAAAAGATTATAGAAATAATATAAAAAAAGAAAAAGCCTGGAATTCAATTGCAGCCGAGCTGAATACTAACGGTGAGTGTTATATTTGCTTCCTGCTTGAACATAAAATTTATTACTTCATCTCCTTTCAGTGGATGCGGCTAAAAAACGCTGGAGAAGTCTGAGAGATCGGTTCGTGAGGGAAGCAAGGAGGTTGGTGGAACAGTCGCGATCTGGCGCTGGTGAAGACTCATCCACTTCCTCCTGGCCATTTTTCGAGGAACTGAAGTTTCTTCAGTCCCACACTGAAGCTCGACCGTAAGATGAATTGTTTTTTTCTATCTGTAGTATTTATTTACCCAAATAATTTTTTCAAAATTTCAGGACTTCCTCCAACTACCAGGACAAAAGTGTATTCGAAGAAGGTCATGGACAGGATACTGAACATATAAACAGTGACAGTGAAAGTAGCCTTAACCTCGGCCTTAACATAACCACTCCCTCGGTTACCCCGACCGCAAAGTCTTCACGACGCCGGAAGCAAGCCCTGGACACAGACGAACATTTCCAATGTATTCTGGAAAAAGTCGAACAGCGTGTGGAAGGGTGGTCGGCCAAAAAATCAAGGCACGAGAGTTTCTGCAAATACATTGGAGATAGATTGGAGATGCTTCCAGAGCAAGTCGCAAGATCTCTAGAAGTGGAGTTCATCTTGAGAGTGAACCAATCGATCGATGAGTTTAATCATCTGATCGAAACGGATGATGATGTAATTTGTGAATAAATAAACGTATTATAATAACTGAATCTTTGAACTCTCAATTCATAAAAAAGTAATCATAGTAAGTAATTTGAAAAGATAACTTCTTGGGGTACAATAGTTGAGGAAATAGTTACCTACCTTTTGGTGCTAGTATAGGATGGATTCTAGTAGGTGACAAGCAGATATTCCGGAAGACACGGCACATCCGTAATAATTCAAATTTCATGAAACTATTCCTAGTGCTTTGCATTTGATTTCGAATAAAAAAAGCAACTTTTGCTACCAGAACTAATTCACATTATATTACATAGAGAAGCCTCCCTTAGCTCAGCCGGTAAAGGCGAAGCTACAAAGCAAGACCATGCTGGAGGTGGCTGGGTTCGATTCCCGGTCCGGTCTAGGAATTTTTCGGGTTGGAAAATTTCTCGACTTCCCTGCGCATAGAAGTATGATTGGACTTGCCACACAATTATACCAATGCAAAAATGGTACAGGCATCGAAAGCTCTAAATTAATAACTGTGGAAGTGCATCTTAGAACACTAAGTTGCGAGCACGCAATAAGCTAATATGCGATATGCAATAAGCTTGAAATGCGAAGAAGAAGAAGAAGAAGAAGAAGACATAGAGAAGCTAATGATGAGCACACGGAGAAGTGCACCGTGACTCCGGCGGAACGGTATTTTTCCCCGAAGGTCAACAGTACGTAAAATCCATCTTTTCATGAAACTTATACTAAGCCATCATGTTTTTTTCGAAAACACTGGGTGGATGAGCCAGTAGTGGAGAAACTGAGGCAATATATCTCGATTACTTTTTCGAAGGGACGTATCAGTTTTTGTAAAAAAAATTATTTGATCGTCGATGTGGCGTAACTGGTAGCTCACCTACGCATACTTACACTATCATCAGATAGGGGAAATTTCCCCCTACCTGTTAGTGGTATTAACATGCATAGGCAATCAGTTACGCCAAATCGACGATCAAATACATTGTTTTCAAACGCTGATACTTCCCCTCGTAAAAGTAATCGAGATATTAATTATTAAATAAATATACGATCTGCATACCACTTTTATACGTCGATCTTATAGCTTTCAACCAATATTTTGCTAGAAAAATATTACATTGTGATTATTGTTTGTTTTTTTTTTGAAAATTCGTCCTCCATTAAGAGGCAGTTCATAAACTACGTAGACAGTTTAGGGGGAGGGGTGACAATTATCCACGGCCAATACAAATTTTAAAAAAATGTATGAACAATTGCCTACGCGGGGGAGGGGGCTCACGATTACAAAAAAAACTGTCTACATAGTTAATGAACAGCCCCTTAATTGGAACGCTGTTCCCAGGGCTGGTAGCGATCACTGCTATCAAAACTAGTGAAGAAATGTTAGTTGTTTTAGACAGATTCAATAAGTATCTCGTAAACAATTATGTACGATATGAACCTTTAAAGCGAAAGATCCAATAGAAAGTTTATGGCCAAACCCATGGTATTAGTCAGGGTGTCTACTAACTGCAAAAACCTGGAAAACCGGGAATCCTCAAGAAATTTTATTTTTTCTTAAGCTGGAAGGCTGAGAGAATTTAATAATTTTCTTACTTGGGATATTTGAAAGAAAATACTGAATTTTAAAATACAAGCTTTTCAATTTTCTCGTTATTTTCATTCACACTTTGAACTTTATAGATCCACAGTAGACTAATATTCAGTAACTAAAAAAAAAAAAACAGAGGCTTGAAATGTTTTTTTAACATGCATATTTCCTAGAAATTTTAAATTTGAACTAGTTCTGCACTTAAAATCTAGAAATTTTCAAGAATCTGGACTCAAAATCTATGCACAGTTTTAAAAGCTCGTGGAATTTTAATATAATTTCTAATGACCCCATTTCAAGAGGGTTCTGGAAAAAAAAACTTTCAGAAAAAAACATTAAATGCAATCTGCTTTTAAGGTAATTCTGAGGTGTTTTAGATTTCTTGTGAAGCTTGATAGTTTTAAGTAGAATTTCAAGAAACCCTCAATTAAATTAAATCTTTAATGAAAACTCTGAAAATTTCTGAGGAGCACAACTCCATCAGAGCAAAATTCCAACGGTCTTCTGAGGATAATTTTGTGTTTGTAGGAGAAAACGAATCTGGAGCATAAGTCCTTGGAATCTTTTTGAAAATACTAAAAGGAGGATTACAACTAAATCTGAGAATAACTCCGGAACATCTTCAAAGGAATTCGGAAAATAAATTCAGGAGAGTTCGCCAAACAAATTATGAGAAGAAATCGAAGAAATTTGTGGGGATTGGATAAATTGTTGTTGTTTTTGATCCTTCAAAAAAGCATAAACAGCAAACAGCTTTTTTATTATAAACCAGGAATTTATCCATTAGAGTACTCGAAAAACCTGGGAAACTCAGCTAATTTTATTTACAAAAATGAGTAGACATAGAAAGACGATTAAACGCCATAAAGCAAAGAATGATCAATCTTGAAATGAATTCACGCTAAAAAGTTGAAAATAGTGACTGATGAGAAGAAAAAGTGACTTTAGTTAATTGGCTTTAAAAAAAAGGGACTTTTTAGCGAGGGGGACGACTCTATCTACGATGCAGAAAAGATTGTGTTTTGCTGTGACTAGCTGCGCGCACGCTGAGTAGATAGAAAGAAGATTAATGACGATTCTGATGATTTCCTGCAAAAAGATGATGCGCGATGCAAGTAGATGCGACAAATGAAAGTAGATTTTTCGAAGATTGATTCGCTAGTGTGAGATTTGTTGAGCATCTAAACATGAGATTTAGATGTGTCGCCCCCCTCGCTTTTTAGTGACTGGCAGTGTTGGCTAAATCATCAGTCAAATAATATTTTTCCGCTCTCATACGCTCTCAATATCACGCGTGATATTGGAACCGATTATCATGCTTGATATTGATTTTACAAGCTCCTTTGATATTGCGAGACTATTCACAACGCGCAAAAATCAAGCTGAGAGCTGACTCGACACAGAAATTATTCCGTTCCACATCGTTTTCTTGGTAAGAGAAAGTATAGTTTGCTATCTCTTTTTAATCTTCACCGATGACTGCTGCCAGCCGTTATGGAAGATTCGGTTGCATTCGGGTGTATAGCAATAATCATTAAACTCAATCTCACCACAGTTTGGTGAGATTTGCAGTTGGTGAGTTTTGTTAGCTTGATATTCCGAGCTGCGATATCACAGCTTGCGAAATCAACCGCAGATGTTGCTTGTTGATTTCTGTCTACGAAAATCAAGGGTGATCTTGGGCACTGGTTAGGTTTGATTTTTTGATATTTTTCCAACACTGGTGACTGGCTTGAAAAAAGTGACCAAGTCACTAAAAATTTGGAATTATTTTTGATTAACTTTCTATTTTGTGAGTCTCTGGAAATTTAATTTGAATTGTTGAAGATCTTCAGAATGAAAATCTGTTTAACCTGAAGTCTTGGAAAAATATCCAGAACGCTTTACGAAGATCTTTGATCGTCTAACGGCTTTTGAAATAATGTTTGATCATTTTGCTACCTTTTGAAAATATTTGAGAGATGTCATTTGAGTTGTTGTACAGTTGGAGATCTTAAAAAAACTTGATTAACCTGAAGTGATGGAAAAATATCCAGAGGACTTTATGGAGATCATTGATCTTCTGGAGATCTTTGGAATTATTTTTTTTATTAACTTTCTATCTTGTGAGAATATCTGAGAGATGGAATTCGAATTGTTTGTCAGTTGGAGATCTTCAGCAAAAAAAACCTGATTAGCCTTGAGGCTTGGAAAAATATCCAGAGGATTTTGGTTTAATTTATAATCATTTTGCTAACTTGTGAGAATATCTGAGAGCCATAATTCTAATTGTTAAGAGGGCTTTACGATCTTTGATCATCTTGTAGTAGATATAAGTCTCATGTTTTGATATTGTTAATTTATTTATTTAACATGAGACTTTTATCTACTACAACTACGGCCTTTGGAATATTTGTTGATCATTTTGCTACCATGTGAGAGTATCTGAGATACGTGATTCAAATTATTGGACAATTGGAGACCTTCAAAAAAAATTCCTGATTAACCAGATGAAACTGTGTAAACTTTTCAGAAGTTGAGTTTTATGATTTAACTGAACTTTGTAGAAGGTCTCTAAACTATGTGAAGTCGTCTGATTTTTAGTGAATTATTTTCTGTACTTCGAAGAAATTCTCTGAACTTTGTATACAATTCCATAACCTCGTGGAGGTGTTTGTTAATTTGGTAGTAGTTCTCTGAACTTTAGAAGATCTCTGAGCTCTTTATCCAATCCCCAGTAGTCCCAAAGCCGTATTTAGAAAGACAATTGTTTGCGCTTAAGCTGTTAGTCGGAATTTGCATTTGTAAGAAGGACCATATGGATTTCTAAACCCCGATTCCGAAACAAATTTCAGTGAATATTCCCAATAAAATACAACTAGTGAAAGAGTTTTGTAGACAATTTATATTTTATATTTCCTTTCAAATATTGTGTGAATTGATAATTATTTAACTAAATTGGGCGCTCGAATACATGTTTGGCCAACACATCTCGGTTAGCGTATGCGGATCGCGTCGCATTGTTGCCTCTTTGAAGGGCCGCAGAGTTGATACTTCTCAGAGGATCAACTAATGTACGCCATTCACCAGGTTCACTAACGTTCCCATCACCATCAACTTGATCTACGAAGCATGGCGGGCAGTAATCATTCGCTGAATTCCTCTTAACAAAGTTGTGCAAAATGACACAAGCTTTCACAATTTTGTCAACCGAGCCTGGAAGCATAACTAATGTGTTCTTCAAAATCCTCCACCTCGCCACTAGAATTCCAAAGCTGTTTTCGATGGTTCTCCTGGCTCTGGACAGTCGTTGATTGAAGTTGTCTTGAATTGGAGGTAAGTTAACACCTGGATATGGCCGGAGCAGGTTATTCTTGAGAGGAAATGCTGCATCCCCAACAATGAAATATGGCATCACTTCATTTGACCCAGGCAACTTGCCTGGTGCTGGCAAATCCAATGCGCCATTCACCAATCGCCTCCCAAATTCAGAATATGCAAATATTCCTCCATCGCTATTACCGCCATATCCTCCAACATCGATAGCAATGAAGTTATAATTTGCATCGCAAACGCCCATTAAATTTATAGAATGGAAATGTTTATAATTGAAAAACAACGATCCGCTGTTCGGCGGACATTGGATTGAAACATGTTTTCCATCTATGGCTCCACAGCAGTTGGGAAAATTCCATTGATCATAGAACTCCTGGCTGTACATGCTCCATTTGTCTTTGTCAACTTCAGGCATATAGTCAACCACCAACGAATCCCACAAAACCTCGCAAACTTCGTACACTATCAACCGTACCGTTGATTCACCCATCCGGAATAGCCTCGAAGTCACATAGACAGAGGATCCATGAGCGAGGAACCTAGAAATTAAAAAAAAAACAATAATTATCATCAACATCTAATGTATTCGAATGTTTTATTTTATTTTGACTTTGTTATAGTTTTGGGTTTCGGTGGTTTGGTCCCCAAAGAGTTAATTGTAATCTAATATTTTGAAATTACTTACATAAGAGTCATAAACAATCTGCATTCCGGTGAAATCGGTTTCCGCCAAGAAAACTTTTCAAGACGACCACCAACCTTGCTCAGCAGTAAATCGAATGCATCTGGATTCATACGGACCGATTTAATGAAATACTCCGGATCTCTGTTCCTCATCAGCATATATTCCGTTTCAAAGAATCCTTCGGTATCGCGATTTTCATTTGATGGCCGAACCCACCACCTACAAACAGTATAGTTTAATTTACTTTCAGATATCTTCTCATATTAACATTCCCTGAAGACAGAGGGAGTGTAGTGGGGGGTTCCCACCCGCCGAATTTTTACGGCAGTTCTTCCACAAATTCAGTTGATTTTTTTGTATGTGATTAGTGTCAATTGCATATAATCAGCTACAAAAAAATATGCTCAATTGGTTGGAAGGCCGAGAAATTACAGCTCTCTTCAGGAAATTTTTATCATAAACACTAACCTGCGCGGAGTTCTACGAGGATGCTTTATAGAATAATTGATTGCCTTCCTCAATTCGTCCAACACTTGAAGCACCTCCAGAATTTCTTCCATTTCTAATAGAATTTTTTTCGGAGTTTTTTTATATCAATTCTTTTGCCAAAACAAATGATTGCAACGAGATTATGCTACTGTCAAAACGCAACGCATGACGTATGATTGTGCGCATGCGCTGCGTCAACGCATCCGTCATGTACTAAAAAGGCTGACGGACACATTGACGCAGCGCTTGCGCACAATCATGCGTCACGCATTGCGTTTTGACCGTAGCATAATCTCGTTTTAATCATTTGTTTTGGTAGAAGATTTCATATTTACAAACTAAGTCCGAAAATTCTGAATTTGGGAGGTGATTGGTGAATGGCGAGTTGGATTTGCAAGCACCGGGCAAGTTGCCAGGCTCAAACGAAGTGATGCCGTATTTCATTGTTGCCCCTGGATATGGCCCCCGGCTGCATTTCCTTTTAAGAATAACTTGCTCCGGCCATATCCAGATGTTGACCTACCTCAAATTCAAGACAACTTATATCAACGGCTGTCCAGAGTCAGGAGGGATGGTGATGGGAACGTCAGTGAACTTGGTGAATGGCGTACATTAGTTGATCCTCTGAGATGTATTAACTCTGCGGCCCTTCAGAGAGGCAACAATGCGTACGTTAACCGAAATGTGTTGGCCAAACATGTATTCACACAATATTGTTAAAGAATATAAAAAAAAAACTAACGGCGCCGGTGGTGTAGTGGTAAGCGTGATTACCTCTCACCCCAGCTGCCCTGGGTTCAATCCCAGTCGGCGCCGCCGGGATGTTCTGAGGCATAACATCTCTGATCACGCCTTCCTTTGGATGGGAAGTAAAGCCGTTGGTCCCCGGTTCATGAGTTGATGGGTCGATAGGTAGGGTCCAGGTGTGGGAGCTGCCTTCCTGTGGCACGTCGGTAGCATTTTTGCTCAGCACGGAAAACAAGATCGACGGAAAAAACAAACCAAAGGAAAAAAAATATAAAAAAAAAAAAAAAACATTGCAATAGTTTAAATTGTCTACAAAGCTATTTTACACTTGTATTTTATTGAAAAAAAATCACTGACATTCACTTTACACAAGTTTTTAGAGAAATTTTGTTCGAGCATCACTGTCTGTTCTCTGTGGATCTACCGCTGGATATTATCATCACCGAGAGGGAACACAGTGAGAAATTAAGAGCAATCCAGAGTAACTCTGAGGAACTCTTTTGCTCTCTAGTGAACGATTTTATTATCTCGATTGTTTTGACAGCGCAGCCCAAGCAATCAATGTTTTTGGTTTAAAGGAACGTTAGTTTTTTTTCAGCCGGTGATCTATGCCCACAGAGAACAGACAGTGATGCTCGAACAAAATTTCTATAAAAACTTGTGTAAAGATTCCTATTTGACTTAAGCGCCACTAACGGCGACTTCCCCACTTAAAAACCCTTTTTGACAACATGATGGCGCTGGCGTTGCAAAACTTACACTAGACACTAAGTGTTGGTAGCGCCAAGTGGCAATTTTCAACAGATAATTTATCAATACTAGCGCCCAATTGGTCGAAAGTGATAAATTTATAGAGGAAATCAGGAGATGCTAGCGGTACGTAACGGCGACGTTTCCACTTAACTTAATACAAGTTACTGATCGAACGTCTGTTCTCTGTGCTATGCCTTAAAATACACTCAATTCATCGGAGAATCTGCTAGAAAAACAAACACCACGCAATAACGTTGCTGTTTTGATACAAAATAAATGGGGCTAGGGGGGCGTCTGTGAAGGTTTGGTGGAATAGTTTGTACGTTTGTATTTTCCTATTCTAGCAACCGAGACCCTCACAGAATTCATCCTCAAGTACATGTTCCCACCGGACCTGGAAGCCGGAAGGAAATATCCATTCGCTTGATCTAAGCATCTGGATGCCCAGTACTACGGTAGCAAGATCCTGGTCAATTTCATTACCATTACAAAAAGAAAAGTGCCCTGCAGAAATCCATCATCAGAGTGATTTAAGAAAATAGCCAAAACTTCAATGAACTGGTAGCAAACGAGATCATTTCCTTATTTAAATATCTATCCATTTATTTTCTTCATTCATTGTTTTTGATTCGTTATCGAACTGACATTTGCATGGTCAGATTCCAAAACTATATGCCCTTCTTCACAAATTAGATCAGATCCCAGAGTAAACCAGAGTAGCTCTGAGCAACTCTGAGTAAAAGAGATACGCAAATGAAAGCCAGGAGAAAGGTGAGGGAACGGAACCTATTTTTGGCCTATGCTTCTATGTTGGGCCTAGCGCTAAAACTCAGGATTGAAGCAAAATGTGACTTATTTTCAATTACAAGAAGACGATCTTCTTCTTGCTGGTCAGGAAAAATATGGTCTTTTCGCACAGCATCGTAATAGCATAGAGGTAACTCTAAGACTAGAAGGTCCCGAAGAAACGTGCTTAAGTTTTTGGCTCAGCTCTGGTACTCTCTTCGGTCCCAAGCTAATCGATTCACCCTTCGAAACATAGGAAAGTCCACTAACCCCTCATTTTATCTGTTAAACTTTCATAGCGAATCAAAACAAACATTGTGTAGTACTAGAATTTCGACTAGAATGGGGTACGTTAATCGTTTGCTTGGGACCAATAGGCTAGTCAAGTAGTGAGCCAATTTAAAATCGTTAGTTTCGTATTGATAATTGGTAATAGTATCGGTCAGTTCGTATTCCAGCAGCCAGGTCTGCAGCGAGGTGGATTTGCTGTAGATGGTTTCCTCGTCTACGCCGACCGCTTTCAGAATGCAATCCACCTTCTGCAGCGAATCATCATGGGAAAACTCTGGTTCCGTCCAGTTTACGTAGAGGTGATGCTCTCCACCTTTTTTGTCTTTTTGTTGTATCCTGTTGGACGGCTGAGACCGCTCACGGTCCATCTCGCCAGCATTCCTCTTTGGTAGTCCGATGTTATTCTTACGATTGCAAACCAAAACATTCAAGCCTACAGAAATAACAGGTAGCCAAATATACCATAATATCCGTATTACCTTTGTTACTAGCGTAACATAGATATTAGAATCTATTTTCACACGTCTTGCCATCTGCGACCGATAGCCATCCACACAAGCTACCGTGGAGGCACCATATTCGAAGCGGTTCCTAAATCGACGCACTCAATAATGTTCGAGTATTTTCAATAATTATTTTTGAAATGTTACTTCTGCATATATTAGTTTCAGTGCTCAAGGGATGATGGTGTAACAAGGTTTAAAAAAATATCTTGTCAAAATCGAGATGCGATCAAAAATAGACGAGTGCGTCATCATTAGGAACACGTCAAATATGGTGCTGGCACGGTATCTCACTTGTATAAAACTTTTCCAATCGATAGAACTCGGCTCGATCTGGCTCGACAGTTTAATTACGACATCGTAGAATCAAATTGAATATGAAAAATCGACCCAGAAGATGAAATTTGCTGATATCTGTGTGTGCGTCTGTGGACGCGTTTCATCTAGGCAAGCTTTTTTTGAGATGGCTCATCCGATCAATATGGTTGATATCTCGTTTGAAAGGCCCCATTACGCCATTGATCGCTATTGAATTTTTTCTCGATCTGACTTCCGGTTTCGCAGATATATAGGGTAGAATAATTTTAGTTAATGATTTTTAAAAAATCAACGGTACACTTTATAAACATGAAAAACCTCATCCATATCCACTTGTGAAAAAAAATTCATACCGATCTGACTTACAGTTCCGGAGATTTAGAGGATATAATGATATTAGTTAACGATTTATTTTTAAATCAACGGTACATACAACATGAAATTTGCAGTTGTGGAAAGACCTCACCTATATCTACCTTTAGAAAAAAAATCATACCGATCTGACGTTTGGTGTTGGAGATTCCGCCTTATTACCTTTGTTACTAGCGTAACATAGGTATTAGAATCGATTTTCACACGTCCTGCCGTTTGCGACCGATAGCCATCCACACAAGTTATCTCACCTGTATAAAATATTCCCAATCGATAGAACTCGGATCGGGGGGGCCTCCATTAGCTCAGTCGGTAAAGGCGCAGCTACAAAGCAAGACCATGCTGGAGGTGGCAGGGTTCGATTCCCGGTCCGGTCTAGTAATTTTTTCGGGTTGGAAAATTTCTCGACTTCCCTGGACATAGAGTATGATTGTACTTGCCACACAATAATACTAATACAAAAATGGTACAGGCATCGAAAGCTCTCAATTAATAACTGTGGAAGTACATCTAGAACACTAAGTTGAGAGCACGCAATAAGCTAATATGCGATATGCAATAAGCTTGAAATGCGAAGAAGAAGAAGAACTCGGCTCGATTCCCAATTTCATCTAGGCAAGATTTTTTCGAGATGGCTTATTCGATCAATATGGTTGATACGTGCATGTCGGTTAAACCCTGTTTTTTCAAGTCAGGGAAGGCTTTATGTTCAGTTTGGGCGTAATGATCAGAAGAAGAAATCGTACGCAAAATCGTGGAATGTACGTATACCATTAGACCTTTTCGATGCTGAATCGTCTTTCTCTATCTATCACACATGTATGAATCGACGGTGTATTTTCCCACTAATCTGTTTCCCTCTTGCTCGCACTCGTTGGATTTAAATGGTACAGTAGTGTGCGCCGATTAGACGTCGAGAAGCTCTATAAGACTAGAGTCGGTGTATAATGAGTCACGCCAAGAGTGAAGCCAAGTCTACTTATTGAACTGTCAAACCGGCTACCTATCGTGCAAAGTAAACAAACATTACGGTGCTATGAAAGGACCACGCGACCACGAAAGGTATTGCAATAAAATATAAAATATAATCGAAGAAATGATCATAAACACGCAGTGAGTATTAAATTGTCATGGGATACGTTTGGTAATTATCAGTAATGAGAATTTCTACTATTTTTTGTTAAGATAATTTGACAAAATCACTGATATAATGATTTACTACAGCCGCTATTTTTTTTTCTCGCTAGAAGTCATTTGAAGTTGATGTAGAAGTCCTCTGTTGCCAAGTGAAATGAAAGGGAATGTTTCGAAAACCGTGATGCGAGTTCAACTGTTTTTCTCTTGGCGTGACTCATTATACGCCGACTCTATATAAGACCAGTCAGATGTTATCCCTTCAAATTTGTGCACGGCCAATGAGATCAACCCAAATAAAAGCCTCAATAATCTGCTGCAAAATGAGGAAAATTTACGATAATTTTACACAGTCTAGTAGTAGTACCAATAGACCGAGAAAATCCAATAGTTAGTGTTATCATTTTCTGGAATTTTTTTGCTTGAAAAATCGAAAAACATGAAGTAAATTTTTCTGAATTCCTGCACTTTTTGCGATTTATGAGTAAAGTAAAATCAAATTTGGGTTGATCTCGTTGGCCGCGTGCAGCGAGTTTTTCCACCTGTCTGCACACGTTATTTCTAAACAATCCAATTTTCAGTAAGATCTACTCATTTCCATTAGAAGTATGGCTACTAGACTGATGCAAAATTTGAAATTTTCGCTCCACAGTGCTCAAACGTTTCCAAATTGGGTCCTGATTAGCTTCCCAAAATTTGAACTACTTTAGTAAGAAACTGACTTGGCACAAACCATTTCAAGTTTATATGGGAATTACTATGGGAAAACTTATGTTTTTGTTCATATCTATCAAACAATTCACCACATTACTGTGCTTTTAAAAATGATAGCAGTGATTGTAGCAAACTTTCTCAGCTACAACTGTGTTCATAACCACTTTTCAATCAAATACACGGAACAAAATTTATTAATGATTCAAGTCACTAATGTCTTATGATTATTGTTCAGGCTCTCCTGGCCTCGTTGGGGATTAAATTCAATGGACTGTATTCTTCATGTATTAAAAACATCACCTTTTGTCTTATTGTACACTTTTTAAACTATTTATTGTATTTAACTACATTTGTATGAATTTTCTTCGTCGCTTCACGAAAGCTCTACTCCAAACGAATAAAATACGATGGCGGCGCAATCACTGTGCGCTTTCTCCTCTCCTGTTCCGTTTTCCATCCAATGTTGCCATGATTTCGTTACACATTGTGTTTATTGCCAGTGCAACCAAAATCGAACATAGCATCCGATTCAAATAAAAGGTGAAAAAATTGTACGATGTCAGTCAGTCTCCTTCAAACGAATGGATGTTCGCTTACAATTATGCTCATTCAACTGTTCAGCAGGCAACATTGGTGTTTCTGGTGAGAAGAATAGAGCACAAATATCATGGCTACTATGTCACACTGCAGAATACAGTGTTGCTAACAGAACAGCTGTTTGATCATGCCATAAGATTATCAATCTCTTAAACAATTAATAACTATTTAATTTGACATTTGGCTGAAAAACGATATTCTGCAAAATTGTAGCTTAAAAAAATTCCCGTAAGAATAAATATAGAAATTTTCGAAAAATCAATATGGAAAATGGGTAGAAGACAATGAACAAAAAGTTGGTTTTCCCATAGTAGTTTCCATATAAACTTCGAATGATTTGTGCCAAGTCAGTTTATTACCAATTGAGTTTAAATTTTGGCAGGCTAATCAGGACATGCTTTGATGCCGTTTGAGCACTGTGGAGCGAAAATTTCAAATTTTGCATCAGTCTAATGGCTACCCAATATTGAGCAAACAAGGTTGTAACTGACAAGATAAGAAATTAACATTCGGATTTAGGTCAATGTTGTTCATTCGCCATCTTGTCAGTCCCAACTTTGTTTACTCAATTTTGGTTGGTATGAGTAGATCCTACTCAAATTTGGGTTGCTTAGAAATAGCGTGCATCCTGCGCTGTTTTTGCCCATAGACTTTTTTGACGTTTAATTGTCTTTCTCTATCTAGCACACATGGAGAACGGACGGTTTGTTTTCCTCTTACTCGCGCTCATTCGATTTAAATGGTGCAATAGTGTGTGCCGATTAAACATCAAAAAGCTCTATACATCTAAACATCTATACGTCTAAAGCATCTAATATTGTTACCTAATTTTCACAACTGTTTACCTGTGAATCACGTGAAAAAGTATAAGTTCAACTGACCGATTGGCAAATCAAAGTTGGCACTCGTGGAGAATAGATGAACTATGAAAGTGATGATGGTTTCAAAATTTTACAAGTTGAGGTATACGAGTTCAATCTTAAAATGCCTTTATTTTGCAAATGGAGCATTTTATTTAAATCTGGTTAGTGCTACCACAAACGAAGTGACAGACGACTTTCTCCGAAGAAAATAATTAAAATAATGTGGTTCTCAGTAATAGAATTTTAGTCCACCTTCCGCCCCTCACCGCCAGGTTCGTTAGTATTTTTGTTTTGAATTAATTCAAGTTGGTTTTGTGTGCAATGATCTGGCAACTCGCGTTCTCGCTCGCGTTGACGGGGAGCTGTTTTCTCACTCATCGAAGGAAATTTTGATTAGAGTGAGAAAGTAAGGAACAGTCAGTGCGGGAACCGTGTGCGTTACTATAGGTGCGGCAGAAGGAATGTAGTCGACACTTTCGTTCTCATGGTGTTCTTACGCATGATCCAACGTTTCGTCACACTAGATTATGCATAAGAACGTCGTGATAATGAAAGTGCTGACTTGTTTCCTTCTGCCTGACCAATCACATTGATCACAGCACTTGCGATTCTCCGTCGGTTTCAGGTGCATTATTTGTGTCATAGTGATTGCTGACGTTTATCGTACGCACACTACGTCACGTATACGTATACGCAAAATGTTTTCATCGGGAGAAAAAAAATTTCATAGCGGAAAATTTTCCCGATGAAAACAAATCACTGACACAGTCATACTTTAGCAATCTCTATACCACCAATCCAAACACTAGAAGTTTTGGAAGGTTCTCCCTCAGTACCTGCAAGCAACGTGATACCAGCTGACATTCGCCTAATACGTGAAATCCGGAACATTTTCTCACTTTTGAGCATCAACGTCAACCCGGTTTCGAATCGCATTCCCACTGAGGTGGCACCGTTGGCAGTAATCTACTGCGCCGTGGGAAAGACCTGACTAGCGCTGGAAAATTCGCCGTCTAAGGAAGGTCGCCATTAAAATTAAATCAACCTAATTTTCTTCGCTGTAACGTACTCCGTATCAGACTCGCTGAGGGACCGTTTTCGTGGGACGGGTTTCGACCCAAAAAGCTTCAATTAGCTTTTCAAAAGATTTCTGTAAGGCGTCTTGGGACGCACGATTTCCTGTCCCACCGAGGCATCCGTTAGCGTATCCGTGTCGGACTGATGACCTCTTTGATCGACTGCAATTCTACCATCGATTTTCGGCACTACTTTTTGTTTAACTTCACATGGTTGACGATCCGGAGGAGGATGCTTCGTCTTCATTGTCCGAAGAAGTCAATGATTTGATTTTTTCCGAGCTGAGCTTCTCGAGCCTTACGACCGGTTTGGCTCGAAGCAATTGTTCGACGGAAGTTCCTCGTGGCAGTGGAATCTCGAGTGGAATCTTCTTGACCAGTTCCTCCAGACTGATTTATTCGTAATTCGAAGAAACGAGCAAGGAAGAACTAGACGAAGACGTGGACAGCCTTCGCATCGACGTTGGTTTCTTTCGTCTAGAAACCAGATCGGAATCTCTGTCGTCACTGTCTATTGTGGTTCGTCTTTTCGGTCTCGGAGTATTTCACCTTACCCACCAGCACTACGTGCTTATCGCACCACGACTGGAACGTATCCACGTAATGCGACAGGCACTCATTCTGCATCCCACAAAGCGTATGAAATGAACGGAAGCACTTCTTCGCGCAACACAAAACGTTTGCATACCGTTTCTTGCAGATGTAACACTTTTGTCCTCGCATACGAGCTTCCTCATTTCTGAAGTCCTCCTCCATGTATCCGAAGATTCCCTCCTCGTCTTCAGGTAACAAGATACACGTAGCAGGTATAATGACTAGTTTTTTCACGTCTAGTAGACCGGTCCAGAATAGAGCATCGTACCGCAATCATGCTCAAACGCTTGACATACAGCATATTTAGCCGTAATAAATTTAAAAAAAAATCGGTTCCATCCGATCCTCCTTCATTCTCACCTCCAGCACGTCGATCGCCTCTTTGATTCGATGGATCTCGACATGATTTTGGAGTAAATTTTCCTCCTTCAGATCGCCCTCGTCGAGAGCTTCCGGTTCCGCTACGGAGGAGCGAATGCATACCGAGTATGGCCGCAAAAAAATATAGTTAAATAACGAAATTACAATGATTTTTACGGTTGAATTTTGGGCACATTAAAAATTTATTGTTAAATTATTGGACGGGAGAAAAAATAAATTTCGTTTTTAACGAAACAATTATCAATGAAAATTAATTTGATGAGATCAAATTTGTTCGAGAAAAATCAATTTTTTTATTGTTAGGATGCTTAACAACCCCCTTTTTTACTGTACATTTCTCATATACCACGATTTTCGTTGTGATTTTATGGTAGGGGTAAGAGGGGCATAGTGAGGATCCCATGCCCCAGCTTGGTCTTCCGGCCGTTTGGAACAAATTGGTTGGTGGTAGGATCAATATCAACCTACTATCAGTTGATTTGTTTCATGCAGCTGGAGATTCAGAGCCAAAGTGTGGATGAATAACTATGCCCCTCCTACCCCTAATCAACAAAAATCTCCATTCAAAATCATTGGTTTTTTTCACGGGCAGGTCCTGTTTGGCGTCCAACAACGATGTCTTCTCGGTCGCGAATGACCGTGGCTTTGGTTAGGAGCACTGACTGATGAAATCTTTAGCAACAATTGCCGCCAACAAGCGCGAGTCATTGACAGCTCAACATCGTTTACTTCTAAGCAAACGTTAACTCGATGTGTTTACCCCTAATCATTTCGGCCTATGGTCTTCCATTATACAAAAGAAGTGCAGATAACAATGAACACAACATAGTGACATGCTGTTTGACAACAGGCTTTCCCTTTCATTTTTCGTTAGAGAAAAAGAGATAACAGGCGGTGCCCCAATAGCATCAACTACTTTAAAGGGTGATACGGTCAAAATTTGGTCAATATCAACTTGACGTATTTCTTTCAATTTTGCATTTAAAAAACCTGAACACCCCTCATTTTGAAGGTGTGTGTGTGTAGAATGTTGCTCCTATTTTGATTTTGGAATTCACTCTTCAGTTGTCAAAATGCCGTCCAAGCAAGAAGAGCAGCGTATCAAAATTTTGCTCGCGCATCGCGAAAATCCGAGCTACTCGCACGCAAAGTTGGCAAAATCGCTAAAAGTTGCCAAATCAACCGTTACAAATGTAATTTAAGTGTTTGGGGAACGTTTGTCGACAGCCAGGAAGTCTGGATCGGGGGGAAATCGAAAACCGGAAGCCGCTGAGACGGCAAAGAGAGTTGCCGGTAGTCTCAAGCGAAACCCTAACCTCTCTCTCCGAGATGCCGCAAATAAGCTGGGTGTATCGTCTACAACCGTGCATCGAGCCAAAAAACGAGCCGGACTATCGACTTACAAGAAGGTAGTGACTCCAAATCGCGATGATAAACAAAATACGACGGCCAAAGCGCGATCCCGGAGGCTGTACACGACGATGCTGACGAAGTTTGACTGCGTGGTAATGGACGACGAAACCTACGTCAAAGTCGACTACAAGCAGCTTCCGGGACAGGAGTTTTATACGGCAAAAGGAAGGGGAAAGGTAGCAGATGTTTTCAAGCACATGAAACTGTCAAAGTTCGCAAAGAAATATCTGGTTTAGCAAGCCATCTGTACCTGTGGCTTGAAAAGCAGCATTTTCATAGCTTCCGGGACTGTCAACCAAGAAATTTACGTGAAAGAGTGTTTGAATAAACGTCTGCTGCCTTTCCTGAAGAAACACGGTTGTTCCGTACTGTTTTGGCCGGATTTGGCATCTTGCCATTACGGTAAAAAGGCCATGGAGTAGTACGCCACCAACAACGTGCAGGTGGTTCCCAAGGACAAGAACCCTCCCAACACGCCAGAGCTCCGCCCAATTGAGAAATACTGGGCTATTGTCAAGCGGAACCTAAAGAAGACCAAAAAACTGCTAAGGGCGAGCAGCAGTTCAAGGCAAACTGGCTTTCTGCGGCGAAGAAGGTGGACAAGGTGGCTGTACAAAATCTGATGGCAGGGGTCAAGCGTAAGGCCCGGCAATTCGGATTTGGAAAAGCGGAAGCCTAACTGAATATTTTTCCTGAATTTTATACTAATTGAACTTGAAAAAGAAATTTAATTTGATTTTTTAAATAAACGATTTCACCGATTTACACGCGTTTTCCCTTGACCAAATTTTGACCGTATCACCCTTTAAGCTAGTACATATGAGTAGATAGTGTTGCCGTGAGGTACACTCGAAAATTTCAAATGAAAGTGCGTCAAATCAAACTTCGAGCCGCTCCGTCTGTCACTTCGTTTGTGGTGCTACGTTAGTAGAAAACTTAAGGACTACTCAATAGATATATAATATAGAAAAAATTATTTCTTTTCAGATTTTTAGGTGTATGCATAGATTTCAGCTTTTCTACAACTGTAGCAACAACCAGATTTAAATTCAATGCTCAGTTTTCAAAATAAAAGCATTTTAAGATTGCACTCGTATACCTGTCCGTGGAAAATTTTGAAACCATCATCACTTTCATAGTTCGTCTATTCTCCACGAGTGGCAACTTTGATTTGCCAATAGCACTTGCATATTTTACTGGTTTCTAGCAATACAAATAGCGTTGCTGGTATCCAGTAAAAAATCGTTTTTCTGAACCTTATTCAGCAATTCAAATCACAAACGAAGTGACAGACGACTAACTGGCGAAGAAATCAATTAAAATAATGAGGTTCGCTATAATAGAATTTTCTTAGAAGCTTGTGCCATCATCCACCAGATGGGATACTATTTTTGTTTTGGTTTTGCAGTGTACAATGATTCTTGTCATTTTTTTTATGCATTTCAGTTCTGAGTAGAGTGAAAGAGATAGAACCAAAACATTCTAGTACATTTGGTGAAAATGCTAGTTCAATCCAGTAGTAGTGGTGTTGCCATGTGGTACATTGAAAAATTGCAATAGCAGGTTAATCACCAAAGTTTTCAAGCCGCTCCGTCTGTTACTTCGTTTGTGATTCAAATTGCTGGAAGGCGAACTCAAAATTTGATGTGTATAGTCGCTATAGACCTTTTTGACGTTTAATCAGAGTTGCAACCTATCACAATCACGATCGCCAAACAGCTGATGGTAGTAACGCTTTGTACATTCCTATCAATGTGCTCGTCGAAGCTCTCTCCATGACCATCCATCAAGTTGTCGAAAGAAGTAAAAAGCAACTGGTGAATGTCGTCTTCTGTTGTGGTCATTCCCGACAATCACGACACTCATCTGTACTCGTTTTGAAACAGTTGCTGCTTTACTAGCTTATTTGAGTGTGTTGGTGGGTGAGCCCAACAGCTTCCGTTTCATGTTGCCTGCTTTGTTTGTAACTCACACAGCAGGCGCTGCCGAGACGAACTTGGAATGCATAGGCATTGTTTTCATTTTCTTCTGTCGTTTCGCTTTTTCTCATGATCGTACTGCAGAAGTCTTCACTGTTTTCGTTGTGCTTTTCACCATCAGCAGCGAGTGTAGCGTTTTGCTTGTGAGCAGCGACCATTACTGGTGATTGTTGTTTGCCATGGTTCTAACTCTCACTGCGTGACAAAACGATCTGTCAGCGATAGTCGGTTGGTGCGAATACGAGTGTCATGATATTTTGCATCACTGCGTTTAATCGTCTTTCTCTATCTAGCACACATGGATGAATGAACGGTTTGTTTTCTCACTAATCTGTTTCCCTCTTGTTCGCACTCGTTCGATTTGAATGGTACAGTAGTGTGCGCCGATTAAATGTCAAAAAGCTCTATATTCATAGCCTGGCGGAGAGAATCTCGCGAACCAATTGAGCTGTCAATTCACGACCAACAACAGAAAAGAGCACATCAGCTACTGCGAACAAAACTTCCGGAACCCGTTTTCTCGTGACTTAAGGCACGCTTACACAAACTAACACCATCTTTGGGGAAAATTTTCCCTATCCGATGAAGCAGGTAATTTGTGTTCGATTGGCGACGAAAGAATAACGTTTTGTTTATAAAACTTGATAGCATTATTTCAATTTTTGGTATACAATATATTGAATTGGTTCCGCTTTTTGATAGATCGAAATTCTATCCGCCAGACTATAAATATAGGGACTGTAGTTAGCTTGCGCCTGAATCAACACACTGAATGAGGGATTCATTAGCAGTCGGTTTATTCACGAAAGAGAAATCAATGAAGAGAATCGGGCTATATGGATTTATCACAAAAAAAAAACGCAGCTTGTTCTACGACCGGCACACCTGTGGCACACTTGTGGCACACTTAGAAAAATGTTGACCCATGATTGGTGAGCGGAGTGACTTGCAACCTTTCGAAAACACCACAGAACTGTTTCCGCACATCGAAGGTACATGAGCAAATCGGTGATCATCTCTTTTGCCAGTGGTCATGGTGGCGGGTGATACCCCACACTATCCCTCCCCAACGAGGGAGTTTGGTAAAGGAGATGATCAACCTGATTCGTACCTTCCTCAAAATTGACCTTTGCTCGCATTCTACTCTCTATAGAAAATTTTCACATTGCCGTACTCTAACGGAACTATCAACTCTCCTCATTGATCGTATAAAATGACCCCTTTAAGTCTGATATTTGACGTTAAGCATCTCCAAGTATACAAATCTAAAGATGAAGAGATAGATGAACTGCGTTATTTAGTAATGTAGAGGCTTTCAGCCAACGATATTGTAAAACAATATTGTAAAAGCAAGTATCACAACTTGGAATAATGTTTTCAATGAGTAATTGTACTCTATCCCAAAAATCATAAATCATGTAAGCCTCCGACCAATGAGAGTTACTTGCATCAGCAATCTTAATACCTGCTAGTGACCTCATTTTCTCTGCAATTGATTCCAATGCGCATCCCGCAAAGGCACAATGAAGACGACAGTGCGGCGGCAAATGCAGCATCACTTTTGATTCATATTTATTTTTAGAGTCGTACGTTTAGCATTGGCCAAGTGATGCACTTCACTCTTATCGGTCTCATGGGCAAGCCGATTAAGATGAGCAGTTTTCTATGCAACTGAACAAAGCTCTTAAGTTTTACACATTGTCGTAAATAATCCGCGCTTTAGGTTCGCTTTGATATCATTTCGAACCAAATAAAATTTGTCTGGAATTCTCATAAAATGTTATTTTGGGCAGTGTACGGAAAGATTCACTAGCAAATCCGTCACCGCAAGTGAAAAATAATGACGATTCCGTTGAGAGCCACTCGCGGCTTTCTTTAGGACGACGTCGCGCTGTTGGTTGATAGTGTGAGATGTGCTCGCCAGAATTATCAATCAGTCCAGCAGCGAGCGTTCGGAAACTGAACTAATCATCGTCGACGCGTATAATAAGCTAGCCGTGAGCGGCCATAACAAATTTTTAATCAGTATTGCGCGAATTTGCATCCCAGCTGGATCCACATCTTGGAGAAGGAAAGTCTTGAAGAAAGTAAAATTTTGCCGACAGCCAAATACCATCATGGTAACGGTACGGAACGACATCGAGATGTTGGCAACGGCCCCCGATGGAACCAAAGTCAAGGATGTGAACCGCAAACAGGAAGTGATGCCCGCCCGTCGGCGATCCTACCGTTGCATAACGGTCGTAGGTGTGGTGGCCGTGGTGCTCCTGTCGCTCGCAGTGGGAAGTGTCTTGCTCTTCGAGTACGTTCGGAATGATATACCGGCGGAGAACAGCGATGACGGTAGTCTAAGTTCGACAATAGAACCGGAGGAGGCAACAGTGCATCAAGAGTCAGTTCCAGCGTTCCCTGATCCGTTTGACGGAATGTCCGGTCAACCGGAGATAACCTTCGATCCGGTTGAGGGTGATGAGATCGACATTGACGGCACGCCTTCGACGCCGGTGACCACTACGACGACCGAGGTGGAGTCCATCGACGAGGGAAGTGGCGGTGGCAGCGGAGATGACGACAATGAAGATTTGTACCCGTACAGTGGTGGAAGTGGCTATGGGGATCATATCATGTTGTAAGAAAAAAAAATTCTTGAACAATCGCGACAATGAGTTGTTTGGCCCGCATTGAGAAAGTCGCGTGCGGCTATGGTCGGCGCAAATCGCTGTGTGATAGTGATTTATTGCAGAGGAATAATCTATTTCAATGTGCTACGTTTTATGTGTGTAGGATTAATGTTGTATTTATTTTATGCGCTGTAGATTTTGATTAGGACAATGAAGTGCTTCTCAAGCTCGGGAGTTTTCCCACAAATAAAATGTCGAAAAAAAGTGTTTGATTGCTTTGTACATTTTGATCGGAACAACACTCGAGAATGCCAGTTAATTTTAACGTTGGACTATGTCTTTGTGGACTATACTGGGGTGCAAATCAAAAAAAAAATGTGACGCAATAGTGTCAGGTTTTAAACGCTTATAACTTGGCCATTTATTGATGGATTTCAATTCTATTGACAACATTTGAATCAGATTTAATGTAAGATTTGTTTGATAAAGATTAAAGTAGCTTATTACTACCCAGCAAACAATATTGTTTACATTATTCAGTGGCAATTAAGTTAGCTGTAGTCTTATATAATATAAAAGCGTCGTACAAGACGCATAAATTCTTTATATGCGTACAATAGTGTACGTAAATAGTAGTTAGTGCAAACATCGTATAAGAGATGTATTATGATTTCATTAGAATGATTACGCAATCTGTTGTTTGTCGTACAACAAAACGTGCAACCGCAAATATATATACAGAGAATCGATCAAAGTCACTTACACCTCTTTTCTTCTAACACCCTCAAATTGAATAAAGTGTTCGATACATTTTACAGGATGCAAAAAAGACGGAAATCGCGTGTTGCCAAAAACGGGAAGGCACCGCATTTTTCTAAATTGAAAAAATTGTAAGCGCCACGGAATCAGTTCAATTCATGATTAATAGTGATGTGTGAAGGAAACTGCAACCTTCTTGATATCAATCTACAGACAAGGCTTGCCTAATCGCTTGAAGTGTGCAGCAAATTTGCTCGATTAACTTCACGATAAGTGAAAAGGTCCTTGGCATGGCCCTTACAAGCAGTGTTGAAAATATTCACCAAAACTTGCTATGACTCGCAAACTTTTCCCTTGCTGAACTTCGTGAAATATCGTGAACTTTTTCAATCAACGCTAGGGGCAAAAATTTACACAGTTCTCCTACATCTTGATATGAAACACTTGTCTTTAATCCCTTTATAATTTTTTTTACCATGAGTACAATTTGAGGCCCAGCTTCACAAGAAAATTATTCCGGATGATACGCTTAACAAAACGCTAATTCACGGCCAGATTTCTAGGGTGGAAAATCGTAAAAACAACACTTTCACCTCTAAAATTTAGTAGCTTAATTTCATCGCAATTGCAATACCAAAATTGAGAAGATAGTTTTCCAAACCAACCAGATTTACAATGAAGACCTAGAATATTGAATAACGCCACTCTATGCTATCGAGGCAATGTTAGTCTACGTTTCTTGAATCATTATGCAATCATAAAAGTGCTATTCCAAGGCCATTATCGTAGATACTCATTAAGTTTATTCTCTTAGCTAGTCAGGTTGTTAAGAACACAATAAGGAACACATTGTCGAGTAACACTGCCACTTTTTGCTCGGGCACTCGCGAATATTACCAGAGCCCACCAGGGAATAAGCATTGCTTGGCTACTATGAGCAATCTTTGTTTACTAACTACTCTATTCAATTGGCGCCCCAAACTTACTTTTGGATGGATTTGATCAGGTTCTATTTTTTTTTGTAGTGTTTTTTCTCTAAGCACGGTCGTGTAACATTTTTAATTGCTTAAATATGAAAACCCGAGCAAAATGAAGCACTTTGAATCAGTAGAAAATTAATTGCTCAATAACTCGGTAAGGAATGATTTTTTTTTACCTACCATTGAATATACATGCATCAGCTCAGTTTCGAATGCCTTTGGACACGGTTGTGTTTTAAGTTTGTTCTCTGTAATTGTAATTTGTAATTTGTAATTTATTGATAGCATAACGAAAACCTGTCAGTTACAGAACCATAAATCAGGTCAAGGAAGCAACCATTTTGAATCAGTTTAGTGGGGAGTTAAGAATGAAATTAAAGTCTAAGTCTAAGAGAATTAATCAGCTCTGTGGACCGCCACTTTAAGTGACGTGAGAGTCCGTTGCTGCCTTGTAGCTAGTGGTAGTGCGTTCCAGATGGACGCTCCGAATATGGTGTCGGGAGCTTGTGGTGTGATGCGGTTTGACTAAGGATCTACCCGAATAGAAATTTACATTAGCCCAACGTTTGATTTTGATGTCTACATCAGCATCGAAATCAAATGTATGCCTGATGTCAAACATTAGGAAACATTATGATTTAGTTGTATTTAAGCAACGTAACATGATGTATACATCAGAAATTTTGGAACAAAATTTTGCCATTCTAATGTCGGTCTGACGTCAAAAATTTAAATCTATTGACATTAGAACCAAACGTTTTAAGGATGTTTTCAGATGTACAAAACGTTAGAACTAAACGTTGTTCGGATGTTTTTAAATGTAAACGTTTTCTGATGTTTTCTAATGTAGAGGTTTCCTGATGTTAGAATCAAACGTTTTTCGGTTGTTTTCGGATGTAAAAAAACGTTAGAACTAAACGTTGTTCGGATGTTTTTATATGTAAATGTATTCTGATGTTTTCTAACGTAGATGCCTCCCGATGCTGGAACCAAACTTTTTTGGATGTTTTCGGATGTACACAACGTTAGAACTAAACATTGTTCGGATGTTTTCAATTGTACTTCGTGTTTGTTGTTCTCTGATGTTTTCAGATGTACAAAACGTTTAAAGTAAACGTTGTTTGAATGTTTTCAAATGTAGATGTTTACTAATGTGTTTAGATATACAAAACACTAGAATCTTACTTTTCAAATGCTTTCAATTATATTTACAACACATTAGAATTAGAAACATGATCGTGTAAACACTACACACGATTGTTGTTAGATTACATCATAAAAATGCGTACATAACAGTCAATGCTGAAGCTCCCGTTTCCCACCAGTCAGTTAACTGACCTTAGCTAACCTAATATCATTGTGGCAACTCTCTATGCGGCAGGGGAACTATGCCATTAGCGCGCTAAGAGTTGTTAGACCACTGACATAGACGCCTATTTGTGGGTGACGAGGCACTTGGTGACATTACAGCGAGCTTGGCGATTGTTATAGCATTTTTGAGAACTACCAGACAATCATGACAATGTGATCGCTGCGCCTCCAGATCTCCCTTTAAATCAACCCACTGTGCCAATTTGTCAATAATGCATGACACTTTGGACGGGGTTGCTGGCTTGTTTGGTCCACTGTTCGGATATACAAGTGGCAAGCCTTCTCCTTCACGGATCGCTCCAAAAATTGCTGCAAACGAACTGCAAATATATAATAAACAAAATTATTGTGCATGAAAAATATGACAATGGAAAATGCTCGAGGAGCACTGGGAGTTTTTGAACGACGCGTGCTTAGGACCATCTTTGGCAGAGGGTATATGAAAATGGTGAATGGAGTAGAAGAATCTAGATAGAGCTGGAATTAGGGCGTAACAGCCTTTGTAAACAATGACTTCTCTTGATTTCTCGGAATTCAAGACACGCCTACACAAACCAACATATCCATCGGGTAGTAGAAGTCTTTTCTTTCTCTAATCGATGGTGGCGTAACTTTATGGCGAACACAATATCCAGAAAGTCGCTAAAAGTGGAAGGGTACAATGGGCGGGACACGTTGTAAGAATGCCGGACAACAATCCCGCAAAAATGGTGTTTTCCTCAAATCCGGCCGGTACAAGACGCAGAAAAGCACAGCGTGCTATGTGGTTAGACCAAGTGGAGTAAGATGTAGGAAGTGTGGGACGCTCGAGAAATTGGAGACAAGCAGCCAGGGACCGAGTTAGTTGGCGCAACTTGTTATACAGGTTAGGTTCCGAGGGACGTCGGATCAGCAAAAGTTAAGTAAGTATAATACAGACAAATAGACATAACACTCGCAAGATGTTCATCGAACAAGCATTTATCGGTCAATTTAAAAGTATCTTAGTTGGTAGTTCGATCCCCATCGGGATCCGTATTCGGTTTCCCCATTGGGACCCGTATTCGGTTTTCCCATTGGGATCCGTATTCGGTTTTCCCATCGGGATCCGTATTCGGTTTCCCCATTGGGATCCGTCTACGGAATCCCCATCGGGATCCGTATTCGGTTTCCCCATTAGGACCCGTATTCGGTTTTCCCATTGGGATCCGTATTCGGTTTCCCCATCGGGATCCGTATTCGGTTTCCCCGTCGGTATCCGTCTACGGAATCCCCATCGGGATCCGTCTACGGAATCCCCATCGGGATCCGTCTACGGAATCCCCATCGGGATCCGTATTCGGTTTCCCCATTGGGACCCGTATTTGGTTTTCCCATTGGGATCCGTATTCGGTTTTCCCATCGGGATCCGTATTCGGTTTCCCCATCGGGATCCGTATTCGGTTTCCCCGTCGGTATCCGTCTACAGAATCCCCATCGGGATCCGTCTACGGAATCCCCATCGGGATCCGTATTCGGTTTCCCCATTGGGACCCGTATTTGGTTTTCCCATTGGGATCCGTATTCGGTTTTCCCATCGGGATCCGTATTCGGTTTCCCCATCGGGATCCGTTTTCGGTTTCCCCGTCGGGATCCGTCTACGGAATCCCCATCGGGATCCGTATTCGGTTTCCCCATTGGGACCCGTATTCGGTTTTCCCATCGGGATCCGTATTCGGTTTCCCCGTCGGGATCCGTCTACGGAATCCCCATCGGGCTCCGTTTACGGAACCCGTCATCGGGCTTGTAGCTTCTAGTTAATACACTGACTAACCTGCAAAGAGATCTGGCTGCAAACTCCCCGCCCGGGATCCAGCTTCGGATTCCCTACCGGGATTCGGCTTGGGACTGGTACACTTTCCTAAAAAAAAAACATAATTACATTACATTAAATTAATAAATTCACATTTACTTACCAGAAAAACATTGCATCGCCACCAAAACTCGCGACGGACACATTATCGGCACTTTCCCGGGCTAATTCGTAAACAAATCAAACTTTTCCCACTGCGAAAAAAAACTGTACACGGCCAATGAGATCAACGCAAATTTGAGTACAGTGTACTCAATATCGAAAAAAGTGCAGGATGAGTAAATTTGCCGGATGTTTTCCTGTGGAAAACCTCAAAAATCTGCCCTAAAATAAGGAAAATTTACGAGAATCCAGAGAATCCAATCTTTGCTTTTCTCATATTCGGAACATGAGGGAAATTAATTCAAAACTGAGTTCCTGCACTTTTTGCGATTTATGAGTGAACTAACCTCAAATTTGGGTCGTTCTCATTCGCCGTGTAGTGCTGACTCAGGACAAAACCAACTTTGCATGCGGCGAGAGACCGAGGGACAACAATTTACATCGTGATGAACTTTGATTCTAATGTAACGTTTGGTTCTGTTGTCATTGGATGTATTTTGATGTTTTATGCGTGCAACAAATTACATCGTGATGATGTTTGATTCTAATGTAACGTTAGGTTCTGTTGTCATTGGATGTATTCTGATGTCAAATTTTACATCGTCAAGACGTTTGATTCTGATGTAACGTTTGAGGCTAATGTATTTTTATGTACTTGGACGTCACACTGAAGTCTGAATACATTAAGGTTACAGCAATACACGTTAAAATTTAATGTATTGAAGATGTCTGCTGATGTTTCCTACATTACAATTTCTATTCGGGTAGCTCTCTCGTTCCGACCTTTAGGTGTGTACTGCGTGATATACTCTGGGAGGCTTCCATGGTAGGCCCCGTACATGAAGCAGCAGATACGACGGTGGTAGTTTTCCGGCAGATCACATCCGAGTATGGTGTGTCGCACACTTCTCTGGTCGTGTCACGCCCTCGGATTCCATACACGAACCTCACCGACGACTTGAAGCATCGATGCAACTGAGCCTTGAGCGCAGTGGACAGTCCTGGGTAGTACACGACGTCGCAGTATGCGAAGAACGGCATCACCACAGCTTGGACGAGCTTCATACGAATCTGTCTGGAAAGCACTCCACGGAAGCGCCTGAACGTACGAAGAGTATTGTAGATCTTTTTGGTGACTTCGTTTATCTGGTCGGTCCATTTTAGGTTAGAGTCCATAATGAGACCAAGGTTGGTAACTTTGTTCGACAAAGTAATGGTTTCATCACAGAAGCGGATGTCATTTTGAGGGATTATGACGCCATCTCTACAAAAGACTATAGCTTGCGTCTTCTTTGGGTTGGGAAACAGACGATTCTCAGTGGCCCAACGTTCGATAGCGAGGAGATTCTGGTTGATTGCTTCGACGAGCCTGTTAATTTCGCTTGCGGGGCCTGATATGTAGATTTGGAGGTCGTCCGCATAGAGGTGATACTCGCATTTTAGCACACCAGGCAGGCTGCTGATGTATAGGCTAAACAGCAGGGCGCTCAGACAGGATCCTTGAGGCGTACCGTCGGTGAGATTCCGGGGATTCGAGGGAGTACCACCCAGGTCTACAACCTACAATCTGGCGCTGCGCCAGAAAAGATGAAATCAAATTACACGCGGAGTTTGAAAACCCGAATTCCCTCCTCAGCTTCGTTTCAAGTAGACCATGTCTGACACAGTTGAATGCCAACGAAATGTCGACAAGAACCATTACTGTGCACCTGTTATCGTCAAAGTTGTTGAGGATATCGTGAACAACCTTGACTAGAGCAGTCGTGGTACTGTGGTTTTCCCTGTATCCTGACTGGTGTTTGGCAAGAAGAGCGGGTGTGGATACATCAAGATGATCCGTTATTTGCAACAGTAGAATCTTCTCCAGTACCTTAGACACCGCAGGTAGGACACTAATGGGCCTGAAGTCCTTCGGTGAAGTAGGGTTCGATGATTTCGGTATCGGGGTAACGATGGCCTTTTTCCAGACGGAGGGGAAAGCTTGAGCATCGATAATCGTATTGAACAGGTGAGTCAGGAGGGGGAGGATAAACGGGCAGAGCAGCTTGATGAATGAGATGGGGATTTCATCCGTCCCTTTCGCGTTGGTCCCAATATCGTAAATTTTCCTGGTGACTTCGTTGACGTTAGTGCGCCTGAACTGGAATTGGCCGTCAGCCACATTTGCGGGTGGTCGATCGGATTCTGCGTTCGCTTGCGAAGGTACAGCCCTATGTTGTAACATGTGATGGCCTTCAGCAAAGAACTGATTTAGTCGGTCAGCATCAAATTCCTCCATGGCCGCATTCTTCTTTGCATTGTTATGTATGCCCTCTCTCCTCAGGTTGCACCACAACTGCTTAGCAGGAAGATCCATGCCAAACTGCGAATCAGCATACCGTTTCTTAGCAGCACCAATTAGGGTGCCGGCCCTACTTTTTTTGGGAGATGTAGTCTCGCCATTGAGCATCTCCTCTGACACGATTCGGATTTCGCACATAGAGAGAATAGGCTAGGTCCCGTAAGGTGATTGCAGCTTGGATTTCGTTCGTTATCCATGGCGTGCGTTTGTCACGAACACTAATTATCCGCTCCGGAGCATGCTGGTTCAAAAGCGAATAAAGTGAGAAGTTGTGTTTTGATGTCGATGTCTTCTTCTTCTTGGTAGATGTGCTGTAGGTCCTTTTCCTGGAAATCAGCTTGCAGCCGTAGGGGATCTATCCTACCGAGATTCCGTACTTTCATACGACGAGGTGGAGCTTCAGGTTTGCGCACTTCAGCGATCAGATACACAGCTTCGTGATCGGAAATGGAGTTCGCGTTTACAGCTTTGGATTTTTTGATGAACAGTGGGTGATCGGTTACCAGTACATCAATGGTAGTAGAGCTGTGTTCAGTGATCCGGGTGGCCGACGTGGGTAGCACCGTAAGATTGAAGGTGCGGTGTGAATCCGTCTCAAAGCAAGTAGGTTCGCAGTGGGTTGACTCGCGGAGACGTTGATATTGTAGTCACCAACCAGGAAGATCCTGTCAAAATGGTGTTCCAGCAGATCGAGTAGAAGCTTTTCATATTGTTGGGCAAAAAGTGCGTTGCAACCAGAGGGGTCCTGCCCCTCCACACGTCTTGGTACTCCTACCACGTCCGGACGAAAGCGAATGCTTAATAAAGTTGTAGGCGGGAATCCGAATAGGTCCAGCCGGTGAGGATTGTCTCAGTTTAGTCTCAGTTACACGGGAAAAAATCCGATCTTCGAAATGAGAAAAATGACTCATGATTTCATGAACAAAGCGTTTTCATGTTATGAAAATACACCATGAATAATATTCATGATATCATGAGCAACTTTTGCGTAACGCAGCAAACATTCCCAAAATCATGAATCATCCGATTTCAAATCATGATCTAAAATTCATGGGTTTAACTTTTACCAAAAAAAATGTAAAAAGAATAGAATAAAGCATCAGACTGGATTCGAACCAAGAACCTTGAGATTATTAAACCCATTCTTTGACCACTAGACTATCAGTACTTGTGTTGCGACAGGTGATGAGGTTTCGGACCATCCAGTTAGCGAAACTCGATTTTTGTGGAGTTTACTTTTAGCTGCAATTTCATTTTTAATTCAATTAGTGTTATGTTCACAATTGGTAGCCCGTAGGCATAGTAATTCATTAGTTTAGATTAGTTTTAGCTAGTTAAGTTAGGATAAGAACAATTAGCTTTAATGTAGTATATAAATCTTACATTTTTAGTCCCTTTTATGTACTTGTCCTGTGTAACAATTATTAACTTGTGCCTAGTATAATTATTTTAACGTGTGTATCTCGCGAGCAATCTGCATGTACTGAGTGGGCTACGGACTTGTGGATGATCGACTGCTGATCGTGAGTCGATCGTTTTGACACTCCGCAGTTGGTAATATCTGCCCCGCTGTTAATAATTCGGCTGGTTGGGCACCGTCCTGAACATTCCCCGACCCGTATTGCTCGGAGTTCCCTCGAGCTATATCAGCCACTTCCAGAACGGCCAACTTTGCCACCGGACGCCGAAATATTCCAGTAGATGTTTTGACATCCGCGCTACGACACCTGCCATCACGCCCCAAGAATACGCGCAGCACTTGCCCTCTGGTCCAGCCGTTCCGGAGATGATCGTCTACGATGATCACTAAGTCACCAGTCTCAACCGGTTTGGTATCAACGAACCACTTTGTTCGTTTGGTGATGGTGGGAAGGTACTCCTTGATCCAGCGGGACCAGAATTGATCCAGCAGCCGCTGGTACAAATTCCAGCTGGATCGAAGCGCAGATTTATCACCATAAAGTTGTCTTAGACGTTGATTGACCCCACTAGTACTCAACATCAAAAAGCAGTTTGGAGTTAGGGCTTCGTGCTCTGCCGTTTCGAGTGGCATATATGTCAATGGCCTCGAATTCACCAGTGATTCGGCCTCGACCAGTAAAGTGACCAAAGTTTCTTCGTCGGGCTTACGTTCGTTAGACAGCGATGCTAACGCACACTTCACCGACCGAACCATGCGTTCCCAAGACCCCCCCATGTGTGGTGCAGATGGTGGATTGAAGCGCCATTGGGTAACATTGTTTGTGAACGTCGCTGCCAAGTTCATGCTGATTCCGCGTATTTGCTCTCGTAACTCGCGGCTGACTCCAACGAAGTTCGTCCCTCTATCGCTGTAAATTTCCGATGGCGCCCCCCTCCGTGCTATAAATCGTCGTATTGCCATTTTACAGCACTCCATCGACAGATTCGATACCAGCTCAAGATGGATTGCCCGGATGGTCAAGCAGGTGAAGAGTGCAACCCATCTCTTTACTACGCGTCGACCCTGTGTAACCTGTAGTGGGCCGAAGTAGTCAACTCCAACGAAACTGAACGGCCTCACGTACGGGGTGATCCTTGCCTCTGGTAACGGTGCCATTCTAGGAGTTCGTGGTGCCGCCTTGTATACCTTGCACCACGTACAAAACTTTCCAGCCTTCCGAAACGCAGCTCTCATCTCCGACAAGTGAAATTTCTGCCGCATTTCGTTCACGGCTGTCTCTCCGTTATAATGCTTGCACTGCCGATGATACCAGTCGACGATAAGTTGTGTTACGTAGTGGTTCTTAGGTAGCACGACGGGGCACTTGAAGTCGTAGGGACCGTCCGAAAATCCAGCGATCCTGCCCTCCATTCTCACTACGCCTCGCTCATCCAGGAAAGCAGATAACTTGAAGAGCTTGCTGGATTTCTCCAGTCGATGCTGTTCCGCCGGAGGAAGCTGTTGGTTTCTCTGCATCAAGATGACCTCATCCGCGAATTCTTCGTTCTGCGCCAGTCTGCATATAGTCGCTTCCGCTCGCTGAAGTTCTGCTCGTGTCAGCAAATCCAAAACATTGGATGCTTCTCTGCGTCGTTTTCGTTGTAGCTGATCGATGAAACGATGGACATAGGCGACGGTCCGCTGGCATCGTTCCCACTTCGAGAATCGCCTGAAGTTCACGAACTGTTCGACCGCGTTCTCTCGATGAATGTGCACCGGTCGCAGCTCCTCGACCGTCTCTGTGGGAAGAGGTTGCTGTTGTGGCCACATATCTGGAGGATTCTGCAAGAAATCAGGTCCGTGGAACCAACGGTGACCGTTGTCGAGCCGTAATCCATCCTTCCATTTAGTGGCGTCATCAGCAACATTCCACCGTGATGGGACATGTCGCCATTCACTCGTTGTCGTAGTATCGAGTATTTCTGCCACACGAAATGCTACGAATTGTTTGTATTTACGTTGGTCCGACTGCAACCAAGCCAGAACGGTGCTTGAATCGCTCCAAAAGGTCCGCCGCTTGATACTCAATGAATGGTTCTCCTCAACTGACTTTGCTAATCTGGCACCGAGAAGAGCAGCCTGCAGCTCTAATCGAGGGACAGAGAGTGGCTTTAGTGGGGCAACTTTTGTTTTTGACGAAATCAGAACGCAGCGAACTTGACTTCTATCCACGATGCGAAAATATGCAGCCGCCACATACGCTTCTTCACTGGCATCAACAAAAATGTGGAGTTCTAACGAATCGTAGCTTTCAGGGCTATAGCCCGGGAAATAGCACCTTGGAATCCGGATGGTATCGAGATGTCCCAGGAATCGAATCCATCGCCGCCATTGACCGAACAGTTCGTTGTTGATTTCACCATCCCATCCGATGTTTGACCGCCATACATTTTGAATAAGTATCTTGCCGTGGACCACGAATAGTGACACAAGACCAAGCGGGTCAAAGATACTCATTACCACCTGGAGCAGCTGCCTTTTTGTTGGAACGGTATCTCCTTGTAGAATTGGTACTAATTCTTCTCGAAACAGTCCAGTAAAGACAAATTCGTCCGTATCTGGTAACCAGCTCATTCCCAGCACGCGTTCGGATGTCGAAGAATTGTGAGC
Organism: Ochlerotatus camptorhynchus; assembly: GCF_037179485.1. Lineage (NCBI taxonomy): Eukaryota > Metazoa > Arthropoda > Insecta > Diptera > Culicidae > Ochlerotatus > Ochlerotatus camptorhynchus. The sequence continues at coordinate 2,309,135 of NW_027040640.1, forward strand.
TTTGAAGCATTTCACTGGTTCTCCTGCCGAGTCCCCGACCCGTGCAAGAACATCTTTAGAGCTGGACATCCAGTTGCGAATGTGAAATCCTGCCTTGGCGTGAACAATCCTCACTTGCAGCGCTAGCTCTACTGCTTCCTCGATGGTATCCCGACTGTCTAGATAATCGTCCACATAGTGGTTGTCGACGATGGCGACAGCTGCTTGTGGATACTGGTCTTCAAAGTCCTTTGCATTTCTGTTTTTGATGAACTGCGCAGAAGAAGGTGAACAAGTCGCGCCAAACGTTGCAACGTCCATCACATATATGTCCGGGATCATGGATGAATCGTCTCGAAACAGGAACCGTAGTGCCTGCTTGTCTTCTGGTCGGATTTTGAACTGGTGAAACATCTCTTTAACATCGCCACTGATTGCTACTTGGCGTTGACGGTATCGAGAAAGAACAGATGTAAGGGACGTCAAAAGATCTGGCCCGGCCAGTAGGGCAGAATTAAGTGATTGTCCTCGTACAGTGGCAGCTGCATCCCAAACTAAACGGACCTTGTCAGGCTTCTTGGGGTGCACAACGACGCCCAGAGGTAAGTACCACACTCTGTTCGGATCTGAACCGAGAATCTCATCCTGGGTAATTTTGTGTGCGTATCCTTTCTCCACGTATTCGACTAGCTGCTTCTTTACGTTCTCATAAAGCTCAGGGTTCCGCACCAATCGACGTTCCAATGATTTAAGCCTTTGCTCTGCCATAGGTTTACTGTCCGGGAAATTAACATGGTCGTACCTCCACAAGAGTCCTGTTTCAAAGCGTCCTGATGGAAGACGAATCGTTGTATCCTCAAGAATCTTCCTGGATCGCTGCTCGTCAGAACCTTCCAGCAAAGGAACCACAGCAACCCCAACATGTTCAATGGAGAAAAACTGCTTCACAAGATTGTGCAACTCATCGTCCGGATTTCGATCCTCAATTTGCGAGTGGAACTGACATCGATCTGTCGTGTGTGCTGTTCTGGGAACCTCACCGTACACGGTCCAGCCTAGCCTGGTTTTTGAAGCAGCTGGCTGACCAACCTTTCCTTCACGAATCTTCAACGGAATTTTCAGATGCATGTTGTCCAGGCCAATGAGGATGGCTGGAGTTGCGTTGCTGTAGTCTTGAACGGGTAGGCCACGTAGGTATGGAAACTGATTGGATAACTGACCAAATGATAAGCTTTGGCTAGGAAGGCCTAACTTTTCAACCGTGTGAGCCGTTTTCAACACATGTCGTCTGACAGGCGCTTCTCGTCCGGAGATTTCCAAACGTATCAATTGTGAGTCCTTTTCAGATCGTTCGACGTCACTGGTCCACTGTAGACAAAGTGGTTGGACTTCACCTGTTACTCCTAACTCTCGAGCAATTCGAGCTTCAACCAATGTCGTTGAAGAGCCTTCGTCCAAGAACGCAAAGGTTTGTATGGACCTATTGTTGCCAAATAGCGTTACCGGTAATATACGGAATAGCGTAGTAACCTGACGATTACGATGGACGTTTATTGTCGCCGTACCTTTTGATTGGTTAACCGTCGTTGTTGATTGTGGTTTTCCTGGATGAAGCAGCTTGTGGTGACGTCCTTCACAGCCTTCCACTTCGCAGGCCGATGCTTTGCAAGGAAACTTTCCATGCGCTACCAAGCATCGTCTACAAAGATAATGTTCCTGCACGCGCTTCCATCGATCTTCCATACTGCAACTCTTAAAGTCATTGCACTCTCGAACTTTATGGCCTAACTTTTGACAGATTGGGCAGGGTTTCGGTGTATACCGCTTACCTCCTGAACTACTGATGGCTTGCTGTTTATCACCGGTATCCAGCTGGCTGCTAGACGAGTGGGTGTTAACGTAAAGCTTCTCTTTTCCCTTTTGTTTGTCTGATTTGGTGGAATGGAAATCATCAGATGGTTGAAAGGGGGTAACGTCACTTGCAGCTACCACTAATTGGGCCATGTAGTCACCAAATGTACTGAGGTCGACGACAAGGCATTTCTGCTTGAAAAGAGCCCAATCCAATTTGATGTTTGCTGGTAATTTATTAACCAATTCCTGCAATAAAGCCGGATTGGAGAAATGTGCTTGCTGTCCTGCTGCTCGTAGATGCCCGCAAAGATTTTGACAAGCGAGACCGAAGCTAACAAGCGTTTCCAATTTTTCAGGTTTAGGAGCCGGTGTAGCACGCACCTTTTGCAGGAGAGAATTAATGATTAAATCGGGTCGTCCGTAGAGAGTTCTTAGTGTTGCAATAATCATGGGAACCGATGAAGGGTGCAAGAAAAAACTCCTTACTGCTTCTAGAGCATTCCCCTTGAGGCTCCGCTGCAAACGCATCAAATTTTCTCCATCAGAAAATCCACACAGCTCTGTGGAGTTTTGGAAGCAACTCAGGAACAAGGGCCACTCGACAGAATCGCCCGAAAAGGTAGGAAGGTCTTTGGGAACGATGTGTCTGGCAGCCAATTGTTGTGACGTTGGAACACTAATCCATTGAGGCGGCGGCACTGGAACAGAGGTGGAGACGATAGGCGGATTTGCTATTGCTGCCCCGGTGGTGACAACGAATGGTGAGACAACTGGAAACTGGTTGCTCTGAACTGTCTGCACGTTCGACAATCTTGGCAGAAACGGTGTGGAGACAGGCAGATAGCTGTAGTTCACAAAGGGCACGGAGGGGGCACTCGAAGGCGGGGCAGAAGGAGTACTCATATGCAAAGGATTGAATGCAGGTACCGTGCTTGAGAGAGGTAGGGGGGGTAGGCATGGTTCGGTCATGGTGGGGTGAGTGTTTTGAAATAAAGATGAAATCTTTGGTGTGTTGAAAGTAACTTTGTTATGCTGTGTTGTTACATTTCGTGGTATCATTGGTGGTGTATTCTTATAACTAGAGCACGTTTGACTCACCGGAACAGCAGAAGTATGTTGACCGTTGGGTGGGATTGGAAATCCAAGGCCGGGGAACTGATCACTGTTGCTTACACTGCGTTCTGGTATAACCTGGATTTGCTCCGGAACACATGTAGCTGGAAGTGTCGGACGACCTGCTAGCTGCAAACCGCTAAATCTCTGCTGTATGTCACGCAAATCCACTGCGAGCTGACCTATTGGCGCTGGATATGGTGCGGCTGGTTCATCCCAATTCATGCTCCAATCCAAAGGATTTTGGGTTTGGTTCTCTGGGGTGACCTGATCTGATTGCTGCTCTACTTCTGCTTCGGGAGATCGCCACTGCACGACGTCATGATTCGCTGGTTGCCTCGGAGTGAGCCCGAAAATTACACCTGCTTGTTTCCCTGGTAGTGGTGTCGAAGCCGAAACTGTTGTCACCGTCACTGGAAGGTTTTGCTTGGGAATAGTTCCAGTCCGGGAAACTACGCCAGCGGGGACTTGTTTAAACCCGATGTCGGAGTTTGTTGTCAAAACTGGTTCCTTCTGCAACCATTGGTTTACCTTCTGCATGCTTGACACTGTGCGACGGCTTCTTACACTGCTCACGTCCTCCTCGTCGTCCAACTGAGCGTACAACAACTCGTACTTTTTCGCCAAGAAATCCTTTTCCCGTCGGATCTTGTCTTCGGCAGCTTTCTCCTGGATCAATTTTTCTTCTTCCAGCCGATTTAAGTCGAGAAGTATCCTCGCACGAGTAGCAGAATTCGAGAGTGATTGCGGCGGTGCAGGCTCTCGATCCAAGCAATTGGTACACATATTGCGTTCCATGTCGGCACTTTTCAGCACCACAACACAGAAAAGATGAATGCCACGCAAACACCGACTACACTGCGCCATCTTGTCGTTCGCATTGATCGTTTGACCGCATGTGCATGTATCTCTCGATTCCGCCATTGCTAAACCGTGAGATAGCGTGGTTTAACTACTAGACACAAATTCGTTTTTGTGTGGCTAAAAATCTAAAAGATTTTGTTGCGACAGGTGATGAGGTTTCGGACCATCCAGTTAGCGAAACTCGATTTTTGTGGAGTTTGCTTTTAGCTGCAATTTCATTTTTAATTCAATTAGTGTTATGTTCACAATTGGTAGCCCGTAGGCATAGTAATTCATTAGTTTAGATTAGTTTTAGCTAGTTAAGTTAGGATAAGAACAATTAGCTTTAATGTAGTATATAAATCTTACATTTTTAGTCCCTTTTATGTACTTGTCCTGTGTAACAATTATTAACTTGTGCCTAGTATAATTATTTTAACGTGTGTATCTCGCGAGCAATCTGCATGTACTGAGTGGGCTACGGACTTGTGGATGATCGACTGCTGATCGTGAGTCGATCGTTTTGACACTCCGCAGTTGGTAATATCTGCCCCGCTGTTAATAATTCGGCTGGTTGGGCACCGTCCTGAACAACTTGTATAAGACGGAAGACAAAAGGCGTATAAGAGATACTTATGTAGTGCGGTTTATGAACACGGTTTGCCAAGTACGTGTAACGCTTGTAGCGGCCTTGATTCCACTGCATTATGAAATCATGAATTTCCATGACGAAATCATGAATCATTGTTATGATTTCATGAGATGGCAAGTTTTTCCATTTCATGATTTCTTATTCATGAAAATGGAATCGGATTTGTTTCCGTGTACGCAGAAGAAATGGTATTGGTCACGGTCGAGCATTAACTTGACACCATCAATATGTCGTTCGAGACTGCGAACGTTGAGATGTCCTATACGAAGTTGTTTTGGGTAGGTAGTCATCTGGTGGAATTAAAGTCGTCGAAATGGTAGTGCAGTTAGGGTGTTAATCCAAGCGAAGAAACTGAGGACTGTGCGTCGAAGAACAGCGATGAATTTTCACCTTCTGTTGTCGAGCCAGTGAGTTCCATGAGTTGATTGATATCGTTGATTAGCGTGTATTCGGATTGATCAATGAGACGAACGGAAACTGTGTCATTTTGAATAAACACAGAGCTGATGACTTTTTTGTGTTTAAGTCTTAGAGCAAGGTTCCGTATTCGGAAAGTTGTGAGAGACAGGACTTCGTTCAGAGTGAACCGATAGTCTAGCGGAAGATCATCATCCAGCATACACAATTTTGCATCCCTGTGCTTCTTGTAGTACACGCGCAGCGTCGAATTCCTGGCTTCGTTTCCGTCGAACACGATGACAATTGTGGGTGTGAGCGAACGATCCGACCATTTTGAAGATCTAACTGGTAGACGGAAATACATACCTGACAACATTCGCCATGATGTGAGGCACACCTAGGAAGTCGAAAATTCTCCTCACAATGGCTCCGAGGTTCTCATCGGCTCGGTAGGGAACTTTGTTAACAGCGACTCTGTAACTGTTGACATTTTGCGAGGATACGACAGCAAGCTAGGCTCCCGATTCAATCGCTTCGATCTTCTGTTCGATGGTTTCGAGAAACTTGGTTTGTGCAGACTGCCGGTCGTATGTTCTGTCTGCACACGATTCTGAAGACGTTCAACTTCCACCTCCTCACGCAGCTTGAGCATTTCTGCCGACAGTTCTTCGATTAGCTTCCCCAGACGTTCGTGAGCGTCATTGTCCGGTGCTGGTGTCGAATCCTGTTGCTGCTGTTGTTGCTTAGGGATTAGGTTTCCTCGCATGCTGCAAGTCTCACAGAAATACCAGAAGCCTTTGAGTTCAAGTGAAACTAGATCGCTGATTAGGACGCAAGTTGTGTGAAACCATTTCGGGCAACTGTCACAGCTTATCCAACTGATGTTCTCCGTTTTCTTGCTTCCTTGCTTCGCCTTTCCTTTTCTCTTCTTGCTCGTGGGTGGATTTTCACGGCCACAGCTACCACAGATATCTTCGTCACTCATGATGATATTAGCACTACCAAACGACGACTTCAACGGAGTTCACATATTAGTGCTGCATTGGAGCAGCAAGTCACAAAAGAGTTTTTCGCCGAAAATAACGCAATGTTCACAGAGGAAACAGTCACTAGGAAGTCACAGATAAGCTGGGAGCCCCGGCGGAGGCATGATTCAACCAGCAACCCTAACTACGAAACAGCAAGGTGCCCCGCCGATGGTAGCTTTGCTTCGCGCACTTCTGGATGAGTTTGCGTTCTCATGAATTTTCGTTTAGCAGCTGGGTGCCCCGACGGTGGCAGAACCAGCCCGAACAGTTGGGAGCCCCGACGGTGGCCGCAGTTTCCCAACGTCGTACAGCAAAATGCCCCGGCGGTAGCTATCTTGCTACGTATGTTGAGTTCAAAGATGGCGGCTGGAAGGTGAAAAATATCCTCCTTTTTCAATATTTTTTCTGCATCCTCCTTTTGCCCGAAAAAGTCCTCCTTTTTAATCCTTGCATTTTTTCAGTAACATATTCATAAAATTGTTTTCAACGAGCTTTGTTTTCAAAGAGCTTATTTGTTTAATTATGTCGCAACCTCATCTTATCTAGCAAATGCCATTATATTGTGGGCCTAGGAGTATACTACAGCTGTCAACCCCCTACATTTAGGCTGCGATCCATTTGGTGAATTTTAACTTATATTTGACAGATGGAAAATTTTCAAATTATCTTGCCGTTCAACCAGACTTATGTCAGACAAACCAGAAATCAATTTTGACAAACAATTTCTCGAAAATTGAACGATCAACAACAGAGGGATTTTCGGACAGTATAATTTATTTTCGAAGTGTCAGTGAAAATTCATCATATGTCTTAGGCTGTGTTCCATTTTTCTGAATGTTTACATAAATTTGACAGTTCGAAAATACATTTTAATGTTCGAAAATCTCTCCGTTGTTGATTGTGTGATTTTCGAGATGTTTGCCAAAATTGATTCCTGGGCTGCCAGAAATAAGACTGGTACCAAATGGAACACAGCCACACAGATTGAACCCAACATGTGTTCGATTTTGACGTTCTGGTTCTATGGGATTTTAGGTATTTCAAGCATAACTATTCAAATCGACGTATCTGATTTTGTAAACAATCACTTCAATCGGCGATTTGTGGCAACTGTAAGCTCACTCACAGAAACTAACAACACCAGCTAGTAGGCGAAAGTTTATCCTACCTGATGATGGTGTTCCTTTGCGTGGGTGAGTTAGCAGTTAAAACAAATCGTCGATTGAAGAGATTGTTTACAGAAGCAGATGCGTCGATTTGAATAGTTACGCTTGATTTGTTTAGGCCGCTACCATACTGAGAGCGAAGAGGCATGCGAATCGTGAAATCGAATGTAAGGAATAATATCAATAATAGGAACTCTTTTGTATAGAACGCTAAGCGCACCTCTTCGCTCCCACTATGGCAGCGGCCTTACACGGACAGAAAATTGTTTGCATTGAACCAAACAAAACTTTAGTTGTATTTAAACAAACAATTCCGGTTGAAATTATTTGCATTTTATTGTTTCAATAATACTTATTCATATAAATTCAAGCTAGGATTCTTTTTGTTTTAATAAGCCACTTTTCAACTGCAGCTATTGTAAAAATAACAATATTCTATTATTAATCCAACAATAGTTCATTTTAATTTAGCATTTATTTGCTGTGTCCATGAATGCAAAAATAAGTACCAACCATTCCCTCGTTTTCACCCGGACAAAAATGTAAACAATAACAAAACTTGTGAATTTCGGGAAATAAGTTCGAGCTGCAGTTGCTAAATATAATCAATTTTCTGTTTTTTTCCTTGATTTTTTTCCGTCGATCTTGTTTTCCGTACTGAGTACCAATGCTCCCGACGCCAGGAAGGCAGATCCCACACTTGGACCCTACATATCGACCCATCAACTAATTAACCGGGGACCAACGGCTTTACTTCCCTTTCGAAGGATGATCAGTGAAAAAGAAAACAAAACAAAAAAAAATTGGCCATATTATTTCCGGAGTGATTTGAGATTTGGGCGTAATTGCAATTGTAAACAAACTCGTCAATCACCGATTTCTCGCGAATAAAAGCTCAATCTCGAAAAGTAAAAACACTATGAGGTAGAGGAATGATTCCTCTATCATTTGGTATATTTTTTTTTTGTGAGATTGAGCTTTTATTCAAGAGAAATCAGTAATTGACGTGTTTGTTTTCAAAAGCAATTACGCCCAAATCTCAAATCACTCCGGATTTTTGAATCAATAAACATATTTTTATTTCTTCTGCGTGAATTGTCAGACTTCATATAATAAATATGTTTTTTTTTTTCAATGCGTTTATTTTTCCAGGCTCATTTGCCGTAGCTTTGCGGAGCCGATATTCATCGTTTGGGTACAAAATTACTTAAAACTAACGTTAGTAAAGCGGGGGCCGATTACTCGCGGCTTTCTCGAGGTTAGGGGTAACAAATTGTAACAAACGGGTGGCAGGGTAGGGATTGAGAACACAAGGTTTTTTAGAGCAATGTGCTCTTGATCTAGAACTAAGCGACATACTGGAGAAAAAGACAAACATGGGGGTACACCGATGGATACCTAGCAACTTGAGAGAACACAAGATGACACCAACTACTAAATCCTCAGATCGATCCGTTTTAAAAACACATAAATTAAATTAAAATATTCGAGATCTCGGCTCGCCAAGATGTCTCTAACGGGCCGCATAGGTTGTTTTCCTCGGGCCCTGAGGGATGCGGATAACTCGGATCTAGCAACACAATGTAGGGTGCATGACCAAAGCACGTGGTCGATATCGTGATAGCCACTACCACAAGCGCACAAATTGCTGCCTGCGAGTCCGATTCGGAAGAAATGCGAGTCTAACGAGTAGTGATTGGACATGAGCCTTGATATGACACGTATAAAGTCACGGCTCATGTCCAATCCTTTGAACCATGGCTTGTTCGACACCTGTGGGAGAATAGAATGTAACCATCTTCCCAGATCACTCTCATTCCATTTTTGTTGCCAGTTGGTGAGGACGTGCTGACGGGTAATTGAGAAAAATTCCGCAAAGGCGATTTGTCGATCAAAAATATCGCCTTCCATAGCGCCCACCTTAGCTAGCGAGTCCGCTTTCTCATTTCCCGGAATTGAGCAATGAGATGGGACCCAAACTAAGGTGATAGTATAGGAGCAGTTAGATAAAGTACTCAATTTTGCTCGGATTTCGGTCAGGAAATACGAGGAGTGCTTCATCGGCTCTTATTGTTACTAACATGGTGGTACTTGTTTGCAAAAATTAAGGGAACAACCATCGACCGATGGTGATCTGGTATTCCACGGATTTCTTGCAACATGGTCAGATCAAAATTTACAGAGGAACTATAAAAGTCTTGGAGGCAAACACGAGAGGAATTGAATGAAGAAGGGCCAATCTCCAGCGTCATGTAATCGTAATAGAGATTCATGAATCTTGTTTGAGGATTTCTGTCGAGCAGCTTCTCAAAGTTTTCTATTACCAATGGGTTCATTACTTCACAACGGATAAGAAACCGAAAGGACAGCTCCGCGAAACGATCTGTCAGTGGAAGAACACCCGCGAGTACTTCGAGGCTCATCGTATGCGTCGAGTGCATACAGCCAAGCGCGATTCGGAGGCAACGGTATTGAACTCGTTGCAGCTTCAAGATATGTGTTTTCGCCGCGGATTGAAAGCAGAAGCTACCGTACTCTAGAACCGACAAGATGGTTGTTCGATACAACCTGATCAGATCTTCCGGGTGTGCTCCCCACCAAGTTCCGGTAATTGTACGAAGAAAATTGATTCTTTGTTGGCATTTTTGTTTCACATACGCAATATGTTTTCCCCACGTGCTTTTGGAATCGAACCAGACACCTAAATACTTGAAAGATATACTTTGAGTGATTGTTCTACCCTTTAGTTGAAGCTGTAACTGTGCAGGATGATGTTTCCTAGAAAAAACAACCAACTCAGTTTTCTCCGGAGAGAATTCGATACCCAGCTTCATTGCCCAAGTAGACAAATTGTCTAAGGTATCTTGCAATGGTCCTTGCAGGTCCGGTGCACTTGGCCCTATAACGGACACAACCCCGTCATCTGCAAGCTGCCTTAGCGAGCAATTTTCATCAAGACAATCATCAATGTCTTTTACATAAAAATTATAAAGAAGGGGGCTTAAACATGAGCCCTGGGGGAGACCCATGTAACTAATTCGTGAAGTTGTCGAGTTTCCATGAGAGAAGCTCATATATTTATCAGACAACAAGTTGCTCAAATAGTTGTTCATAATTGGTGAAAGCCCACTATCGTGGAGTTTATCCGAAAGGACATCGATACAAACAGAATCAAAAGCCCCCTTAATGTCCAAGAAAACTGAACCCATTTGCTGTTTTTGCGCATAGGCCAGTTGAATTTCAGTTGAAAGCAACGCAAGACAGTCGCTCGTTCCTTTGCCTCTCCGAAATCCAAATTGCGTATCTGAAAGTAAACCATTCGACTCGACCCATTTGTCTAGACGAAAAAGAATCATTTTCTCCAACAATTTCCGTATACAGGACAGCATCGCGATGGGACGGTACGAGTTATAATCCGACGCGGGTTTACCGGGTTTTCGAATGGCGATAACTCTTACTTGCCTCCAATCATCCGGAACAATGTTGTGCTCCAGAAATTGATTGAATAAGTTCAACAAGCGTCTCTTCGTGACGTCTGGGAGATTTTTGAGCAAGTTGAACTTGATTCTATCCATTCCTGGAGCTGAGCTGTTACATGAAAGGAGAGCAAGTGAGAATTCCACCATCGAAAACGGGGAATCTATTTCGTTATTACCCGACGGACGATCACGAACGTTGGTTTGAACCGGTACCGAATCCGGGCAAACTTTCCGCGCGAAGTTGAAAATCCATCTGTCCGAGTACTCCTTGTCTTCATTAATCGGTGATGACGCGTTTCGCATTCTCCTGCCGACATTCCAGAGTGTTCTCATGGAAGTCTCTCGCGACAAACCATCGACGAACCGACGCCAGTATCCGCGTTTTTTTGCTTTAATTAAGTCCTTAAAGGTTTTCTCGAGGTCGGTGTACCGCTCGAAATCCCCGACCTTACCGTGTTTGCGGAAGCGTTTAAACGCGGCGGACTTCTCGCTGTTCGCGTCGGTGCAATCCTTATCCCACCACGGGGTGGGAGGTCGCTTGCGGACGGAAACACCCGGAACACGTTTCGTCTGTGCTCGCAGCGCACAATCGATGATGACACGCGCGAGAAAGGAGTACTCGTCCAGCGGAGGAAGTACGTCAACCGATTGACTGGCATCAAGAACCGCGGTCGCGAATTTTCGCCAGTCAATGTTTTTCGTAAGATCGTACGCGATGTCGACCGAACGAGTAGAAGATGAACCATTGGTAATAGAAATTTTGATTGGCAAATGGTCACTACCGTAGGGATCTTGAATTACTTTCCACGAGCAATCCAACGATAGTGAACTCGAACAAAGTGAGAGGTCTAATCTGCTTATTTTTGCTGGAGGTTTGGCTACTCGTGTTGCTTCCCCGGTGTTCAGAATTGTCATTTTGAAGAAGTCGCACATGTCGTATATCAAGGTTGAGCGGTTGTCGTCGTACAGTTCCCCCCAGCCTGTACCGTGAGAGTTAAAATCTCCCAAGATCAACCGTGGCTCCGGCATAGCCGTGCAGATATCCGCGAAACTTTGACGAGAGATCGCGGTTTTCGGTGGAAGATATACTGAGGCAATACTGAGGCATTTACCTCGAATATTAACCTGACATGCAACTACTTCAATGCCTGTCACTGAAGGCAGATCGATTCTATAGAAGGAATGGAGCTTGTTGATCCCCAGAAGCACCCCTCCATACGAATCTGCGCGGTCAAGGCGTATAATGTTGAAATCGTGGAAAGCAATATCGTTGTCTGAAGAGAGCCATGTTTCACAAAGGGCAAATGCATCAGAAAGTGAGTTGTTAACTAAAAATTTAAATGTGTCGTTTTGGCATAAGACTTCTACAGTTCCACTGAAGAACAGAGATCATATCCCCGACCTCATTCGGAGAATTATCCATCGAAAGATATGATCGATGCAAGGAAGGACCACCTAGAAGCTAGTTGCTTCAAAAGAGTTTTCACCATTGGCAGCACTAAATTAATAATGCTCCTCGTTGAGTCAGAGACATTGAATATACTGAAGAAGCTATCCACAATACCAGAAAACGTGAACATGGGGGCATGTTCTTGCTGATTATTCAGCTGCTTTTCTGGCCGAAAAACTGGGACATCTGGGGTTTTAGATGATCCTGGAAGTGACGGAAAGTTCTTGTCATAATTACAAGGTTTATAACCCGGTGGAATGGGTTTCGGTGAATTTCCGTTACCTCTTGATTTTTCCAAGGTGGAAGGGTGGTCCGTACGAGTGGCCTTACGAGGCTTTTCGGTGGTGTGTTTTTTTGCTCGTTTTCAAGTATTGCCTTTAAAGACAAACGGACTACCCTCACCGACCTCTGAGTCAGAGTCTAGATCATCAACTGGCAAAATGGAGAACGTGTTACTGCTTTTTGGTGTGGTCTGAGAAGATGAAGCGGTATTCTTCAAGAGTTCTGCTAGAGTTCTCTTGGAGCGAGCTTGCAGAGACCGCTTAAGTTTTTCTCCCTGCTGTTTATACCTCGGGCAGTCAGTCAGGGTATGTAGGCTTTCCTTGCAGTACACGCATGTTGGAGGAGCACCGCAAGGGCCCTCTTGATGTTGCTCGCCACACTGATCGCAGCGTGGTTTGTTCGAGCAGTAGTCCGATGTATGACCAAGTTGTTTACATTTCGAGCAGTTCATTACTCGAGGTACAAACAGACGCACAGGCAGCCGAACCTTGCCAATAGCGACGTAGTGAGGTAACGCTGAACCCGAAAAGGTCACACGAAACGAGTTTGACAAGGAATACGTTTTTTTGAAGCCTACTACGGATACTGACTGCATTTGAAGGCAGTCCAATATCTTCACCTTCGGCAGGGCACGGTTTTTAAAGATTCCGAAGGAATCGGGACCCAAGAAATCATCACTAGTCAAACTCGCTTCGGTGACCACTCCTTCAATTTCTAAAACTACTGGGTATGTAGACTCGGTATTCCAATGAAAAAAGCTCGCACGCAACAATTTGGTTAGCCTGCTTCCGGTCATCAACGGTAACGCGCAGTTTTATTGGTGTTACCTTGAAAATATCGGTAACGGCCGAAAAATGTGTTGTTAGATCCTTAGAGATCCTCGGAATGTTCAAAGGTTTTTGTTTGGGCCGGAAAAAAACGACCCATGGGCCTTTCGAGGCTTCTGGGTAAGCCTTTAGGCGGGGGAGCGCACAGATTTTCGGGGGCAATGGTGTGGGGGGTGCAGGTGGACGAGGAGGAGATGGTGGGGGAGAGGGTTGTGGGCGATATCTTTTCTTGGGATATGCTCCAGTATTTTTGCTGGAGAGCAAGTCAACTGGAACGTCAAGGGTTTCCATTTCCACAACTTCCTCGAGACTTTCGTGTGAGGTGGAATTAAGAGTTTCGTCGTCTGAGATGGAAAGCGACCATCCCCCGCCTTTATCATTTTCATCCATTGCGGTTAAATATCGCCGCAATGGTGTTTTTGGTAAATATTTTACAAATAATTACAGTAATTTCAAATAATATCAAAAATTGAAAAATAAAAATGCAAAAAAACAAAAACAAAATTGATATAGTTTTACTCTACTGAAGAGTAATATGAAAGAAACAAAAAAAAACCAAGAAAAAAAAATAGAAAAAAAAATATATATATACTGAAAAAAAAATTGGATCACCCTAACTATACTCTACTTAAAAATAGTACGAGAAAAAAAATCAAGAAAAAAAAATTATAGATATATACAATTTACAAGATTTTGGATCACCCTTATTATGACCCAGCCTAATCTAATACTGGACCATGCGGGAAGATGCGATACTGGTGAAAACAAAGCAACACGGTATACCTATTGCACTGAGGCGGCAGATGACTGGTGCGATGCTATTGTTTGCCCCAACGGCTGTTGGGTCGATAACCTTGCAGCTGGTATGCCTCGGTCGCCTCGGTAGGCAATTTAACGTGCTTTCGTTGTTGCTATCAATGGGCCGATAGTGGTGATGATTTTACAGATGTTGTTGTTAAAGCTGGACCGTAATCAAAGCGCTAGGCGTATGATTAACGGCTTCCTCACTCGCGCACTAGTTGTCTTAACACTATGCCAACTAACTTTGGCGAGAAAAAACCCTCGCGTGAGGAAAAACTCAAAAACTCAAAAACTAGTGTCGTACAACGAGACCGATGCGACTTGACCGGCTCAGCGTGCGAGACGGAATGAATAAATATGATTGAATCAACAGTCCGCATCGTGCTCTCTTGCCGTGCGGATCTATTTACTTTTTGCTTAAGGAAGTGTTACTACTACCTAAAGCTACAACAAATTTAAACAGCACTTTTCAGTGCTCAACCTGTAAAAATTTTCTACGTTGTTCAACTTCTCTTATTCCTCTTCGATCCTTGTTTGGACCCTACCCGAGGTAATCCTTCTTGGATATCGATTTGGAAAATTCCTCTTCGATCCTTCAGATTCTTATAGTAATCTGCTTGGAAGTCGATTTGGATAAAAATTTACTGCCGCCATGGCGCCTAAACGCAAAAGAAAGGGGCAAACTCTTGACCCCCCTTCTGATGAAATTAATTTTAGTAATCAATTTGATTTGCTCACGGATGATGAGAATGATCCATCATCCAAGAAAAATTCTAGTAAACTTTCCCGGCTTAATGCCAAGAAGGAAAAGATTCCCCCTATTGTGATAACCACTACCGATTTCCATGCTCTTCGCATGGAACTTTTGAATTTCGTAAAAGTTAAGTTTTCACTACAAATTGGACGTCGGAGTGAATGCCGTGTATTGGCTGAAACCTTGGACGGATTTAAATGTCTTCTCAAGTATCTTACTGAGAAGAAGCACAATTTTTTTACTTACGACACCAAAACTGAACGTGTGTTCAAGGTTGTCATGAAAGGACTGCCCAGTGGTGAATCCCTGGATCAGATCAAAGATGAACTGGCAAAATTACTTGGAGTTGTGCCACTCCAAGTAATCAAAATGAAAATGAAATCCCGTCCTGGCGATTCGCGCAACGGGATTTCTAATGATTTTTATTTAGTTCACTTCAAGTCTAGTGAACTAAACAACCTTAAGGCCTTAGAAAAAGCTAGCCTTATGCTCCATGTCCGAGTGAAGTGGGAACACTTCAGGAAGACTGGAGGAAATTTCCAAAACCTCACTCAGTGCCGTAAGTGCCAGGGATGGGGTCACGGAACTAAAAATTGCTACATGCCAGCTAAATGCATGAATTGTGGTGATTCCTCTCACGCAAAGGACGACTGTCCTGTGAAGGAAGATCCTAAGAAATTTAAATGTTCAAATTGTGGTGAAAACCACAAATCCAATTTTTGGGAATGTAAGACTCGCAAAGCGATCCTACAATCTCGTTCTAACCGACAGGTAGGAAACGCTCCACGTTTCCGACCAGGTACAAATTCCTCTGCTGTTAACAACGGTCAGCGAGGAACAAATTCTACATTCGTACCCGTAGGTACAAATATCTCCCCTGCTTCAAATGTTTCATCTGTACCTACTCCCCTCGCTGCTAACAATGTTCAGTGAGTTAATGGAGCTACCTATGCTGCTATTGCAGCAGGTAGAAATCAAAATACTAACAAACGTTCTAACGGAAATTTTGACAATTTTGACTTAGGAAGCATTACTGCTCCTGAAATGGAATTTTTACAGAATTCATTAATTGACATGATTTCTGATATGCTTAAATCTAACTCCATGTTTGATGCTATTCAAACTGGAGTAAAATTTGCTAATAATATTGTCATGACTTTAAAATTCAGTAATGGATTTTAAAGCATTAAACATTTTAAATTGGAATGCTCGATCTCTTAAAGATAATGAAGACGAGCTATTTAATTTTTTGAGAGTTCATAACGTGCATATTGCCGTTATAACTGAAACGTTCCTTAAACCTGACCATAAGGTTAAGAAGGACGCAAATTACTTGATTTATAGAAATGATCGTCTTGATGGACCCTGTGGTGGCGTTGCCATCATTATTCATAGACGAATCAAACACAAAATACTTTCTTCATTTGAAACCAAAGTTTTTGAAACTTTGGGAGTTTCTGTTGAAACAAAATTTGGACAACTTACGTTTATAGCTGCCTATTTGCCATTCCAATGCGTAGGCCAGCAAAAGAATTTTCTCAAGGGTGACCTTCAGAAACTTACCCGTCATAGGTCTAAATTCTTCATTATTGGTGATTTTAATGCAAAACACCGCTCATGGAGTAATGCTCAAAGCAATTCCAATGGTAATATTCTGTTTGATGATTGTTCTGCAGGTTATTACACTATCCAATATCCAAACAGCCCAACATGCTTTTCTTCTGCAAGAAATCCCTCAACTATTGATTTGGCCTTAACTGATTCATGTCATCTTTGTAGCCAATTGGTTACCCATGCTGACTTCGGTTCTGATCACCTTCCAGTAACTTTTGAAATATCCCAAGAAATAATTTCTAATCCCAACAGCTTTACTTTCAATTACCATAGGGCTGATTGGGAGCAATATCGAACATTTATGGAATATAACTTCGATCCAAACATTCCTTTGCAAACCAAAGATGAAATTAATTATGCTCTTGAATCTCTGACTACTTCTATAGTTGAAGCAAGAGCTGCCTCAGTACCAAAATGCGAGGTTAAATTCGATTCAATTATAATAGACGATGATCTTCAGCTCTTGATCCGTCTTAAAAATGTCCGTAGGAGACAATATCAAAGAACACGCGATCCTGCCATGAAAGTTATCTGGCGGGATTTGCAAAAACAAATTAAAAAGCGATTCTCTGCCCTGAGGAACAAAACTTTTGAAAATAATGTTTCTAAATTAGACCCGAGTTCCAAACCCTTTTGGAAGCTCACAAAAATTTTGAAAAAACCTCAAAAGCCAATTCCAGCGCTTAAAGAAGGTGGTAAAATTTTGATCACAAATTTGGAAAAAGCTCAGAAACTTGCTAAGCAATTCGAGAGTTCCCATAATTTCAGTTTGGGTCTTACTAGTCCTATTGAGAATCAGGTTGCTGGTGATTTTCTGAATATTTTCTCTCGGGAAAATATTTTTGATGATTCCTGGGGGACTGATTTGGACGAAGTAAGGTCTATAACTAAAAAATTTCAAAATATGAAAGCTCCAGGTGATGATGGAATTTTCTATATCCTCATCAAAAAACTCCCAGAGAGTACCTTGTCTTTCTTGGTAAAATTATTTAACAGATGTTTCCATTTGGCATACTTTCCTGATAAATGGAAAAATGCAAAAGTTGTTCCAATTTTGAAGCCGGATAAAAATCCAGCTGAAGCTTCTAGCTACCGCCCAATAAGTTTGCTTTTTTCAATAAGTAAACTTTTTGAAAAGATAATTTTGAATAGAATGATGCTTCACATCAATACGAACTCAATTTTTGCAGATGAGCAGTTTGGATTTCGCCATGGGCATTCAACTACTCATCAACTCTTGAGAGTTACCAATTTAATTCGTTCAAACAAATCTGAAGGCCACTCAACTGGAGTTGCTCTTCTAGACATAGAAAAAGCATTCGACAGTGTTTGGCATGAAGGTTTGATTGCTAAATTGAAAAAGTTTAATTTTCCACTTTACATTATGAAATTAGTTCAAAATTATTTAACTGACAGAACTCTGCAGGTAAATTATCAAAATTCGAAATCTAATCGACTACCTGTTAAAGCAGGAGTTCCTCAGGGTAGCATTCTTGGGCCTATATTGTATAACATTTTCACTTCGGACCTCCCTGATTTGCCTCAGGGTTGCCACAAATCTTTGTTCGCTGATGACACAGGCATTTCCGCTAAAGGAAGAAGTCTTCGTGTTATTTGCAGCAGACTTCAGAAAAGTTTAGATATTTTCTCTTCTTATTTACAAAAATGGAAGATTTCTCCCAACGCTTCCAAAACTCAACTTATAATATTTCCACATAAGCCTAGGGCTTCCTTTTTGAAACCTAGTAGTAGTCACATAGTCACTATGAACGGAGTTCCAATTTCCTGGTCAAACCAAGTGAAATATCTTGGATTAGTTCTTGACCAAAAATTAACTTTTAAAGATCACATTGAGGGCATTCAAGCCAAATGTAACAAATATATAAAATGTTTGTATCCTCTTATAAACAGGAAATCCAAACTTTGCCTGACGAATAAACTTCTAATATTTAAACAAGTTTTTAGACCGGCCATGCTTTACGCTGTGCCAATATGGTCTAGTTGCTGCACTACCAGGAAAAAAGCACTTCAAAGGATTCAGAACAAAATTCTGAAAATGATTTTGAAGTTGCCTCCCTGGTACAGTACAACCGAAGTACATAGAATTTCGAATGTTGAGACTTTAGCACAAATGACCAACAAAATAATTAATAATTTCCGGCAAAAATCGTTACAATCCTCAATTGCAACGATTAATTCCCTTTATACTTAGATAAGATTTAGTTTTAGTTATTTAGTTTTAAGCTATCAATTGTTATACTGACATGCAGGTTTAAAAAACCTGTTTAAAATACTGAATTGCCAAGACAGGAACAATGTAAAAACACTTAGATATATATCATAACAATTAAGGCTGGTAAGTTACTGTAGTAACTGGAGCACCTAGGTTAAAAATGAAATGTAATTTATTTTGAATTTGGAACAAATAAAGAGTTAAAAAAAAAAAAAAAAAAAAAATGATTGAATCAACAAGAAATCTCTTTTAAAAACAAACATATTTTTGTTGTTGAACCAGCTGCCAAATTTGACAGCTTACGTCAAAACCATGAAAGCTCTTGTAAATTCGAAAAGATTTTCTTTTTGATTTAACAATCCATGGGTTTTGAGGAACAACAATTGTTCAGTCCGTGCACCGGCAGCGGGCTGAAATTTGAAGAAGAGGAGGAATTTGCGACAGCCACGAAGACCACCAATCAGAGCGCAGCAGCCGAACCAACGCAGATATAAAAACACGCGCTGCTGTGCGCTCGACTCAGTTTTACGCAAGTCACGAAAGAGAAAACATCGAGCCGAAGAGACAATCCGAAGAAGAAAACAAATCGCCAGCAGCAGCAGCAGCAGTCGGCCGCGAGATCGACCTGACCCGAGCAGTAGCAGTCGGTCGGCGACAGCTTGGCGCGGCGCATCAAATAACAACAATAGCAGCAGCAGTCATCGTCGTTCGGTTCCAATCGGCAGGGCCCGATTCCCGGACGGCGTACTAGTGTTAGTGTGAAGAAACGAAGAGAAATCAATGTAAAAAAAAGTGAAATAACAACAACATGAACAAGTAAAGAAGTGTGTGTGCCTATATGTTCTGCTCCGATACTTGCTCCCTTTCCATTTGCCACGACCACAACCAACCGGCTCTTTTCAGAGCCAATAAGAGTTTATGTTTTTGAATTTTCCGGCCAACCGTGGCCACCTTGGAGATCCATCGTTCCGCCAGCCTTGCGAGGCATCCCAGAGAGGAAGCGTGAAGCTTCCGAGGCAGCCAGTCACCAGACCTGCCTCCACCGAGAAGGCAACCATCGGCGTTGTCCATCCG
Source organism: Ochlerotatus camptorhynchus (assembly GCF_037179485.1). Lineage (NCBI taxonomy): Eukaryota > Metazoa > Arthropoda > Insecta > Diptera > Culicidae > Ochlerotatus > Ochlerotatus camptorhynchus. The sequence goes on from NW_027040640.1 coordinate 2,328,683, forward strand.
TGGCCCAATCCCACAGGGGGAGCGGGCACCTATCCGAAAAATCACCACCCGAGGAAATTTATGAGCATACAGTCCACTGGCATCCTACAACAATACTGGATTGTTGAAACAATAATGATTTCTTTTTGCAGCCAAAACAAAATGAAATTCTTATCGATTTTACGTCAAATATTATTACGTTTAAAATATTTTTTTCTGCGTGTAGAGTCCTATGCTGAATCAATGGTAAAATTAACAGGTTGCTTAGATGATCCATGCTGGTTTCAATCAGCGATGACATGTATCCTGGTTTTTGAACATGATAAAAGTTGGGATGGTTTTAAGGCTGTAAAGCTGCAGTTTTCATGCAAATCAGCTAGACTGTATCAGTCAGTATCAAAAATGAATTATGAAGGCTAACGAGAAGATAAATTGAATTGGTAACGACAACAAGTTATGAACAATCTCAATTAAACCTTTGCAAATCATGAATTTGGTGATAGCGCACATATTATTAAAATGTTTGACAAAAAACTCATTGTCCTCCTTTATGTTAAGAAAGGGAATCATTGTCCCCCTTAATCTCCTAACCTCATATGAAATGTCCTCCTTTTCAAGTTTTTGATATGGTAACCCTACATCATATTAAAAACTGTTCACTACTTCCCCATTAACCACTGATGGATGCCAACATGAATCGTACAGTGCAACTAGGCTTGGTAGCTGAAGCAGGTTTTCTTGGCTTAGTTGTATGATTATATGCCTGTTGAATAATGTACGGCCCAAAACTAGATCCTCGGGCTGACTTTATTTTTATTCACATTGTTTGTTTCGCTGAGAAATTTTGTCGAAGACACAAAACCGCTACTGGAGGATTTTTCAATTTTGGTTAGGTAGATCGCAGTCTCAGCACATAATTATTCAAATCGACGTATCTACTTTTGTAAATAATCACTTCAATCGATGGTTTATCTTAACTGCTAACTCACCCAGGCTAGAGTCGGTGTATAATGAGTCACGCCAAGAGAAAAACAGTTGAACTCGCATCACGATTTTCGAAGGATTCCCTTTCTTTTCACTTGGCAACAGAGGACTTCTACATCAACTTCAAATGACTTCTAGCGAGAACAAAAAATAGCGGCTGTAGTGAATCATTATATCAGTGATTTTGTCAAATCATCTTATCAAACAATAGTAGAAATTCTCATTACTGATCATTAGCAAACGTATCCCATGACAATTTAATGCTCACTGCGTGTTTATGATCTTTTCTTCAATTTTTTTTTATATTTTATTGCAATACCTTTCGTGGACCTTTCATAGCATCGTAATGTTTGTTTACTTTGCACGATAGGTAGCCGGTTTGACAGTTCAATAGGTAGACTTGGCTTCACTCTTGGCGTGACTCATTATACACCGACTCTAACCCAGGCAAACAAACACCATCACCAGGTAGGGAAATCTTTCCTGGTGTTATTAGTTTCTATGAGTGAGCTATCAGTTACCACAAATCGTCGATTGAAGTGATTGTTTACAAAATCAGATACGTCGATTTGAATGGACCAAGGTGATAACAAAAACAAAGAAGCCCACTTCTGCTGAACTGTTTATTGATTTACATTGACCACTCAATTTGAAATTCTGTCAAAATTGTCTTCCTTCGATGCTTGATGCTGTGAACTGTTCACGAACATATCAGCAATATGTTTGAAAGATATTGTACGAATTAATTCTTGCACATTTCTCCTAAACTGCAAATATGGTTCCTCTTCCGAAACGTGGTCTTCTACTGCAATTTCTTCTTCAGAATGGGAATGTTTCTCTTCACTCCTTCCATCAATATCGGATGTGGCTGGTGTCACAGCAGGGGGTTTATTCAAAAAATTAAAATAATCTTCTAAGTGAGCTCCGCTAAACGGTCCGGCTGCTGCGAAGCCAATGATAAGCGAAGTTGCCACTGCCAAAACTAGTAGCCGTCTCGATGAACAAGTAGACTTCATCTTGCCAGCTGGATGCACCACAGTCAACTGACCTTCCGTCGAGGGAAATGTTTGATATTTACGTCGTTTGTTGAATGTAATTCAATTGTGATGCAAATTGGCAAAGATGCTAACGTTGATCAATTGCCACCAATTTCTTTATAAGTTCAGAACCGTTGGCTAAGATGGAACGGAGGTGGGTTTACTATACAGAAGATTTCGGATTTCGTTCGTCAAAAAATCAAGATCACTTGCCAATCTTCTTGGAATTTTACGATTTTTTCAGTAATCCCTAATAAAACGCACCATTACCCAAGTTTTGTTTGCTGATGTAATAACGAGTCTAGAACGGAAAAAAAGCAACACTGTATCAGTTCAATTCAACGATGATTCATCTCAACATTGATGTTGATGCAATTTCTCTCAATCGTAGTTCCCGTAATCCACTTCAATCATTGCTCCCCGAGTTCGTTTCAAATCACTGTTGAGCAATTTAATCAGTTCACTTATCATCAACTCGCTGGTGGCAGAGAAACTAACACACGACAAAATCATGAAGCAGCTGGAAGTAGAAGGGCGCGTCATCCCACTGAGAAAGTGCTCGCCGTGTTTGATACAATGCTTCATCTTGGTGACGGTGCTGGTGGGGGCCTTCACCGGAACACTATTCTGGTATTACCATCCCCATCGACCCATTGAGCTGGATTGTGTCAACGATATCCCTGTGGCGTTCTCCGAAGACAATGGATATCAGGTGGCGATAGTGCATCACAGCGATTGGAATACTGAATGTCTTGATCGGCTAGCAGAACATCGACAATTACTGCTGGACGATGACAAAATCGTTCCGGATGATATTGAACGGCAAATGATGCAATCTCCTCGGTCGGTTTCTGGTGAAGATTTACTGCCGACAGGGACGACTTGAGTTGAGTTCCATTCAGGAGATCACAGCAAGGGACGAGAAAGATCAAGTGAAATTAGCCAACCTATTTGAGGCGGCGTTGACAGTGCATGTTCCAAATAAAAGTTAAAATAATTAAAAAGTTTTCTTTATAATGAGAGAGAGAAGGATTAGTAATTTCCATTTAATTCCACTACCTTAATTGCTTATCCTTGACAGATACGCGTATTTCGTCTACAATTAGCAGACTTCTTCAGTGTCTTGAACTTATACTCGACTGAAGAAAAACATCGCATTTACCGAATATAAATTTAACTGACATAACCCCAAGCCATAAAAACTTCCTCAAAGCCCCAAGGCTGCAAAATGCGTGTCGATTCATGGTTGACATGGTTGGTTCTCAATAATGCGATGATCAATCTTTATGATTTAGCCACCATTCGAAAGGTATGGCTATCGTCTTTCATTTAATACAGGTAGATACCCGATTGGACCTATGATTGGCCATCCGGAACGGAAAAACCCGGAAAAGTCCCGAGCAAAATGCGTGTCGATTGAAGTTGACATGACTGGTTCTCGGTGATTTGGTTACCAAATTTCAAGATTGAGCCACTATTTGAAAGGTATAACTATCTACTTACGAACGAAACAGACAACCAACTGATTGCACTTGTGGTTGGCAAATCGGAACGGGAACACCCGCGAAAGGTGGCTCTGTGGAAATTCGGATTCACCGATAAAATGGTCAATTCCTGAAAGTAGACCTAGAGATCCGCGATTTTTTCTAAATTGCTAACAATTATGAGCAGAGAAGAAATATACCATCAACATATCGATTCTGCAACCAAGTGGCCAGAAAACGGTCCTCTGGATATCCGGAATCACCGGAAAAATAGTAAATTCTTGAAAGTAGACCTAGAGATCCGCGATTTTTTCTAAATTCCTTACAATCATGAGCATAAAGGAAATATTACATCAAAATATTGATACTGCTACCGGGTGGCCGGAATATGGTGCTCTGGATATCCGGAATCACCGGAAAAATAGCCAATTCTTAAAAGTAAACCTAGGGATCCGTGATTTTTTAGAACATGTGAAGAACCCTTAGTTGAGAAGAGATATCTCAGTGCCATAGTGATTCGGTCCCCCGGTGGCCATAAAACGCCCTTCTGGATATCCGGATTCACCAGAAAAATGTTCAATTCCTAAAAGTAGTCCTAGAGATTCGCGATTTTTTCTAAATTGCATAGCATCATGAGCATAGAGGAAATATGACACCAAAATATTGATACTGCTACCGGGTGGCCGGAATATGGTGCTCTGGATATCCGGAATCACCGGAAAAATAGCCAATTCTTAAAAGTAAACCTAGAGATCCGTGATTTTTTAGAACATGTGAAGAACCCTTAGTTGAGAAGAGATATCTCAGTGCCATAGTGATCCGGTCCCCCGGTGGCCATAAAACACCCTTCTGGATATCCGGATTCACCAGAAAAATGGTCAATTCCTAAAAGTAGTCCTAGAGATTCGCGATTTTTTCCAAATTGCATACAATCTTGAGTATAGAGGAAATATACCACTACCATATAGATTCTGCCAGGGGTTGCTAGAAAACGGTTCTCAGGATATACGGAATCACTGGAAAACAAGTCATTTTCAGGAAGTGGACCTAGAGCTCTGCAAGTTTTTAGAAAATGGATAGAGCGCTTATTTGAACAAATATGTCTCAGCGCGATATTGATTCGATCCCCCGGAAGCTATAAAAGGCCGGTAAAATGGTTAATTCCTTAAATTAGTCCTAGAGGTCCATAATATTTTTCTAAATTGCGTACAATCTTGAGCATAGAGAAAAAATGCCATCACCATATTGATTATGCTACCATAAAACTGGATTTCCCGAATCACCGTAAAAGTAATCATAAAACTCTGCGAGGAGGATACATCTCAGCACCATATTAATTCAAACACCCAGTAGCCATAAAACACCCTTCCGAATATCCAGATTCTTCATAAAAGTGGTCAGTTTTTGAATGTGTGCCTGGACCTATGATTTTTTGACTTTAATAAATGCTCAGAATGCTGAGAAAAATTGAAATTTATCTGCGTCATATCGATTCACTCACGTGGTAGTCATAGAATATTAACTTGGATATCCGGATTCCTCTGACAAGTGGTAGATTTCTGAATATGGTCCTGAGTTACCTGCTGTTCTATTTTTTTTTGTTAACGTCGGTTTTCTGTTCCGCAATCTAGTGCCAATCACCGACGGATATCGATTGCCATTCATTGAACACAATCGAATGTGCAGAGAGGCAGCTTCCACACCTGCGTAAGGATATCGTACCCATCAACGCATAAGGGCCGGGACCAACGGCTTTACTTCCCTTCCGAAGGAAGACGTGACCAGAGATTTTTATGCCTCAGAAAAATCCCACCGACCTCGGCTGGGATTGAACCCAGACCCATTGGGGTGAGACAGCAGTCACGCTTACCCTACACCACCGGCGCCGAAAAAATCTCAGTCCTGTCCTTGCAAATATTGACGAAATGTTTTTATTAGTTTACGTTATTTTTGTTTTACTAAGTAATACAAACAGATTCTCGAACTTTACCACCTTCCTCCTATACTTCATAACATTGACAAAACCCTGGCATAGATCGATGTCCGATACAACACATATATTATAGATCTGGCCCAACAGATAGCTTGCTTGCATTAGCAGCAAAAATATTGTGAACATTGCTGAGCAAGCGTACAGTGACGACGCGTGAGACCTACGAACGTTCCATATAGCGAATATCCAACGTGACGTTACCACTGCAGTTCATGCAAAAAAAAAGTAAACATTATGATAAAATACAAACACCACTAAACATTGCCTCATATCACTAACACCAACAAGCCAGTTGAGCAGGATCTTATACAAAGGACATCAGACAGCTATCCTCAGCATCTCTGTCATTCAATTATCTTATTGTCATTAGCCACAGTAACAGGAATGTTGTTGCTTCTGGCATTATTGCTTACCACTTTTTGATGTATACACATTCAGTTGACTTTCACCCACAGTTTCTTCATTGTCATCACCAATAATTATGTCTTCCTCCTCGGAATATTCTTCCACCACCATTTCCTCATCAATCGAGCATTCCGATTCATCCTCACTTTCTTCCCAATCACTTGATTCACTAATTTTTTTTATTCAGACAAAGCGAAACACGTCACTTTCGAATAGATTGAATTTGAAATATGGATGGCTTCAAAAATAAACAAATCACGCTAAAACAAGAAACACCACTTGTGCCGTTCGCATAGCGGGTTATAAAATGTTACAAGGCTATCTTGATGTAACATGTTATAACTCCGTAGTGCAAACATAGAATTACAGTAAAAAATGTGTTAGTACAACAAAGCTATTCAATATTTCACAAAACCATCTGCACATTTGTCAATGGGCTTATTGGGTAATATAACATTGTACAATGTACTAAGAAACTGTGATCAAATTCACATACATGTATGTAATATTGTATCTGCTTTTAGCAATTTTGAAACATGGATTACATAGATTTATATTACATTTTTACACATTACATTACAACTTTTTTACAGAGGAGAGTATACGTATCGCTAAGAAAACCGTCTTTTGATCCGATGCCAAGTTTCAAAAAACATTCAAGTAAGCTCGCCGAGATCAGAATATGTCTGTACAACTTCTTCTTCTTCGCATTTAAATCTTATTGCTTATCGCATATTACCTTATTGCGTGCTCTCAACTTATACCTCGTTCACACTACAACCTATATCATATAATATAGGTTGTCTTGCAATGAGCACTCATACATTTAGTTTTCACTGGAAATCCTATATGAGTGCTCGGTGCAATACAGCCTATATTACATGATATAGGTTGTAGTGTGAACGGGGTATTAGTGTTCTAAATGCACTTCCACAGTTATGAATTGAGAGACGTCGATGCCAATACCAATACATGAATTGGGGCCTATGGGACCCCTATGTCTGTACATATGTAAGGGGAGATTAATTAATTTAGCTTTATTTAGGAGGCTTTCAGCCTTAGGCTGGTTCGCCTCCACGACAGGGGAGATCCCCCAGCGCGACATATCTCATTGCTCGGACATTGCTTATTTCCATGATTTCAACGGTCAATGGAAGTATAAGACAAGAAATAAGAAGAAGCATACATGCCAAAACACGTGAATAACACGCATGAAACCGTGGATAAAAGCAATGTCTGGTATTGAGAGATGCCCGCCGCTTAGGGATCTGCCCCTTTTTTAATTTTTTTATAGTATGGATAAAAATGCTTCAAAAACCTGGCTTTGTTTTGTGGTGTTGTTATGCAGTAATCGAGTTTATACCCATATGTACCCTTGACCACGATGTGAACTCACTAATCATCTAGTGCCTTCCTACTGAAAACAACTCCTTAAGCTGGGTTTAGACAAGGCAAGTCAATTGATCAACTCAGTTGAATTCAATTGGCTTGAAAAGTTGAGCCTGGTTCAACTTTTTTCAATTCAAGTGAGTTGATCAAGTCAGTTGAATGGCATGGTTTACACGTTCAATTCGCGTTCAAGTCAGTTGAATTCAACTGATTTGATCAATTGTCTTGCCCTGTCTAAACCCAGCTTTACTCTCTTCAGCAGCCTAGACTTCCCACACGACCACGTGTGTGGTGTGTGGTGTGTGTCTTTGTGTGTTAAACAATTTTGAGTAACGTGATTCTCAGTAACACCTCATATAATACATCATAACATGAGAATTAAAACCAAGTGCAATGTTATAAAAAGTGCCCAGAATTACATTGGACACATTCGGACACATGACATATCCGGACGCATGCAATTCGGTCCAGTGGTTAGTGAGAAAAACATTACTCAAAATTGTATAACACACATACATATACTCATCACGTGGTCTTCGACCTCGATTCGAAACAATACGAAGGGAGATGTCTGCCCTTGGCGCAATTAATGTCGGCGAGGAAATGCGTCGAGAGGAGGGCACCTGGGATGCCGTCAACAGGGCAGTCGCTCAAATGCTGTTGAACCTGCAACGTAAGTAGGCAGACGATCAGCGAGCTAGTAACACCAGCTAGCGCTGATATTATGAGAGGTGCATAACCACTTTTAGGAATACACTATTTTTCCGGTGTTTCCGATTATCCAGAAGGGCCTTCTATGGCCTTCGAGGGATTGAATCAATGTGGCACTGAGATATCTCTCTCAACTAAGAGTTTTTCACATTTTCTAAAAAATCGCAAATCTCTAGGTCTACTTTCAAGAATTGACCTTGATCCCGTTTATTCAGGATGTCCAGAGAACCGTTTTCAGATCACTTGGAGGAGGATCGATATAGTGATGGCATATTTTCTCTATGCTCACGGTAGAATCCAATTAAGAAAAAATCGCGGGTCTCTAGGACCATTTTTAGGAATGGACTAATTTCCCGATGAATCCAGATATCCAGAAGGGCGTTTTATGACCACCGGGGGATCGAATCAATATGGAGCAGAGATATCTCTCCTCAAATGAGGGTTTTTTCACATTTAAAAAAGAATCGTGGATCGCTAGGTCTACTTTTATGAGTTGCTCATTTTCCTGGTGATTCTGGATATCTAGCTGACCGTTTCGTGGTCACCGTGAAGCAGAATCGATATGGTGATTGAATATTTCCTCTATGATGAAGATTGTATGCAATTTTGCAAAAATTGCGGATCGCTGAGACCACTTTTAATTTAATTGACCATTTTCCTGGTGATTCCTAATTCAGAAAGGGGTATTATGGCCACCGGGTGAACGAATTAATATTTCACTGAGATATCTCCACTTAACTTAAGGATCAATACATTTACTAAAAAATCAAAGAGCATTAGAACCACTTTGTAAAAATTACTACTTTTCCGATGTATCCGAATATCCTGAGGAACGTTTTCTGGCCACCCTGAAGGAGAATTCATATGGTGATGGCATATTTCCTCTTTACTCAATATTGTATGCAATTTATAAAAAATCACGGATCTCAGGGACTACTTTTAGTAATTAACCAATTTCCCGGTGAATCCGGATAACCAGAAGGGCGTTCTATGGCCACCGGGGGATCGAATCAATATGGCACTGAGGTATTTCATCTCAACTGAACGTTCTTCACACGTTCTAAAAAATCACGAATTTCTAGGTCTACATTCAGGAATTGCCCTTGATCACAGTGATTACGGATATCCAGAGGACCGTTTTCTGATCACCTAGCAGCCGCATAGATAGTGATAGCTTATTTCCTCTATGATTATTATTGTGTGCAATTTATGAAAAAAATCGCGGAACTCTAGGATCACTTTAAGAATTGGCCATTTTCTCAGTGAATCCGGATATCCACGAGGGTGTTTTATGGACACCCGGCAGCAAAATCGATTCAGCGATGGCATATTTCCTCTAAGCTCAAGATTGTATGCAATTTAGAAAAAAATCGCGGAACTCTAGGCTACTTTCAGGAATGGATAATTTTACCGATTATTCCGGCCATCTAGAGGACCGTTTTCTGGCCCCTCGGTAGCATAATCGATATGATGACAGCATATTTTCTTTATGCAAATGATGCTATGCAATTTAGAAAAAATCGCGAATCTCTAGAACTACTTTTAGGAATTGAACATTTTTCTGGTGAATCCGGATATCCAGAAGGGCGTTTTATGGCCACCGGGGGACCGAATCACTATGGCACTGAGATATCTCTTCTCAACTAAGGGTTCTTCACATGTTCTAAAAAATCACGGATCCCTAGGTTTACTTTTAAGAATTGGCTATTTTTCCGGTGATTCCGGATATCCAGAGCACCATATTCCGGCCACCCGGTAGCAGTATCAATATTTTGATGTCATATTTCCTCTATGCTCATGATTGTAAGCAATTTAGAAAAAAATCGCGGATCTCTAGGTCTACTTTCAAGAATTTACTATTTTTCCGGTGATTCCGGATATCCAGAGGACCGTTTTCTGGCCACTTGGTTGCAGAATCGATATGTTGATGGGTTATTTCTTCTATGCTCATGATTGTATGCAATTTAGAAAAAATCGCGGATCTCTAGGTCTACTTTCAAGAATTTACTATTTTTCCGGTGATTCCGGATATCCAGAGGACCGTTTTCTGGCCACTTGGTTGCAGAATCGATATGTTGATGGTATATTTCTTCTCTGCTCATAATTGTTAGCAATTTAGAAAAAATCGCGGACCTCTAGGTTTACTTTTAAGAATTGGCTATTTTTCCGGTGATTCCGGATATCCAGAGCACCATATTCCGGCCACCCGGTAGCAGTATCAATATTTTGATGTCATATTTCCTCTATGCTCATGATTGTAAGCAATTTAGAAAAAATCGCGGATCTCTAGGTCTACTTTCAAGAATTTACTATTTTTCCGGTGATTCCGGATATCCAGAGGACCGTTTTCTGGCCACTTGGTTGCAGAATCGGTATGTTGATGGTTTATTTCTTCTATGCTCATGATTGTAAGCAATTTAGAAAAAAATCGCGAATCTCTAGGACTACTTTTAGGAATTGAACATTTTTCTGGTGAATCCGGATATCCAGAAGGGCGTTTTATGGCCACCGGGGGACCGAATCACTATGGCACTGAGATATCTCTTCTCAACTATAGGTTCTTCACATGTTTACTAGGTTTACTTTTAAGAATTTACTATTTTTCCGGTGATTCCGGATATCCAGAGGACCGTTTTCTGGCCACTTGGTTGCAGAATCGATATGTTGATGGTATATTTCTTCTCTGCTCATAATTGTTAGCAATTTAGAAAAAATCGCGGATCTCTAGGTCTACTTTCAGGAATTGACCATTTTATCGGTGAATCCGAATTTCCACAGAACCACCTTTCGCGGGTGTTCCCGTTCCGATTTGCCAACCACAAGTGCAATCAGTTCGTTGTCTGTTCCGTTCGAAAGTAGATAGTTATACCTTTCAAATAGTGGCTCAATCTTGAAATTTGGTAACCAAATCACCGAGAACCAGTCATGTCAACTTCAATCGACACGCATTTTGCTCGGGACTTTTCCGGGTTTTTCCGTTCCGGATGGCCAACCACAGGTCCAATTGGTTTTCTATCTGTTCAAAATAAAATTAGATAGCCATATCTTTCGATTGGTGGCTGAATCATAACGATCGGTGATTGTATTGCTGAGAACCAGTCATGTCAACATGCATCGACACGCATTTTGCAGCCTTGGGGTTATGTCAGTTAACACAGGTACATTTTCACGTAGAAACTAGGTAAATTTAAATTTAATTTCCTGTAGGCACAGGTACTCCGCTGCTTACTCGTTGATGCGTCCTAGGTAGTAACTTGAAAAGCCATGTGTGTCCGTTTCCTTGATCCCTGTTGAGTAAAGTTGAATTACGTTGTTTGTTGATCTCGAGGCTTTCTGCAACATCCAATTTCCATGGTGTAGATACGGTCCGTAAAATCGTGATTTCCTCCGTCGATAGTTGGTGGTCCTCTGAGAAGATGTGTTCTTCAACCTTTGATTTGAAATCATATGTTAGGCCTTTTTCCTCTTGCTTTTTGACGTTATTAACCCCCGCTATATGTTCTTTAAATCTAGTTGCTAAAGTTCTCTTGGTTTGTCCTACATATACTTTGTTACAATGATTACAGCTTATTTTATATACACCTGCTCTACCTAAAACATTAAATGGATCTTTAGTGGATCCTAACAATGATTTCAACTGGTTATGTCTACTGGTTAAAACTAAATATAATACGAATTATTTTAACTGTGGTCTTAGCTTACAACTAATATCATGATCAAATGGAACGGACACTCGTTTCAAGGGTTCAGGTGCTGCGGTGAGGGCTGTAAATAATCTCCTTTGAGGCATTCCACGAAGGTTCGCAAATCGATCCTGACCGATCATTTCCAATTACGCTGAAACTTTGCACAGTTGTTCCTTTTTAGTAAAGGCGCCATTTTGTGCTCTCAGTTTTTCATATTGAATCACGACTACTTTTTGAAAAGGGCCTGTGTAAAAATAGTACTAATGAGTTTAAAAATATATATTGCCGAAACGCTTTGTTCGATTGATTTGGTGTCTTGAGTAAAGTTGTAGATATTATTTTGGCAATTGTGCAAAAAATATACACTGTAAAAAATTTCGTTTGTATCAATGAAAAAAAAATTATATTTATTATTAAAAAAGTTAATTTCTCAAAAAGTGCATTAGTGCAAAGCTCATAATGTTTGCTACAAACTGTCAAAGTTTGGTGATGGTAAACTCAAAAACAAAAAGGGTTGTAATTTTTTGAAAATTTCACGATTTTTACATTTTCATTAAAAACACATGTTTTTCAACCGTGTATATTTTTTCAAGAATCGAATTTTAATTTTGCACAACTTTCCCGAAGACACAATAGCAATCAAGCAAGCCGTTTTTGCAATGTATTAAAATGTTTTTTTTTTATAGGCACTTTTCTACACAGGCCCTATTGGAAAAGTAGTCGGGGTTCGCTATTACAATTTTCAAATTTCAACTGAAATCCACAAAATACAATTTTCTGCTCTTTTTTACTTTTTTTTTATTCGGAAACCTTATGGACAGATGATACATAATTTATTTTCATTGTAATACACTTACTTTCTATTTTCATTTACATCACTTATTAAATACATCGAATATTTGGGAATCATTATCATTACAGTTTGAGTAACGTTTGACTTTAATTTTATTTTATGAAACTGGAATGAAAGAATGAAACTTTTGAGTTCCTTGAATTGTTTTTGCATTATTATATTGCTCGTTGAGGTGTGAAGCCATACTTTCGTATTCTTCTGTTGTGGAAAAATTAAATGATAATTTTGTTAATGCTTCTTCTTTTCGATTATTTGCCCAATTATAAAGCTCTCTTGCATTTTTTATTGGATGTTCACGTTCTTTGGCCAAACTTGCTCTAGTAGCCATGCGTTTTATTGTACCTCCAATAGCGTCACAAGAACCTTTCCCATGTGATGTTGCAAATAAATGCCATTCGGCTTCAATTCCATACTTTGATTTAAATTTACAAAGGCTAGCAAAATTTTTCCGGTTCTTGTACTGTGACGCGGCTCCATCGGACATAAAATAAATCTTGTTGATATTTTTACTTTGGTTAATGCGTAACAAACTTATCATTTTAGAAATAAATAAGTTAACAGCCACTGAGTCATGCCTTAATTCTTCAGAAATTATAATAAAACTTAAATGTTTAGCTTGCATATTTTCTCTAAAATATATAACAAATGGATGAATGGTAGCTTGTTGGACATTCCAGTGATGAGACTGAACTTCATCCTGTAACACAAAGCTGTAGTTTTCGGAATAATCTCAAGTAACTAAAAATTCACCTTCTTGCAAATTATTTCTTGTAGTTTAAAAAAAAATTAGATTGCTGTGTTTTTATGAAATGATGTGGTTTCAAACTTGTCAATTTCAAGCAGAAAAATGAAACAAACTCGTCTGCAGGCTTTACAATAGTTTCTAAATCACATCTATCCGTGGTAACCCACATTTTTCCTCTAATTGGCGTTGACGGCACCGTCGAAAACTTTGCTTTTCCAGCAAATTTAGACAGTTTCTTATAGGAATTTTCGGTGGAGTGAAAGGGTAGTACAAAGTCCGCTATGTTTCACGCACAGTCTGACGTTTGCTTATGGATTTTCTCATAGGAGTAAAGAGCTACAGAGTCGCCGTCAACGCCAATTGTTTTAATAAAATGTTTTCTAATGCGGAAGAGCCTGGACAATCTTCACAACACCGTAGATAGCAATATGTTGTCTTGTTTTCACAAAGTAGGCTGTCAGTGAACGTTTTTACATCATTTAAATGGTTAAGTTTTTTCAAACTGTGTAAAATTAGATTGATGTTTTCATGCGTTGTGCACACGCAAACATTGTGGGTTCCAGAGCTGGTTAAAAGTTTACATTGCTTAGGGCGGAGTTTTGCAAATGAAGATAATCCAATTTTTACATTGCAGTGAATTTCATTGAATCGTTTATAAGCTTCTCTCAAAGTCATCATTAGTAATCTTTTTTGAATGGCTTGTCGTTTTCCTTCTTTCTGCACAGACACATAATCTTTTAGACCAGGCATTGCCCGGCTTATATCATCATCTTCAAAAAAAATTTATGACTGCCAATTTTGTTTCATCACTTAAGGCTGTGCCATATTTTGCGGTTTTTGACGAATGACCTTCCTTTATCAACTTGGCCTCTGTTGCAATATATCTACTTGCATTAAATTGATCCATAACTTTTTGTGTTGACCATGAATAAGGCAATAACGATAAAATAATAATTTTTCACTTCTTGCAGTGGATGCATTGGAAAACTTTTCCTTCATGTTTTCTAAAACTTCTTTGAGTTCATTCACTTCGTCAGCCTCAGGCTCGAAGTTGAAAAGATTCTTTCTAATACCTTCGTTGATTTCACGGTGCTTCTTTTCGGGGTAGTGGATGTAGTTGAGTTTTCCCACGTCTATCGGTGATACCTGGATTCCTGCAATGCCTCGGTTGAATATCTCGATGTTGACTGGTTGAGTAAATTCTTGGTACGATTGAACTGAAGCAACTGATGTCATTGATGGTACAGTTGTAAGGCTTTCACAGCTCGGTACGACAGGTACTATCACTGTAGTTGGCATCTTTGAGCTTCCGGCAACATGCTGTTCCTCGTTTGAGATGAAAAGAGCTCGTTTATCAACACGAAGACGGCAGGACGTGCAAATTCGAAAACCAGAATTCAATCCTGATGTTTCAGAATATCCAATCGATTTTAATTTCTGGATGGTAATATTCGAAGTATTCCTCAGCTCTTTCGTGCACTTGACTTTCTCGGGCGGCCGAATGCACCTGATAAAACATGCTCGTTCACTCATGTTGCTTCCTGTATTAAAAAAAAATTAAAAATAATAATCTTTAAAAATGATTTCATTGAAATACAACTGAAGGTTATGCTGTCTTATTTCCTAAGATAACTTTTTAAGATGTATGCGGTAAAAAGCAATCTTTGTGATCAACTGCTTGTTTTCACCATTCAAACTCATTTAAGTATCAGATCGATAGGTACAATTTCTACATTAGGTACAGCCAGATGTTTTTGGTGTTCACTACTACAGTGTTGAGTATTTGACTTATTACCGTTAAGATCACTGATACAACTATGCAAAATTGAAGACAATGAATAAAAAAGAAAATTAAAACATCGTCAATTTGAATGGAACTGCTCCTTGAGTAAGGGTCGCTAGTTTGAACATCATATCACTTTTATTTAGTTCTAGCTCAATATTTATCAAATGAATTTTTTAGTTTTGTTAGTAACGATACCTTTTCATGGTATCAGATGTAATGAATCCTAACTTTTCAATAGGGCCTGTGTAGAAAAACACTAATGAAATAAACATACCTATATTGCAAAAACGACTTGCTTGATTGCTATGGTGTCTTCGGGAAAGTTGTGCAAAATTAAAATGCGATTCTTGAAAAAATATACACTGTTGAAAAACATGTGTTTTTAATGAAAATGTAAATATCGTGAAATTTTCAAAAAAAAAATCATAACTTTTTTGTTTTTGAGCTTACCATTAACAAACTTTGCCAGTTTGTAGCAACAGGAATTTTTCAAAAATGCACTTTTTGAGAAATTATCTTTTTTAATAACAAATATTATGTTTTTCATTGAAACAAACGAAGCTTTTTACAGTGTATATTTTTAACATTATTGGCAAAATAATATCTACAACTTTGCTGAAGACACTAATTCAATCCAACAAACCATTTCAGC
The DNA here is from genome assembly GCF_037179485.1 of Ochlerotatus camptorhynchus. Taxonomy (NCBI): domain Eukaryota; kingdom Metazoa; phylum Arthropoda; class Insecta; order Diptera; family Culicidae; genus Ochlerotatus; species Ochlerotatus camptorhynchus. The sequence goes on from NW_027040640.1 coordinate 2,344,387, forward strand.
AATATATATTTTTTAACTCATTAGTACTATTTTTACACAGTTACTACGTTTTTGTGTCGTTTGTGAGTAAACTTACGGTCACCCGCCGGCTATATATCAACGTTTTACCCGTGTGATTTAGAATTGATTCAGTCGTGTTTCGTGTTGTTGAGTGTAGATTTGTTTGCCGTACCTCAGGAAAGTGGAGGTTTTTGCGTGACTAGTGATTTAGTAGAGAAATTCTGTGATCATAATTATCGTCCCACACACCGGTGGTGGCGACTATCTGTTATTGTTCACTCTATCACTCTTTGTTTGCATCCTTGCTGCACTGCACTGTGCTACCGTACTTTCTGCTCAAGTAGTGTCCCAACTATAGTTTTTCGATACGTGGTAGTCGTGGTTTCACGTGAAAAATAAGATTTTAACTTTTGTGACTATGGCTTGCAAAAAGTGCACCAAAACCGTTTCTGACTCAGACCGCATCGTCTGTCGTGGATTTTGTGGGGACACATTTCACGTGATTTGTGCCAAAGTTGATGTCGAACTTCTCGATCAGCTTGGACTGTACGCGAACAACGTTTTCTGGATGTGCGACCACTGTGCGGAACTTTTTTCCAACGGTCACTTCCGGAATATTGTCAGCCGCGACGCAAGTTTGGGTTCTGTGATGCCAAGTGCGGTCGATTCGATGAAGGAAGACATTGAAAAACTGAATTCGGCTGTTACTGCATTGGCAGCCAAAGTGGACTCAAAGATTCCGGCTAGCTCAACTCCACGTTGGCCTAGACCTGATCGTTTTGATTCTGGTAGTGGTTCTTCGAAGCGTCGCCGTACTTCTAGCTCAGACAACAAATCGATGCAATGTGGGACGAAAGGATCGATCGATTCAGTTAGAACCGTTGATCTGAACGATGATCTGGTGATCTATTGATCGGCTTTTAATCCTAGCACTACAAACGATGAAATTGCATCTCTCGTCACCGATTGCTTGTGTATGGAGTCCAACGAAAAACCTCGGGTGACCAAATTGGTCCCCAGAGGGAAAGATCCATCTACCTTGAACTTCGTCTCCTTCAAAGTTGGCGTCTGTGCAAACAAACGAGATGTCGCTTTTTCCTGTGAGTCGTGGCCGGAAGGTATACAGTTCCGCGAGTTTGATGATTCCCGGTCAAAGGTGACGAAAATCACTCGGATTGGCCCGGCACAGTGACAGGCCCATTCCCATTCGAGAACTGGTACTCGACCGGGTGGATCCGGGACGCAACAACACAGTGTCTTGGAAGCCTCTGATCCCTCCGAACCAGTCGTGCTGCTTGAAGATCCATTCATCCGAAGTCGTCCCGGCCCTGGTTTCGGAATCGGTGAAGAGGTCTTCCAGCCTGTACTAACAGGCAAGTACCGCTTTGTATCAAAATTTTCTCTTCCTGAGCCGGCCTCCATTTCCAGTAACAATTACTTAACGCGTTGCGTGGACGTAACAAGTTCAACGCCTTCTAGACTCCTGACGTACCATGCTAGCCAACCAGGACGCATTGTAGAAAGTTTATTGGAAGCCCCCAGTTCCTCTAACACAGTCGTGCACGTCCCTGCCTGCGTTCATCACAGTCGTCCTGGACCTGAGTTTAGATGTGGGCTGGGGGTCTTCCAACCTCCTATGACAGGCAAGTACACACTCAACCATTCAAATTCGATACCTGATGCCGATCGAACTTTCAGCACTTTGAATGCCGCTGTGCCAACTCCATCTCGAAACTCGGAACGCATCGTAGAAAGCCTCATGGAAGTCCCCAATCCCTCCGCCTCAGTCCTGCCACTTGCTGTCTCCGCGCATCATCGTCGTTCCGGGCCTGTGGTCGGATGTGGAGAGGGGATCTTCCACCCAACTTATTTTGGCGAGTATTCTTCCGATCTTGACATTGGTCAGCTACTTCCTGTCGTTCCTGTGATTTCCAGGAAGAACCAAAGCCCGCTGACATGCCGTTTGCAGAACACCGAGACCCTCAATCACAACGACCAATTCTCCGTTTCAAGCCGAACATCAGCCGCCATTTCATCTAGCCTGGGACGCACGTCACAAAGCAGTATGGAAGCCCTGGACCCACCTAGCTCAGCTGCGCCCACTACTGGTTCCAGTCCTGGTCAGTTCACACGCCCCCACCATCTAAGTCGTCCCGGCCCTGAGTCTAGTGCTGGGGACAGGGCTTTCCAAGCTGCCATCCACGGCAAGTACCCTTATTCTTTCGACGTTGCTTTGCCTGATGCTGCCTCCACTTCCAGATTGCAGCCCGCTGTTCCATGCGTCCCAGCATCTCAAATTCTGCTATACTACCAGAACGTCGGTGGCATGAACAGCTCACTCGCCGAATACCAGCTAGCATGCAGCGACGCATGCTACGACATATACGCCTTCTTGGAAACTTGGCTGAATAACAACACTTTGTCAAAGCAGTTGTTTAACGATACATATTCCGTCTACCGTCAAGATCGATCAACCCTCAACAGCAACAAGACCTCCGGTGGTGGAGTCCTTCTGGCCATTCGCTCCTGCTTCGTATCTCGCTTACTGAAACCTCCTGAAGATTCGACGGTTGAGCATCTGTGGGTTGCAATTTCAACTCTAAGTGGTACAATCTATATCTGCGTGATATACGTTCCTCCCGACCGCGTTAACGACCACAGCCTGATTGAGAAGCATGCACTTTCGCTGGATTGGATTGTCTCTCAAATGGATGCCAGGGACAGCATCGTCATCTTGGGCGATTTCAACCTTGGCACTGTATCGTGGCTTCTTCTTTCCTGACAATTCCCGTTCATCGTTCAGACCGGCTTCTCTCTCCTTGCTTGACGCGTATTCAACCGCAAGGCTTCAGCAAGTGAATGGCGTTCTGAATGCAAACAACCGTTTGCTCGATCTTTGTCGGGGAGGATTTGGGACAAAGCTGCTCTGTTACCCATGCTCCGGCACCGCTCGTCAAAAACTGCAGACATCATTCACCTCTACTGTTGACGCTTGCAATCGATCCTGAGAAACGCTTCCAAGACCACGCCGAAACCGTCTTCTACAACATTCACAAAGGAGACTTCGAGCGAATGAATAACTTTCTCGCTAATGTGGATTGGAATGCGACACTAGACTCCGGGGATGCGAATCTGGCTGCCTCGACCATGTGTGGTATCATATTCTACGCTATCGATCAGTTTGTGCCTAAAAAACTACGGTGTAAACCTGCCAAACCCGCCTGGTCGAACTCTGATCTTAAGCATCTGAAAAAGGTGAAAAGGGCTGCACTGAGGAAACACAGTAAATATCACACAGATTCTACGAAGGCTAATTACGTCCGCGCCAACAACGAGTACAGAGATTTCAATGCAAGCTTGTACAACGCACATCAGTCTCACTTGCAGAGTCGTCTCAAAGCTAATCCTAAGGAATTCTGGCGATATGTGAACGAGCAACGGAAAGAAACGGGATTGCCGTCCAATATGACTGATGGCGTTACAGATGCCAACTCCGTCGCAGATATCGCCAATATGTTTCGCACACAATTCAGCAGCGTTTTTTCAGACGAAGCTCTTGATGCTCAGGAAATTGCTGCTGCCACGAGTAATGTCCCTCGTACGTCGGTGTTTGGTTCTCCATTCACCATCCACAGCGACATGGTGATTTCAGCCGGGAAACAGATGAAAACATCAACAGGATCTGGTCCAGATGGCATTCCCTCATTAGTACTGAAACGTTGCTTAGACACTCTTTCAGAGCCCTTAGCTAAGGTCTTCAACTTGTCAATGACCTCCGGAGTTTTTCCAGAATGTTGGAAGGATTCGTTTGTTTTCCCTGTTCACAAAAAAGGATGCAAGCAGACTGTCGCCAATTACCGCGGAATAGCTGCATTGAGTGCTATCTCCAAACTATTCGAGCTAATTGTCCTGGAAAAGTTGGTTCAAGACTGCTCATACAGTATTTCTCAGGATCAACACGGCTTCATGCCTAAGCGCTCGACGACGACTAATCTAACTGTTTTTACATCGTTCATTATTCGTGGGATTGAACGTGGCCATCAAGTTGACGCCATATACACCGACCTCTCTGCAGCTTTCGATAGAGTGAACCATGAAATTACCATCTCTAAATATGACAAAATGGGTGTTCATGGGAGTCTACTTACCTGGCTTCGCTCCTATCTGACTGGCAGATCTATGTCTGTTAAGATCGGTGATTACGCTTCTCCACCCTTCATTGTTATATCTGGTGTTCCTCAAGGCAGCCACCTGGGCCCATTGCTTTTCCTGTTGTATATGAACGACGTGAACTTGATCCTCAAATGCCTTAAACTCTCGTACGCCGACGACATGAAGCTCTACTACGTAATAAAAGGGCCTCAAGACGCTCATTTCCTCCACCAAGAACTTGAAGTCTTTGATGATTGGTGCTGGATAAACAGGATGTCTTTAAATGTGTCCAAGTGCTCGGTCATCTCGTTTGGCCGTAAACGGGCGATGCATTTCCACGATTACACCTTAAGAGGAATAAGCTTGAAACGCGAATCAACTGTCAAGGACTTGGGAGTCATGCTCGATTGCAAATTAACGTTCAAGGATCACATTGCTTATGTTGTATCTAAAGCTTCATCGCAGCTAGGATTTTTATTCCGTTTCGCCAAAAGCTTCAAGGACGTGTATTGCCTGAAGGCTTTATACTGTTCCCTGGTTCGACCTATACTGGAATACTCTGCCGTTGTTTGGTCGCCATTCTATCAGAATGCCATCCATAGAATTGAAGCTGTTCAGCGAAAATTTATTCGCTTTGCGTTGCGACACCTTCGTTGGCGCGACCCGCGTAACTTGCCGAGCTATGAAAGTCGCTGTAACCTCATCGACCTGGAGCTCTTGGAAGGAAGGCGTAATGTGGCGAAGGCTTGTTTCGTTGCGGATCTTCTGCAAGGGAACGTCGACTGCTCCACACTTCTCAGTCTTCTTGACATCAACACTCAACGACGGGACCTCCGGCTGCATGCGTTCTTCAACAACCGGCGTTCGAGGACCAACTATGGCGTACACGAACCAATGTTGAGTATGTGCCGCGTTTTCAATAGTTGTTATTATGTGTTCGATTTTAATGTGTCCCGCGAGAAAAATAAGCGTAGCTTTAAGAGATGTTTGCGTTAATTTTGTGTTTGAAGCCGTTTTGATGTTTAGATATAGAAAATTGTCATTAGGGTAACTATGTTATCTGTTGACAAGTAGAAATAAATAAATAAATACACAGGCCCTGTTAGAAAAGTAGTCGTGATTCAATTTGAAGAACTGATAACATAAATTGGCATCTTTACTAAAAAAGAACAACTGTGCAAATTTTCATCAAAATCGGAGCCGACAAATTAAAAAAAAAATTAAAAAAATCGTCAATCTATAGAGAATTGCTCCTTTGTAGAATTCTCGCTTTTTATCGATGATTGCCTGGATTGTGGTCTCCTTGTATCCGTTGAGTCTCGCTGTTTCGAAGATGTAGTGTAATTCCTTAACCTTTCCTGTGTCGCTGAGAGGAACAGTCTGCATCCGATGAATCATGTGGTGGAACGAATGGTTGGAAGCACAAACGAAGTGACAGACGGAGCGGCTCGAAAACTTTGGTGACTAACCTGCTATTGCAATTTTTCAGTGTACCACATGGCAACACCACTACTACTGGATTGAACCACATGGCAACACTACTACTGGATTGAACTAGCATTTTCACCAAATGTACTAGAATGTTTTGGTTCTATCTCTTTCACTCTACTCAAAACTGAAATGCATAAAAAAATGAGAAAATGATACGCACTCTTTGCACACTGTCAAAGAATCATTGTACACAAAATCAACTTTGTTCAAATCAAAACAAAAAAACTAACCCATCTGGTGGATGATGGCATAAGCTTCCAAGAAAATTCTATTACAGTGAACCACATTATTTAAATGGATTTCTTCGCCAGTTAGTCGTCTGTCACTTCGTTTGTGGTTGGAAGTATAGGGGATAAATCTTTTGGTGCTTGTTGGTTTCCTGTAAATTTCGTATTCAAGCGAAGAAGATGATGACGATTCCTTGATGACTAGAAGATCGAGAAAGGCGAGTTTCCCGTCTTTGTCTACCTCGTGAGTGAATTTGATATCCTTGTGAATTCTGTTGACCTCATCTAAAATTTGTGGAAGGGCTTCCCATTTAACTACGCTGAAGATATCGTCAACAAACCTCCACCAACGGTTTGGTAATAGTCCTTTCTCCTTCAGGATTGTCTCCAAGTTGGCCATGAAAAGTTCACACAGGAAGGGGGATAGGGGGTTTCCCATTGGGGCTTCTTTCGTCTGCTTGTAGAAGTTACCTCGGGAAGAGAAGTAGTTCTCTTCCATACAAAGGCGGGTCAGCTTAAGGTACGTCCGAACCTTGTGGAGCAGATCATCATTGACATAGAGATGTAATGCAATAATTCTGGACAGCAATGAAGTGTTCGCCATTTCTGCATAAAACGTGCGTTATTTACTGCAATAAAACAACGAATTTTGTTGTTGTTGCCTTTATTAACTCTTTATTGACTTATAACAAAACAGTCTCCAATTGCTGCCGATTTACAGCCGACTCGTTTGACGACCGCTCCTCCGAAGCTACCTCCTCGCTAGATCTTAGTTCCGATGCCACATCCAGCTCCCAGTGATCGTCCTCGTAGCGAAACTTAAATCCCATCACATTCCCGGACGACCAGCTCAAAATTTCTTCCACCGTCGTTCCCTCTGTTGTAGTAGTGGTTGCTTCTGCCGGTTCCATTACGGAATCGACAGACACCCTTCGACCGGAGGTTTCGTCTTGGCCCAACGAAAGCAGCTCCTGCAGTGCCAGCCCAAATAGCGCACTCAACTCGGAATCCTTAGAAAGCTTCGTCAAGCTGTTCTCATTTTCTCCAAACTTGATCGAAAACCCATCGGTGTCCAGCGTCAGCTCCACGATGGCGGATTCCGACTGGACGAAGGGACTAAGTAACGAGTCGATCAGTCCGGATGCATCGATGGACTCCGTCGTGGTTCCGACAGTGGATGATTCGGAAATATGCGATTCTTCTTTAATCCGTATTGTCTCGGGAGTGGTGGACGACAGTTCCTCGATACTTGGTGTCGTACTCTGACATGCGATCTGCTTCTTCGGTAAAAGAACTTCGCCTTGCCGGTAGACTACCCATCCGATAACCACTACAGCAAGTAATACACCGTAGAGAACGGCTTGGTACACTCGTGATGAACACCGGTTTCGCTTCAAAACTCCTCCTTCCACATCGTATTGTACCTTCGTTGTTGGGAGCATTTTTAATTTTAGACTAGACTTATGTGGGGAAAGATGAAAACTAACGTCCCATTTGGTGATCTACCGAGAATTTATAATCGTTCTACGACCCTTACATCAATGAACATTTCTGTGACCATGAATATTGACATTCAATCGATCATCGCCCGCAGAATCGAAACGCTTGTTTTCCCCGAGATTAGTCTGGAAATCTAAACATCGCCGTCTCGGAAGAATGATCATTGCCAGACTTTGTCGAGCCGGTCTATCGATGGAGATTCGAAGCATCAACCGGAGAACAGCAAGCGATAAGGCAAAATGAAGGGTTCTGAATACGTTGCACGTTATTATTATCGCGTAACTAGGAGATTTTCTTCCGTTATCTGCGTCATAATGCCATTCAGAGAATTGATTTCAAAGGGCAACTACAGGCGTTAATGAAAATAGCTACTTTGGTTGACTGTTAGTTAGACTGTTAGGGAGTTGAAAATAAATATTGAAATCCTGTGAGAAAATCGCAAAACATTTATTCTACAGAGTTAGGAGGAAATGCTATACTACTAATATCAACATGAAGCATTAGTGTGATAATATATTAGCTAGAGAAAGTTCTGAAGAGAATAGATGACGACTTCCGGTTATAATCAAAACTGTCAAATACCCATCAATAGGGTATTTTTCGGAACAGAGACGACGGTCAGAAGCCAATAATCCATGTTAGATGCATTTTTATTATTCCATAATGGGGACTTCCGGTTTTCTGATGTTCAAGATGACAACTTCCAGTTTTGTTTTTAAACTGGCAGTATGGATATATTTTTTTAATCTGATATTTTTGTAATGGGGACGACGTGTAGAGGCCGGAAATCGATGCATGAATCAATTTTGGAATCCAAAATGGCAACTTTCTGCTCTAAAAACTGTTAAGTAAGTAAGAGTATTTTTGGAACTGACATGACGTGTAGAGGTTGGAAGTTATTGTGTAGCTCTATTTTGAAACCCAACATGACAACTTTCGGTTCAATAAAAACTGTCCAGAAAAAAGTTACCGAAATTCAAGGAAGCTCTGAGCGCTTCAGGAAACCGACAACTTCAATGAAGTCACGAGAACTCCTGGGTAGTTCTAAGAAAAGTTCCGAAAACTATAGGGAAGTTGCAAGAATTTCAAAGAAATGCCGAAAACTTCATTGAAATTTAGAATACTTTTACGAATTTCAGGGAGCATTAGGCAAGATTTTAGGGGAGTTTCAAGAGCTTCAGTAAAATTTCGAAACTAAAGGTTAATATTTTACCAAAAACAACACCCTGCTGACGACTGATTTAAAGTTCTCGGAAGTTCCCTAAGGTCCCGTAGTTTTGCAGAAATATTCGAAGCTCTCTAGAAACTCCGTATGAGCTAAAATAATCTTCTCGTAATATTAGGTCCAATACCAACTTCTTTGGTCTTGAAATCACACCACCACATCACGAAAAACTTCGAAGATCATCAATCCCTAGAAAGCAAAAGAGGCCCCTAGCCTTGGATCTTTTAAGGGGAGGTGCATTTGGATTTGGCCGAAAATCGTGCAAACTATGTGAATTTTGTGTGGGAAAACGAAAAGACATACAAAGTTGTGCTATTGAGTTTTAACAACAATCAATACGAAACTAACGATTTTAAATTGGCTCACTACTTGACTAGCCTCTTGGTCCCAAGCAAATCGATTAACGCACCCCATTCTAGTCGAAATTCTAGTACTACACTATGTTTATTTTGATTTGATATGAAAGTTTGACAGATAAAATGAGGGGTTCGTAGATTTTCCGATGTTTCGAGGGGTGCATCGATTAGCTTGGAACCGAAGATAGTACCAGAGCTGAGCCAAAAAGTTGAGCTCGTTTCTTCGGGACCTTCTGGTCTTAGAGTTACCTCTATGGTTTTAATGCGTTAAACATTGATGACTACAAAATGTTGTTTGTTTTTGAAAAATTCAAAATGGCGGATCTCGTCAGCAATGTCCCGTGCTGTCAATTGTAGGGCCTTCCGTGGTAAACTAAAATGAGTAACTGTCATATATTATGAAAATACATACATTTCCAACGGCATATACCTAAACTAAACAAATTTTTAACGAAAAAAACCTAACTTTTTGGACATAAAAAAAAGTTAATCTCGTTTAAAAAATATAAAAAAACAATTTTTCATACCAATAATAGGTATAAGCCGTAAAGAAAAGTATTCACTTTAAAACTATGTTCGAAATTTCGGAAACCTCTTAGCAGATTTGAGCTTACTAGAAATTCTGAGACTTTCGAACTTTCCAGAAATTACAAGAACTTTCCAAAACATCCTAGGGAATTTGCTAGAAGATTTCATAACTTTTCAGAAATTATAAAAGCTTCGTAGAAGACCCGAGCACTTCCTAGGAATTCTGAGTGTTTTCCAGAAATTTCGAGAGCTTCCCATAAGTTCCGAGAATTTTTCAAAAGTTCTGAGTATTTCCGAGAAAAATCCATGCATTTACAAAAAAAAAATCCGAAAACTTCACATAAATTCCGAGCACTTCTCAGAGTTTCCCAGATTTTCCTCAGAAGATGCGAGAACTTCCCAAAAATTTCGATAACTTCCCATTAGTTCCGAGAGTTTTCAAGAATTTTCAAAAGCTTTCCGGAAATTTCGGAAACCTCTTAGCAGATTTGAGCTTACTAGAAATTCTGAGAATTTCCCAAAAATTCCGATAACTGCCTAGAATTTCCAACAACTTGTCAGATTCTTACAGGATGCGGGCACTTCGATGAACATCCTAGAACTACCCACAACTCATGTGAGATTCCCAGAAGTTTCTCCCAAGAACTGTTTAAAAGATCCTTGAATTTTCCAGAAATTCTGAGAACTTTCCATAAATTCGGAGAGCTTCCCAGAAGATCAGTGAACTTAAAAAAAAATTCCAAGAACTTCCCAGAAATTCAGAGAACTTTCTAGAAATTCTGATAATTCTGAGTAGATCTGCAATTTTTCTAGCAAACCCAAGAGCTTTTGAGAAGCTCAATAGACTTTACATAATTCAAAGAACTTCCCAGAAAATTTCAAAATTTTCCCAGAAGATGCGAGAACTTCCCAGAAATTTCGGAAATTACCCAGAATGTAAGATACTAGAAACTTCCCAAATATCCCGAGAACTATCTACAATTTCTAAGATTTTCCCAGAATTTCCAAGAACTTCCTAGAACTTCCCACATAGTCCGGGTACTTTTTTTTTCCTTGATTTGTTTTCATCGATTGTGTTTTCCGTACTGAGTACCAATGCTACCGACGCTAAGGAGGCAGCTCACACACCAGGACCCTATCTATCGACCCATCAACTCATGGACCGGGGACCAACGGCTTTACTTCCCTTCCCTTGCTTCCATGAACCACCATTGTTTTGGATTTATGTTTTCTTTGTTGAGGAGCTGAAGTAATTTTAAAAGGTTTTCGCTCGAAAGTCATGCCTTTCAGGATGCCTTTCTGCGTACCAGGCTAAACGCCAACTGGGTACCAGGCTTAACGGGGGACTCTGACAATAATCGTCCACTTTGAAGGTACAGCAACATGTGTATAGTTAAATTGGATTCCATAACAGAGACGCCAAATGATTTTTTTTTTGAAAGTCTATGAGGACCAAAAATTACCTGATATTTACGAATAAAACCAGTAGGTGCAATATTCCGTTCACACCACAGACTATACTAAGTGATATAAAGGTGGGCACCTAGGGGAAGTACAACTTGATCTGAAGTAATATTTGATGTAAAAATTGCTCAAATTGGTAGATATTATAATTTTTAGTATAAATATTAATGATATTAACTGTCAAGCGGAAAGGTTCAAAGTAAAAAAATAACAGTGTAACTTTAACGCATACACTCAATGACGTTTCACCGTTGTTGTTTATGTTTACTGCAGCTTTCTGTTTGTCATAATTTTTGCCTAGATTTTCGTTTTCGATAGCTCTGATCGATTTCGACTTCGGCTTTTCATGATAAAAACGGTACTGGACGTTCCCCCAGCAACAAATCTCTCCAAGTTGCATTCTCATGGCGAATCGAGCGTAATACGACCACGGGACCATCACTCTGGGCTTCCGTTAACAGAGGCGGCGTTGTCAATCGATTCCCGTTCCATAGGAGAACAGCACATTGGTTCACAGACGATGAAGAATTCGTGGAAATTAATTCCTGGGAATGGAAGTGCGGCCGATTATGTGCACTGAGAACAGCTACCAAAAAAAGCCGAATTTATGAGAACAAGGAGCGGATTTTGGTGGCGGTGGCCAGCAAGATCACAAAGGAATGACTTGCCTCTCGTGTGAAATACGTTTTTGATTAAACGAATGTCAAATGTACACTTAAAACAAAAATAGTCAAAAACAAACAAAAAACAACTGTCAGACTAAGTATAAGTCGCAAATATCACACATATTAAACAGTTAGAGTGTAAACAAGATAGACAGCACCACGCTTCGCGTTTACTAAAGCTTTTATCGCTGATATCTAACGTCTCGGATCAGTTAATATTATCAAATCTCTTCGATTTGGCTGCAGATATATCTCGAGCATCGGGGAGAAATTTCAATATACGGCTATCCCATCAAAAGTGAATTATTTTAGAATAAATCGGTCGTGAAAATCGGTTCCACTTGGAAAGCAAACCAAGTGTACGACGTATCGCGACCGTATCACGTGATCTACAGTGGTAGTGGTTTGTCCAACAACTCGACCAGTCTCAAACGTCTAGTGTGTAGCACAACCATTTGGTGAGCTACAACCACAGAACACTTCTATCAGTGAGACTGTGTAAGAAAAGTGCTATCAATAGAGTATTGTTTTTCGTAGTGGCGAGAGTATCTCTCGATAAATGTGAAAAGAGCGACCACAACTAAACTCGATAGTTTGCCTCTGAACTGGAAAACAGATATCCATAGGGGTAGGTAACAGGTGACTGTTACCACTTATTGTTTTTCAAATCCTCGCCTGATCGTGATTAAGGTGGGGAATACAGGCACATTCAAATTAGGAGATGGCTGCCTCCAGTAGTGGAGGCAACTCAGGAAAGCACCCCGGGCCTCTTCTACCACCCTTCATGGACCCAAGGAACGAGTTTGGTCAACTAACCATCCTACAAATGACGAGAAAAGACGGGGAAATTTTATCAGAAAATCCCTTCATAATTGGCAAAATCATCGAAGCAGCTGCTGGTGGTCCGATAGAATCGGTTACTAGCGAAGCAAAATGCACACAGTACACTCTGCGAGTCAGAAATCCGGCACAAGTTGAGAAACTGCTAGCTCTGACTAAACTGGATGAAAAGACAGAAGTTTGTGTCACGTACCACGCCAAGCTGAACTCATTTAAGTGCGTTATATCATCCTACGACCTGATTCGCATGACGGAATCGGATATCGAGTCGCATCTAGCTGATCAAGGAGTCTCACACGTCAAACGAATCTCCCGAAAAGTAAACGGTTCGAACGTCAACACTCCAGTTCTCATACTCACATTTGGGAAAACAATCTATCCCAAACACGTGAAAGTAGGAGTACTACGTGTGGCTACGCGACCCTTCTACCCAAATCCAATGCAATGCTACGGTTGCTTCGTATACGGACACACCCGTTCAAGATGCCCTGGACCCCAACGCTGCTACAATTGCAGCAATGAACACCAAGACGAAAACTGCGAAATGATTCCTCGTTGTATTAACTGCAACGGTGACCACAGATCTACCTTCAGGAAATGTCCAGTTTACCAAAAGGAATTCCAAGTAGTAAAAATCAAGGTTGATCATAACATTTCGTATCCTGAAGCACGAAAACGAGCAGGAGGTTCCAGCTACGCTCATACGGTCGCACAATCACGTCTTGAAAATGTAAAACTCGAGGCTCTACAGGAATCATTGAAACAAAAAGACGAAAAAATCGCAAAATTGGAAGCATTAATCGAATCAAATAAGAAAAAGATGAACAAATTGCTCAGCTCATTGCAGCATTGAGACAAAAATCCGATGAAGTTGAAAAACTCACACAAAAAGTACACAACCTGAAGGCATACGTCTCCAATCACATCCTCAAACAACAGGCAAACAAACCGAATGAGCAATTGGAACAGAAGCAACAACGTTCGAACGCAGATCATAACGAACGGAACAATAACAGAGATACTGGCACGAAACGCAAGAACAAAAAAGGACGAGATGAAAACAACGCAGACACCAAAGCAATTCTGTGGATAATAAAAGCCCTCCTCCAAAAAAGCCATCAACCGAAGCAAACCCGAATGAAACTGACGCAATGGACCTTGATGATATCTTTCGGATATCGGACAACGAATAGGCAGACCCTAATCATGTAACCCCATACAAGCTTACTATGAGTTACTCACCAACATACAACAATAATACCAACGTACCGCTCACCGCAATCATCGTCGAACCACTCAACACCAATACAGGCAAAATTAGGTTTGAAGGAGAGGAAAGTGCAGTACTCCCTTCACTTCCACAAATGGGAGCGCGGCTGGTGGGAAGAACTGTCCGGGACGCTAAACCCCAACCCGTTGACGGCGAATCTTCCAGCGCGGCCTATGATCACGGAACAAGGAACGACGAATCATCTCTCAAGCACAAACCGACACCCTCTTCAAGTTTTTCCTTCATGTCCACCACAAATCAAACTCCCGGAATCATTCATCAACATTCCAGCGATATACAGAAAAAGGAGATCCCTGGCCCTTACTGCTGTACAAGAAAACGAACCATGACCACCAAGATGACGACACATCGACGACTTCTCAAACCAACAACGGAAAGGGGTCCGTAAACTCCAAGCCCTTCCCTGCGCTGACCCTGACCAGAGATGTTCCACGTGTTCGTGATGATCCTCTGGTGGCAGTCAGTGCGGGGGGCCTGCTCTCACAGGCAAGTAGACATAATATCTCCATACAAAGCACAATACCTCCTACCACACTTCTACCTTCAGCAACTATCAACAACAACGATAAAGGCAACGCTCTACCCAACAGTTCTACGAACAAAGAAGCAGCAAAACAACGACGACGTAATTCTTATAGTAACCGACCTTGATCCTAAAAAAGTCAGGAAGAAATCTAAAAAAGCTGCCAGAATTCTGGAAACATGGAGCACACACGTTGGCCTTACTATTTCAGCGGAAAAATCGAGCCTCATGCATATCTGCAGAAAGCGCAAACACCCAGAAACCCTCGAAGTAAAAATCAACAACATACCAATACCAATCGTACAATCGGCAAGGATACTCGGCATTTATCTGGACAAAAACTTCAACTTCAAAAAACACTCTTCTGAAGTTCGCAATAAATGCCAAACAACGATCAATCTCCTCAAGACTATTGGAAATCGAAGGGAAGGTGGAGCAAGGACAACTCTTTTCAAGGTTCTTAAAACTGTTCTGATTCTAAAAATTTTCTTTGGAATAGGTCTCGTCAGCGGTGGCAGCGTGTCGAATCCTAAAAATCTACAACCCTTAATACAACGCGAGTGTCAGAGAATCCAGCGGTGCTTTTCGTTCCAGCCCTGTTGAATCGATAATGGTCGAGTCAGGACAGCTTCCTTTTTCATATCTTTGGGTTCAACATATGACTACAAAAGCCATCCGTCTGTTAGAGATGGGCGGTATTTTATTCGGATACGAAATGTCATGGTCAAATGAAAATTCAGGTGGCAGCTTTCCTTCTGTGCGAAGAGCAAGTCTTGCCTATGAAAAACTTACTGGTGACGTTTTGCCTGAAATAACTCCCTTAAAGAGAGCCGGTAGAAGGTTTTGGAATTCACGAATACCTCGAGTAGATTGGACCCTTAAAAAGCAATATAAAGTAGGAAATCCGCCTGTGATAGCACAACAAATATATCTCGATCTGTGCCAACATAAATATCTATTCCATAGACGTTTGTTCACGGATGGCTCTGTGGACTCCGGAAGGGTTGGTTTCGGGATATTCTCTGAAACACAAGAAGCTCACTTCCAACTACCTGCGATATGCTCCATTTTTTCAGTTGAAGCCATGACCATCCTCTACGCTACAACCAATTTTGTCAAGACAAACGAAGCCACCGTAATCTACACAGATTCTGCCAGCGTACTGGAAGCATTAGAGAAAGGACTATCACGTCACCCGTGGATCCAATCTATTGAAATCGAAGCAGAAAGCAAAAACATCGACTTCTGTTGGATCCCGGGCCACGTTGGAATATTAGGAAACACCAAAGCAGACGATTTAGCCAAACAAGGAAGATGTAGAGATCTTTTGAATATTGCAGTTCCCGGTGAAGACGTAGTAAGACCATAGAGGTAACTCTAAGACTAGAAGGTCCCGAAGAAAATCATTATTATTTTTGGCTCACTCAGTACCAGAACAACGGTCCCAAGCAGTCCCAAGCTATTTCACTCACCCCTGCATGTTCTGCATGAATCCACACACCCCTGATGTTATCTGTCAAACTTTCATAGCGAATCAAAACAAACATAGTGTAGTAATAGAATTTCAACTAGAATAGGGTACGTTAATCGTTTGCTTGGGGCCAATAGGCTACTAAAGTGGTGAGCCAATTTAAAATCGTTAGTTTCGTATTGATTGTTGGTAAGACGATGTAAACAACAAGTTCGACATCAATGGGAGGTCCAATGGAATAACAGCAGTAATTTTCTTCGAATTTGTAAACTATCTACACTTGCCTGGACTGATCGATCCTCCCCCACGGAGCAGCGAGCTCTCACTCGTTTGAGAATCGGTCACACACGCTTAACACATCAGCACCTCTTCAACAAAGAAAGCAACATGTGCCAGACATGCGGTGAACCATTAAACGTTCGTCACTGGTTGATTGCAGGAAGTATGATCAACAACGGCAAGAGTGTCACCTAAAGGACAATGTTACTGAAATATTATAGTGTGACAGAATAGAAGAATCAAAACTCATGAAATTCTTACGGAAAACAAATTTGATCAACCAGATTTAAAAGTTACTAAGTTAGGCAAAACTTGAACTATCGGCTTAGAACACTATGTAATAACTATTTATTTATTTTTTTTTTTTCCTTAAAATACATTTACAGGGATGAATGACTGCACAAGCAGTTAAAATTCCTTTAAAAAAAAAAAAGAAAAAAACACATTAAAATATTTAATATTTCCACCATCGGTATTGATACTGATACTTGGAGCTGTCCTTCCCCTAGGTGGGCACTGGATTTAAGAAATTAAACTCCTGGTTTTTTTTCAATTAATATATTTAAAGGAAAAAAAGGTTCTTTTATTCTTTTGGTCTGCCAAATCCGAACTGCCGTGCCTTCCGCTTAACTTCTTCCATTAAATTTTGCACAGTGGTCTCATCGACCTTATTCGCCACCGAACGCCAGTTAGATTTAAACTGCTGCTCGTTTTCCATGGATTTATTAGTTTTTTTTTAGATTCTGTTTGACCAAGGCACAATATCGTTCGATATGGCGGAGTTCTGGGATGTTGGGAGGGTTGGGGTCTTTGGGTACCACAACCACGTTGTTCACATCGTACCACTCGATTGCCTTTTTCCCATAGTGGTAGCTCGCCAAGTCCGGCCAGAACAGCACAGGTCTATTATGTTGCTTTACGAATGATAGCAGCCGCTTTTCCAGGCACTCCTGAACGTAGATCTCTTGATTGATGGTTCCCGTAGTAATGAAAATGCCGCTTTTTAGACCACACGTGCATATGGCCTGCCAGACGAGATATTTTTTCGGGAACTTCGATAGTTTGATGGTTTTGAAAATTTCAGCCACCTTCCCTTTTCCTGATGCGGTATAAAACCAAAGATGAATACTAAGATGAAACCAAAGATGAATACTAAGATGAAACTGTCGGAAGAAAAACTTTCTATTTTAGTGTCCTCTTTCACGGTCCCTTTCATCCATTGAATACCCCTCGTATTCAAGGTAATTTTGTGGTTTTGCTGCCCCCTCGGTAGAGATGAAATTTTGCGCTCATTTTTATCAAAACAAACACACCAAAGTCAGAGGTGTCCCATTTTTTAATTACTCGATTAACAACTAATCGATTTTTTTTGTTCGCTGTGCTGCCATTTTTCCACCAATGAGAGTGCAGCACATGTTTGAAACGATCGGTGATGATCCTCTGGAGAAGTTAATGCTTATATCGGCATGATATAACCGATTGCAAATATTTTACTTTTTGGTTCGTTAATCGATTAGTCGACAATTCTAATGAAAATCGGCCATCACTAGATGAATGTGAAACGTCATTTCAAATATATGAACCGTACATAAATAATGATACAATTTGAAAGGGACCGGGGTTCATCACAAATTACGTCCACACGGTAACTGAAATAAACACGAGTGTTCACCGGTTGATAAAACTCCTGTCCCGGAAGCTGCTTGAAATCCGCCTTCACATAAGTTTCGTCGTCCATGACGACACAGTCGAACTTTGTGAGCAGATTCGTATACAGCTTTCGGAACCGCTGCTTTGCCGACGTGTTTTGTCTGTAATCTCGGTTCGCCACCTTCACCTTCTTAAACGTCGACAACCAGGCTCGTTTCTTGGCCCGTTGCACAGTAGTATGGGAGACATTGAGCTTGCCAGCGACGTCCCGGATGGAGAGGTTAGGATTCCGCTTATATTTCACCGCCACCTTCTTCGTCGTCGTTGCCACGTCCGGATTACGATTGCCACCGCTTCCAGGCTTCTTGGCGGTCGACAGACGCTCCCCGAACACGTCACGGTCGATTTGGCCACATCCAGCAATTTTGCCAACTTGGCGTGTGAGAACGTCGGATTCTCTTGCAGCGCTTGCAAAATTTTGACACGCTGCTTCTCTTGCTTGGACGTCATTTTGAAAACTGGAGAGCAAACGATGAAAACTCATCATAGCAATCATTGTATATACACTCAACTTCCAAATGCAGCATTTCAGGTTGTTTTTATGCATTTTCAACAGAAATACACCAATTTGAAGTTGACCATTTTTTGCGCGTTCCAAACATTATTTGTTAACTGCAGCAGGAGCTTGTGTTTTGTGTAGGAATATGAATTTGAGCGGGGTTCTCTCTGCTGATACTCTTTAGTATGAGACTATGATTGCCCTGAAAAGAAATTTAACATTTTTGGAAAATCAGAGGGGTGAAAGTCAATTTTCTTCTTTTGGTGACCATGGCTTCACTTACCTATTTTACACTATTGCTACTACACACTTAGAAATTATCGTCGACTTCGGTAATTTTTACCGAAATCTGAACAGCTGAACTTTTCGGTAAAATTTATGCAATTCAATTCAATTGCTTTTCAGCTACTTTGAAACTAAATCTCCACTAAAATGACAAGATTAGATCATTGAAACAAGGTTGAACATGTTTTGATATTATTTTAAAAATCAATAGCCAAAAGGTCAAAGTTCAACCGAACGTTCAGCTGTTCTGATTTCGGTAAAATTTACCGAACATGGAAACAAAATCTTAGTGTGTATGCTCTTCTATCATCCAGAACAACAAACGTATTATTGAATGTGTGTCGCTCACATTGACTGCCATGGCTCACGGAGCCAAACGGCTTTTTCGTCTCTGATCCGTTGTTTTTTCGACAGCTGCTCCGGAGTACTAGCTGTGGCGTTCGCTGAGTGAGGACTTCTTCCATCCGACTTGTTTTTTTTTCGCGTGCTACCCATGTGGCCGATTAATCTTGACCAACAGCGCTTCCCGAAAACTAAAAATTGAAGTATTTTATAGTTCTCCTGGAATTCATTTCACAATTCAAGCTGAACAATGAATTCGATCCTAAGTAACATTGATCGATTCTCTTCGTCGACTTTCTCTTTCGTTAATAACTTGAGCACATAACCGTTTCTTGTTATGTTTGTCGTATTAGATTCTGTAGATGAAAGCTGTAAAAGAATGTCTTTACAGGACCGTGGGGATACAAAGAGAAAGTCGACTAAATGAATCTGTCAATGTTACTTAGGACCTAATACAATGTTCAGCTTGAATTATAATCTTCTTTAACATATCAAACTGAACAATGTATTAGGTTCAAGTAACAATGACAGATTCTTTTCGTCGAATTTCTCTTTGCATCCTCACGGCCACGTTAAGACGTTGCCAGCTAATTTCAGCAAACAGATTGATGAAACAAGTTATTGTCGAGCATTTTATACGACAAACACGACAAGAAACGGGTCAGTACCCAAGCTATTAACGAAACAGAAGGTCGATGAAGAGAATCGATCAATTTTACTTGGGACCTAACTAATGCATTGTTCGGCTTGATAGCAAACGCAACTCGATAAAAAGCGCTTTTTTTTTTTTCCTTTTGGTTTGTTTTTTCCGTCGATCTTGTTTTCCGTGCTGAGCACCAATGCTACCGACGTGCCAGGAAGGCAGCTCCCACACCTGGACCCTACCTATCGACCCATCAACTCATGAACCGGGGACCAACGGCTTTACTTCCCATCCGAAGGAAGGCGTGATCAGAGATGTTATGCCTCAGAACATCCCGGCAGCGCCGACTGGGATTGAACCCATGCCTGCTGGGGTGAGAGGTAATCACGCTTACCACTACACCAACGGCGCCGTTAAAAAAAAAAAAGCTTTTAATTGAATTGAATTTCTCGATTCTTTCAACTAATTATTATGTAACATTGCAAGCTTTATAAAGGTTTTGTAGTATTCTTTATGGTCCACAGACATTACCTTTGCTCAACTTTAGAATTTTTCGAGACTAACGCAATTGGGATTGAAATTTGATATGCAATGACTGCATTACAAGAAACAGTCAAGAAGGTGATAACCACTAGTAAGGAATTCTCAGCCACTCTCACTTTAAACATAATCATTCAAAATGTATTCCATAATAATGGTAACATATACGATACCACAAAAGTATTATTAATCTTACCCCTGACTAAAGTTCATCTTCTTCTTCTTCATCGTCGTCACTCATGTTAGCATCTTCAGTTGCTCCGGAAGAAGTGTCAACCGTCGTCGGTTGAACATAGCTTGGATCGAACCGGGACTTGAATACGTTCGTAACTGAAATCGATAATTTACCTCAAAAGGATGAATTTTCCCATTTTAAATTGCTACTCACCAACATCATTATCCAGCAGATTGACCACGGTAAAGTTCTTCGTCTTCAAGTCGCCCCCCATCGCCATCACAAATGGACTCTCCGGGCACTCATCCAAGCACTGAATCACACCGATCTTGGGATTCTTCTTGTACGTCAACCGTGCATCCTGATCGTCAAAGTCCCACACCTTAAGTGTTCCATCGGCCGACGCCGTCGCCAGCATTCCCGGGACCTTCGAGCTCAGCACCAGTCCGGTAATCTCCTTCTCGTGCACCTCCTTCGACCACAGGGGATGGTCGGTCCGCACATCGACGTAGTGAATCCGTCCCTCGTTGGTGCTGGCCACAAAGTGGTGCTCATTGTGGTGACTCCAGCAGACCCGTTCCACTTCGCCTCCCAGATTCCACGTCTTGTAGCTGCTGCTATCATTGGTCGTGGACCGGCAGTCAAAGACTTTTACCTTGCCATCGCAGCTTCCCACCAGCAGGGCTTCCGCCTTCGTCGGATGGAATGCGAGCGTTTGAACTTTCTCCTCAAACTCCTTGATGATGGTGTGCGGTGTGCCGTCTTCCATGTCCCACAGAATGACCGATTGATCCACCGAGCCACTGGCTAGGATGTGTCTGGAAGATTGAAGTTACGTTAATCGATGATCGGGCTTCAATCACGGCAAGAGACTCACTCCAAGTTACGATTCCACGAAAGGTCCAACACCGCATCGGAATGGCCGACCTTGGGTTTGTTCTTTTTGCGACTTCCCTTGGACCCAAGCTTACAGACCGGTTCCAGCGAGTCTTGAATGTCCAGATCCCACAGCGTAATGACCGGATCCATGCAGCCGATCGCACACAGATTGCCCGGCTTATCGCTGCCCGGATCGAAACTTAACCATTCGATACACAGCGGAGGACTGGGCAGCAGGAAGTCGTGATGCACGTACATACTGCCTTCTTCTTCGTTATAAACTAGAATTTTCAGGAACACCAATTAGAATACAAATTTTAAATCAATTGAAATCAACAAACTCACTGTAAACTTCCATCGAAGCACTGTCGTTTTGAACGTGACCAACCAAAATCAGATTATCGGTCGGTTTGATGATTTCGTCCTCCGCGTCAGAATCATCCTCGTCCTGGATATTCTCGTCCGGATCTACGACCGCTACCGAACTCAATCGTACAACGGGTTCTCCAGCTGAAAAATCAAAACAACCAACATCAGTTTTACCCTCCTCATTTGCGGCTCACGAAAATACCAATGCAACTTACACTCCTGCTCGTACCCTTCGAAACCGAACTCATCACCCGCCGGTTGGGCACCGCTTCCGGACGACCCAGCAGCGACCTCCTCAGCGCGGCCAGTCAACCTGGCCGTACTTTCTTCATTTTCCTCATCGTCAGAAGTGTCCATATTTTCGGCGCCATCCTCTTCCAAACCGTCCCGCGTATCGTTGATAATCCGAGCCAGTTCCCCGGGAGTCAGCGTGACCTAGTAGATCGGCCATAAACACGATTCAAAAACAATAATTCCAGCGCAGTCAGTGCCAAATCAGCAAAGGAATCACTCACCTTATCGGGATTTGCTTTGGCGACGCCTCGCTTCACGAACAGCAAACTGGGCACAAAATTAACGTTGGGGACCTCATCCTCCTGATCCGACTCCATGATTTCCGGGGGGTTTGCCGGGGAATTTTATCGGAACGTCGCAAAATGATACACGAACCGGAAAAAAAATACACGCGCACGTGTTTTCGAGTCGATGCGCGTTAAATTTGAATGAAGTTGTAGCAAACGTCAAAACTGTTTTTGTTTACTATATGTTTACCTTTTACCGTTTGTTTTCATTCATTCGCTCGTGAACCGTTAGGTGAGCAGCGTTTGGTGGCTGTGAAGAGTATACCGTTACAAAACGTTTCAAGGGGAAAAACACGGGGTGGCGCTGAAAAAATTGATTGGTGAAATAACTAATTCAAGAAAGCAATCTTTTTTATCCGGAGAACTTTGAGATTTGGGCGAAATTGCTTTTGTAAACAAACACGTCTATCGCCGATTTCTCGTAAATTGAATCCCCTTATACCTTTTGGCAAATTTCTATTGCTGATTATTCATAACAAGTATAAGTCAACTAATAACCTGAGTACTGCGGAGTAAATCGATTTTATTTTGCAAGCCAATGGAAAACTGCTTGAAAATATAAACAAGTTTAAATTTTTTTTGTTCTTTCTCAGTTGATTCCCGCCAAAAGCTCTGAGCCAGGAGTACTCGAGCCCCCATGACTCTATCAAAGTTTGTTTACATACATCCCGAATAGAAATTGTAATGTAGGAAACATCAGCAGACATCTTCAATACATTAAATTTTAATGTGTATTGCTGTACCCTTAATGTATTCAGACTTCAGTGGGACATCCAAGTACATAAAAATACATTAGCCTCAAACGTTACATCAGAATCAAACGTCTTGACGATTTAAATTTGACATCAGAATACATCCAATGACAACAGAACCTAACGTTACATTAGAATCAAACTTCATCACGATGTAATTTGTTGCACGCATAAAACATCAGAATACATCCAATTACAACAGAACCTAACGCTACATTAGAATCAAAGTTCATCACGATGTAAATTGTTGTCCTTCGGTCCCTCGCCGCATGCAAAGTTTGTTTTGTCCTGAGTCAGCACTACACGGCGAATGAGAACACCCAAATTTGAGTTTAGTTCACTCATAAATCGCAAAAAGTACAGGAACTCAGTTTTGAGATAATTTTCCTCTGTTTTTCCAGGTTTTCCAGGTTTTTCCAGTAAAATTTTTCCGAATATAAGAAAAGTAAAGATTGGATTCTGTGGATTTTCGTCAATCCTAATTTTCCGGAAGATTTTTGAAGTTTTCCACCGGAAAACATGAGGCAAATCTCGAGGCAAATTTACTCATCGCTGCGTTCCTGCACTTTTTGCGATTTTGAGTACACTGTATTCAAATTTGGGTTGATCACATTGGCCGTGTACAGTTTTTTTCGCGGTGTGAAAAGATCGAAAAGATCGATTTTTTGGTGAATTAGTCCGGGAAAGTGCCGAAAATGTGTCCGTCGTGAGTTTTGGTGGCGATTCGGTGTCCGACGTTGCGGCAAATCAGCAGGTTTTCCTGTCTCTCGCCAGTTTCGGAGATTGCGAGTCCCGCGATCGCCCTTGGAAAAGGAAGGCTGTTTTTCAGGTAAGTAAATGTAAATTAATGTACTGTAATTATGTTTTTTTTTAGGAAAGCGCACCAGTCCGAAGCCGGATCCCGGTAGGGAGTCCGAAGCTGGATCCCGGCGGGGAATTTGAAACCGGATCTCTTTGCAGGTTAGTGAATGTGTTTATTGTTTATTTTTTATTTGATTGACGAATAAATAAATAAATAGGGGGAGGTGGGGCATAGTGAGCATCCCGCAGTTTGGCTTTGGATCTCCAGCTGCATGAAACAAATCAACTGGTAGTATATCAGTATGATATTGATCCTACCACCAACCATTTTTTTTTTCCGAACAGCCGGAAGTTCAAGCTGGATGCTCACTATGCCCCTCTTACCCCTACTAAAAGCTAAAATAAAGTGGAAGATGCCGGGTTCCGTAGGCGGATCCCGATGACGGGTTGCGTAGACGGATCCCGATGACGAGTTCCATAGACAGATCCCGATGGGGAAACCGAATACGCATCCCGATGGGGAAACCGAATACGCATCCCAATGGGGATTCCGTAGACGGATCCCGATGGGGAAACCAAATACGGATCCCGATGGGGAAACCGAATACGGATCCCGATGGGGAAACCGAATACGGATCCCGATGGGGAAACCGAATACGGGTCCCAATGGGGAAACCGAATACGGATCCCGATGGGGAAACCGAATACGGATCCCGATGGGGAAACCGAATACGGGTCCCAATGGGGAAACCGAATACGGATCCCGATGGGGAAACCGAATACGGATCCCGATGGGGAAACCGAATACGCATCCCGATGGGGAAATCGAATACGGATCCCGATGGGGAAACCGAATACGGATCCCGATGGGGAAACCGAATACGGATCTCGATGGGGAAACCGAATACGGGCCCAATGGGGAAACCGAATACGGATCCCGATGGGGAAACCGAATACGGATCCCGATGGGGAAACCGAATACGCATCCCGATGGGGAAATCGAATACGGATCCCGATGGGGAAACCGAATACGGATCCCGATGGGGAAACCGAATACGGATCTCGATGGGGATTTCGTAGACGGATCCCGATGTGGAAACCGAATACGTATCCTGATGGGGAAACCGAATACGGATCCCGATGGAGAAACCGAATACGGATCCCGATGGGGAAACCGAATACGGATCTCGATGGGGAAACCGAATACGGGTCCCAATGGGGAAACCAAATACGGATCCCGATGGGGAAACCGAATACGGATCCCGATGGGGAAACCGAATACGGGTCCCAATGGGGAAACCGAATACGCATCCCGATGGGGATTCCGTAGACGGATCCCGATGGGGATTTCGTAGACGGATCCCGATGGGGAAACCGAATACGGATCCCGATGGGGAAACCGAATACGGGTCCCAATGGGGAAACCGAATACAAATCCCGATGGAGATTCCGTAGACGGATCCCGATGGGGAAACCGAATACAAATCCCGATGGGGAAACCGAATACGGATTCCGATGGGGAAACCGAATACGGATCCCGATGGGGTAACCGAATACGCATCCCGATGGGGATTCCGTAGACGGATCCCGATGGGGAAACCGAATACGGATCCCGATGGGGATTTCGTAGATGGATCCCGATGTGGAAACCGAATACGGATCCCGATGGAGAAACCGAATACGGAACCCGATGGGGAAACCGAATACGGGTCTTGATGGGGATTTCGTAGACAGATCCCGATGGGAAAACCGAATACGGATTCCGATGGGGAAACCGAATACGGGTTCCAATGGGGAAACCGAATATGGACCCCGATGGGGATTCCGTAGACGGATCCCGATGAGGATTCGGTTGACGGATCCCGATGGGGAAACCGAATACGGGCCCAATGGGGAAACCGAATACGGGTCCCAATGAGGAAACCGAATACGGATCCCGATGGGGATTTCATAGACGGATCCCGATGGGGAAACCGAATACGGGTCCCAATGGGGAAACCGAATACGGATCCCGATGGGGAAACCGAATACGGGTCTTGATGGGGATTTCGTAGACGGATCCCGATTCGATTTTTAGCACAAATATATTTTTATTGTTCCCATAGACATTCATCTCGATTTGTAAACTCGATTCGTAAACCAAGATACGAATTTGTGTTGAATAACTCTATCGACATCAAAGCAGCCGGACATACTTGATCGGTATTTAATCCGAGGATAATACCGATTGGAGCTTACCGCCAAAGTATGTTTTACTGCAATTGAAAACTCAGCTGAGTCATAAAAACTATGCTGGTTTTTATACTTTCATCATTGAGTCTGTTGGTTTTAGTCTTTAAGCTTACAATTAAGAATGTGTTATGAAAAAGTATGAATCATTTTTACGAGATTGCAATGCTTGACGAGAGCTAAGAATAGTAACTGAGTTTGTTGCTTCTGAATGTTTGGCTCCCGTTTGACAGTTCTGACTGGCTCCCAAGTGACAAGCACATTGAGTGAGTCCGCAGTACCCAGCTAATAACCAGACGCCTTGCAAAAAGTTAATGAAGATCATGTGTCAAATAAAACATATAAATGGTCACACATACCGCTTATGCATTCTTATAATAGTACCTATGTGGTTTGTCTTATGGAATGTATAAGCACAAACGAAGTGACAGACGGAGCGGCTCGAAAACTTTGGTGACTAACCTGCTATTGCAATTTTTCAGTGTACCACATGGCAACATCACTACTACTGGATTGAACTAGCATTTTCACCAGATGTACTAGAATGTTTTTGTTCTATCTCTTTCACTCTACTCAAAACTGAAATGCATAAAAAAAAATACAAAATGATACACTCTTTGCACACTGTCAAAGAATCATTGTACACAAAATTAGTTTTGTGCAAAACCAAAACAAAAATACTATCCCATCTGGTAGATGATGGCACAAGCTTCTAAGAAAATTCTATTACAGCGAGCCACATTATTTTAATTGATTTCTTCGCCAGTTAGTCGTCTGTCACTTTGTTTGTGTATGTCAACTGTCAAACCGACTACACAGCAAAAAAATGTAATATCGATCAATGTAATTCAAGCTAATGTATGAAATAATGATGTAATAGCAAAAAGCAGATACAATATTACATCAATGGATGTAATTTTGTTCGCAAAATCGATATACATCGTACAACGTTATATTACACAACCGATGGATTGACCTGGTTGCAGCAGTTTGGATGTAATATTCAACAACTTTTTTTTCTGTGTACCTATTGTGCAAAGTAAATAAACATTACGATGCTATGAAAGGTCCACGAAAGGTATTGCAATAAGTTATAAAATATAATCGAAGAAATAATCATAAACACGCAGTGCGCATTATATTGTCATGGGATTCGTTTGATAATTATCAGTCAGTAATGAGAATTCCTACAATTTGATTTGATTTGATAAGCTCATTTAAAAAAAAAATCACTGATATAATGATTTACAACAACCGCTATTTTTTTTCTCGCTAGAAGTCATTTGAAGTTGATGTAGAAGTCTTCTGTTGCCAAGTGAAAAGAAAAGGAATCTTTCAAATACCGTGATGCGAGTTCAACTGTGTAGAGTGGAAGCAAGCCTGTCCAATATGATGATTACCACGGATCGTATACCATTATTCACAAAGCTCAGTCTTAAGAAGTTAAGACTTAAGTTAATCCTTTGTATGAAATAGAACAGTTTGAACCTAGGGGCCAGACAGCTGTACTCAGAGTAAATATATTTGCAGCGAGTAAATTTGAGTTACTCACATTTACTCAAATATGATCAAAGAAGTCTCGATTTTCTGATCAAAGAAAATATGGTCTGACAGCATATTTGATTTTCAGTATAAACACAGTTGTTAAGCATTAAAAGATCCAAGGTAGACCAGAGAACGATTTGTTAAAGTGTTGTCCTTGAAGATTTTTGATTTCTGATGTTATTTCCGGACTATGCATGTTGGTACGCGACCAGAAATTTCAGAAGTTTCTGCCCTGTGAACATAAATAGCTTATCTTGCACAGTCTGGAAAAGATCCCTCTCATCTTGTTGAACTAATATCAGACATGGAGAAATCCAACATAAATATTGAGGTATATCGTGACAAGTACAACTATGTTCCAAAGTTTCAATAACGTGTAACCACAAACGAAGTGACAGACGACTAACTGGCGAAGAAATCAATTAAAATAATATGGTTCGCTGTAATAGAATTTTCTTAGAAGCTTGTGCCATCATCCACCAGATGGGATAGTATTTTTGTTTTGATTTGAACAAAGTTGATTTTGTGTACAATGATTCTTTGACAGTGTGCAAAGAGTGCGTATCATTTTGTCATTTTTGTATGCATTTCAGTTTTGAGTAGAGTGAAAGAGATAGAACCAAAACATTCTAGTACATTTGGTGAAAATGCTAGTTCAATCCAGTAGTAGTGTTGCCATGTGGTTCAATCCAGTAGTAGTGGTGTTGCCATGTGGTACACTGAAAAATTGCAATAGCAGGTTAGTCACCAAAGTCTTCGAGCCGCTCCGTCTGTCACTTCGTTTGTGGTGTAACTGTTCGTTTGTACCGGCAAGTGCAGTAACAAGAAACTCCTTGAGCTGGGTCTCAGCTAATATATTATATTAACAATATGATCCACTCTTTCCCTTAGCTGGCGAACCAAATTTTTAGCGATGAAAGCACCTCTGTGGCCAAAAAGGCTACCAATGTATTTGTTTATCGTCACGAGGGGTAAACCAAATGAAAATTTGTTTAATATTTCAAATGAATGTATTTCAGCATATTATTTTATTTGATCCCGAATAGAAATTTACATTAGCCCAACGTTTGATTTTGATGTCTACATCAGCATCGAAATCAAATGTATGCCTGATGTCAAACATTAGGAAACATTATGATTTAGTTGTATTTAAGCAACGTAACATGATGTATACATCAGAAATTTTGGAACAAAATTTTGCCATTCTAATGTCGGTCTGACGTCAAAAATTTCAATCTATTGACATTAGAACCAAACGTTTTAAGGATGTTTTCAGATGTACAAAACGTTAGAACTAAACGTTGTTCGGATGTTTTTAAATGTAAACGTTTTCTGATGTTTTCTAATGTAGAGGTTTCCTGATGTTAGAATCAAACGTTTTTCGGTTGTTTTCGGATGTAAAAAACGTTAGAACTAAACGTTGTTCGGATGTTTTCAATTGTACTTCGTGTTTGTTGTTCTCTGATGTTTTCAGATGTACAAAACGTTTAAAGTAAACGTTGTTTGAATGTTTTCAAATGTAGATGTTTACTAATGTTTTTAGATATACAAAACACTAGAATCTTACTTTTCAAATGCTTTCAATTATATTTACAACACATTAGAATTAGAAACATGATCGTGTAAACACTACACACGATTGTTGTTAGATTACATCATAAAAATGCGTACATAACAGTCAATGCTGAAGCTCCCGTTTCCCACCAGTCAGTTAACTGACCTTAGCTAACCTAATATCATTGCGGCAACTCTCTATGCGGCAGGGGAACTATGCCATTAGCGCGCTAAGAGTTGTTAGACCACTGACATAGACGCCTATTCGTGGGTGACGAGGCACTTGGTGACATTACAGCAAGCTTGGCGATTGTTATAGCATTTTTGAGTGAACTACCAGACAATCATGACAATGTGATCGCTGCGCCTCCAGATCTCCCTTTAAATCGACCCACTGTGCCAATTTGTCAATAATGCATGACACTTTGGACGGGGTTGCTGGCTTGTTTGGTCCACTGTTCGGATATACAAGTGGCAAGCCTTCCCCTTCACGGATCGCTCCAAAAATTGCTGCAAACGAACTGCAAATATATAATAAACAAAATTATTGTGCATGAAAAATATGACAATGGACAATGCTCGAGGAGCACTGGGAGTTTTCGAACGACGCGTGCTTAGGACCATCTTTGGCAGAGAGTATATGAAAATGGTGAATGGAGTAGAAGAATCTAGATAGAGCTGGAATTAGCAACAATCAATACGAAACTAACGATTTTAAATAGGCTCACCACTTTAGTAGCCTATTGGTCCCAAGCAAACGATTAACGTACCCTATTCTAGTTGAAATTCTATTACTACACTATGTTTGTTTTGGTTCGCTATGAAAGTTTGACAGATAACATCAGGGGTGTGTGGATTCATGCAGAACATGCAGGGGTGAGTGAAATAGCTTGGGACTGCTTGGGACCGTTGTTCTGGTACTGAGTGAGCCAAAAATAATAATGATTTTCTTCGGGACCCAGTGGTCTTAGAGTTACCTCTATGGAATTAGGGCGTAACAGCCTTTGTAAACAATGACTTCTCTTGTTGATTTCTCGGAATTCAAGACATGCCTACACAAACCAACATATCCATCGGGTAGTAGAAGTCTTTCTCTAATCGATGGTGATGTCGATTCGCCTGGGAGAGCCATGACTTCCGCGAAATCATCGAGAGAAGTCGTTGATTACAAAAGCTGTTACGCCCTAGTTCCAGCTCTATTTAGGAATGAACCACGAACTGGCGTAACTTTATGGTGAACCCAATATCCAGAAAGTCGCTAAAAGTGGAAGGGTACAATGGGCGGGACACGTTGTAAGAATGCCGGACAACAATCCCGCAAAAATGGTGTTTTCCTCAAATCCGGCCGGTACAAGACGCAGAAAAGCACAGCGTGCTATGTGGTTAGACCAAGTGGAGTAAGATGTAGGAAGTGTGGGACGCTCGAGAAATTGGAGACAAGCAGCTAGGGACCGAGTTAGTTGGCGCAACTTGTTATACAGGTTAGGTTCCGAGGGACGTCGGATCAGCAAAAGTAAAGTAAGTATACAGACAAACAGACATAACACTCGCAAGATGTTCATC
The DNA here is from genome assembly GCF_037179485.1 of Ochlerotatus camptorhynchus. Classification (NCBI taxonomy): domain Eukaryota; kingdom Metazoa; phylum Arthropoda; class Insecta; order Diptera; family Culicidae; genus Ochlerotatus; species Ochlerotatus camptorhynchus. The sequence goes on from NW_027040640.1 coordinate 2,374,866, forward strand.
GAACAAGCATTTATCGGTCAATTTAAAAGTATCTTAGTTGGTAGTACCGCCACCTGTGGCGCGCATAGTCAATTCCCTTGCGTTTGACGTTTCCACACTACCGCCATCTGTTCAGCGTACTACCCACCACAGTGTACTCAACAGAGGGCGGTAATGTTTTAACGACGATGTTTTACAGTGAGAAATATTCAATGTGTTATGTCTGTTTGTCTGTGGTAAGTATCTTATACGTTGGCTAAATTGTTATCCAAACTGCCTAAAAGTTCGAAGAAATAGTTATTAGATAGTACAGAATTCTAAATTGGCATTATTTATGAAAAAATACATTAGAATTCTTAAATCTCAGTCTTTCCCCATCGGGATCCGTATTCGGTTTTCCCATCGGGATCCGTATTCGGTTTTCCCATCGGGATTCGTATTCGGTTTCCCTATCGGGATCCGTATTCGGTTTTCCCATCGGGATCCGTATTCGGTTTCCCCATCGGGATTCGTATTCGGTTTCTCCATCGGGATCCGTATTCGGTTTCCCCATCGGGATCCGTATTCGGTTTCCCCATTGGGACCCGTATTTGGTTTTCCTATCGGGATCCGTATTCGGTTATCCCATCGGGATCCGTATTTGGTTTCCCCATTGGGACCCGTATTCGGTTTTCCCATCGGCATCCGTATTCGGTTTCCCCGTCGGGATCCGTCTACGGAATCCCCATCGGGATCCGTATTCGGTTTCCCCATTGGGACCCGTATTCGGTTTTCCCATCGGGATCCGTATTCGGTTTCCCCATTGGGACCCGTATTGGGTTTTCCCATCGGGATCCGTATTCGGTTTCCCCCTCGGGATCCGTATTCGGTTTCCCCATTGGGACCCGTATTCGGTTTTCTCATCGGGATTCGTATTCGGTTTCTCCATCGGGATCCGTATTCGGTTTCCCCATCGGGATCCGTATTCGGTTTCCCCATTGGAACCCGTATTTGGTTTTCCTATCGGGATCCGTATTCGGTTATCCCATCGGGATCCGTATTTGGTTTCCCCATTGGGACCCGTATTCGGTTTTCCCATCGGCATCCGTATTCGGTCTCCCCGTCGGGATCCGTCTACGGAATCCCCATCGGGATCCGTATTCGGTTTCCCCATTGGGACCAGTATTCGGTTTTCCCATCGGGATCCGTATTCGGTTTCCCCATTGGGACCCGTATTCGGTTTTCCCATCGGGATCCGTATTCGGTTTCCCCATCGGGATCCGTCTACGGAATCTCCATCGGGATCCGTATTCGGTTTCCCCATTGGGACCCGTATTCGGTTTTCCCATCGGGATCCGTATTCGGTTTTCCCATCGGGATCCGTCTACGGAATCCCCATCGGGCTCCGTTTGCGGAACCCGTCATCGGGCTTGTAGCTTTTAGTAAATACACTGACTAACCTGCAAAGAGATCTGGCTGCAAACTCCCCGCCCGGGATCCAGCTTCGGATTCCCTACCGGGATTCGGCTTGGGACTGGTACACTTTCGTAAAAAAAAAACATAATTACATTACATTAAATTAATAAATTCACATTTACTTACCAGAAAAACATTGCATCGCCACCAAAACTCGCGACGGACACATAATCGGCACTTTCCCGGGCTAATTCGTAAACAAATCAAACTTTTCCCACTGCGAAAAAAAAAACTGTACACGGCCAATGAGATCAACGCAAATTTGAGTACAGTGTACTCAATATCGAAAAAAGTGCAGGATGAGTAAATTTGCCGCATGTTTTCCTGTGGAAAACCTCAAAAATCTGCCTTAAAATAATGAAAATTTACGAGAATCCAGAGAGTCCAATCTTTGCTTTTCTCATATTCGGAACATGAGGGAAATTAATTCAAAACTGAGTTCCTGCACTTTTTGCGATTTATGAGTGAACTAACCTCAAATTTGGGTCGTTCTCATTCGCCGTGTAGTGCTGACTCAGGACAAAACAAACTTTGCATGCGGCGAGAGACCGAGGGACAACAATTTACATCGTGATGAACTCTGATTGGCAAATCAAAGTTGGCACTCGTGGAGAATAGAAGAACTATGAGAGTGATGATGGTTTCAAAATTTTCCACGGGGAGGTATACGAGTGCAATCTTAAAATGCTTTTATTTTGCAAATGGAGCATTTTATTTAAATCTGGTTGCTGCTACAGTTGTAGAAAAGCTGAAATCTATGTGTACACATAAAAATCTGAAAAGATATTATTATTTCTATATTATATGTCTATTAAGTAGTCCTTAAGTTTTCTACTAGCGTAGCATTAACCAGATTTAAATAAAATGCTCCATTTTCAAAATAAAAGCATTTTAAGATTGCACTCGTATACCTCACCGTGTAAAATTTTGAAACCATCATCACTCTCATAGTTCTTCTATTCTCCACGAGTGCCAACTTTGATTTGCCAATTCTAATGTAACGTTTGGTTCTGTTGTCATTGGATGTATTCTGATGTCAAATTTTACATCGTCAAGACGTTTGATTCTGATGTAACGTTTGAGGCTACTGTATTTTTATGTACTTGGACGTCACACTGAAGTCTGAATACATTAAGGTTACAGCAATACGCGTTAAAATTTAATGTATTGAAGATGTCTGCTGATGTTTCCTACATTACAATTTCTATTCGGGATGACAACAGTGACATGTTGGACAACTTTTAAAGTAATATACACAATGTAATTAATGAAAATAATGTGACTCTTACTTTTGTAATAAGTGCTATATTCGCACCCCTCGATTGTAATTGAATGATTGCTGCTGACCTTTTTTAACGCTAGATGGTGCGTGAAGCAATATTTTGCGGGTCGCCATTGCAATGTTTGGAAAAGGCATGAATGGATCATATTGTCAATATGATATATTTGGTCTCAGGGTTGGCTTATTACTTGGTAGTCCAAGGGACTTCATGAACAAGATGTGCAGTGTACGATCACCTGACTAGAGTTTATTGCGGAGTATGAACTGAAAGATATGGATTAGTGGGGAAACTATGGTTTTTATTGGGATAAGGCTGTTGATTTCTGATCTATATGTAAGTTTTGTTACGCAAGCTACTGTTGGTCTTTGTTTGGGTTTTCTGCGTTACGTACCACTGCTACCTTGCTGCTGATGCCAACGATCTGGCGACGTAATGTAAGTACTTGCTGCTACTACTGTCGACGAACGGTGACTGTTGTTTTCCGAACCGATGGGGAATGGTGGTTTGACTGCACGCTGGTTTGACGGGGATTGGAAGCCTTTCAGGCGTCTTCTCTCGTTAGCGAGGGTTGACATGGCCTAGGACGATACCGGAGTGACCGTTCCAAAAGGGGAATGCTCCTTTTCAGTTAGGGCTAACCTCCTCGAGTTTTAAGCCTCCTTCATGGTCAGTAGGACCAGAGGTTGGGATTGTTCCTTGACTGTTAGGCGAAGTGAAGCTTGACTTAGCCGAATCGTGTTATCTGATTGGGCCTGATCAGTCCAAAATAGAGGAAACTGGTGTATAACACACGAACGCCTGATACATGTAACCGTTCTGTTACAAACCTTCAATTCGATGTTTTCTCAATTACTTCATGTGATTCAGGTAAATTTAAACTATAGCGATGAAACCAAGGGGTAAGTCGCTTAACACAGTGTGCCAGACACAATGTCTTACACCGTAGCTGAATATGTTTCACAACAACGGAGCATTCATATCACAATTTGTGACACACTGTGGAACACTTTTGACATTTGAAATTTTAGAAGTAAGAATCTGGCAGCCCTGCCAAATGTTTTGTTGTTGACGACATGTTGTTTATTTCGTTACGCAAAATTCGCTAATCATCTTTACTTGCTTTTTATCAAGTTAAAAGTGCAAAGTGGTCTACGAAAATTGTGAGGTGGAACAATGGATTAGGTAACTGATTCATTCAATAAACTGTTGACCAATGCCTCATTCCATTCTTAATTGAAGGCATATTTTTGGAGCAAACTAGAGGCCGAATATGGAACTATCAATCTCCACATCCGGAACATTTTAAAAAAGCAAAACCTTTGCAGCCAGTCCTTGTCTCAACTGAACATTGAGGCCATTCGGCAAATCGAAGAAGACATGCGGATCATGGCAGACAGCTTACACGCAGAAGCTGTAGTTGGTGGAACTCCCCTTCACGAAATTTACGGACGAACGTACGTAAGTCAGCCCGAAAAGTTTCGATTCCTCAGTGGAGAAGTGATGTGTCTCCTTGATTTGGCTAATCTGATGCAGAAGAGAGGAATTAAGTATTTCCTCAACACCAAGAACAGAACTGCTATCAGCATCGAGCTCTACGAAGAAGATGCTGAAGAGCGCTCTCGTTTATTATACGACAAAATAATGCTTCACTTCGCTTCACAGTAAGTATAATCATAATATTAATTTAAAATACTCTCATATGAACTGTCTTTAACCAGGGGTATAAAGGATAAAAACTACGAAGAATTACTGGAGCAGCTCAAAAATATTGATATAAAAGTTTTTTTTCTAACGGCTGTGGAAAATTTCGAGCAGAGGCTTTTTGTCCTATTTGCCAAATGGATGGGAAAATATCGAAGCTATCATTTTCTATGGATGACAGAGGAAACTGGCATATTTACAGTTTAACCCGACATAGCAACACCATGCATTTTCAAATGCCAGAATGTTCACTGCGGAAACAACGTCGAACAGATACTGCGTCAATGAAATCGAATGTAACAATGTAACCTGATGCAGCGCAGTTCAAAAGCCTTATTCATGATGATAAAGAAACGTCATTGGAAACTCCAAACATTTCTATCGATTCTGCCTCACACAACGATTCTGATTCCATATCTTGTGACCCATTGAGTTTACCAGATAATGAGATGACAAATATTTCGAGTGGCTCGAGAGAACAACAGTCAGATCAAGAGCTGGAGTATATAGAAGAAGAAAGGATTGATGACGAACATGATGGTATTTTTTTTAATACGCATTCCAGTAAACACTTACAACCAACACATAATATTATTACAGATATATCGAATGCTGCGGAAGCAAATTCGCATGGCAACATACACGACGAAGTCTAGTCTGGAATTTCAGATGTGACAGACTATATGAATTCTTCTGAGGATGCCATAAAGGAACCCATGTAAGAGACGAGTGCAATAGTTGCTCAAGATCGCTGATTTAAAATTTATATGAAATAGAGAGAAAACTTTGAGAAAACCTATGTTGAATAAGTTTGTTATTTATTACAGAAAAAAGGCTGGAAGTTACGAGTCGATTGGCAAATCCAACAAAATAAGTTTAACTAATAACTCGTCAGTTTTACTTGATATTCAAATAAACATAAACAGACGTTTTCAGCTCCAAGGAACATATGGAGTACGCTATTTTGAATATGAGCATGATGTTGCAGCTTATTTGTTGTTAACTTCGGGAATTAGCGCTTACAAATTCCAAAGAGCTAATATGCATCTTCCCAATCGTAAATCCGTTCAACGACATATTTCCCGACATACCCACGATACGAGAGAAGGTGTTCTAATGATTAACCCATTGGTAAAATATTTGAACGCCAACAAATGTCCAAAAGTGGTTGCATTAAGTGAGGATGGGACTTCCCGATCTCCCAACTCGGAGTACTCACCACGAACTGATTCTGTGCGCGGCCTTGTTGCACCATTTAACAGCAAAGGAATGCCAATACTTGATCATTTCAAGGCTTCAACAGCGGAAAAAATGATCAATGATCTGAAAAATTACCCAGTTGGAGAATACTTATATATTGTAATGGCCACTCCAATGGTCGCAGGCTCATCTCCGTTTTGTGTCCTGTATATGTGCAGTGACAACAAATTTACGCATCTCCAAGTTAAACAGCGCTGGGAACACGTAGAGGCTGAACTCAAAAAAGCTGGAGTAAAAGTTGTAGCACATGCATCAGATGGTGATCCACGACTATTACGGGTCATGAAGGAAAGGACACGTCTTCCTCACCCAGTTGCAAGCACATTGTATGGTTCATACTTCATAGCAAATATGAATGACGAAGTAGTTTGCATCCAGGATACGATACATCTTGTGAACAAGCTTCGGCATGCTCTACTAAATCCAAAAAAGCACATGGCTATGGGTAGATATTGGGGCAAGGCAAATGTGTATGGATTAATGTCTAATTATTTATACTTGACAATATTTTAGGAAAATACTATGTATCACCCGAATATGTAAGGCAAATGATAGAGCATGGAGATAAAGTTATACACAAGATGAACCCGTCGGACTTAAATCCAGCAGATAAAATGAAATTTGATCCTGCGTTAAAATGGATGGCACCAGATTTGATCGAACACCTGATTCAAGTAGTTCCAGATTGTTACGGCACAGCTGTGTATTTGAAGCTAATGCGGTTGATAAATATCTCCTTTGTCGAGGAGGAAATTTCACCGACCGAAAGAATATGTAAAATATGGTTTGTTTAGCAGATTTCTAACGCAAACTTTTTAATATTAAACCTTTATTTCATTTTATAGGACTGCTTTGTTCTTCATTCGAGCATGGCGTTGGCAATGTCTGGACTCAAATAACAGTATTCAACACTGTACAACTTCAAACGTATACTGGTGTTTAGAATTAAACGCACATGAATTGGTTCACTTTCTGGTAAACTGTCGTGAAAATAATGCACATGATCAGTTTTTAGTTCAAAACTTAAACAGTCAGCCTTGTGAGACGTCTTTTCGAGAGCTACGCTCAATGACTACCATCAATCATACAGCAGTAAACTTTACTATGAAGGATGTTGAACAAAGGATGCAACGAGTACAAATGAAGCTACTGATAGCCCACCGTAGAAAAGATACGCTCTGCTTCCCCAGTCTTCGCAAACAAGTCTTCAAATTATTGGCAGCCTCATCATACGATCTGCCAAATGATGACCAGATAGCACAATCGATCAAAGTAGCCAAGCACAAAGCAACTGAGCTTCTTATTTCGGTTGGATTTCATGAAGACAAAGTTAACTACACAAACAGCTTGTTCATACGAAATCCTAACATCCCACCTGAGTTTGAATTTGTTAATATGACAAACATGTACGATGATAGCACAGATGGTAATCATGCAGATTAATGCAGACGTAGAAGTAAAAATTAAAATTTAACTATCATTATTTATAGCTACCAATTACGACCAACCCGTATTGAACGACTCATGTAAGCAAATGAAGAGATTATCATTGAGTGTGCAGAGAAAATTTTTCCAAAAACTGGAGGAGAAATCATTCTCAAGCGTTGCAAAACCAAAAGGAACAAAAACATATTTAAAATCAAACGTATTACATCACGAAGTCAAAAATGCTTTGGCTTTTGTCTTCTGGACGCTTTAGAAGGACAAACGATCGTTTGCAACGCTTCCGTTGCATTCGGACAGTACCGAAGACACGTAATAATGAAAAAGGAATTGTCCACTAATTATGTCACATTAAAGGAAAAAACACAAACCCATCCCTTGTCACGTTTATTGTATGATAGTTCAAAAATTCGCCATGGATCATCACTATTTTCAGTTATTACCATATGATCACAACCCGAAACAACCTTCCCATAAAGCACTAATGATCTTATCGTTTCTTAACTGCATTCTTACATGTACTATTTGTTTGTTCCGGAGCCGTCAACAAAACTTCCGGCTTTTGGCGTACATTGGTCCTCAAGAGCGTTCTCAATCTGTCCAACGATGGTACACCCTTAGGCCACGGCATCGCGGAGTACAGTTTGCACTACAAAATACATGATGTACGAATTTCAATCAATGTTTTAACCTGGATTTGCGGCTTCATATATTGCTGATTGCATCTGAAACTGGACTACCCCAAAAAGGCAAAAAGTGTGATAAAAATGCACGTTGCCTGCATCATCAGGCATAAGTGCACCAAAGCCACCAAGGCGATAAGACGGAAACTTGCACTTTTATCACACTTTTTAATGAGTGAAAACGCACTTATTTGTCCGGTTTGGTGTGAAATGCGCAATATTCATATTCACAGGTTACATGAGATAGTTACAATGCAGAAAACAAGTACAGAAACGGTCCTTGAATCTGCTTCCAGGACGACAAATAAATATGCACGCACCGAAAACCGTGAAACGCCCTTTAATCTCAACGTGTTCCGAACTGTACTGTATCTACTGAACTATAATTTTTACTGTTTCTCAATAATTTACGATGTTCTAATTTCTGTATACAGAAAGGTATTTTTCCTATTTACACTCACAGATTTATATTTTCACTCAAATGTCCATCAGTGGTGGAAACCAAAACAAACGCCTGGTTGCCAGCCATATCAAAAAGATACCAATTGAACTTAATACAGCGGCACACAACCAAGGTTATAGCGGCACACATCGGCCCATCAGAACACATCGTAATACTTGGAGGCACTTTTAAAAAAAATGGCGCAATGGATAGTGTGCTGAGCGACCCACCCTTGGATGAAACCCACTGGGACCGAGGGGGGTGACTCTATCTACGCTGCAGGAAAAATTGTGTTGTGCTGTGCACGAAACAAAAATCAATTATTTTATTCATGTTTTTCACTTATACATTTTTGCCAAAACATCAGCCTTATTACCTCTATGCTTATACCTTATACATTCCATAAGACAAACCACATAGGTCCTATAAGAATGCATAAAAGGTATGTGTGACCGCTTATACATTTCATTTGACACATGATCTTCATTGACTTTTTGCAAGGCGTAGTTGACTTATACATTTTATGAATAATCAACAATAGAAATTTGCCCAAAAGGTATAAGGAGATTTCTATCCATGTGGCTAGCTGCTCGCACGCTCAGTAGATAGATAGAAGATTGATGACTATGCTGAAAATTTTCTGCAATAATATGATGCGCGATGCAAGTAGATGCGCGAAATGCAAGAAGATTTTTCGAAGATTGATTCGCTAGTGTGAGATTCTTTGAGCATCTAAAATTGAGATTTAGATGTGTCGCCCCCCTCGACTGGGACGACGACACGGCCATGCTTAACGGCCGATTGTTGAATGAGGCGTGCATGGCCACAGTAAAATGGTGACACGGAGTTACGGGGTGATGGGGTGAAGGGTTCTGCGATTCTCAGCGAACGGCCATCGTTCACTTTTAAACAGGCGAGCGTGTAGACCAGAAGTGATTAGCTAGTGGAGTAAAATTAATACTTAGGGAATCTAGTGCAAGTAGTGAATCATAGTGACCTGTTGAACACCGATTCAGGACCTTTTCCGTACGTTTTTCAAACCGCTTACTGGTTGGCGGGTTTTGGACCTCCGTTGCACGCTACAGTAGATGTGACTTTCTAGTCACGGATATCTAATTGCCAAGGTCCACTGTTCCTTGTGAAGCAGGATACCGCCTTCGAGCAGACGGCCCTAATTGGCCCTAAGGAGAGATTCCCTTCCCGGTTTGACAGAGTGCGGGCTTGTCGTCGTCGACCGGCTTGGTCTGAAGGAAATGCCTGTGCATCGAGACCAGCTCCTCAATCCGTCATACCAGCCTTTCACCAAAACACCACACCACTAAACCAAACCGCCATCGCACGACAGCCAACGAACGGTAGACGCGCTAGTCAGACTGCCATCGCTGTAGTCGCCGGTAGACCAGTTGGTGGTATCACCATCTTGCTGACAAGGTCAGACTTTGATCTTCCACCATCGCCAGAATTGTTCTAAAATTTTAGCGAGCGCTCACTGGATTGCATGTGTCGTAGTTGTCGTAAAGGTACGTGCCAGAATATCCAACACACCACACTTCTCACGCCTAAGTGTATTGAGAAATGTTTGGACAATATAGTGGTTAAGTTGATCTGCTCCGTGTTTTAGTTAATTTGAAAGCTTGAGTACGCGAAGCCCCTCCAGTTTGCCCGATAGTGTACCGACTCTGCGACACAGTTCGCAGAGTTTCATGCTGCTGAGTCGTTGTCGGGTAGAACATTAGTTTCATTCAGTATGAGGCAATGGCGGCTTTTCTAGGTTCTTAAGTCCATCTACGCCATTCCTCTTCTACTCCTTCCACTTAATGAATTGGGAATTTGTTGCCACTTTTTTATATTCTCCCCAGGGCTGAAAAAATCACTAAAATTCATCAAAGTTCACTATGGATGAAAAATTCATTTCATAGTGAATGCTGGTGATTTTTTCATGACTTTTTCAACCCTGATTCTCCCACATAGGATATAGTCCTTTTTCCATATCAACTGTTACACCAAGGGCCTGACACACCACCTTCTTTTCGTAGCCAACATAAAAACGTGATCAAGTATCAATCCAAGCGGGCCCAGAGCGTGGCCCTGCGACTATGCTCGCTATGGCTACTTGTTATTAGTAGAGATAGGGGTTCCACCTCCTTGTGTTACACACATTATGTTTCTACCAACTGGCTTGCATAAAACACCCACTTACTTTGTTAAATAATTTCAAATTTTACACTAAACCTTTACCATTAAGGTTCTACAAAGGGTAAGTAAATTTGTGCTCGTCTTCTTTTTGAAATATTCTTCAATCATCATCATTGGTTTACACATACATTCACAAAGTATTAATACAAAAATTTAAGACTTGTATTTCATGATTTTAGAACGAAAACTTCTTGGGTAAAACATATTCACTGTATTTACTTACTTGTGTTCTTCGAAGCATAGCACAATAACACACCATTGAATACACAAAACCTAAAACAACTGCTTCTCAAAACTCTTGATAAACAAAATTGAACACCAAGAAAACCACTTCAATTTTACTGCTTTGCCAGCAATCGTAAAACCAACAATCAATACGAAACTAACGATTTTAAATTGACTCACTACTTGACTAGCCTATTGGTCCCAAGCAAACGATCAACGTACCCCATTCTAGTCGAAATTCTAGTACTACGCAATGTTTGTTTTGATTCGCTTTGGACAGATATAATGAGGGGTTATTGGTTTTTCCTATGTTTCGAGGGGTGAATCGATTAGCTTGGGACCGAAGAGAGTTCCAGAGCTGAGCCAAAAAGTTGAGCACGTTATTTCGGGACCTTCTAGTCTTAGAGTTACCTCTATGGTAAAACTATCATTGAAAAAGTAGAAGGGTCTGTGCCTAGGGGCACGAACGGAAGCTTGACGTAGGACCGCTAGTGGACGGAACAAAAGAGAACATTTAGTTCTTTTAATTGATCATCAATTATCTTAACTCTTTCCGTTTTTTATTTGTAAGCGTATCAAATTTGTAGTATTTATTTCAAAGAGAAAGTTGATGAAGAGAATCCAAAGGACTGTCAACTTGAGTATTTTCGATTCATCTACCCGACTTTAAAAGGTGTATTTTGATTTTTTTTGTTATTTATGAATTTTTAAGTTTTGTGCATTTTGGTATTAAGGAGTATTCAATTTCCTTCCGAATTATATGAATGGGGCGGGGCGAAAAGTATCGTTTGTGCAGAATATGTAAAAAAGGAGGGACTTCGAGAGATTGAACTCGTGAGAGCTAATTTTCTCACAAATTTGATTTTATTGGCTTTCTGGGGACTGAATATACACCCCCAAAGTGAATTATTCCCACTTCTCTCAAATTCTTGATGGATTTTTAACACTTCCTACTTCCAAATAAAAATACTCTTAACAAATTTATGGTGGTCCTGAAAAGGGCCATTTTGTAGTGATGGTTGAGTAATGCTGAGCTGAGCACGATGAGCTACTGATTCCGATCCTAGCCTAGCGGTGGAACTTCTGCCTCCTTCTCTATGGTTTCTCATATGAGCTCTGCAGCTCACTGCTTGCAGGCAGCCTTTCGTTGTTGTTGTTGTTGAAAGCACTCCTGCTGCTGCTGCTGCTGCTGCTGGACTGGACACCACCACTTACGGTGTTTGAATGAGCATCGTTCAGTGGGACCGCATCGAATTCGATTTTTACGTCTGTGTTAGGGAATGCGCTGTTTTCAGACATTCGGTGATCATTTTGATCACCATTGCAACAGTTGGACATTTGGTATTTTTCAATAGTTACCTATTGAAAATTAACTAAGTGTTCATTTTAGCAGATTGGTAGATAAATTTCCAATCGTTTGGCTTGTTTAGAATTAAAATCTATCTGCTATTGGTCGAAACCTGACCTCTTTTCATAATGCTGTGCATTTTGGTTTTTTGAAATTGCGTGGATTCTATATATCCTGTGTTGGTAGAGGGAAAAATGTAAACTTTGCGGGAGACGATGTCTTAACACTCGAAAGCAATTTTGTGAAATATGAAGTAAAACAAATCCTACACAGCAAAAAAATAATTTTGATATCACATCAAAGTGGATGCACTACAATCATGTCGAAAATATGGTGTAATATTACTTGCTAAAAAGGACAAAATTATCATTAATACAATGCATGAACTGACATTACGCTGCTTTTACTGCATTTGTTTATTTATGTGGTCATAAAAATTACATGAAATTTTCGACATGATTGTAGTGCATCCACTTTGATGTGATATCAAAATTATTTTTTTGCTGTGAGCTAGTTCTGCATGTTTGATTTTATTTATTTGTAGTTGCGATTTGTTTTTTATGATAACTCCTTACTTGAAAACAGGCAAAAACTCACAAACAGGCTGCTTTTTCATGGTATACAGTGTGATAATTCAATAATCAATAAATTATCTCAACATTTAGTGGCAAACCATTCATAAATTTTGGTAACATACAAAACATTCTATAATCCACAATAAATTTCATATGTAAGCGCCGATTGAAACAATCTTTTCGACGTCATTACAAGGGTGATTGATTGAACGAAAGAAACGAATCGTGCGGAATGAAAGCCGAGGAAAAACTAATTGCACCAATATATTCAGGCCTACAATTCCACACCTTCTATAGACAGGTTGAGCCTTGATAGCTAGCTCCTTGCGGGAACTGATGATCTTGACCAATGTCCAAATAATACTCTTTAACAAATTTTTGGTGGCCCTGAAAAGGACCGTTTTGTAGTGATGGTTGAGTAATTCTGAGCTGGGTGTTCAACACGGATGAGGCTGTCGAGCTGTATGTCGTTTGGAGCTAGGGTGACACGCTTGGCATAGATGACCGACCCGTAGCATAGCGGTGCAGCTTCTTCCTCCTTTGATGGTTGTTTATGTGGGCTCTGCAGCTCGCTGCTTGCAGGCAGCCTTTCGTTGTTACTAGAGAACAATTTTCAACGCCACACGCCGAAAGCACTGCTACTGCTGCTACTGCTGCTACTAATTTCGACGACCGAACACCACCACACAGTGGTGTGGTCGTTGGGAGCGTGTGGTTCTGAGTATGGCGATGAGTGTGTAAAATATTACGCAATTCCATCCTCCCTATTCGCACGCGCCCGAGGATCGGAGGCGAATGCCACTTCGACTTGTTTCGTCTACTTACTACTCTCTGACGACTGTGCTGGGGAAGCAGCATATGCATGTAGGTAATTGGTGGATTTGTTAGTTAATTCGACGCTTTTGGACAATGCTGGACATTTACCAGTTTTTCAATAGTTTATTGTTGATTTTCAACATTCGGAAGCATTGCGTAGCCATATTTCTGGTCGATTGGTGATAAAATTATTGAAATTAGACCAGGGGCAGCTGAGTTATTAACGTTCAAAATCTTTCTTAATTTGTTACATGTTCCATTTCGGTTTTCACAAAGTGCACCCCTATATAGATATCAAAGACGTAGTCCTACGTCAAAAGCGTTGCCAGATTACCTCTAGTAATGAATTTAAGTTCATTAAAACAAGCCAATTGCCATGTTTGAATCATTAACATAGATGATTGGATGTATTTAATTTTGAATAAATATCTGAAACTGAGTAAACAAAACAAAAACGACAATTCTAGGCAATTTACCGATCCAATTTAAAAAGTCACAGAAGATTGAAGTCAACACTAACAGGGTTGATGGCAGCAGTGCACGTAGCCTGGTATTCACTTTCCCGCTCAGGGGTGTAAACAAACTTGCATACAGTGCAGTCTGGTAGTGTGAATGTGTTGTCTGCTACATTCTTATCCACTAGATAGTGTGACATCACATTTGCTGTTGTATTGAAATGAAGGAAGAAAAGATATGGTTAAGTTTTTGGCGTGGGGACATGCACTTCCAATGAATTTTACCAATACATTTAGAAAATGATGGTCGAAGAATATTTCAAAAAGAAGAAATAAAAAAAATAATGACCCTTTGTAGAACCTTAAGACATTTATACTAATATTTACCAATCCTACCTATAACCCTAAATTCAACCGAACACCACTTAACTCTAGAGACGTGACTGTGAAGCTCGTCAACTAACTTTGCGTGACAGCATCGGTTTCAATATTATTTTCAATATAACAATCAGGTTGCTATGTGTATAAGATATTGAGCAACGCGAGTTACTCAGAGTTACTCAAAATTAACTCCGACATTACTCATGATCGAAAGCTGGCTTACCCCCAGGTTTGAATTAAAAGTTTGGCGGTTTTTGCCGACCCATTCTTTTCATTCTCATTTTTTAGTGGACATCCGTTATTCCCTAAAAATTACCCTACACTGATAAATTAAACTATTCCCATTTTGCTTGAAATTTAATCAATTTGACATTAAACTCAGTTTAATCATATCGAATGATTAAAAACTATTCCTCTCTTTTTAATAAATAAGCGTCTGATATTAATCTCAGTTTAATCATGGTTGATTAGATTGTAGATTATCTTTTTTTGAATAAATTTAAATCAATTTTTATTCTATTTAAAAAAAATTGATTTCATTTTATTCTTTTTTGATTATATATCAGTATTGAAAAAGAATAAAATTTAATACTGGGAAGATTGTTTCGATTTTAATCATGCATGATTACTGCCGAAGTAATCATGGCTCGGACTCAATAAGGTGAAGCGGGAATCTGCATACTTTTCAAGCTTTTTTGATTTAATTTATCTTTGAGTGTAAGTCTGTGAAAACAGTCGCAGAGAAAAACAAAATCTGTTAAAAGTGTGGCAGATCGGTTTGTCGGTGCTCAAACCACAGGCAACTTCACTTCGGTTTCAAACTTTTCTAACGCTACTGGGTAACACGAACGCAGCCACACGATCTTCAATCTTCATCATATCTCTGTCTCCCACTGCATCACGACGACCACGACCACGACCCGAACGCAAAACCCCAACAAAACAACCCACACAAATCGCTGCAATCGGCTGCGCTATCTACAAAAGCAACTACACCCAACACACCACCATTGTTGCAAACGTATCCATTCATATGCACACAGCCATTCATAGTCACATCGCGTCGGGATTGGTATTTGTGCCACCCCATGATCATGAGATAGGCGAAACCCCGAACGTACTGCTACTACTGCTACAGAGGGCCTGGTCGTTGTTAGTGCGAGTTTTACCGTCGTCGGTGCTGTTTGTGCAGGCAGTGTCTCGTTAGAATAACTATTAACCCTAGATCCTTCTGGCGTTTCGAAACAGTTTTTCTTGTTTGGTGCGGGCTGTGTTTCTCTTACAGCAAAAGTAGTATTTTTTTTATGTCTGTGGAAAGTTTTTTGGTGCATATCAAAGTTGGCCTATCATCGTCGTTCGGTCTCGCGGTGATTGGTGCATCTGGTGAAGCAAGGCCTACTACCTACTCCTCCGCGCAAAGTGTGAAACTGGGCTGTGCAAGTCGAAGAGTGTGTTGAAGAAAAAGGAGCTGTTCTTGTGGGCTGCTGCGATCTGCTATAGAGTGAGCAACGAGTGGGAATGTAAGTGCAAGTAGAAGAAGACGAAGAAGTGGTGTGAAGAAGCAGCGAATGAAGATTGCTTAGGATTTCCGAATATTTCCTTTGTTTTGATTTTGATTGTGAGTGACCACTCCGTGGATGATTTGGATAGTTTTGGTGATTTGTGGTGAAAAATTTGGAAGCTTATCGTACTGTCCGAGCGATTGTGGGAGAGCGTGAGACGTTTCCTAGAAAAGCAAGAAAAGGAAAAGTTACATGGACCGTCGAGACAAGGGATTCCTTACCGCCGCACACGTACAACAGCCAGGAGAGCGAGAGACTGAGATTACATTGCATCAAGCTCTGGTTCGGAAGAGGAGGAAAGAGACAGCCGTGCACGCAGTATCATCCTTGTTCCAGAAGTAAGTTTAGCATAGCTTTTGTCCTCATCTCCACCGTCTACCGTTGATTCCGCAGCCAGTAGCAACACATCGCCCAAATGGTTGTCAATGTACCCACTCATTGCAATATCGGTGCCTGTTATTTTTTATCCCAAATATGTTCACATCCAGCTGTTGCTTTCTCACTCTGTCCTAACGACGACGACGACAACGAAGGCAGGGAGTGACAACAGCAAAAATATATCACAAATACTAAACAAAGCAAAATTCCCTTCCGCAAGGCCTTAAAGTGGGTCCCGTTGACTGGAAGGCTTCGAAATCCATGAAATTAGTGAATCAGCAAAAACGCAACCATCAGCATTCGTGGCAACAATTAAAAATCACTTTTCCCTTGGACAAACATCGGAAGAAAAGCAATCATCATCATCATGACCGACGATGACAACCAAGACGTCGTCGTCGTCTTTTGCCGACATTGTCTTCACCAATACCAGCACAGAAGCGGTCGAGGGCGATGTAATGAAATATGAATAATAATTCCGTCTGTGAAAAGCCAGTCAATGCGAGCGCAGATCTTCGTCGTCGTCGTCGTCGTCGGTGAAAACCATCAGCGGCCAACAGACCCAGGGAACGCAGCAGGAAGAATGAACACGGATTCGCATTTTCTTCCCCGGCGATGTATTGGTGCGGCACGACACCATAAGACCCTTCCCCGCTGTACATTGACAACAGTAACAGATTGACGGACTGCCTGGGGTTGCCAAAAACGGAAATTTCGGTGGTTTTGTTCCAGAAAATCAGCGATGATTTCGGTGTTGATAGTTTCTGAATTAAATCCTTTAAAACTTTTCTTTGAAAAGTGATTATGCGATTTTCGCGCGAGCACAGGAGAGTTTTTCGGTGACGAGAAAATTGATCTGCAGTGAAATCAGAAGTTGAGTTTTTTAAACCACTTAACTCTTCTTTTTAGAATGCTTGATCATAATGTAATCACCAGAGTAATCAGTTTAAAATCTGTAATCTGTGAATACAAAATCTTGGTATTATGATCAGAAAAATCTGAAGAAACTCAGATTAATCTGTAGTTTTGGCAACCCAGCTAGCTGCCTGTGCGTTCTTCGCGTCGTGTGCGTGACTGAAGGAATCAGAAAAAAAAACAACAAATTACAAAAGGAAACTACATGTCGTCATCGGAACGCAGCGAGGTTCGCATTGATGGCAAACGTTACTATTATTTGTCAATGCACATTTGGAAGATGGAGAATCGGAAACCAATCGACTGGAGTTGTTCTCTGTGTGCTGCTACTGGAGTGGACAGCTTGCATGCATTCAATATGGCCATTCATGGATGGGAATGATGAAATCGGAATCGGATCTATTTGTGACAGATAGTCTTCATGGTGGCATGGAATTATGTTGCTCGAAAGGTGGCTGGTTGGAGAGGGTGACAATGTTCGATCTGGTGACTCGTCAAGATTTTATTTATGGTTGAATTATGCCGAGATGGCCAGAAAATGTCAGAATGGAGATTTTAGCTATTTAATTCTGTTTACCGTAAATGATCAAGAATTGTATGTAGACTAGTTAGAAACATAGCTTCAATTTACGATCACGAGGCCAGCAAAAACACAAAGCTGAATAAAGCATGAAGAGAAGGCAATGACAGTTTTGTAATAATGGTGTTTCTTATTGATTGCTCACGCAAAAAAAAACTGGACAATTATGAGGAACTGATTCAGACAGCCTTTATGGCATTATGACGTGCAATTGTTACGTTTCGTTCTGTTACCAAAAGAAGAACCGTTAACTCCGTTCAAATACCCGGCATGAGACTACCCCTTCAGGGCAGGCCAAACAGTTATCTCAGAACTGATGTTTCACTTGAACCCAACCGATACGAGCAAACTAACCAAACTATTGTAAAGGCACGGTAATCTAAAGGCAAACGAACTCCAAAATTAAATGGTAGAAAAGTGTCTCAGCTAAAAGAACAAACAACTCCGTCAAGCTTCAGCATTTGACGACCACGATCTGGTTAAGTCAAAACTTAACTCGAAATAATAAAATAGATTCAAAACATTTATTCGCAACAAAGGAAATCAATCAAAAAGTTGAATTTAAGGAGTTGCACAAAGGCCTAATATTAAAAATTTATTCAAAGTTCGATTCCTAATTTTATTGATCAGGGCAAACCTAGCTTTTGAATTAAGCTAATTGAGCTACAATTGTCTTAAGGACTTTAACAAACAAGGACCAATAACTTCTGACCTTATTCTTCCAGGCGTTGCACAGTGGGAAAAAATCGACATAAAAGGAGCAAAATTCATTATCTCTGATCAAAGCTGATTTAACCTTTGCAAATATAATCAGTCTTATGGGAAAAGTCACAGGAATCCAGTGGAAATAGTTTCGTCCTGTGCAGAATAGAGCAAGTTGGGGTTTTTGGAGCATTTTACTCAAACATGGCCAGAAGGCTACTCTCTGAGCCAGAAAAGTTTGCAGAAGTTCTTAGCGTGGATGCTGATATGATGAGAAACCTGCGTTTGATAAGCAGTTTGACCTTGTCAGACCAATTTTTGAACAAAGATAAATTAGCAGAGTTGTACAACATCTTAGAAGAACAGGTATACACAGAGTTTCCATTTATAAGAAATCTATCTCCATGTATTCATAAATACAAACATTTAGCAGAATACGTGGATAAGGGGCTGTTCATTAACTACGTAGAAATTTTTTATTCTTGGCTCACCCCCCTCCCTCCCCCTGCGTAGGCAATTGTCCATATTTTTTTTAATTTATATGGGCCGTGGATAATTGACAATCCCCCCTAAACTGTCTAATCTATGCATTATAAACAAAATAATTTCATTTATTTTAAAGCCATTTCCCTTGAGCTGGTGAGTCTTGCCACAAAAGTTATAAATATATTCGTCCCCATCTTGTTATGATTATGATGTCAAATTATGAAGTCTGCATTAGCTCGTTTAGACCCCAACATCGGAACATTGGTTATGGCACACAGCTCTAAACGAAGAAGATCTTCTGACGAAACATTCAGTCAAAAAATGAGAGAATATTTCATGAATCCTCAATGCGAACCGTGTAACAATGTAACTATAGTGACAGCCACGATGAAGAATAACTATTAGAGATATTACTAATTATAAGCTTGGTGTAGAAAGCCCCAAACAAGTACTTTGATCTTATGATTTAAGGAAATTTATATGGAAAGAAATCGAGTTTTATATCAACTTCCTGCATCCTAACCGTGTCACTGTAAACAAGATAAACTGTCACGTTTTAACCTTGAGTAAGCTATGAATATATGATTTCACGTTACACGCATCGTTAACAGAATCGATTTGATCAGCAGTGTTAATGTTTTTCATTATTTTTCATCAAATCAGATATCTTTGTATTTTATATTTACTGGTTCATAGAAATGATCGTTTGGAGGTATATAGATAAAAAGATAAGCGGCAAGGAACGTACTCTGTAAGGGATTACCTACAAGGATCAGTTAGGGAAGTTTGCTTTCGTAGTCGACACTATCTACATCGTGACTTCATTACTCCTATACAACTTGGGTCTCCTGTCATTTTCGAATTCATGGTATAATCAACCAAATTAAACAGGTAAACTCAAACAATGTTAACATGGAATCAAATTGATTTTACAGTTAAAATTGTTAATGATGATAACCATAAATTGCCTTGCTTAAACCAACCATATTCCTAACTCACCTACTAAAGCTGTAGAGAAGCGCCCACAAGGGTGGTCAAAGAAAAACTTATTTTAAATTTGATTAATTGAAGTGCATGTTTCTAAAACTTATAATTCACAAAACATGAATTCGATTTTTTTTAATATGTGTCAAGGGGTAATCAACTATGCACACTGTGCCGAAACACATCGTGGCACACTGATTGGAACGTCATTGTGCCATGACACAAAATATAATATAAAACGGTATCACTGTTTTGCGTTAAAATTTTGCCAATCGTTGCTAAGGTTTACTAATTTGTTAACTTCAAAGTAAGGGGGATAGGGAAATGTTGTTGATAGTGCCATTACTATTTTTTGTCGATTTTCTAGCGTAATGGTCCTCCCTTAGCTCAGTCGGTAAAGGCGCAGCTACAAAGCAAGACCATGCTGGAGGTGGCTGGGTTCAATTTCCGGTCCGGTCTAGGAATTTTTCGGGTTGGAAAATGTCTCGACTTTCCTGGGCATAGAAGTATGATTGGACTTGCCACACAATTATACCAATGCAAAAATGGTACAAGCATCGAAAGCTCTCAATTAATAACTGTGGAAGTGCATCTAGAACACTAAGTTGAGAGCATGCAATAAGCTAATATGCGATATGCAATAAGCTTTAAATGCAAATAAGAAGAAGAAGAAGAAGATGGTCCTCAATAACAATAAGATATTGTATAATTGACGAGACACTCCATGTCCTTATGCCTTTTCCGGAATGAACGTCTACAGAAAGTTCACACGGCAAGTTTAGGAGATGTTCATAGTTTCGAAAGAATTTTTGTTTTTGGGGAAATCCAAACGAATTAGAGTCACCACGCCACGTAAAATAGGCTTAAATACATGTTACCCCCAGATGGCCATAGAATCCGAACCGGGAGTCAATCAATTGTATGGGTAAGGAGAATTGTAGAATGCAGTTCCCATTGCAAGGGATCTTGTACGATATTAACAACTGTGGAAGCTGGTGGAGTCAGTAGATCCCGTATTACCGGTTCGCAGTGGGCGTTCGTTTCACTGATGGTAACAGCATTAATAAGAAATATGCTTTTAACAGAATTGTAAAAGTAACCACACCGGAGGTAACGGAGACATTCTGATGCACGGTATTTTTGAACGCAATTGGAACCGCCAGCAGATTCAGGGAGACTAATATGCGATTCCGGCATGACCAAGAAAGGATATGAAATATGAAGGAACAACAAGCAGATACAAGGAGGTGGTAGTCCTCAAACGACTGAAACTAGTATCATGATCCTGGACCGACATTTGGATGCTGTTCTAGACCATGCACGAAGTAGTTTTACTCCATCTTAAAAAAAAAAGGTGAGGTCAGTTCAGACGAATTCAGTACCCAACCACGACTGCTGACACTGGGAAGCTACTGCAGTCTATTGTTGTTTGTACTATCGCCGGCATTTTAGGTCGAGTCCTTCCTTCCTGTTTTTTAGATTGTATCATTTCCCGAATAGCTGAATGACCTTCCTTGAAGCGGATGACTGGCAACGAGTGTAAACTTAAATAACTCAAACTACTCAAAATAAACTTTACTGAACTAGCTGAGCCCCGGCCTTTTCCAACCACGACTTGATCAGACAACGAATCACCTACTAATAACTTGTAACCAGTGGTGCGTCTGTCAGTCTGAGATTAGTGAGATTGTCGCGATTAGTGTTTCGTATTTTATGTATAGCAATATGCCAAGAAAAGGTTTGAATACAAGCTACCAACACCACCCATCGCCCACAAAATCACCCACTGGACAGTACACAGCCACACCACTAAACGACAGGAAGATCCTCTACCTACCACCAGATGGCACTGTTTACTGGATTTGGAGGCCATTAGGAGGTGGCATAATGGGACCATGATGAGGCGAAATAGGGTGGAAGGACGATGGCTCATCGAGGAGGAGAAAGAATAGGTCAGCCGCCATCGTTGAGAATCAATTGATTGGCGATACTCAACAGCGATACTTCGTAAAGCAAGTTCGAAAGTCAGTAAGAACCGTGTTGACGTGAAAAAAGTGACGAAGGAGACTGAGGTGCAGAACCATCCAGGACCCCGTAGTTTACCGCTGGAAATTCATCCACGGTCATTCGGCATACGGCGCGGTTAGACACGGAGCATCTTCCGATACGAAGGTATCCGGGAATACAAACCAATGGCCCATCGATCGTTAGACGCGACGAGTATAGTGAGGAGAGAGAGAAAATTGAAGAGCCGTCGCGGAAAGTACCGAAGTACGCGACCGGCTTGCGAACCAAGTCGAGGGTTCAAAGTCGAAGGAAAAGAACCGACTGGACTGTGAAAAGTGCCCAGAAGGAAGCTGAGGAAGGTGAAGGAGTGGCTGTGGAAGGACCAACAGAGATAGCCAATAACAGGGTGGCAAGTGAACCAGGAAAACCGGGAAAAAGTCGGGAATTTATTTTCACCAGGAAAAACCGGGCAAAAACCAGGAATTCCATAAGTTAACCAGGAAAATAATCTTGTTGGTATAATTTTATGTAGGGGAATATACGTATTCTCGGCAACCTAAGCAGCGACCTTCTTTCTATAGCCTTTTTCTCTATGGAACGCACACATATGCAGTATTGGTTTGTTTACAATCTTTTGCTGCCAGCTGCTCTAACAATTTCAGTCAAAAGAATTGTCAAAAACTGTTTTGAAACGCTTTTACAAAGCTCCAATCTTCTCTAGTGAGAGCGAGTATTGTCGGCAAACCAGTTTTTCTTCGGCAACCGTTCCATTTGAACTGCATGTAAATCTGCTGTTCTATTATCGGCAACTCAAAATCAGCTACAATTTATATTGCGTGTGTTTCATTTCAAGAAAACCCTGCTAGATTGCTTTTTCTCAGTGGTAAAAATATAGTCAAATTGAAGCTGAAAGCATAAAGAATCGTTTGCATGCATTCAGCGAAGTGTTTTCGTAAGAAAATACAGTGAAAATAGTGTTTCAATTTGGGTTGCCGAAAAAAGTCTGTCATGCCGAAGCCGTCATTTCCCCTATGTCAAAGTTTCTTTTTATAATCAGGTCAAAACTAACCATTTTGTTCAAGCTAAATTTTTCACACAACTAAACATTGATGAACAAAATTTACCCTTAGAATTTAGTAAATATATTTTGTATTTATTTTTAATTTAATTTTTTTCTCGAATCAATTGCATGTATGATTTGTGCTTAATTGATAGCATTGGTTTCCCGTAACCTCACTTTTTACCTGTGCACCAACTTTCAAAACCTGATTTAATGCCATATTCAGATTCGAATCGGTTGAAGAATACACTTAATCTTCTAGTTTACTCGATATCTATCCATCGCAAGCAATCTTTTGATAATTGTTTATGTTTTGAGAGTTGTTGCACAGGTAGTTTGAGGTAAAGGAAACGCCACTGATTGATAGCAGACTTAAGCAGTGCCGACGCGTAACTACTTTGAAGTACCTGTTCAACATGTTCAATAAAAAGTTCTATTTCTAAAAACTTCAGATAAGGCCTTCGAACTTCATGCAAGTTCTACAAAATTCGGGAAAGTTTTACAAGTTTCAGGAAAATCCTGTGAACTACTGTGATGACCTACGACGACGGTCAGGAAATCTCTCTGAACCTTCAGAGAAGTTCTACAAATTTCAGAAAGTCTAACGAACTTCAGGGAAATCCTTTAATCTTTGGGGAATAACTACGAATTTTACAGAATTTTCTACAGATTTAATGTAACTTCTACAACGTTTAGGCATTGCTTAAAACTTAAGGATAATCCTATGACACTTATGGATTTTTTTTTCCGAGCTTCAGAGAAGACTTCAATACTCTTGGGAAGTCCTCTGAACTCAACATAGTTCTCCAAGCTCAAAAAAGTTCCTAGAACTTCCGAGAAGTCGATAGAACTACAGGTAGCCCTACGAAATTCATGGGAGCTCTTCAAACTTCAGGGAATTTCCAAGAAATTAAGGAAAGACCCACAAACTTTTCGAAAACCCTTCGATATTTAAAGCCTTATGAACTTCAGAGAAGCTCTTCTAAATCTAGGGTCCTCATATTCTCAGTAACGTCCTTCAAACTTCAGAGAAGTCCTCAGATCTTCGAGAAAGTTCTTCGAACTTGAAGGAAGTTTTACGAACTTCTTGGTACTTTTACGATATTTAGGAAATTCCTATGAATTTCAAAAAAACTCCGAACTTCAGGGAAGTCCTAAGATCTTAAAAAAAGTCCTTCGAACTTCGGGGAAGTCCCATGAAATTCAGGCAATACAAACTTCAATGAATCCTTCAGGAAAGACCTTAACGTTTCAGGGAAGTTCTACGAACTTTAGGAGTCAGTCTTTTTAATAAGGCTTGTACTCGAAAAAAATGCACCATTTTTATCCGTGTGTAACTTTTTTATCCGTGGGTAAAAATTGATGAAAATCTGGGTATAACTAGTTTGGAGTGAATTGTTTACATATGCAATGTCAATGTCATAACAATCGGTTCATTGGTTATTGAGATGTCATCGAAACAAGAAGAAAATCGCCGGAGAATTTTGCGCGCCGTCATGGAAAATCCGACTGCGACCATGAGATGGATCGGAAGACAACTGGGAAGCACCCATACAACTGTGTCTCGGGTGGTAAAATCGTTTAAGGAGTCCCAGACGACCGAGCGGTGGGCTGGAAGTGGAAGAAAAACGAAGACAGCTGACCCTGTGAAGGCCCGGAAGGTATTGGATTATTTCAAGCGTAATCCGAACCTTTCGATTCGCGACGTGGCTCTGAAGGCAAAGTGTTCCGCCTGGTTCGTTCAGCAAACCATGAAACGAGCTGGGCTTCGTGTATTCAAGGTCCAGAAGGCACCGAACCGGCGTGATTAACAAAACACGGCGGCCAAATCCCGCGCAAGGAAGCTGTATCGAGAGTGGTTAACGAAACCGATGTGTGTGGTTATGGATGACGAAACCTACATCAAGGCAGACGCAAAGCAGATACCGGGGCTGGAGTTCTAAGTTGCCAAATCACGGTTTGATGTTCCGCAAGACATAAGGAAGAAGAAAGTGGACAAATTCGCCAAAAAATACTTGCTCTGGCAAGCCATATGCCAATGCGGTAAACTGAGTAAACCGTACATCACAATGGGTACCATCAACAGCGAAATTTACCGCACCGAGTGCCTCCAGAAGCGTCTGTTGCCCTTCCTGCGGTCCCACGGAGGCGAGACATTATTTTGGCCGGACCTGGCATCATGCCATTGCGCGCGATCGACGTTGGATTGGTACAGAGAC